>NC_065405.1:2044998-3461325 GCF_024362695.1 Pectinophora gossypiella
GGTGTCTGTGAGGACCCGGCTCGGTGAGTACTTCTCTAGTGCTCGTATTCATCAGAGGAGGAACATGCGCACGCCTGTCAACACGGGGGACTGAGTGCCAGGGGACAGACGATTAATTTAGTACCTATCACTTACTTAAAAAAACATATTTGGTATAAGTACACAAAAATGTTACTCATAAAATACCTTAAAAAATAAACAAATTAAAACAAAATGGCGAGAATCAAATGTCGAATCGTTTGAACTGTTTTTGTGATAAACAGCGAAAAAATTAGTGCGTTCACTTTGTCGTCTCTATCAAGTTTTTCATTTCTCATTATAAACGACATCACACCTTAATGGAATCATGTTTCAATTTATAGGTGTAGATGTATAAAAAGCAATTTTCAATAAAAAGCTATTACTTATGTACTGGCATTATAGAACAATGCCTTTGATGACGTCACAATTGCATTCGATTGCCGTGAATAATATTCTCTCATGTGTAGGGTTACCTACCATAACAAAAAGCAGGATATTGAGGAAAATATTGGTAATTTTAGTCACAAACTGACATGCCATTTATCGCGTTGGTCTAATAAAAAGCTCGGTGAATTGCTGGTACTTACTTAGTTTATCTTGCGATGGATGAACCTCTAACTACCCCAATAAGATAAAGTGATTTCGACAATGTCCCCATCGGGAATCGAACCTGGACCTCCAGATCGTGAGCCCAATGCTCAGGCTGTTGTAAAATACGATTACTACTTAATAATTTTGGTGCTCATTGCGTCACCACATATATATTATCTGATTAAGCTACGCAAGCACTGCGCAATGTAACGTTTATTAAGCACTCCTCCCCGCTCCCCCCCGCCCCTCGATCACGAATGCACATGGAAGCAACCCTACGTATGTCCGTGGACCGTGGAGGAAACAAAAGAGTCGATCGAGACATATCGCTACTGTGCAAAGATAGTTCGGTCGATACGTCGATTGATTCTGTCGATAGTTTTTCTGAGACAGACGAAAAACAACCAACCTATACTTAAACCCAAGCTCAAAAATATCTTTATTCATTATCATCATCATTCGTTGGTACCAGTTACTACTTTTCGTTATATATATCATCATCATCGTCATTCGTTGGTCGCGGTTACTACTTACTGATGTAAGTAAGTAGTCGTTACATGAGCCATGTCAGGCGCCTTTGGCGGCTCAATAGTAATCCTGACACCAGGGTTGACGAGGTTGGTAGTCCACCTCACAACCCACACGATAGCAGATATAAATCTGCAGATATACAGGGTGGCCCAGAAGTTTAGGTTCAAAATGAAAAATTAGAAAGAGGAGCTCATTAGCTACCAGAAACACCCCCATGTATGTTCAGCAATTATTTACGGTTTAGGAGATATGACCCATTTTGTACCTTTTTCTAGATTTTCTACCTTACTTCAGAAATAATCATTTTGTCGCTATCCCTTTCTTAATAATTATTTTATTTTATTTCACAACTATGCCTAAGTCTGTGTACCGCTCAATCAAAGTGAAATCAAAGATAAAAAAAAGTTATCGGAAGTCAAAGTGAGAATTCGACCAAAATTGTTACAGTTGTTAAAACTTCGCCGAAGAATAATAAACACATGAGATTGTCATGGACACTGAAAGTATTTCTAAAAACTGCTCCATTTAATAGGCTTTCAGAAACATTAATAAAAAGTACCCTTAATACTGGCAAAAAACTAAGTAATTAGCCCTCAAAGATTGCAAGACAGACATATTTGAAGGAAAATTTGACATTCTCATACAATGTAGCTGCTTCTTTCTAACGTTGTTAAAGGTGCTAAAAGACAGATTTTATTTTAGTATCCAATAGTATGAATCACCAACAGTGTTTGGGGATAACTTTTTCCTTGAAATCTATGTACCTTCATTAAAATACGAATACCAAAAGTGACTGCAAGTTTTGTCTTCGGATTGTTGCTATGTCTACCCTGTTAGCGATTATAAGCGTGATTTTTATTTACTTTTAATTGAAAATGTGTCTTTGAGCACCTTTAACAACATTAGAAAGTAGCAGCTACATTGTATGAGAATGTCAAATTTTCCTTCAAATCTGTCTGTCTTGCAATCTTTGAGGGCTAATTACTTAGTTTTTTGCCAGTATTAAGGGTACTTTTTATTAATGTTTCTAAAAGCCTATTAAATGGAGCAGTTTTTAGAAATACTTTCAGTGTCCATGACAATCTCATGTGTTTATTATTCTTCGGCGAAGTTTTAACAACTGTAACAATTTTGGTCGAATTCTCACTTTGACTTCCGATAACTTTTTTTTTATCTTTGATTTCACTTTGATTGAGCGGTACACAGACTTAGGCATAGTTGTGAAGTAAAATAAAATAATTATTAAGAAAGGGATAGCGACAAAATGATTATTTCTGAAGTAAGGTAGAAAATCTAGAAAAAGGTACAAAATGGGTCATATCTCCTAAACCGTAAATAATTGCTGAACATACATAGGGGTGTTTCTGGTAGCTAATGAGCCCCTCTTTCTAATTTTTCATTTTGAACCTGAACTTCTGGGCCACCCTGTATATCTCATGCGCCTAAAACTTCTGCAGCTTCTCACAACCTGTATATCCCGGGAAAAGAAGCTGCAAGAAAAACCTCAGCACATAGCTATACACGTTATTTAAAAAAAAAACATAAAATATTATAATGAAATATCATTCACAAAATTTGTTACTTATCGATAATTATTTTAACTTCGACCCCACACTAGGCGATTGGTTCTGTTCCGGCGATTTAGAGCCCAAATTACCGTAGTATTCTGAGGCTGATATAAATGGTCCAGAAACAATTGAAACCCATAAAGACGATAAGTTTGGAAAAGGAAAATAATAGCATGACTAAACGACAAAAATATTAGTATACTAATATTTTTGTCGTCTGCTTCTTTATGCAAAAAATTACGATTGAAAATGTATATATACATACCTACTCAAACACAAACTCAAAAATATCTTTAGGCATTAGGTACATTTTCAATCGTAATTTTTTGCATAAAGAAGCAGAAGAAGCAAGAAGAAGAAGACCAGACATTTGCTTCCAACGTATTATAGAACGTGCCCACACGTTACACTGTCCACAAAAACGTGGAACTGTACGAAAAGAAGCGTTTAGAAGATCTTGACGTAAAACACCAAATAAGTACGGAAGACTCAACAGAAGCCCTCCTACAACTATACGTTTAATTCTGCTGGCCAGTTATTCAGTGCGCCATGTGGCCGACCCTTCAAATCGAAGTTCGGTTTTGCTAGCCACATTAGAACGTACTCGTATCATAACATCGACCTGGGATAGACATTTAGGAGTCACCGTCGCCGGACACGGCTTGGATGATATGATGATTATAGAACGTATGTATACCTATCTCTCTCACATGTAAATTAATCAGAGTAGATAGACCGACATAATTTATCAAGAGATTAATTACATCATTTACAGCCTTAGATTATAATGCCTATATTACGACGAATCGATAACAAATAAAGAATAATAAATACTACGTCACCTAGCGTTCTCCAGTTCTCACAGGGTCCGCTTACCTAACCTGAAAGATTTGAGAAGTCCGGTTTTTTACAAAAGCGACTGATTGTCTCACCTTCCAACCCGCGAAGGGAAAACCAGCCCAATCAAGTTAGGTTAGGTTAGGTTAGTTATGGGTTTCCTCGCGATGTTTTTTTTTTCCTTCACAGCTGAGCACGTGATAATCATTTGATTAAGAATAATACTACGTATAGAATGGTAACTATAAGATAGGTACCATTGAGATGGGTACTAAATGGTTTTCTAGCCACTTGTTGCGCATATATAAAGGGTGTTAGTGACATCATGCCGAATACTGAGGGGGATGATTCAGACCATGATTCTGAGTTGATATCAAGTGAAATTTTTCGTCGCAAAATTCATGATTGTCTTTGTGTTTTTTAAACTATTTTCAATTCCATACAAGAACGTACGGAACCCTAACCCATAAGTGTTAGTTACACAGTAACGAATACTGAGGGGGGTGATTTAGACCATAATTCTGGGTTGATATCAAGTGGAATTTCCTGTCTGAAAATTCTTAAAATTTTGATGTTTTTTAATTATTTTTACGACGGAAAATTCCGCCTGATATCAACTCTGAATCATGGTTCGAATCATCCTTCAAAGTTTTCGTTACGATGTCACTAACAGCCTGTATATATGCATCTATTATGTTTAATACGATATGAACTAGATACCCATGTGTTTACGTGGCGGAACTGCACAGCTAGTTACCTAATCCAAAACATCGCGCTTCCTTTACGCAGACGACCAGTGTTACAACAACAACATGGTACACGATGTAATACCTACTCACTTACATGTTATACATGAGTATAATAACACAATGGTAACTCAGTACACACTGATTGCATATGAACGATATGCCTATTTTATTCGCCCGGGTAATTCTTTCATATAAAATTAACAGGGGAGTTACAATGGCACATCGAGCAATTCATCTAAGAAAGCAATATTGCAATTTGTCATTTGCGCATATAAAAGTCAGTGCGCAATGCAAACAACACACACACACACTACTGATTATTCAATATTCAATATTCAATATTCTTTATTTGCATAAATAAATAAAAATAGTTTTGTTCCATGAAAGTAATCGAAGACACTTGTGTTGGTAATGCCCCGCAAAATATCATACATACATCAATCATACAATATATTAATTAAAGAATAATTTAACAAGATTTTTTTTTTACTTTGTCTGTGTGTGCGTGTGTGTGTGTGTGTGTGTGTGTGTGTGTGTGTGTGTGTGTGTGTGTGTGTGTGTGTGTGCGTGCGTGCGTGCGTGCGTGCGTGCGTGCGTGCGTGTGTGTGTGTGTGTGTGTGTGTGTGTGTGTGTGTGTGTGTGCGTGCGTGTGTGTGTACACACAGATTTTTTTTTACTTTGTCTGTGTGTGCGTGTGTGTGTGTGTGTGTGTGTGTGTGCGTGCGTGCGTGCGTGCGTGCGTGCGTGCGTGCGTGCGTGCGTGTGTGTGTGTGTGTGTGTGTGTGTGTGTGTGTGTGTGCGTGCGTGTGTGTGTACACACATTAGTTGCTTAATGCAGTCATTAAACAACCGAAACCGAATGCAGAATTATATTCAATCCTAATAAATATGCGTATATAAAAAAGAAAAAACAAAATGCACAATTTACATGCACCAACCAACCTAAAAGTTACAAAAACAAAATCATTTAAAACAATTGTGCTATTGAAATTCAAAATGTGCCCCGATTTTACATAAAATGATGTCGTATTTTCAAGTCACGCAATAGGAAGTGCAACAATAAAGGATTTGCTTGAATTCGTAAAAAGTATTACTGAAACTAACTCAAGAATTACGTTATTACGTCATTATGTTTCCTCATTTAGTGTGAAGTGCATACACGATGGATATTATATCTTACTAGTTTTTGCCTGCGGCTTCGCTCGCGTTAAATTTGGAGTAACACGGTCCCCTTTCTTAATGTACCAATTTTTAGCTTCCTAACCTGATAACTACGAAAAGTCCCTTAAAAAAAAATCACTCCCTCTTTGAAGGGATCGGGTGCAGATGTCCAAAAAAAATGATGCACGATTTTATTGTTAGTCACAAATAGTCCGCATACCGATTTTTAGCTTGCTACCTTGTGTGTTACTCCGGGTTTTAAATTACTTATATACTTATTTGTTATTTGTTTTGTATTTGTTACTGTGGTGTCCCTTTATAATAAACGTTTCTTTCTTTCTTTCTTTCAAAATTACGGGTTGCTCCATACAAACTTCCACCCCCCATTTTAGAGAAGTGAGGGATTAGAAAGAGACAAAAAGTAGCCTATGTCACTCTCTATCCCGTCAACTATCTCCATTTAAAAAATCACATCAATTCGTCACTCCGTTTTGCCGTTAAAGTCGGACAAACAAACAGACATACACACTTTCCCATTTATAATATTAGCATGAATACATACATACATACATACATAAACTCTCGCCTATTTCCCACCGGGGTAAGCAGATCCTGACACACTTCTCAAATTACACTCACTTCTTAAATTAGCATGAATTTCTTACTTAATTTGTAAAATAAAATATTGCAACTAATTGCAAGTCATGACTGGCGCGTAATGTAGAAGTTAATTAGTTTAGACTCGAAAGTAGGTAATCAAATCATAATAAACCCAAAAACGAACTGAAAAAATATTGTTTTAAATGTATACAATTATTATGCAATTTAATATGATAGAATTAATAAAATAACTCAACTTTTATTAATTCAGAAAACACAAAATTTTTAGGTTGTCACGCAATATAATACGTACATAGTCATCCCCCTAGTATTATCCCGTTTTTTCACAGGGTCCGCTTACCTAACCTGAAGATTTGACAGGTCCGGTTTTTTACAGAAGCGACTGCCTGTCTGACCTTCCAACTTGCGATGGGAAAACTAGCCCAATACAGGTTAGGTCACATACCTCCGAAAATGCATTTCTCGGAATGAATGTGGGTTTCCTCATGATGTTTTTCTTCACCGCTGAGCACGTGATAATCATGAATGATCCAAACATGAATTCGAAAACAAATTCGACAATCATTGTTTTAAACCTGTGCTGGATTCGAACCTGCGACCTCAAAGCGAGTAGCAAGTGTTGTACCAACTGGGCTACCACGGCTTGAATACATATAAGGCAGACAAAGATCTGAAGGCTATACAGCCTTGACTTTAGCAATTTAATTTTCGAAATTCACGATCAAAACAAACCCAAACGAAAGAAGACGTTAACCGCGTCCATGATTTAAAATGGCTGATTCCTGTTAGTAATTGCCTGAAAGAAATTGCTTCTGAGCAATAAGTCCACCCATTTGTACTATTGCTAAATGTTTGTATGTTTTGTTTGTGTGCAATAAAGGATATTTGATTTGATTTGATCACATAAAAAGGAAATATAAAAATATGTAAAACACTATAAAATGTTTTACAAGGAGTTCGCACCAGCCCCTGTTATATCAATTCAATGTCCGTTCGATTAGTCCTTCGGCGGTTTATACACTTTTGTAAGTATTACAGTGCGCCATTATGCCGCTGCTTTTTTCTGCCGCGCGGCGAAAAACTCGTAGTGCGCGCCTGGTCTTAAATAAGCCCTTTGATATCCAACAACCCTGTGTTTACGCACAGTTTCACCTTCGCTTCATATAAATAATTGTCATTCTCATCAACGGCATAAGAACTGAACATGGACTTTTGTCTGCAAACCTATTTAAATTGTAAGTTTAAGTCACTCGGTTGAGTATGACTCAACACGCGTAATGCTTCGATAACAATCGCTTTGACGTAAGAGTGAGTAAAACAAAATACAGTCTAATTTCCAAATTCAAATTCTAGCGGCTTCTTAATGCCGGAAGAGCGGAAGCTTCCCGTTTCCGGTACACTAAGATACATAATAATGTCAGTAGAAGTAATTATTTTGAGTAACTAATGTAGTAGGTATGTACTAACAAGTTAAACTACATGAAGGTTATGCTATGATATATAAATACCGCCTATATTTTCATGTTGTCCCGGGTTCGAATCCCGGAGGGACAAATCACAAAAATCCTTAATTATAAGGCCTTAATAATGATAAATATTATTATTTATTTATTATTATTAAGGCCTTATATAACACTGGTATAAATGCAATAAGCAATTTGACTGCAGGATCAGAGTCTCACTAAAACATGGTTAAATTACAAAAAATAAGAAATAGGTAAGTATAGGTGGTTTCTATTTCTATTTCTAACTGCTAAATTAAATGTTTAACTTATAACTTATTAAATTATATTTGGCTCCTTTTTAATGTTCTCAGACAAACTGTTGATGAGATAAGTATGCGCTTACTTAGGGTCCTATCCCCATAATAATTGTACACTCTCGGAACAACCAGTTTGCCAGTTTGTTTGTTTGTGATCCCTAGTTTGGTTAGGACATTATCTGATCACCTGAGTGTCCAAAAAGTAACACGACTACTTACTTACATCAGTAAGTAGTAACCGGGACCAACGGGTTAACGTGCCTTCCGAAGCATGGATCATCTTACTTTCGTACAATCAGGGAATCAGGCTGTAATGTCCTAACCAAACTAGGGACCACAAAGTAATTTTTGCGATATGTCCCCACCGAGAATCGAACCCAGGACCTCGTGCCCATCCGGAGATCGTGAGCCCAACGCTCAACCACTGGACCACGGAGGTCGTCGGATGGTAATATCAACTCTATATTATATGAACTACAAGTTTAGCTAAAGCTACCGAATTTCCATCCTATAGTAATTGCTATATTTTTTTCGATTGAAAATGGCCTAAAATTTACTTGAAGCGTGACGAAATTGTAATGAATTAATGCCTGTTTCAAGCCTGACATTTCAAATGTGTTCACATTTTAAAATTAAGGAGTTAATGGCCCCGATTCCTGCAGACACCCTAATTTTATTTTAAATTATACCCGTCATTTTCTTATCCACCGAAAAGGAAAGGAACGGATGATTTACAGCCGTTAATTTTAAAATGAATGAATGGATGAATGAATACTCCGAACGAATCAAAGAGGTATCTTGTTGGTATGCTAACCGTTTGTGCTGTCAACTTAATTAGGTCGGGTTGTTGGCCAATGTAATTTTTTTAGACGGTTGTTTAAGATTCGTGTCTAAGCTAAAATGGACGAGTGTTCCATAAATTTTATGCCTGTCGATTACCCATCCCTTTCCTTTTCGGCGGATAAGAAAAAAACAGGTATAACAAGATAAAATTAGATGGTGTGTATGGTCACGAGCATTAATATGTATACACTTTGGTACCATGTCACATTAACTTTTTTGACAAATTGCACTGTAAGTCTCACTAAATGTCAAATATGTTAGTGCGACAGAGTCCTAAAGAGGGTAGATTATATTGTTCATGACTGTAGTTGTATTTATTATTTGTATTTTG
This sequence comes from Pectinophora gossypiella, assembly GCF_024362695.1. Taxonomy (NCBI): domain Eukaryota; kingdom Metazoa; phylum Arthropoda; class Insecta; order Lepidoptera; family Gelechiidae; genus Pectinophora; species Pectinophora gossypiella. Next base: position 2,054,014 of record NC_065405.1, read on the forward strand.
TACATTGTAACGTTTTAAACCTAAATAAAGATTGTATCTATCTACTTTCGTCTAAATACCACGTCAGCCATCAAAACCAAACTGACAGTCAAAGCGTGGGTAATTCATGATTATAACATAGTAATACTTGACCTTACGACCTTAACATACGGTATTCAATTGTTATATAACTTCCGATACCATCAGCAGATGTTCGTCTTAATCGCATGCAATCATAAGATTCGTGACGTCGTGAAATATAATGTGGATAATTATATGGACACTTGCTATGTTTAAAAGCCTACACATTTTTTTTTGATGTGACTTATTGTAGATTTGCCGCAGATGGCATTAACTACTTGGCCGGGCAAATGGGGAGCGCTGAAGGCTCTCACACGGTACAACGTTTAAGACAACAGGCCTGAGGGTGTCCAGTTGGGCGCGAACCTCGGCTCAGGGCGTCGTCTGAGAGGAAAAATATTTGAAAGCATTAATCGACTCTAGTGGGCGATTACTCCACCGACAAGAGCGCAGCTCTTAAATAAAGAGAGAGAGTGGGTCGATAGCGATAAGCGCTGATTGACGGAAGTCGCGGGGTCGGTATCGGGGTCCTGAAGTGTTTGGTGTCAGATGCCTACACACAAACCCCCCGCTGTGTACTTAAGGTCGCTTAACCCCAGGGGCGTTTGCATAGTTGCAAACGATCATGACACACTTAAGATAAGATATTTATTGCATTCCTGATGTTTTTACAGAGGTCTTAAAAGTAGAGGAAAGTACAAACAGGAACCCTGTAGGGGTTACAACTTAAACTTATACACAATGAAAATAGAAAACCAAGAATAAAAATAATAAAGTATAAGTTAAAAAAAATTACGTACATTTACAATAATCGGTACTTAACAGATTTGTTAAAAACTCCTGCAGTGTATAGAATGATTTTTCAATTAAGTATTTTTAATGTCATTTTCAGAGATGTATTATCACACACACACATACACAGACTTCACACACTTCATCACACTTCATCTGTTTCTTCTTTATTCGCAGCCCCGCAAAGCAGATTGAACCCCGATACCGATCCCGCCGACGTGGTCGATGATTTCCCTCATTCAGCGCTTACCGTAAATCTTTCAACCCTAGCGCTCCCCATTTGTCCGGTCCAATAGTAATAAGTAACGTCAAAATAAACCTCAAAACAGAAAGTCAACCCCAATAGACGACAGGTCAATGCGTTCTACCAACATTATCATCACATCTCGCAATCCGCACAAAAACCAGTCTGTTACACTTTTATGTCTTTTTTATGTAAACACCATTCAGCCACACGACCAGACTTGATGAGTGCAAGAAAGCTAGATGGCACAGGAAGCGCCATAATTGTAGCCAAACGCGGTCAATGGCAACCGACCGCCGCTGAGACGCTTCCTGAGCTGGCGACGCCATAAGAACAGCGATAAGCGGAAACGAAAAATATACATAACGTAACAATATTTCTTTTTAACGTGACTTATTTTAAGTTACTTACCAACCTTAGTACATTATTAAATACATAACATAACATAACAACACAACATATAAACACACACACAACACATAACAACACACAAACACACACACAACACAACACAACACACATAACACACAACACATATAGCAACATAACACAACACATAACACACATAACACATAACATATATAGTGCATTTCTTCGAGGCAATGACGTCATAAATCGTCTGAAACAGACGTATAAGGCCAATGATGATGATGAACATAACATAAGCTCAAAACTATAACCCACACCTAACCGAGCTTTCTGTTAACCGCTAAAATGGTCGAAAAATATACTTAGCTAGGAATAGCCTTGTTGGAAGAACGCTTGAGTCTCACTGTGAGGTGGCAGGTTCGATTCCCACTACGGCCCTAATTCATTTTTTTTTATTAATATAATAGTTTATTCAAAAAAACAAAAAAAATGTCGATATATGTTTTACATATAAAAAAGACCCCTCCTCATCACAGGAAAGCTGAAAACCTTAGTATAATCGGCTATTTGTCAAAAAAATACGAAAAGTAATGATAAAATTGCAGCCTATCAAATAGAAATTACATTCAGTAAAGTGAGAGCTATCGACTAGTAGTAGAAGAGAGCGGGGTTGAACCGGCGACAGCGATTCTCATACAAAATGCGCGTTAGGGCCTTTCCAACCCGTCCGAAGGACGTAATATACGATCCCGACTACCCGTTTACTCTAGCCATAGAGGCAGCCAATCAGCTCGCGACACCAAACACTTCAGGACCCCGATACCGACCCCGCCGGCGTGGTCGACGATTTCCCTCATTCAGCGCTTATCGCTATCGACCCACTAGGGTCGATTAATTCTTTCAAATATTTTTCCTCTCAGACGACGCCCTGAGCCGAGGTTCGCGCCCAACTGGGCACCCTCAGGCCTGTTGTCTTAAACGTTGTACCGGGTGAGAGCCTTCAGCGCTCCCCATTTGTCCGGCCAAGTAGTTAATGCCATCTGCGGCAAATCTACAATAAGTCACGTCAAAAAAAAAGCTTTCCAACCTCTTTCTTCTAAGTATTTCTTCTCTCTTCCGTGGTCACAAGCAACAATACGATTCTATTAAAGGCAAAAGATGTAAATTGGCTAAAAAATGGATAACACGATAAAGTGACGATGATTAGTTTGGCAACCCACATTTCGCAGTACTTGATTCGCCCGCTAACTTCATAGCCAGCCCGTGACGGTCAGTAATAATCACATATGCGTGCGCGCATCATTTCGTCAAATATGCAGAGATTATGAATTAGCCGCAACATTATGGAGCATAGGTTGAAGGAAGGCCACTTCGCTTATGATTTGGTTAATCTCTGAATGTCATCAGTTAGTAATGGCCTCCGTGGTCTAGTGGTTGATCGCTGAGCTCACGATCCGGAGGTCCCGGGTTCGAATCCCCGTGGGGACATATCACAAAAATCACTTTGTGATCCCTAGTTTGGTTAAGTTAAGACATTACTACACTTGATTGTCCGAAAGTAAAACGATCCGTGCTTCGGAAGGCACGTTAATAAGTCATGTCAGGCCTTTGGCGGCTCAATAGTAACCCTGACACCAGGGTTGATAAGGTTGGTAATCCACCTCACAACCCACACGATAGAAGACTAAACTAACTAAACAGACGATACAGTTTTTAAAAGACGTGCGTCATTAATTTAAAAACATTTTAACGTGAAAATGAATGCGGAGTGAGTCACGATGCGCAAACGATGCGGTTTTCTAATAGCAACGTTGCGCATCTGTCAAGGCTCAACGACCCGATTACTCTAGCCATCGAGGCGGCCAATCAGCTCGCGACACCAAACACTTCAGGACCCCGATACCGACCCCGCCGGCGTGGTCGACGACCCACTAGGGTCGATTAATTCTTCCAAATATTTTTCCTCTCAAACGACGCCCAGAGCCGAGATTCGCGCCCAACTGGGCACCCTCAGGGCACCCCTGTTGTCTTAAGCCTTGCACCGGGTGAGATCCTTCAGCGCTCCCCATCTGTCCGGCCAAGTAGTCAATACCGTTTGCAGCAAATCTACAATAATCACGTGACAAAAATAGTGGTTCCGTCTGCGTGGACTTGGGTTTTTACTCCGTTTTCATTGAGAAGGGAATGTTAAGTTGGTTTGGACTCATAGAGCGGATGAAGGATAATAGGATTACGAAAGCAGTATAAAGCGAAGGTTGGTGGTAGGGCTGGCAGAGGAACACCTAGATAGACATACATTGACCAAATTGGAGACGTCCTTAGAAAATGTTTAGTACGATATACTCTGAATCGGCGTTTGTGAAACGATTGACTATTGATGAAGAAGCAAGAGAAGTATGTCAGCCCTGCTTACCCTGATGGGAAATAGGCGTGATATTAAGTATTTACGTAAGTATATGTAAATTGCCTTATATGCCGAAAATGAACAGAAGTAAGTACGTAGCTATCTACGTACTACAGTCATGGGTAATATCGTGTACCCACTGTAGAACCCTGTCGCACTATCATATTTGACATTTAATGAGACTTACTGTTTCATTTGTCAAAAAAGATAATGTGTCATAGTATCAAAGTCAGCCTCCGTGGTCTAGTGGTTAGAGCGTTAGGCTCACGATCTGGAGGTCCGGGTTCGATTCCCGATGGGGACATTGTCGAAATCACTTTGTGAGACTGTCCTTTGTTTGGGAAGGACTTTTCAGGCTTGAATCACCTGATTGTCCGAAAAAGTAAGATGATTCCGTGCTTCGGAGGGCACGTTAAGCCGTTGGTCCCGGCTATTAGCCGTAAAAACACCACCACCAACCCGCAGTGGAGCAGCGTGGTGGAGTATGCTCCATACCCCCTCCGGTTGATTGAGGGGAGGCCTGTGCCCAGCAGTGGGACGTATATAGGCAGTTTATGTTATGTTATGGTATCAAAGTGTATACATATTAGTACTCGTGACCGTACCTACTCTAGTATACACGCACGGAGTATCCTTGAAAACAATTTGCAAGTCCGATAAGTTGTAGAGCAAACACACGATCGTGCTCGGAGTGACAAAGCTAGCATCTCACATTTAAATACATGTTAAGCACTGAATGCCTGTGTTTATGTCAACCGTTGCTTGGCGAGGCGATTTGACATGTTTTGCTAACAAATTCTCAAAGACTTTACTTACTTAATGGGTTTGCAGCCACTGAATTCGATAAGCTTAAAATTTCTAAATTTTAAGTTTAATTATTATTTAAACTACTTAATCAAACTAATTGAATACTTACACAACACTAATTATTTCACTTTCATTATCTACCTACGTTATCCTGTTTCACAGGCTTCGCTTACCTAAACTTAAAATAAAATTAAAGAGTTAAGTACTTACTTTAATTTTATTTTAAGGTTGCAATTTTTTATTGCAGTTTTTTTTTACCCTTCAACAAATACCCGTAACAGTGGCAGATGACCTCTCTACAATCCATGAAACCACAAAACCCAAAATTAGGCCTCACATACACTGACTCGACTCGTTACTGCAAAGGTCAAACCATGCCGTAAAATGAAAGTGGGCTGCTTAATGCCCAACCTGCTAGTTATAATGACAACTCTTGACATTATGAGACGTAAAGAGCTTCATAACAATGAGTTATGTAAGGGCTGATCTTCTGATACGGCTCGGCAACGAATTACATGCTTATGGCTGTGACATCATACCACTGATTGAATCTACTCGGCTGCATACAGGATGTGTCTGAATGAATTTTTAAATTCAAATTCAAAAATATCTTTATTCAGTAGGTAACATAGTTACACTTTGAATCGTCAATTTTTACATAATGAACGTCTCATCCGCCTAAAACTACTGCAGCTTCTCACAACCTGTATAGCCGGGGAAAAGAAGCTAAGAAAAACCTCGGTACAGGGCCCTAGACGTTCTTTAAAAAAATATATTAACCAAATAATTATTTACAAAATTAATAATTATTAACCTATTGCATAGCTTCTATCGCGGGCCTTGAGCGTGGAGATCGAATCCAGAAATTTCGTAACGAAAATAACCTAACACTCCGACCGGCACAGCGGTGATACTTTTTAGTTGTGCCATCTATCGATGAATAGCAGAACTTTTAATGACTTTTTTGAAATATCACGCTTGTCTCTTTAGTTCAGCAACTCGCCTCTAGGTGGCATTGGTTGTATTTTGTTTATTTATTTGTACTGTGCTCATATTTCATTTTTAACAAGTTGGCCGGAGAAATGGGGAGCGCTGAGGGTTCTCACCCGGTACAAAATTTAAGACAACATGCCTGAGGGTATTTGTATTGATGAGAATATTTGAAACAATTAATCGACCGTAGTGAAAGCGATAATCGCTGAATAAGGGAAATCGTCGACCACGCCGGCGGGATCAGTATCGGGATAAGTGTACGCTCACGATCTGGCAGTCCGGGTTCGATACCCGATGGGGACATTGTCGAAAATCACTTTGTGAGACTACCCTTTGTTTGGTAAGGACATTGCAAGCTTGAATCACCTAGTTTGGAAACCATGTTTAACGAAGCAAATAAAAGCCTTCAATATCCCCCAGAGGTGAACAAACAGTGAGGGTCAAAGGGAATAGAGGAGCGTACCCTCACCATTTGTCCCGTCTAAAGTCTAAACTCTCTCTGGTCCAGGGAGTCCCTGGACTCGAAGGTCGTGACATAAAACATTGAAAACACTCGAAGAACTCTTCATACCTCAGAAAACACCTCAATATTTGCTTTGCACCTAAACACCTTTTAAGTTATCCTCATGTCAAGTCAACCTCAAATAGGGTTACCAAACAGCTGGGAAATCTAGAAAACTTCCAGAATCCGTCCCGTCCCGTCCGGGTCACGTGTCTAGTAGCCCTATTTTTCTCTAAAAAGTAGCATGGAGAGGAATGCTAAGTACACCGACAAGAGCGTTGCTCTTAAATTAGTTTTTTTTTTTTGACGTGACTTATTGTACATTTAAGAAGACTAGATAACCGGAGAGGAATTATTATTGGCCACCTGATACGACACGATTCCTTTGTGACACACATCATTGAAGGAAAAATTGAAGGAAAAAGAGGAAGGGGTAGGAGAACATTTATGAAACAAATAAAAGAGAAGGTGCAGGTCGTGTCGTATCAGGAGGTGAAGGATTTGGCGGGAAGAAGAGAGGAATGGCGATTATTCCACCGACAAGAGCGCAGCACTTAAATAAAGAGAGAGAGAGAGAGAGAGAGAGAGATTGTACATTTGCCGCAGATGGCATTAACTACTTGGCCGGACAGCCTCTTTAATTAGTGATACATACATACATACATAAACTCACGCCCGTAATCCCAAATGGGGTGGGCAGAGCCACAAGTAATCAAAGACAACTTGCAGCCACTGTTGATACGAAGTCCTAAGACTATTAGTGAAGACGATTAGTGATGAGGTACAATAATATGTTTAATTATTCGTCGATTTTCTGCCAAAGGCCAGATGTAGCACAAAAGTCGAATAAAGATGGCTCTGGCAACCCAAAACAGGTTTGAACCCATATTTCTTTAGGTCAAAAGCAAACACCCTGTACTAACATTATACTTGTTTCTGGTTCATTGCCCCTCTTGGGACATGCATCATAACAATAAAATACAATTGCGCTTCGAATACACGACACACCAAGCAAGTACCTACATGACAGATTCGTGTGGTGATCTGTCTTGTGGTCTTGTTAACAACAAGAATAGCAATAACAAGTTGTTATTGCGGTTCTTGATGCAAACTAGATTATGTAAGAAACTATAAAGGAAAGTTTTATGAGAGCACGTGGAGTCTAACCAAAAAGAGACTCGACACTGCGTCTTTCGAGCGTCGTCGTCGTGCCAGCGTCCGCGCAACGTCGACGCCGCGGCGACGCGACGCCAGCGCTGGCCAGCTGCCGATTACGGATTATTTACGGATGGCAAAACGAATATTCGGCGAACTATTACTGTGCATTGCACTTGTTCGCAAAAAGCGTTGAACTGGCGTCTCGCCGCGGCGTCGACGTCGCGTGGACGTTGCGCGGACGCTGGCACGACGACGACGCTCGAAAGACGCTAGTGTGGGGGGTCTCAAATGCATAGAAATACTACGAATAGAACGGCCCCCTCCCTCATTCAGCGCTTATCGCTATCGACCCACTAGGGTCGATTAATTCTTTCAAATATTTTTCCTCTCAGACGACGCCCTGAGCCGAGGTTCGCGCCCAACTGGGCACCCTCAGGCCTGTTGTCTTAAACGTTGTACCGGGTGAGAGCCTTCAGCGCTCCCCATTTGTCCGGCCAAGTAGTTAATGCCATCTGCGGCAAATCTACAATAAGTCACGTCAAAAAAAAAAAAAGAATAGAACGGCAACTCTCCACCCCTCATTAATTCACTACATTTTTTAATCTGTACCTAGTTAAGTCTCTTTTGTAACTATTTTCTTTTATTTTAGTGCAATTAAGTAGATTTGTATTGTCTTTTGATCTTAAATGGCCTTAAGCCGCTAAGGGCTCTTACAGACCAACGACGATAGTCGGTGGCGTGATGAGTTGGAAGATCAAACAGGCAGTCGCTTCTGTAAAAAACCGGATATGTCAAGTCTTCAGGTTAGGTAAAAACGGGATAGTGCTAGGGGGATGATGATGATATTGCAAATTGTTCAAATATCACCACAATCCTTATCTTTATCAAATTTACAATCATCCCAGACATATTAAAGAATTGCAAACAAATTATTTTAAATCTCAACTGTATAAAAAAAAACTATGTGATAAATGGCTATGTGTGTGTGTGGCTATGTGATAAATGTTATTATTGTATGAAAAATTGTTTTGAAGATGCTAAGAAGTTTAATGTTTAGAGAGTTTTGAGGCTATATATTTATTTTTGTTAATTATTGTAAGTTTGTTCTTTGTATTTTTTTTATTAGATTTATATTAGGTTAGTTAAGTTAGTAACTAGATTTATATTAGTTAATTAAGTACCTACCTACTTACCTCCTAAATTTTCGCATGCTTATATCCAGCGGATCATGTGATACTTAGAACATAAAACCTACCAACTGTCTACAAAACCATGAATCCTATGCGAATAAATGATTTGATTTATCTTTCATTGATTGCTGTCGTTCAGCTCTGAAGTCACTAGTTCACGCCTCCTCAGACGATTTCACACTAATTTAATATTGTTTTGTCTCGCAGATGAGATCACCCATTCTAAGCTTATTCTAAGGCCGTCATTCATATTCATTTTGCTTGTTAACTAGCGCCTTGAATTGGGTACATGTAAGTTGAAATTCTTTTGTGTAGCGGGCGATGGGAGTCGTATTTTTATTTTCTAACTAGCGACCCGCCCCGGCTTCGCTCGGGTGCAATGCTGAGGAAAAAAAATGAAATTACCAGTAACAAAAATAACAGTATTTCTCCACTATTTAATGGATGTTATTATACATATAAACCTTCCTCTTGAATCACTCTATCTATTATAAAAACCGCATCAAAATCCGTTGCGTAGTTTTAAAGATTTAAGCGTACATAGGGATATAGGGACATAAAAAGCGACTTTGTTTTATGCTATGTAGGGATATATTATAACATGGTACTTATCAAGTTTCTATCCATGACATTATAAACTTATAATAATTATTATATACATACATAAACTCACGCCTATTTCCCACCGGGGTGCGTAGAGACTATGGAATTCCATTAGCGTCGATCGAAAATGGTGTATCAGAATAGTAGTAAGTGAAATTCTGTGGGCTCTGCCTACCCCAACGGGAAATAGGCGTGATCTTATGTACGTGTCATGGAAGTTATGGATTAAACTCTGTTTTTAGATCGTTGAACTCGCTTACCTTACTCCCCATTTTTAGTAAATGCTTTTTGTACCATAGCCATTGAAAACTTAAATGTACTTATACTAAGACACCAATCAGCATGACATCGTCTCTAACCTGCGCCAGCGCACGTGTCAGCTTCACCGTGCGTCATAGCCTTGAATGTATGCAAAGATTCTGCTAAGTAATCTACGCATACTTTACACGACATTTGTCTTTATGGAAATATCTCATATCAACAAAAACACACTCAAACAAAACAAAAGCCCTCAGCTCCCCATTTGTCCGGCCAAGTAGTTAATGCCATTTGCGGCTAATCTACCTACAATAAGTCACGTCAAAAAAACGACAATCGAATCGATCGATGACGTCGATTTGCCGTTCATTATATTTTGTATGTATGAATAATAATGTGATGTATGAAATAGAGTTTAAAGGAGGTAGAATATGAATGAAGCAAATTAATATGACTTATATTAGACTACCAAAAGAACCATAATAAAGACAATAGAGAACCGGAGAGGAAATATGATTGGTCACCGGATACGACACGATTCGTTCATAAAAAAAAACATCATAGAAAGAAAAAATTAAGGAAAGAGAGGAAGGGGTAGACCTAGGAGAACATTTATGAAACAGATAAAAGAGAAGGTGCAGGTCGTGTCGTATCAGGAGGTATTTGAAGGAATAGGAATAGGAATAGGAATTTGAAGTCGAATATATTTATTACCTAAACCAAAAACAATTTGGACATTAAATTTACACGACACCATGCTATCAAACCACATTCCCAAGAAATGCATTTTCGCAGGTATGTGACCTAACCTGTATTGAGCTGGTTTTCCCTTCGCGGGTTGGAAGGTCAGACAGGCAGTCGCTTCTGTAAAAAACCGGACCTGTCAAATCTTCAGGTTGGGTAAGCGGACCCTGTGAAAAACGGGATAATGCTAGGGGTATGAGACACCGTGCTATCTACTGCACTCGTCAAGCCCGCCCCTGAAAAGCCGAGCGCAAAAGTTAGCGCATTACACTAGCAGCATTTCCTCGCTGTACAGCAGTGGACAACCTTTGTTCCCCTGGTAGTTGCGGCTTCCGAATACATCCCGCTTAGGGACGGTACTGAAAAGTATCGGCGTCCGAAGAACGTAATATACGATCCCGACGACTCGATTACTCTAGCCATAGAGGCAGCCAATCAGCTCGCGACACCAAACACTTCATGACCCCGATACCGACCCCGCCGGCGTGGTCGATGATTTTCCTCAAACAACGCTTATCGCTATCGACCCATTAGGGTCGACTAATTCTTTCAAATATTTCTCCTCTCAGACGACGCCATGAGCCGAGGTTCGCGCCCAACTGGGCACCCTCAGGCCTGTTGTCTTAAACGTTGTACCGGGTGGCCTTCAGCGCTCCGGCCGGCCAAGTCCGGCCAAGTAGTTAATGCCATCTGCGGCAAATCTACAATAAGTCACGTCAGAAAAAAGGACAACCTTTGCGCCAAGAACAATCCGGCACGGGGGGATAAAAAGACGAAAAATACCACTGTCTTACCTGCCAGGAATCCAATTCACTCTGCAACATCACTCACGGTGCACAAACTTGAAATTAAACCGTTCACCAAACAATACGGCAGAGAACTAAGTAGGTACATAAGAAAAAACAGAATAGATAGAGACATCAAATGATAAGAGAGATAAAAATAACTGCGACCAAACACACTGTGGCAATATCCTTCAATTGTTCATACCTATCTAGTAATGTAATCTTGTGGGTAGATACATTTATTATTCGCAACTGCCATCTTATCAATGTCCCACAAATTATTATTGCCGGATCAAATGCATGTGCTATTTATATAATATTAGTTTCATTTTATAAATGAATAACAGCCTCCGTGGTCTAGTGGTTAGAGCGTTAGCCTCACGACATCGAGGCCCGGGTTCGATGCCCAATGAGGACATTGTCGAAATCACTTTGTGAGACTCCTTTGTTTGGTAAGGACATTGCAGGCTTGAATCACCTGAATAATTTGGGTTGAAAACCATTTTGACGAAGCAAATAAAAGCCACCAAATATAGAGCACTCAATATCTCCCAGAGGTGAACAATCAGTGGGTCAGGTGAACACAAAGTGATTTCGACAATGGGGACACTTTGTGAGACTGTCCCTTATTTGGTAAGGACTTTACAGGCTTGAATCACCCGATTGTCCGAAAAAGTAAAGTGATTCCGTGCTTCGGAGGGCACGTTAAGCCGTGGGTCCCGACTATTAGCCGTAAAAATACCTCCACCAACCCGCAGTGGAGCAGCATGGTGGAGTATGCTCCATATCCCCTCCGGTTGATTTAGGAGAGGCCTGTGCCCAACAGTGGGACATATATAGGCTGTTTATGTTATGTATGTTATAAATTAATCCGTGGTAGCCTATCGTAGTGTCAAAGGTTCGAATCTTGGCTCGGGCTTTAAACCACTGAAGTACTTACCTAAACTTCATAAGTATTTTTTTGACATGACTTATACTAGTTTTGCCTCCGGAAAATGGGGATCATAGAATTGGGTAAGTAGTATTCATAAAGCAACACGGACCTCCGCGGGTAGTAGGTATCCTACGTCAAAGATAAATTTTGAAACTCTGCCCGCTTAGCACCGTAAGCGCGCGACTCTTTCTCGGCTGGACATACGTCACCCGTCACTCTCTCACAGTATTGCACAGAAAGAGACAGGTGATCTCCCTCATTCAGCGCTTATCGCTATCGACCCATTAGGGTCGATTAATTCTTTCAAATATTTTTCCTCTCAGACGACGCCCTGAGCCGAGGTTCGCGCCCAACTGTGCACCCTCAGGCCTGTTGTCTTAAACGTTGTACCGGGTGAGAGCCTTCAGCGCTCCCCATTTGTCCGGCCAAGTAGTTAATGCCATCTGCGGCAAATCTACATTAAGTCAGGTCAAAAAAAAAGACAGATGATCTTTGTCGCGGCGACAAAGAGTCGTGTGCTTACGGTGCAAAACCCGGAGATTACTACATAAAAACAGATCCAAAATTGACGAAAACCATTATTCTATTTAACCAACTTATTCAAGAATTTCAATCAAGAAAAACGTAATAATAACTCCGACATTTTATCACGTTCTTCTATGACGTCACAGAGCGTTTTTTTCATACAAATCCCAAAGGAATTTTGTGTTTTGACGTTGAGTAAAAAGTAACTGATTTGACCAGGAAACTTGCCTATTGATAACACTCGGCCCGGTCAATGGCCATAGGCTTTCCCCTATTACATGCGACTTAAACATGGCTGGCGAGGAGCGGTACAGAATACACTACTGCCTACCCCTTCGCAGATGCAGTCGTGGTGCTATGCTTACACTTAGAAAACAATATTCTTCTTCTTCTATCGTGTGGATTGTGAGGTGGATTACAAACCCCATCAACCCTGGTCAGGGTTATTACTGAGCCGGCATAGGCCCCTGACATGACTCATGTAACGACTACGTACTTACATCAGTAAGTAATAAAAAAAAAAAAATTGTTTATTTCGGATCAAAAAATTACATCCATATTATGTTAGTAAGATGTGACTTATGAAACTATTGTTAGTAACGAAAATTATATTTTGCACGCATTTATGACCATCACGTGAACGGGTAATTTCCCGTGATCGTCACCCTACGCACAAAACATCTCCAAAGCGGCGATGTGTATCGATCAGCTAATGTCTTCAGGATGCTGTTGGGGCTGTTTCTCAACCTGGACCAACCGGGACCAACGGCTTAACGTGCCTTCCTAAGCATTTTATCATCTTACTTTTTGGACAATCAGGAGATCAGCCTGTAATGTCCCAACCAAACTAGGGATCACAAAGTGATTTTTGTGATTTGTCCCCACCGGAATTCGAACCCGGGACCTCCGGATCGTGAGCACAACGCTCAATGTGTCCATGAGCTACGTTCGATTATGGAGCGATTTCCAAACGGAAGCTTGAGTCCGGAGAGATCAGCGGTTGTGTAGATAAACCTGATGTTGACTCATGATGTACTGTACTCGTCAGTTTATGGATTCCTCGCTGATTGATTCCAACCAGTCCGGAGGAAAGTAGCTTTAAATGTTTTATCTTTGAAGGGAAATCAGAAAAGTCCAACTGTATAAAGTGACTGCGAATCACTTGTTATGAGAGAGAGAGAGAGAGAAAATGTTTATTCAACAAATTGTGACACATTACATACGAAGTGTTACAAACAGAGTAAAAACAACAAAATATCATAAAACAATTTTTAAAACTCAGTACATAATGTGGACACGAACTCAGCATTGTGTCTATTTCCGAAGAAACAGACGCTGTTTTTCAGTCGCTCCTTAATTTTCCGTCTGTTAGATCCCGCGAAGCTGACATGACTCATAGCGCAATAAGCAATGTAGGTATCTATCAGATAGAGAAATATATTTGAACAATTATATATTAGGTATGCATAAATATTAATAGAGAATAGGTAATAACACTGCAACAGCACAATTATAACAATAACGATAATACGTAAGGTGAATAACAAAGGTATCAGTACATAATTATAATATTTCCCAACAGGATGCTTTACCACCAGGACGCCCGTTGTTTCTCCACAAGCAAACCTTTAAGGTGCTTCTTAAAAGTCGATTTACAAACAGAGCGTCTGAGAGGAGGTGGTAAGTCATTCCAACATTTGGACGCCTGATGTCTAAAACTTCCTTCAAAGGTCCTGGTACGATGAAAGGGTGTTTTTAGCAAGAAGCTATCCATTCTCCGCGAAGAGTAACTATAGGTAGCCCACTGCAACTTCGCGTACAAGTATGAAGGTTTCTTGAATACAACCACAGAATGCACTAGGCTTGCAAAGTTCAGGTCTATCCTGGATTTCATATTTAAGATTCCCTTCTGATTTAAGATTGGTGTTATATGCGTTCTAGGGGGAACCTTATAACAAAACCTAGTGCATGCATTCTGTACTCGTTGTAAACGCTGTTTTGATTTAGCCAGAAGACATGGGCCAATCACAGTACTCCCATAATTTAGCCTTGATAAAATGAGTGTCTCACAAAGCTGCAATCTGACTTCCTCACTGAGTAAACTTCGAATTTTATAGAGCACTTTTATTCTAAAAAGGCAATTTTTGACAACGTCTTCGACATGCGTGCATGCGTTATGAGTGCGTGCATATATCGAAAAAGTAAAATAAACCAATCTGTGCTGAATTTTATTGATTTCTTACGGCCTCCGTGGTCCAGTGGTTGAGAGTTGGGCTCACGATCTGGAAGTCTAGGGTTCGTATCCCGGTGGAGGGCATGTTACAAAAGTCACTTTGTGATGCCTAGTTTGGTAAGGACATTACAGGCTGATGATCCGTGCTTCGGAAGGCACGTTAAGCCGTTGGTCCCGGTTACTACTTAGTGATGTAGGCATATAGTCGTTACATGAGAAAAAAAAACAAGTATATCTTTCCCATAGGTGATAAGATGAATTATGTCGTTGACAGCGATTCCTCGATTCCTGCTACGGCGAGTCACTTTACGGCGAGTGGCTCTATCAGTGCTTACTAGATATGCCCGACGCGTCTTTATTTCCAATTGCACAATCTCGTAACCCTTGGCGGAAGCCTGACGGCAGGAAGAGGTTTTACTCGCTTCATGTTCACATTAATTGCACCTTCTCACCTCATGGGAAGTCACACTTTCAATGCATTTGCGACGAAGCGACGAAGACGCGACACAGGGGAAATCCTTTAAAACTTCCTCTCCGATAAAATACTTTTAACTTTTTAATTATGGCAAAACTTATCCGACTGAACGGATTTCTAGGCCGCCAGATTGTGCTGTATCTTTCGTCCATTTGTGTAAATCTGTTTTGTATGTTGTGTGAAATAAAGTATATTTGATTTGATTTCTAAAACATGCGTTTAAAAGGTAACTACTTAGCCCGTAGGTAACACTCGCAGATCTTCTAAACATAAGCTCACAAATAAGCTAGTCATAAGTACATCCATTCATCGCCCACAAATCCTTTACAAAACTTTTTTTTATATATGTAGCTTCTAATAATAAGTAATAAAAAGAATATTTAAATAGGAAGTTGTCAATAGCTTCCGACCCAGAGTAAACCTGAAGAAAATAAGAAGGGTTTATAATATTTTTTATTGTTTGTAGGTTCTCTAGACCTTCAAGTAGTGGCAAAAAGGTGTAGAGCTTATTTAGCTTAGTTTATCTATGACAAGAACAATAATTTCGATCACCGAATGGTGTGGCTACACTTACGCCATCTATTGACGCCAAAACGTATAGCGAGGGTCCCAACGCCGTAACAGCCAGCCTGCTTATGGAGCTGGAGATACCTAGGACCAATACCAATTTTGGCTTTCATTCATTTTCCGTACGTGCAGCCATGCTCTGGAATAGGCTGCCGAGGGTAGTTCAGGAGAGTTCCTCTTACCTAATTTTTAAAAAGAGGAAGAGCACTTTTTATCCATAGAGTATTCTTAGTCTAAGTATATAGTTTTATATATAATAGGTATGTATGTAGGTATAGTTTATTATATATGTGTATAATTTATAGAGGATTAGGCATATGTTTGTGTATATTTATTATTATTTTTAAACGGTTTTATATGTAGATATAATTATTATAATGTATTTAATATATTGCACCTCTTTTTATTCTTCTGCAGTTATTCTAATACTACCTCTGGGTTGGCTGAAAGAGATCTCTCTTAGGGATAAGTCCACCCTTGTAAAAGTCCATTTCCTGTTTGTGATGTAACTAATTGTTAAGTGCAATAAAGTACATACCTAATATAGCTTGTGTGCGCCGCACCGTTTACAAGTTCAGCTATCTAAAATTATCTCCTTCCATGCGCAAAAAGTGTACCAGTAAACCATAATAGCAGAAGTTACTATCTAGTAGTGTCGTGTCTCGTAACTCCTTACACGGAAGGTTGTAGGCAGGAAGCTGTTTCACTCGCCGGTTCCACTCACAATAATTGTGGCTCATGGGAAGCTGCACTTGTCACTTCTTGCACCTATATACCTACTTGTAACAAATACTACCTTTTTTTGACGTGACTTATTGTAGGTTTGCCACAGATGGCATTAACTACTTGGCCGGACAAATGGGGAGCGCTGAAGGCTCTCACCCGGTACAACGTTTAAGACATCAGGCCTGACGGTGCCCAGTTGGGCGCGAACCTTGGTTCAGGGCGTCGTCTGAGAGGAAAAATATTTGAAAGAATTAATTGACCCTAGTGGGTCGATAGCGATAAGCACTGATTTGAGGGAAGTCGTCGACCACGTCGGAAGTGTTTGGTGTCGCGAGCTGATTGGCTACCTCTATGGCTAGAGCCAGAGCCAAATACTACCCGTGAATGCCGTGTGTAAGTACCTGTACTTAGGGCACATGTATAACTATATTGTAAAATATAGCGATATAGGCGTACTTCACAAAAAAATAACAAAAACAAAGAAAAACACAAATAAAGAATCAGAATCTGAATCTCACGGGCCTTCCACCCTAAATCGACCTCCGGATAACCCTGTAAGTACAACCCAGTGACCCAGTAACAGGATGCAAATCCCGCCGGCAGCAGACCTCGCATTCTAACCATCACCTATGAAGCGTACGCGCATTCTAACTACCACCTGCGAGCCTGAGGCCCGCGGTAACGGAACTGTTCCACTGTATTTAAATATACTTACAGCCTACAATTACCTATGACCTCTCCGTAGTGGTGGATTACTTTTAGGCTCTTAATGGCCTCCGTGGCCCAGTGGTTGAGCGTCGTGCTCACGATCCGGAGGCCCTGCGTTCTAATCCCTGTGGGGACAAAAAAACACTTTGTGATCCCTAGTTTGGTTAGGACATCACAGGTTGATCACCTGATTGTCCAAAAGTAAGATGATCCGTGCTTTGGAAGGCACGTTAAGGCGTTGGTCCCGGTTATTGCTGATGTAAGTACGTAGTGTCGTGTGGGTTGTGAGGTGGATTACTAATCTCATTAACCCTGGTGTCAGTGTTACTATTGAACCGCCAAAGGCCCCCGACATGACTCATGTAACGACTACTTACTTACATCAGTATGTAGTAACTGGGACCAACGGCTTAACGTGCCTTCTGAAGCACGGATAATCTTACTTTCGGACAATCAGGTGATCACATTTCTATTAACTTACTAATTACTATTGGTGACTTACATCATTATTGGAAGTATTAACAGCTAGCCTCATACATCCCACTTCCATACAAACAAGGCCTAACACCCACCCAAAATCTATGAACAATGGTTCTAAAATAAATAAACCATGGTACGGTCACGAGCATTAATATGTATACACTATGATACCATGTCACATTAACTTTTTTGACAAATTGAACTGTAAGTCTCACTAAATGTCAAATATGTTAGTGTGACAGAGTCCTAAAGTGGGTACATTATATTGCTCATGACTGTACAAGTGCGGCTAGTAAGGAAAGGAGAGCGCGTTACTTCCGCGACACCTCGATACGAGCAATAATGTGCCATTCCCGGGAATATTACCACTTTGAGAACGTTCCCGATAGTAAAAAGACCCAAAACAAACGTCAAAAAAGCTCTGTTACTTAACTTTAAGGAGATAAGACCAGGGGGGTTGTAATGGCCACATCGAAGCTTTTTGACATTTGATTGCTTTGCGCATGTACAGTGAAACCTGGTTAAGTGAGACATCAAGGGACCGGCAATGTCGTATCACTTATAGAGGTATTCCACTTACCCAGTGTCTCAGATATACAGGTATAAATAAATATCTGTCTCATTTACAGAGGGTTCCATTAATAGAGGTGAGAATACAGGTTATTTCAGTTATACAGATGCGATCATTAAATAAAATAACGTGTTATGTATTTTCCAAATAAACATCTGTATGATAGTAAAGGGAAACTAAAAATGAAGGTAATTGAAGGTCAAAATTTGTACTTACGTACTTGGAATTACGTGTGGAATTTGTGGGTAGAATAAGAATGAGTAAACAAACAATGTTATCTCAGTTACAGAGGTTTATGCATATAAAATTTACTAGCTGTCTCAGTTATAGAGGTAACTATGATGATAAATCGAAAGAACGAATCCCAGATATAGAGGCTTACCTCGTCCCACTAACAGAGGTAATTCAGTGCCAAAGTGTTGGGACCTCAGCATGAGTTCCAGTTATGGAGGTTTCTCACTTATCCAGGTCCCACTTAACCAAGTTTCACTGTATATGTTATGTATGCAATTTGACATTTGCGCATATAAAAGTAAATGCGCAATGCAAACAAAAAAATTACAAAAACCAAAATTGCTTTCTTAGATGAATTGCTTCGATGTGGCCATTTTAACCGCCCAGAGTACAAGAAATAACAATTTGAAAAAGAAAAGCAGCCAGTGTCATTAATATTAAACAGTTTGTACACCGGGAACATTCCCAATTTGGGAACATTCTTCGGAACGGCACCTCACTGGATACGAGGCGCGTGCGCAGGAAACAGCCGCAGCGGGCGCGGGACGTGGTCGCGCGCACATTCCGCGGGAAGGATGTACGGGTAGAGGAGGTATATAAACATAACATACGTTCACGTCTATTTCCAATGGGGTAGTCAGAGGTACGTTCACCGTAAGATGGACTGAGTACCGTGCGCTTCACCTGAGCTTTAGTCCAACGTGATTGAGACGTATATAACGGTCGAGCCAACTGTGTTAGTGAAAACTGCATTTAAAATAAAATAATAACGCATTAGTGCAAGTCGGGTACCGAGGTGAGCTCTTTTCGAAGCCCTCAATATACTTAATACGCGCCGCGTAGGTACATTGTAGGTGCCATGCAGGAGCTCAGTTCAAGGCCGGTATTCCCATTTTTTAATCGACAGTCTACTGTTTACATAGAGTAAGGTAGTATAGTAGGCAGGAAAATAAATATATTTCCTCCACAAGTATCAATACCGCAAAATGGATTGCCGAAATTGTTCCCAATTGCATAACCTTACGAAATCAGATTAACTATAGCCCAGAGGTCTCAATATCAAGGCTTAAGTTTACGTGCGTGAATAAATACGTTGCACTTTCTAACTGCTTTATCCATTAGTCGTATTAGTTCCAACCATCGGCGATATAACCTCTAGACCTCTAATGACAGACGAACGGTGTCTGTTTACACATCTGACTCAAAGATCAGATACACGTTACCACGCGACAACTTTCGACCAATCCTTTACGTGATCTTACGAGATTGACGTATTGAGAATCTTGAGTGAGCCAATCACAACGCAACGTCCGTCTAACTCTCTCTCTCTCTCAACTTGTTAACATAATGAATTATATGCGAACAACAGAAAATGACATAGTAATAATAATATATTCAATTATGTTTGGTATGTCCGTGGCTCACGAAAGGTCTCCCATAATACCAGCGCCATATACTGAGGCATATGCAGAGGGAGACCGGAGATCCTTTTTTTTATTTTGGACGCCCTCCACAATGTGTAGTTTAGCTGTTTAATGTATTTTTAATTATTTGTCTTATTGTTTTTTAAGTAAAAAGTTTGTTAATGTGGCGTCCAATATAAAAATATTTTTTTTTTATTTCAATTAAACAGCGGTGAAATCTTGCAGTTTTATTGGACAAAAACAATATTCGATTGACATCTGTGACATGACACAAAACCATAGAAAAACATCATAGTTAGACCACAGAAATGGAATGGAAATGCCTCGTGGTTCATGAGGATAGATGAAATCCACAATCCAAACCCAATATCAGAGAAATATCCAATATAATACAAAGTTACAAAGATAGAATTCCACACCGTTGAGTTCACTATACCCAGAAACTTGGCGAACCCCTCGATAAAAGACGCCTTAAATGGCTACACATATGAGATAACCTGTCAAAATAAAAGGCTGTTCAAATGTGGAAGGAAAAGCCTCGCTCGATATCAATATTAAACTTATAGTATTACTTATTCAAAAGAACTGCTGAAAGTCCAAGGACTAAAAAGAAACAAAGTTTGTCTCGGACGGAACTTAATCTATGCGAAAAATCAAACATTAGGGGTCTACTTGGTTATATAGTCGATGATTCCAACTAGCGAAGGTCAGATACTTACTACTTACCACTCGCCACTTGCCTACAGTTACTCGACTAAACACTGATTAGCATTTCGAGTGATGTGTAGGATATCGCGAAAGGTGTTCCGTATTCCGTCTTCCTTATTGGCACAAATTAGAGGCTATTCTGGGCTATTCAAATCGTTTACATGGTGCTATGCATTCGAAATAGATACGTTTGTTTCCTAGTCGGGTTTGTTCGATTTTCATGTTAATTACGTACAGTCGGGTTATTGTTTAAGTATTCTATGGTAGGTGCAGTAAATGATATGTAAATTGCACAGTATTTACATGTAATGAGGCTAAGAGTATTGTTATAGCAAGAAGCAAGAGATATTGCAACACAATTTACTTACCTAACGTGTATTTATATTCAAAATTGTTCTTAAGGACTGTAACCTGGAACCTAACAGAGCAGCAGTAAAAGCGCATTCATGCATATCCGTATGAATGAGGCCTAGTAACGGGTGGCTTTCGTTTATAAGTTAAGGTAACATAACCTCACGACTCCCAATTGGGGTAGTCAGAGGTAGAGAGTGCTATACTAGGCCACATTCATACGGATATGCATACGCATTCCTCAGAAAGTCCTCAATGAATGCGCTTAGTACCATTACTATTCATTACTATGACGGTATACAACCCGCCCACATAAGTGCTTCAATGAACCCACCTACATGAAAAGCGGTTTAGAATAGAATAGAAATTGTTTATAATAAATATAAGTTTAGTGTATTAAGTGTGCGATTTATCCAAGCAGAAATGATGTGTAAGTATGTAGTCGTTACATGAGCCATGGCGAGGGCTTTTGGCAGCTCAGTACCTAGTTGAGCGTTGGGCTCACGATCTGAAGGTCCCGGGTTCGAAACCCGGTGGGAACATATCACCAAAATCTCTTTGTGATCCGTAGTTTGGTTAGGACATTACAGACTGATCACCTGATTGCCCGTGTGATCCATGCTTCGTAAAGCACGTTTAGCCGTTGGTTACTACTTACTGATGTAAGTTAGTAGTCGTTACGAGCCATGTCAGGGGCCTTTGGCGGCTCAATACCTTGACACCAGGGTTGATGGAAGTTGTTAATCTACCTTACAACTCACACGATAGGAGAGCCTGAGAAATGCATTTTCGAAGGTAAGTGACCTGACCTGTATTGGACTAGTTTTCCCTAAGCGGGTTGGAAGGTCAGACAGGCAGTCGCTTCTGTAAAAAACCGGACCTGTCAAATCTTCAGCTTAGGTAAGCGGACCTTGTGAAAAACGGGATAATGCTAGGGAGATTATGGTGTTACGAAATCTGTTGGTGTAGCGGGACGTTATGACTCATCATCCTTTCTTCCAGCAGACATGTGAGAATGAAATATAAACGGGGAGAGGGCTAAAACAAGAAAAAGAAGAGTGTAAGTGTAAGAAAAGTGACCTACTGTCTATAATTTACTTACTACCACAATCAAACACATGAATAGTTAACAAATTCATTTATTCATGACTTTACTACATAAATAGGTTTAGTACATCATAGATTAGAATTTAAATAATTCCACGACACCCACAGAGCAGCGCGTGGTTTATTACGCACTGGCTTTTGCCATAACACAATACGAATAAACATTTCAATAGTCGTAAAACACATGTTTTAGGGTTGAACCACATCTGACCGCATTCTATCCTTTTCTGTCGATCATAACCATCATTTCCTAGAGCGAGATAAAGAGAGTGAATGCAACCGCAGGCGACTCGTTGATTCCGCCGTGTTCGGTCGCATTTTGGCGACAAGGGTGTGCTGCCGGCAACGGAACCTGAGCTCTATGTTTTATAGTATGTTTTTCGATCATTTTAAACTATTCGGTGCACGTCTAATATTTATAATAGGCTACTTGACAACCTAGAATTACACCTAGCTGACCTAGAATTTAATCAAATGATATCGCTTTTTACGAAACGTCAAAACGAAATTTTCTTTGCAGTTTGTATGGAAATACTGTCCTGTGACGTCATCAACAAAAGCGGTCAAACGTCGTACTCATAGTATAAAACAAAGTCGCTTTTTCTGTCCCTATGTCCCTATGTACGCCTAAATCTTTAGAACTACGCAACGGATTTTGATGCAGTTTTTTTTAATAGATAGAATGATTCAAGAGGAAGGTTTATATGTACAATACCATCCTTTAAATAGTGGAGAAATACTGTTTTTTGAGGTTTTTAATGTGATGTCGTAAATAATTTCATTTTTTTTTCTCAGCATTGCACCCGAGCGAAGCCGGGTCGGGTCGCTAGTAATTCATAAATAAAATTCGGAAATAAGTCGATAAGTAAAATGAGATTGGTTTTTGATCATCTTAGATTGGCTTCTGGATAGATTAGCATTCTATCATTTATCTTTGACCCGGTCAAATACCCTATTGTATCATACTCAGACATACAGAAGACAAGTTATACGTCTAGCTCCTGTTGTATCGGTTGCCCCAGCCGCGGCGGTGGTCATCCTTGTACTCATCGAAGTTGCGCTGCCGAGCCAGGTGCTCAGGGTCATCTGCTTCCGTCAGCTTCTCCTGTAACAAGTTGGCGGAAAAAATATGTACAGTCATGAGCAATATCATGTACCCGCTTTAGAACCCTGTCGCACTATCATATTTGACATTTAATGAGACCTACGGTTTAATTTGTCAAAAAAGTGAATGTGTATAATTAATAACTTTGGGAAAAATATACAGGGTGTTAGTGACATCGTAACGAAAACTTGAGAGATGATACAGATCTTTATTCTGAATTTGGACGGCCTTATTGCGCTAGAGCAATTTCTTCCATGCAACCACTACCAGGAACCAAACATTCACCAAACTTGGATGCGGGATGGAAAGGGAAAGTTGCAGTTGTTTCGTTTACGACGCCGCGAGCGCGACGTTGCCGGTTCTCTAACCTAACGCGCGACGTTGCCAGTTTTAAAACATAACAACATAACATAGTATCACGCCTGGATCCCCTAAAAGGTAGGCAGGGTGTATAGTACACTCACTCCTCGCCAGCTATGTTTAAGTCCCATGTAATAGAGGCGAGCGAATTCAGTGGTGCTAATTCCTGTAAATACCATCTAATTGTATTTTAAGTTATATCTGCCATTTTCTTATCCGCCGAAAAGGAAAGGGACGGGTAATCGACAAGCATAAAATTTATGGAACACACGTCAATTTTAAGCACAAATCTAAAACAACCGTCTAAAAATTTTACATTGGCCTTAAAAATTATGTTGACAGCATACGTCAAACGGTTTGCATACCAGCGAGATACCCTTTTGATTCGCCCGGGTTATTCATTAATTTACTCATTCTTCCTAAAATTAAGAGCTGTCAATCATCCGTCCCTTTCCTTTTCGGGGGATAAGAAAATGACAGGTATAACTTAAAATAGTTACAGGAATTAGCACCACTGAATTCGCTCGCCTCAATTACATGGGACTTAAACATAGCTGGCGAGGAGTGAGTGTACTTATACACCCCTGCCTACCTTTTAGGGGATAACTTAAAGTAAAATTAGGAGGTGTCTGCAGGAATCGGGGCCAGTGCTGTAAGCCCGAGTCGGAATTCTAACACGTGGCACGCGATCACGGATTTGACACCCTCACTTATTTCCATACGTAAACTTACACGCTTAACGACATCTAGTTACTCCATTGCAAAATGGAGTATTTTTATCGGAATATAATAAACTACCTACCACTACCTTTACCTTTTTCTACTACCTTTTTGTATTTTATGTGTTCTTGGAAATATATTGATTTGTATGATTTACCACCCGGACACTCCATACAAAAATTTCATTCTTACCATGTACCGTTAACGTGGAAGTGCCAGCGAGGCACAGTCCACGCGCTCTCCCTTTTACTCCTTAGCGGCTTATGGCCATTTAAGACTATCAGGGCTCAAACTGGATGACAGCGGCAGCGGTGCGGCGGCGATAGCGGCGCGGGGAGCGGCCGCTGTTCCGTTCTCGATGCCAGCGGCCAAATCGCGCGGTGTTGCGGCGGTATAGACTTGTGTCTCAAATGAACGCGATGTCGAAACGGCGACAACGCATTTTCGATTGTAGTTCTTTTGTTTCGTACGATTTATTATGGGCAAAAGAAGATCTGAATCCCTATAATGAACAAAGGAAACAAAAAGGCGAGTTTCAAACGCAGAGACACCGCTCGACTAGAGCGCACCGCTCGTACCCCGCTCGCCGCGCCGCTGCCATCGAGAACACTTCACTATAAGTCTTAGCGTTTGAACGCGCCGCTCCCCGCACCGCCGCCGCTGCCGCTGTCATCCAGTTAGAGACCTAAGACCCAGAGGGGTCGAGGTCGGCGCCCGATACGTATTGGTGCGGGGCGGAGTGTTACCCTTCTATACGCAGTATTATTCTTTATTCTCTAACACAATACAAGTGTTAATCGTTTGTATACATATAAGTTTGTACCGTGTGTAGCATGCACCGTCCTTAGCGTTATCCCGTTTTTCACAGTCCGCTTACATAACCTGAAAATTTGACAGGTCCGGTTTACAGAAACGACTGCCTATCTGATTTTCCTACCCCAAGGACGGAAATTACGGGTTGGTCATATCACAGATATCTTCGAAGACGGTTTGTAGGTTTCCTGACGAAGCTTTTCTTCACCGCTGAGCTCACATTAAGGGTGGCATTAATAAACTAATCTCAACTTTGAGACTGCTCTCAAGATCATGTTAATGCGACAGTTCTTATATAAAAACAGAGACTTGAGCATGATCTTGAGGGCAGTCTCAGCTGAGATTAGTTTATTAATACCACCCTAATCATTATATCATCATCATTGTGCTTAAGCGTCACATGAAACGATGTGACGTAGACCCGTTGCAATGGGAGGCGAAGGCAGCTGAACGGTCGTTATGGAGGCGTACAGTGAACACCAAGGTGTTTGACTTCGAGAAGGAGAGACTTCAGAAGCTCGATACAAAGCGAGACGAGCTCAAGGCGCGACCACCTGCTGCCATAAATTATAATTATTTAGGAGGAGTGCTGACGTGCATTGAATGCGGTCGTACATTTAATGCTAAGATCGGATATGTCAGTCACTTGAGAGCGCACGAACGACGCTCTCATTAGTTGTCGAGTCGCTGTGGCCGAATACGGTCAGGATGGATTGATTGAATCATTATAATATTTATGGCATAGACGTAAGGAGAGCGCGCAGAATCTCTGTCTCGCTCGCACGCATAGGGTACCAAAGGGTTGAACCACATCAAGCAGCACGGAACTTCACTCTCCTATGCTTCTATCCTAAGCGACGGAATTGACTAGAAGGTCGGAGTGCAGGATGAAAAATAAAAATTTAGTACCCAGCGCGGGCAATTATTGTGAGATCACTTATTCTAATCAGACGAAAGTACGTCGGCGTCCAATTTCAAAATTCGAACATACAAATTAGACTGATTAAAAATAAAAACAACGGTCCGCGCGCAGCCATCACGATTTAAGTCTAAACTTTGTTCGAGGGGGGGTGAAGTAAACCTAGCTCCGACCCTGGTGGGGAGCGGAGAGTTGCCGTCCTATACGTAGTATTATTGCTTATTCTATGACAATGTGTATGTAAGAACGAGATCTTTGTATGGAGTGTCAGGTTTGTTGTCTACCTTTTGGATCTTGTCGGCCTCCTCGCCGTCCGCGTCAGCCTCCGAGCTCTGAATGGTCGTCTGCTGTATCGAAGTGCACGACCCGGGGAAACTGAAAGTAATAAACATATTAACAAATTGGAAGAAAGAGTTAGGAAGCTAAAGTGGTGTCAGGGGCGAATTCTACCTACACCAACTTTCTTTCTTCTTCTTTCGATTACCAACCCCATCAAACCTGGTGTCAGGGTTACTATTGACCCGCTAAAGGCCCTGACATGGCTGATGTAACGACTACTTACTTACATCAGTAAGAGGTAACCGGGACCAACAGCTTAACGTGCTTCCAAAGCACGGATCATCCTACTTTCGGACAGTCTCCTATCAGCATAATGTCTTAACCAAACTAGGGATCACAAAGTGATTTTTGTGCTATGTCCGCACCGGGATTTGAACCCGGGACCTCCGGATCGTGAGCCCAACGCTCAAACCACTGGACCACGGAGGCCGTAGAAGATGGAAGTGTAATGTACTCACAGTCCCTCCCGCACGCGGTTGTCGTAGAACTCCTCAATAGTCATGGTGGGAATTGAGGGGTACCCGAGTCCGTAGATGGACTTCTGTACCGCGTCACGGGTGATGATCACCGGCTTCAGGGGCGGCATGCGAGCCTTCTCCTTCGGTACGTGTTCTGCAAACAATAATAATAATAAGAATAAAATGTTTATTTGACCAAAAATTACAAGTTACAGAATTTCTTACATAAACTCTGCCTCCTAAACTAGGTTTACCTGTATCTTAGGAAGCAGTGTTCGGCCATGGTAGTCATGATGTAGGTTTTTTTTTTTGACGTGACTTATTGTAATTTTGCCGCAGATGGCATTAACTACTTGGCCGGATGATGTTGTAGGTAAGGTGCCAGGAATACCAGGGTGTGTCGGTGTGTATGTGTGTGCGTGTGTGCGTGTGCGCGTGCGCGTGCGCGTGTGCGTGTGCGTGTGCATGTGTGTGTGTGCGTGTGCGTGTGCATGTGTGTGTGTGCGTGTGCGTGTGTGTGTGTGTGTGTGTGTGCGCGTGTGCCATGCGTGTGTCTGTGTGTGTGAATGTGTGAGCGAGCGAGCGTGCGTGCGTTTGGATTTGTGTGTGGTCAACGAGGGTAAGAAGTTGGAGCAGATGCGTGGTGGGTATAAAGTAATGGTGGTGGGTACAATGTATCATAGATATACAGGGTGTTAGTGACATCGTAACGAAAACTTTGAGGGACGGTTCAGACCATGATTCTGAATTGATATCAAGTAGAATTTTCATATATGCAATTGAAAATAATTAAAAAAAAAAACAATTGTCCGACAGGAAAATCCACTTGATATCAACTCAGAATCATGATCTGAATCATCCCCCTCAGTATTCGTTGCGATGTCACTAACACCCTGTATTAATAATGTACAGTTGACGTAGTGTTACTTTCAGGTCGCAGGCCGAATCCAACACAGGCCTAAACCAATGATTGTCGAATTAGTTTTCTAATCCATTTTTGGATCATAAATGATTATCATGTGCACAGCGGTGAAGGAAAACATCGTGAGGAAACCCACATTCCAGTTCAGTGTGACCTAACCTGTATTGGACTAGATTTTCCTTCGCGGGTTGGAAGGTCAGACAGACAGTCGCTTCTGTAAAAAACCGGACCTGTCAAATCTTCAGGTTAGGTAAGCGGACCCTGTGCAAAAGGGATGATGATATTAATAATATAAAGTACTATTCAGTGGCGGAGGACAGTAGTCCTAGCACGGCTTTGAAATAGATTACTCTGGGCGCCATCCCTCCCGCGGCAGACTGAGTACTGCGGGGCGGAAGGCAAGAGAGAAACTACTGCCCTATTTTTCCCTAAAAAAATTTGCATGGAGAATGCTACACCGACAAGGGTGCGGCTATTAAATTAAGTATAACACAGTGTATGGTGTGTAATAGTAACAGTGGTATAGTGGTTAGAACGTTGGGCTCACGATCGGGACGTCCAGGTTCAATTCCCAGTGGGGATATATCACAAAAATCACTTTGTGAGGCCTGGTTTGGTTAGGACATTGCAGGCTGATCACCCGATAGTCGGAAAGTAAGGTACTGCGCGTTCACCAGCACGATAGAAGAATCATCCATCCATGGTCTAGTGGTTAAAGTGTTAGCCTCACGATCTGGGTGTCCAGGTTCGATTCCTGATGCGGACGTTGAAGGAAACACTTTGTGAGACCGTCCCTGTTTGGTAACGACATTGCAGGATTGTTTTGCATTTATAGCACTTAAGATTTAGAATGATCTGCTCTGAACCAAAGTGCGCGTATGCAACGATTGATGAATGTGGTGGAAGCAAGAGAAGTGCGTCTGGATTGAAGGAAATGGAATCACATAGCCTCTACTTACCCCGGAAATACTCACAAATGAGATTGTGGCTATATGGGAATGTGTAGTAATTAAAAAAACTTACCCCCACGCTTAGTCATGTATTCAAGAATAGGTTTCTCCTGCTCGATACTGCTGAGCTCATCGAGGGCGTTGTTGACATAACTCTGTATGAGAGTCAGGAAGTACTCTCGCTTGATCTCCTCGTCTGTGTGCTGCAGCTTCATGGCCTTAGAGAGAGTGACGATCTTTTCCTTCAGCTCCTTAGCTGCTTTGTAACGCTTGATCTTTGCCTCCCTCGAGAGGACCTGAAATATATAAGTATACTTTATTGAGCACAATGGACCCAAGGTAATAAGGGCAACAGATATAGAAAGGCACAACAGGCGGCTGCAACCTTTGGATACAGGTAAATGTTGTACAAATATAATGGTAGCGGGTTTAGCGCATTCTGACAATAAATAATGAAAAGAAATACCTACATTAAATAAATATATGTATTTCATATATACAGGGTGTAAGTGACATCGTAACGAAATCTTTGAGGGATGATTCAGATCATGATTCTGAGTTGTTATCAAGTGGAATTTCCTGTCGCAAAATTCATGAAAATTTTAGTATTTTATTTTTTATTTTTTCAGTCTCATATTGTGTTTTAAGCTGCATAGAACCTAAATTTTAAATTATATAAATAAAAATGACTAATTATTAAAAATTATCAATGTACAACCACAATAAATAATAACGTACCTACAACTTCAGCTGTGCACAGGTGAATAGCCACACGGATCAATGGCAACGCGCGCTACTAAAGTACGCATTATGAACAGATACTATTTCTTTATATATTATAGGGGGATTAGGGGGGGGGGGATTATATATATATATATTATACAGGGTGGCCCAGAAGTTCAGGTTCAAAATGAAAAATTAGAAAGAGGGGCTCATTAGCTACCAGAAACACCCCCATGTATGTTCAGCAATTATTTACAGTTTAGGAGATATGACCCATTTTGTACCTTTTTCTAGATTTTCTACCTTACTTCAGAAATAATCATTTTGTCGCTATCCCTTTCTTAATAATTATTTTATTTTACTTCACAACTATGCCTAAGTCTGTGTACCGCTCAATCAAGTATAAATCAAAGTGAAATCAAAAATAAAAAAAGTTATCGGAAGTCAAAGTGAGAATTCGACCAAAATTGTTACAGTTGTTAAAACTTCGCCGAAGAATAATAAACACATGAGATTGTCATAGACACTGAAAGTATTTCTAAAAACTGCTCCATTTAATAGGCGTGGTTAAAAAAATACATTCATTATATCTCATTGCATATCTTACACATAGATTATGAAGCTCGGTGAAGTGTGGGTATTTAAGTTGTGGGTTCATATTTCAATGGATGTACCTATGACAATCCCGATTGGGTTATATTTGGAAGCTTATGTTATGTTATCTAAAAAATCAAAGTGAAATCAAAAATAAAAAAAGTTATCGGAAGTCAAAGTGAGAATTCGACCAAAATTGTTACAGTTGTTAAAACTTCGCCGAAGAATAATAAACACATGAGATTGTCATAGACACTGAAAGTATTTCTAAAAACTGCTCCATTTAATAGGCTTTTAGAAACATTCAAAAAAAGTACCCTTAATACGGGCAAAAAACTAAGTAATTAGCCCTCAAAGATTGCAAGACAGACAGATTTGAAGGAAAATTTGACATTCTCATACAATGTAGCTGCTACTTTGTAACGTTGTTAAAGGTGCTCAAAGACACATTTTCAAGACAGACACTGTTGGTGATTCATACTATTGGATACTATAAATCACCAACAGTGTCTGGGGATAACTTTTTCCTTGAAATCTATGTACCTTCATTAAAATACGAATACCAAAAGTGACTGCAAGTTTTGTCTTCTGATTGTTGCTATGTCTACCCTGTTAGCGATTATAAGCGTGATTTTTATTTACTTTTAATTGAAAATGTGTCTTTGAGCACCTTAACAATGTTACAAAGTAGCAGCTACATTGCATGAGAATGTCAAATTTTCCTTCAAATCTGTCTGTCTTGCAATCTTTGAGGGCTAATTACTTAGTTTTTTGCCCGTATTAAGGGTACTTTTTTTAATGTTTCTAAAAGCCTATTAAATGAGGCAGTTTTTAGAAATACTTTCAGTGTCTATGACAATCTCATGTGTTTATTATTCTTCGGCGAAGTTTTAACAACTGTAACAATTTTGGTCGAATTCTCACTTTGACTTCCGATAACTTTTTTTTTTATTTTTGATTTCACTTTGATTTATCTTTGATTGAGCGGTACACAGACTTAGGCATAGTTGTGAAGTAAAATAAAATAATTATTATGAAAGGGATAGCGACAAAATGATTATTTCTGAAGTAAGGTAGAAAATCTAGAAAAAGGTACAAAATGGGTCATATCTCCTAAACCGTAAATAATTGCTGAACATACATGGGGGTGTTTCTGGTAGCTAATGAGCCCCTCTTTCTAATTTTTCATTTTGAACCTGAACTTCTGGGCCACCCTGTATATCTATATACTTCTTACTTCTTCCGTAGTGATATTATGTGTAAGTAAAAGAGGGGACTTGGAGACTGGATTCCATATAAAATTTTAGAGAACAGGCCTGAGGATGCCCAGTCTCATGATCTTTAAAAAGTGCTTTCATATCCAATCACTAATAATAACTTATGTGATGATGATACACTTACCATGCTAGCAATCTTGGCTTGTTCACTCTGTGGTCTTTCACTCTTGCCCTCGGGGTCCGGTTGTGGAATCTCTATGTCTGTTATTCCATAATCCTTGCACCTCTGTAGAAAGTCTCTGGAAATAAGAAACATATCAAATAACAGTACTATGGCTCAAATGGCATAAACCCAGCAGAATGGCTCAAAGTTGACTTTGAATACTATTACTATTTAGTACATTTATATCAGATAAAATAAAAAATAGCTGCTTAAGAGTAGTTTATGACGCCCAAACTAGCTAAATGAATCTTACCTATATCTTAGGCATAAGAAAACTACAAATGAGGCCTCCTGCAAACACTTCCTAATTGTATTTTACATTATACACATCTTCTTATCCGCCAAAAAGGATAGGGACAGATGGTTGAAAACTGTTAATGTTAAAATAAATGAGAGAATGAATGCTTGCTATTATGCAATCTATTTGATGTGTTGTAATAAAAAAATAAAATTAAAAAAGATGAAAAATAAAAGTTTTAATAAGATTTAAGTTAAATATGCAGTACCTGCATACTGTGCTTTTATTTACTTATGTATTTGTACAAAATAAAATATACACAGAAAACAGTACAGGTAAGCTTATCTATTTTATGTTACTTTTGAGACTTACATAGTATCTCTTATTAGTCTGTGCTGTTAATATAATAATAATAGTGAGATTGGGTGCCTCTTGGCAAATCCAGTATCCATAGCGGCAAGGCTTTTATATAAATACTGTACTGTGTCTCTTAGGAATAACAATCCCTGAACAGCATGGTGTAGTGCTGTAATGGTGTTCTTTTAAAAAATAAATAAATAGTGTAACACCAAGTTTGCAGCTGAAAAAGTACTCACTTGAAATAAATTTCAGCAACTTGAATGATGTCTGACCGTTGTCGGCCCACCAGCTTGAGTGTGAGTGTGCCAAGCAGCGCGGGCAGCAGCAGGTACTGCAGGGTCTCCGTTGGGATCTCCTCTACGCTCTCGTTGGCACTGAACATCCCCGACAGCGACACCATGTTGGTGCACTTCTCAAACTTGGATATTGCAGCCTTTATGCTCATCTGAAAGGGAAGTTACTTTCAGAAAAGTGTGAGAGAATAAGATGTTTATTCAAATGAGTACACATAGATAATATAACATTTTTTTTTTCCTTTAAATATCTGCAATTAGTCGCAAGACTTTAATCAGATTTGGTGTGTGAATTGATTAGTTAGAAGTAAAGCAACCAATGCCACCATCTTCCATAGTACTCAGCGCCCAAGAACATCCTTCCTTTTGAGCCTCTTCACCCTGTTGCTAGCTTCCAACAGCATAGTTACTAAGGGATTTGGATGGTTACTCAACCGTTCCTTATGCCTTTTGTTGTACTTTAGTTAGATAACATAACATAAGCTTCCAAATATAACCCAATCGGGATTGTCATAGGTACATCCATTGAAATATGAACCCACAACTTAAATACCCACACTTCACCGAGCTTCATAATCTATGTGTAAGATATGCAATGAGATATAATGAATGTATTTTTTTAACCACATAAAAAACACTTGACGGACTTATTTCAATTTTCACGATTGAAGTCAAAATTATTTAACTACTTAATAAATAGTATCAATAAGCCAAAGTGATGACTGTAGTCTGTGAAATTGAGAAGTTATATATAAAATATATAAAATATACAAAAAATGCCGACACTCTAAAATGCGTCAATTTTTAGCTAAGAAATTGCACACTTTGTTTTTACATTATAATCAACCAAAACAATTTCATTTCCTTACGCAAATAAGTTATTGAAAATGTTACAAAGATTACTCCTGTATGAAAGTATATATTGCTTCATAAATAAAGCCCGTAAACAATTCCACAATAAATAGGGACATAATAAAAGACTTACCTGAACTGGATCGCTGTTGGTCGCTTCTTTGCCAGTTTCTATGGTTTCAAATAACTTCATGCCACTTTCGAATACCTGTTTCATTGTTTCATCATCCGAAGATTGCCCAGCATCACTCTGAGACATCATTTTGAATAGATTTTTCTCGAAACACTAAAGAAAATCGCTAGAAATCACAAATATTGCTTTTTTGCGGGGCCGAGTGGCTGGGCTGGCTGATTGACTGACAGACGGACAATAGGTACTGTACTGACATTGACATAACAACAGGGTTGCCAATGTAATTTTACAAAATCTTCAATGATCTGAGTCAAATTCCCTCGCGCGCCTCGGTCAAAAAAATGTGCTCGTTCATGATAATAATCATTATTTAATTTTTTTGCCACTATCAATACAGCTTACATACATCTCTCTGCTGGGCACAAGCCTCCCCTCAATCAACCGGAGCGTGTATGGACGCTGTTCCACTGCGAATTGGCGGAGGTGTTTTACGACTAGTGACCGAGACCAACGGCTTAACGTGCTTTTTGAAGCAGGGACTCATCTGACAACAGATAATCAGGTGATTTAGCGTGGAATATCCTTCCCTAACAAAGGACAGTTTCACAAAGTGATTTCGACAATGTTCCCATCTCAATTATATTTTTTTTTTAAATATCTTCAATGTCAAGATCCTCACATTTTCTACTCTGCATAATACAAATCCCCAATCAACTTGAGATTCCCCGCAGTTTGGGGAACTTCCTATAAGTTGGCAACCCTGCTAGTATTTTTCCTCTTGTTTTTCCTTAATTATGTGCCTACCCTGGATATAGATCTTTTAAGCCAAGCTTCACATTTTATTAATTATTTATTTATTATAAAAAAATATACTTTTTTGCTTGATAATGTTGCCATTTACATAAAAGGTGCAAATCAGTAGCAAAATTACTTATTATATTCATAGATAGTTGGGGGATTTACCATCAGCCGTAATATAGCATGCTAGAGCTAGATCTTTGCTTTTCTTTATGGTGTTTTAACAGTGTGGTGTGTGGTTTGTGGTTTCGTCGAACTATCGAACACTGACGAAACCAAATCGCATTAATCACATAAGTACCCTTTATTGGCCGTATAATGAGCACTCAACAAAGTGGTTACATAACATAACACTCACGACTATTCCTTATTGCGGTAGTCAGAGGATTCATGCACGGATTGCACGGCACTGAAGGACTTTCCCAACCAATCGACGTTCTCCGAAAACACGATAGATGGCGTTGTTAAGTTTTTTATTTGTTTAAACTTCTAATTTCATGGATAACAGACATATGCATCTTTTATCTTTGTTTTTGGGTATAAACGATGACCCTTTTTTACACCAAGGTATAATTACAACTTCCACCCATTATTATTCTGATCAAAATAAAGAGAAGCAATATGTATAGGTAGCAACTTCATTCTACTTGTATATAATGTGATCGAAATATCAAGCAACAATTAGTTTAATGCTTCTGCCATTACATTACATTTTTGATAAATGATTTACCCCAGTAATGAGAAAATAGGTAATTATCACGCTAAAAGTGAACAACGCCATCTATCGTGTGTTTGGGGAACGTAGTAGCCTGGAAAGTCCCTCCTTGCATTGCAACAGTGTTGAAATATCGGGAGTCCCTTAATCCTGATTGAACGAGGTTAGAACATGGTATATTTGTGTTGTGTTTTAATGAAAAATATAACCTCATAAATCTCTAACAATAATAATTATAATTAAATAAAATGCAACTCTACGAAATAGTGTTGCCGCTCGATAGTGCCCTATCGATAGTTTTCGATCGAACTATCGATAGTTTACCAAAAAACGATAGTATCGAAAATAACGATAAACGATAATATCGATAGTATCGTAAGCTCTTTTTTGGCGATACTATTGATAAGCAACGATAGTATCGATACTATCGATAGTTAAAAGATGAAAAACTATCGATACTATCGATAGGCCTATCGGTTGGGTAGATGATTTTGGCTGTTTACTATCGATAGTAAAACTATCGATTTTTCGGCAACACTACTACGAAACCGTGTCTGGTTTTTTTACATTGACAACATTGCATTGAAGTGGGATTTACCCAAATTTACCCATGTTGGCAGTGTTGCCAACTTAGTGGATTTTCCACTAGATCTGGTGGTTTAGACATGTGGTTCGGCGAAAAAATATTAGTTTTAGTGGTTAGTGGATTTTTTAGTGGATCAGAGTCCTTCCAGTTAGCGGTAAGTGACGAATTTAACCACTAACACTACCGAATATGGTTTATGAGTTACTTGAGCGAAAGAACCAATATGATGTTTATTAATTAGTAATCATAGAGATAGGAAATTATTAAAAACTCTTATATGTCTATGTTAGTAATACATACAATATTAGTTTCATATTGAGTAAGATCAAGATGCCTAAGCCATAAGTACACCCAAAAGTTTCGTGATTGTTGGTTACGTGACCCAGTTTTAAAGGATTGGTTGCAAATAGTCGAAAACACTGGTGGTCCAGTTGCTAAGTAAAAATTACGTGGTATATTATTAAGGAATCATTATTAATAATAATTGAATAATTTACCCTGTCTCTAGCACGTCTTTACCTACGACGCGGCGCTAAAGAGGGGGAAAAAACATCCCACGATCTGATTGTACTGATTCGGCTTTGGGTTATCTAGTGAAATTCTGGTGGTTTCAGAGACCGCTCAGTTTTAGTGGTTTCTGGTGGTTTGCACGGCCGCATTTGGTGGGCTGGTAAAAATAAAGTTGGCAACACTGCATGTTGGTAATGGTCATATCTTTGTAAGTAAGTAGTTGTTATGTTATATCGTCTTTGGTAACTATACGTACGATAGGACAGTAGTGTAATCATTGGAATGCGCATTCAGATTCAGTGTTCATTTTGGATTCTATAGAAGATTATATTTTGTAACAGCAGTCAGTCAGTGGCGTGAATCGGCGTGATTGTGAATAGGGTGGGGCGTTCAAGCAAAGATAATAACAAAGTGAATGCTAGATAAATAACAGAATTATCGTATCGGAAGTAATACAGCAACGTAAGTACCTACCAAGTTATATGTATAGGTATTTAGTTAGACGCACGTACGTTACGTTACGGGTAAGTTAGATTCATTATCATTACTGGCATGATTATTACTTAGTTTATTTTTTCCAAACAGACTTCTTTTTTTTCACGTGACTTGTAGATTTGCCGCAGACGGCATTAACTACTTGGCCGGACCGAACAGACTTCGATTTACGTTACTATCATAATAAAAGTACAAATCATGTTAAATTCGCATTCTTCTTCTATCGTGTGGGTTGTGATGTAAAACTTACAATTGTAAATTACAACGACAATTTGGTTTTCATTACGTAGCTAATATGAAACTGCAAAATATTCGCGATCACACACTCCGCAATGTACATCAAATTGTCATTGTAATTTACAATTGTAAGTTTTATTAAACATGCCCCAGGTGATCAGCCTGTAATATCCTAACCAAACTAGGCACCACAAAGTAATTTTTGTGATATGTCCCCACCGGGAATCGAACCCAGGACCTCTGGATCGTAAGCCCAACGCTCAACCACTGAACCACAGTGGTCGTTGAAATTCACATTAATTCTACTATTCGGGATTTGTTCCCGGTTAGTGGCAGTAGGCCCCATACATAATGAGACTTAAACATGGTAATATTAAGTACCTACTAGATAGGTAAAGACCCGTTTCCCAGAAACGGGGAAGACCAACTAAAAGATGGGAGGACGACCTTCCCAGGATCTGGAGGAGATTAGCAAAAGATCGAGACATATGGAAGGAGCTAGAGGAGGCCTATGTCATAAGACAACCTGACTGTTAAGAATGACTTTAGATAGCTTTAGCTGAAGAAAAACTTTAGATAGCTATTGTACTTACTAACAATTAAACGTAAGAAAATCCAATACTAACTACTTTGTAACTTTTGAAGTCAGTGAATAAAGGCTATTTTCATTCGTTCATTTCACTAGATAGGTAGCTACTTCCCTATAAGTAGTAAAGGTAGCCAGTGTAGAGGGCTCCATTTTAATTAAGTAGGTATTTGTTTCTATGATCTATATGATATGGTATTATTTACGATAAATAGGTACCTACCACAGAACACAGAATTTCTAATTTTGAATTTATTTATCTATCTAGGTAGGTACCTACCTATATGTATAATAAAAATGAATGCTGTTCGGTAATCTCACTAACTCGAGAACGACTGAACCAATTTGGTTAATTTTAGTATTGAAATAGGTATTCGTGGAAGTCCAGGGATGGTTCAAAAGGTTATACCTAAAATACCTATGGCCTTTTCCATATTTTCATCGGCTTATTTTTATTAATGTGCGTTTATATAACTATGTTTATCATATTTTCAGGATTAAAAAATGGGCGTCTTGCCACCGTTTTTGTTAAATTATTTGTCCGAAAACGGTCACCTGGAGCAAGTTTACAAGGTTCTGGATAACCCTTCTGATGTTGTACTCGGTCTGATGACGGTCATGAACGAAACTGAAACTATGCCCCAAGTTCCTGTGGTATGTAAGTCTGAAACTATGTCAAACATGTATCGGAGGGAAGGCAACCAATTTTATAAAGAAAAACATTTTCGATCGGCTCTTGAGAGTTATAACAAATCTCTATGTTACGCCCCTATAAACAGTACAGCAATGAAACTTGCATACGGCAATAGATCAGCCTTATTATACACGGTAAAAAAATACTCCGAATGTATAAACGATATTGACACGATATTTTCTATGGGATGCACGGACATCGACCTAGCGCAGCGGTTAAGACATAGAAAAATTGAATGTGAGAAAGTGGCATGGAAATCCGAATTGGCAAAAAATTTGATAAAAAATGCATTCACAGAAAACTTGTTCAATTTCGATGTGAAACGACATCCCGACATACCTTGTGCCAGCACAGACATAAACGTGATCATGGAATCAGGACTTCCAAAGGTCGTCGCCGCAAGGGACATAGAAGTGGGCACCCTCGTGGCCTTGGAAGAACCATTCGCATGTGAACTAAGCTCATTGAATTATTGGATCGCATGCCATCACTGCCACAAGTATACCTTGAATTTGTTGCCGTGTGATGGCTGTTGTGCAACTTTGTTTTGTAGCGAAACATGCAAGAGAAAATGTTACAACGAATTCCACAATATTGAGTGTCAGATTATGAACTTTTTACAGAATGACATTTGTTATAATGGAAAGTTTAGAAGTAGGATGGTAATTAAAGCTGCTTTAAAAATAAAGCAAAAATGTACAACTTGGAAGGAGCTGATCACAGCATCCTTCAGTATCGGCAAAGACAGAATGAGAAACAGTTGTTTAAGAGATATTTATGACGAGAAAAGTAAATTTTCCATTTTAAGTTTTGATAATAACTTGCATTTCGTTCACGCGAAGACGATCAATCACGGTGTTCTATGCGCTAGTATTCTACATCATCTGAAGAAAATACCACACTTCTGGCCATGTGATGAAGAAAAGGAATTGGCAGTGCGAGCACTTGCAAGAATCATGATGAATTTGTATTTATTTTATCCGAAGATTCCAATTATAAATACACGTTGGGATGCACTTTCTGATGGCGTAATTACACTGGAATGTTTTGACTACGGTTGGTTTGCGTTTGCCAGCAAGCTCAAACATTCCTGTGATGCAAATCTCTTGGCGCTGGGACTCAAGAATAATATAGCTTTAATTACATTGCACCCCATACAAAAAGGATCTGAACTGAATGTTTCCTATCTGTAAGTAGATCGAAAGATAATGACGGACTTTCCAGGCTACGTTCCTCAAAAACAATATAGATGGAGCTGTAAAGATTTTCCTTCGTTTAACCTTCTAATTTTATGGATAACAGGCATAATATGCAGCTTTTACCCGACAACGGCGAAGCAAAAATGAGGGTTATGTGTTTGACCGCTATTTATGTATGTGTGTATGCACGTCTTCCAAACGAACTTCTAAACCACCTGTCAGAATTTAACAAATGAGGTGTCACTAGAAACGCCTTGATTGTCCGGTGCCTACAGGCTATTTGACGTGACGATGATAATATTTTTCGATTGCTAGTGTGTTGGGTACCTATCAAACGAAAGAGCTTAATTTGCACATTTCAAATCATTTCATTAGAATATTACTGTATTTATTTTTATTGGTTTCATTTATGTGTTCGAATTTTAAAATTGGACGCCGACGATCTTTCGTCTGATTCGAATATTTGATCTCTCACTAATTACGCGCGCTAGCTCGCCTGCGCGGCGCCCATAAATATTTATTTTTCATGGTGATTGTTCATCAAAACATAGTAATCATTTGCAATAAAATTGAACCTAGGTTTACTATAGAAATAATGTAAATGCAATTAATTAGTTCAGTGATTTTTTAAGTCAAGTGCAAAGCCTGTTTATTTATATTGTCAACCTTAATTGTTCAAAATTTCTTGTTTGTGATTTGTGTGGTAAATAAATGTATATTAACTGATTTTTATAAAAACATCTTTCGTAAGCAATACTATCTACCTAAGTAAGGACGGTTAAATTAAGTATTGTAATTGGCAGCCCTCAGACGTCACACACAGTTGCGCGTGTTGATAACGTCAATGTGTAGTGTAGTGTCTGTGTAAACGAAGTTGTTTGACTATATTTTTGTTTTGGAAACGTAGCCTAGAAAGTCCCTAATTGAGTGTTTAGACATAGGTATTGTAGGTTATTACTTATTATCGTGGTAGGCATAGGGCATTCTGTACCGAGTGATTTATCTGTTTTCCTTTTGACTTGTTTTCTAATTTTAATTACTTTCTATGATAAGTATTTCTTTTTCAGGGGCCATTACTACGAAATTGAAGCAGTGAATACCATGTATAGGCATCGGGAGCTCCTTCATTACGGCGTTTTGCCTGCACCCTCGTGCCGTGTGTGTGTTGAACAATGGAACATTCACAATTATACCAACCAGAAATTGACAGCAGAGGAGATGAGGTTGTACAAGAATTGGATTTCAAAGACTCAGAATACAAGAATAATAGTTGACAAAGACGCGTTCGAAACTACCTGCATAGCTCTGGGTAAACTACGAAACATTGCGGGTACTCGAGAATACGAACATATTTATAAAATGTTCCGACAATGTCTATCTCTCTGTCAGTACGCCGCTACGGGAAACATTTATTTGTCAAGTAAATTAGGGTGAGTGGGGGTAAAATGAAAACTCGCCCATTCATATTTTTAAATTTATTAAATATTTTTTTTACGTGACTCAGTTTTGCCGCAAGTGGCTAATACCATTAATATGCTATATTATTATTTGCAATGCCTTTTGTAGTTAACGCTACTTGGCTGACAAATGGGGGCACTGAATGTTTATTACGAAAATTGAAAAACGTTCATTAACATTCCATGGTTAATTCCATTCCACATGGTGTAACATTCGGTAACATCCCCATAGGGGAAAATAGGGCAGTGGTTTCTCTCTTGCCTTCAGCCCAAATTAAATGTTATTTGTAGTTAATTAGAATAATGATGAAACTAAATCTTTATATATTATACTTATTTGTGTACGTAGGTAAGGTGACCATAATTTCTACACAATGAGGGACTTTCCAATCGGCGTTCCCTAAAAACACGATAGATGGCGTTGTTAACTTTTTTCTTCGTTTAAACTTCTAATTTCATGGATAACAGACATAATATGCATCTTTGATCTTTTTAGGGGTACATATTTTGAATAATTATGTACCCCAGCATGCAGCAATGAGAATATAGGTAATTATCACGTTAAAAGTGTACAACGCCATCTATCGTGTGTTTGGGGAACGCTGATTGGAAAGTCCCTCATCAAGACAGTCGATTTGAAATCTATTCTAATTGATATCAAAGGTCATAATTTTACAGGTACATAAAAATAAAGATAAAAAGATGTGGTTGTCTGAAATTCATAAAATTAGAAGGTCGACAGCGCCCTCTAAATTTTTATTATAGAACTTCGGAAAATGGGAAAGTCCCCCATTCTTATTTTTTTATTTTACTAGAAATAAGGAACCGTTTGTCTTGTGTTAATCTAATTTTCTTCATATTCTGGAGGGTTAAAAAGGCCACATCG
Source organism: Pectinophora gossypiella (assembly GCF_024362695.1). Lineage (NCBI taxonomy): Eukaryota > Metazoa > Arthropoda > Insecta > Lepidoptera > Gelechiidae > Pectinophora > Pectinophora gossypiella. The sequence continues at coordinate 2,095,348 of NC_065405.1, forward strand.
AAGCAATTCATCTAAGACAGCAATATTGCAATTTGACATTAAAATTTGCGCATAAAAAAGTAAGTGCGCAATGTAAACAGATGTCAAAGAGCAATATTGCTTTCTTAGACGAATTGCTTCGATGTGGCCATTTTAACCCCCCTGTTCTGTGTAATTAAACTAATTAGCTGTTAAATAGAGAAACATAAGACTTACAAACAAGAAGTTTTTTTTTACATCTTCTGTGGACCTGTGGACAAACAACACAAAAAAAAGGATCAAATCAAATCAAAATCTTTATTTGTGAATACAGGTATACAAAAGGTCATCATTAGAAGATCATTTCATTAGAAGAGATATTTGCTTCTCTTTATTTTGATTAGAATAATAATGGGTTTTGTTTTATTACTACAAAGGGTCATCATTATACCCAATAATAAAAATAATCAGGCATTGAAATTTTCGAGATTTTTTATTTTCAAATTACTCTGAAACCTTTTGTTGCATATTGATGAATTTTCAACATGTTGAGGTAGGTACATTGCTCGTACATTGCTGTCATACTAATACCAATCTTGAATTGTTAGTAATGTGGTAAGATTTAAGAATACACTCGCCATTCTGACAGTCAGGTTAGCGGCTCACTTATTGTTTGAAATAACTTTTGTTCCAAAAAGGTACATTGCTTTTAATTTTAGGTACATTCAGTACATTGCTTGTACATTCCTCTCGTATCGAAATCATCACCATTTATAACCATACACCCGCCATCCTGACCCACACAAAATTATGATCCTTCTGCTATCCATGAAATTAGAACGTTAAACGAAGATAGATATGTACAGCGCCATCTATATTGTTTTTGAGGAACGTACCATGGAAAGTCTCATTTTATTATAAGTTACATTTCATGTGCATACATGGGTACCTATTCTACTAATTTTACTCACACAGGCTCGTAAGTAATAAGGATATTTCAATTACTATAAGTGGAACATCGTAGAAAAATTAGTAACATTTTTATGTTACTAATTTTTCTACGATGTTCTTGAGTTTTTACTCAAGAATTTTAACCATAATCCCAATTATCCCATCTATTTACCGTCGCCTGCGAAAATTAATAAGGATATGACGTGAGAACTGTCTTCTTTTTTCTCTGCTCTGTTAATTTGATCAGGCGCGTTAAGTGTAGTATGTAAAGGTCGCTTGCCATAGAATGAACAACAATAAAATGTTTGAGCTACGTGCTGGGCGCTGGGCCAGTGTGTTGGTCCATTATTAAGGTCTTATTATACTACCCAAATCATATTCAGTTCGATGCATCGTGTGTTGGTATAAAATGTAGGTACAAAGTCGTGTCCCCGCCCACCCGATTAGCTATTACTCTGCCTGCTGACGCATAGGGCCGATGGATTACGTAGTGTAATAAGCCCTTTAGTACTGTATGCAAGGGCCTGTGTCAATTGGTCTGGTCTCATGTGGACAGGTCTCCGCGCAACTCGAACCCAGTACGCCGTTGGACGCCGCGTTGAGTGCGCGTGACGACGCCGCATGCATGTAAGTACATACAATTATTTGCACGCACCGACTCCGAAGTCATGACCTTATCCCTTCATCTCATTCACTCCCATTGAAATCACAGAAGGATCAAGTTTCCCCCCTGTTTTTGACACAATTAGGTACAAAAATGGTACATTTTTCTTGGCAAGGTTACATTGTCACATTACTGTACCATTGTGATTTTGTTTTGCATTTAATTTACATTGTGAAATAAACTCAATTTTTACTGTAATAAGTATAATTATGTATGTTATTTTTCTTGACTTATAGTGACTTTTATGAATACCTAACTTATGATAAGATGTGATATTTGGGGACGGGTGAAAGTTGTAGTATCAGCGTATTTGTTTACGTTCGTGCCGCAGGTAAAGATAGATAAAAACATTGATTTGTTCTACAGACTTATTATTATTATGAAAGTAAAAGGCCTAAACAATGTATCTTTTTGTTTAGGTACTTACTTAAGTACCTATATATTGTTTACAAGTTATACTAACTTTAAGCACCTAGGTACCTATTTTTGAAAACTTGTAACGATTTGATGTTCAATAATTGCCGTAGATTTTTAAAACCATGTCAAAGAATTCGAAGATGTTTAAGTTTTGTTTAATATTAGGTAAAAATAATAATTTGTAGGTTGTGGCTGGTGATACCTTTCACAAATAAATAAAACAAATAGTTTAAACAATGTAAACATATCTAATCAAGTTTACCTACCTATATCATCATCATCATCCCGCTAATATTCTTCTGTTTTTCACCGCTGAACACGTGATAATAATATTTATGATCCGTACATGAATTCGAAAACAAATTCGAAAATCATTGGTTTAACCTATGCTGGTATTCGAACTGGGGAACCTGCAACCCCAAACTGAGAGTCAGGCATTGTACCACGGCTCATTTTATTATTATGGGGTATAATAACAATTATACTTAGCGTGTTTAGTTCTATAGGTACTTTTTATTGATATTCCATAATAATACGAAACATGACGTCAAGTGACTAAAAATTGCCCATAATGAAGTTTAAAACACAGTTCTTTTATTGTTGTAGGTGAGTTTTCAACGGTTTAAAACGATTTAAATCGGTTGTTTTACATCTATAGTCCCGTCAGAGTCAGAAATTTGTTTGATTTAAATTTATAGCCTGTTTATGTTATGTGTGTACAGTCATGAGCAATATCATGTACCCACTTTAGAACCCTGTCGCACAAAATGTATTAATGTCTGTATTAATGTCATATATGACATTTAATGAGACTTACGGTTTAATTTGCCAAAAAAGTTAATGTGACATGGTTTGAAAGTGTCAACATATTAGTACTCGCGACCGTATGTAGTCGTTTTAGGTCGGGTTTGACGTAGGCCATTACCGCTGACATTAAAAATAATGTGTCCGTTTGTTTGTTCAGCACGTAGGTATTTCACGCGATACCATCAATTGCGTTCAATGCTAAACGGTAATTTATTTATTTCAAATTGGGAAACAAATAACTTCAAGTAATCAATCGATAACTTTCGAAAAATCAAATCAATTTATTTGCACATAAAATGCAAAAAGTAGGTATTTTTTTTTCAAATAACAATGTTGTGCCGCGTTCGGCCTGCATGCAGGCGTACAGAACAAAAACACATAAAGAAACACATACACATAAAGAAAAAATAATAATAAAAAAATGGAACATTGAAAAGAAAATTATTGAAAATTATACTTATTATTAAAAAAATACTAAATAATTACTTTTTCGTTCAAAATATGCCTTCAAATTATAATAACATTTCGACGGGGAAGAAGCAAATACTCCTATCTTACATTTTTAGGCAAATCGACTTTTTGATGTAGTTCGTTGCGAAATTTAATTTTACGTTGGCTGGCAAGATCTCCGTTGTATATTTCCTACTTTTAGGGTGATTTTCGATTAATAGAAATAGCTCTTAAAATATAGATTTTATATGTTGCAATATTTTTTATAAAAATATCTCCTTTCTACAGAAATAAATAACTCCTATCTCATGTTTTAATCGATAATAGCTCCTATCTTCAGAATCAAGCATGAGTCTTTTTGTTTAATGGAAGATGATGGAGGTCGATGGATGATGATGGGCAATGGGCATGGCACGAAATGTGTCTTTGTTTCAAAAACAAGAGATGATGGACCCAAGATCTACTTTTTGGGGTGATTCGATCACTGACACTTTTCAATATTAAACATTTTTTTAAAGACAGTTATTAATAAAAATTGTTTGACAAGTTAATTATTTGATATTGGATAACTGGGTTATTTAAAATTATCTTTTTGTCAAAAAAAATCCCACAGTTTTAATTTTGGAGAGGAATTTAGAATAAAAAGTGAGAAGTATATCGAACGACCAATACCATACAAAAATATCGATATTTTATATTTTTGTATGGTTTGGTAAACATTAAGTTACGAAAATGACACCATGTAAACGTGGGAATTTTTACTATGTTAACTCCATAAATAAGGACGCATTCTGGAATGTGTTCCGGAACACATTCCTGAAGAAAAATCATAGGATTCCTCCCACATACTCTACAACCCCTTTATTGACCGGGCTATTGATAATGATTTTAATAAGTACCTACTTGTTGATCTCAGTTGATTATTGACTTAATAAATATGAGGCCTATAAAATCAAAGGCAGCTAAATCCAAGTCTGTCAAATAATCAGTAAGCTACAAAAATCGATAACTTTGTTCAGGTAGATACAATATTCTATATTTTAAGACAGATTTGTAGAGAATGTGAATATTAAGATAATATGAATTTTAATTAATAAAGCTCCCTGTATATTTGAATACAAAGTGAAAATAAAATAGCATTTAGCTGGCTTTGATTCCAACTATAGGATATTGCTGTATTTGATTCTGAGTAACTGGATATAACTGAGTTTGATAATGACAGTCACCATTAAACTAACATTTAACTAAGAAAGAAAGGTCTTTCTTAGCAATATTAGCTTTCCAGTTCTCGGGGTTTCTTTTTCTTTTACGAACCTTGCCCGCAGTTGCTCTTGTTACAGGGACCTCCATGGTTATCCAAATTCGAAGTTTAGCAAAAGAATTGTCACGGAATTCAATAAAAACACAAGAATAACGCTAAAAACTGGACGACACATTCATAATATGAATTGTACGGCAGCGGTCATGTTCGTTTTCTGAAATCCAGCTCTCTGATTGGTTGGCGTAACTCGTAGCTCAATCGTAGCTATATTTGATTTTTACTGGTTGGCATGTAGCTGTCTTTGATACCAGTATCAACTTTTGACCCGAATTTTATAGGGATTTTCCTGCATTTGTTACTAAAATGAATATGATAAAGTGTGTTAAACTAACGAAAGTAGATGGCGCCAACTCATTTTACGATATTATGGCGTTTAGCTGCCTTTGATTTTAAAGGCCTCATATATAATTCGTACTATATTGATATTTTTTTTAAATGCCAATTAAAAAACGAAGGTGCCTACTTTATCATGATCAATAAATAATTTGTTAAACCTTGTTTAAGATCAAAGTTTATTTTCATTAAAAATGCTAAGCTTTTTTCTTTAAAAAAGCTGTCGTTTCAGTATTTTTAAAAAAAATACGATTATTTGTTATTATATTTCATGCTTTATAATAGTTTACAGTTAAATATTTACTAGTTAAATGTTGCAGCATTGCTTTATAATATCTCCTAACTTGAACATAATTTGAAATTCATTCAAAGCAATACATCCTATCTTACAAAATCATGTATAATTTACGTTAGTTTTATAGTTATTGTTTTTTTTTAATTATTAATAGGTTTTTGAAGCTACAGTGAATAGTTTACAAAGAGAAATAAGTCAAACAATAGGAATTTGAAGGATTAATTGCAAGTGGAAAAACCGTCTAACGTCAAAACTTTCGACCCAACACAGAAACCAATAGGCTCTAACTTACATTAACTTTAATTCCTCTATATATACAAAATTAATATTAGTTTAAAAAAATGTCTCTTGAAATAACAAAACTACCTTCAGAACATGACGTCGCGCTATAATTATTAACAAAAAAGTTATTCAGTTTTTTCCTCCTCCTGTAAAGTTAGGTCTGTGTAAGATAGGAGTATTTGCTTCTTCCCCGTCGATTTGTTCATAAGCCAGTCAGTATTTTCAATCGAAAACATTATTTGTGTTTTTATTATTTTACGGATAATGAGTAACACAGAATAACATAGCCTAGCATCACGATTGTATCCCCGGAGGGGTAGGCAAAGGTGTATAATATAGGTATATACACCCACTCCTCGCAAGCTGTGTTTAAGTCCCATGTAATAGGAGGCGAACCTATTGCTATTAATCGGGCACAAAACCTGGACACCACGTGAAAAATAAGCTTCGTAAGTTTATGTTAAGTGTGTGTTCTCAACCTAAAAAAAAATACCTAAACATGGAAGTAAGCAAAGTCGTGTTGCAGTCCTTTTGTCATTTTTTTATTAAGTAAATAATGGCCCCGATTCCTGGAGACACCGTCTAATTTTATTTTAAGTTATATCTGTCATTTTCATATCCGTCGAAAAGGAAAGGGACGGATGATTCACAGCTCTTAATTTTAGGAAGAATGAGTAAATGAACGTGTCGGGTTATTGACTGATGTAAAATTTTTAGACGGTTGGTTTAGATTTGTGCTTAAAATTGACGTGTGTTCCATAAATTTTATGCTTGTCGATTACCCGTCCCTTTCCTTTTCGGCGGATAAGAAAATGACAGATATAACTTAAAATAAAATTAGATGGTATTTACAGGAATTAGCACCATTGTAGATTTGCCGCTATTTGGCTGGAAACTGTTGGTATTAGCATCATCAGATTTGGAGAATCATTGGAACAGCAGCACCTGTCGCTCTCGTACTAAAGTCTTCTATCGTGTGAGTTGTGAGGTGAATTACCAACCTCATCAAACCTGGTGTCAGGATTATTATTGAGCGGCCAAAGGCCCCTCATAGCTCATGTAACGACTACTTACTTACATCAGTAAGTACCTAGTAACCGGGACCAACGGGTTATGGTTTGAGGTAAATCTAACTCTGACGCTGGTGGAGAATGAAGAGTTGCCGTTCTATACGTAGTATTAGGTATTGTTTATTCTCTACAGGTGTAATGATTATTAGCGGGCACATACATACATACATAAACAGCCTATATACGTCCCACTGCTGGGCACAGGCCTCCCCTCAATCAACCGGAGGGGGTATGGAGCATACTCCACCACGCTGCTCCAATGCGGGTTGGTGGAGGTGTTTTTACGGCTATTAGCCGGGACCAACGGCTTAACGTGCCCTCCGAAGCACGGAATTTATTAGCGGGCATTTAGTACATATTTGATGTGTCAATAAGCCGCCATGTAGGTTTTATTGACGTCCACACCCCGACCAAGTTAGTACCATTACGGAACCTTTACATTACCTATTCGTAAGTTAGGAGTTTTATAACGTCAAATAAAAGTGATTAAATTGTTAGTGGTGCCAATAGACGAAGCATTCGTGATAAAAGCTTATAAAATATAAGTAATGTATAAATGTCACTTGAGGAGCTCGGTGGCGCAGCGGTAAACGCGCTCGGTCAGCGATTGTTGAAGTTAAGCAACTTTCGCAAAGGCCGGTCATAGGATGGGTGACCACAAAAAACAAAAAAAAAGTTTTCATCTCGAGCTCCTCCGTGCTTCGGAAGGCACGTTAAGCCGTTGGTCCCGGCTGCATTAGCAGTCGTTAATAACCACCAATCCACACTGGGCCCGCGTGGTGATTTAAGGCCCGATCTCCCTATCCATCCATAGGGAAGGCCCGTGCTCCAGCAGTGGGGACGTTAATGGGCTGGTGATGATGATAAATGTATGGTAAAAAGAAAGGTGGGAAGGCCGTTGTTGCGATTTAAAGACTGCACAAAGCTTGACACGCTTGCTTTTGAGATCAGCCCCGATAAATGGGAGGACCTAGCCAGTGACCGGAATAAGTGGAGGACGTCTTTGGCCGACGGGTGCAAAGCACACGGTAAAACCTGGTTCCAGATTCTAGCCGACAAGCGTGGAAGGCGACACAGAAGTGAGAAGGCCTATTTACCACCTGTACCATCTAATAACCCTCAACTACAATGCCAGTCGTGCGGCCGCTACTGTCGCTCTCGCATCGGACTTTACAGCCATGTTAAAAGCTGCCCCAGAAACCCTGTTTGAATCATCTGATAAAGATGTAAAGGCCTGAGATGATGATAAATGTATGAGTAATGTACAAGTAGTCAGTGTTATTAAGTTATTTCACATCTACCTAATGATGTGAAGATAACGTTGATGTATTTTATATGAGCAAAATGAACTTTATATACCTATTTGCGGCGTCCCTCGCGTTAAATTCGGGGTAGCTCGGTTCCCCTTTTCTAGTGTACCAAAATTGGCCTTCCTACCTTGAAAACTGCGAAAAGTCCCATATAAAGTTTCACCCCCTCTTTGAAGGTTAGGGGCAGATTTCTACAAACATTTTTTTTGTTAGTCACAAATAGTCCGCATACCAACTTTTAGCTTTCTCTCTTGAAAATTGCGGAATGCAAACAAAACAAAAAACAAAACAAACTTCGACCCCCCATTTTTAGGAAGTAAGGGGTTAGAAAGAGACAAAATATATCCTATGTCAATCTCTATCCCTTCAACTATCTCCACTTAAAAACGCATCAATCCGTCGCTCGGTTTTGCTGTGAAAGACGGACAAACAAACTGGGAGACACATATTATACTTTCCTATTCATAATGTACCAATATTATGGACGGGTAGTAAGTAAGTGATTTAGTTTTTTTTAAACATAAGTAATTAATTATAATAATTATGCCTCAATTAAATTTTGGCGCTTGAATAAGTATTTCCGTGCAATTTGGATATTATAATGTACTTTTTTTGAAAGTGTAATCGGAATACTAAATTATAAAGCGCCCTCAGCGCTCCCCATTTGTTCGACCAAGTAATTTAATCTACAAAAAGTCACGTCACTAAACTATGGAACTAGGGAATATCTTTACAAAATAAAGAAGTACGGTCACGAGCACCAATATACACTTTGATACCATATGTATTGCTGGACATAGAAAAATAAAAAACAATGTAACCTTACATTGACATCATCTAAATTGGATAATTGGGTAAAAAGTTATGATAAAAAAACAAAAAAATGAAACTTTAAACGGCTTTTTCTCGAAATGGCCTTTTGGCGATTACGTAATTTTGCCTTTCCAGTGACGATATCACATTAACTTTTTTGACAAATTAAACCGTAAGTCTCATTAAATGTCAAATATGATAGTGCGACAAGGTTCTGAAGTGGGTACATGATATTGCTCATGACTGTACGTACTTAAACACAGGGAGGATTGACAAGCGCACGTCGGACAAGAGGAAAAATATAACAATTGTCTTGATGTAGTTCAAGCTGATGCAATCAGTGAGTCAGGGGCAGTTTACATCATTTTAATAGTACACTAGTGAGATAAAGAGTCATGCTAGCCCAATTGGAAGAACGTTTGACTCTCACTATGAGGTACCAGGTTCGAATCTCGGCACAGACCTAAGACTAACATTCGGATTCATGTCATGTTCTCAGCGGTGAAGGAAAACATCGTGAGGAAACCCACATTCCCGAGACATAACTTTCGGTATGTGACCTAAAACCTAATCTGTATCGGGCTGGGTTTCCCTTTGCGGGTTGGAAGGTCAGACAGGCAGTCGCTTCTGTAAAAAACCGGACCTGTCAAATCTTCAGGTTAGGTAAACCACCCGTGGAAACGTGATAACGACAACGCTACGGAGATGGACTTCACTATCGGAAACCTATAATAGATAATTTCAAAACTAACTAACTTTTAAGAGAACTTTAAAACGCAAAAAAATGCAATTAATTGTCTCAGACAAATATTATCATACGTGAGACGTTTCTTGTTTAATACTTACTTTCACTTTTCTATAAAGATAGACAGAAGTCCATCCATCGCATGATGAACTTGGTGCGTGTATCGAACTACTAAACTACTAACAATGTTACAGACCGGTGTCTATTCTTTTTTTTGGGCAATTATAGTTAAGTTTTTTTTTTTATAAGTATACCCTCCCCGCCTGTTCAACAGGGCAAATTAACTTATGTTTGTTAAAATATTTAGTTTTCATGGTAAGTGATTATGTATAGTTTTTTATGAGAATAAAGCTCTTTACCAACCGCATCTCCACCAACCCGCATTGGAGCAGCCTGGTGGAGTATGCTCCATACCTTCTCCGGTTGATAGAGGCCTGTGCCCAGCAGTGGGACGTATATAGGTTGTTTATGTATGTATGTAAAGCTCTTTAAACTGAGAAGCAAGCCAATGAACCACAGGAGCACGGTGACCACGCTACTCAAATCAAACCAAACAATAATAATGAAGTTAGATCAGCGCACAATGAACGAGGTTACCCATTGTGAGAGTCTCGACATGCATGATCTAATAAAGTACATGCTTCTGGAAAATTCTGGCGGGAAGCGGAGGACGGCCATTACGCTCGATTATCCGTTCTGTGCTCCCGCCATTCCTCGCGGCGGAGCGTTCTGAAAAGTCTCGAAAGATTCGAAATTCGAAATGAAGTCTGTCAAGATACGCGGGATTTTACTTTTTTGTTTTTTTTTAGAGTTTCAAGTAGACAATAATCTAATGATGTGGTGCCTCATAAACCGGAGTAGGCCGGTGTCACGTCCGCCGGATGCCAGTGTTGCTCTTTTTATTGACTTAACTTATTGTGTTCGCCGCAAATGGCATTAACTACTTGGCCGGGCCAATGGTTCTCACCTGATACAAAATTTAATACAACAGGCTTGCGATTGCCCAGTTGGGCGGGAACCTCAGCGCACAGCGTCGTCCGAGATGATTGCATTTGAAGGAATTACCTAACCCTAGTGGGCCGATAACGATATAAGCGCTGAATGAGAGAAATTGTCGACCACGCCGGCGGGGTCGGTATCAGGGCTGTGTTGCTCTATGGTGTCACTAGATGCTAGTGTTCTCTGATCTGTGTCACTAGTAAACATATTTTACATATCTACTCTAAAATACATACCTACTGCATACTTAATGGCCCCGATTCCACACTAATAGCACTGAAAATCTTAAATTGGCTGATTGCCGTCCTAATATGGACTAATTGATTGATTGGGTCTCTGTTAATAAGTAAAATTTACCTACTTACAGGCGCATTAATTATTAGGCAAGACTGATCGATAACACCATGAAAGAAAATGGTCTAAAGTATATCGTCGCCTTATGAAGAAAACTTTTTTGAAAAATCATTTTCTGACGCGATTCTTCCACTAGAGCTTTGATTTTCTTTAACAAGACCTCTTTGAATTAATTTCAACCCAAGTAAAAATTTTTACCCCAAATTTTGACATGGATTGTACCTGCTAGTGAATGCAATCCCGATCTTGCGAGATCTAGTCTAATTTTTCGGGATCAATCCCACCAGTAAGTCTCTGTGGTCGTGTGTGTCACCGGCTTGCTTCTTAAACGGGGAGCACCGGTTCGATTCCGATTGCGCACTGTGGCGTTATTGTGTTGACAACGAAACTCGATTCTCCAAGCGCCTCCTAAATAGCGCCTAGCGCCTTCTAAATCAATTTGCAATGGTCACGTGATTTTGTGTCATATTGGGAATACATTTCAAACTTGAATTTCACAGATTAAAGCGTTTTCATTATTTTCTAACTGGCACGATCTTGCTTCTTGTATTTTTTTCTTTGATGCTTCAGTAATTCAATTAATAGGTACTAAGTATTTCAAACCGAGGTAGGTAAACGGCAGTCGTTTCGATTAAGCATTTCAGGAACTAAGGAAACGATAAGACTGCAGTCTGCATATCTTGTTTTTTTTACGCCTCCGTGGCCTAGAAGTTAGAGCAATAGGCTCATGATCTGAAGTTCCAGGTTCGATTCCCAATGGGGAAATTGTCGAAATCACTTTGTGAGACTGTCCTTTGTTTGCTAAGGACATTGCAGGCTTGAATCACCTGACTGTCCGAAAAACCAAGATGATGCCGTCCTTCGGGAGAGCACGTTAAGCCGTTGGTCCCAACCCGCAGTGGAGCAGCGTGGTAGAGGTGACGCCTGCGCCCAACAGTGGGACGTATATGACTAGCGTAGGGTAGATGGCTATCAAAACTTGAGCACTTATAATAAATACGATTTTCATAAGTAGGTAAGTAGGTGCTAAACAGACATAAATTGGTGTAGCCAAATGTGAAAACAGAATCGAAATTCGTTGAAAAATGAAATAGATACAGCCATCTGAAATAAGCACGGAGGAATTACGCTAAAAAGTGAATTTGATTTTGTTTTTTGACAGAGTGTCAATGTTATAAAATATTAGAATGAAATTGCAGTTGTTTACAAAATCGACCTTACTCCACATTTTAACGAGTAAATACAGATGTATCCAAGGTATTAACATCACATGTTCCTGCTAGTTTGCAGTCGTAATTATCGACGTACGGCTAAACAACGTCTAATCGATACATCACGTTGCTTTAAACACATCAACAGGACACATGACGTCTTATTTTGATCAGAAACGTCCTCGAAATATCGTCTATCGCTAAACTTACAAAGTATCTGTCTAATAATATATGTAGTTGGCCCCAAAGTTCTATCACTGGCACATAAATTTTAAAATTCGAACATGATTTTATGAAAATATTATTCCATTCCATTTTTTAATATTTGACTATTATTTTAAAACAAAAAAGAATCATTTACTTACCGCGATTTTTCACGATGAAATGGACGTTAAAAGAAAGCGGAATACCTGGGGGTTTAAAATGACCACATCGTAGCAATTCATCTAAGAAAGCAATGTTGCAATTTGACATTTTGATTGCATTGCGCACTTAGTTTTATATGCGCAAATGTCAAATTGCACTATTGCTTTCTTAGATGAATTGCTTCGAAGTGGCTTTTTTAACCCCGCTGATTAGTATTTTTGTTATTATCATTATTTTAATTTATGACAGAACTTACCGGACCGACTGCGTATAGGTACTTAACTTATTTACATACATTCTAATAATAATAAGAATTAAATTGTAAAGAGTTACTTTCGGTAGTACTTCAGCTTCACGGCTTTACCACAATAAACGAGCGTTGAAATTGTCATCCAAGCACAAATGATCAAATTACTTATCTATCCAATAGTCAAACAATTCGATTGGTATTTGCTTAGCAGTAAAATTTTACTATTTTTTGTTTTTAATAGGAATAGTTGTTCGGATCCCCGTTCAGAATCGTACCTGGTGCAACGCATACCTATCGCTGGCAATCCAACGTGGAAACGAAACCAGCAACATGGGTACATTTGCGCCAGGTATGATTCGAGACGGGGCTTTTTAACTAAGGCTTATTTTAATTGATATTTACAAAAAAAAGGAAAACATAAAATAAGAAAATATAAACATATTTTTACTACTTACTTATAAAATAAAATATAAACATATTTAATATTTTTAGTTTATAATATTTACTTACTTTAAATTTATAATAAATTCATTATGTTCATATTTTTTATTTTGTTTTCCTTTTTTAAGATGCAAATATTGCGAACTTTGCCTACTAATTAGATTTTAAAAACTGTGCTTTACTAGACTGCTCTTTTTCTATCGTGTGGACTGTGAGGTGGATTACTAACCCCATCAACCCTGGTGTGATTGTTATTATTGAGCCGCCATAGGCCCCTGACATCATGCCTCATGTAACGACTACTTACTTACTTAGTATATTGTTTCTACTTATAAAATAAAATATAAACTTACTTAAAATTTATAATAAATTCATTATGTTCATATTTTTTTATTTTATGTTTTCCTTTTTTAAGATGCAAATATTGCGAACTTTGCCTCCTAATTAGATTTTAAAAACTGTGGATTGTGAGGTGGTGGATTACTAACCCCATCAACTTTGGTGTGAGAGTTATTATTGAGCCGCCATAGGCCCCTGACATGCCTCATGTAACGACTACTTACTTACATTATTAAGTAATAACCGGGACCAACGGATTACTTAAACGGATACTTAAATAGTCTCATCTCTTCAGTTCCAGGTTGACTATGGCTGCTAACTACTGAATATTTTCGAGGAGACTTAAGATTCAATATGGCTCGGCTCTCGGCGCTTGTGTTCTGCCTTCTCGCGACTAGCTTCACCTACGGCTTCAACGGCGACAGCTTTGAACTCGAATGTCCTGATGAGTGCGACTGCCACTACTTCCGCATAAACTGGGTGACAGACTGCTCAGAGAGCAACCTCACAGAAGTGCCTTACGAAGAGCTCAGCTTAAGCGTCTACATTCTAGACCTGAACGGAAACAACATCACGACTCTAAAGACATTCCCTAATGACATCAAGATGAGGAGACTACAGATAGCCAACAACAGGATACAAAGGGTCGAGAAGGAAGCGTTCAAGGGGCTGGAGTACCTCATAGATGTCGATTTGTCCGGGAACAATATCAGCTATGTCGATCCTGAAGCTTTTCTGTAAGTAATACTTTCTTTGTAACTCTATGTACACCTCTGCCTACCGTGGGGATACAGACGTGATGCTGTTATGCTACTATGTAACCTTTTCCTTAAAGGAAACAATGGGTACCTAAGTAATTCTGCTACCACCCATATCTGCAACTCGGAATCATCAGCTGAACCATCCCCCTGAGTGAGTTAGGTACGGTGTCTTGTATACGTTTTGTGCCCCATTTGAGCGATTGTTAATCTCATTCCACAGTTAGACTCATAGAAATAACTAGCTTTTGCCCGCGACTTCGTCCGCGTGGCGTGTTATAAAAGAGAGATCTTTGTGTGTGTGGGAGTGCATATCAAATTTCAAGCATCTAACTTATGCAGTTTAGATTTTTACATACATTTTTTTTCCCGATAACTCCCATTTTTCAAAATACAGCCATAACTAAACTTTGTATTTACTAAGGTATGCATGCATGCTAGATTGAAAACATCTATCTTACGCGGTTACGATTTTTTCATACAAATGTTTTTTCCCGCTAACTCCCGTTTCCGTGGGAATTTTGCAATATCCTGTTGCAACTAAGCTTAAAGTTAACTAAGGTACCTGCATGCCAAATTTCAAGCGTCTAACTTAAGCGGTTTAGATTTTTCATACAAAAGGATTTTCCCGCTAATTCTCGTTCCCGTGGGAATTCCGAGCTACGTTTCTTCCAAATTTCAAGTGCCTACGTTTAGCCGTTTAGGCTGTGCGTTGATGTGTCAGTCAGTCAGTTTCTCCTTTTATATATTTAGATACTCATTAGTACTTGACATGCTCTATTTACTTCTCTGTGACGCGATGTTAACAATGCAACATTATTAATTCTCAAAACCGAATACGACCAGATTCAGCCGTTTCCCAATAACTTTACAATGAAAAGATTGATGTAATTGGATTAATAGCTAATCGATACTGTAATTGCATTAGTATTACTCAGCCAATCGTTAAATAGAAGCTCTATAAATTCGCTATGAGGAACTTTCCAGGCTACGTTCACCAAAAACAATATAGATGGCGTTGTACAACTTAATTAAAAAAATTTAATTTTAATATTAATTATTATTTATTTTATTTTTAATTTGAATTTTAATATTAAGAAATTTATGTAACGTCTTAAACCTAAATAAAGATTCTATCTATCTATCTATCTACAACTTTAACGTGATAATTACCTTTTTTCTCGTTACTCTGGTGCGGTCACTTTGGTACCATGTCACATTAACTTTTTTGACAAAATGAACTTTAAGTCTCACTAAATGTCAAATATGTTAGTGCGACAGAGTCCTAAAGTGGGTACATTATATTGCTCATGACTCATGACTGTACATAATTACTCCAAAATACAATGTAATGGCAGAAGCATATATAAAAATAATTGCAGCTTGATATTTGGATCACATTATGTATAGAATTGAGGAGCCCGGTGGCGCAGCGGTAAACGCGCTCGGTCTGCGATTGTTGAAGTTAAGCAACTTTCGCAGAGGCCGGTCATAGGATGGGTGACCCCAAAAAAAAAAAAAGTTTTCATCTCGAGCTCCTCCTTGCTTCGGAAGGCACGGTAAGCCGTTGGTCCCGGCTGCATTAGCAGTCGTTAATAACCACCAATCCGCACTGGGCCCGCGTGGTGGTTTAAGGCCCGATCTCCCTATCCATCCATAGGGAAGGCCCGTGGCCCAACAGTGGGGACGTTTATGGGCTGATGATGATTTGGATCACATTATGTATAGAATTGAGGAGCCCGGTGGCGCAGCGGTAAACGCGCTCGGTCTGCGATTGTTGAAGTTAAGCAACTTTCGCAAAGGCCGGTCATAGGATGGGTGACCACAAAAAAAAAGTTTTCATCTCGAGCTCCTCCGTGCTTCGGAAAGCACGGTAAGCCGTTGGTCCCGGCTGCATTAGCAGTCGTTAATAACCATCAATCCGCACTGGGCCCGCGTGGTGGTTTAAGGCCCGATCTCCCTATCCATCCATAGGGAAGACCCGTGGCCCAACAGTGGGGACGTTTATGGGCTGATGATGATTTGGATCACATTATGTATAGAATTGAGGAGCCCGGTGGCGCAGCGGTAAACGCGCTCGCTCTGCGATTGTTGAAGTTAAGCAACTTTCGCAAAGGCCGGTCATAGGATGGGTGACCACAAAAAAAAGTTATCATCTCGAGCTCCTCCGTGCTTCGGAAGGCACGTTAAGCCGTTGGTCCCGGATGCATTAGCAGTCGTTAATAACCATCAATCCGCACTGGGCCCGCGTGGTGGTTTAAGGCCCGATCTCCCTATCCATTCATAAGGAAGGCCCGTGCCCCAGCAGTGGGGACGTTAATGGGCCGATGATGATGTATAGAATTACGTTGCTACCTTTATTCCTTCACTTTATTTTATTTTAATAATGGGTGGAAGATGTAATTGTGCCTGGGTGTTAAAAAGGATCATCATTTATACCCATAAACAAATTAGAAGGTTAAACGAAGAAAAAATTGTACAGCGCCATCTATATTGTTTTGAAGAACGTAGCCTAGAAAGTCCTTCATCATCAGAAACAACGTTATGTGGTCGAAGGGTTATGACCACTAGCCACCTACACGGTTGGTCATATCTGTCCTACGAATAAATATCTGTCTTAGGACTTCACATGAGGATCTGGGGGGTGAAACAGGCTACATCAAAGAAATTCATCTAATTATAAGATAGGTGGGAACATTACTTTGCACAAACGCACACACAAACATCTCTCACCCTAAACGCATATACCTGCTCCGTTCCGTCGTGGGTAAAAAAGCAATGTTGCAATTTGACAATTGCGCATATAAAAGTAAGTGCGCATTGCACACAAATGTCAAATAGCAATATTGCTTTCTTAGATGAATTGCTTCGATGTGGCGAAGACGAGCGATTGAAAAATATGGCACTTTTAACTTGTCTTTTGATTATGTATGTGATGATGCTCACCCAATTAGGGATTATGGACATTATAACATATCATCACGCCTGAATCCACAAAGGGATAGGCAGAGGTGAATACTACACATCCACTCCTCGTCAGTTATGTCTAAGCCCCATGTCCCATGAGCCTATGGCCGTTAAACAGGCACATACCCGAGAAACCACATAAGTAAGTAAGCAATATTAATTATCTATGTGGGGTTTCTTGTCATTTCTTCTCAGCACCTTGAAATTTACTTTTTTTACCTTTGATGGGTTTGCTCTTGGCCACAGATACAAAAATGTAATTTTTTTTTTAATTGATCCATGATAATTACTTACGTTGAATAAATGATTCGGATTTCTGATCCGAAGATGTCTTAAAACTATTTAAAACTCGTAAAGTCGAATTCAGTTTTTAGAGCCCCAGCCGGGATTCGAACTCATGAGATTACGAAGTAAGTCGCGCGTTCCCCGAACAACTATCACGGATCTAATGTAATAAGTACCTATAGAAGTACTCGGTTACAATTCTAAGTCAAATTAACGGAAACCACCAATTACGTCACTAGGTTTTACTGAGCTGATGGTATCAAATTGAGTAATGTTGATCTGCGCACACGCTTGTACCTGGGCAATTTAAAAGATGAGTAGGACAGAGGACAGTACAAACGTAAGATCACGCCTATTTGTCTACGTAGTAGGCAGAGATTTCATCCTGACACACCTCTTTCACCTCACGTAGATAGTCTCATCAAATTGCACATTGCACATAGCATGACATACATTTAATTTTTTGAGGCTTAACATAACTACATAACAGCATCACGCCTGTATCCCTAAAGGGGTACACAGAGGTGTACAGGGTGTTAGTGACATCGTAACGAATACTTTGAGCGATGATTTAGCCCATGATTCAGAGTTGATTTCCAGTGGAATTTTCCGTCGCAAAAGTATGTAACTGAAAGTAATTTAAAATACACAAAAAATACATGAATTTTCCGAGAGGAAATTCCACTTGATATCAACTCAGAATCGTGGTCTGAATCATCCCCATCAGTATTCGTCACTAACACCCGTTAAATTACACCCACACCTCGTCAGCTATATATAAATTGTATTACCTATAAATTGTCTGTCGCGAACCATTAATGGTTCCATTAACCAGTAAACGTTGAAGTTGTGCATGCGACTTTCTTCTTCTATCGTGTGGGTTGTGAGGTGGATTACCAACCGCATCAACCCTGGTGTCAGGGTTATTATTGAGCCGCCAAAGGCCCCTGACATGGCTCATGTAACGACTACGTAGTTACGTCAGTCAGTAGTAACCGGGACCAACGGCTTAACGTGTCTTCCAACGCACGGTCAATTTAGTTTCGGACAATCAGGTGATCATTGCAGCCTGTAATGTCCTAACCAAACTAGGGATCACAAAGTGATTTTTGTGGTATTTCCCCACCGGGATGTGACTTTAATTTGAGATTAGGTATTCCTTTTATATCACACACGGATTGTCCTGATTTACTAGAACGAAAACAAGGGTATTTTCATAAACAGTTTTATGATTCAAAATTCAAAACTATTTATTTTTCAAAATTGGCTTACAAAGTTAGCGCTTTTTGAACGTCAAAAATTAAATTACATATTATGTAACTAGTTGTAAAACTACTACCACATCGGAATCTGTAACGCTGAGGGAAAGACGTAGCCAGAAAACCTCCCAGCACAGGGCCCTAGACTGCCGTATATGTTCCGTACCTATTGTTATATTATCAGTGTCTGTTACGTTACCATACCTATTTATGGTAGACATAGACACTGAAACAGTGATTCATTGTTTATTTCACACTAGATATATTTTCCCACGGCCAGCCTTTGTTAGCTGACAACTCCGACGTCCACCCAGCGTACAAAGCTGATGATAAAATTGTCCCAATTACATCTGAACTTGTTGTGTGACGGCAACCAGAGCCGCGACAAATTGCTGGCATATGCCGTGCCAATATTAGATAATGGCTACTACACAAAGAATGCAAATTGAGCTAGTCTAGATAGAGCCATTTGGAGCAACTTTGCAAACGCATGCGTAGTGGTCGCAAACAATGTAATCATACAATCCAACCAGCTGTTTTTTGACGTGACATATAGTAGATTTGCAGCAAATGACATGAACCAATTGACAGGATTAATGGGTAACACTGAGGGCTTTTACCACGGATTAGAAGAAAGAGGTTGGAAAGGTCCATTTTGTATGAGAACCGCTGGCGCCGGTTCAACCCCACTCTCATTTACTACTACCTATTTTCAATTTGTATTCTATTCTATAAGCGCTAAGTGTAATCGTCAACCACGCCACTATCCGGCACTAATATGCTTCTTTCATTTTCAGAGATTCGCGGGGCCTGCTCAATGTGGAGCTACAAGACAACCCCATTAGCGTCGTTGAAGGACCGTTCCTTATCTCCAGCACGCTGCAGTTTCTGGACATCAGCTCCTGCAACCTGTCCACCTTGAACCCCCAATTTTTCGAGAATATCACTTCGTTGACCTCCCTCGACCTTTCAAACAATCCTATCAAGTCGTTGGAGCCGGGAGTCTTCGATGTTCTCACGAGTTTAGACTCTTTAAAACTCAACAACTGTAAACTGACAGCTCTATATGACACCACTTTCGCTGCGTTGGTTAACCTTAAGAGTTTGGAACTTGCTGGCAACCAATTAACAGGAACCGACTGGCCAGAAATGTTTGGTAAACTAGCCAGATTAGAATACTTGGACTTAAGAAACTCTGGCATAGTATCCCTGTCTGAAGACACATTTTCAAATAATACATTTTTGCTGTCACTGATTTTGGCTGACAACGAACTACGTGATTTGGATGTTGCAGCGACTCTGGGTAACAGCCTGAACCAACTGGAACTGTTGGATTTATCGAATTGCAAAATCCGAGGACCAATATCAGGAGAAGCATTTGCCAATGCTACCAACTTAAAAACTCTGTATCTATCTGGTAATCCCTTATTCGCTCCAGATTTACAAGAAGCAATAGCACCTCTTCCTAAACTAGAGAAACTTTTCTTGAGCAATTGCGGTCTTCAAAATCTTCCAGACAACTTCAACACATTTGATAATCTCCAAGAACTAGATATTTCTCATAATCCTCTTGTAAATGTGTTTACAAGACTTCTTGCCCCGCTTGAAAAGTTAGAATATCTGAATATGGGATACAGTAACCTATCTTATATTGGACCGGACTCTTTCTCCAAAATGACTTCAATGAAAAGACTTGTTTTATCTGGCAATGACCTTTTGTCTCTTGAAGCTGGACTTTTCGGCAACCTCACTCAACTGACCACTC
Organism: Pectinophora gossypiella; assembly: GCF_024362695.1. Classification (NCBI taxonomy): domain Eukaryota; kingdom Metazoa; phylum Arthropoda; class Insecta; order Lepidoptera; family Gelechiidae; genus Pectinophora; species Pectinophora gossypiella. The sequence goes on from NC_065405.1 coordinate 2,115,758, forward strand.
TAGAATTAGAGTTTTGCGGATTGAAAAGGCCTCTAAATGCTAATGCTTTCTTTAAAAACTTAACATATATGGATTTGAGGGAAATCAGACTTGGTGGTAACCCTCTTGTAATACCCGAATCTGGTCCATTATTTCCGAAGCAACTGTCTCAAGTAACTATACTCGACCTTAGTAATTGCAATATCTCGGCACTCAATGTTGATGCATTCAAGCATACAGAGAACATAACGGAATTGAACCTAGCAGGCAATCGTCTCAGGTCGGAAAAAGGAAGTCTTGTTTTCTTAGAAAGGCTTCAGCATTTGGAAAAAATCAACCTTAGTAACAACAACTTGACAACAATAGACCCGCAGATATTCATCAACAACCCCAGACTTCATTCCCTGAATTTGGTCGGCAATCCCTTCGTTTGTGATTGTAAGATAGCTGAAATGTGGGACTGGGCGAACATGATCAAAGGTGACCTCGATGTTCTCGTCGGAGCGAAGAGTGCTGAAAAAGATATCGTTGTTAAAGGCAATAAGAAGAAGAAGAGTCTATATTGTCATTATAACGAGACCCAGCTGCGAAATGTAAGCATCAATGCTAACAGGACAGTACCTGGAAGAAGACCATTCATTAAGCCAAGAGATCTAACAATAGCTAACAGGACATGGGCGAAGTACGTTCGGGAATCCGGATGCGAACCTGTGGTGAAAATATTGCGTCCGGTCGCTTTGATGGCGGAGTTTTTCAAGCAAGACGTCCAACTATCAAGTACCGCTTTGGCTGTGGGATTAGTTGCACTAGCTCTCGGAGCAGCTACGATTATGATGACAGTGAGGCTGTTTAAAAGAAATCGATCGTCTGAAGTGGACACAGAAAAAAACAGAAAACAGAGATAGCAGACAAAAGTGAAAAACGAATAGGTGTGAGTGCCAATTGAACATTTACAGTCGGTGCATTATAAATGCGAATGACTTCAGATTTTGATGTTTATTTTTATACTTACTTACAGAAATAAAAAGCAAATTTTTGATAAAAGGGTCTCTCTAGAACGTAGAAATATTGAACTTATATTTATTATAATAATAATCTCTGTAGAATCTGTACATCAGTTTTATAAAATTATTACTAGTCAAGATGTATCAAATTGTTAAGGATCAAATTCTCAGGCTTGGTGTAGCGTGTGGAGGAGTTATTTGCCAGTTATAGCAGTAATTTAAGTGCCTAATCAGTATTGAAATGCCTATGTTTTAAACATGCGTAAATACAATAAAACATTCCTAACAAATCATGGTTTTATTTGCATATTCAGAACAAGTAGTGACACTGTATTGATACCTACTGATCTGTTTTTTTATTCGTTTGTAACGGTACCGGTATTACAAAACTATCCACATCTAGAAGAAACCACAGACCCTGTTCAATCAAAACTTACTTTTTTGCATACCTATTTCTTCACACTTAAGCGTCTGTAATTTGTCGCAAGCGTTCATAATCGATAGTTGCCTAAGATGTGATTTGACAATAGCGAACCTAGGTTGTTTTTTTACTTCTTCCGCGGGAAATATAACACTAAAGTTTCATTACTTATATTGAGAGATTATAAGCGAGTCAATTAATTTCCACAGCTTATTCAATCTTAAAGAACCTTGAACACTACAAATTAATTATAAGTAAACCTACCTATGTCAAATCTTTCAAAATTTTCCATTAACAAAAAGGCAACTTTTTGCATCTTTGGGAAACGTTTCATTTTTGTTGTTGTAATGCAATAATCTCTGTATCCGCTCATCGAGCATGCAAACTAGAACAAGGAGTTTTTGCCGTCCACGGTGACTGACCAGGGGACGGCTTTTTAACAATACACAATAAAAAATAGAGCAACAAATAGTCGTCGTCACGTAATATATTGAGAACGACAGCGAAAGTTCCATTGCGCAATTGTTCCCAATCAATTGTTTGAAACTATTTTGGACTTTTTTCACAAAGAAATAAATAAAACCGAAAAAAATTATACATTTTATTTATCAAACTAAAAAATATTTTAAACATTACTATAACAATAAATATATCCTATCAACTAGGTTTGTTGCCAGTCGTGCTCGTTTTCTTTATGTACCAGTTCTCTTTGTACACCTTTTTCCTCGTGCCCGGCTTTTCACTTTCAGGACTGTCGTTGCTCGCCATCGCGGCCAGCTCGCTGTCGATCACTATCGGCGCCGACAGCGGCTCGAATCCGTACTGGAATTGTGGCTCCACAAAATGCGTTTTGCTGTACTTATGATGCGGTCGCGACGCGAAAGCGGTGCTATCTCGCGGTGCACCTTTAGAGTAGTCATATTCATATTTGATGGGCGCAGCTTTATATTGCGCAAAAAGCCTGCTCTGCTTCGCCTTAGGCTTTGACGCTGTGGTAAAGAAATCAAAAGAAGGTGCCAAGATTATTTTTTCACTCGTTTTTTCTTTCCTTTTTCCGCCACCTTCTGGGTACAGCCATCTATCGTCAGGTTTATTTTTCTTGAACATTTTATAGTAATTCAGTTTACTTTTATGTAAATCCGCGACACTTTCCGGTTTATGTACTGAATAATCTAAGAAATAATCTTCTTGTTTATCGTCTCTAGCGTCTTTGTAAGTCAATCGAGCGAATTTCGGAAATTCATCGCCTTCTCGTTGATACTGCTGGAAGGGGGAACTTTCGATTTTGTATTCTTTATGGTATTGAGGTGCGCCGTATGACTCCGGGTCGTATATATCTTTCTCGGCTTCTTCACCCTGCTCATAGGCGGGGAATCCAAAAGCAGATTCCTTGTAAGCCTTCTCGAAGTCTTCTTCATTATTTTCTTCACGGTCAACCATCTCGGCCACTACTTGTTCCATGCGCATGTGCATTTCCTCGGGTGTTTCTTCATTTTCTTTTATAATTACACGTTTTGATTTCTCAAAAACATGTTGCTGAGGATTGTAGGGATGCGGATGTAGTGTAGCGGGATGCTCTTCTTGGGGTGGTTGTTGTGGTGCTTTCTGCGGTGCCGGAGACGGGTGACTATTAAAAGAATGCTGTTGAGGCACAGCTGGCCCGAGTTTTGTATGCTGATTAGGATCTACCTTTATGTCTGCGTGTGGCTTATGAGTCGGTAGTATACGTATGTCTTCTTCATATTCGGGAGTGATAGGTTGGAATGAACTGATTGTAAGCGGCTGGGAATACTGTGGGCTATCACGTATCGCTTGCGGGGTAGTGTGTATCACTTCAAGACGAATTTCTTGATTCGGTCTCTGCTTGTATTCCTGTCCGCGATGTTCGGCCTTCAAGTAATGTGATTGTCTTGGCTGTTCGTAATGTTGTCCTTGATGCCCGTGATGGTGTCGTTCTTCATGTCTGGGTGAATCGTGGTGGACATGGTAGCTCATGTGATGGGGCGTCTGCGGTCCTTCGTGATGTTGAGGATGGCCCTGCGCACTTTCGTGTTGGTTGTAGTGGTGTTGTTGGGGATAGCTCTGCGGACTTTTATGATGATCGTAGCTATGTTGCTGAGGATGACCCGTAGAACTCTCGTGATGGTTGTAACTGTGTTGTACAGGGCGACTAGGTCCTTCTGTATGGCTATGACTATTGCCCTCATAATGAGGAGTCGAGGAATGTCTTGGCGCTTCGCTGTGGTGTTCCGAATGATGGTATGACTTTGGAGATGTACTACCACCGTAAGATGAATGTTGGACCGAGTGCCTCGGCGCGTCACTGTAGCCTTTGTGTTCCTTATGCTCCTTATGCTTAGGGGAATCGTGATGTTCTCCTGAGTGCGAATGACGTGGCGATCCTTCGTGATGGATTAAGGGAGCTGGACCCTCATCATCTGATTCGGCAGATGACTCACCAGAGTCCTCTGACTCCTGAGCCGGAGGTCGACGGACCTCTTCTCTCTGCTCCTCGTCCTGTTCCTCTGGAGACACGGTATAAACGAGGTGTTTTGGTTTGTCGTCGTCGCTGTTGTACTCTACATGCGTCACCTTCAACGGTTCTTTAGAACTGTGTACATATGTATAAACTTCTGGCTCTTTATGAGTTTTCTCGTTGTAACTATACTCTACGGGTTTCATGTTTGTTTCTTTATTATATTTTATCACTTGTTCGTTGTACGTTTCCTTGTGGTTCGGTGTGTCGATTTCATAAGAGAACTCTTCTCCGTTCGGGTTTCCGTTCACAACAATAGTCGGTTTAACTGGTTTGCTTTGTGGCTTGTGTTGTTTCTTTTTAGGCGCATCATTCTGGGGTTTATTTTTAACGTAACTACTATCGTATGACTTAGTTTTGGTCACTACGAATTCCCTCGGTTTATTCTTACCTTCATTAGCGTTAAATGTCGGCAGTTTGTGATAAGTTGCTGAATTAACTTTAGGTAAGAAATGTTGCAACTGAGGAACGAGTGGATTATCAAATGTCAACGGCTCGAGAAGATTTAAGTCCAAGAGTGGTACAGGAGGATCAGTTTCAATATTAACCACGGTTTGTTTTCCATTAACTACAGTTGTGATACTAGTTTGTGCGGGAGCTGCTTGTATTTGTCCTTTCGCATCGTGACTTGCGGCCGCCTGCTGCTTCGAGTCTTTACCGCTTCCAGAAAAAGAAGTTACAGCTCGAGTCGCCGGCTTCTCTTGCAGTCGCTGGAATGTCGGTGCATTCGAATAGTGAGCGTTATTTCCATTCGAATGTTGCGGCGTCGTATAAAACTTGTGCAGCGATGAGTGCAAGTTAGAAGAAGGAGCAAAGCTCTTAATGTTCTCTGCGTACACCAGGGGCTGTCCGTGGCCACTGAAACGGGTCACGGACGTCGGCGCCGCTGAGAGCTGCAGAGACGGGACTTTGTAACTATGAGGTCCGAAGAAGTAGTTTGGAGCTGTCTTGAACTGGAAACTGGGCGCCGCCGCGGATACCAGCGGCTGCGCAAGATGTGGCGGAAGGTCTTGTAATTGCACGTATTGTTGCGGGAAAGCGGTTCTGTATGGCGTCGTCTGCGGGCCCTCGGCCAACTTCCCGTAGGAATCCTTGAGGTTCCTCAGCAGTCCTGCGCTGACGGGCGCCAGCTGTGAGCCAGCGGCGAGTGGCGCGGCGAGCACGGTCGGCACCTGGTACGAGTACGCGGCGTACGGCGCACCACTCGCGTACACCCTCGTGGGCCCTAACTGAATGTTCTGGTACAGTTTCGGTCCCGGAGCACTTTCCGCACTTTCATTATCTTTGACTACTGAACTATTCACTGTCTTCTCTGCCTCCCCCAGCGCCTCGCATAGTGTCAGCCAACACACTACCGCCAGAAGTACCTGTAAGTTACACATGACTATAGTTATTGATCTATAATCGATCTATAAACACAATTTGGAAGGAAATTCCTATGTTTACAATCTATCAGATGCACAATGAGAGGAAGTTGTTATGTAAACAGAATTCTCTACATTTTAAGAGTTTGCTCGATGCTTAGGCATTAAGCTATCTGAAGTCTAACGTTATATTTAAAAATAGTATAATAGTAATTACCTTTCTCCCCATGGCGAGCGACGTCGTTTGGAGACAGCGGGAGCGGCACTGTGGCCGCGCGGCCGCCCCGCGCGCTTATATCGAATCACGCGCAGCCCCGCGACGGCGCGCGCTCACCTGCGCCATGTATCCCCGTTATATCATCCCGGCTTACAATTCACGAACAAACCGACTGACATTCGATTAACTTTAATTGTAGCGTAAAATAAATAAATTACTTCCTATGTCCGGTGAAATATCTGTACAACACCTACTCTGTCGTGCTGCGCTACAATAGGCTCGAAGACGGCTAGTTGCGCAATTAGCGATCGGTCCAGGTGATAGACCGTAACAAAAAACTACTCAAGAGATGACAAAAAGAAGTGTCTCTAGGACCGAAGGGTTTGGGTGCGATTACAATGGAGAGATTACCAAAATAGTTTGAGAAACAATACTGCAACTGTGACAGACTCGCCGATGAAATTGATTTCATTGTGGCAAAATGAATCCGCGGCTTAACCGCCCGTCGAACTACTATTTGTTTCATACATAAAGGTGACAGCCACAGAAATTGGGCGGCAAGTTGGATTAGACAGTGATGTAAATATATTTCGAAAAATTGATTAGATTTGATACACTGACAAGTGCTTTGTAGCGTTTGGCGATGACGGAATCTTACTAAGAGCCTTGTAAAAGGTTTAGTTTTACTGCCTGAAGGTACTGGGAGGGCGTTTGTGGCCTCTTCTAAGCTCATCATCCTGGATAGCAGACGCGTATACGCCTTTTCGTACGCGCCTGCGCCGTAGATACCCAGGAGGGTATCTACAGCGCCGTGCTGAACGTATAAGATCTTACTTTTTGATGCGACTTACTTTAGAGTTACCGCAAATGGCATTAACTACTTGGCCGGGCAAAAGGAGAGCGTTGTGGGCAAATGTCCTAGATCGTTTATTACTCTACCTTCGCTACATTGCCGGTTATTTACCTACTAAGAATGTCATTTTAATTAGTAGTAAAAGAAATAATAATGCTTTTATTACATTGTTTAATCTATTAACAACTCAAAGGGGTACCAGACAGCGAAGGCAATCTCTATAGGGTAGGCAGAATCTCAAGAATTTAGAAAACAAACTTGAATCTGCGTGGGACGATTCTTACTTATTATACGTTAGTTAGTGTATGAATAGAAACAATTGCCAGTGCCCTAAGGCCTCTGTGCCTAGTACGTCTGTACTTATACGTATAAAGCGATTCAGGATATACAGGTGTTAGTGACTTCGTAACGAAAACTTTGAGGGATGATGACAGACCATGATCTTCTTATCGTGTGGGTTGTGTGGTGGAATACCAACCTCATCAGCCCTGTTGTCAGGGTTATCATTAGGCCGCCAAAGGCCCCTGACATGGCTCTTGTAATGACTACATACTTACATAGGATATCAAGTGGAATTATCCGTCACAAAAGTATGGAACTGACAATAATTTAAAAAGAAATCTAAAATTTTCATGAATTTTTCGAGAGGAATTTACACTCGTTTTCAACTCAGAATTGGTCGAAATCATCCGCCATGAAAAAACGTGATATTTTTCTCAGAATAATGGTCTGAATCATCCCCTTCAGTATTCGGTACGGTATCACTAACACCCTGTATTTATGTTAAAGTCAGCCTGAAATAATCTGATTTCCTTTTGGTATGAAACGATTGAGAGAATGTGGATGAAGCATGAGAAGTGTGTCAGGATCGAATTATTTTTTCTTCTTTTTCATTTTTCTCTGCTTACCCCGGTGGGAAATAGGCGTGAGTTTATGTATGTGTATGTTCTGTCAGCTTCAACGCTCAGGGTGGTGAAAATTTCCGTATTGGGCGTGACAGCCTGGTACAAAAACTAGCAATTACGTTCAATAACGGTTTTCAAAGAAATGCGTGCCTAGATTACAGATGTAAAACAACCGATTTAAAACGTTTTAAACCAAATGATGCCGTTTTAAACCCCAAATAAATCGTTTTAAACCGTTGAAAACTCGCGTACAACAATAAAAAAAACTGTGTTTTACTTCATCATCGGCATTTTTTGGTCACGTGACGTCGTGTTTCGTATTATTAGTTTATAAAATATCAATAAAAAGTACCTATAGAACTAAACACGCTAAGTAAATTATTATCAATAATCGTTAATCGTCAATAATCGTCGGTCTGAGCTCACCACACGAGAAAAGACGTCCTTCGGAAGGAAAGTTTATCTGCAATACTTATTCGAGTACATGCAAAGCAGATCCGTACGAAATACGGAGCTCGCATGATAGGAAACACTATTTTCTACTTCTAATAAGTAGGTACCTACTTTTAAGTATTAGCACACCCCGGACACTTCATACAAAATACCTTGTTTTACACAGACACTACACATTGACGTTATCGTACACGCGTATGTGTGTGTGTGTGTGCGTGTGTGTGTGACGTCTAATGCCCATACGATAGAAGACTAAAGTAAGACCGAGGGGGGTGAGGTAAACCTAGCTAAGCCGCTGGTGGGGAGCTTAGAGTTGCCGTATTAGTACATTTTAAAGTAAGATGATCCGTGCATCGGAAGGCACGTTAAACCATTGGTCCCGGTTACTACTTACTGATGTAAGTAAGTAGGTAGTCGTTACATGAGCCATGTGAGGGGCCCTTGGCGGCTCAATAGTAACCCTGACACCAGGGTTGATGAGGTTGGTACTCTTCCTCACAACCCACACGATAGAAGAGAAGAAGGAGAAGAGTACATTTTAAAACTTGTCTTAGGGGGGTTAAAATGGCCACATCGAAGCAATTCATCTAAGAAAGCAATATTGCAATTTGACATTTGCGCATATAAAAGTAAGTGCGCAATGCAAACAAATGTCAAATCGGATGAATTGCTTCGATATGGCCATTTTAACCCCCCAGGTAATTCTATCCAATAATAGGTGTGTAATATTACTCTCGTACTTGCCGTAGCTTTCCGTCATGGCTATTGGGCGTAGGGAACCTAGCGTTTCTTAGTGAAAGTAAAAAGTAAATATAGGTATCATGCTCGGTCGGTAGCTGAACGGGACAGAAGGGACTTTCCAGGCTACCTTCAACCTTTACTTGCTACGTTTAACGTTCTAATTTCATGGATACCAGACATATGCATCGTCTATCTTTGTTTTTATTACACGGAGGCACAGTTACATCTCCCACCCATCAAAATAAAGAGAAGGAATATAGGTAGCAACATAATTCTATACATCATCATCACCAGCCCATTAACGTTCCCACTGCTGGGGCACGGGCCTTCCCTATGTATGGATAGGGAGATCGGGCCTTAAACCATCACGCGGGCCCAGTGCGGATTGGTGGTTATTAACGACTGCTAATGCAGCCGGGACCAACGGCTTAAAGTGCCTTCTGAAGCAGGGAGAAGCTCGAGATGAAAACTTTTTTTTTGTGGTCACCCATCCTTATGACCGGCCTTTGCGAAAGTTGCTTAACTTCAACAATCGCAGACCGAGCGCGTTTACCACTGAGCCACCGAGCTCCTCATTCTATACATAATGTGATTCAAATATCACGCAACGATTATTGTTATAATATAGGTATGCTTCTGCCATTACATTGTATTTTGGAATTATTATGTAAGTACTCAAGTAATGACAAAATAGATAATTGTCACGTTAAAGCTGTACAACTAGGGAATGCAATTCCGATCTCGCGAGATCTTGTCCAATTTTTCGGATTCAATCCCGAAGTATATGACGAGATCCCATTCGATATTGACGGGATTGGGCGATACTCCTTGAGTTATACTTTTTGTTTTGATTATGCTGATTTCCAAAGAATACTTAATTATTTAGTTAGATATATTGAAGAATAAAGGTTTTTGTTTTCTTTCAAAAATATTTTATTTTAATTTAAGTACCTCACTGTCACAAACAAGCAGTTTTCATCGTTTTCAGCCATCGTAACTTTATTTTTTTTAAAGAACTAGACAAGATCCCGACAATTTCGGGATCTCGCGGGATTGATATTTCCAATCCCACGGGATCTCGAATTTGCGATCGCGAGTCGGGATTGCATTCCCTATGTACAACGCCATCTATATTCTTTTTGGTGAACGCAGCCTGGAAATTCCCTTATTAGGTTCTCAAATCGCCAATATTAGATTATACTGGTTGGGTAGGTATGCGATTACGGCAATGTTCGTAAAGACATGCAAATTCTTCTTCTATCGTGTGGGTTATGAGGTGAAGTATCAACCTCATCAACCCTGGTGTCAGGGTTACTATTGAGCCGCTAAAGGCATGGCTCATGTAACGACTACTTACTCACATCAGTAAGTAGCAACCGGGACCAACGGCTTAAACGTGCCTTCAGAAGCACGGATCATCTTACTTTCGGACAATCTGGTGAGCAGCCAGTAATGTCCTAATCAAACTAGGAACCACAAAGTAATTTTTGTGAAATGTCCCCACCGGGAATCGAACCCGGGCCCTCCGGATCGTGAGCCCAACGCTCAACCACTGGACCACGGAGGAAGAAGACCCAGGGTTCCGAGGCTTTGACTTTGCTAACGAAGTGTTCTATATTTATAGGAAGAAAAGTTGACATGTTCCGATTGAAAGTATGCGTTAACGACATTCGTGCAGAACGCAACATGCTGTATTGCGTTTTTTATTCAACTTCCCAACTGGTGTTCGATATACTTAGAATATTAAAGGTTTAATTACCTTCGCATATTGTATTTAGTAGGTACACTGACTTACAAGCACATTGAAGCATGCAGTGTAAAAGTATTGGCAATAACTGTAACTCTACTTTCTTGTTAAGTTTTTCTAATTTTTAATTATGCCGTGGTAGCCCAGCCGGTAGAACGCTTACCTCTCACTTTGTGGTCGCAGGTTCGAATCCAGCGCAGGCGTAAACCAATGATAGTCGAATTAGTTTTCGAATTCATGTTTCGATCATAAATAATTATCACGTGCTCAGCGATGAAGGGAGACATTGTGAGAAAACCCACATACCCGAGAAATGCATTTTCGGAGGTAGATATGTGACCTAACCTGTACTGCGCTGGTTTTCCCTTCGCGGGTTGGAAGGTCAGACAGGCAGTCGTTTCTGTAAAAAACCGGACCAATTCTTCAGGTTAGGTAAGCGAACCCTGTGAAAAATGAGATAATGCTAGGGAGATTTTTTAGTTTTTCTAATTTTGTTATTAACTTTACACGTGTAGTATTATAAACAGCTGTGTTAATTAATTTTATAATATTTAGGTAGGGTCTCGGGGCGGGAGAAAGGAGGAAAATCAGACTCATGTCGAGTAAAAAACAATAATAATAAGGCACCTCGCGTCACCTTTTATATTGTCGTGCCCTTGCAGGGCGTCATATGTACAGTCATGAGCAATATCCTGTACCCACTTTAGAACCCTGTCGCACTCTCATATTTGACATTTCATGAGACTTACGGTTTAATTTGTCAAAAAAATTAATGTGACATGGTTTCAAAGTGTATATTATTATTACTCGTGACCGTACCTACCTTCTAACCATGTTCCACCTTAATTTATGTTTGTGACATGCCATAAAGGAATATAAATATGACACCGTACGGAATTTCGGAGGGGGATGATTCAGACCGTGATTCTGAGTTAATATCAAGTGAAATTTTCCGTTGCAAAATTCATAAAAATGTTTCTGATTTTTTAATTATTTTCTGTTCCATAGGTACTTTTGTGCCGTTCAGTTCGTGTTCGGATTTCTAGGTTTTTTTACATTGATAATTGAAAGAGCCAGCCGGGCAGCGTAGCTCTTTATTGATAATAGTAAAAGATATCCTAAATTGAAAGAAATAGTAAAACTCGATACCGGACTGTCCGCGACACGCTTGGAACACTTTTTACCAACAATCCGATCCCAGCGGTAGACGCGGCATTATTATATTTTTTACTTTAATTTGATGTACGCAGCCACCTGACGTAACCCGTTTGCTTGGACAAAAAGTAAATCCAAACTTATGCCACAATGCCCAAGTTTCGTAACACACGTTTTAAAATTAACAAACAAATCAATAAAAAAATTACAACTTTATTATTTTTAATTATACTTACACAATTTTATATAAAATAAACACGACAAAACTCCAACACCAGTAGCATGCTACCCACATACATATCGCGCGCGACACGATTACGCAATTAAAAATACAATTGACTTACGTATTTGGCGTATAGCCCATAGTATTGGTTTACTTATTTACAGCATCGCGCGCGATAATAGCTACATGTACTGATTTGATTTGCTCCAAACTTAAACATTAGATAAAATATGGGGTTAACCAAGTTCCAAGGTGTTTCGATTGCGATTCTAAGCGCTGTCACTCGCGCGAATCGGGACATCTTTCAGATAAACATCGACCTTGACGTAATGTGTTCATTTGATTCGGTTATATACCTACGCCTACTTTATCGTTCCGCGCTATCGAAACGTTAGAGGAACTTAGCTAACCCGTCAGCACGAATGGCGTGAATTATACTTCGAGGGCTTGACAAATAGACGCTAATGCTATCTACGTGGAAAACCGTCGTACGGCTATCGGGCGCTTAATATAATTCGCGCCGCGCGCGGCACGGCACCCGTGTCGCAGGCGCTAGATTCTGTACTTCTCATCAGATATAAAACATGTTACCTTAATTAATAAATAGACAATATAAATAGTTCTATCAGTAATCAGTTAATCACATCATTCACGAGTTTAAATACCTAGTGTATGTATGTATGTATCCTGATTCCAGCAGTCACCTAATTTCATTTTAAGTTATTATACTTATCTTTTTCTTATCCGGCGAAAAGGAAAGGGACGGGTAATAGATAGGCCAAAGATTAATGGAATACAGGTTTAAATAAAATTAGGATGTGTTTGGTGGAATCAGAACCTGTTTAAGTCTAGTATTAAAACTTGTTAGGAAATAAAACAACGCTTAAAACACAAAATTATACAGAAACGTACTCATGAAGACGAAAAATGTAACAAGATCTCATTCTTACAGCTCATCCATTTTTTTAACTCTACTTTCCTTTGTAAGTAGGCCTATACGAACAGCTTTACATTTGATATACTTTTTGTCATTCTTTCAAAGATATATAACGCTCCTGTCCCTATCGGGGTGGGCAGAGCCTTGTGCAAAATTACGAATATACATAATTGAAAAAAGTGGTAAAATAGATTTACGATATTTTATGCATGAGAGAATAATCGCCGCGTTATCTAAGGGATACCTTGCTTTTTTTCTACACGGTCTGGTAAACAATACTCTTACTAATTCAGAGACATTTCGCAAATTGACAAGCCATAGTGAAATCTTTATTTTTCTCTATTTTCGTCATGGTTCTAGGACCCCAGTGCATCAGTAGCCGTAACATGCTGCCCACATATAACGCGTGACGCGACACATGAACCAACGCTAATGGCTATGAGATAAATAAACCAATTGGATAGTTTTCATTGTGTCAAACCAGTTACTTCATGTATTGTGTAGTAAATAAGAAATTACTATGGTGTTTGCTGAGGTTACAACAGTAACATAAAATATACATCAATGGGTATTTATAGGGAAACGTACACCGTGACTTCAAAGAAAAACGTGATAAATTGTCCAACTTATTGTAGTCATTTAGTAATTAACATTTCATAACTTAACTCTTTGCTTGCTTAATACCCAGAAGTGGATATATTTTTACTACTTTTAAATGTTTTATTGAATGTTGTACTGTATTTTTAAGTTACCTGTAATTGTGTTGTCTAATTTTGTCTTTTTTGTTCGTTTTGGTGTATGACTTGCAGTGAAATGATTGTGTGTAAATAAATAAATAATTTATCTTTGACCAATTTAACATTTACCGCGTCGCGCGATATATGAGAAATAGTAACACGATTTCTTGATTTCCAACGCGACATAAGTTCTAACTGGATATTTGCAAAAAAACGAAGATTCTAGGATATTCTTGCGTAAATGGTAATTATATCGACTGCCGGCGTTCGAAAATCCACCCAGCTGTGGCATGGCACATGCGACGCCTAATGCAGCGAAGCCAGCGAATCGAATTTTAAAATTATGCGCTTTATGCTATTATGCACGAATATCACGTGGTAATGACGATAAAATATATATCTTAATAAAATAAATCTTTATTTCTTTGACTTTAGTGTGTCGTTACTTTTAAGAACTTCATTGAGTTCTCAATATAATAAATTCATACGTAGGTATGTACAACAAAACAAGGTATATTCAATGTTAGGAAAAGCCGCCATTGTTAACCATTTCATGACGTAAGTGTTACGTTAAATTGGTATCTCCAACATTCCAAGGATTTATATTTTATTATTGAAAATTAAGCGAATTACTGACTAACGTATTTTATTACTATCACTTGTCACATACAAAAAAAATCATTAAAACTGTACGTAAATCTTTTACTAAAAGTTCAAAATTTCCCTGCACGGTGAATTAAAAACATTAGTCGTGGGTAAGGTTGCCTGGAAGAAATTGCTGCATGAGCAATAAGGCCGCCTGTTGTGCTTTTCTGTATATGTTGTCCTTATCTCTGTATTTTGTGTCCATTGTGCTCAATAAAGTATTTTATCTATCTATCTATCTAATTTATTTTTTACAAAATGGCAACAGAGGGTTAGATGACCTTGAAATGTTAGCTGTCACTTTCGAGCATACCTTGTTTTGTTGTACCATGCGTAATATAGTCTACATTAAAAAGTTATTTGACATAATAGATTTAAGGGCTACAAATATACAGAGCAAAAGTAATTCAGTCAATAGAGACATAAATAAAATAAGGGTAGGTACCTACTTAAATAAATAAGGGTACTTTGCAAAGAAAAACTGGCACATTACACATTGGTGCTAATTCCTGCAGACGCCATTACTTTAAGTTATACCTGTCATTTTCTTATCCGTTGAAAAAGAAAGGGACGGGTAATCGACAGGCATAAAATTTATGGAATACACGTCAAAGCAGAAATCTAAAACAACCGTCTAAAAATTTTACGTCGGCCAATAACCCGACAGAATTAAGTAGACAGCACGTCAAACGGATTGCATACCAGCGAGATGCCTATTTTATTCGCACGGGTTATTCATTCATTTTAAAACTTGTTGACAATCATCCGTCCCATTCCTTTTCGGCGGATAAGAAAATGACGGGTATAACTTAAAATTAGGAGGTGTCTACAGGAATCGGAGCCAATAAAAGGTTAAGACTTAATACCCAGAATAAACGACAAGCTCGCGGCTATATTCATCGCTAAAATGCACCTAAAATTAAAACTTTGTTTTTTGGATAGTTTCCATTTAGTCAAATGAGTTACTTGTTACTGAACGTCAAAACAATAAATTGCAATGGAATTTGTATGAAAACGCACACCGCGACATTATAGAAAATAATAAAATTACATATCGATCTTCCTACACAGATTCAAATTCCTTCATCAAACAATTATAACACTACGTCATTCAATCATCGTCTTTCACAAATAAAACTTGAATTGTAACATACTCCATTCATACTAGATAACTAGACTCCTAACCTGTTAAAAACGTTTTTAGTAATAGTTAAATTATTGGTATTAGCTTTCATTCCTAACCTAGCTTTGACGCTACCTTCGGGCATAGATAATCTTCTCTCTGGCTTGTTGAACACTGGTGTCAATTTTGGCTTCACAGTGGCCGCTTTCTTGACCGCTTCAATTTCCTTATACTGCACCGTATTTGAGAACTTGACAGACTTGCTCGTAGCTTTGGGTACGGCTAGTTTCTCCTTCGCAGACAGCGGTGCTTCGTCCGCTCTCATAGTGCAGGCTATTTTCCTGACATTATTCTTCGTGGTAGTAACGGTTACTGTTTTGAAAGACGGCGTGCTTTTAAGTATGCCTTCGTATTTGAGGGCGTCTTTCTGCACGGGGACTGGGTCGTCGGTTTTTGAGCCGAGGCGTGCGAAGATGGGTTTGGCGTCGGTTTTGATAGTGGTTGTCTTGACTGTAGCGATGGCCGCCACCGGCTCCGAGTTGCCGAGGCGAGCAAACACTGTCTGCTTGCTTACTGCCGCTGGAAGTAAACACATTTTGTATCTTCATGATTTTATCAACTTCTTCTGTCATGTGGGTTGTGAGGTGGATTACCAACCCCGTCAGCCCTAGTGTCAGGGTTACTATTAAGCCGCCAAAGGCCCCTGACATGGTTCATGTAACGACTTCTAACTAAGCAGTAACCGGGACCAACAGCTTAACAGCTTAGTTGTATAAGTTGTTACTAACATTAGAATATAAGTTGTTTGTTACTAACATATATGGATACAGTCCGAATTAAATAATTTGAATTTGAATTTAACGTGCCTTCCGACACACGGATCATCTTTCTTTCGGATAACCAGTTGATCAGCTTATAATCGAACTAGGCGTCACAAAGTGATTTTCGTGATGTGTCCCCACCGGGATTTGCACCCGGGACCTCCGGATCGTGAGCCCAACGCTCAAACCACTGGACCACGGAGGCCGTTCTTTTGTCAACTAGAACAAATAGTCACAGTGGTCCTGTGGCTCACCGCCTTGCTTCTCAAACGGAGAACGCCGGTTCGAACCCGGTTCGGTTTGAATGTATATGAGTGTCGTAGATTTTACATAAATAAACTTTTTATTATTATTTTTTTCGAACCCCGGTACCTTGCACCACAGTTATAGGTTTCACTAACTCAGTTGGCTCGACCATTATAGACGGCGATACGGCTCACCACCTATCACGTCAGTCAGTAATCTCAGTGAGACGTGGTTACTTACTTTATCTTGATATGGACGTACTCTCTGACTACTCCAATTGGGATATGGTCCTGATCTTATGTTAATGATGATAAATAAAGGTCTATATACGAGTAGGACTAATGAGAATTTTGTTTTACTGGGAAGTCTACTGGATACAAAATTCCCAGTGGTCTTACCAGTAAGTTATTGGGAAGGAGTTTCCCAGTAGTTCAACTGGTAAGACTACTGGGAATACGGGAGGAAATCTTACCTTCTTTAACAGTCGCCTTTGGTGGCGTTCCAAATCTGATGAGCCGAGCTTTCTTTATATTCAAATCTACAGTATGAGACCTGCAACACAGAAATGATCCAATTTTAATCTTTCGAATCATCATCAGCCCATTAACGTCCCCACTGCTGGGGCACGGGCCATCCCTATGGATGGATAGGGAGATCGGGCCTTAAACCATCACGCGGGCCCAGTGCGGATTGATGGTTATCGATAGATATCATGACTCACTGCATTTCATTGGATTTCCTCTTCTGTGCCTGCACTGGCGAGCTCTCCTTCGACGCTACGTTCCTCGTGTAGTGCTCCAGAATGCGACTCGCCGCTGAAATAATATATGATCATAAATAATAATAATAATACCCAACGCTAGCGTCGCTCTGGCTCGACGCTTGAAAAACGAGAGGGGCGGTAAATGTCACACTACATTTGGATTCAGTTGTCTGAAGGGGCCTCTACGGCCCACGGGGGCCCCACGCACGCTTTCCAAAAGTCCGAGTCAGCATAGGCCCGATATATGGAATTGACGTAAGTGATATTCTATTTAATGAAATATGGCCATTTCATGAAATGGTCGAACACATCATGAAATGATTAATTCTAAGATCTGGCCACGACATATACATTAAGTTACGTAGATACTATAAGTTTGTTCCTCAAATTAAGATGTTACTATGGCTGTTCAAATAAAATAGTGTTGTTGCAACATCGCTTGTGTCAAAATGCGCCGCGAACACTTTTTTTACATGAAATGGTCGAACACATCATGAAATGATCAATTCCAAGATCTAGAATAATATTTTATTTATAGTAGTTTAGGTTAAAGATAAATTGCTTATTAGCTTGTAGGCTAGATTGTAATATTATGAAGCATATATTTTATTCTAATGCTTTATTTAAATAAAATAAAAAATCCTAGACCTGGCCACAATATAGTATACATATTTACAACATGGTTTGGTAGCTTTTTTAAAAAAGCCCCTTAGCGATTTAGTCTATTTGTTTATAAGATGTCAGTGATCTTAAATGGGGGGCTGGGCGACAGTGGCGCGGTCGGTGACAGCAGCTACGGGCACCTTGGGGCTTTTTCAAAAAAGCCCCTTAGCAATTGAGTCTATTTGTTTATAGCAGGTCAGTGATCTTACGTGAGGAGGGCTGCGCGACGGTGGCGCGGCCGGTGACAGCAGCTACTGGCACCTTGTTGCTGATCACTGTGGTGCTCAGCACGCGGTCCCGCGCTGTACTCTCGTGCACTTGCTTCGCATGCCTACAATGAACATGTAATTAACTTAATTTTGTTTCAGGAAGTCTCGTATCCCTGATTTAACACAGTAAGAACACGGTATTATGTGTTGTAATTGTAAACCTCATACATAATAAATAATAATAAAAAAATAGCCTTCATTCTCCGACAATATTACATAGTTCTACTTTATTAATTTTCTTACCACCTTACAAATAAACAATAAACCAAGGATGAATGTGGGTTTAAGTATTTGATAGCCAAGAAAAGTTCAGTCGAATTCTATGATAATTGGATTCAATTTTGCTTGGCTATCAAATACTTAAACCCACATTCATCCCTGGGATAAGACTAAGATAGTTCTAGAATGTTTTTTCAGAGTCAGCACCTACTGTTGTTAGTTAGGTAAGCAGACCCCAACAGGATAAACCTTAGGTACTTAGATGATGAACTGTTGTTGCATTTAAAAAAAAATTGTGTGCCAGATTTAGATTTGTCCACAATATAAAATTACATACATCTTCTGTTCAGCCTTCTCCTGATCTTGTTCATAATTTTTCACTATTTTTAACTTACAAAGTAAAGCAAAAATATCATTTTATATTTACCGTAAAATAGCAATAACGTCTCCCATACGACTGATGCCCATGTCCCGTAGATACTCTTTGTTCAAGTCAAGCAGCATGTCGTTCTGGATACGATTCTCTGTGAAGGTTAGGGCGTATGTGGCTGCGACGTCTGATGGTATACCAGCTGTGGTGAAGAAGCTCACCCACATACCTAGAAGTTATGATATTTTGGATATTCTTTTTTCTTAAAGAAAAATAAATTTGGAACTTACTTAAACTTGCTATTTAAGTATTATATTTTGCTATTGATGAATAAAACTTAAAAGGTGGTATTCTCCTTCAAATTTGAGGTTCATATACTTTTTCCTTTACAAAATATTTTATTTAAATATTAGCTTATACTATTACACATATTATATATTACATATATATATACCATACAAACTCATGTTTTTGATTCGGGGATAAGTTGTACTAGTAATAATTTAGTTTAAAGAATTGAATTTATTAATCATAAACTCATTTGCTAATTGAATCATTTGTTGATCAACGACAGAAGCTGTTGGCCAGTTTTCTCTCGTTAAATCTCCTGATACGTATATAAAGTCGTTTGTGTGCATTTAAAATGTGTAGGAGTTAATTTCTATTTTTATTGTATGAAAGCTTGCATGTCACACACAGGTTATGCATTGCAAATAGTCATACCAAAGGCAGTAATAATTGCAGCTGTATAAACAAAGCTTGATTGAATACCTCTAGCTAGAGATACCTACTCAATATCAAAACCAACAAAAATACCAGACTTAATATGCGATCATCTGTGTAACCTTGGGTCAATTTCATTCCTAAAAGTTAAACCCAAAATATAATGCTACGGAAACAATAAACACTTACTGGTTAGATTGGCATCCATTCTATTAGCAGCTGAATTCATTTTTGCTGGAAAATATATCAAGTTTCACTATTTTTAATTCAACAACACATCACGATCCCTAACAAACCACAGACCTAACCACCAGAGACTAAAATTTGAAATATAGAATAATGTCAAGTAAACATTGACATGACCGTTTCGTTCCATGTTGCTACTTTCATATATGTATGTTTTGCCATTATTATAAATACTCTGAAGTTCAACTAAAAATATAAATTCAAGTTAAAAGTTGCATTGTCTTTCACTTTTTATGCGAAAAGTATGTAAATAAATAATAAAATTATATTAATTTGCCTTTATTTGACTTTTGCGTTTCAATATAGGTAACTCATCTTTCGTGATATTTTGACTAATTTTGATCTTTCATTCGGTCTGTGTTTGAAAGAAAATCTAATTTGGCTACTAAACTAATGATAGTGAATAGAATAATTTATAATATCCAGTTTTGTAGATCTTTCATTGTAAGTGGCCACTTGAGAGACGTGGTTAAAGGCAAGTACAATGTCATTCAATATTAATACATAACCTTAAAAGAAGCGGCTTTTCGGCGTTAAATAAAAACACCATTACATTATATTTCACCTTCAGAATGTTTATTTTCAGCACCTACATTATTTGGAAGTGCGCAAAACATGTCCTCAAAAGCTCTGGATAGCGTACCTAAAGTGGACATTGATCCCGATGGAGTCTTCAAATACATTTTAATTAAAGTTTATGATAAAGAGAAGGACAATGTTGAACCGTCCACAACAATTGTAAGGGGCTATAAGAGGCATAACTATCATTCGGATATCTATGATGAGGTATGTATTGTATATTATCTAGTTGTTGTAAACCTTTTGATTACAGTAACTTCACTATACCTAAGTGAAGTCATGAGGTATTCTAAATTCAGATAAATACACTAATTTATTTCTTACACATTATTCTAACGAAATTTAAGGCAAACTGACACAAAGGAAAAAAGGGGACAATGTCAGTAAATTAAAAATAATGTATTATTAAGAAAAAAACGAATATTACTCACTATAAGTTAACTATATGTATGACCTGTCAGAAATAAAAGCTTATTAGTATATTATTATTATATTGTGTAATATACAATGTATATTATTATATCTTATTATATATTATATTAATCGTCATAAAAGGTATTTTTACGGATTACTATTTTCAGGTACAAGATAAACTCAAGCCTCTAGATTGTGAGCCTATTGGTGGTGGCAGAATTTCCCATCAGCCAGATGATAAGAAGATTCACATCTACGGCTACTCACAGGGATACGGCAAAGCTGACCACGAGGTCACAGCGAGACTAATCAAGGATGCATTCCCTAACTACACAATTACAATCAGTGATGAGGGATATTGAATGAGGAAATATTTACCCAAATTCAGTGGTTTGAAATCAAAAAACCCTGCATTTTTTGTATCTTAGCTATCTATATGAATAATACCTACTAATATTATGTAAAGCATGTGTTTTTATCGGATTGTTAAAAACAATTAAACATGATTGACTCATGTATAGAAGACTTTGACTTATTCCTGGCTTTTAGCTAGGACACCAGCATCATGCTTGTATCCCCGAAGGGGCACGCAGCAGTGAATAGTATAGACCACCCACTCCTCATCAAGTGTTTTTAAGTCCCATGTAAGCCTATTTCCAGCTGTGTAAAAGATCATGTATATGCAAACTTGATACTCCCGTAATCCCATAAATTGTAAAGCTATGCCCACATTAATCTACAACTTAAGTAAAAACATAATTCACTCCTTATTGGGCACTCTGGTAAGTGCTATACTCACGCTACGCAAGAATTTACGAATCCGGCGAATAAATTAGGACCAAGAAGAAAGTTGTCCTAAGTTCAAAACCATGGAGCAACACGGAACTCTAGCGGACCGGTTCAAAGCCATAGAGCAACACGAACCTCTGACGGATCGGTTCAAAGCCATAAAGCAACACGGACCTCTGGCGGACCGGTTCAATGCCATAGATCAACACCGACCTCTGGCGGACCGGTTCAATGCCATAGATCAACACGGACCTCTGGCTGACCGGTCCAAAGCCATAGAGCAACACGGACCTTTCACGGATCGGTTCAAAGCCATAGACTCTATGGCATAGAGCAACACGAACCTTTGACGGATCGGTTCAAAGCCATAGAGCAACACGGACCTCTGGCGGACCGGTTCAAAGCCATAGAGCAACACGGACCTCTAGCGGACCGGTTCGAAGCCATAGATAGAGCACCACGGATCTCTGGCGGACCGGTCCAATGCCATAGATCAACACGGACCTCTGACGGATCGGTTCAAAGCCATAGAGCAACACGGACCTCTGGCGGACCGGTTCAATGCCATAGATCAACACCGACCTCTGGCGGACCGGTTCAATGCCATAGAGCAACACGGACCTCTGACTGACCGGTTCAAAGCCATAGAGCAACACGGATCTCTGGCTGACCGGTTCAAAGCCATAGAGCACCACGAATCTCTGGTGAACCGGTTCAATGCCATAGAGCAACACGGACCTCTGGCTGACCGGTTCAAAGCCATAGAGCAACACGGACCTCTGACGGATCGGTTCAAAGCAATAGAGCAACACGGACCTCTGGCGGACCGGTTCAAAGCCATAGAGCAACACGGACCTCTGGCGGGGCGGTTCGAAGCAAAGCACTCACGAAAAGAGCAACACGGAAAGCAGTTGACGTACGCAGGCTTTCCCATCTGCAAACCTATATATGTCCCGGGACAAGTAGTTCCATAAAACTAGTTGGAGTCGGCCTGCGCACTAGACTAATTCTAAACGGAGGCCTGTGTTGCTACGACATGACTTATCCAAGGAACCTCCAGCAAAGAGCTCGTATTTACATAGAGTACCGAAAACGTACTTCCCACAGACACGGCTCGTCTTACTGACGTTTTTATTGAAAATATTTACACCACCCCATTGACCTTACTATAGATAGAAGTTAATGCACCACCCCATCAGAAAGCACTTCTTCCGCACGTAACCCATGCAGCATTACTTCCTCCCCGTCACTTCAAGTTGCAAGGAATATAACTTGGCCGCTAGAAGACATAACATGGCGGCACAGAGCACGCAAAACCCGTGCGCTTGTGACAAGGATTTTTGCGCTCTAGATAATGTACCTAAAGTGGATATTGATCCAGATGGAGTCTTCAAATACATTTTGATCAAAGTATATGACAAAGAGAAGAAGAACGAAGTGTGCACGACTATTGTGAGAGGCTACATGAGACATAATTTTCATACAGATATATTCCACGAGGTGTGTATACCAGGGTAATATACTATGACCATTACACGACTATATCCCAATATTCCCATTTTTAGGACTTTCCAAGCTACATTCCTTACAAACAATGTAGATGGCGCTGTAGAGATATTTCTTGGTTTAACAGGATAACAGACATATGCTTCTTTTATCTTTGTTTTTGCGTATAAATGATGACCCTTTTTATTACACCCAGGCACAATTACATCTTCCACCCATTATTAATCTGATCAAAATAAAGAGAAGCAATATAGGTACAACAGATGCGCGTGTACGATAACATCAATGTGTAGTTAATGCGTTAAACGAGGTGTTTTGTATGAAGTGTTCGGGGAGTGGCACTGTATAAATTTAATTACGTAAGGAGGTACCTATTCAACGTTTAAACTCGCCTCTTCACTGCTCTTGATCTGCGCAGACCCTTAAGTTTATATAATCTGTGTGGAATTCTTATTTATCAGGTACAAGAAAAGCTGAAACCTCTATGCGTCGAGCCCCTCGGAGGAGGGAAGATAGCTCACCAAGCAACCGAGAAGAAGATTCACATCTACGGCTTCTCACAGGGCTATGGCCAGGCGGACCATGTACTTGCAGCAAACCTGATCAAGGAAGCATACCCTTGCTATACTATCACTATCAGTGAAAATTACACAGGAGCTCATTAAATCAGAGTTGGCGTGAACAGTATTGTCCTCGCAACTGCCACGAGAGAAGATAAAATTGTCTTACATACCTAACCAGTTATTTGTATATGCTTTATATTACTTTTACCTAAATATTTGTTTTCGTGGAATGCTGTGAAGCGAGGATTAAAACTAAAAATCATTTAACGACAATATTGGTAATTATTATTCAAATTATGCATCGTAGGACTCTGTATTAGTTTCTGATTTTTGTGGCTCTGACCACCTCCTTAGGAATTAAGGGCGTGCATTTGTGTATAAATAGGACCTTTGACTAAACTACTATGGCATTTACTACTTGTAAGACAATGATACCAGCTCAGGTTATGCACAAAAATCAAAAATAAATATGTTCAGTACTTCCGTACTACCTAGGTACTTTATTTGAGGTCGGTTAAAAAATAATACAGTATAATACAAAAATAGTACAAGTTGTACTTGTATCCGAATTTATTTTTGACAAATTGACATGTTTTGGCCTAAAAGTCTATGTAACCAGGCCAAAAATAAAAAAAAATAGACAATATGTTCGTTTCATTATTATATCGGCTTTTTGGCGGGAGGCGGGAACGGGACAGTTGCTTTCTTCATTGAATAATCTAAATAATTAATACGAAGTGGTGTTTTGTGGTTAATGATCGCATTAAGTTAGTCGGAAGACATTCGCGAGTGTTATTATATTGGAGTATTCAATAAACAAAGTGTATCTGCCTATTTTCGCTTCGTGTCAGGAAGCCGCTTCATAACTCAAAAGTTTATGCGGACTTTTGAGTTAATTCGTTTGGGGTTCGGAGTAGGAGTCTACTCCGAGGGTGGGGGCTTAGGTTTCATCATCATCACCTTTCATCATTTCATTAATCATCAAGAAAAAAAATACGTCAGACATGGCTGTATGGGCATAGTTCCCTTTGCCTTACCCTTCGGGGAAAACCAAACCAAAAAAAAAAAAAAAAAATCATTATTATATCGTTTCATTAAAAAACAAAATATTCAGTAGCGTCATTTGTAATACACACAAAAAACATTTATTTCCCAATCAGAAAATTATGTGAAGATTCGTTCATTATTAAGTAAACTCATCAATTTGCCCAATGCAAATTATCATTTGCTCAATGAAAATATGAGTCAATAAATATAGCAATAAAACGAGTGCAACATTTTCTTTCAAAACATATGATTCGTGTCGTATGTGCTGTTATTACAAAGTCTTTGTGTTATTATTTCGATTTATGTATTTACAGTAAAATGGCAAATTTTACAACAGACGGTAAAATATGCATAGAGCGAGAGTTGGAAATCACCCAGGGCAAAAAGGACTTCGATGATTTAGTGTCTCGATTCGATATAATTGAAAGTTGTAAATGGATCACAGAGAATAACTTTGAGAAGGTAATGTTTCTCGAGTTTACATATGTCTATAATACAAGGTTTTATTTGCTTTTCGTTCGTTCGTCAATTCTGGGATCGCCACAGACACGGCTTAAACCACTCGAAGAGGTTATATTAAGTTGTACCGCTTGGTTCATCTTTATTTACTAAAAATACTGCTTCTCCACCGGGTGCACACTCCCCACCTTAATATTTCTACCACTTGCCTCACAATTGATGACGTTTATAATATTATGATATTTTTTTGTAAAATTCATATATTTGTTCGCACAACAACTATTCAATTCGATTTTTACACATATTCCATTTGGGTGCGCTGCAATATGTCGTGTACATGTGATTTCTGCATAGATTTGATGTGAACAATAAAAAGTTGTAATATTGCCACTGCTGAATTCTATAAAATATTGTCATACGGGAAATATAATGCCGTGTAAACGTAGCCGTACTGTAGGTCTTTGAAATGGACTGCATAATATTTTTTTTTTATTTATATCTTAACCTTTTTAGGTATGCCTTCAATTTCCTGATGAATTACTTCCTGTGAGTGCTAAAATTTACGAAGAAATTAAAAAGAGAATTGATGTTGACTTATACATTCTTGGAGATACGTCTTATGCCAGGTAAATAATAAATAAACAGCTATTCCTCAAATAAGTTTTTTAGTTTATTTCGTTACAGACTACTTACCAATTATCAATAGCTTTTTACCAATTGTAAGATAAGCAGAATACTAGAATTTCACTATTACTATATTAAAAGTCAAGCTTATTTTTTATATAAAAAATCTTTCACTAATTTCAGTTGCTGTGTGGACACGGTAGCAGCCATGCACGTACAAGGCAATGCTGTCATCCACTATGGGCACAGCTGCTTCTCCAAGACTAATATACCGGTCTTCACAGTATTGTCTAAGAAGGAGCTGGTCGTAAAGGCTACAATAACAAAGATACATCACCAATTTAACTCTGATGAGAATGTCAAATTATGCCTTTTCTATGACCCCGATTATGAACACTGTAAAGGTAATAATAATCATTATTAAAAAAAAATGTAAGAAATTATCATTCTGCCCCTGCGGCACAGAAATTGTATCGAAGGTCTTGACTATTACCCATACGACATTTCTCCACGTAGCTAGCATAATTATGCTGTGTTGGTTAATCTCGATATTGGCGCGGCGCATATAATCAGCGATGGTGCTGGCACCGAACATCTATAATTTATTCTTATTCTTCTTATGTATTTATTTCTACAGATGAACTAGCAAAGTGGTGGTTCCAGAAATACCAGCAGAGCTACATTGCTGTTGTATCAATAGAAGAGAAACCAGGCAGGTTTTTGGGCAGACTGGTGAAAGACAAGGATGGAGAGAGCCATTCAGTGGAGGTGCTCAAAGATTGTATTTGTATCCACATCGGAACTAGGGGGCAGACAGTCTTCAACTACACAGTCTCTATTGCAGGTAATTTAGTATTTATTCATATATTTGGATACTCTCAATGTCTCAGTTTCAGTGGACTATTGGTCTTATATCTTTGCATTGTTTAGTTTACAAAAATACCTATAAGTAAATCATCATCATAGGTCATTTGACTAGCACTTGCAAATGTGTTTACTGCATCACACCTGTATCACTGAAGGAGTATATAGGGTATATGATACATAATATGATACATTCACTAAGTCCTATGTGATATGGTTTGCCTATTGCTGTAATTCGTACTGTATATAAGAACTCATTATAATCTGGGAGTCTTCAAGGTTAGGGTGAATAGGCATTTGCTAGGTAAGAGTAATCCACCCTAGACCACATTGTCACTTACAATGAGGTGAGATTGTGGTCAAAAGCAAGACTATATTATTTAAAAAAAGCCTATGTTATTATATTTACAATCTATATAAATTGAAATCTTATCTTCAGCAAGAGAATGGTACCTTCATGATCCAGACACAGACATGATGGAACGCATGGAAGAGACGCCGTGGTTCAAACGCCGTAGGTTTCTGGTTGAGAAGTGTAAGGATGCCAACACTGTGGGCATCTTGGTGTGTAAACTCGCAGGGGACCAGACCAAAGATATCATCAGCAGGATGAAACAACTGTGCAGGGTCAATGGGAAGAAGAGCTATATTGTTTCAGTTGGAAAACCTAATGTGGCTAAGTTAGCTAATTTTCCGGAGGTAAGATTTAAATCAACAAGGTTTCTATGTGTCTAAATATTTGTACCTTAAAATTCCTAAACATTCAGTGCTAAGTGGTCAATCTTAATCTAAGATTTATTTTCTTTCAGATTGATATCTATGTAATGATTGCGTGTCCAGAGAATGACTTATACGGCAACAGAGATTTCTACAGGCCTCTAGTCTACCCATTTGAGCTGGAGGTTGCTCTCAATTCCAATAGAGAACCTTATTTCACACAGCATGTTACAGATTATGATGAATTGTTACCAGGTAGAAGATATTACTGTGATATAGAACAAGTTAAAGAAGGCACAGATGTCAGTCTTATCACTGGCAAAATACGAGAAACTAAAGTTAATCCCACAGAGGATCAAAGTATGGAGTTAGCTGAGAAGCAAAACTGGGCTTTGGAAAATATCGGACATAACCTTCAGGACAGATCTTGGAAAGGTCTAGAACAAAAACTAGGGGAGACCGAAGCGAAACAGGCAGAGGAAGGCCGCAAAGGAATACCTTTACAATACAGTAATGAACCAGAGTGAATAATTTAAATTTTATTTCATATTTACAGTTTTTTTTGGGTTACACTGGTACAAAGCTTCATGTTGTACTGGAGTAAGACATCAATTTTACACAATTGAGTATGTATATATTATAACTAGTATTTGTATGTAGCTTGTAGAATTCTAAATGGGTATTAAAATGTCTAAAAAGAAAATGTAAAATAAAATTGTTATTTAATGCCATCATTTCTCACACAAGTAAAATTGGATTCACAACATCAATCAACTACGTACATAAAAGATTTTTAATTTCCATTCTTTGAAAGAGTTGGAAAAATAGTCTTATAAAGTATTTCCATTTTGAGTAGCTTCTTATGACTGGGCTACCAAGTATTGGTTGATTCACTGAGCTTTTTGATTGAGTGGGTTTTGCGGAGACTTGAGCCACTCTTTTCTGAGCATCTGCTTCAGCTGAGAGAGTCGGAGTGTAGGATTCTCTGCCTTAAGTCGCGGCAAGTTCGCCTCCTCGAACGCCGTGTATGCTGCCTTCTGTCGCTTCTCCGGATGACGGTCGAGGTCAGACTTGTCACTAAAAGATATAATAATTTGTAATGTAGCATAATAATGTATATACACAATAGTTACTAATAAACCAGGAGTGAGTACACATAGACACACATGTACGTACATACATATACATAGTGAGTGCAATGATACATGTTAACAATAAAGTAATAATGGCTTGTTAATCATATACTTACGTGAGCAAAGATATGGCCTCGTCAACAGACTGTGCAACTTCACCGTCCAGTTGTATCCTATTGAGATTCTCCTCTAGTGGTGGCTCTTCTACTACCACCCTAGCAGGCTGTAAAAATAAAAAATACATCTATTTATATAATAAAAAAAAAGACTACTAGACCTACAAGCTGAATAAAAAAATATATTTTGTTACTTTAAAATTTGTGTTTGATATATTGAATGAGGGTATTTTTAAAATAATACCCGCAGTTTATCATGTTATACACACCGCCGGATTCTCAGGCTCTGCTTTGATTGTCTTCTCTTTCATTTGTGTGATCTGTGCCCGTGTGATCTTTGGTGGTGGAGGCGCTGCCTTCACTTTCTTAATAGATTCCATTTCTTTTTCTAACAGTGCCTTTGCTTCTGCTTTCTTTTGGAGCTGCTCTAGACGCTTCTTTTCTTGTTCCTCCTGTAAATTATATGTCCGGATAAGAATTTAAAATGAAGAGGTTATACAGAATATACAACAGGCAAATCATTCTATAATGATTATAATATACGATATAATAAAATATAATTAAAAATAAGTTATAAACCACAAAACATACCTTCTTTTGTTGTTTTTTCTTGAGTTTATCATCATTGTCCTCCCACTGTGCGTCTTCGATCATCTTTTTGAGCTTTTGATCTTTTTCTTCCTTCGCCTGTTCCTTGCGCTGCCGTGCCGCCACCGCCTTGCTGTTCTCACCCGCGAACTTCTTCGGCATTTTGATGCTAAAAATTGATGCAACAAATAAGAAAAATAGAAATGACATAAATTCACTATGGGACTTGAGCATATCCTGATAATTTGACAAAATACAATGTTAAAAATAAGAATTCGAGGAATATAACTGTGGCACTTGGACGAATGACTCACCTTGTTAAAAGAAACTTCTTAAATTATCAGAATTTTGGAAAATAACGAGGTGGAAAAATTTAGAAGTGTTTAGAAACGACACCACTTTTTATTGTCTGTCACTGTCACTCAGCTGGCTGCAAAGAGGCTGGCTGTCAACAAAGGATGAAAGGCGAAAGATTTATGCGTTTTGAAGGGAAACCAGAGTTTCAACAAAGGATGAATGTCAAAATGGAATTCGGATACACGTACGTACTTTTTTTGCTAACAGCAAAATCTGCGAAAGAGATAACATTTTACATAGTAGACTATATTTTACTCCTTTTGTCTCATCTGAAAGTGCTATTACTATAAGAAAAAAAATCCCATTTTCGGCCAATGGTCTAGTAGCCAGAGCCGCAACAAATTAAAAAATAAACGTGTCGTAAACGTCAATATAAATTGTGGACTTGTTGTGAACGTAAAATAGAAAACAATTTCATATTATTCCATCACAAAATCATGGCTTTAGTTGCATACGATAACAGTGATTCAAGTGAATTTGAAGATGATGACAATGAAAGTACTGTTATTATTCCTACACCTAACCACAAAGTTGGAGGTAAAGTCACTTGCTATTATTTCATTACAATCTTATATTGTTCTTGAATGATTATTTATCCTTCTTTTTTGTTACTCAACGCATGCTTACAGGAATCAGTACATCAATTTTTTTTTTTGCAATTTATCATAATTATTATAATGTTTCCAAATAAGAGGATTTGCAAATGCACGCAGGAATGCTTTTACTCTAAACTTGTAATGGGCAGATAATGCACAGGTTATCCTAGTTTACTACAAATATATCCCTGTTCTAACTTACTTAATTTATATCATTTCCAGATACCATTGCCAGTGAACCCGCAACTAATGACTCTGAAGTACTCAATCAAAGTTTATTCAACCTCCTGCCGCAACCATCAGCAAAAAAAACACAAGTCATTGAAGAAGATGACGAATTTCTCCATAAAAAAGAAACTGCTGCCAATATTGTGAAACCAAAGGCTAAAATCACAGTACCATCCCTGAGTGATGTAAGAGAATTTTAGTCTTAAGATTTGTTGAGTTATTTTTACTAACTGTTGTTTTTCTAACATAAAACAATAAAAACATTGGAAACATACAACATTGAGAACTTAAAAAATTTTATGCTTTTTTTTTCAGTTCAAGGATGTTGAAGACAGACCACTGCCCAAGCCTAAACCCACAAATGGAGTAAGTCAACATTAATAAATGTTTAAACAAGTTTTTAATATTATTTAATTAATTTCTTCTATTCTTATTTCAGAAAAAATCGGGTCTTTTAAGTATGCTTCCACAACCTAGAAATGCTGCAATCACAAAATCTACATCTTTGATTCCAAATGTACTTACGAAAAAGCCACTAGTTCCAACATCGGTTAAGAAAAAGACCCCAATACTGTCACCTGTTAAAAAGGCCAGAACAGAAACTAAAGGTCTGGTTGACCACTATTCAGATGACAGTGATAATGACGAAGAAGAGACAACGGATTTCTTCTCAATACATAAACCGATTGAAGTACCTTTAGTGGATACTCCGTTAGATATAGATTTACCTGTACAAATTCCTAAGACTGATACAGTTGAAAAGAAACCACGGAACATTCAGTCA
This sequence comes from Pectinophora gossypiella, assembly GCF_024362695.1. Lineage (NCBI taxonomy): Eukaryota > Metazoa > Arthropoda > Insecta > Lepidoptera > Gelechiidae > Pectinophora > Pectinophora gossypiella. Next base: position 2,146,482 of record NC_065405.1, read on the forward strand.
TACTTTAAGCAAGATGTACCGCAACATGTGGAGTTGGAACCAGACTATACTGCATTGACAAATGGTCCTGAAAGTTACAGCAACGCTGCAAGTTCATCTCACAATAATGGTTATGCTGAACCAATTGGCTCCAGTAGTGATGTAGTTTTGGATGAGGAAGCTGTAAGTACTTATTACAAGTAACAAAGGAAAAATTACAAGCTCTGAATTAATTTATATTTAGAATATTTTTGTAAAAATTTTACATTACAAGTTGTGTTTATCAAAAGTACACATGTAAATTACATGCTACAAGTGTCAATATTTATTTCACAAGGGTATTTTACAATCCCTCTACTTTTTTTGATAAACGTAATTTACACGTACTTGTGAGTAACTTGTAGCTTGTAAACTTGTAAGTTATGATAAACATGGCACTGGTGTAAAATTACATCTTTTAAAATCGAAAATTTTCTGAAGAATAGGGAATTTTGCTCTGTTATAGATATAATAATATTACTATAGTAAATGAAAAAGGCAATAGGGTAATAATGCAGGCTATTCAGATGTACAAATTCTAATCATTATTTTACAGCAAAATTAAACCATTTTTTTATATTCTAAGGCAGAGATTTTCAAACACAATTTATATTACCTATCTACTATTATCTATTTTTCTATTAAACGAATGGTGTTAGTATTTTAACAGGACATTCAGAAGTCTGAACTAGTGTTTATTTTCTAGATACGACAACTTTGCGGCGCGCGTGGCAAGCGGAAGAGAGAAGACATTCAGATCGTTGATGTGAACCAGCAGGAGGTATTGGCTGATGCCAGGGAGTGGCTGATGAAGGGCCTCATGGACGACACTAGCAAGCGCGTGTCTTCTAGCAAGAAGAGAGGAGATGAGCCCACAACCCAGCAGAGGAGGAAGCACCAGATTACGTATTTGGCTCATCAGGTATAGTTTTTTTAGATAAATTTAGCAGTATAAAATGGTACATAATATAAACAGCAATGAAGGTAACAAAGAAACCATACAAATATTTATACTAACCATATATGTCTCACTACTGGGCACAGGCCTGCTGTCAATCCAATCAACTGAACAAATAAAAGACTACAATGCCATTCAACTACTTGTTACCTATTGCCACGCTGCTGTTGAGAACTATGTCAGAGGTACACAGTTCTTTAATTATTTTTAAAATAACACATTGTTTTTGTTACAGGCCAAGGCAAATGAAGTTGAGCTACAGAACCAATGGGCCAACAACAGAATGTCCAAGAGACAGACACAATCAAAATACGGTTTTTGAACTTATAATTACGTCACTAATTTAATTGTTCTTGTAAATATAGTATAAAATAAGTAATAGAACAATAAATCATAATACTATGTATTTTTTAAAACTTGTTTATTTACTACAGCATTACAATTTTTTATATTAAATAATATATATAGGACTACAATTTACAGTCTCCTAGCTTTCCTTGGACGTGGTGGATTCCATGACACTGGAGTGTTGTCTGTGACCGATACTATATCTAATCCTCCCATTTGAAGACCTTTCACAGCTGACTGGAAAGAGAAACAAGATTTAAAACTTGAAAAGAAATGTGTATTAGAATGAGAAAGTATATATTCTTACCAATCTGCCAGGTCCCAGTCCCTTCATTCTCACTCTCACAGTTTTGATGCCTCTATCAATTGCTTTCTGAAAGCAGAAATATTAATTATGTGTTATTAATGTATGGTTCTGATATTTATACTAAATAAACTATAATTTTCTGTTGTATTTTAACTTACAGTAGCCAAACTGATAGCAGTAGTTTGTGCAGCAATGTTGGTTCCTTTCTTAGTATTCTTGAAGCCTTCTATTCCACAGGACTTAATGATTTTTACAACACCGGTGTAATCGGTAAGAGTGAATATAGTATTGTTGTGGCTAACGCGAATATTGCAGATGGGCAGGTTCTTGTATGGTGTACCGTCAAACAGTAAGTTGTCTGAATCAGCTGTAGGGAAGATATTTTGTTTTCTGGAAGAGTAGTAATACTGAAATTAACATTTCATGTCGGGATTTCCGTACATACATAAACGCACGCCTATTTCCCACCGAAGTAAGCAGACTATGGAATGTCGGGATTTCTTAGTCAAAAAACAAAATTAAAGGCAACAAACAAACACAAGGTTAAGGGCATGTTTTCGCTCAAGATATTAAATATCAGTAGTAATAATACTCACAATTTTAATACATTATCTAAATCTACGACCTTCTCCCCCTGTACTCCTTCATCGTCCAGTGGGATCCTTTTATGGTCAAATTTCTCGGAGGCCACAGGTGCGGACGTTTGTAACATCCGCGTAAAACTGTTTATAGGAGCCCGAAGGCTATTTCTGATTGCAACAAGCATGTTTTCGCTCAATTTTATTTAATTACTATTATAATATTATTTAAACTGTAATTTACGGAGCTTCCTTGGTACAAGAAAAACATAACCTAAAAACTTTGACATTTGACAGCTATATAACGTTTTGTTATTTTTTTTTTTTTTTTGTTTTGGTTTTCCCCGAAGGGTAAGGCAAAGGGAACTATGCCCATACAGCCATGTCTGACGTATTTTTTTTCCTTGATGATTAATGAAATGATGAAAGATGATGATGAAACCTAAGCCCCCACCCTCGGAGTAGACTCCTACTCCGAACCCCAAACGAATTAACTCAAAAGTCCGCATAAACTTTTGAGTTATGAAGCGGCTTCCCAGTACGAAGCGAAAATAGGCAGATACACTTTGTTTATTGAATACTCCAATATAATAACACTCGCGAATGTCTTCCGACTAACTTAATGCGATCATTAACCACAAAACACCACTTCGTATTAATTATTTAGATTACTCAATGAAGAAAGCAACTGTCCCGTTCCCGTTTCCCGCCGCTAACGTTTTGTTAATTTGCGGTATTTATTAGATGATTTAAAGTGAAAAAACGAAACGCAATTACTTCTATGCGCCGCGTGTAATCAGTCCGCTTGGTGCACTTGATACGTTCCCAATAATGATTTTAATAATTTACTTAACCGTATTTTGTGATTATATTCATATAAGTTATGACAACATGTTGTAGCAAAATACTACTACATTTAAATAAATAAAATAAAACTATCAAAGACTATTGAGTGAATAATTTAATAACTTATGTGGGTTATAATATCACTATTAAACATTGATAAACAGCACTACTTAGTTAAACATGTTTTTGGCATATAGAACCGATTGGGAGAAGCCTCTAAGCGCTGCGGGGACGCCCATTGCTACTAGGCGCAGGTGACCAGCCTCGGCGATATAGTTTGCCTTAACCAGTTCATCCGTGGCCCACTGTATTGTGTACTCTGTGGTCGGCTCGCCGCTAGAGGGATCTCGGCTAATAATATAGTTGATTATAGATGAGTATATAGGGGTCGAGACTAGTTTTAAGAACATCCCGTGGTCGAGTAGCTCCTTGATTAAATCGTCGTCCAACTCTTGCTTCTGGATCGTTTCCTGAAAATAAAATAGAGAACGTTATTATGTAAACTATTAGATTTTATTTTTTAACGTAACTTATTGTAGATTTGCCGGACTTGGCCGGACAAATGGGGAGCGCTAAGGGCTTTCACCCGGTAAAAAAATTAAGACAACAAGCCTGAGGGTGCCCAGCTGGGCGCGAACCGCGGCTCAGGGCGTCGTCTGAGAGGAAGAATATTTGAACTAGGACACTAAATAATGATGTGGATGATTAGACACTTATGAAGACACGACGAATTTATTAAAAACATCATAGAAGGGAAGCTACAATGAAAGAGATTAAAGAGAAGGCGAACGTCGTGTCTTATAAGGAGGTGAAGGGTCTTTGATAGACAATAATGACGAATGCTACACCGACAAGAGCGTGGCTCTTAAATTAGTGATGATGACTAGGTACCAGATAAATTATGAAATTCTGATAACTAAATAAAGACACATCTAAAATTAACGAAAAACATTTTCTTTTTTTATTTAACTTATGAATTTTAATCAAGAACAACGTAATAATAAGTCCGACATTTTATCACGTTTTTCTGTGACGTCACAGTGTGCTTTTCATACAATTTCCTTAGTAATTTCGTGTTTTGACGTTTAGTAAAAAGTAACTGATTTGACTAGTTGGAAATTAGCCTATTCCACAGACGGACAGCATGCACCTACCCTACTCCAAGTCGATGGTGGAATGGGTCGAAGATGGAATGGGGAGGAATATTTAGAGACAGATTGTTGGATGAACGGAGGTTGCGGGCATCACCTTATGTTGCTGCACCAACTTGAGAATATCATTCTTGGCCTGTTCGCAGTTGTTCAGGAGGACGATCCAAATGGCGTTCACGACCGCGTCGCCCGAAGCACTCTCCGTCAAGAATTTCACTTCCTGGAAATAAATATGTATTGCTTACTCGTCATATTTATTGACAATTAAGAGATGGGAAGAAGAGATAAAAAATACAGCAGGAAATATGTGGAGAAGGCTGGCGAGAGACAGGGATAAGTGGAAAGAGCTGGAGGAGGCCTTTGTCAAAAGACAAATGGACGAAGAGCATAATTAAACACATCTTTTTTTCTTTTTAATATTATGTATAAGCTAAAATAAAAAAAAAAAAAAAAAACTGTTACAATAAGTCCATAATAAAGGCTATATCTATATCTATCTATCTAAATGTGTATTAAAACCCAAAGGTTGGTCATTCCCAGGGTTGATGGGGTTGGCAATCCACTTCACAACCCACACGATAGAAGATTCCCAAAGGTTGCCTGGAAGATATTGCTGCATAAGCAATAAGGTGCCTTTCTGTATCTGTTGCCCTTATCTCTGTATCTTGTGTCTATTTCCCACCGGGGTAAGCAGAGACTATAGAATTCCATTTGCTTCGATCCTGACACACTTCTCTTGCTTCCGCCACATTCACAAATATACGCATGACGCCGCCTGTAATGTCTTCACCAAACTAGGGATCACAAAGTAGGGATTTTTAAATGATAAGTTTTAATTTTAATACACACTTCCTCTCTTCCCTTCAACATTGCTGTGCCCTACAGGGTCCAGGGTTCCTATGCCTATGTAACACCCCATTGTACTACATGGAATGCAATAAATAATTGAGAATTGAAGTGATTTTTGTGATATGTTTCCACCGGGATTTGAACCTGGGCCCTCCGGATCGTGAGCCCAACGGTCAAGCCACTGGACCACGGAGGCCGTTATGGTGAGTGAGGTTACCTCCTCAACGAGCACGGGTCGCCGCAGCAGTAACTTGATGCGCACCAAGCTCTCCTTGGCGTCGCCGGCGCTGGTCAGCAGCGAGTGCAGGTACTCGCAGTGGAGACTCTGCTTACCACTGTTCATCAAACAACATATCGTTAGTGAAGGATGATATGGCATAATAAGGAACAGTGTAATATGTGCTGTGTGTGATTCCCGATGGGGGCATTGTCGAAATCACTTTGTGAGACTGTCCTTTGTTTGGTAAGGACTTTTCAGGCTTGAATCACTTGATTGTCAATTGTAAGATAATTCCGTGCTTCGGAGGGTACGTTAAGCCGTTGGTCCGAGCTATTAGCCGTAAAAACACCTCCACCAACCCGCAGTGGAGCAGCGTGGTAGAGTATGCTCAATACCCCCTCCGGTTGATTGAGAGGAGGCCTGTGTCCAGCAGTGGGACGTATATAGGCTGTTTATGTTATGTAATATGTGCTCGGTGAGGTGTGGGTACTTCGTGGGTTTGTTTTTGTTTTTCTTGCGATGAAGAATAGAATAGAAATAGTTTATTATAAAAAGGCGCCACACACAAAAAAAGACAATAACATCATATCAAATTTCCACTAAAAATTACAAAAATAAGCAAGACGGATGTTTATCGAAATGATCATAAGGTGGTGGTAGACGTCCTGGTCTGTCATGTGCAATATAATGTAGGTACGCACTTTAGAACGTGTGCGTCAAGCTAGCGGCCTCAAAAAAAAATGGGCACGAAAAAATAATTTGACCATACCAAAAAATAGTACTCTTATTGAAAAAAATAGTACCTGTTGTAAAAAAATTAGTACCATCACGGTTCTGGATTTATAGCCATGTTTTATTGCACTTGCTAGCTTGACGGTGAGCGAAATTTGGCGAGAGTTAACGACAAGGTCTTTCGCTTTGATTTAAACGCCAAAAAATAGTACCGAAATAGTACTCACCCCCTGCAAAATACCGAAATGAGTACTTCAACGGTTCCAAAGTTATAAAGGCAGTTCTTTGATCCCGCTGGCTTGACGTTTTGAAAATACCTATTATCTGGGGAACGCTTGCATACTTCAGTATGTAACTAATGTCAATAAACTCGTATGAAATAGTACTTCCTACCATCATAATTTTGATCCGATTCTCTTTGTAAAAATATGTTAAAAAATCATCATAACCTATGCCATACATTTTTTGTTGATACAGTCACGTAGACAATTACATAACCTCACAATTTATTCGTAAGTATTGCCATCGCCAGTATTGCCATTTTGGAGGTCTACCCTACCATTTCTTTGCACTTCAGAGTGTTGCTATTACAAAAAATTGCTATTGCATACACCCATATGCAATAATTTAAAAAAAAATGGCTGCATGGGTCTAGTTCTTATTGAAAACAATCTGTGATTTTAATACATCATAATACATTTTTAATCTGCTGTTTTATTTTATAATTTATACCTTCATGTTCAATTTGTTACGGTTTGAAGTGTTTGTTAATAAACAATTTGCAGTATTTGTAGAATAACTCAAAGAGTTTCAACAATGATATTACTTTCATCTGACAACCCTGGCACTTCACCAATTTTTACCCAAAAATGGGGAAAAAATACTAAAATCTGACAACATTCTTCTTGAGCATGTGTAATAATTTTGTTCGAGACTGTACCTGTCTTGATAAATGTATGACATAGGTTATAATGACTTTTTGACACATTTCTACAAAGAGAATCAGGTCCAAATTATGATGGTACGGAGTACTATTTCATACGAGTTTATTGACATTAGTTACAAACTGAAGTATGCAAGCGTTCCCTAGATAATAGGTATTTTCAAAACGTCAAGCTAGCGGGATCAAAGAACTGCCTTTATAACTTTGGAACCGTTGAAGTACTCATTTCGGTATTTTGCAGGGGGTGAGTACTATTTCGGTACTATTTTTTGGCGTTTAAATCAAAGCGAAAGACCTTGTCGTTAACTCTCGCCAAATTTCGCTCACCGTCAAGCTAGCAAGTGCAATAAAACATGGCTATAAATCCAGAACCGTGATGGTACTAATTTTTTTACAACAGGTACTATTTTTTTCAATAAGAGTACTATTTTTTGGTATGGTCAAATAATTTTTTCGTGCCCATTTTTTTTTTGAGGCCGCTAGCTTGACGCACACTTTAGAACCCTGTTTTCTATGTTAACCAATAACCCGACAGAATTAAGTTGACAGCACACGTCAAATGGGTTAGATACCAGCGAGACGCCTATTTTATTCACCCGGGTTATTCGATTCATTTTAAAATGAACAGTTTTTTTTAATAAGATGGGTTTGCTCTTGGCTTCGTTCTTCCACGAGGAGAAGAAGAGATCGACGTTGGAAGGAGCTTACCCAGAAAATGCCTAGTCACCTGTGATTTAAAGGATCCCAGTATTAAGGATTAGGAACCGAGAATTAGGATGTGTCTGCAGGAATCGGAGCGTGCATAATGTATGTTTGCATGGTCATACCCGTCTCTAGTGGGCGGCCAACAGACGAGGACGTCGACGAGAGCCTTCTTCCGCTGCCAGGTGTCACACAACGCCATGAACCGGGAGAGCACCTCACGACGACCGGCATCCTCCAAAAGTGCGTCCTCTGCAACCGAAATGAATAAATAAATTCTATTTTAAGTAATTTGGTAATATTAACGCATATTTATGAAACACGACCTTCGTGCCTCACCCAACAGGGTCCACACCCACCAGCGTCGTGGTTCACGCTGCGACTTGTGCTGCGTCCACCACCACCTTATGATTATTCTAATGAACATCCTCCTATGCTTTTTGTAACTGTTTTGTGAAAAAAATTTAAGTGATGTTATTGTCTTGTGTGTGGCGTCCTTTTATAATAAACAATTTCTATTCTATAAGTGGCAATGGCTACAAGGCACCAGGGAATAAAAACGCAACATCGAAAAACTTGGATTCGAAACTGCGACCTCAAAGTCAGAAGCAAGCAATTTCTACCAAGTGGGCTACCACGGCTCATATAATTTAGTAATATGACTGCCTAATATCAGTTCCCAGACAGTTAATCCCATGCATACGTACACTTCCTCTCTTCCCTTTAATGTTGCTGTGCCCTACAGGGTCCATGTTTTAGTTCCTATGCCTATGTAACACCCCATTGTACTCTCATATGTAACAACCAATGCCCAATGGCTCAAATTAGCTTCAAAACATTTTTTCGATTCTGCTCCGCACCATCCAAATCCCCGCCGACGTGGTAGAGGATTTCCCTCAATCAGCGCTTATCGCTATCAAATATTTTTCCTCTCAGACGACGCCCTGAGCCGAGGTTCGCGCCCAACTGGGCACCCTCAGGCCTGTTATCCTAAACGTTGTACCGGGTGAGAGGCTTCTGCGCTCCCCATTTGTCCGGCCAAGTAGTTAATGCCATCTGCGGCAAATCTACAATAATCACGTCAAAAAAAAAACCCCATTGTACTACATGGAATGCAATAAATAAGAATTGAATTGAGAATTGAAACACTTACCAGTCAACTCCTTAGCGTACTCCAAATCTGGCCATTCGGTGCGTAACAAGTCCAGGGTAAACTGCGCTATCTTGAGCAAGTCTCCGCTGTGTTGCACCACAGTGCGCTGGCTGAGCGACAGCAGTGTGATCTGCTTGTGCGGCGGTAGACCGTGCTCCGTGGCCTTCTGCATCACTTGGTCTAACAACTCGTCTGGGAACTTGACGCCTTCCTTGTTGTATTGAGTTAGACGGGAGACAAGGGTTTGGATGTCGCTGAAAAGTAAATAAAAGGGAGTGTGTAATAATAATACATAACACTTTTAGATAAAATTGTCTTATGGGCCCTCTAGGTGATGGCTTCAGCCCCACGCGCGCCTTAGGCTCCTTGGTGTGAGTTCGGGACTCCATAGTCGCGAGATATGGAAACAATACACAAATAATAATAATAAAATCATTTTTTTCGGGCAAACCACACATACATTTACTTACACAATTTAACAACAATGATGCTGATTCCTGTAAACACCATCTGATTTTAGTTTAAGTTATACCTGTCATTTCTTATCAGCTGAAAAAGAAAGGTACGGGTAATCGACAGGCATAAAATTTATGGAACACACGTCAATTTTACGCAGAAATTAAAAAAACCCTCCCAAAATTTTATATTGGCCAATATACTTTGTGGGACACAGTCGCTTCCAGCACCAGCTTACTCAAGCTGTTGATAACAAGGAGGTTCCTTTGAACATCTTCTGACCTGGAGCAACATACTCACTCTGCGCTATTGACTCTGGTGTCCACGATGTGCTGGAAGATCCTCTGCGGCGTCGCCTGCACGTGCAAGCACTGTAGCAGGGTGGACAGCGCCGCGGGGCGCAGCTCCGCTTCGAGCACCAGCCGACTCAAGGCGTCGACCAGCTTGTCCGTGTCGCCGTGGCTTTGTTCTATTTCTCTGTTAGAACGAGATATTAAAGATGTTTTATTTTCTACCGCATTCTTAGCGTTTGGGAATTGAATAAAGAATAATACTAACAATAGCGTATAGAACGGTAATTCTCCGCCCCCCACCAATTCGTACCGGGCCCCGAGCTAAATTTACCTCACCCCCTCTGGGCCTTACTTTTAGTCTAATATGACGACGCAAGTGACAAGTAACGAGGTGGCAAAGTTGAAATTTAAAAATCAAATCCATAAAATTACAATTTTCGAAATTCCCGGTAAAGTTAATAACTTAAATTACGGGGCTAATAAAATAAAACGCCGAAAAGTCAAAATAAGTAGATATTTATGATACATAAATATGACATGCAAAATAAATCATAAAAATGTAAGTGTAACATAGATAAATTAACGTACCTACCTACCATAACCGTAAAGTATGTACCTAGTATAGAACAAAAGACTGTTAAGTCTTTTGTAATTATTTCTTTTTATTTCGGTGCAATAAAATATTTGTATTGTATTAACGTAATTCGCATACTCACGACCATATCTCCTCCTTGGCGTGGCTGTTCTCAATGATGCCCTGTATGGTGGTAGAGTGGAAATTCTCCAGGAAGCGAGCCCAGCGGGTCAGCTCCTGCCCGACTTGAGCCCATGTTTGTTCACTGGAAGACAACGAAATCCTTGGTAATATGCAGATATAACTCACTGATGTACTCTCGGTTAAGCCAGTCAGTTACCAGGAGCTTTTCCTATGATAAAGATTCCCAGGATTTTTGTGTAGCAAGATCTTTCACCTGAGGTTGCCTGGAATAAATTGCCATTTGGCAATAAGGCCGCCATTGTGCTTCTCTTGTCACTTTTGTAATTGTTTTAGTGTTGTGTTTATATACATTGTTTTAAGTTTACGCGGTATCATAATTAAAACACATAATAACGTGTTCTTATGTGGTGACAAAACGTGAGGACACAGTGAGTACGGTTTTTCGTAGTGAGTTTGGTGCGAGTTCAGATGGTTCTGAACATTCCGATATCAAATACATAAACAAGCGGCAAAGAAAGAGGGTAGACAGATATGTCGGCCCGTAGAAAATTATGGATTTACCTACTCCACTCCAATCTCATCAGTCATCCCGTGATCATGGCACTTGCAACAGTGTCGAAATATCGGGAGTCTCATATTCCTGCTTTAAACGCGGTAAGAACCCGTTATTATGTGTTTTATTTGTGTTTATATGTTTATTAAAGCGTTATTGTATTGTATTGATACCGCAACCGTTAGATCTCCTACGATTTACCATTGGACTAATCCTCGACAGGACGATATATTTGCCGCCTGCATTTCCGTTTCCCCAGCAGAGTCTTTCGCCTAAGGACATTTTGTACTTAGGAACTTTTCTAAGTGACTTTCCACGACAGCCGTTTCCACATATCATGACGATAAAGAACGGTTGCGGATTCTAGGATAAAGAATAACACTACGTCAGAGCCGCCTTAAACTATGCTGGGGCTCCTGGTCACACAAGAATTTGAGGCTCTTTTGGAAAGTAAACACAACGCATTGGCTACTTGACAGTTTTCGGTTAAGTATTTAAAAAATACAATTGCTTATTTTATACCTCTTAAAATATTTTATTTCCTCGAAAAAGCTTTATATTACAGAAAAAAAAAACACATCACCAGCCCATTAACGTCCCCACTGCTGGGGCATGGGCCTTCCCTATGGATGAATAGAGAGATCGGACCTTAAACCATCACGCGGGCCCAGTGCGGATTGGTGGTTATTAACGACTGCTAATGCAGCCGGGACCAACAGCTTAACGTGCCTTCCGAAGCACGGAGGAGCTCGAGATGAAAACTTTTTTTATTTTTTTGTGGTCACCCATCCTATGACCGGCCTCTGCGAAAGTTGCTTAACTTCAACAATCGCAGACCGAGCGCATTTACCGCTGCGCCACCGAGCTCCTCAATATAACAGAAAAAAAAACACATTTTTCTTCAATTATTTTAAATTTCGCGCGAAAGCGTTTGGTCGCGTGACATTTTGCCCAGTGACGTCACATTTCAAGAAACAAAGAAACTGTCAAACAGTATCACTTGAAACCTGACATAACTTGAATTCGGAGTCATAATAAATACTTACTTTTTATTGAATTTGAAGTCATTCTCTTGTTCTTGTTGACAATAATCAACCGCCTGCATTATCATGAGTTGGCGAGTTCCGGCGGGTACACTGCAAGTAAAAGTTATTATTAAAATACCACCTACCTATTAACTCTGCCCCCAAATTAAACATTAAAAAATACTCAAATTTTCATGAATTTTCCGACAGGAAATTCTATTCGACATCAATATTATGATCAGAATCATGGTCTGAACATTGTGCTTATAAAAATAAGTGTGCAATGTGGACAAATGTCAAATAGCAATATTGCTTGAATGAAGAATTGCTCCAATGTGGCCTTTTGAACCGCCCAGCGTGATACCTCTCTTATGACTTTTTTATAGAGGGTGTTAGTGGGACCGTAACTGAACTTTAAAGGGCGAATCTCAGCTGAGACTGCCCCCGAAATCATGCTCAAGTCCCTGTTTTTATATGAGAACTGTCACATTGACATGATCTTGAGGGCAGTCTCGAAGCTGAGATTAGTTTATTAATACCACCCTAGGACTGGCAGGACTAGTTTACCGTGTATGAGCCTCCCTCGTGAAGCAGGTGTTGGCGACCAGCTGCAGAAGGTCATCCTTGCCCAGCTTGTTGAAGTAGCTGCAGCACTGCCGGTATTGCTGCATCCATTTTTTGTTGCTGGCACCTGCCGCTGGTACCTATGTAATCAGGATTAGAAAACTTTGAACGAGCCCGTCTTGAAGATCTTGACGCCAAACGCCAGATCCGTAAAACTCGACCCCAGCCCTCCTACCACTACGCTTATAGCTCAAGTGGGAATCTATTGTGCTTCTTGCAACAGGACATTCAAAACCAAATTTGGTTTTGCCAGTGTCACTCGCGCCCACGCAAGAGCCCAGGGTAAGAGTATCGTCGTCGACTGATACGTCTGGGAGAGACTCATCATCATCATCAGACGTATATAGGTAATGTAGTTGGCAGCCCTCAGACGTCGAACACAGTTGCAGGTGTACGATAACGTCAAGTTATTAAATAACTAGTGATGTATACCCTCATTGGTTTGTAAAAGATGTGTTGCTGTTGCAGTTTCTTCTCATTTCTTCTCCTCAGCCATAACACCTTGCGAAATGACGTAAATTCAAAAATGTTACATTGACCTTCAACAAGTTTATCCATGATAATTACGTTAAATAAATGATTCTGATTTGATATGTTAGTCTTAAATGACCGTCAGCTGTTAAGGAGTAAGGGAGAACGCGCGCGGACTGTCTCGCTCACACTGATGCGTTAAGCGGCATACGTTAAGAGATTTTTGTAAGAGGCGTCCGGGGTGAGGATTTACTGCAAATGAAGAACGTAGCACGATATAGTTCACACTCACACTGAAGAAGTACTTGGTCAGCCACATGGTGTATATGTGGTTGACGGAGACTGGTATCTTGAACGCGGGCGGCAGGGATCGCAGCAGTTTGGTGAGCAGCCCCACGTTCTCCGGCTTGATGATGGACAGGATGTGCGCGGAGAACTGCTCGGCTGACGGCTGCTCCAGCAGGAGCTTGTAGTCCAGATCTGGGGATTTGTTTACATTGTGCACTTACTTTTATATGCGCAAACGTCAAATTGCAATATTGCTTTTTAGATGAATTGTTGTAATACAGGACTTGTAAATTTGACAAACAGGGCACAATTAGTACAATATTCTCACCCTGCGAAGCAGCTTTGGCCTTCTTCAGCAGCTTGATGTGGTCGGCGGCGGTGAGGCCGGCTACCAGCTGCTTCTCGTCAATGTTCTTCAGAAGCGTGAAGAAGTTGATCAGCGCGTTGTGGTTGTCGCCTCGCAGCTGCGGCCAGAGGTGCTCTCTGATCCTGTGGTTGACAAACAGTAATCACGATATAGATCGAAAATTGTACTGTACCTGAACCTGCATCTTTTCAGGATCAGACGACACGGCGCGGGGAGGGATTCCATCCGTATGTGATCGACATTCAATCAGTCAATCAATCAATAATACTTTATTGCACAAGAACATATATAATGGACATAAACATACGAATAAAACATAAGCACAATAGGCGGCCTTATTGCTAAACAGCAATTTCTGCCAGGCAACCTTAGGGTGAAAGAAGATTACACATTCCTCTTCGAAACGGTAGATTCGCTTCCTCCTTCATTTTGAGAACTGCTAAAGAATGGAACTCTCTCCCTGCGTCATTGTTCCCCGATACATACAAGTAGATAGGGGATATTAGTGACCCTGACACCAGGGTTGATGAGGTTAGTAAACCACCTCACAACCCACACGATAGAAGAAGAGTGATATCGTAACAAATACCGAGGGGGATGATTCAGACCATGATTTTGGGTTGATATCAAGTGGATTGTCCTGTCGGAAAATTCATGAAAATTTTACTGTTTTTTTTAAATTATTTTCATGTCCATACTTTTGCGACGGAAAACTCCACTTGATATCAACTCAGAATCGTGGTCTGAACCATCCCTCACAGTTCTCGTCACGATGTCACTAACACCTGTATAATTTGGAGATTTTCAAGGCAAGAGTGAATAGGCACTATTTGACTTCGCGTGCTCCACTTTAGACCACATTGCTGCTTAAGACCAGGTTGGATTGTGGTCAAACGCACTCAAATCCTTTATTTTAAAATAAACATACAAAAATACGTAAACAACCTATATACGTCCCACCCCTGGGCACAGGCCCTTAAATTAAAAAAAAATCTAAATAAATAAAAAAGTTGACGTTGGTCCCGGCTGCATTAGCAGTCGTTAATAACCATCAATCCGCACTGGGCCCGCGTGATGATTTAAGGGCCGATCTCCCTATCCATCCATAGGGAAGGCCCGTGCCCCAGCAGTGGGGACGTTAATGGGCTGATGATGAAATAAAAAAGTTACCTAGCGTGTGTGGTGGGTCCAGCCGCGGGCAGCGTGTCCGTCGTGAGGTGCGCCAGGCTGAGGTCGCTGTCGGCATGCTGCAGCCACACCTCCAGCGCGTCCAGCTGGTACTTGCCGGCCAGCGAGCACGCCAGCTCCATATGCTCTTTATTTGGTGATCTGTCGATACAAAAGTCATCACTTATTTAAGAGCCACGCTCTTGTCGGTGTAGGAGTTTTAAGTAATCGGCAACTAGTTGCCCCATTTGTTTTGCTGTGCCCTAGCAGGGCCTCACATGTACTGAGGTTGACAACTTATTGATTGTCTAGGTACACCACACACACACACGCACGCACGCACGCACGCACGCACGCACGCACGCACGCACACACACACACACACGCACGCACGCACGCACGCACGCACGCACGCACGCACGCACGCACGCACACACACACACACACACACACACACACACACACACACACAGTACATTGCTCAGTATATAGCTTAACTAATAATGCACTACAGTATTGTTATTGTTACTGTTTTTGTTAATTCCTAGTTATAATTTCTCTGTGTATTTTTAGGACTTAATTTCTCTGTTTACGTTTTACTTTTTATTACATTTAAAACTAGTATTCATGGAAGAGCGGTGCCTCCCAACACAAGCTATTATTGCTTAAAGGGAGACATCGGTATCCATAGCTGGGCATTAACTCGTTAATCCGTTAATCGTTAATTAACGAAGTTAACATTTTGATTAACGGATTAACTTTTAAGTTAACTTTTAAAAATATTAACGGACACGTTAACTTCCGTTAATATGCAGAAGTCCGTTAATCGTTAATCCAATGCCTACTATTTACCACACGGCACCACGGCGCGGCGCGAAATACAGGTTCAGACAAGTATGAAACGAAACGTATGACAGCCAGCAGTTGAGTGGACGCAGTAAAAAAGTGTATGAAAAAAAAGTAGAAGATACCTTACGACAAGAAGCAGTGGAAAATTCGAAAGACAGAGATAGTTTAAGTGGCGGTGGGAGCAATGCGAGTAACAACGATGATGACGACGAAGACTTTTTCAGTTCTGTCACTCAGTCTAAGGAAAACCCAAAGAGCTCCAACTCTTTACAGAGTAAAGCGTAATGTCCATGGACATGGAATCAAAAGACTCGTTCAACGAACAGATATTCATAAATGTATTCATTAAATACAATACTGCTCAAGCACTAATACTGTTCAAGCGCTGCAGTTGAACGTCTGTTTTCCACGGGTAAAGACATTTTAACACCAAAAAGAGTCTCAGATGAGAACTTCGACATGTCATGAAGGGGAATATGCACCTCATGCCCGACAAAGTAGTTTGTTTTATTTCTAACCTGTTAACTTCCAGAACCTAAACCAACAAGTTTTATAAGTTCACTAACGCAACGCAATAAATATGCAATTTTACACATACCTATTAACGGATTAACGATTAACGTTAACTTGCGTTAATTCTTCCGAAATGTAACGTTTTAACGTTTAACGAAGCTAACTTTTTTTGTAGCGGATTAACGATTAACGAAGTTAACTATTTGATTAACGGTGCCCAGCTATGTCGGTATCCTGTCAAAGATTATGAAACCTTTAAAGAAAAAAAAAATAATTAAAAAAAATGTACGCATAATTTCTACAACACCTTGTAAAACTTTGTGACTTGCAATAAACTTCTATTCTATTGTAGCATTCTCCATGCTACTTTTTAGGGAAAAATAGGGCAGTGGTTTCCCTCTTGCCTACCGCCCTATACAAATACTAATACAAAAGTACCAGATACATTTTACGAAACTTCAAAACAATGTTCTATGGAATAGACTAGTTTCCAACTCGACACGAAATTGCTATGGAATTTGTATGAGCACACTGTGACGTCATAGAAAACGTAACATATAATTACGTTTTTCTTGAGTAAAAATAAATAAATCAAATTGAAAAAATAGAATGGTTTTGTCAGTTTTAGATCTGTTTTTATTTAGTAATTAAAATTTCATATTAAATTATTAATTTTTATTTATTTTAATTTCATTTTAAATTGCTTCTATGCTGTTCTGGGAGCATATAAAAAACATAGAACACGTTCAGCTGCTTCTCTTCCCGGGCATGTCGTAAAAACCGACAGAGGGATTGTGTCCTCTAACATGATGGACTAATGTTATGGGCGATAGGCTGATCCCTTATCACCATAAGGTTCATCATATCCATCTTTGGACTTCGTATCAACAGTGGCTGCAAGTTGTCTTTGATTACTTGTGGCTCTGCCCACCCCATTAGGGATTACGGGCGTGAGTTTATGTATGTATGTAATTTCATAATTTATCTTTAATCTAGGATACTGCCCAATTTGCAGAGAAATACTATCTTGTGACGTCATAAATAAAAGCGGTCAAACGTCGTACTCATTGTTACTTAGTTAATAATAGATAAACATCGAAAATACGTGAAAAATGGGAATGATTTTTTTATCATCTTAGACTGGCTTTTACTTCTATATTAGTATTTTATAATTTACGTTGGACCCAGTCAAATAAACAAACACGTTGTGAACCTCTGCCTACCCATTCGGGGATATAGGCGTGATATTATGTTATATTCAGTCAAATAATTAGATACCTAATTGTTGTCTCTCATAATACCACATGCACAAATATACCTACGCATACGTTATCTAAAATCACGAGACATACAAACTGTTTACACTTTTCGCGACTTACCTCACAGCCGAAATAGCTCAGTTGGGAGAGCGTTAGACTGAAGATCTAAAGGTCCCCGGTTCAATCCCGGGTTTCGGCAGCCAGTTTCTTTTTATTTTTATTTTTTTACATTGAACACTAGTAATCTCTCTGAGAGACTAAATTGACAATTTTATTTAAAAAAAATTTGAGAAACCCAAAAAATACTTCTAGGAATTTTGGCATAACATACCTAACTTATAAAAATCTGAAAATTGAACTAATTGCGAACTGGATCATCTGCGAATTGGACCATCTACGAGTTGGACCATCCCCGAATTGAGATATTTGTGTATTGGACTATCTGCAAACTGGACCATTTGCGAATTGCGCCATTTGCGAATTCAAACATCTGCGAATTGGATGCACCCGACCCAATTATGCATCTCAGGTAGTTCCTTTCCTCACCTAGCGACTCTATAGATCATCTCCCTCCTATAGTCCTCGTCGGCGTTGAACAGTAGACCGTTGACATTAAACCCGTGTTGCTTCAGCTTGTCCACCTCGCCCATTCCGGTCAACTTGTCTATGCATTGCCGGATGATTTCCAGTTGCTCCTCTGACGCGTTCTTCTGTTTCAGGGTCGTTCTTGCCATCTGCAAAAAAGCGGTAACCATACAGGTTGTTAGTGTACCGAATGCTGAGGGGATGATTCAGAACATGATTCTGAGTTAATATCATTTAACAATGGTTTGCCTCTATTGACGTTATAAAAGATGTTATGCCGATCACTGCTTCTTGAGATAGATTAGGTCTCCTAGTTAAGGTAGCAGGGTTATACGTCTGTTACATTTGTGTATCCGAGCTATAGCATTCAATGTTGTATTGACCTTTTTTCTATGACAATAAACATTTTTTTTTGATTTAAATTTTCCAACGCTAAATTCATGTTTTTTTTTTGTGATTTTTAAATTATTTTCAATTCCATACTTTTGACCTAGTATTTCTAAGAGTTATGTTGTTATGTTATATCGTTATGTTATGTGACTACCTTGGAAGGCGCGCAAAGGTACACGTTGTCCCTGAGGTCGGGCGCGTTGCACTTCATGAGAGTAGCGTACAAGGCTGCACTGACGAGCGTGTCCGTGTGGTGGCTGTCTATGAGCTTCCTGGTATGCGCGAAGTGTTGCGTGGACCGCAGCAGGCACGCCACGCCCAGCGGGGTGTCCTTGTAGATCAGCTCTTCAGCGCATTTCTGGACGACTGGACATAAAGGCAGATTTGATAATTACTACCGAAGAAAAACGTGATAAAATATCGGACAAGAGTGTCATATGGTCTAATTGAAGCCGAGGAATTGGGTCGTCTACTAGGTTCAAGAAAAAATATGAAATTCTGCTTACTAAACAAAGACAGATCTAAAAGTCATGAAAAACATGTTCTTTATACTATTTAACTTATTTATGAATTTTATTTTTTTTACTACCCAATTCCTCTGCTCCAATTAGACCCTAATATTACACACTTTGTCTTTATACAAAACCTAATTGCACAACGAAATATCCATAACTTTAATATACGTTATTGGAAAGTTTATATGATTGATTTCGCTATAAGCCAGAGATCTTTCCGAGGTTATCTATTGGTAGATGTTTCTACACCTAAAACCACACACCATAAACGTACCTTCAGCTTCAAGCTCTGTGTTCCCGGCGTTGTCGACAGAGTTCTGTATGTAGAACCACTTGAGCACCGCTTGTCCGCGGCGCGACGTTCCGTCGTCCGCGTTGGGTAAAGAGAACGTGTCATAGCGGTAGTGGATGTCCGACACAGAGTGGGACGGATATAGAGAGCGGTAGAACTCTTGGCAGTGGACGGATTTGTCTGACGCGTCTATTGTTGATGCTTTCTCACTGGAAAACGATGATTTGGGAAATGAAACACTATTCAACAAGTAAGTACACCCTAAGGTTTCTTCTTTCTACCTAAGGTTGGCTGGAAGAAATTGCTATTTAGCAATAAGGCAGCCGATTGTATTTGTCTGTTGATTTTGTAATTTTTCTTTAGGTTGTGTTTATGTGTATTGTAATATAATATCTAATATTCCAAATGTTATTTTCTACACTAACATTCTATTTGATGAAGCTGAAAATTTGGGAGGTTTCTTAAAGCGGCATTGGCGAATGAATATAGCGCCATTATGACCAAACCGGCTAATGACGTCACGAATATTAAGCCATTTTATATTGCTCCGTATACTCGACGCCTCCCCGCACCTCTGCCCCGTTAGTAAACAAAAGTCTACTCTAGTGAAATAAACTATCGCCCTTCTTTTTCTATTGCTCTGTGAGTTACCCTTAGATATTTAAATTATCAAATTATTCCAGAAATCAAAAAGAAACGTGCGAATAGAAAACATGAACTTACCTAGCTGAGAACTTGTTTTGGAATGTGTCCAGTAAGTAGTTGAGAAGCGGTACTTTCTTCTCAGACCTCGCGGGTGCCACCAAATCCTTCTTTTCTATAACAGGCTGTAACACAAATAATAAAGTACCTATGTATCCGACACCAGCGCAGCAAAAAGGAGGGTTATATGTTTAACCACTATGTCTGTGTATGTTCGTCTGCTCCTAACTTCTAAACCACTTATCAAAATTTTACAAATGAGGACACTTAATTGTCCGGTGGTTATTAAGTTGCATTGACACCAGATCTTTGGACTATCTAGGCCCTGAGCTTGGGGTCTATTATGGCTAACATTGATCTTAATCCCAATTATTAACGTTCGAGATTCGGACACGAGTTGAAGTCAGACAATAACTCCAAATGCAAAATACGATGAATTTATTCAATATCTACATTTATCGAACATCTGATTTATACAATGTTTTGGTGATATTTCAATACGTCAGGTCTCTTACCGTAGTAATAGCATCAGCAAACTCATCATCTGTGGAGGGCCAACGCTCAGTCAGATGGCTGTGCTCTTTCAAGGCCGCGCCCATTTGCTGAAGACCTTCCAGTTCTAGGCCCAATCTGAAAATAAATACGAATATTTGGTCCAAGTATTCTTCACCCGTTCGTATAAAACGCTACTCACTCAAGGCTCCAATATTAATGAAGCGCGTTGCGAACAACTGGCGGCGCACAGCTCTTACAAATGACGCGAGTCGCCAACTGCGATTCTCGTCAAATCATCAAAGTGCTAAAATGTGTAGTTGCGATATGTCACCTCGCCCGCAGTATGTCCTCGATGCTGCCGGCGTGGCAGTGCGTGGCGGCGGCGGCGAAGAGGTCCCGCCTGGCGGCGCGGTCGGCGTGCGCATGCGCGTGCGTGGCCACGTGCGCCAGCAGCGGCGCGGCGGCCGCGTGGCGCGCCGCCGCCAGCCGCCGCGCCGCCTCGGCCGCCGCCGCGCCGCCCGCGGGGCCCGCCGCCACCGCGCGCTCGCCCACCAGCTGCAGCACCGCGCCCTGTCTGCGATATACACGTGTGTTACAACTATATTCTGATACTGCGCAAAAGACGGCTCTTGTCGAGCCACAACTCGCCAGTTAGTCTTTAGAAGTATATCTATAACTTATACGGCAAATAGGCTATCGGACAGTTTATTCATTAATGGTAAAATAGACCATTAGTGTAACCTCCAGCGGCCCATGTTTCCAATTTTAAAATAACTTTGTGTCTTATGAACGATCGCCGGCTCATATATCCGTGTATGGACAGAGAGAATACAACCGCATGACTCACAATCTTAAAATGGACAGTTTAATAATTATCTCTAACGTAATGTAAAAACAACTAAATTCTTACCTGGCGTTTTCATCATCGCCAGCGATCCTCAACAGTTTTGCCAGTTTCAACAATTTGTGACTGGCTAGATAAGCATTTGGATCCAATTTCAGACAGTCTTCGATCAGCGTCATTCTATCCTCACAGAGTCGTACTACAAAAAAATGGACAAAAAGTATTTGAACATGGAGAAAGCCAACACTTTAACTAATTAAATATAGCAATCGTATTAACTGACTCCAGAACGAAGTTTGAAATGTTTCTCCACCAAACCACAAAAACTCAGCATCATCACCTCCCTATCGTCACCCCGTTTTCACGGAGTCCTCTTACCTAACCCAATGAATGAATGGATGAATGGGGCCAGGCTGCCTGTCTGACCTTTAGCCCGCAAAAAGAAAACCAGCCCACCCAGTATTGGTTAGGTCACATACCCCGGAAACGCATTTCTTAGAAAAATGTCACGAAAAGGTGACAGAAGTACAGGTGAGGTCCCTTACCTTGAATAGGAAGAATTCCCAGATCAAAAGCGCTCAATATCTGAAGAGCCGCTATAAGATCGAGTTCTTGTTGAATCTCCGGGTTGCCATCTTTGATCAAAGTCAAACAGCACCTAAAAATCAATCAGAACAGATGACTGCTTAACACGATCATTCGAGAAAGTTCCAAAGCAGGATCTTTAGTGGCGTGAGATTTGAGGTCGAGGCTACCGTCATTTGGGGCCATCTGCATATCGCTTAAGGTTCCAGAAATATCTCCAGTTTCAGAAATCAAAACTCACCTGGCAAGTTCCAAAGCGGGGTCAGTAAGCGACGAGGCAGAGTTAAAGTACTCCTTGGCAGCGTTGGAAACGAGGTCCACACTGCGCCTGTAGTTGACTAGGTGCGACACTCGGCGTGTGTCCGCCTCGCAGGTCAGCACCTCCGCTGCTAGCTTGATGCTCGACGCGTCACCTGATGTCAAGAGGGATGACGCGTAGATCTGGAAACCATGTATTTTTAGTCCTCTTTTCTTGAGTCTATGAGACTGTTTCGACTACCAGCTCCTACCATAGTCGACGCATATCGCGTTCTGCGCGATATAAATAAGTCCACTCTATTGGCTACGCGACAAAAAATACAAATTCTATTGGATCAATTATCGCATCGCGCGCGATATGCGGGTACTATATTACAAAAAGGATAATTAAATCTATTAGGCAATCTTTTTCTATCGCTAAGTAATATAGGCTCGTCATATAAGTACCTCGTAACACTGTTCTTTGGAAATGCAGGTGAATAACGTGGCTTGCAACTCAAGAATATCCTTTAGTAATTTCTCCCAATCTTGTTGAGTCGGTTTCTCGTCTCTGTAACAAATATTATCATTATATGTTGGAGTTTTGGAGTGCTAAATGATTATGTCTCACCGCAAAGCGACAAACGGCCAGCCTAATTATTAAATAGTCCTCTGTGTTGCATGCAACCCCTCAATGTAATTTACAACACGATTGGGAAAATCGATAAGCAGTGCGACGAATGTGGAGTACTTATAATAAATAATACTTTGGACGTGAGTTTTAAGAGTTTAAATAATGCTCTTAAAAGATACTGTGAGAGAGCACATCGCAGCCGTGGACAGAGCGGGGTATAGCAAGAGTAGTAGGACTAGCACGTTACTATATCCCGTCAGCACGCGTCAATTGTTCCGTACTAGCAAGATGTTAATACTTATTCTGTTTTATGGGCGTCTGAGCTGCAGTAGTTTTAGGCGGATGTGACGTTCCTTACGTAAAAATTGACGATTCAAAGTGTAACTATGTTCATCATCATCATCAATTTAAGAGCCACGCTCTTGTCGGTGCAGCATTTTCCATGCTACTTTTTTTGGTAAAAATAGGGCAGTGGTTCCCTCTTGCCTTCTGCCCCAATTAACTATGTTACCTACTGAAAAAAGAAATATTTGAATTTGACTAGTTCCCATGAGTTGGACGTGTTACTTACCCAGTGGCCAGACTCCTAGCGAGGCGCGTGAGGAGGTTCTGTGCCTGCTTGTTGTGCTTGTGCATGTCCCGCAGCTCGCGCGGCGGCACGCGCACTCCGCGCCACGACACGCGCGAGCTGGCCGACACCAGGCGCTCCAGTTCTGAGACGCGGCGGACCAGCTCGCTGCCGGATATGCTGCCGTCACTGACGGTGCCAAAAATATAACATAACATAAATAGCATATTATTTCTTCTATTGCTGGGCTAAGACCTCCCTTCAATCAATCGGAGGTGAGATGGAGCATTACTGCACCAAGCTTCTCCAGTGCGGATTGGTGGAGGTAATTGGGAAACGTATGAGACAAATATTTAAAGAAGACGTGTGATTTTTGTACTATATCCCTACCAGGATTCGAACCCGGGCCCTCCGGATTACAACCCAACGCTCAACTGGGCCACAGTGGCCGTGCTTAATGGATATGATGAACCGTATAGTGAGCAGTCCATCACCCATTAGTAAAATTAGGAAAAAATATATACTCGAAAAGAAATGAATCTACGTATATAAAATTGTGCTAGTGAAGACAGTCTTTTTTAGAAAAAGATTTAGTTACGATCACTCTTCAAAAACGTACCTTTCCTTCAATATGGTGTCGAGCAGATCACACGCCATGTCGAGCTGGTCGGTGCCCGTGTGAGCGAAGAGACATCTCTCGGCCAACTCCAGGTGAGTTCGCACGTCCAACTCGAACTCACTTGGTGATTGGAGAACCTATGGATGACGAACAGGCTAGAGACTGGGTGAGAGATAATTTGACCACGTTTGTTGATGACGTCATACAAAAAACAGACACATACGACAATGAGACAAAATCAACAGATTGCAGACACATTTCCTTCGAAGCGTCTTAGTGAGCTGATATTTTTGTTCTATGGCGACTTTCTCTAAATATGCGGGGTTTAGCAGAAATTCAGGTTTTGAGTACTGCCCGATACATCATTGTTATAACCCTTCTTCCTCTGCCAGCCCTACCATTAAACTTCGCTTTATATACCGCTTTCGTAATTCTATTATTTCATCCATTCTACATGGACGGAAACTAATCCTAAGGCCTATCTGAAATCTTAAAAAAAAAACTAAAAAATAAACTTACCAACAAAATGTAAGACAGATCGTCGACACTGATGCTCTCAAGGTAGTCGGTAAGCCCAATCAAACAAGCATCGGTTCGCTTGGTCAAGATCTCGTATCTTTTAAGGAACGGAATGACGTACTGCTTCAGATCAGACACGAACGTTGTTGGTGTGGACTGGAACATAAAACGTTCAAGTTGCAGGGAATGTCTAATAGGATACTTGACAGTTTTCGAATAAGTATTAAAAAAAAATACAAACGCTTATTGTATACCTCTTAAAATATTTTATTTTCTCGAAAAAGCTTATTATAATAGAGAAAAACATATTGCTTTTCACTAATTTTAAATTTCGAACGAAAGCGGTAGGACACGTGACATTGTGCCAAGTGACGTCACATTTCTATAAGCAAAGAAACCTGACAGATAGATTTTGTTTATTTTGTGAAATGTGACGTCACACCAAGCTCCATCAAGGCCGCTCGTGTTTCGGGTCTTGTAATATACAGATAAAAAATGGCATTCTCATTTTGCAAAAATAAAATATTTAAAAATTATCTTAATAAAAAAAAGACTATTGGATAATTATCGTTAAATGATAAACTGCCATATCCGACATATTTCATATTTTATTGTTACAACTGTCAGGTAGCTAATTCTACCTGCAACTTTCCACCAACGGACACCGCGACACCGGGAGGGATTCCATCCATATGTGGTCAACATTCCTCTTTCATTACGAGGACTGCTAAAGAATGGAATTCTCTTCCTGCGTCATTGTTCCCCAATATATATAATTTGGATATTTTCAAGGCAAGAGTGAATAGGCACTATTTGTATACATTATATACTCCATACCCCCATCCAGTTAATTGAGGGGAGGCGTGTGCCTAGCAGTGGGACGTATATAGGCTGTTTATGTTTATATATTGACCGTCAGACAAAACTTGTGCTAAACTCACCATTTTCATCAACAAACAGCAAGTCTCCAAGGTCGATAGTTTCTCCAGCTCTTTGAAGGTGACCCCTTCAACATTGATATCATAGACCAGAGTATCCAAAGTCAACAGATGGAACATCATCTCATCAAGACCCTCGACCCCTCCCCCGACGGTTGCGATGGTGATGAGGGCGAGTGAGTGAGAGACTAGGCCGCTCCGTTCTTCTATCTCTCTCGCACGGTTCTCGTACCACTTCGGTATGTCGTCGTTGGCTGAAATATCGGCCGCTTGTTCTGTCTCTGGAGTCGTGTCTTCGGACCAGTTGGAACTCCAGATTGACCTACAAGTAGAAAAGTAGAAGTAGATAGTACTAGTGCAATGATGGACCCTGTGCTTTTTTTTGTAGCTTCTTTTCCTCGGTTATACAGGTTGTGAGAATCTGCGGTTCTTTTAGGCGAATGAGACGTTCGTTACGTAAATATTGACGATTCAAAGTGTAACTATGTTACCAACTCAATAAAGATACTTTTGATTTTGAATTGAATTTGATGATGCTCAATTTTTTTACATTTTTTACAGCATACTGCTCCACTGCTCCACTCCGCTGCTCCACTGCGGGTTGGTGGAGGTGTTTGAGCTAGTAGCCCGGGACCAACAGCTTAACATGCCTTCCGAAGCACGGAATCATCTTACTTTGTCGGACAATCAGGTGATTCAAGCAGTGTCCTTACCAAACAAAGGATAGTTTCACAAAGTGATTTCGACAATGTACCCATCGGGAATCGAACCTGGACCTCCAATCGTGAGCTCAACGCTCTAACCACTAGACCACGGAGGCTGTTGTTCAAAAACAAAAGAGATATAAAGAGTATTATACGTGGTCTTATTATTTCAGATCACCTACCTGAATATCTCTTTCCTGCACCAATCGTTCTCATTCTCCGATGGCTTGATCTTAATCGGGGATTTCTTCTCGAACCACAGCATGGGTTCTTTCGTAGGCAATAGGTGCTGATAATCTAGAGGATATAGCGTTTCTGGTAACTTCGCAAGCACTGCGAGTTGCATTGAAGTGGTTTTGATATTAGGCCAGAGGCAAGTGAGGGCTTCAATGCGACCTTCCTTGGCTATCTCCATAGAGCTATGGACGATGCTGTTGCTGCGTAGCCGGTCGTACTCGTCCTTTTGGTAAGTCGATTTCTCGCATCTTAAAATTGCCTGGTGGTAAACAAAAAGCGTTTGATTGAAAATATGCTAAGGATGCTTCTTCTTCTATCGTGTGGATTGTGAGGTGGATTAGCAACTTCACCACGAAAGCTATTTGGTTAGGGGTTTCTTAATAAGACACGACGCATTTATAGAAGGGAAGCTACGAGGAAAGAGAGAAAGAGGAAGACCAAGAAGAGCTTACATGGAACAGATTAAAGAGAAGGTTAACGTCGTGTCTTATAAGGAAGTGAAAGAATTGGGCTTTGATAGACAAGAATGGAGAAAGCTACACCGACAAGAGCGTGGCTTTTAAATTAATGATGATCTTGCAGAGTGAATTGGCATTATTATGCCTCTTATGTGTTGCATTTTGGTGAGGTGGTGATCAATAGCAATCCTACTCCGAATATAAAGTACGTGACGTAACATAAATAGCCAATTACACTCCAATGCTGGGCCTACCCTCTATCAACCGGAGGGAGTATGGAGCAGGCCCCAGTGTACGCCAGTGCGGGTTGCTGGAGGCAGTGCTGAAAGTCTTTACCTCGTAAAGTCGCAGCCGCTCCTTATAGAACAACATGACATGGCGACACCGCAGCAGCTCGCTGGTATACGCGTTCAGGTCTTCTAGCGTGATGTCATCGGGATCTTTGACTTGATCCTCCGGCCGATCCTTGTTGATTTCTGTGGGTAAACATACATACATAAACTCACGCCTATTTCCTAGGCAATAGGCTAGTTTCCAACTAGTCAAATCAGTTACTCTTTAATAAACATCAAAACACGATATTACTATGGAATTTGCACACTGTGACGTCATAGAAAAACGTGATAAAACGCCGGATAAATAAGTTAAATAGAAAAAGGAAAATGATTTTCGTTAGTTTTAGATCTGTCTTTATTTAGTAATCAGAATTTCACAATTTATCTTGAATCTAGTACACGACCCAATTCCATTTGCAAAATTTGGGTAATAGTTTTAACCATTACATTACCCAAAATCATTTATGATCCAAACATGAATTCGAAAACAAATCCGACAATCATTGTTTTACGTCTGCGCTAGATTCAAACCTGCGACCTCAAAGTGACAGGCAAGCTTTCTACCAACTGGGCTACGACGGCTCCATTGATTTTTTATACTACAACTTTAGACAGACGTGCTCTGTGATATAACCTTATGTTAGGTACTTACCGTTCAGGATCTTTTCGTTGGTAAGCTCGAGACCAAACTGCAAGAGTTCCTTAGCCGCCGGCAATGTTTCTGGTAATCTGTCCACGCACTGATGAACGGCCCAGATTTTCTTGGATACCTTGCTCTGAAAATAAATAAATGCCACATTTTACGCCAATGTGGAGTTAGTTATTTGTTCGCGTGCCATCAATAGGGGAGGTTCTGATCACCAGGGGGGTTAAAATGGCCATATCAAAGCAATTCACCTGAGAAAGCAATATTCATATTTGACATTTGCGCATATAAAAGTAAGTGCGCAATGCAAACAAATGTCAAATAGCAATATTGCTTTCTTAGATGAATTGCTTCGATGTGGCCGTTTTAACCCCCCTGTTTACTTAATAAAACCATAAACAGACAATCAGGTGATTCAAGGTTGCAATGTCCTTTGCCAAACAAAATACATTCTCACTAAGTGATTTCGACAATGTCCCCATCGGAAATCAAACCCGGATCTCCAGATCGTGAGCCCAACGCTCTAACCACGGAAGCTGTTAATAAAACCAGGGAAAGATTATTTAGTTTATCTGTGCCAACTTACCAAATACTTCTGTATAGCGTCTGTGGAGACGGGGTTCTTCCGCCACTGCTGTTGGTACACCAAGTCGCTGTCCAGGTTGAACGTGTCGGCCAGCGCCAGAGCGTCGTTGTAGTTGCCGCTTTCAATCTAAAAATACATTGAAATTTATACAATGTTACGTTCTTACTATGCAAAGTACTCCTTAAGGAGCAGACAGGGAGCAGCAAGGAAACAGTGTCTTGTTCGTTCACCGATTTATTGCGGATTGGCGATATTTACAAGTACCCTCAATATTCTTATATACTAAATATCACTACCCTACATCACATAGGACTGGAGTAATGGGTAGACTCTATAGATGTCGAGGCAGACCCCCTGTCCCCGCGGTATAACAACCGCACCGCACGCAGGACGAATTATATCGACGACTTCGACCAACAGACGCAGCGGATGCTATCTATGCGATAAACGTCTCACGGTTATTGGTCGAAGCCCTCCATATACGCGCCGCGATTGCAGTGGGAGTGGTGTGTTTGTCAAAACCAGCTCTCGTGTCTTTATTGCACAGATAAATAACGAAGAGAAAAAAAAAGAGAGACTGACCTTCCTAGAGAACAGTTCATTGGGCGTGGTGCTCTTGACACCCAGAAGCCGGTAGATCCTGGAGACCACGGTAATTTTCTTCGGCTTCGGCTGGAAAGTCTCGATGTCGGTGATCGCGTACAACACTGATTTGACCAGCTCCTTCGTCAGTTCCATCATCGAGTCGTCAGTGTCGGATTCTACAACCTTCACCACTTCCATCTGGGGAGTAGTTTTTGGTTAAAAACTTTATATAACAGAAAATAACATATTTTTCGAAAACGGTTGGTTCTGTGACGTTTTTCCCAGTGACGTCACATTTCAATAAACAAAGAAACTCACTCAACCAGTACAGCTTGAAACCTGACAGATAGGTTTTGTTTATTTTGTAATATGTCTACTATCAATCATGGCCGCCCGTGTTTGGTCTTGTAATACACAGATAAAAAAAGTATTGAATAATTATCGTTAAACAATAAACTACCCCATCCGACATATGTCATATGTTATTGTTACAACTGTCAAGTAGTCAATTATGGCAATGGAAACTTACGCTGTCATCACTTCTCGAGCGTTTCGCTGGCAAAATATTTGACTCACATTCCAACGCCATGAAGGTTCCATCATGAGCACATGTCACCTAGATAATATAAAAGTAAAATTAAATGTCCAATATAATTCAATTTTTCAGTGACAAAAAAGAAGAAGAGTCTGTTTTCTTTGTATGTTCCTTGAGTCTGTCATCATAGCCTCATGCGTCTATTTCAGACGATTCATGACTATCATTGTCCATTCGCAGAGTCTGTACTTATTTCATGGTTGTTTAAGCCAATTCTGGAGCAATTGTGTACAAATAAATAAATAAGAAGAAAAAAGAAGCAGAAGCAAAACGGAAGACAATATTACCTGTGGCGACCCTTGAAAGAACTCCGGCTTCTTCCCCAAAATATTCATCATGTTTTTAATATCACAAACAGTTACAGCACCACTAAATCTCGATAGAATAATTTCCTGAAAGAAGAATAGAAGTTAGAAAATTGTTGCAGTAGGAAAGAGAAAACAGAAGTGCCGAAATCTATGAATGCTATATTATTCGGTGTCTTAACTCGTACATAGATATGCAAACTATTAAAAACCGGTAGTGGAAAATGACAGCACTGGAAGGGCTAAAAAGGACCGGATCTTAAGTGCGCTAAAATAGCAAATGTAGATGCACACTCCAGGAAACGGAGCTTATTTGTTTATTTTAATGATATTAAAATCCGTCAATCATCTGTCCCTTTCCCTTTCGGTGGATAAGAAAAAGACAGGTATAACTCAAAATAAAATTATACGGTGTTTCCGGGAACCAGTACCAATAAGTCTTTACTTGACGAATAAATTATTTGAAAATGATACTTTTGGGGAATCACCATCCCTATTATTATTGCGGTATATAAAGCGAAAGTTGATGGTAGGGCTGGCAGAGGAAGACCGAGAAGGACTTACGATGACCAAATTGGAGATGTCCTTAGAGAAGGTTTAATACGATCTACTCTGAACCGGCACGCGTGTATGAAGTGATTGATGAATGTGGAGGAAGCAAGAGAAGTGTGTCAGGATCGAAGCAAATGGAATTCTATAGTCTTTGCTTACCCCGGTGGGAAATAGGCGTGAGTTTATGTATGTATGTACCATCCCTATAACGATCTGCGTTGCAAATTGTCGCCATGGCAGTTTCCTATCGACGTGCATATTCCGTTATGTCAAATAGGAGAATATCCTTTAGATGAAGACGCGTCAATGTAGCCTTGTTAAGGCCCATGTTGCTACCTCCTTATGTTCTCACCTCATTACTCCACCAGTTGACATCAGCACCGTAATATTTAGTCACATCTTTGCCCTTATTGGCAGGTTTATGGTCCTTCACTAGGGGGTTGTCCAGGTCGTGCTGTGGCTGTGAGGTCAGAGGCCAGCGGTACAGGAACTTTAGTAGCGGCAGCCGCCATACGGATATCTCACCGTTGCAGTGTAGGCAGACGAGCTTACTGCCGTCTGGGGATAGCACCATGTGGACTACGAAGGCCTGTGGGGATTCAATATTGGAGACCATAGACTTAAACATTCTTTCTGTAGCGCAGCGATAGTGACTATGTGTAAGATGTGAGTATATTAATAAAAGTCAGTTAGAGTTTTACTGTCGTTTCATTGACACATCACTATCTTAGGACTATGATACGCGCTCACGCGGATTATGATGATACTCTTCGACGCGCTATGATATGGAGTCTTTCAAAGTAGTGGAAAAAGCTCTAGAAGGTCGGCAATGAACCCGCAATGATGCAGCGAGTTTGAGTATCAATACCACCGTCTTTTACGACACCGTTTTTTAACCTCATGTTATAATAATCTCAGCTAAAACGGAACCTGGTACTTGGCCGAAAAGCTCATGGCATAAGAAAACATTCTCACCAAGTTTTTATTGGACACAAAGGGTATATACAAGCTCCAGCGCTCGGTAGCCATGGCTTCAATCTCGTCGGAGACCACGGAAAGCTTGTACCACGGCTCGTCGTTCAGGATGCGCCACGCTGTGATGCCTGCGCTTAGCGGGGATGACGTATCCTGGGGAGAGGGCAATTAATTAGCGTAAACTCCACAGCAGAACGCGTTCTGCTGCTTATCTTCCCTTGTTTTTGAAGAGCTGCCATAACGCTTTGCATTCAGTACATAGTTGCTTGAGAGGTGGCGTACGTTGCGTCGCGTCCGCCTCTCCACAATGAGGATGGGATGGGGGTATTTGCCCAAGAGACAAATCGAGAAATCGCCGCCAAGTCGCGGACGATCGCGAGTTCGTAACCGCGGCTCTGGTACCATGGCGGTGATACGGAGGAGCGAGCGAGCCCGACAGGGAAGGTATGCAGTAGACATTACCCCTCGTAAAAAAAGAGGGAGTAGATAAGCTGACCTTGGCGTTGGCGTACGGCGGGCCGCACACGTAGAGGGTCCCGTGCGGCTGGCAGTAGGCCACGGCCGCCACGCCGCCCGCGTGCAGGCGCCGCTCGTGCTGCAGCTTGAACCCCTCCGTCTGCGACACCAGGTAGCCGCGCAGCTTGCCGTCGTACGTCACCACTAGCACCTCCCAGTTCCTGACAATGATAAGTTTCACCAGAATTGATTACTCACTCACGAATAAGGGCGAGATTACCACAAACATTAGTAAAAATATATTTACCATTTATTGTTTTTTACTCTAAGAGGCATAAAGATGATATCAGCAACAGCGTGTGTGTTATCTGTGCACTCTAAACCACCGGGCCTGGAGCAATCCTGCAAAATGTACCATTATGATGTACATTTGCTTAACAAAGCCATATTGTTTTAAACAACACACACTCCATATCGTCGCCTTATAGAGAAAATCACAGCGCAGGAACTTCAGGAAGGATGTCTGTTTCCAAGTCGTTATAATCTGGGAGTCTTCAAGGCTAGAGTGAATTGGCATTTGGCGCAATGGTGCAAGCCAATTTTATTTTTTTAAAAAGAAAACCACTATAAAGGAATGATATACAGATAGTCATCTCCTTGTCAAGATGAGTGTGCATTAAAAACACTGCAAAAATCCCGAATTATTCTAACTATAAGTTCTCTATTCAATATAGATAGATAGATAAAATCTTTATTTAGGTTTGAGACGTTACATTAACTTATAATTTGAACATATTTGAAATCTAAGACTTAAAACGAAAAGCTCGGCCGATGTTATATCGACTCACATGGGAGGCAATACGACGCCGATTTTCAGCGAAACCCACACACACACACACACACACACATCATTAAAATATAAAAGACAGGACAGATATAGAAAAGATACATCTCTTTCACATTAAAAGGATACAGCTTAGTAAGACAGAGATGAAAATTCAGGCTATTACAACTAATGGTGAGACCAGAAAATTTCAAATACAACAAGTTAAGACAGACTGCTAATACATAAATGCTCATAAAACTTGAAAGTTGAAAAAGTGATTTAAAGATTAAGTTACAGATTGTACATAGTACCTAATGGTACCAAATAGTGAGTTTTACTATAACAAAAATTATAAATTATTTATGAAAAAAAAAAAAATATTTATGCGAAATAATAGTTATGAGTGTATGTTATGTGTAAATTAAGGTGCTCAGGAGAAAATGACAATGCCGAAAATGTCGGAATTTGATTATAATTTAATTAATTATCAATTTATTATCATTATGTTTAGTATTATGATGTTAATCACTTACAATAGGAATGTTGAAGAGGTTTGAGGCAGTGAGGTCAAAGAAGCTAATAACTCCATTTCCATAAGCCAGCACCACAAAGGAACAATCTGGACTCCACACAAGCTTCCTCCACTGTGGGTAAGCATCCCGATTCACTGGAATGTGTAACTTTGTAAGTAGGTTGCAAAGTCAGACAAAACTTATTTATTGGCATAAAATTTTGTTTTTTTTTAAGAACATTTATTTTTTAATTGCTGTAAGCCAGCAATTAAGCCAGCAAATAAGTCAGCATTCCATAAGGAGCTTTTATTTTATTTTGTTGGCAAAGTTTTTTTTAGTCTTTGTATTGGCTTTATACCTATCTGTTATTTAGTACCTTAGTTATGTGCTTAAAATAGAAGAATTTACCCAGATGCAAAGTGGTAATGAAAAATAAACAATAAACAAAACAAATAAAATTAAAAAAAATACCTGTGGTCCTTGCAGCAATGGTAGCATACTCGGAGCGTTTGGTCCGTATCTCAAGTATATTATCTGTCAGCACGGCAATCACCTTGCCCTCATCCCCAAGAGCTATGTGCCATTTCTGCTGGCGCTCTTTGAAACTAGAAATAATTAAATATATAATACAAACATACTTTATCGTAAAATAAATATGTTGTATAAACAGGCAGCCTTATTACTAAGGTAGCAATTTCTTTTTAATTTTATTTTCGTAAGTTGGAGTATCTAAGTTGAAACAGATATTACTTACGCGGTAATACTATCGATTAGGCTCTTTTTCGGGCCGAAAAACTTGAGCCATCGCCAAAGTGCCGATATATTTTCTGGCAAAATATTGTCCGGTTTTTGCTGAAAAGATAATTGCAAACTTTAGAAAACTACTGCAGTCTTTGTTAAATGTATTTTAAGGCATTTTTTGAACGGTAATTAGCAGCGGTAGATCAGAAAACATCCAAAATATGGCAAAAACTTACCAAGTATTCTGGCTCAGGTTTCCATTCGGAATACACGTACAGCTCGTGTAATATGGATTTGTTTTCCTCCATTATATAAAATTAAAGCGTTTTTATCACTTTATGAATATTTTAGACCATTTGAATCATTTATTTATCTAAATATGCTGACGACGTATTGAATGATGTTTTTGACATTTTTAGCAAGTGTTTTTATAATTTATCAATAAGCTGAAACTGACACAGCAACTGTTCGTTGACAAATTAAACATCACTTCTTATTACTATAGAGGTGGTGTGATGTGCAAAATTTATTCATTAAGGTACTGCAACAAAAACACAAGTATTGACGAATTTATAATGAAAAAAAGTAAAAA
This sequence comes from Pectinophora gossypiella, assembly GCF_024362695.1. Classification (NCBI taxonomy): domain Eukaryota; kingdom Metazoa; phylum Arthropoda; class Insecta; order Lepidoptera; family Gelechiidae; genus Pectinophora; species Pectinophora gossypiella. Next base: position 2,180,898 of record NC_065405.1, read on the forward strand.
TAAAAATGTCAGCAGATTTTCGAACGTATTTGTGTGAATGAAACACACTGAGAAACGTAGCTGAGAAATGAATACATGTCCAAGTGAGATATCAGTAGATCCAAATTTTATTCGTAGGTACTTTTTGTACGGTGGACGCAATTTCAGAACGAAAACGAACGAATAAATAACTGACATTTGAAAGAAAGGTTAGCTTTTCGGCGGGAGACGGGAACGGGACAGTTGCTTTCTTCATTGAGTAATCTAAATAATTAATACGAAGTGGTGTTTTGTGGTTAATGATCGCATTAAGTTAGTCGGAAGACATTCGCGAGTGTTATTATATTGGAGTATTCAATGAACAAAGTGTATCTGCCTATTTTCGCTTCGTGCCGGGAAGCCGCTTCATAACTCAAAAGTTTATGCGGACTTTTGAGTTAATTCGTTTGGGGTTCGGAGTAGGAGTCTACTCCGAGGGTGGGGGCTTAGGTTTCATCATCATCACCTTTCATCATTTCATTAATCATCAAGAAAAAAAATACGTCAGACATGGCTGTATGGGCATAGTTCCCTTTGCCTTACCCTTCGGGGAAAACCAAAACAAAAAAAAAAAAAAATGAAAGAAAGGAAGGTTATTTTGAGTTGGTTAGGTCTTTAAATATTTTATTATAAGTTAAAATGAGCCTTTTTATGGATATTTATCACAAGGTAATATGCTACGCGACAGGAGCTGTTTGTGTAAGTCTTTTGAACAATTGACATTAGTTCCAAATCACTAAATTAAATTAACTTTCAGACTTTACAAGAAAATGAGAAAAAACTGCGTTTCTGGGAAGATTATCTACAAAATCTGAAGTCATTGGATTTTAATGTTTTCTGTGATAAACTGAAAGTGCCGGTACTTGTACCAATTGGAAGCAGAATTCTGTTTAGAGGAGAGTTGAAGCATACTAATGAAGTGACTGTGGCTTTGGGGGCAGACTACTTCATTAAGTGCTCCTTGAAGCAGGCTGAAGTACTAAGGCAACATAGGATAAAAGGTAAAAAATAGGCAATATTTCCAAATACCTTTTTAATATTTTTGTTATAATTATTGTCATAAAAAATAATATAAACACTTGAAATATTTCAGTAGGATGATATTTACTAATAATAATACAAACTTTCAGGTGCTGAATCAAAATTAGAAACATTTAGAACAGAAAGAGAATATCTCGAAAACCAACTAACATTTAGAAAGCAACGTGTTCTTGACAACCAAGGCCAAGAAATTATTGAAGTCCACACAGAAGAAGAAGACAGAGTTTGGAGAGAGTTACATAGAGAAAAGATTAGACAATGGAAGCAGAAAGGCGAAGATATGAATGTCCAAGAAGAACTCACAGATGAAGAACTATGGAATAGATTAGAAGAACTTGAACTTCAAGAAGAACTTGAAAATGAACTTATGCAAGAAGAAAACGAAGAAAGCTATGAAGTACATAAAGACAAAATAACAGATAAAAAGGAAGAAATATTATTTGAGGCTAAGAAAGAAAAAGAACAAAATAATGAAAAGACAGTAGACAAAACAAACAAAAAAATGGAATTCAAAGAAACAGCAGACACAAAAGTAACAGAAAAATATGAATTATTACAAAAAGTGTTAGAGAAACAAAACAATTTAGAAGAAAAGTTAATGGAGCTTAGAAATAAGGATAGAAATAAAAGTAAAACTGAAGCAGATTTAATTTCTAAGCTTGATGAGATGGAAGCACTTGATGAACTCCAAGATGAAATGGACAGGTATGTCTTTACACAAAGTTGAGAGTCAAAATACACTCTTGAACAATAAGCCATTTCTCTTAAATTCATTATGAATTCTGTTAATAATCTAAGTAATTTTACAAGAGCAGGTATTTAGAGGAATGGCAATTACTCCTCCAATAAGAGTGTAGCTCTTAAATAAAGCGAGAGAGGTATTTAATTATTTAATTTTTGCTTGCAGGCTAGAAGATATTATAGATACAGAAGATGTAGAAACAGAAGAAGAAGAAGATGATGATAATGAAGAAGAAGAAAGTACAAGTACATCACACTCAACAGACTCCAAGAGAAAAGTTTATTTTGCTGATGAAGACGACAGTGAAACATTAGAACTCGCCTTCCATCACAGTGATGCTGAACCCAATAAGGAGCCTTACAACTCGAAGGAAGGGATCACAAAACCTAGCGACATTTATGAAGCTTACTCTAATCTATTCACTGAAACCATATCTATACTGAAGAAATCAAAGTATGAAGAAAAAGATCTAGACGCTAAAATTGCAAAACAACAGCCCAAACATGAAAAGAAAAAAGTTGATTGGCCTATAGAGGATATCACTAGAACAATAGTGGTAAATGATGTGGTAGAAAAAGCGGATATCAGTGAAAGTTCGAATAATAATAAAACTGAGAAGAGACCTGTCAGTTTATTTAAACAATTAAGGCAACAAAAGAAATCTTAAATAAATATTTTTTTATTGTTAAGAACATGTTATTATTCGTGATGGATCTCTTTCATTTTAAAGTAATAAGATTTTTTTGTGTAATTTATTTAAGAGGATTATACTACTATCTTAAGACTAGGCTGTATGGTCAACGACCTTTGCCTGCTCTAACCGTGTTTCTGAACGAACATTGATTTTTGACAGTTACCATTTGGAGGTTATGTTGTGAAAAAATTCGCACCGATTAACGAATAAAATATTAATTAAAACTATAACAATAGTGTAGACCAAAATGTTATCGCGTAGCTGGAAGCAGTTATGTCGTCGGTATTCCCAGGCAGTCAACTTTAGGACCACAGAAGCTTCTCCTGTAAGTATATAATTCAAATCAAATTTCGGCCAATTTTTCCCTTTTTTTACACATCTGTGTGCAAAATAAAGCTTCAATATTTATTTCTAACAGTTAATTTAGATATAGAATACATACTTACAAATAATGTAAGTGACCTAAGTTTAAAATCAAAAAGCTAGGTTAAGTAACAAAAAAATACTTTCCATTTTTGCAGAGTCAACACAATGAGAATCAAATTGGGATGTTCTATACTATGCAACCAGACACATGCAAACAACTATTCGGACACGGTGGCTTCCCCCGGAGCTTCATGAAACAGACCAAGACGTTCACAGAGGCCGCTGTGATGGTCCGACAACCAGCACTTGACCTCATAGACTGTATAAAAGCCACAGACTTCGATAAACCAGCCATTCGATACGTACTTTGTATCCTTTTTAATATCAACCATGAGAAAAATAAGTAAACACATTTTAGTATGCTTCAAAGATATAAATAGAAGTTTGGTATATGATTATAAATGCCTCTCAAAATCATTTCATAAAGTATCAAAACATTTCATAAAGTCTCGGTAAACAAGTAAGTATTACATAATTTTAATTTGGGGAACTACCTTGTATACCTGAAGTGGTTGCCAGATGTGTGTATACACCCACTCCTTGCCAGCTATGAAGCTATGTTTAACTCCCATGTCCTACAGTATAAAATACAAAGAAAGACTTGAAAGCCTCACCAACAAACTAGCTAGAGATCAGCTACATCAGATAAGACCGTCTGAAAAGATGGAATGTACTTTCCCTAGATGAGTGAGTAAAACAATAAATATAAAGATTAAATTCCTGTAAAACATAGCCTTGAGGGTAGCAGTTACTGGACTGTACCTCTAAATAAATAAAAACCATCTGATAAAAACTTTCATATCGATGGCAGATCACAGAAAACAGAAAAATAACCCATTTCACATGTCTTTCAACTGCAATTCACTTATACCAAATATGCTCATAGTAAACAAAAAAAGATACTGATTGCAGATATAGCCAGGAAAAAAAGGAAATGTCTTTCATAACTTTTCATAATTTTATTTTTGTATGGACGTCCATTGAATTTGTTATTATTAATGTATGTTGTTTTAAGTATCTCGGGCCTATGGAGTCCCAAACTTATTAATATTAATATTATTATTGTTATCTTTACCCTTTTTCTACTAATATTTTTGTAATAATGGGTTTACATGCCTGTAAATAAAGAACTTTTATTATTATTATTATTATAACAATGTAATGGGTAATGCTGCATGTTATGCTATAAACTATCTCCAAATAAGCATCCTTAGCAACAGTCAGATGGGGAGAAGGGAACTGGCAAGTCCCTCACTCTGGCTCACCTGCTGCACTACGCTCATGAACAAGGATTCCTGATTGTCCACGTTCCATGGGGTAAGGCCGAACGCTAAGGCCAAACGCTAAAACACGGGCGGATGCGGAGGCGGGTGCACGCGTCGGAAGTCCGCCGCGGGCGTCGAATCCGCGAGCGGGTACCCGTCGCGGGCGCCCGTCTTATTTAGCGCTGCTAGTATAATTTTGACTTCGAGCGTGTATAGTTGTGTCGAGTTACCATGGATTATTTGCTAATTTATTATTTGGCAAAAAAACGTCGACGCAAACGTCGATTGCCGAACCCGTTCGTGACAAGCAGGCTACTAAGCGGGGAGTTCGTAACCAAATTATTACCCGCTCTGTATCGATGTTCATGATGATGGTAGGTACCTATCTTCCGCCGCGTGCGTCCGTGGCATCTAGCGGCGCTCGACTGATTTGTAGAAACAAACCCGCTCGCGGACGACCGCCGCGCGCGCCCTCGCCGTGCGCACGCCATACTATTTGTTCATTACAGACACGCGAGCGTGCGCCCGCGCAACTTTTAGCGTTCGGCCTTAGTCTTTATTGTTTTTATGGGAATATTGCAGTGTCTGTATTATTAGATACACATAGCACCACAATGATGATCCGTGATTTGGAAGGCACGTTAAGCCGTTGGTCCCGGTTACTAATTACGGATGTTAGTGAGTAATTGTTACATGAGCCATGTCAGGGGCCTTTGGCGGCTCAATCATAACCCTGACACCAGTGTTGAGGCTGGTATTCCACCTCACAACCCACACTATAAGAAGAAGAGACCACGCCTGTATCCCCATAGAGGCAGGCAGAGGTGTACAGTACATACATCCACTCCACTTTTTGTCAACACAATGTTCTTTAGGTATTTATTTCCATCACTATTAAATGCTGGTGTTTAGAATACCAGTAAGTCCAAAAAAAATAATCAAGAATTTTAAAACTAAAATCATTAAAAGGCTTTTTCACATGGTAGGGACTACCTAATACACTGATTTTTTTTTTAATTTTAATGTGTGTATGATAAACTCCTTACCATTACCCATAACACAGCAACTGCATATCGCATGGGACGCGCGCGATAGTCCGATGTTATTGACTCATTTATCGAGTCGCACGCGATATTTCATTCGACCATTCCATGTCAGGCCATAAACACAAAGTCTCGAGACAGTGATGCGACAACGACAAACATATAGATTTGTATTGAACATTAAAAAAATATCTTTATTCAGTAGGTAACATAGTTATGAAATGAAATGAAATATATATTATTTATTGTGGATCATAGGTACAGTATAGGCGTTCATATCAATTACACTTTGAATTGTCAATTTTTTCATAACGAACAAAAAATCTCGCGAAGTGAACTTGATGAAGAGCGTGCACGCTGCGATGTCGCCACAGAGCTGTCGTTTGTCTGTTGAGAGCCCTCAGCGCCCCCCATTTGTCCAGCCAAGTAGTTAATGCCATTTACGGCGAATATACAATAATTCATCAGTCATCTCGATGATCATGGCACTTGCAAAATTGTTGAAATATCGGGAGTCTCTTATCCCTGATTTTAACGCGGTAAGAACGCGGTATTATATGTTTTAATTAATATACAATGACTCACACCAAAAAACAAAATACGATTCCTTCTGAATGTGCCACCTTGATTGGGATGGCGAGCGGATTTAAATATCGTCCAATTTATTTTGTAAGCTAACTTTTATAAGTTTTTGTTACTAACCCTATGGATCTTATGTTGTCCAAATAAATATTTATTTGTCCGAAAAAGTAAGATGATTCCATGCTTCGGAGCTCAGACTAAGCCCCGACTATTATCGGTCGTAAAAACCTCCACTAAAGTACAGTCGAGCAGCGTAGTGGAGTATGCTCCATACCCCCTCCGGTTGATTGAGGGGAGGCCTGTGCCCAGCAGTGGGATGTATAATGTGATGCTATGTTTGAATTGTGCTTGCAGTATCCGAGTGGCTTCGTCGCATACCGCGTCATAAGGAGATGGCCAACTCTCCGACACGCGAGGGCTTCGTGGACTTGCCGCTAGAGGCTGCCGCGTGGCTGCTGCACTTCAAGACCCAGAACCAGGCCATCCTCAAACAAGGAGACGTTAGTACATCATTTTATTCACACAATAATACCCCAGACACACCCTGGACACTTCATACAAAAACCTCGTTTTACACAGACACTACGCATTGACGGTATCGTACACGCGCATCTGTGTGTGTGACGTCTGACGCCCGTACGATTGAAAACTAAAGTAAGACCGAGTGGGTGAGGTAAACCTAGCTCTAGCTAGGAGAGTTTCCGTTCTATACGTAGCATTATTCCTTATTCTATGCCCTAGAGAAGGGAAACGGAAGATAAAGGGACGACGGTATAAGGCATGTCGTCTGTATAACATGGTGTAGAGTAGCAGAGGTTGGAGGACTCCATTGCCGACTGGCAAACAGATAGAAGCTTCTAGAATAAAATATCTGAATAAAGACTTACATTATGGTATCTGCTGCGGACAGCACGCGAGATAAGATTCAAACAATGTAAAATTGACCTTCAACAAGTTTATCGGAAGGCACGTTAAGCCGTTGGTCCCGGTTACTACTTACTGATGTAAGTAAATAGTCGATACATGAGCCATGTCAGGGGCCTTTGGCGGCTCAACAGTGACCCTGACACCAGGGTTGATGATTTTCTGTGCCTTATTAATTAAAAGTAAAAGTTCAAGAAGGAAAACGGCCTTTTACTGCTCATGCCCGCTACAGTTCTCTTTTTTTGTTATTTTTATTCAATTGGCTGCCTTAATATCAGTATTTTCTTTATTCAACAGTTGAAAGTATCAAATGAGTACGTGTGGAGTAAACGGGAGAAGACAGAAGCTGGCGCGACGTTAGCCGAGCTGGTTGAACTCGGCATCAACCGCGTCAAGTACGCCTGTGACGTCGTCGACGCGCTCGTCCAAGAGATCAAGATACTCTCTAACAACAAACTGTAAGTTGCATAATACTAAACTCAATCTACTCGTATCTATGATGACCGTTACTAGCGGCACGCTATGATCACCGTTTCGACGTTTGTCCCCCTCATCAAGTTTTGGTCAAAAATCACTTTGTGATCCCTAGTTTGGTTAGGACATTACAGGCTGATCACCTGATTGTCCAAAAGTAAGATGATACGTGCTTCGGAAGGCACGTTAAGCCGTTGGTTCCTGTTATTACTTAAGTAAGTATGTAGTCGTTACATGAGTCATGTCAGGGGCCTATGGCGGCTCAATAACAATCCTGACACCAGGGTTGATGGGGTTGGTAATTCATCACGCATACGATAGAACGTCAAGTTTTGTATTATTTAATAACTACGCTAAAGGAGCAAATAGCACTTCATTGGTGTTCATCGAGTTTTGTAATCATCTATATTGCATTGCTAGTATAGTATAATATACTACGTAAAACAGAGATACTAGGATACTAGACAAGTTGCTGCTAAAACGCGCGAAAACAGAGCGAATAGAGCGCCGGTGGCATTTGAACTAACTGTCAAAGTGTTCATAATGATACGACACACCGCCACTAGATGACGCTTATCTCCATATCGTCACTGGAAAGGCAAAATTACGTAAGCGCCAAAATAGGTATTTTGGGTTTTTTATATATTCGGAATCAGCGTTTCATGCTGCGTCGATCTGTCTGGGTAGCATTGCGATACGAGCACTTTTTTGGCGCTTACGTAAATTTAAAAATAGTTGACTTTTTTCAATTCCAGTTTCTTAAACGACAAGATTTTGGTGTTTTTTTCGTGACTGGTGTATAAGTAATATTGTGTTCCTATATAATAACTACATATTAACTTTAAGTAAATTTGGCATTCTATAGTTTGAAAAGTATCATTTTATTAGTAATTTTGGACTACTGAAAATAAAAAATAGACTATGTATAAGTCATTTTTATTTACAGCTTTTAAAATAAGTAAGGCGTATAAGAAAAAAATGTCTTGGCATGTTTATTCAGTGAATGGCGTATAAGTAATTTTGACTTACAGTATTTAGAATAAGTAAGGCGTGTACGTAAATTTGCCTTCGCATTTTTATGCTGTTATTAAGCAAGTTTGTGGGCTAGCAGAAAGTTTCCCAGGAAGTTATTTTTTAACAATAGGTCTAAAAGTAAAACTATTTTAGAATTGATTTTATAATTTATTAGCGACCCGCCCGGCTTCGCTCGGATGCAATGCTGAGGAAAAATGAAATTATTTATGACATCACATTAAAATCCTCAAAAATAACAGTATTTCTACACTATTTATTGGATGTTATTATACATACCTATAAACTTTCTTCTTGAATCACTCTATCTACTAAAGAAAATTGCATCAAAATCCGTTGCGCAATTTTAAAGATTTAAGCGTACATAGGGATATAGGGACAGAAAAAGCGACTTTGTTATACTTTTTAAGTTCTGTCGTTTGCATATTTAGCGCCAATTTTGAACCGAGAACTCAAAATTCACATTTGTTGGAATTTCGAATATCAAAACAATTGAAAGCATTAGGATTAATGCAATTGTTTAGTCACAGCGTTGGTTTGAATCTGTCAGGTCACGTCCGTCTTACAAAGAAAAAATTTCTATAACTTTCGAAGAGGCCTACCGCGACTTCAGTGTTTCAAACAGTTAAAATCTCTATTCCACGATTAAGTGCCATATCTGCGAACCATCGAACGCTGGTATTTAGAATTCGAGCGTGGACATCCGCCTTCACTGAAGATAATATCGTTGCTGTGAGACAACTAATCCTCAAAAATCGTCATACGACATACCGAGAATAGAGGCGTTATTAGGCATTTCAGGGACAACTATTTAAACGATATTGCATGAGGCACTTGGTGTGAGAAAACTAGTTTGCCGTTGCATCCCGCATTTTCTGACGATCATAAGGTAGCCCGCGTCAGATGATGTAAGAAAACTCTTCAGAGGTTCAACCGAGGAAAGTCAAATCACGTGTACGACATCATCAGTGGTGACGAATCTTGGATTTATGCTATTATCCTGATTCCAAACAACAATCCACAGTTTGGGTCTTCCAAAACGAGTCAAAGCCGACTAAAGTTGTTCGCTCTCGAAGCACTTCAAAGAAGATGGTGGCTACCTTCGTGGAGAAAATCGGTCATGTTGCGACAATTGCACTTGAAGATCGTAGGACGGTTAATGCGGATTGGTATACCACAAATTTGTTTACCACAAGTCATCGCCGAACTTCGAAAATCTAACCCAAAGCGACGAATGATGATGCGCAGGGGTGCAGGATGCTGCACCATGACAACGCAAGCTCACACACCGCTCGTCAAACGATTATTTGAAGCAGGAAAACGTAGAAATTCTTGACCATCCTCCATACAGTCCTGACCTAAGCTCCAATGATTTCTTTACATTTCCTAAAATTAAAAAAGAAACTCTTCGCGGTCAAAGGTTCCAGTGCGGTGAAGAAGCGGCCACCGCTTTCAAGTCAGCCATTTTGAACACCTCTACTTTGGAGTGGAATAAATGTTAAATAATACCTGGTTCGAGCGAATGGAAAAGTGTATTAAACTTCGTGGTAAATACTCTGAAAAACAATAAGGGGAATTATTGAGGAATTAGAAATTATTGAGGAATTAAAAAGACTTGACCCTTCCAGAGACTTGACTAGACTTAGAGCCACGTATGCTTGTCCTAATTCAAACAATTATGAGCCCAAATATACTACTGCATGGTCGACTGTGCTGCCCTGCATATGTTATGTTATGTTAGTGGGCTCTGTTTTCCGCATTTAGACTCTAAGGTGGCCCATTATGCGTGTAATTGTTGACTACGTAAGCCAACCTATCTCCTTCTAGAAGCTCAGAAGCCTCCTGGGGATTTCACAGGCTTCGCGGAGCGACCCCATTCCTTTGAGGATTTTTACCCGTTATGCTGACACTCCCGTGCATTCCAGGATTACATGGGGGGCAGTTTCTTCTGCGTCCAGACAGCCTCTGCAAAGTGGGCTGTCCGTTATCCCTAAGTTAAATAGGTGCTTGTTGAGTGGGCAGTGACCCGTTATACTGCCCACTACTATTCGGAGGTCATTGCGGTTTAAGCGAAGCAGTCGGCGAGTGAATTGGATATCATAGACATGATATCCTTCGACTGTCTGCATGTGGGAAGCTGTGCCCATCTGTCGTTGTGTAGTTGCTGGGTATGGTCCCGTACCCACGAGCGTAACTGACTGAAAGGTATCGGCAGGATTGGTTCGGGTCCATATACCCTGGTGTCTGATCCTCTTCTTGCCAGTTCGTCGGCGGCATCATTACCCAGCGATCCACTGTGCTGCCCTGCATATTATGGACGGTGGATGCCAATGACAAAATTAAGGGCAACATCCTTCTTTCAGTCATTTTGTAATATCGTCCATCTTGGATTTTAAATTTTGACATAATCACAGTATTCTACTTGTGTAGCTATTTCATTTGATACCCATATTGAGGGGGTTTGGAAAAATATGTAATCCCTCATTATGTACCGGCTGCCATCTTAGATTTATAATGTTATTGATTTTATTATATTGTATTGACATCGGAATTAAAGGTGCGTACCAAATTTCAGATCAATCTGACAACAGGAAGGTACTTAAATTGCAATATCTAATTTCGATACAAATATACCGTACGGGTTTAGCTAAATAAAACCGTTGAACCCTTTCACGGACAGAGGCCATGGGTCATTGGTGGTTCATAATAGGTAGTATGACACCTTGGAATCGGAACGTCCGTATACGTTCTGTCTTTGAAAGTGTTAAAAAGAAACTTTTACAAACAGATAACGGGTTGTACGCTATTATTTATATTTTATGAAACTTTATTTCTGGCACTTCAGTATTTTAATAGCTATTTTTATAAATCAATTGAAGTAATAAGTAATTTAAGGAGGTATTAAGAATAATTATTTGTCTCTTACGTCTTTTTACCCATGTAAGATATTACAAAAACTTACTTTAAAGAATCTTTGGTGAACTGACATAATCAATCGATCACTTTTTAGGCAATTTTGACATAATGAAAGCAGATGTGTAAAAGTCGTTACAGTAACTTTTACTCCGCTAACATTACAGTATTATTATATTTAAAGAAATATTGTCGTTCTCGTATGCATTGTCGTAAGAGCTGTAAGTAATTTTGCTTCCAAATAATATTTTAACCAGATGGCGGTTAAGTAAATTTGCTTTACTGTAAACTGAAATCATTTTTACGTAAGCGCCACTATATCCTAAAATAGCAATCCAACTGTTATGATATGTATTGCTGGACATAGAAAATTAAAAAACAATGTAACCTTACATTGACATCATCTAAATTGGATAATTGGGTAAAAAGTTATGATAAAAAAACGAAAAAATGAAACTTTAAACGGCTTTTTCTCGAAATGGCCTTTTGGCGCTTACGTAAAGTTGCCTTTCCAGTGACGATATGTAAGCTTAAACAGTTGCCGACATCTAGTTACTACAGGGCGTAAGGATGTTTCGGGGTACCGAACACATCATGGTTACCCCGTTAGCCACACACAAGTCAGTAGTGTGACTAGTGACTGACGATCCAACGATGTAACGTTGGAAGTTGTATATATACGTTTCGTTCTGCGATCTTCGATAGCGCGTTCTAGGCCATCTCCATGTATGATAGACGCCATCTGTTAGAAATGGGCGGAACTAGCTGGTCAACTAGTTAGGTCTGCCACATAAGGTAAGTTATAAAAACTGAAAGCTTTATTTATTCTTTCAGATGCAAGACATTCGTAGCAGTGGACGGGTTCAACAGTTTCTTCTACCCCCTAACGCGGCTGCGGACGCCGACCAAGAGGAGCGTGAAGCCTGAGGAAGTCTCACTGACTACTTCCTTCTTGGAAATCACTAAGAATGATTGGGTAATTATGAAAATTCATTATGTTACGATTTAATTCACTTATGAACATTCATAGTTTACTGCACTATCTATTGTGCCTGGAAATCTGGTCCTTACATTTACAGGCGCTATGTAATTTCAATCAGAGCATTTCGCTATGGATTCACTAGAGTCGATTAATTCTTTCAAATATAACCCTCTCTGACGACGCCCTGATCCGAGGTTCGGGCCCAACTGGGTAGCCTGCCTGTTGTCTTAAATTTTCTACCAAGTGAAACCCCTCAGCGCTCCCCATTTACCACTTGGTAGGAACAAGTAGTTAATGTCATTTGCGGCAAATCTACAATAAGTCACGTGAGAAAAAAGCAGATACTTCTTGCTACAATACATAACATAAACAGCCTATATACGTCCCACTGCTGGGCACAGGCCTCCCCTCAATCAACCGGATGGGGTATGGAGCATACTCCACCACGCTGCTCCAATGCGGGTTGGTGGAGGTGTTTTTACGGCTAATAGCCGGGACCAACGGCTTAAAGTGCCCTCCGAAGCACTGAATCATCTAAATACGTATACGTCTTACTAAAACATAAGTTTTTTTTCGATTACAGAAAAATGGCGCCATAGTACTGACAGCAGACGAGCTGGCAGTGCCTGATGATCATCAAGAGAGCTACCTGCCCAAATACTTGTTGTTCAGGAAGGTACGTAGAGCATACGTAGTACGTAGCATACAGAATCGTAGCTATCAGGTAGTAGATAAAAAATATAATAACAATAATATGCAAAGCATCCCTTGAAGTGAAGTTCTGTATTAGAAAATATGTATGTAAAGTGACAGATTACTATTGTATACTAATGTAGTACTATTGTAACGTAAGTATAAATGACTACTTAACAGCGAATGTAGCCTGAAATTAAGCATTTTTATTGACTGATATTTTCTTACCATTAAGCGCGCATAGTAATTCCCGTCACGGCGACATTTATGTTTACGGGTACATTTGCATACGATTTGTCATAAAAACCGCATTTATATACAATATTTGAAGATCCCTTAAAATAAATAAATATAAGGTCACTACTATATCCTAATGGATGAGAGGTCCACCTATCTACATCCATCGCAAGAAGTACTAAGTACCTACACCTCATCGAGCTTTCGGTTAGACCAGATGTACCGTACCAGACGGACCGTAATAGATGGTGAGCCGTATCGCCGTATATAATGGTCGAGGCAACTGTGTTAGTGAAGACTGCACTTATAATTAAACTTAAAACTACTTACTTTTACTTTAATTTAATTAAACTTGTAATTGATAACTCATTGGTGCAAGTCCGGCACCAAACGCGCGCTCCACATTTGAGAAACAAGCCACTGTTCTACACTGTTCCCACAGGACCATAGTGACTCCACAAAAATCCATAAATCCAAAATATATTTTTCAGGGCTTCGAACATTTGGATCCGTTTGTCCCTGTGGAAGTGGGCAGATACAGTGACAAGGAGTTCCTGTCATGTGCCAGTTACTACAGGGACCGGTTGTGGCTGCGAGGTCCGCCTGAGATGGAGAATGAGCTCAAGTTTACCAGTGCCTGCAACCCTTATAAGTTTATGGAGCAGTGTGCTCCGTTGTAATGTTATTTATTTAGATTGATGTAATATAAATTATGTTATAGTTCAAAGTTTGTTTTTTTAAACCTAAACCATAAATTTTGTAGTTGTGGAATGTTTGCAAATAATTATTCAGAATAGGAATTCAGAAGAGTAGATATGATAGATAATCATATATTTATCCATAATAATACAATATAAAAAATCAACAGAACAAATAAAACACAATTCACAGGTAAAAAGGGTTGCCAGCTCAGCATAAAACTCTAAAGACCAACAGCTCCAGTAGTAATAGAATCAGAATCATTTATTCAACATAATCATCATGGATAAACTTGTTGAAGGTCAATTTGACATTTTTGAATCTACTTCATTTCACAAAGTGAAGAGAAGAAACTGTAAAGAAACAACAGAAAAAATTACAAGAATATAATAATTATTCAGAGTTGTGTACAATGTACAAATGTAGTAAGAAAAACAAAACATGATTTTAATAATTTATTTCACTGAACAGTACATAGGTATATCTACAGAGTTACACTTAAACCGAAATCTAGACATTGTAGCCGACGATGTGGCGCTTGCCGATGCATTCTCCAACGAAGAACCAGAAGAGCACCTCAGCGCCAACCAGGGTGTTCACTGTGGCCTGCTTGACGGTCTGATTTTTCCACGCCCCCGACTTGGCACTCGACAGGAGCTTGCCAATACCAGCTTTAATCTGAGGGATCTCGCTCAGTTTGGGAGGGGCCAACTCCACCCGCGCGTACTTCATGAAGATTCCTAACTTGGGGCGAGCCTGCGCCAGTGCCGCTGAAATATACAATCTTTCATTAGAAAATGACAAATTGCTGTTTGAAGTTACTAACATAACCTATCTGTGCCAATGTTAAAGGTTACAGCTACAATGATACAGAGTGGTAGTTCAGTTCTGACTTTGATACTCGTTTTAATAAGGGATTCTGTATTGATCAGGAGGGTTGGAAACAATTGATCTTACGGCAGACATTGACCCTCAAATTGTCAGAAAAATTACTAGAATTACATAACTGGAAGAATCAAAACAACAGTTGTACAACTTCGAATCGAAGATGGTAATTTAATATTTAACTACTTACAGTTAACCATAGACGCCATTTCGATATATTTAATTAATTAAAACAAATGAAGTACTAAAAACAACCCCAAATTTTTGATTTCGGAAGGAATTGGACTAGCTGTCGACTGTCAAATCCAAAACGTCAAAAACGCATTTCAGTAGCGCCATATATTTTTCAGTTTTGAATACTCGAATTTTGAGTTTATCCGGCCGCTGGAATATCCGGATTTCCGGTTGTGAACGGGGGCAAAAATATTTTAACAACGGCAACATTAATTTCTACAAGGGTTGCCAGTATGAGGGTTCTTTCCATGGTTTTAAGGAAAAAATATCACTGGAGAAAGATGTTTTTCATTGTTTTAGCCTATCCAACTTTTTCTTCACTTAAATAATAGACATTTGACGACTTTTATGATTATGACTTTGGCTATTTGCTGGAGATATTTGTTGGGCACGGTAAATGTTTGTCATGTACGATGGAGTATGGTGTGATATATTTTTCTGAAGTAAACATGTAAGTGTAAGATATAAGATTTTCACGTTGTAAAGAGGGGTATTTTTTTTATAAGAAATGGGGGAATTCTAAAATACACGGCTGGCAACCCTGCTTGCTACGTCGATCGTTTTCTGTCAAGAAGAGCCGGCGATAAATGTGAAGAAAATTGTGTTTCGTATTAAATTAAAGCGTTTATCTTAGTAAAATAGTGTTAAGATTGTAGAGTCAGACTTAGTTCTGACCTAGACCTCTTCAAAAATGAGTATTCGAGGTTTGTAGCCGTATTTTGTATTGTTCTTATATCGGTAGCGTGGCGCTGAAGATATCGGCTTATTTTTATTCTATTCTGTAATAATTAGCCGTGATTTTTATTTAGGTTTTATAACATATCCTATTGGTCCTCAAAATTTGCTATGAATATCTCATGTTGTGTTAAAATTTGGGTTTAATGTTTGGGACACGTCACTGTTGATGATGGGCCACCGGCCGCCTTGTTTATGCTAATTGATTAAGGTTATAGAAAATAGTTATAGGTCATATAATTGTACACAAGTAACATACATGTTGTAGATAAAAATAAATGCATTGATTGTTATCTGAAATTAATAAAAAACAGAATTCACAAACTGCTTATAGGAACCATATCTGAACTATGATTAGGTACCTACCTGTTTACTGTTATAAGTTTTTTATTACACTTATATCACAGCTCCTTAATGTACTGTGCTTTATAGATCTTATTACTGGTTAATAAATTACACTATTTTCATATTATTAATTTTATTACCGATATACCTGATACAAAATCTGTTGACCCTAAACACCTATGGCTGTCATGTGGAATCCATGCACAATAATGTTATTAAGATTGTAGTTCTACTAAACATTAAAAAGTAAATAAAAATAAAAAAAGTTATTATTATTTTGTACAAAACATTAATTCTAACTGTAGTGCTATGCCAGTACTTAACACAAAACTGCATTCATACTATTTTCTTTTGCCCATTTATGGGACAGATCATGCTGCCTAGTAATCAGCAAGCTTTCTTTACATTGTAAGTTGAATAAGTGAAGTTTTCAGCAATATATTTATTTCTCTTTTGTCTCAATTTTTATATTGGCTTGTTCTAGGTCTATTGTTCCTCGTATTGAGTGTGGCAGCCATCAGTCATGCGAGCATTCTACAAAACACAATAGACCTTAAGAAGCTACAGGGGATCCTCCAGGAGGGCGTCAAGAGCAAAGACATCTCCACACTATACTACTCACTGAAAGGACTCCAACTGTTGAATGCTAAAATACCTGATGTTTGTCAGGTAATGATAATATTTATTTCATGAATTATGCCTATTCTATTAATGGTGCTCACTCTGAAAATTAATTTCAATTTAGCTTGCCAGTTCCAATGATAGATCTATCTCTTTCTTACACTGATTGTAAGTAAAGGACAGCAAGTTGTAAATTAAATTAAAATAAATTGTTGTTTGGCTGTTTTATTCTAGCTGTGGTTTGCCTGTTCACTGTTAATGTTGAACCTACATAAATGTCTAATGTCTATCTATCTACTCAGCCTGTATCCACCTACTGCTGGGTATAGGCCTCTTCTGTTTCATGCCATCCTTTTTGGTCCTGTGCAAGTCTCATCCATTTCTTTCTGGTGTACCTCACATTTAACTGATAATTACAGTCATAACAAAAATATAATAAAAATATAATGTGTTTGTTCCAAACACTACAATGAATAAAAAAAATTACAGTCCTTAATGGAGTTAATCATTTCAGGAAATCAAAGCATTCAAGTTTGACACCTCAAACTTGGAGCAGATCTTCCACTTGACCAATGCAGCAGCAATCGCAGGCTGTGTCAACTTCCTAAATCCACAAGTCCTGGCTGGACCATCAAAGTTTCTAGATAAGAAGGATGCGACCATTGCTGAACTGTACCAGTCGGTGTATGCTTTGAAAGCTCTGGGTAAAGGAGCCATCTTCAACAAGGATGAAGGTTTAAAGAATCTCATTCAGTTGTTGAAGAAAGATGATTCCCCTTCTAAGTGAGTACTGTTTTTCTTCTAAAATACAAAACGAATATAAAAGATCATTTATTTTCAATAACCTTTAGTAGCACAGATTTCCAGATACAATAGTTTTAACTTAAAGTTTGCATTTTAAAAGGACTTTTGGCTTTAAATTCAAATAATTTATTTAAAAAAATAACATTTCATTTGTGTTAGCACTATGCCTTATTCTATGTTAGTAAGACCACAAGGGATCATTAGAGATCACTAACATACATAAACACTTGTGCTTAGACTATTAGTGCTCCCACTAGCCTGATCATTGCCAGTGGTTTTGGATAGTCGTGTGATAGATGTCTTCACAGCAATTTTGTATTTTTTTTTGTTCTACTTGCTACTTACAGCAGTATGTAAAAAGTTTTTATGTGATACATGAGTGCTGGCATCCCAGTAGCCGCTGTGAAGCGTGACTCGCGCTTCATGATAAATAGACGTGGCATCACGACTGTACCTGGTAGGCAGAGGTGTGTAGTATACACACCCAACTTTCCAACTATGTCTGAGTCTCATGCGATAGGGGGATATTGTCATTAACTGGGTGCAAATCGTGGAAACCTGGATATTGATTATCTAAACCAATAGAATGTATTTATCGCGTGACTCGCATCTGTCGGTGGCTGTTGTGCTACTGGTGCACGTTTGGTGAGGTCCACCTACCATGAACTCACCTCGTGTGCCCTGCAGCTACGGGTACGTGTTCGCGCTGTGCGAGCACATGGGCTGCGAGAGCTGGACGGCGTCGCACGCGGAGGGCGTGCTGCTGGCGGCCGACGAGACAGACGCGCGCGCGCTGCACTTTGAGGGTGGGCTGCCCACCACCGCGCTGCTGCTGGGGACCATCGCCAGGTGAGTGGCGGAGTGCTGTCGTAGCGGTAGTTACTCTACATACATACTGTTAACATATTAGTATAAAAACACACAGATTGATTTTCAAAGTTAGTAATTGTCTTAGTCTTGTGAATTGTCAATAAATGTTTCTTGTTTCTAGTAATAGTAGTTTTGATCTTTAAAATCAGTCTGTGTGTTTTTATAAATGTTCACAGTTCACACTATCTTTTAACTCATATTATGTATTTCTAGTCTACGAATAAAATTATAAGTAGTATTTAAATCCAATCTGGGAAATTGAGTTACATTCAAAAATAACTTTAATGATTCAACTAAATAGATATGCCACCCCTTTTTTAAATTTCGCAAAACTCGTCTTAGTGGGCACCCACGGAACCCCATCCAAAATTTGAGATTCCTAGCGCCTGTAGTTTCTTGATGATTTCATGAGTGAATCAGTCTGTCGGTGACCTGTCGCTTTTATAATTATTTTATCGACAGGTCGTACAAGACCCTGAAGAAGCCGTCCCCGCTGTCGGAGGAGCAGCGCTACAAGTTCGCGCAGTACCTGGTGTCCCGCCGCGTCGTGTCGTCCGCGCGCGGGGCCGCGCTGCTGCTCGAGGCGGCGCTGGCGCTCGGGGACGATGACGTACTAACAAATTTTTTTCACCCCTAATACAACATTGCCCACAAATCAATGTATATTGCAAAATTTTTGTATTTAAATAATTATATTAATTAGAACACAAACATAAACTAAACTAATTGACAAGTCATAATAATTCTATGCAAAATCTGAGACTGTAGCCCCGCGGCGGGACATCTTTCGTGGCACGGACCATATTGTTTATCTTTTAGTCTTCATTTTGTAATAACACTGAAAGTTTAAACTTACAAAAAACTATCAATCTTAATTAGAAATGTCTATTATCACTTAAATTTTTCGTATATCTATTTATTATTAGAATAGACACTGGTGGCCCTAGCAAATAATTAGGTGGTGCGAGACCTCGAAGTGGCGCCCCTCAGCCCCTTAAAATACAAAACCCAGTGGCTCCCCTCTAGATACGGGGCTACTGGCCAGGGTGGACAAGTCTTGTTGATTTTGGCGCCCCCCCTATTTCGGCGCCCGGTGCCGTCGTACCGTTCGCAGCGCCCTAGGGCCACCGTTGAGAATAGAGCCATTGTCATCTAGATTCCGATGCCATTGACGATGTCCTCCCAGCGACAGAATGGTCTTCCTTTGTTTCTTTTGCCGTTTCCTATGTATCGATATATTTATGTGGTTCGTCTCCATCACAGCCAACCCCGATCAGCATCGCAATCAAGGGCCGCAAGTACATCACATCAGACGCCGACACTATCGAGTTCACAGTGTCCGACCTAGTGGGGCGCCCTGTGCGCGGTCTCAAGCCTGAAGAAGTAGTAGCACAGTCCGGCACACGCTTGGCGGACGACGTCGTAGTACTGTCTAAACAACCGTTAGTACAGAAGCCCGGGGAACCGACCACTTTTGTCCTGAATTTGAGCAAGATCAAAGCCCAATACGGGCTATACAAGATTGCTCTAAGTGCAGGAACGAAGAGTTCCATAGTGAATGTGGCAGTGTTGGGTGAGATTCAAGTCAGCAGCGTGGAGGTCGGGTTGGGTGACGTGGACGGCACAACAAGCCCGAAGATCACTACTGTGAACTACCCCAACAAGCTGACGGATCATCTACAGGCTGATCATCTACAGAAGTGAGTAAACTTTTGTCTTAATTAAACTAATTTTATTTGCTGAATTCATTGGTTTAGAATTAGATCACTTTTGTCTTTAATGATTACTTGCTCTAACGGACTCTGCGGTCCAGTGGTTGAGCGTTGAGCTCACGATCCGGAGGTCCCGGGTTCAAATCCCAGTGGGGACGTATTACAAAAATCACTTTGTGATCCCTAGTTTGGTTAGGACAGTACAGGCTGATCACCTGATTGTCCGAAAGTAAGATGAACCGTGCTTCGGAAGGCATCTTAAACAATTGGTCCTGTTATTAATTACTGATGTAAGTGAGTAATTGTTACATGCGCCATGTCAGGGGCCTTTGGCGGTTCAATAATAACCCTGTCACTATGGTTGATGAGGTTGGTAATCCACCTTACAACCCGCACGATAGAAGAAGATAGGATAGGATTCCTCCGATAGAATCGTGACTTTCAATGAATTAAGCTTCTGTAGCATGATGTACTATGCCATCGGCAGGGTGTCCCTGAAGTTCTCGGTCCGCGACAAGTACAACACGCCCGTGTTGGTGCAGCAAGCGTTCGTGCGCGTGGCGAGCACCAAGGGAGATGACGAAACCATCTTCGTGGCCGAGCCCGATAATTCCAAGGCGTACAAAGTTGAACTGGTAAGTGATAAGTATGTTTTCTAATGTGCTTTTCATCTATACAGGTTGTTAGTGACATGGTAACGAAAACTTTGAGGTTCGGGATTCAGACCATGATTCTGAGTTGATATCAAGTGGAATTTTCCGTCGCAAAAGAATAAACTGAAAATATTTAAAATAAATCCTAAAATCATGAATTTTCCGACAGGAAATTCCACTTGATATCAATTCAGAATCATGGTCTGACTCATCCCCTTCAGTATTCGTTATGATGTCACTAACACACGGGTAGCAAAGTTTGTATGAAACTTCTATAATTTTAATAGTAGGGGTCACGCGAACGATGTCGCTGGTAACAACTAGTTGTTTTCAAGACTAACTTAAAATTTCTAATTCCTAAACACAGACGAATAGCGACATAAAATCAATGACATTTTGTTTGCTACTAAGAAAGAAAGTTTATTCAGAGACTGTGAGTGGGTTTTGTTTTCTGTGAGTTTTGGCACTCAATAATCAACTGCAGAGAGTATAAAGAGACTGCTTCCATGTTTAGTTTTGTTCATCGTGAAGGCTCAGTCCCATTCCAGTCTAGTACATAACGATATGAGTTCCAGATTAAATAAACAATTAATCCAACAGAACGTGGGCAACATCGCGAAGCACCTGAACTTCGCCTCGGGCGCGTACTCGCTGACCATATATCTGGGTGACAGCGCCGTGTCCAACCCTATCGCTTGGACCATCGGCAACCTGCACTTCAACTTCGGCAAAGACGCTTATGCTGTTGGTGAGTAGAGTAATAAAGCACACCCCTGACTCGCCATAACCTCATTTTTACCGAGTGCCGCCTTAGCACGTAAGTGCGAACGAGACAGATACACCTTAGGGGCTTACGGTCAAGACTAAAGTCAGAGGGGGTGAGGTAAATCTAGCTCTTCGGCGCCTAATACAATATGGTGCGGGGCGGAGTGTCCGTATAATGTAAAATTCATATACATTTTCTGGTTATTTGCTTACCTCTGTGGGAAATAACCGTAGAGTTTATGTTATGTGTTAGGCATACAAATTTAAAAATACTTTTTTATGACGTTTCTATGCACTTTTTTTGCAAGGTTTTTGTTTCAAATAGAAACAGTCAGATCTGAGGTTACTCTAAAAAGATAGTTTCCTAGTTTCAAAAAAAATTTGCTTTTTGTTTACTTGTGGCCTTTAGATGGCCCATTAGGGATTACTGGGGGGTTAAAATGGCCACATCGAAGCAGTTCATCTTAGAAAGCGATGTTGCAATTTGACATTTGCGCGTATAAAAGTAAGTGCTCAATGCAAATAAATGTCAAATAGCAATATTGCTTTCTTAGATGAATTTCTTCGATGTGGCCATTTTAACCCCCCAGTAATCCCTAATGGGCTATCTAAAGGCCACAAGTAAACAAAAAGCAACCTTTTTTTAAACTTGATATGAGTTTGTATAGACCGGTAATGCGACTTAACCAAATACTACAACAGGTATTCGATAAAACAACAGGGGATGTAACAGGCCACTTCGAAGCAATTCATCTAAGTAAGCTATATTGCTCTTCAGATGAATTGATTTGATGTGACCTTTATAACCCGTCAGCACTTTTGTAAAGCGACTTAGCCACCCCGTAACAAATGTCTGCCGCAGGCGAGCCCGTGCCCGCGTCGGGCGTGTCCCGCGGCCCCCTCCCGGAGATCGCGCACGAGTTCCGCTCCCCGGAGGCGCGGCCGCCGCGCGCCGTGTCCGACGTGTTCGCGTGCGCCTGCGCCGCGCCGCTGCTGCTGCTGCTGCTGCTGTGGGCCAAGCTCAGGGTCAACCTCGGACACTTCCCAATCTCACTCAGCGCGCTCGTCTTCCATTTGTCGCTTGGAGGTAGGTTTCAACAAGTTTTTGTATCTGCATTGTTCAGAAACGAAAATAGTTAATACATTACAACCTATTCAAGTGAAATACTTTTTCGTCAAACGAAGGGCCGGCCATCTTGATCTAGTGGTTGAGAGTTAGACTCAAATCCGGAGGTCCTAGTTTCGACATATTACAAAAATCACTTGTAATACCTGCTTTCGGTTAGAACACTACGGGCTGATTACTCAATTGTCCGAACGTAATATGATTCGTGCTTCGAAAGGCACATTACGCCGTTTATCCCAATGATAAGAGCACGTAATTAAAACTTAAACTAACTTGGCAATGTTCCTCGACAGGTTCACTAGCGCTATACGGCGTGCTGTGGCTGAAGCTGTCGATGTTCGAGACGGTGCGCTACCTGCTGCCGCTGGGGCTCGTCACGTTCCTGTCGGGACACCGGCTGCTGCGACGCCTCGTGCAGGACAAGCAGACACGCTAATGTACACCGCAGCTTGACTACGGGACACTTGGCATATATTATTATTATTGCGTATGGCAGACAAAAATAAAATATCCTGCGTGGATCATATATCCAGCTTATGCTCCCCTAACCAAGTCTCTGCCGCATTCGTCACACAATGCAGCCCATATATTAGAAATTCTTAACGGAATGCCTATTCGGCCGGACACAAACCAGCTCTAAAACTAGTGTCGTCCTGCTCTTACAATAAGTGCAAGAAAGATAGCTAGTTTTAGTGCTGTCAAAAGTGATCGATTTACTACATTTTATAACGTAACAAGTAATCCGTTGTTGCGCTCGTGGTAAGAATGTTGTACCCGTCCCTCTATTTCGTTAACATGAGTCTTGTATCTGCCTAATATTAGGCTAGTTTCCAACTAGTCAAATCAGTTACTTTTCAATAAACGCCATAACACAAAATTACTACGGAATTTGTATGAAAAAGCACACTGTGACGTCATAGAAAAACGTAATAAAATGAAGGACTTATTATTACGTTTTTCTTGATTAAAATTCATAAATAAGCTAAGTAAATAGAAAAAATGAAATGTTTTTCGTTAGTTTTAGATCTGTCTGTATTTAGAAATCAGAATTTCGTAATTTATCTTGAACCTAGTACACGACCAATTTAAGGCAAAATTAGTCACAAAAAAGAATGATTTCAGCTTAGTCATCTATAGATGTTGATAGCCGCGCACAGCTGCTCACCAAAGCTATTTTTTTGTTGCTTAAAAGTTTTTTATTACTCAATTAGAATACCACAAGCGTCCCGTTGTCAAGCTAAAGTTAGAATTAGAGTAGGAATAAGCGTGTCTTCGCCCGACCGCACAACCAAAGGGTTTATAACTTTTGGAGTCAACAAAGTGCATTTTATTTATATTATGTCGTCACCAGTGTTACTTTTTATGTAAGATTTGTTTGGGTATGTGCAAGTGTGACTTATTCCTATTTTATCAAAAATATTTATAAGCAATTCATTATCACCATTCCTGCATTTTGAGAACACATTTGGATGTTGTGTTTTATATTTAAGTGTGTTCTTTAAAGGGCATAATTTCATCTATAGATTTTTTAATAAATGATGTGATTCGTTTCCAATCGTTTCTTTGAAGTGAAGCGTGAATTCCTTAGAAATAAAAACACTAAATTCTGCAAAATAGGTAATTTAATTAGAAAATTTTGGAAATGTTACTAAAATTATATCACACAAAATTATTAATTTAATCATCTAAGCAATGATTACTCAACCCCGTAAGTTGACATTAGCTAACTTATCGATGGACATCCAGAATATCATATATTATTCTTAATTAGGTACACAATTCATTCTTAAAATGTTAAAGGATATCTATTACTAGCGCTTCTCTTGTAATCACAGATCAATCGTAACACTTCGTACATTGACGATTCACCTCTAGCTACAAAAGTAAACTAAGCGCCTCTCAATTACATCTAGATAAAGCTTAATATCTAAAGGCAAACTGTTTGTAATATAAGACAGTTGACTAATAAACGAGTCTTCAAAAACAAGAGCAGCTTTCGCGGCACGACTACCTCGCAGCGCGAATCACATCCAGGGCTTCGACCAATGGCCGTACGACGTATATCTACCGTAGGTAGCATTCGCTGCGTCTATTGGTCAAAGCACTTGATATAACTCACACTAAGCGCGGCGGGGCTGCCGTGCAGACCCCGCTGAGTAACATATCTACCTCGGTATACATATTTAATATCTATTTTTACATTTATTGCTATGGAGCCAAATATCTAAAGATTTTTTGGTAAAAAAAAGATATTTTTTTCTTCTTCTGAAGACAGTAATAATTGTCTAAAAGGCCACTTGTTCCTCAACATTTATCCTATTCAATCGACCGGGTCTACCGGTTCTTACGTTCAATACAAACTACAGAACATCAAGGGAATATTTAGTTTCAGTTGTATAACTAGTTCCGTCTCTGTCTTACACTCGTCGTAAGTGAAGGACGGTACTATTTTACTGCTATCGGACTAAACTAAAACTATTAAATTGTTCTCAGTATTCGACATAGTTGTGATGGTTATACATTGCATAACGACCTGTAAGCTGCGTAGTCAAATGGAATGGGTCAGATCAGAATTTCAAGGTCAGAAGTAGATACTAAATGTCAATAAGCATACTTGAATTATTGCAATTCATAAATTGTTTAGATTACGCAACCTAAAGGATCTTGTGTCAGTAGAGAATATTGCGAATAAATAATACTGTATGTCAGAAATAGTAGTGAGTCAGTTCAAAACTCAGCGTCTAACGTGAAGACATTGTCCATGTGGTTGGCCATAACGCCGTACTTCTGGTACTCTCCCACCTTCTTCTCGAAGAAGTTGGTCTTGCCTTCCAAAGAGATGAGGTTCATGAAGTCAAATGGGTTCTTTGTGTTGTAGTGCTGCAAGAGGAGAATATTATTTAATAGAGAATATGAGACTGAAGATTTGGGTTACATTTAAGGTCAAGCAACATTTGTCAGCTACGGGCTTAGCACCGTAAGCACGCGACTCTTTCTCGCCGCGACAGAGATCGTCTGTCTCTTTCTGTGCAGTACTGTGAGAGTGACGGGTGACGTATGTCGAGGCGAGAAAGAGTCGCGCGCTTACGGTGCTAAGCCCGCTGATCGCACTTTCCTATACTTCTATCCTTATCTGTTACTCAGAACCGTTATTTGCTAGAGCGAGAGAACTAACGCACGCGATAGCATGCTATAACATGCTATCAATATCTGTGGCAATCGCATGGAATTCGATTGCTTCGATCCGCTCTTGCTTCCTCCACATTTAATAATGGTTTCATAAACGCACGCCGGTTCAGAGATCGTACTAAACCTTTTCTAAGGACATCCCCAATTAGGTTAATGTATATCCTTCAAAACATACTAGTGAGTACAAGACTATAAATAAAACCAGAAGTATCTGGCCGCACCTTTTCAACATCTTAGAATATGGTATGTGCAGTGTATACAAACCTTTTCCCCAATAAGGTCAACGAGCAGCCTATCGGCAACGAACTCTATGTATTCTGACATGAGGTCACAGTTCATGCCGAGCAGGCGGACTGGCAGCGCGTCCGTGAGGAACTCCTGCTCGATGACGACAGCGTCCTTGATGATGGAGAGGACCAACTCCTTGCTCGGCTTCTGCACCAGGTGCTTGAACATCAGACACGCGAAGTCTGTGTGGAGGCCCTGTGAAACATGTATAAATTTTAGAATAGAATACTTTAATTGCAATAACAGTGCAAAGTTACGACAATAAGTATAAATTGGACGGTATGTTGTCCCAGCTAAGCAGAAATTAGGTCAGTTATTGCAAGAGCTTAGACTGGCGGTATCAGTCATTTTGATGTTGTGACTGTGTTGATAGACTGATAAGGTGTCAAAGCCTATATTACTTAGATAAGCTATACGTGACTACGTGAATGAGCCCAGTAGATAAGATTTTAATGACTCGCAGTCGTTTAGGGTAGGGACTTTCCACGGTACGTTCGTCAAAAACAATATAGATGGCACTGTACAAATTTTCCTTTAACCTTCTAATTTCGTGGATAACAGATACACGCACGTTTTATGATTGTTTTTTTGGATATAAATGATGACCCTTTTTATTACACCCAGGCATAATTCGATATCCAGAGGTTAATTACTATATGACGAAACCCTTAGCACCACCTTCCCTCCTGCGACCAACAGTGTTGTTTTGAAGATTATGATAAAGGTTGATGGAGGTATTTGGGCTAGTAGCCCGTTCGGAAACACAGAATCACCAGCATGGAGGAGTATGCTCCATACCCCTTCCGGTTGATTGAGCGGAGTTCTGTGCTCTATTGGGCGGGACATACATATATGGGCTATTTATGTATGTTATGGAGGTATTTGTTTCCCAACCCACAAAAAATGCATGTCAGTAATACAAACCTCGTCTCTGGAGATAAGTTCGTTGCTGAACGTAAGTCCAGGCATGAGACCGCGTTTCTTCATCCAGAAGATGGAAGCGAAACTGCCGGAGAAGAAGATCCCTTCAACCGCGGCGAACGCCACGATGCGCTCGCCGAACGTCGCGCTCTTGCTCGCGATCCACTGCAGCGCCCAGTCTGCCTTCTTCTTCACACAAGGGAGCGTCTCAATTGCGTTGAACAAGAAATCCCTGGGAATAGAAGAAGTATTTTTGAATTAGAGTTAACATAAACATTCTATATACGTCCTACTGCTGGACACAAGCATCACCTCAATCAACTAGAGCTCCATGTTAGGAGTTATATAAAGTATAACCTAGTGGTTGTTTTTATTTGTTTTGTTTCCTTTTTTGTAATTTGTTTTTCTTTCTTATTGTTTATATACATAGTTATATTGTTTTCTCGGCATATAGCGCATTAGGTAACCCTGTGGGAATGCCCCAAGCAATAAAGTAACGAATAAAGGGCGCACAATAAGTTCATGTGTTGTTATTAACTGAAAGATAGAATAGAAACTACACATTCATCAATCATTTCATACACTTTTACCCGTTAACAGTTTATAGTCATATACAATTTGATCAGTAAACAAACCTACATACATACAGTAATAACTACTAAAACATAGTCTTGATTTTTTGTTTGCTACCCATGATAATCGCCGCGTCCTTGACAATGTTTATTGTATTCAGTTCAGTCAATAGGTATTAGTACCTATTTTTTACGCAGTTAGGTGTATTAAGTTTAATGTTTCTCTCAAATACACACAAATAACCCAAATCAAAATGGCGATAAGCAACTGAAATTCTAATTATAGACTAAAAACTGTTAATCAACATGCAACCTTATTAACATTTTAAATAGTACATGAATGATAAGTAGAAAAAATTGTGCCATTAATTAGGTATAATAGTTAACTATGAATGAGTAAATAAGATATTTTTTACACACATAATAACTTATTACTTCTAATTAATTTAAAATGTCTATTTATAAAAACCTACCTCTCGTTGGGATCTCTGATGTATGTGTCAATAAGCAGAGAGTACATTTCAGAGTGTACATTCTCCATAGCAATCTGGAAACCGTAGAAGCACCGGGCCTCCGTCACCTGCACCTCCTGAGAGAAGCGCTCCACAAGGTTCTCATTGACGATGCCGTCTGATGCAGCGAAGAATGCCAGGACGTGCTTGATGAAATGCCTTTCACTATCCTTCAGTGACTCCCAGTCTGATAAATCCTGTATGGAGATTTTAAAGCTTTAATTAGTCATTCTTATAAATGTGATAAAGGTAAGAATAAAAGAAAACTGCTAAAGGTGAAGCAATGCATAATAATTGCTATCATAAAACATAAAGGACATAAAAATGTTACTAAATTTGTAGCATATTTTGTTTTAAATATTGATTGACTTTAATGTTGATATTGTCTTACAACAGAAGTAAGCTGACATATAATATAAAAGGTATGATGTAAAACAAGGAAACAAGCTACATATGGATTGCTACATGAGGAAATAATTATGAAATATTTTTTATTCTATGACTGAAAGAATATGAGATGTTTTATTTATAGGTATCTTACATAGAAAACTGCTTATTTATTCCCTACTCTTTCAACTGCGCATTCATTTCAGTGTGTTATGTTTACATTAAAAAAGTGAATATAGGTTACTTTTGACAAGTCCACTTCCTCCACGGTCCAGAAGGAAGCCTCCGCCTTCTTGTACATCTGCCAGATGTCCGGGTACTGGATCGGGAAGATAACAAAGCGCCGAGGATTCTCACGCAGCAGGGGTTCCAACTGAGGGTCGAATGCTGGAGCTTTCTCTTCCTTTTCAACCTCCATTTTATCCTCATTTACATTCTCATTTCGTACAGCCAATACATTGTTCTTGACTGGAGACTACGAACAAAGAAGTACCGGTAAGATTTATACGGAATACGTATACAAAAAACGTGGTGAATAAAATGTAATCAACATTAGGTACCTTGATGTGCACATTTTCCAAGCCGCTGTGAAGGTTTTCTTTCTCGACAACTGGGGCCATTATTTTTGTTTAATAGTTTTGTTTAAATAAAAATTAAACTATTTAGTAACGCGCACGTTTCATTCAATAAACTGTGAAATTATGTTTCTGGCGTTTTCCACTGTTCGCACTTCACACTCGGAGATCGACAACGACGTCACTGACTGAACGCAGCTGGCTCAATTTCAGGCGGGAAATTTGTTTGTTCCGAATTAAGACTGTATCAATGACAAAGATGAAATAACATAGTCATTCTGTGAAATAATATCTCAGAATATTGCTTTTAAATGTACTGTCTATCAGTTGAAAAACATTACTATCATATTAGTATATGATTTTGTTAAAATGAAGAAATTTAATGAGTTTATAAATATAGAACAATACAGTCATAAACGCTCGACTACGATTCGGAAGAGGTACTGCAAGTTCATTGAACCATTCACAGCTGTTTTGTCTAAAAATAGCGGGAAATAATTTCTCCCCACCTTCTCTGCAATATAATCGAAAAAATATTAGAAATTTACAACAAACTTACCTTAACTTTTAATACTAGGTAACATACTGTAATATAAGTGTTTAGACATCAAAATACATACGAAAAATTTTGCAAATTCGTTACGAAATAATACACAATTTTCCGCGCCGAAATTGACCACATTTAATTGCCATACCATTGGTTAAAAAATTTACCAATCACAGCAAAAAGTATCTTTCAATTTTCGTTCAAAAAGTATAGAAATAACCTTGAAATAACCATTTTTACCCAACTATATCAAACTTAAGAAGGGTTATGTATACTTTTTGTTTTTTTCGCTTTCCTTTGACTGCTAGTAGATTTTTTACTTTCTCTTTTTAACTTCAATCAAATGTAATTCTCATTTCTTTTGCACTAAAAAGAAAGAAGACCCCTTTTTTAAATGTACTGTTCAAAAAGCCCAAAATTAAAACGTTTATTTGTTCATTGTTCCTCCTTGTTGTAATTTCTGTTATAGGTACTGAACGAAACTGTCAACTTCAAGTCGTGTTATCAAAATATTTTCTAATTCGTTTCATTTTCGTGGTTTTCATTGAATTGATTAGTGTTAATATAGTAAAATTAGCTAATGAAAATGTCTGATAACGATGATGATTATATGTGCGAAGAGGAAGAGGATTACGGCTTGGTATGTCACTTGTGTTTGGTTATGTTTCGTGACTGAAACTTTACGCATATTTTTTACTTCTGGGATGCTTTGCAGCAGTTTCCTTGCTTGTTCGTATGTTACTATTGAAAATGCACCAAGAATATCCCTATAATCATCACCACTACTACGTAAATCTACCCTAAATCATCGTGCAAATATGGTTGTACCGTCTTCATCTTTCCTGGTAAACTCCTTCTTATTGCCAGGACACTTATTTATTTAGTGTTAATGTAACACATAGATAGTAATATATATATTTTTGTAACAGAAGTATTAAATTATCATTTAATTTTGTTCCATTACTATTGGTCGTACCTACTTCATCATTTTCAGTTTATTTTTTTAAATCTGTGTAGCCAGCCAGTAGTAAATTTTATGCATATTAAGTATTAATTCACATTTCTTTGCATTGATAATTTTTTTATTTCCTTTTTTCAATCACAATTTATATTATTATGTTAAATGGAATTAATTGCCACGTTCTTGAGGTAAACTAGAAACTTATTTAATTCAAGAGGGTAGTTAAAGGTGTGGATACAAGACAACAGCCATTTTGTATATTTCTGAACCTGGCTGGCTGAGGGAGGCCTGTGTCCAGCAGTGTGACATGTAGAGGCTATTTATGTTTATATTTATATACATATTATACTTAAAAATATTTTTAGGAATACTCGGAGGACAGCAACTCAGAACCTGATGTGGACTTAGAGAATCAGTACTACAACAGCAAGGCTCTCAAGGAGGATGAGCCGAAGGCTGCACTCCTTAGCTTCCAGAAAGTTCTGGAGCTCGAAGGGGGAGAGAAGGGAGAATGGGGTTTTAAAGCTCTCAAGCAAATGATCAAAATTAATTTTAAGTTGGTAAGTGAGAACTACCTTATACAAAAAGGAATGACAAGTAACTGTGGAAGTGGTAGCTGATAAGACTAAATGGAAAGAAAGCAGGCTTAAAACAAAATGAGTTGACTCAGTGGTCAAGAGTGATTAGAACTCAATCTGGACTTCTGAAAGAAGAGAGAAAATAGTGGGACTTTGAATGATCTTAAATCAGCACTATCATCTGTGAGTGTATGTTTGAGAACTGATAATTGGCTACTTGACAATTGTAACAAAATATGAAATATGTTGAATAGCAGCGTTTTACCTACCAATAAAACGCTTATTAAAAACTTGCCTAATTCGAAGCCTATGTATGTGAGAGTAGCGTTTGACATTTTATCCTGTGGCAACACTGAATATATTTCTGTCCTTATTGCTCTTACGTACTTGGACGGTTTGTCTCTTTCACACCTGGTAGGAGAAGTGTCAGCATAAAATGCGAGACACGATCGCCGCGCTTCACATTGAGTTTCACATACTTACACCAGGCAGAAATAAAAATTGTAGGCTTCGAATTAGGCAAGTTTTTAATAAGCGTTTTATTGGTAGGTAAAACGCTGCTATTAAAAAACTGTGCCGTTATTCGAAGCCTATGTATGTGAGACGTGTTTGTTATCGCCTGGTGTGAGAGACAAATGTTGAAATTAACTTTTAAATTAAGCCTAAGTAATTATATAATTTTCATCTAGATACTAAAGCAATTTCATATGATTCTTTTAGGATGTGTCAGTATCATATAAATTAAGTATGCAAAAATCAGTGTACCTACATAGAGCAAATGTAATGACTTTAAAGAAGGGTAATTAACAGTCAAAGACACAATATAGACATAAACATTTATTAAGAAAAATTATGTAAATTATGTATACAGGTCAATTAATAATCTTCTTTATTTCTTCTTTTATGATTAATAAATCAGATTAAACATCATATAATTTAACGCAAACTAAATAACCAGGTCGTATGTACCATATCAAACAGGAGAAAATAATCTAGTTATTGAAGTCGTTTGTTTATCCGGTAACACAGATCTTTTATAATATTTCATAAATACATTCTGCGAGCGCCAATTACCTCTTTTCAAAATCTCGTCTATTGGGAAATTTTGAATCCAATTTTTCGAAGATACCGCTGGTCTGAAGCTTCCGGGAGTTGCATTGATGCCTGCTTCCATCAATAAAGCCTTTAACCAATTTGCAATAGTGGTTCTAGATGCCGCTTTCGGAGGACCACACACTGTTAAAAATAAGTTGTCTAATCGACATTCATCTCGTCGAGTTTTTGATAGTCGAATTAAAGATTTCACCCAAAAAACAGGATCCAGGGAAACGGTTTCTAAATTTGTATGTAATTTCCATCCAGATTGTCTGTAGTCTCCGTTATCTGTTTTGGACCCGTATTTAGGCCAAAATGTAATACAATTTTCTGAAACAACAAAATTGTCAGGGTGAATAGACAGCAAGGTTAGGTCATGAACCCGCCTGCCTGAGCAGAGTAATAGTATGCAAGCAGTACGTTTAGCACACACAAACAGGTCAAAATTGAGTTGAAAATTGTTCGAGAGCCAAGATGACAAAACATCAATATCCCAGACAGGAGGTTTATCTTCTTTAGGTGTTTTATTGGAAATAGATTTTAAGATATGCTGCACTAAAGGATGAGAACTTAACTTTTCTGTGAGGTTTGGATTGCACAAAGTTGAAACTACTGATTTATGCATTACAATTGTATTTTTAGAAAAATTTTCTATCAAATAGAGGTCTGATAAATACCTGGCCAAATCTGATCCAGAGGGAGCTGTCAAGGATATTTTATTCTTTAGCGCCCAGCTTGACCATCGACGCCACACAGATTGGTAAGATTTTATCGAAGAATTTCGCCAACTGGATTTAAGAAGTTGTATTTGGTCCTGAGACCAACCTTTTATGGCCTCACTCCACCCCCACATTTCCATGCCTCCAGTGTTATTTCCTGGACTTTGGGTGGTGGAAAGCTCGTTGATGTGTCTATTAGGACTTCCGTTAGGTTGTAAATTGTGAATGGGGGAGCTATAGAGCGGCTGCGAAGGTCCGGACGCCAAAATGCCTTCTCCCACCTGGGAGCTATCACTATGTACACTCCTTGGGCATTGTTGAGGTGAGTCAAAACTCGAGGCAGGAGGAATGGTGGCGGAAATATCCACGCTAGAGAGAAATTCCATGTTCGGCTCAGGGCATCGTAAAATTCTGCTTGCCTGTCGGTTACGTCCAAGCTTACGTAGCGTGGAACTACATGAGCCGTCTGGGATGCAAACAGATCTATGTCGGGAAGGCCCCATTTCGAGAAGATCTTTTGTGTAATTTGAGGTAGCAGGTGCCATTCTGGTAGTTTGCCTTGGCGGGACAGCTGGTCTGCTTCCACATTGTACCGACCCGGCAGGTGATGAAGCGAGAGTTTTATGTTGAATAAATCCAGGATTTGGTAAATCTGATTTGTTAAATATAACAGGGACATTGATTGGGTTCCACCCTCGTTTTTCAGGTAGGAAAGAGCTGTTCGATTGTCGGATTGAATCTATATTGTAGAGTTTCGCATGTGAAGGGCCAACGCTTGAAATACTTTCAACATTACCAACATTTCCTTCTGATTCGAGTGAAGATTGAGTTCGGGAGCTGACCACGTGCCCGACATGATCAAATTGTCGATTTGGGCTCCCCAACCCAGACCTGATGCATCTGTTGCTATATAATGCGACACTGGACTTGGGTGAATAATTGACCGACTGTTCAGATTTTCTAACCACCATTTCAGTTCTATTAATGCTGGCTCGGGAACAGGGAAATGTTTGTAAGGGCGCATAACACTTAGCCTTTGGCAAAAGGTCAGCAAGGCCCTGTGATTTAAACGACCTCTGGGAATGCAGAAGCTTGCAAAATTCAATAGGCCTACTAAGGATTGCATGATCTTTAAGTTGGCAGTTTTCGTCTGAAGAATATTTTGAATTTTGCGAGTTATTGTCTGGCATTTGTCGCTGGGTAACCATTTTATGTTGTGGAACGGATCCCACATAATACCCAGGAAGTGAAGTTGACGTTGAGGTTTCAGCACGGATTTTGAAAGGTTTACGGTCCAGCCTAGGTAATTGAGCAAATCGACTGTTAACGAAACATGTCTCTGGAGCATGTCTTTGTCTTGGTGGACTATCAAAAAGTCGTCTAGGTAGACTAGCATGCGTACACCCTGGGTTCTTAGGATCTGCGCGACCCAGTTCGTCAAAGTGGCAAATGTCTTCGGAGCGGTGGCTAGTCCAAAGGGTAGACAAGTCATTTGCATCAGAACTCCTTGATATATAAGGCGCAGAAAACACCTGTGTGCGGGAGAAATCGGGACGTGAAAGTAAGCATTTGACAAGTCTATTTTTGCCATCCAATCTTGTGGCTGGAGGAACGTTGGTATTTTTTGAATGTTTACTAGTCGAAATTTGCTTACATGTACAAAGTTGTTGAGGTTGCGCAGGTTGAAAATCGGGCGCTGTGTTCCGTCCTGCTTGGGTACTAGGAACATTTGAGAAATAAAACTTGGAGTTGTAGGAGCTTGTTCTAGAACATTTGTTTGTACGAGCTGGGACAACACAGAAGTCATTTCCTGAGAAAGTGGAGTTTGGAGCGGATGGTCGTAAAATGGAAGATGAAGCGGTGGTTTTATTTTGAATGGGATTCGATATCCGCTGATTATGTCGATAATCGTCTGGTTCGCTCCTAACTTTCCCCATCTGTTTGGGTAATTTACAAGTTGTCCAGCTTGGAAAATCGAGTCAGAATTTTCGCGCACCACGACCGGTGGCGCGAGATCGGTCAGTAAATTGTTTACCGAGTCTTCCTTGCGAAGGACGGATGTTTCTGGGGCGAAATATTCTGCCTTGTGTTGCCTGTGCACGAGGTAAAAGTGTTGTTGGAGGTAACAACGTACTGTTGTAGGCAGGAAATAAACCTTGCGGAGGTGGAAAACAGGGATTCATATGCATGCCTTGCGAAGGCGTAGCAACATTACCACCGTGCGCCAGTGGAAAAGAAAATTGATTTTGGCCTTGCGCAGGCACAAAATTCGGTTTCATACTCGAATTGTTAAAATTGACTGGTTTTTTAGATCTTGTCTCTTTAGAAGGCCAAAAAATTTTTGTGCTGCCTCCGTTCTTTTCGATTGTTGCTGACAAGTCACTGCTTACGAATAGATGGCTGGAGGATGGCGGAATTTTTCGCAAAGTTGATTTAATAAATTTATCTTTAACATGTTTTAGCAAAAAATCCCTTCGCTGCTGAACTAAATCTGCGCGATTACCACATGTCATCTGAAGGAGGTCATTCGAGATTTTTTGATATTCACTTCGAGAAAAAAGGTCGCATAACTTTGTTTCGACTGCCTTCGTGTCAGTCATTTCTACAGAACCAAGCCAAGAAACGAACATTCTAATTACTTGCTCTAAGGCTTCGTTTTGTTTAAGCAAACCCAAAGAAATTGCCGCGAAACCGCGCTCTGTGTAATGCAGGTTTAGAGACGTTTCGTACGGTTTAAATTCCTCATTTGATTCTAGTTCTACGAATCCGGGGGTAGCACAATAATTTTTCTGTACATCTGAGTACCTAACGTCTGACCAACTCTCAGTTTCGAAATGCTGCAACTCTTTTAGTTTTTCTAAATAAGAGTGCGAAGTTTTCGGAATTGCGGGTTCCTTAACAACTGTATTAACAGGTAGCGAAAACTGCGCGTCTATAGCTACTGTAGGAGATTCAGCTTCTGACCCATTAGTTATAGTTGGTTGTTGAATCGCCGCGTTCGTCGGTTGATAAATGGTTTGTTGCAAGTCCTCCATGTGATCAGTTACTTGTTGCGGGTTCGCCGCGTGATCGTTTATTTCTTGCGGGTTCGCCGCGTGATTAGTTGATTGTTGCGGGTTCGCCGCATAAGAAATTGCCACGTCATTGTCTTCTTCAAACAATTCACCACTAATATTCGCGTCAAGAACATCGTCATCATCTTGATAATCATGAAGATTTAAATCTACGTTTCCTACCAATTCAGATTGAGAAGACGGCACTAATTGTGATAAAAAAGATTGAATGGAATTTACTTGCATTGTCAATCTATTTAGCAAATCCTGGTCACAAAATCGTTTAGACACATTATTACTTGGATTGGAATCATCGGGAGCTTTACGCTTTTGAGCACTATTACATTGATTATTTTCCATCATATACTTTTGTATTTATATACGGACAGAAATATAATAAGATCACAATGAAATTTCAAACGGAAAATCCGTTAAAAAATAAAATTACTCACCAAATTTTCGGACTGTGCTGCACAGGTCGAAAATCAAACGCCAAATGTGAAGCGCGGCGATCGTGTCTCGCATTTTATGCTGACACTTCTCCTACCAGGTGTGAAAGAGACAAACCGTCCAAGTACGTAAGAGCAATAAGGACAGAAATATATTCAGTGTTGCCACAGGATAAAATGTCAAACGCTACTCTCACATACATAGGCTTCGAATAACGGCACAGTTTTTTAATATGGTAGTTTATCATTTAACAAGAATTATCTAATAGTTTTTTAAGTTACTTGAAGTGACACATAGTTTGACTGTTCCTTTGCAAAACGTCATGTGACCAACCGTTTTCGTGCGAAATTTTATATTAATGAAGAAAAGTACATTTTTTCTCTATTATATAAAGCTTTTTCCAGTAAATAAATATTTTAAGAGGTATAAAATAAGCATTTGTAATATTTAAAATACTTATCCAAAAACTTCCAATGCCAATTCTTTTTTTCTTCTAATCCTTTTATCACCTGTTGGGATGTAGGGCTCGAATAACAGATTTCTACTCCTCGCAATATTTATAGTAAGATCTTTTAAGTTTCTGAAGTAGCCAATTGAATGAAAAAAAAAATAAAACTTTATTTTTTTTAATTTTTTTTTTCTTTTTTTTTTGATTTTTTTATATAAAATATATCATCAATGTCTGGTATTTGCAGGGTAATTTTACAGAGATGATGGCACGATACAAACAGCTACTGACATATATTAAGAGTGCAGTCACCAGGAACCACTCGGAGAAGTCCATCAATTCCATCCTAGACTACATCTCCACTTCTAGAAATGTAAGTGGACTTCAATAGTTTGACAGCTCTTAAGCTTTTTTTCAAAAAACCTCATATGCTATTGCCGACCTTCTCTAACAGGAAGTGTAAGAAAGAGATAGTTTTAGTCACGACAAATTAAGTTGATGGTTGCCCAAATCGGCACCAGTTTTGTCCATCTACCAGGCAATATTTTATTTAGAGTTTAGTTGACATCTCTATCTTCCAATCATGTGCCAGCAGCAGACTCAAGAGAAAGAACATTACATTGACATAGAGGAAAGAAACGGGGGCCATGTAATCACAGGATTATAAACGCCCACATAATGTATACTCTAAAACACTTGCTTATGGTCGCACGACCGATCGCAAGTGGCTCGAAGTAGGAAAAAAAAGACTAATAATGTTCTTTGCTAAGGCCCTCTCAGTATTTTATATGTTTTAAGTAAAGTATTTTATGAGGCTGGCATGTTAATCCAGGGTGTTTTATTCCTTATTAAAAAAAAAACTTCAATATAGTACATTATAAACTATTTTCCTAATTACAATTATTTCATGCAGTTTTTTTTTAAATTAAGATGGGTTTGCTCCTGACCCCATTCTTCCTCGAGGTAAAGAAGAGGTTGGATATAGGCCTCATGTTAATTTCGTCACCCTGATTGACCATCTCTGCAATGTTGTTGGATCACCAGATTACTACTAGTAACTTTATTTGTCCAGATGGAGCTGCTCCAAGACTTCTACGAGACCACGTTGGAGGCGCTCAAAGACGCCAAGAACGACCGGCTCTGGTTCAAGACGAACACCAAGCTCGGCAAGCTGTACTACGACCGCGGGGACTTCAACAAGCTCGCGAAGATATTGAAACAGCTGCACCAGAGTTGCCAGGTCGGTGCTTTTATTTACGAACGATTTAAAGGAAGAGATACTTCGTAAAAGCGTAGAATTTCCGCACTTATTTTCTATGTCCTTATTACTTGATAACTTACTATAATTTCTGAGACTCACGGTGGCACGGATGG
Source organism: Pectinophora gossypiella (assembly GCF_024362695.1). NCBI lineage: Eukaryota > Metazoa > Arthropoda > Insecta > Lepidoptera > Gelechiidae > Pectinophora > Pectinophora gossypiella. Next base: position 2,219,082 of record NC_065405.1, read on the forward strand.
GGAGAAATGCTCCCTGGCCGGACCGCTTATAACATCCATTTTCTTGTTGATGTACTATTTGTTTCGTGGTGTACAGTCACGAGTACTAATATGTATACACTTTGAAACCATGTCACATTAACTTTTTTGGCAAATTAAACCGTAAGTCTCATTAAATGTCAAATATGATAGTGCGACAGGGTTCTAAAATGGGTGCATGATATTGCTCAAGATTGTGCACGTGAATGTAGAGATTTTATTGTTATAATTAGAATACCACCCGCAGTGGAGCAGCGTGGTGGAGTATGCTCCATACCCCCTCCAGTTGATTGAGGGGAGGCCTGTGCCCAGCAGTGGGACGTATATAGGCAGTTTATGTAATTAGAATAGATGTACTGACTAGTGGTCCCACGTTCCGGCCAAGTAGTTAATGCCATCTTTATGTTTTTTTTTTGACGTGACTTATTGTAGATTTGGCGCAGATGGCATTAACTACTTGACCGGACAAATGGGGAGCGCTGAAGGCTCTCACCAATGCCATCTGCGGCAAATCTACAATAAGTCACGTCAAAAATAAAGTGGTCCCAGGGAGTATCACACAGTATATCGCCTTTCTCCTACTCCGACAATGATTCTTATTTTATAATGTCGCCTGTATCTATATTGTGGAATGGCAATGAAGGTATTGAGTATACAGGGTGTTAGTGACATCGTAACGAATTCTGAGGGGGATGATTCAGACCATGATTGAGTTGATATCAAGTGGAATTTCCTGTCGGAAAAGTCATGTAAATTCTAGTGTTTTTTTTTTAATTATTTTCAGTTCCATACTTTTGCGACTGAAAATTCCACTTGATATTAACTCAGAATCATGGTCTAAATCATTCCTCAAAGTTTTCGTTACCATGTCACTATCACTAACACCCTGTATACTTAACCGTAGGGCGATGTTGATAGATAAGCCTTGAGAAAACTCTGTACTAACTTGTGAATGTCAGACGGACGAAGGCGAGGACGACCTCAAGAAAGGCACGCAGCTCCTCGAGATATACGCCCTGGAGATCCAGATGTACACGGCTCAGAAGAACAACAAGAAACTGAAGGCTTTATACGAACAGTCGCTTCACATCAAGTCTGCTATACCGCATCCTCTCATCATGGGCGTCATTAGAGGTGAGAGAAGGAAATACATTATTTTATACATACCTACATACATAAACTAACGCATTTCCCACCGGGGTAAACAGAGACTATAGAATTCAGTTTGTTTCGATCCTTAGACACGTCTCTTGCTTCCTCCACATTCAGTAATCGTTTTATAAACGCTCGGTTCAGAAAAACATTTCTAAGGACATCTCATCTTATTTTACGACGCCATTAAAACAGTAAAACCATCAAGCAAACAGCGCGCCTACACTAAAAAGAAAATAAATATAAAACTATATGTAGGATGTCGGTGTATTGAGGACCTTGGTGGCGCAGTGGTTAACGCGCTCGGTCTGCAATTGTTGAAGTAAAGCAACTTTCGCAAAGGCCGGTCATAGGATGGGTGACCACAAAAAAAGTTTTCATCTCGAGCTCCTCCGTGCTTCGGGAGGCACGTTAAGCCGTTGGTCCCGGCTGCATTAGCAGTCGTTAATAACCATCAATCCGCACTGGGCCCGCGTGATGGTTTAAGGTCCGATCTCCCTATCCATCCATAGGGATGGCCCGTGTCCCAGCAGTGGGGACGTTAATGGGCTGATGACGATGTAGGATGATGTGTCCAGCAATTAAATGTAACATACGTGAAGACGTAACATAACATACGTAAGCGATTGATGTACCAATGTTATGTTTTATGTCGTGTTATTCTGTAAAAGGGCGTCAATCAGCATGAGTTGCGTGAAGCACAGCGCTATTCAGTGGGCCTTGTGTATGGCATATATATCGTGTAGTTATAAGCGCTTACTTAAAGTTATACTTACATAAATATGTCGAAACTGGAAGTATATTCAATTTCCGGCTGGTTGACGGCACACCCCGGACACTTCATACAAACAACTTCGTTTTACACAGACACCACACATTGATATTATCGTACAGTCATGAGCAATATAATGTACTCACTTTAGGACTCTGTCGCACTAACATATTTGACATTTAGTGAGACTTACAGTTCAATTTGTCAAAAAAGTTAATGTGACATGGTACCAAAGTGTATACATATTAATGCTCGTGACCGTACAGGCGCATCTGTGTGTGTGACGTCACGCTATACGAATTAAATCTAAACTGTGTTCGAGGGGCGCGGGGGGGGGGGGGGGGGGGAGGTGAGGTAAACTTAGCCCAGACGGTGCTGGGGAGTGGAGAGTTGCCGTTTTTACGTAGTATTATTTCTTATTCTATGCGGGCAGTCCGCCCCGCCTCCCGCCCCTGTCACAGCTCGCGCTTTCAGCGTACGGCCCTAGTCCGGCGATTTCACCTCCTCAAAAATACATACACAACTTGTTTTCGCGTTTCGATATTCAAATTGAAAAATATTATTATTCAATAGCTAACATAGTTACAGCTCTACTTACATTCCATTCGCCCTTTTGTGACCGGGAAGCTTACTAGTAGCGTCGATCGCAGTCGTCAGTTTAAAGGATAGGCGGCGTTCTCTCTTAGACAGATATTTTAATTTTACCTCCTTGTGATTGTTAGAATGCTCGGTGAGGTGTGGGTACTTCTGTCCACCCCAATTGGGATACAGTCGTGAGCTTGTGTTGTGATTGTTATAGAGTGCGGCGGCAAGATGCACTTGCGCGAGGGCGAGTTCGAGAAGGCTCACACGGACTTCTTCGAGGCGTTCAAGAACTATGACGAGTCTGGCAGCCCGCGGCGCACCACCTGCCTCAAGTACCTCGTGCTCGCTAACATGTACGTATACTTAATTGCCTACTTAGTGTAAGCTTTTTATTTATTTATTTATAGCCTTTTTTCAGATAGTTACATTTTAAAGGTTTACCTTAATCTAATATCTACGATAACCAATCTGTGTGCCTTCGGGCAAAGGCCTCCCACATTTCTCTCCATTCTTTTTTGTTATTTACGAATCTGGTCCAGGTCTTAGTGTTCCCAGCCATTGACATTATTGCGTCGGCCCACCTTTTAAATTGCCTACCCCTAGTGTAAGCTACAACCTTATAAAGGTTAATTGAACAATTACCAGGTGGATGTTTGACAAATACTAATAAATGTATACCTTTATACGTACATAAGATCACACATATTTCCCATAGAGATAGGCAGGGTCTTATTGCCTATTTCTGAATGTCCTATTTCCATAAGGTCGCTTTCGCGTCATCCACTTTTGAGAAAATTTCACATTTTATACTCTCTTCCGTGCTTCGGAAGGCACGTTAAGCCGTTGGTCCCGGTTGCATCAGCAGTCGTTAATAAACACCAATCGGCACTGGGCCCGCGTGGTGGTTTAAAACCCGATCTCCGATCCATAGGGAAGGCCCGTGCCCCAGCAGTGGGGACGTTAATGGGCTGGTGATGATGATGATGATAAGTAATATATACCAAACATTTCAGGCTAATGAAATCCGGCATCAACCCGTTCGACTCTCAAGAAGCGAAGCCGTACAAAAACGACCCAGAAATCCTCGCGATGACCAACCTAGTATCCGCTTACCAGAACAACGATATTAACGACTTCGAATCCATACTCAAACACAATAGGAACAACATTATGGACGATCCGTTCATCAGGGAACACATTGAGGATCTCCTCAGGAACATAAGGACTCAGGTGCTGATCAAGTTGATCGGACCATACACCAGGATCCATATTCCGTTCATATCAAAAGAGCTCAACATTGATGAGAAGGAAGTGGAGAATCTCTTGGTTACTTGTATTTTGGATAAGTGAGTATAACCATTTTATTACCTTCTAACATAGTGTGAGGTTACTGACGATATTTTATGGAAACGACAAGCATCACATCTTGTAATAACCTTGAGGTTATAACGGCGTTCGTGGTCCAGTGGTTGTGCGTTAGGCTCACAGGTCCCTGGTTCGAACCCCAGTGGCAACATGTGAGAAAAATGATTGTGCAATCTCTAGTTTGGTCACATTATAGGCCGATAATAAATTAAAAGTAGTCCCGAAACAAGGATGACTCTTCGTTTTTTATACTTGTCTATCGTAAATACGGTAACAGATATAAGTAATTCACTTATACACATTTAATTTACGCAATCATAACATAAGGTCACGGTTACATCCCAATAGGATAGCCAGACACGTCTTCGTAAAGTCTAAGTACCCACATCTCCGAGCTTTCTGTTAGACCGATGTTGATAGGTGGTGAGCCGTATCGCCGTCTATAATATTCGAGTCATCTATGCTATGTTAGTGACAACTGTACTTAAGATAAATTAATAACTTATTGGTGCAAGTCTGGTACCCAATAAGTTCAATAAGTCACGTCAAAAAAAAAAACCGGGATTGGAGCCGGCCCTCCTCGTTTGAGTAGCAAACCGGTGTTCCACAGAATCACAGTGACTTATATGCAATTATCTTAATCTTTCGAACGCCGGAACGCGGATCTCGACCAGACACAATGTAAAATCTATTGTGTCTGGTATCTCGGCATATGAGAGGTTAAACCATACAATAAGGAATAATACTACGTATGGAACGGCAAGTCTCCGCTCACCACCGGCGCTGAGGTAGGTTTACCTCACCCCCTCGGTCTTACTTTAGTATTCAACGTCACACACACAGATGCGTGTACGATAACGTCAATGTGTAGTGTCTGTGTGAAACGAGGTGTTTTGTATGAAGTGTCCGGGGTGTGCTTACATATATACGTAATAAACATAAAGGCTGTTACAATGGCGGCTCCGCGGCGCTACCAACACCATTCTGAGTGTGTTTGCTGATAAGTGGGACTCCCCATTGCTGCGCCGATGGGTGAAGCTCCACCTCTCTTAAATTTTCATTTGCTCTGTTTTATACTAACCCTAGCTTTAAGTTTGCATTGTTACTAACATCTATGGACCTGTGTCTGAAAATAAATAATTTGAATTGAATTGAATGGTATTGCGGCCCCCGCAGCACGATCAGCGGGCGCATCGACCAGGTGAACTCAGTGCTGGAGCTGCAGTCGGGCGCCCGCGGCGCGGCGCGCTACGCGGCGCTGGACAAGTGGACGGCGCAGCTGGCCGGCCTGCACCTCGCGCTCGCCAACAAGATGGCCTAGACCGCGCCGTCTCTGCCGCCCGTGCCCGCCCACCACGTGGGGTAGCGGCCTAGGGGCTCACCTACACCACTGCTCATTTAATACTAGACGTAACGAAAGATCTCACTTCACAGAATGAGGGTAGTTCAAATCGACATTGAAATAGTACCCTTTCCCTCGCTAGATGGCGCTGATATTAAGTATTATGTAAAAAATTGGGCAATTTATACTACAGAAGTCATGAAATAATTATATTAAATGGTTGCGTAACCAAGAGCTGTAAAACACATAAAAAACATGAAAAATCTCACTCTGCAGGATGAGGGTAGTTCAAACATATATAATTAAAAAATAGTATTATTTGTACTACGTCTCTCGCTAGATGGCGCGGATGTGTCAAGTAGGCGTGTAAAAATATTGGCTTGACTGTTTGCCCATACTTTTCATACATTATTCCATTATCTGGCCATGTTAAAAGACGAGATATTATAAAGATAGTTGAAATGAACGTTGTCATTTTTACATAATACCATATTACATAACGCCATCTTTTTACATTATAGTTTTAAAATGTCTTTGAAAACTTCTTCATTACTGATTATCGAATACCTTTTCTCTATCGGAAACAGTGATGTGCTGTTCCCGGGAATGTTCCCACAAAAAGTAAAAAGGCGCAGAAAGAGCTTTGTTACCTAACCTTTAGGCAAATAAGACCGGAGTACAAGAAAGAACAATTTGAATAAGAAAAGCAGCCACTGTCTTTCATAAGAGTTATTATAACGGGAACATTCCTACTTTGGGAAAATTCCCGGGAACGACACGTTACTAATCGGGAAAAGGATTTGGCGACTCTAGTCGTTTCCAGTGTTGCTATTGCTACCATCTTAAAAAGCGCCCTCTAACTTCTACCCTATTTGGCGATGTACAAAACTCGGTGGTATATACCTTGCGGTGTAGCTATTACGTACCGTGGTGATCCTGACCTTCCCAAATATGGCCATGACTTGCTATAAAATCGTTACATAAGTTAGACACCTACGCGTGAACGGATTGGACAGAAATTATACTACATTTAGGCGTAAACGCTCGCCTACGTTTTTGTAAATTAGAAAGGTATCAAGCCACGAACGGTCACGAGCATTAATATGATACACTTTGGTACCATGTCACATTAACTTTTTTGACAAATTGAACTGTAAGTCTCACTAAATGTCAAATATGTTAGTGCGACAGAGTCCTAAAATGGTTACAATATATTTCTTTGGCTGAACAAGTAACGAGTACGTACTTTAGAACTATGTCACATTCATAAATTTGGCGAATTGAATCAATTCTTACTAAATGTCAAATTACGTCAATGCGATAGGGTTCTACGGTTGATACTAGTGTTCAGGACCGTACGAATATGTTATAAGATTACTTTTTCAATGAAGAATCGCTGATACTAGACTAGAATATAATCTCTGCCTAACTAAGTCTTGGTCCATATTTTTCAAGGTTAAGAAGAAATACACGTATATTTTATAGACAGAACATGAATTGTGAATAGACCTTTTTTAATTCCTTTTTCCAGTGCAATTTGTTACTGAATACACACTTCATGTAACATATCATTTGTTTTATTTTTCTTACATGATTAGAATGACAACAGATGGGTTAAAAGGGCCACATTAAAGCAATTCACCTAAAAAAGCAATATTGCTATTTGACATTTGTTTGCATTGCGCACTTACTTTTATATGTGCAGATGACAAATTGCAATATTGCTTTTTTAGGTGAATTGCTTCGATGTGGCCTTTTTAACCCCCCAGGACAGATATAATTTATCTGCTAGTGTGAAAGAGACGAGCGATATGTGTCTTTCGCACTAAGCTGTATACCAGCTTAGTGCGAAAGAGATAGAATATATCAGTCTTATCGTTAATAATTATACCAATTACGTTTTACATGGTACAATAATAATAACAGTTACAGACTGAACCCTCGCCTGGAGGTTGTCATGGGGGTAGGCAGAACCACAAATCACTATTAGATAATAAAAAGACATAGTATACAAAATTAAAACTTTATTACAGTAGTATAACTACAAGGACGGATTGGTATCACAGGTTAGTACATTGCCATGATTATAATATAAAATTAATTAGTGCTAAGAATACTGCGATAAATACACATTAATATGCAATTAAAAAACAGTTTATAAAAAGTTGATTCAAGTTTTAAATTCGTTATTTTGAGTATATTTTATATATGTATATTAGATAGAATGGCACGAAATTTTACAATAAGATAATATACAGGACTATCAATATACCATAGATTCTAAACATTTTCTAAAAAATTATGTGAAATGATATTTTTGTTTTGATTTGTTGGTAATGTTGTTCACATCACGTTGATCCTCGAAAGTATCAAGAATTAATAAATATAAAATAGCCCTGTTTTTACAAGATAAATTGATATGAACTGGGGGGATCAAAAAGGCCATATTGAAGCAATTCACCTAAAAAAGCAAAATTGCTATTTGACGTTTTTTGACAATGCGCACTTGCTTTTTATATGCGCAAATGTCAAATGTCAAATAGCAATATTGCTTTTTAGATGAATAGCATTGATGTGGCCTTTTTAAGATCCCCTGATATGTCATCAAATCATATGAACACAATATTTGCTTCCGATCTTTCAATAAATTCATTTTTATACTTACAACTAACAATTAAAATGTAAAACTTACGTAGTTAGCATTATTATGTCTTCTAAAATAACATTCCTTTTCAGTTCTGAATAATTTAGTGATGTACTTTCAATAGGATTCTAGTTTCTAGCTACCATATTTGACGCGATTTACATTATGTATATTTATTATAATTTAAGAGTACAAATGCCAAGTATTTGTAATAATATTGTGTCTCACACAGGATGTTATTGGAAAGCGTCAGGTATGGAATCCCTTACCTTGGCACTGCTACCAAAAATGATAGTAACTTGTCATAAACTTGAAGATGGAATTTTAAAGTCAGTGTAAAAATGGTTCTAATAGGGTCACATTGATCATTTGATCGAAAAAAGCAATTCTGCTATTTGACATAATGCAATTTGTTTAGGTGTTCGAGACTCGCTTGAATCACAAATTCAGATTATCCTTTCGTTATAGCATCCCGTGCATTGTAAAGAATCCGTCTGCATGTGGATTATTGCAGATTGTTACAGGGGCATTTACTGTGGCTATTTTTGCAGTATCTCTGTGGTGGAGGTTTAGATTTAAATTGGTCCTGCTATGTCCTACACGTATAAATCACGAGTAAAAGGACGCTTTACAATGCACGAGATACTATAACGAAAGGGTAATCTCACAGCTATGGTTACAACCTAAATATCCATGTTATACCCTTCAGTTTTTTTGTGACAGTTTTCCATGGAAAGGCGACATATGACGCACACAGGAGGAATTCTGTTACGTCAAACAAACATGAACTAAGGGGTTAAAAGGCCACATCGTAGCAATTCATCTAAAAAAAGCAATACTGCAATTTGACATTTGCGCATATAAAAGTAAGTGCGCAATGCACACAAATGTCAAATAGCAATTAGTGATGTGCCGGATCGTCAAAAATGTATATCCGCGGAGATGGATCTGAATACGGATATTTAGTGTAAAGATCCGCGGATACGGATCTTTATTTTCTTTAAAAAAAAAGATTAAAGTTTTAGTTATTTCATTGTTATAAAAGTGATATTTTATCTTGCTTTCATTATAAAGATCTATCTATCTAAATGTTTGCAATATAAAGGTGCCAAATATTTGATTTTAAGAAATAAAAACAATCGAATGGATATAATATAATAAATAGTTTTTTATTTAATAATTCTACTTAATCACCTGAAAAAGATCCGTAAAAGATCCGCGTGAAAAGTAACGGATACGGATACGGATTTTTCTTTTATATCGGATATCCGCGGATACGGATACGGATATTCGGAACATCACTAATAGCAATATTGCCTTTTTAGATGAATGCTCCGATGTGGCTTTTTTTAACCGCCCTGCTTTTTAGATGATATGTTGAAGGTGGCTTTTAGACTTGCTTGTTACCCGATCAGTGTTGCGGCTTGTCGTGCAGCCAGGGCCGGAAGATGGGCAGCGTGCTGGGGTAGTGCGTGGGCGCAGCCGGCTCGCCCTCCGCGCGGAACGGGAACGTGCCCAGCAGCACCGGCAGTTGAAGCTTTACTTCCTTCTCTAGGCTCTTCGGCTCGATTATAAACTGCAAAGAAAGGAAATTTGTAGTTCTATTGCAGGATATTCCATTTGGACGAACGCTTGACGCAGGTTCGCATTTCAGCACATTTCTATTCTATTTATTTAGGTAAACATACAGCAATACATATAAACTTAGAGATAGTATTATAAAAATAATAATTTAACCATGGAGGCCGTTGCTTATAGATCTGGGAAACTACGAGCTTGATGAAGGGTTGTAGCCGAGACAAAGACGGATTTATTTGTTAATTTTTAAAACTTATATTCGTTCTTTAGATACAAGTGTTTGATGTAAGATAGGTATATTGATGTTGAGTAGTGTGCGTCCTCCGATACGTCTCCTAGGCAAGTGGACGAGACGAGCGTCAGGTGTGCGCGGGCCGGTGCCTTGTCCGTTATATTGAATGGAACAGTTGATTTAACACGTTGACAGTCCAGTGATCCAAATATGGGTCATGACGAACTAGTTTCATAAGTCCGTGACCCATACTTGTTCAGAGCCCTGAGTGCGGTCTTTGAAAATTCAAATTTTTTCATGATAGTAAGAGATATGGTTTACTTCCTATTGCACTCAATAGGTATAGTGAAGTGTTTAGAATTAGAATATATTTATTATTATTTCCGTTTTTAATAGGACGTATATAAAATTAAGTAATAAGCGGGACTTACAACGAAGTCAAAACATTTTGTATGGGGACTGTCAACGTGTTAACAAGATCTTATAAAGCTCGGTGAAATGCGGGTACTTTGTTCCTCGATGAGTGTACGTGACTACGTCGTGAGCTCGATATAATATAGATGTGAGACTTACGAAGACGTCGTACTGTATGGCGATGAGGTGGCACCCGCGCAGGTTGGTGGGCGGCAGCGGCGGCACGTACAGCAGCTCGTCGCGCCACACGTCGGCGCCGCCGCCGCGCGTCTTGCCGTGCCGCAGCGACGCCAGCTCGCGGACCTCCTTCGCCGCCACCTTGCCGTGCGCAGAGTACTGGATCGTCTGCGCAACGAAACGATACATTACGCCCCTGACAGATGATAACAACCAAAAGTGCGAAAAGACCAGTCCAGTTCCTCTATGACGTGATTCGTGAGGCGGATTACCGACCTCATCAACTCTGGTGTCAGGGTTATTGAGCCGCCAAAGGCCCCTGACATGACTCATGTAGCGACTACTTCGCGCAAGGAATGGATGCATTACGCCCCTGACAGATGACAACAACCAAAAGTGCGAAAAGACCAGTCCAGTTCTTCTATGGCGTGAGTCGTGAGGCGGATTACCAATCTCAGGCGGATTATTATTGAGCCGCCAAAGGCCCCTGACATGGCTCATGTAGTCACTACTTACTTACTTACATCAAAATAGTAACCGGAACCAACGGCTTATCGGGCCTTTGGCGGCTTAATAATAACCCTGACACTAGCGTTGATGAGGTTGGTAACATCACAACTCACGATAGGAGAAGGAGTCTGACTGATGAAATACTGACTATGTAACCCGGTTCATAAAGAAGCTTACCTCAGTGAGAGCAGCTCTGGTGGCCTTGATAGTAGTCTTGGAGGTGTTCCGTAGCTCGGCGTTGATGACGATGGTCTCCCCGGGCACGTAGGCCCCGCGCTCCAGGGACACGCGGCAGGTGACGGCGCCGCCGCCCACGCAGCCCACGCCCAGCCGGTGCTCCACGCTGCACTCGAACTGTTGCTGCAGCGGGAGTGATTACTTAGAGACGGGTACAATTTGTACGTAGCCAACATGGCATACAAGAGCGTTCAACGGAAAAGAGCTCCGAGGTACCGGCCAGTTATCAAGTTTCAAGTCTCATTATTCCATAGGACAAATTAATAAACTCGTTATAATCTGGGAGTCTTCAAGGCTAGTTTGAATAGGCATTTACTAAGTAAGCATTAGGCATGATCCACCCTAGACCACATCGTCACATCAGGTCAAACGGGAGCCTATATAATTAAAAAACAACAATCGATCGACGTCTCTGGCGATTGGCGATGTATTACGTTCGTATCGATTCCGGCAGCCCGCTTACCTAACCTGAACATTTGACAGGTCTGACGTTCCTACCCGCGAAGGGGAAACCAGTGCAATACCTACATGTTATAAGTTAGGTTCGAAGGTAGGTATGTGGTTCGAAGCGCATTTAGTCGGGAAAGTGGGTTTTCCTCACGATGATTTCCTTGACCGCTGGGCATATTTTAATCATTTTATTATCCAAACTGTTTTGGCACTTGATGGATTCGAACCTTCGACCTCATAGTGAGATTCAAGCGTTCTTCCAACTGGGCTCACAGCTCTCCGAATCCGTCAGACATAACACTTAATTTTATTTTTGTTCGATATTTCTAAAACTAGTCCTATCTCTTTCTTGTACGTAACGTAAGTGAAGGAAATAACATAAAGTTCTATACGCGAGAATTGGCACCACTCATAGGATTAATTAGGATTTCTTATAGACATTTCTGCATGTTGATCGGGGATTTAATAATCTTGTTAAGTTGTTAATGCAATCTTCTTTGTGGGTCTCATACATGATTTATACCACCGCGCAGCTTCAGTGACCGCATAGACTTTCGAACGTAATTAATTTATGCAACATGCACCGTATAGCGCATGCGTACGAGATACGTTAGGCATACTAAGTATTTGAAGACTTCGTATTCGCATATTTTGCATTGTACTTGCTACATTAAGCTACTGTAGGTATGTGATTTAAATAATATGTATACAGGGTGTTAGTGACATCATAACGGATACTGAGAGGATGATTCAAGCCATGATTCCGAGTTAATATCATGTGGACTTTTCCGTCGCAGAAGTATGGAAGTGAAAAGATTTAAAAAAAAACACTTATTTCCATGTTTTTTTTTTAAATTCCACTTGATACCAACTCACGATCATGATCTGAATCATCCCTCAAAGTTTACGTTATGATGTCACCAACACCCTTTATATAAACACATAAAATCACGCCCGTCATCCCAAAGGGGTGGGCAGAGCCGCAAGTAACCAGGAGACATTCACAGTTACTTTTTATACGAAGACCTAAGATGGGTGTGATGACCCTTATGGTGACAGGTGATGGTCCATCGCCATGTGGCCTACCATTTTAGAAAGGACATAATCCGTGCTCTACATGTTGTATGATGTAATAACACTAATAACTAAATATCTTGAGCAGAGCTCCCAGATTCGATAAAAAGTCGAGTCAATTTATTAAAAGTACTTTTCGATGTCTTTTCACTAACATTTAACGTGCGCTTCGAAGCACAGACACTATATGTACCTATTTTTAAACTCATCATATCCCTAGCATTATCCCGTTTTCACAGGGTTCGCTTACCTAACCTGAAAATTTGACATACCCGATTTTTTACAGAAGCGACTGCCTGTTTGACCTTCCAACCTGCGTAGGGAAAACCAGCCCAATACAGGTTAGGTCATATACCTCCGAAATGCATTTCTCGGGAATGTGGGTTAACTCACGACCCTACATACCTTTACCGATACCTATTTATAAACTATGTGATCTTTACACAGAATGAGCGCTATTTTATAAAAAAATCGTTATGGAACCGGTGAACATATATTAATATAATAAATATTTATATCGGAGTTGTGTTTGTTATGTAATCTAAGTATAAATACTTTTATGTACGCAAATGTGTAAATAACACCTGTCTTATGAAATTGGACTCCCGAGTGTAAAGTTACTGCAGGAAATATAAACATATCGTAAAGTAGGTTGTTCTAACATTCATTATCATGTGCAGTACTGTATAAATATTGAAATTGCCTCATCGTTGAACAATGGCGTATAAGTAGTTTGAGAAATTCAAAACCTATTAATAAGTTTGGTCAAGCTCAAGCACACCGCGGACACTTCATACAAACAACCTCGTTTTACACAGACACTACACATTGACATTATTATACACGTGCATCTGTGTATGTGACGTGTGACACCATACGAATCATGTCTAAACTGTGTTCGAAGGGGGGTGAGGTAAACCTAGCTCACCCGTTGGTGGGGAGCGGAGAGTTGCCGTTCTATACGTATATTATTCTTTATTCTATGGCTCAAGCACGTAAAACAAGTAAAAAGATACGTTGATTATATCTGGCTCGCCCTACTACATGGGACTTAAACAAGATGGAATGGGTGTTCTATACACTTCTGTCTAGCCTATCGGGTTACGTCGTTCGTCAATCGTTTCATACACGCACGCCGGTTCAGAGTAGATCGTACTAAACCTTTTCTAAGGACATGTCCAATTTGGTCAATGTACGTCCTAGGTTTTCCTGCCAGCCCTTTCACCAACCTTCGTTTTATATACTGCTTTCGTAATCCTATTATCCTTCATCCGCTCTGTGTCCAAGCCAACTTAACATTCCCTTCTCAATCTTAGTCACTATATCGTCTTTTACACCATTCTCTCTCCCAATAAACTGTTAAATAAATACTTACAGCTAATACAGGAGGCTCCAAATTCAAGTCAATAGGGTTCATGACAATAAAGACTTGTTGGTTCTTGTGCGTGAGGCCGTTAGGTTCCCTCAGAGCAGCTTTACAGAAGTACTGTACCCAGCCGTGGGTGCCGAGGAATGTGGACGGCAGACCCATTGGTAGCCCCAGCTTGAAGGGGAAGCTGTGGATGCCCGGGGATAGGACTGATGCGCCGTGCCCTGTGAAAGTGGTTAACATAACATAACAGTTTTACTTGCCGATTTTAAAGCTCTTATGTGTCACCCTCACCAAATTTGTTTTTTGTCAGGATCGAATAGTATTTTGCTCCTAAAACATTCAGTACAAACTCTTATGTACGTAAATATCAATTGTCTTTTAATATTTTTAACGCACAGTCATACAAAAAAAAATCAGGCAGAGGTTTTTTTTTTTAATTTGTTGTTTTATTGTATTTTTTTTTTGTTGTTTTGTGTGTGGATTCAACCAAATGGAACTCAATAATCTCTGCTTACTCCTGTGGGAAATAAGCGTGAGTTCAAGTATGTATGTGTATTTTATTGTAAGAGTTATCATAATCTACCTGGCTCTCCAAGCAGTCTCATTCTGAAGTCAATGTAGTTCTCTTTATCGAAGAGTCGCTCGTGACGCCCTGAGCCCACCCTCACCACTCCTTCACCTACTACATGGAAATGTAGACCTGGAATATAAATGGCAAGATATTATATCATCCTGCACTATGACACTGCTCATCTCACCACAGAAAGGTTATTAAAGGTTGAAGGTTGAGTATTATTGATTGATGTCCAAAAAAGACCATACCAACACAGACACCCTATCAACAAATACACTCACATAGGCTAAGAACTTTTGCTAAAAAAAAGTTATGTAGATAGTATAAGTTGGTTCCCTCAAATTAAGATGTTACAGCTGTTCAAATAAAGTGCAATATTGGTTGTACAGTGTTGTTACAAGATGCGCCGTGGACACTTGTACAGAGATTGGTTGTCTATTTGTTATAAGGTCTATGTGAGTCTTGTCCTTTTTCCCTAATGTCCTTATTACGACTACAAGGTTAAATCTAGTCTATTTTATGATAAACTATGTAAGATGGGGTCAAAACTCTTATTTTATTATAAGAACTCAGATGCCAGGAAACAAACTCAACAGCTTTTAAATACAACATGAATAATTAAATTATAAGTACAATATCCAACTTGAACTTATTATCTAAGTAAATCGCAGCATCCTCCCATAAACATACCAGATTCCTATTAGATTTTTATAGATTAGATGCACCATATAAATATTCATGAATAAAAGCTGCAATATTATTGAAGGCCTTACAACACATCTGAATGTTGCCAGATTAATAACCTAGTTTTTCTAATACTAATAAATACTTTTTTAATTTCATCTTTCCTGTATAATATCCTCACCTAAGACAGGAGTGTCATCCTGGAGTTCCATGAGCACCTTCCCAGACAGGAACTGTCCCGGGAAATACAACAGCGAGGTGTTGTCAAACACTATGAGGAACTTGAGCAGCTTCCGCGGCATCGTCGCCGGCGCACGTCACGCACCTTCACACACAGTCGGTACAGTACCAGGGAAGTAGGAAATTAATAACACCTATCAAACACTTTATAGCTATTCTATGCAAAGGTAAGTTTCTGGGTAGGTACCTACATTCCGATCGATAATTAAGGCGGTTATGGAAAATTATGTAATATGTCAATATAATAAAAAAACTCGAAGACTAAAGTATAATTACGAACTCAGTGATTGATAATATTATAGTACAAAATAAACTGATGGACAAACATTAAGATTGCTTTATCTCATGGGAGATTTTAAGGAACCTTGCAATATACGAAAGGCCCGCCCACGATGACATTATCCTCAAAACTTCTCACACCGTAGGTTGGACAACAAAGTTGAGAAATATGCTAACGAAGGCCATCAACTACGACGAACATGACTTACCTTGAACACTGTTAATATACAACTGTTAATGAATGATGACAGTATTTAATACTGGCAAATTATTGGAGGATATCGCGACACCATGAGTTTAACACACATTTATACAAATATTCAGTAAAAAAAGTAGAAATCTTAGTAGGTATGGTACACTCACAGAAACAAACTTACGAAACTTTTTGACATTTAAGTTAAGCTGCGTTTAGGGAAAAATACTGCTATAGATAAGTTTCGAAAACAATAGCTCAGTGTATAATTTTTTCTTATAATCAATCAATTGTGTTTTATTATTTGAATTTATTGTCCTAAAAATAATAAACTATAGCATTGATAAATATTAACAAGTTTATGTCAAATTACTTCTAATTGAACGCAACGGAGGACTCACCGCAGTTAAGTTAGTTTTATATGGTCAATTTTTTAAACACACGATTTGTTGATTGGTTTGCATCACAAATTATTACCAATTTCGACCAATGGACAACATGCTTTTGTCCAAGGACGATTTTTATGGAGCAAAGGAAACGTACCTTAAAAAGGAGGCGAGTTAGCGGTGGATGTTTTGTTTGGGTTTTGTTTATTTTAAATCAAAATTAATGAAGAAGAAGTAGCCAATTCTTGTAATTCATTTATAATAAGAGTAAGAAAATAAACAACCAAAATGCCAAGTGAAATGATAACGTTACAGCTCGGCCAATGCGGCAATCAAAGTAAGTGTGGAGCTCAAATGGAATTCGGTTATTTTCAAAGTTTTCGGTCCATATTCATGGTTTGTTATTTATTTTCTAGTTGGTTTCGAGTTCTGGAAGCAGCTATGTATAGAACACGGTATATCACCAGAAGGAATCTTGGAAGAATTCGCATCGGCAGGGTCGGACAGAAAAGATGTCTTCTTCTATCAGGCAGATGATGATCACTACATACCTAGGGCTGTGTTGTTGGATTTGGAGCCCCGTGTTATCCACACTATTATGAATTCTCCATATGCAAAGGTAAGAGCTGATATGCTACATCTGTATTGTTCAATAAATCAAAGATCTTGTTGATTAAGTGATGTGTGGTGTGATAAAAAGAAACCTTAGTATTTCCACTTTATTTCTCCAGCTATACAATCCAGAAAATGTATACTTATCCAAGCATGGCGGTGGCGCCGGCAACAACTGGGCATCAGGGTATGCTCAGGGAGAGAAACTGAATGAGGAGGTGTTTGATATCATCAACAGGGAGGCTGACGGAAGTGATAACTTGGAGGTAATTCCAATGATTGTGATTACATTACCTGTAGGCCATATTAGTGCAATGTTACATTAGCACTTTTTCAATAGTTATGTAAGTACTAAAGAAATGGTAAACTTAAAGAGCCTGTAAATGTTCCACTTTGGGCACATTCAAAGCGTCTCTTCTACCAGCACTCAGGAAATGGTATGTATATTCTACAGAAAGTAGAACACACTACTCTGCACACACACTCAACACACTACACTACTACTACACACACTCACCTACACACAATACACTACTCACACCCACACACTACACACACTACATACTCACTACACTACACACACACACTACACTACACACACACACACACTACTACACTACTGTATACTCTTCATCTCAAGTCCAAACTAAGAGTTTCATACTCCATAACTCTTATATGGGGAAATGTTTTTTGGATTTGCACTTATTCTTTGATGAAGACATCTTCCCTGTTCTTCCAGTTCCATTAACATACATACACACATAAATAGCTATACATATACATCCCATTACAGTGCACATCCTCAACTCAATCAACCGGAGGAGTACAGAGTATACTCTACCATGCTGCTTCAGTGGAGCCAACTTTTATATTATTGACATATTTCTTTATAGGGCTTTGTGCTGTGTCACTCGATAGCCGGCGGCACAGGGTCAGGCATGGGCTCCTATATCCTAGAGCACCTCTCTGACAGGTTCCCCAAGAAGTTGGTGCAGACCTACAGTGTGTTTCCCAACTTGGACGAGATAAGGTGAGTTATTCTATTCAAGTAGTTTATTCAATACTAGCTTTTCACCCGTGACTTTCGCAAGGACTGGTCATCAGTAGAATTCAGCAATAATGTTGCTTTTTATAAGTGAAAGCATTTAAAAAATCGGTTCAGTAGTTCCAAGAGTTTTTTTTTCTACAAACATACTTGCACCTACATTTCACCTCTTTACTATAATTATCCTCCTTAAGACCAATAGTATAAGATTAGGTACACTAAGATTTTAATCTTTTGAAAGATTTTGAATATATGAATATATTACTTATTGTTATTTTACTAATATAGTTTGTAAGCAGGTGTTTTCTTACTAATAAGAAAGAAAAAAAATAGAACAGTGGGTGGTGGGTGGGTGTGTGGGTGGTAGTAAGATCTGAAATAAATGAAGAAAAAAAAATTTTCAAAGAATCTGTTTAGCTATTATCATCCCAGACATATTGTCAGTAGTCATCTTCTAGGGGTATAAAGGCCACATTGAAGCAATTAATGTATAAAGCAATATTGCAATTTCACATTTGCACATGTTGAAGTAAGTGTACAGTAGACAATTAACAATGTGGCCTTTTTAACCCTCTGACAGATTATGAGCTGTATCTATTTAATTATTTAGAAAAAGCAGTTTTACTACTGCACTAACGGAAACATCCAATGCATACAGTAAACTTAAACTAACAAATCAGAAACGTGGATAACTATTGTTATAAATAATACAAAAGGATAAAATTTATAAATATTTATGTCCTCCAGCATAATATATATTTTACTTTTTTATGTATTTTTTTAATTATCTGTTTTTTAAATTTTATTATTTAGTTATCTACTAAACGATTATGTTGTCCTAATTTGCTAATGTTGTGTGCACCTATAATTGGCTTATGTAACAGTCTAATTCCTGATGTAACTTTTATTTTATTTAATGTTTTATTGTATAAGCTGTTGGTGTACCTTTTTTATAAATAAATAAATAAATACAATCTTACGTTGAGATTAAATAACAAATGGAATATTGCATAAACAACTTTAATGAAGTCAATATCTGGATGTTGAGCAATCATGGCATTGAGCAATCTCTCTCTCAATCAATCTATATTATGTCCATATATGTTAACTAAATGGTTCCCAGTGATGTGGTAGTACAACCGTACAACTCGCTGCTCACCCTGAAGCGGCTCACGGAGAGCGCGGACTGCGTCATGGTCCTGGACAACACAGCGCTCAACCGCATTGCCAGCGACCGCCTGCACATACAGAACCCTTCCTTCGCGCAGATCAACACGCTCGTGTCCACTATCATGAGCGCCAGCACCGCCACCCTAAGGTAACGTCCCCAATTCCTGTAGACACATCCTAATTTTACTATAAGTTATATTATTCCCGTTATTTTCTTATTCGCCGAAAAGGAAAGGGACGGATAATTGACAACTTAATTTTAGAACTAAAGAATAACCGGGCGAATAAAATAGGCACCTCGCTTATATGCAATCCGTTTCACGTATGCTGGCAACCTAATTCTGTCGGGTTATTGGCCGATATACAATTTAGAAATGTTTTTTAAAGTAAAATGAGACTTGCTTGTAATGAAAGCTTATGCTTTCCCTATGTTTCTGACAAAATTCTATCAGATGCTGTCCCGGGGTTCTTTTTCTACGGCACGATCGCAAGTTGCTCGAAATTCGAAAACGAAAAGATGACTTAGTTTAATATGTAAAGCCAAAACACAGTCTGTTCTCTTGCACCTTAACTTGCAACAAGTGTGTACATTGTAAACTATTTTCAAAAGGTTGATATGTGATTAAATGGTAATTTATTGATTAATGGGGTTCTTTTGTAAATTGATGATTTGATCATCATTAAACGCTCTAAACTATGAGGCTGGCGTAACCACCAAGAGTGACTCAATCATCGAAAAAAATTAAAGTGAATCTTTTAAAGTTAATAAGTGTGTAATGCAAATGCATTGCCAACAGGTACCCGTCATACATGAACAACGACCTCATCAGCCTGGTGGCGCCGCTGATCCCGACGCCCCGGCTGCACTTCCTCATGACGGGATACACTCCGCTCACCGCTGACCACGAGCTTAACACTGTAAGTACCATAATATGGAATGATATTATGTGTTCTTCTATTGGGTGGAGACTTGTAATTAGCTTGAAGTCGGACTCTCACCCACTAAAACCTCCTCTGAGATAATAGTGTTATTGTTCGCTGAGTAGGACTAGCTCATTAACGTCCCCACTGCTGGGGCACGGGCCTTCCCTAACGATGGATAGGGAGAACGGGCCTTAAACCATCACGCGGGCCCAGTGCGGATTGATGGTTATTAACGACTACTGCAGCCGGGACCAACGGCGTAACGTCCCTTCCGAAGCACGGAGGAGCTCGAGATGATTTTTTTTTGTGGTCACCCATCCTGACCGGCCCTTGCGAAAGTTGCTTAACTTCAACAATCGCAGACCGAGCGCGTGAACCGCTGCGCCACCGAGCTCCTCATAAATAAAAGGAGTAAAACTCAGGAATAAAACTAACGGCAACTCTCCGCTCCCCACCAGCAGCGGCTGAGATAGGTTTGCTCAGCCACACAAACAGATACTTATCACACATATAATTTTCAGGCACCAAAGATTCGTAAAACGACCGTGCTGGATGTGATGCAACGGTTGCTGCAACCAAAGAACATGATGGTGTCGCTCAGCCCCGACCGGACCAACCAGCACTGCTACATATCCATATTGAATATTATTCAGGTATATAACATACTTTATACATGGTGTTAATGACATCGTAGGAAGTAATATACGATCCCGACGACCCGATTACACTAGCCATAGAGGGAGCCAATCAGCTCGCGGCATCAAACACTTCAGGACCCCGATACCGACTCCGCCGGCGTGGTCGACGACTTTCCTCAATCAGCGCTTATCGCTATTGATTATGTTCTCAGACGACGCCCTGAGCCGAGGTTCGCGCCCAACTGGGCACCCTCAGGCCTGTTGTCTTAAACGTTGTACTGGGTGAGAGCCTTCAGCGCTGCCCATTTATCCGGCCAAGTAGTTAATACCATCAGTTAATGTAAATATATAATAAGTCGCGTCAAAAAAAAAAAGTGATATCGTAATGAATAATGATGATTCTGAGTAGATAGCAAGTAGAATTTTCCGTCGCAAAATTCATGTATTTTTTAAAATTATTTTCATAGATTTCTTTTTTAAATTATTTTTAAACTTTTGCGACGGAAAATTCAACTTGATATTACTACGTATATATTAACTCAGAATAATGAGCTGAATCATCCCTCTCAGTATTCGTTATGATGTCACTTAAACCCCGTACAAGTACGTACAGGTACTGAAGGGGATGATTCTGAGTTGATATCAAGTGGATTTTCCTGTCAAGAAAATTTATGGAAATTTTTGTTTTTTTTTTAATTTTCCGTACCATACTTTTACGACGGAAAATTCCACTTGATATCAACTCAGAATCATGGCCTGAATCACCCCTCAAAGTTTTCCTTAGGATGTCAGTGACACCCTGAATGTTATAGTATAGAAAACTAGCGACCCGCCCCGGCTTCGCTCGGGAGCAATGCTGAGGAAAAAATGAAATTATTTACGACATCACATTAAAAACCTCAAAAATAACAGTATTTCTCCACTAATAGATGTTATTATACATATAAACCTTCCTCATGAATCACTCTATCTATTAAAAAAATCGCATCAAAATCCGTTGAGTAGTTTTAAAGATTTAAGCGTACATAGGGATATAGGGATAGAAAAAGCGACTTTGTTTTATACTATGTAGTGATGTATATCTCCAACAGGGCGAAGTAGACCCGTCGCAAGTGCACAAGTCCCTCCAGCGCATCCGCGAGCGCAAGCTGGCGTCGTTCATCCCGTGGGGCCCGGCCTCCATCCAGGTGGCGCTGTCTCGCCGCTCGCCGTACGTGCACGCCTCGCACAAGGTCTCCGGGCTACTGCTTGCCAACCACACTAACATCTCCTCGGTAAATGTTTTTTTTTTACTTCTTCTATCGTGTGGGTTGTGAGGTGGATTACCAACCTCATCAACCCTGGTGTCAGGGTTACTATTGAGCCGCCAAAGGCCCCTGACATGACTCATGTAACGACTACGCAATTATATCAGTAAGTAGTAACCGGGACCAGCGGATTAACGTGCCTTCCGAAGCACGGATCGTCTTACTTTCGGGCAATCAAGTGATTAAATTACGTCAAAATAAAATTTTTACCATAATAATAATGAACTAGTTATATTATATTAGTAACGTGTAAGTTTGTCCGCCAGCTATTCGACCGATGTCTGCAGCAGTTCGACAAGCTGCGCAAGCGCGAGGCGTTCCTCGAAGTGTTCCGCAAGGAGCCGATGTTCAAGGACTCGCTGGAGGAGTTTGACGAGTCGCGCGGCGTCGTGGACGACCTCGTGCAGGAGTACCAGGCCGCCGCCACGCCCGACTACGTGCACTGGAACCCGGGTCAGGCACCAATACAATTTTATGTTATCCCAATTTCACAGGGTCCGTTTAGGCACATCCCGGACACTTCATACGAAACACCTCTTTTTTACAGTCACTACGCATTGACGTTATCGTACACGCGCATGTGTGTATGACGCCCATACGTTTGAAGATTAAAGTAACACCCAGAGGGGGTGATGTAAACCTAGCTCAGCCGCTGGTGGGGAGTGGAGTTGCCGTTCTATACGTAGTGTAACTCCCTAAACACATTCCTGAAGAAAAGTCTCACGCACTCTACACCCCCTTTTGAGGCATTTGTTGACCGAACATATTACCTGACCTGAAGATTCGACAGATCCGATTTTTTACAGAAGTGACTGCTTGTCTGACTTTCCAACTCGCGAAGTGAAAACCAGCTCAATACAGGTTAGGTCACATACCTCAGAAACGCATTTCTTGGGAATGTGGATTTCCTGACGATGTTTTCCTTCACTACTGATATCCAAACATGAATTCGAAAATCGATTCGATTGGCCGAATACTGTATTTTCATTACCATATTTTAATTTTATTCTTGTTTGTTACAGAAAGTAGTCAAATATGATTGATCTTTCAAAGTATGGAACAACATAACGTGACCAGATTGGCGCAAACGACGTAGCGTAAAGGATTCCAAAGGAGACGTCAGAAGACAGAGGATGTTATGTTACTCAATTGTTATTAAGTTTTTGTTTAACCATGTGCCATTGTATAATAATTCGTAATCTCATTTGTTAACCTTACTCGAATAAGGCACATCTTGCCTGCACTGCTCTCTAAGAGTAAATAAAACCATTCTGCTATATTACCAAGTATTTATTTCGTTTTATAATCGCTAACTGTCAACAGTCCCTTACGCTATCTAACTCCAGTGCGGAACAACATAAGTGGTTTGTACGTCCCATACAGCCCCCGTACGCATATCGCGCGCGTATCGTGATAAATGAACCAACACTGGCTAGGCGACAAAATAAAGCAATTCTATTGGTTCAAAATGTAAATATCGCGTCACACGCGGTATAGGGTTGCCACATTACTTGCTGTGCTTATAAGACGCTAAATATGGGGTTTACACAAACAAATTGCAGCGTAGAGAAGCGAAGGGGTTTGGATCACAGATGCAGCTTTTGCTAATCATACTTGTTACATATTTTACGAATGTTCTGGCTAAGCTTTTTATAGTTAATCTCATAAAAAATGAGTATAGCAAAGCTGAATCTTCTCCCATCTTCGTTGTGACGCACTAGACAGCCTTACAAATCCATTGCTTTATATATAAGATCACGTTTTTAACCAACTCTAATTATGGCAATATGTACAGGGATCCATCAATCCAGACTCCATTGTAAATTGAACAAACTTGTGTGAACATACAATATTACTGAATTCGTACAATCCAAAGGCAACTCTAACATTTACGATAGTTCCACGATTGATTTATTGTTTCTATATTATTAGGTGGCATGATTATGGTTCTAAGTTATAGCCAATTGCGACAATTATGACATGATAAATTGGGCTATGTACAGTTATAGGTATATAAGAGTAGATAAGACTATTGAACTCTGCTATTAAAAATACTTGAATTAGAAAATATATATTTTACAGGTTAAATAACTGTCGTATTCCCGAACATTAGAACAGCATGCAATATGGTAAGAAAATCTAACTACTCCCATACAATGACCTAGATCTGCCGAGACACTGAATGACATGGAACAAACAACTGCAACATTCTCGGAACAATGTAACCACACATACAATCCCCAACACGCACTACGGTCACGAGCATTAATATGTATACACTTTGGTACCATGTCACATTAACTTTTTTGACAAATTGAGCTGTAAGTCTCACTAAATGTCAAATATGTTAGTGCGACAGAGTCCTAAAGTGGGTACATCATATTGCTCATGACTGTACACCTAATTTTAATATTATACATAAATAACAGTTGTTCTTATAAAAGTTATTTTTTAATTTCAACACAACACTAGATATGAATGACAATCAAATTTACACCGAGTGCTATGAAGGAAACATGAAATGTGATGAGAAACTAAACTAACACAATTAATACACTAAATGGTGCGAATTTTTAAAAATATAAGCGATGCAGTATGGTGCGCACAGCAAAATTAAAATATGGAATTAGTTCATTGGATCTAACACTAAAGGTGACCTCACAACTGCATTTAGGCTCCATCATAGTGATCCCAAATATAATCAACACGGGGCTCAGATAACTTTTAAATTAAGAGTATCACTCAATCACAGATGATTACCCAGACTTACATAAGACTAATCTAAAATTAATGGCTTCCTTAATAAGTACAGCATAAAAATACATATGAATTTTATAAATTCTGCCTTTTCATTTAATCCAGAACTTGTGAAAAAATTATGTTATTTTATAAACCTAAGTGTCGAGCAGAGATCACCGTTAGTGTCTAATCCCTAGCGCGCCGGCCGGAGGGCCAGAGAGGGCACGCGAGGCTAGGAGGTCTGCGTCGAGGGCTGCGTGGGTGTCGGCGTGAACTTGGGCTGGATGATGGACGTCTTGCGAACGGGCACGGTCTCGGGCGTGGGGATCGCATCTCCCGTCGGCAGCTTGGACGCGACTGCGGGCGTCTTGAACGGCGCGGCCAAGTTACCCGGCCTCTGCTTCGCCATGTTATAGTCGCCGGAATCAAAGAATTTTTGCTGGAAATCCATTTATAATCAAATATTAGACAATGATTTTTATTTTGTATGACACAAATAAATTTTGTATATGAGATATACCTTAGGACAAGGTCAGAGTGAGTAAAGTAAGTAAGTAAAATGTTTATTTTTCATGAGAAATACAGAAAATATGGGTACAATAAAAACCCCACAAAACCAATTCCTCGGTTTGTCTGTGGGAGTGGAGTTCGCTTAATGTTATTATGTTTAAGATAAAGATTGCATTTATGAATTCGGGGGACTGTAAGAGATGTTAAAAAGAGCCCTGTGTCCAGCATTGGGATCTAATAGATATCAGTAAATAAGAAGTTATTCAAGTCACTTATCTATCACACATGTTTTCTCACAGTAAAATCATTCATGACCATCATAAAAAGCATCAGTGGCCTAGAAACTTCCGCCCGCGCGACGCAATGCAACCGTTACAACTAAGCAATGATTAACACTGTGTCAACCTACACAGAATTGATTGAAAGCAAACTGGTTATTACTGGTTGACCCGAATTATGCTTAATAAATAAACAAGCATCTTCAATAGATGGAAATTCTTATTATTGTTTCTTGGTTTAAACTACAATCAGTCCTCTAGACTATAAGCAGTTTCGTTGAGTGGATAGATGATGAGATTCTTATTTATTAATCATAACAACTCAGAATATACTGATATAATAAAGTAAATAGATGAGATAGCTTGACCTTCTCTGCATGTGGGTGAGAAATGAGGGCATTGAATAAGAGGCCTCTAATCTACACATCAAATGAATGGGATGTGTTATAATAATACTAAACTATAGCCTCAATTACTGTTTTTTTTTAGTCCAGATCAGTTTCTATGAATAAAATATTTATTGCATTCCTGATGTTATTACAGAGGTCTATAAAGTAAAGGATAGTATAAACTGAAGCCCTGTAAGGACAACATAAGGCTTCCTTCAACCTTCTTCGCTCTTTTCTATTTTAAGCCCGATGATGCCGTGTTGGTAACCAGTAATTATAGAAATATTGTCCCATCTCCTCTACAGTCTATCCCTTTTCTGTCTCTTGAATACCGTTTCATCACACATAATGATCATTAACACTATCACATGTTTTTTTTAAAATAACACTGCATATAAGTTGCCTTCACTACTTTCCATTGCTATAGAGGGCAAATTGGAAAGGGAAACCAAACAAACAACAAAAGTTGTAAGTACATAGTACAAAACCAGAACAAGACCTTTTACTTATAATTTACAGTTCCAATGCGGGTTGGTGGAGGTGTTTTTTTACGGCTAATAGCCGGGACCAACGGCTTAACGTGCCCTCCGAAGCACGGAATCATCTTACTTTTTCGGACAATCAGGTGATTCAAGCCTGAAAAGTCCTTACCAAACAAAGGACAGTCTCACAAAGTGATTTCGACAATGTCCCCATCGCAGCGTGGTGGAGTATGCTCCATACCCCCTCCGGTTGATTGAGGGGAGGCCTGTGCCCAGCAGTGGGACATATATAGGCAGTTTATGTTATGTATGTTTACAGTTACATTCTTAATCCCTATCAGGGTGGGGCTAACTCACTGGAAGACTACTTGCACAAACATTGGTATTGGCTTTTAATAATGTTAATTCCTACAATATTTATTGGAAAAACAAATCTTTATATTGAATATATTTCATTGTATTGTTATGAAGGTCTATTCTATTGTATGAGTTTTAAGTGAATTTATGTTTTCAGTATGTATAATATAATAACTTTTCTGAATGATAGTTACAATATATTTTTTAAAGCGGGTAGAAAATAAATAAAATATACTTACGCCCTTAGCTAGCCTCTTCTGCAGGAAGGCTGAATGACCTGAGGGCCCTCTGCCGAGCATCGCATTTGGAAACTTTGCTTTAAGTTTCGCTTCTTCTAGTTTCTCCAACTCCTTCGGCTATAAATGACAAATATAGGTTTTAATTTCTCACCCCATTGGAGTTACAGGCGTGAGTTTATGTACTTATGTGAGTAAATAGTAGCAACAGCTAATTGTTTTGAAAAACTTGATGTTGAAAAAGTTTCAAGGAACATTTGAGCCTGGAAGGTTATAAAATATTGATTAACTAATAAAGATATACATTTAGATACTTACATCCTTCGGTGGTTCGTTTTGATCCACTGAGTCGCTCATTCTGATAGTCTAGAACAAAAAGTGTTATATTTATAACCCAAAAGTGCATTGTTTACCCTCAGATATTTTATTAATATTCAAGGTAATATAGTTCATTGTAGCTACACTTACAAATACATAATACGACAAAGGCACAATTTTGGATTAAAGTACAAACTAAACACGTTTTTCTAAAACCAAATGGAATAACAAAGGTACGTAATTCAATAACGTTTTGATCATTGGATTTGTTGTTTACCTTGAGATCAGGTTTCCTGATTAATCTTTTTCCACTAAACTGTGATCGAACCTATAAATTATAGGAGATAACAACGAAAAGTAAGGATAAATCACAGAATTAAATTAAAATTCGTCAAAAACCGACTAACTTCGTATATTTTTCCGTGGAAGCAAAAAATGGCGTTTAAATAATGTTGCAAACATTTATTTATAATTACCCTGAAATATTGAAAAAATATTACAAAATACTGAAGACTAGTTGCCGTTTGACCTATACCTTTAAGCTCTAGCATTCAAAACGTTGATTTTGAAATGAAGTATGTTTAAATATCCAAAATTCTCCAACAAAGTTGCAGAATATTCTAATGTGGTAATACTTAATATTGGGTGCATTCGGATACACGTCCCATAACTATGCTTTTTTTATTTAACTTTTTTGATCACAGTTGATGATGTAGAACGAGATGGCAAATCGTATTCACTCCAATATTCACGAATACATCTTTCTCTATCTTGTATGACAAAGACATCTAAAATACTGCCAAATTGAAGAAAATTTGACATTTCATTTTGAATTTTGCGTGTCGTGACATGTTTGTGTTATAATTTGGCGCAAAAATAGTTATTTAAAATGGAAATAGATACGGAAAACGGAGAAGAAAGCGTTGATGGTTGTATTATGAGTATACATGTGCGTAATTTCTTTTGTCATGACAATTTGGAAATTAATTTGAACAGAAATGTAAATTTGATCGTTGGACGTAACGGCAGTGGAAAGAGTGCTATTCTCACGGCTTTGGTCGTAGGTCTGGGCGGCAGGGCCTCCGCTACGAACAGGGGAAGCAACTTGCACTGTAAGTCAGAGTATTTCTATATCAGTTCACTGTGTAATTTTAATTCTACTAAGACATGAACTCTACCGGTTCTTATCGTGTTCCTAGTCTCCCATTTCAATTTATTCTAATTGAAAAGTTTGTATGTGAGAATGAACTTGATCAGGTCTATACATTGGTATTCAAGGTTTTTAATAAATATTAAACAGCACCTGACTAGAAAATGTATTTTAACAATCATAGTTTTATTTTGTAGTCCCTTCTGACATTAACGTTGAGTGTTCGTGTATTGGTGAATAACTGTTTTATATCCTCTTGTTGTATTTTGGTCTTGAAAATAATATATAAAAATCACTTCTTCTCCTTTAGCTTTTGTAAAGAATGGATCTAATTCATCAATGGTGGAAATTAAGATTAAGAACAGCTGCTCTACAGCCTATAAGCCCGATGTTTACGGAGACACCATTACTATTGTGAGGAACATTAATTCCTCAGGGTCCAATTATAAAGTGAAATCAGCAACAGGTAAGTTATTAATCAAATAATTATAATGTTGGCACATTCTTTTCTGATTTCCTTCCTCCCTTTATCCTTTTATTCAAAGGTCCTCATGTTAAGCTTATTTTATGTAAAAAGTTATAAGATTAATTAATGATTGAAATTTGATGTCATAGTGGTTAGCAACTGTAACAGAGCTAAATTTGATGTCACAGTGGTTAGCAATGTGACATCAAATTTAGCTCTGTTACGGCTGCATGGATGGTTGTGGACTCTTCAATTTAATCTCAATTTTAAAGAAAAGATGATTGTCTTCCTAGTTTTGTATTAAAAGAATGAATTAAAAAACAATTTCATTGATCATAACTTTTTAATAGCAAGACCACTGCTGAATAAACACACTATTGTTATATGGATCCTTTTTTTTAATATTTTATATGAAAGGTGAAATGGAAGAGGTATTAGGATTAGGTGTTAATTATGTTTGTAAAAAAAATCACTTGGCATTTCACTTCTCTTTTTGATGTACATTAACAATTTGAGAGAGATTGTTACTTGTTAAGAGCTGATAAATATTTTATGTTTATTTTTATTTTTTTAAAGAACGTCTATTGCCCTGTGCCGAGGTTTTTCTTTCAGCTTCTTTTCCCCGGCTATACAGGTTGTGAGAAGCTGCAGTAGTTTTAGGTGGATGAGACATTCATTATGTAAAAATTTACGATTCAAAGTGTAACTATGTTACCTACTGAATAAAGATATTTTTGAATTTGAATAAGATTACCACCTGCTAGACTATGAAGCTTCTTTGGGGTGGGGGTGTTTGAGGTAGGTTCAGTATGTCTACTGTATTACAAAGAAAAAAAAACTAAATTCGTTTTTTTTATAGCCGGTTATGGTTACCTTTTAGTTAGTTAGACTAGCAAGACATCTCCTATTTGCTCAAGTCTGTCCTTCTAGGTCCTCCTTTGCTGGCTCAATCAACAACTTTCGCCTTAGGAAAACAACATTAAAAAAATAAAAAGCATTTTTCTGGTGATGCCAATATAAAGTTAAATTACACACAATACAATTACAGTACACACAGACAAGTAGAAGTACAAATAATAAAAAAAAATATGATACTTAAACCCTAAGGTTGCCTGGCAGAAATTACTGTTTAGCAATAACGTCGCCTATTGTGTTTATTTTATTCGTCTGTGCATGCAATAAAGAATTATTGATTGATTGATACTTAAAAAGTCACGTAGATCGTATTCCAGTGCCGCCAAACAGCATCGTTACAGCTTACATCATCATCATCTCAGGCCTTTACATCTTTATCATTTACATGATTCAAACAGCGTTTCTGTGGCAGCATAGGTTACATACTGCTTTTGTAATCCTACAGGTGAAGTAAAATCAACAAAGTTTGAAGAGGTGAATGCAATTGTACTAGCTCATGACATTCAGGTGGACAACCCTATCTCCGTGTTGAACCAGGACGACGCTCGGAGCTTCCACGCCTCGGATCCTAAGACCAAGTACTTGCTGTACAGAAAAGCCACTAACTTGGATCAGACAGAGAAAAACTATAAGTTGGCCATTGAGAATTGTGCTAAAGCTAATAATATTTGGAAGAGGAAATGGGATGTGAGTTCTTTAGGTATTTTTTCACACACTTTCTTTTCACAGATCTCCTTTTGTCAGAGCTTGTATCATCATCATCATGCTGTATACAGATACCATGTGATGTTTTTAATTATATAATCTATGTATCAGTAGATATCAGTGGGGATATATCACGAAAATCACTTTGTGATCGTAAACTAGCGTAAACATCTTGTCAGTATAATAAATGACAATCTCATTCATCACAGGCCTGTGCAGAACAAGAGAAAGAGTTCAAGAAGTGGCAAGCGATCCACGACCAGATGAAGTCCCGTGACGAGATCGAGGCAAAAAAAACAGCTTTACAAAACGAGTACTATTGGAGTGAGATTACTGAGATGGAACGGGACGCGGCGACCGTGCAGGCGCAGTATGAGAAGCAGAAGGCTCGGATTGAGAAGCTCGTCGACAAACTCGAGCGTATGCAGCAGAACTACGGGTCTAACACTGATGCCATTGAGTGAGTACGACGGCCTGGTACAGTCATGAGCAATATAATGTACCCACTTTAGGACTCTGTCGCGCTCTCATATTTGACATTTAATGAGACTTACGGTTCAATTTGTCAAAAAAGTTAATGTGTCATTGTACCAAAGTGTATACATATTAAAGCTCGTGACCGTACGCGTTTTGTATTTAAGTATTGATTGTATTGAAGTAGAAAACGGCGAGATGCTGGAAGTCTTTGACGAGAGTGTCTGTGAACGTCTCTGCGGTAAATAGGGGAGATCTTATGCTATGTATTTACGTTGGTCTTCATTATGCGCACTGCTGGGAGTGGAATTCTCTACCGTATTCTCTTGTGTATTTCCGAATGCATATAACCCGGGTGCTTTCAAGGCCAGGGTGAACAGGCACCTTCTGGGCGAGCGCCATCTTAGGCCTCGTCAATGCCTTCGGGCTAGTCTGGGGCCGAGAGCAAACCCATCGAAGGTAAAAAAAAGTAATATGGTAAAATGTATAAATAACAAGTAGAACATCAAAACATTTCAACAGTAAACTAAAAGCGGAACTGGAACAGAAGAATCAAGAGAAGTCCCGCTTAGAGCAGGAGTTGCACGGCTTGGAGGCCGAGGTGCGCGAGATGCAGAGCACGTGGCGCTCCGCACAGGGCGCCATCAACAAGCACAAGGAGCTATTGAGCCGGGAGGCGCGGAAGGTTGCCGACTTGGAGCGGGAGATTCAGAACATCGAGTAAGTACCTCATCTACTATTAGACAACGACTAATTCAGTATTAACATAACATAACAAATATTTTACTGCACAAACAGGAAGAAACAAAATACAAAACAAATCTCGCAAATAAATTAATTTGATTTGATTTGATTGACAAAAGAGAAATAAAACGAGTACAATAGGCGGCCTTATTTATTTAGGCAGTATTTGGGTGTTAGTGAATCAAACCATGATTCTGAGATGATATCAAAAGCATGAAACAAAAGCAAAAGTATGGAACTGAAAATAATTTAAAAAAACACAAAAAAAATTCTTGAATTTTCCGGCAGGAAATTCCACTTGATCAACTCAGAATCATGGTTTCATTAATTCCTCAAAGTTTTCGTTATGGGGTCACTAACACCCATACTTACTTGTATGGCTACCTGAATGTACTTGTATTGGGTGTAAGTGACATCGTAACGAATACTGAGAGGGATGATTCAGCTGATTACATTGAGTTAATTTAAAATAAAAAATAATAATAATTTAAAATAAATTAAATAATTTTCAATTCTATACTTTTGTGATGGAAAATTCCACTTGATATTAACTCAGAATAATGAGGTGAATCACCCCCCTCAGTATTTTGTAATAGCGACTATACGGCTCACCACGTATCACGTTGGACTAACAGAAAGCTCAGTGAGGTGTGGGTGCTTAGTTCATCTCGTGATGGATGAACCTCTGACTACTCCGATTGGGCTATAGTCGTAAGCTTATGCTATGAAATATACCACTGGGCCGCCGCTTATTTCAGAATAAATGTTTTTCGTTTTAATTTATTTTTTTAATGTTATTTAATTAGTTCAGGCAGCGCGGCGTCGCGTCGCGCGGAGCTGGAGGCGCAGGCGGCGTCCGCGAAGGAGGCGGCGGCGGCGGCGCTGGCGCGGTACAGCACGGTGGAGAACGACGTGGCCCAGGCGCGCGCCGGCGCCGCGCATGCGCAGGGGGAGGCCGACCTGGCCGCCGGGCGCGCCGCCAGGGAGCGGAACTCTATCAGTATGGAGCCTTTTTACCCGACTGCCGCGAATCAAAAGGGAGAGTTATGTGTGTGACAGCTATGTGTGTATGCACATCTGTTCTAACCTAACTTCTAAACCACCTGTCAGAATTTAACAAATGAGGCGTCAGTAGAAGCGTCTTGATTGTCCAGTGGTCATAGGCTATGTGACGTCACACTAAATTAAACGTGGCGCCCTCTAGACGACATTAACTGAGGACGAAAAAACACACACACAAACTCACGGGTATTTCCCATCCCACCGGAGTAAGCATAGCCTATGGAATTCCATTTGTTTCGATCCTGACACACTTCTCTTGCTTCCTCCACATTTATCAATCGTTTCATACACGCACGCCGTTTCAGAGTAGATCATACTAAACCTTTTCTAAGGACATCTCCAATTTGGTCAATATACGGTCCTTCGACAGCTCCGTGTAATGTATTGGCGATTAAAAGTAATATAATTAAGTCAGCGCATTATAATTCTAATGCGCTTGCCATACGATCACATTTTATAATAATCACATGTTAATGTAGCATTAGACCGAACGCTGGGTATGATTATGTTGGTACGGTCACGAGTACTAATATGTATACACTTTGAAACCATGTCACATTAACTTTTTTGACTGTGAGAGTGCGACAGGGTTCTAAAGTGGGTACATGATATTGCTCATGAGTGTACATCAATCTGCACAGAACAACTGAAGCAACAGCTCCGCGAGCTGGAGTCCCGAGGCAACGACTCGCTGGCTGTATACGGCAACAACATGGTGGAGCTGGTGCGGCGGGTGAAGGCGGCCGCCGACCGGGGGGAGTTCAGCCAGCCGCCGCGAGGACCCGTCGGTCAGTTCCACATCACATATTCAAATTCAAAAATATCTTTATTCAGTAGGAAACATAGTTACACTTTGAATCGACAATTTTTACATAACGAACGTCTCATCCGCCTAAAACTACTGCAGCTTCTCACAACCTGTATAGCCGGGGAAAAGAAGCTGCAAGAAAAACCTCGGCACAGGGCCCTTGGCGTTCTTTAATAAAATAAATAAACATAAAATATTGTTATATTCTATAAGTAATTTAGAGCTTCGAATAAGGAAGAATACGTATAGAACGGTAACTCCGCTCCCCGCCGGCATCTGAGCTAGGTTTACCTCACCCCCTCAAACATAGTTTAGTCGTGAATCGTATGGTGTCAGACGTCACACACACAGATGCGTCTGTGTAAAACGAGATTGTTTGTATGAAGTGTTCGGGGTGTGCTTAGGGTGCATAAATCGACTAAGCAGAGAATATTCCCTCAGCTCGCTGCTTTAGTGCAATAGAAGCCCTGGGTATCTATCTGGGTGAGAATTAAGAACGCGTCAGAGAATAAACGGCAGTCAAACTCGGCCATACACTTGTAGGAATCGGGACAAAATTGATAGCCTGCGTTCAACCGTTCAACGCAACGTGCTAACAAATAACTTCGGAATATATTCAAAGAGGCCGCAATGAAGCAATTTATATAAAAAGCAATATTGTCATTTGACATTTGCGCATAGTAGAAAAATAAGTGAGCAATGTCAAAAACAATATTGCTTTTATAGATAGCCTACCCAAGCAGGCTCTGCACGACAACCGTGAAACCGCGAAATATATCGAGGGTTTCGACCAATAGACGCAGGGAATACTATCTACAGTAGATAAACTTCGTACGGCTTTACCGGGCCGCAAGGAGAGATTTTTAACTGAAACTCGTTAAATAAAAATCTTATCTAGCCTAAAGTGTCCCACTGCTGGGCAAGGGCCTCCCTCCATTTCTTCCAGGACTCTCTCCAGACAAAAATAACAAATAAATGAATAGTCGTAGTAGTGGGTTCGATTCCCGGTGGGGACATATCACAAAAATTACTTTGTGGTCCCTAGTTTAGTTAGGACATTACAGGCTGATCACCTGATTGTCCGAAAGTAAGACGATCTGTGCTTCGGAAGGCACGTTAAGCCGTTGGTCCCGGTTACTAGTTACTGATGTAAGTACGTAGTCGTTATACGAGTCATGTCAGGGGCCTTTGGCGGCTCAATAGTAACCCTGACACCAGGGTTGATGAGGTTGGTAATTCACCTCACAACCCACACGATGAATAGTCGAGAGCGTAAATAAATAGAAACACGAAAATTGCAAGTTTTTGTAAATAAAAGCTATCTAAGGAGTGTATGTTGTCAGGTGCGTACCTGAAAGTGAAGGAAAAGAAGTGGGGCGGCGCGCTGGAGCACATCATCGGCGGCTCCATACAATCATTCTGCGTCAACTCGCCCGAGGACTCGAGGAAGCTGTTCCAAATCATGGGACAGGTATGTTGCATACATAGGGTGTTAGTAACATCTCTCACACACACTCACGTACAACTACATTCCACACAAAGAGAGGATCTTTCTGTCTTTTTATTTTGTTAAGCCAGTCATTGGCCTCGATTCCTGCAGACACCGCCTAATTTCATTTTAAGTTATATTCGTCATTTTCATATCCGTCGAAAAGGAAAGGGACGGATGATTCACAGCTCTTGATTTTAGGAAGAATGAGTAAATGAATGAATAACCCGGGCGAATCAAAAGGTACGTCGCTGGTATGCAATCCGTTTGACGTGCTGTCTACTTAATTGTGTCGGGTTATTGACGGATGTAAAATTTTTAGACGGTTGGTTTAGATTTGTGCTTAAAATTGACGTGTGTTCCATAAATTTTATGCTTGTCGATTACCCGTCCCTTTCCTTTTCGGCGGATAAGAAAATGACAGATATAACTTAAAATAAAATTAGATGGTATTTACAGGAATTAGCATCATTAAAAACTTTTGTATTTCTTTGTTTTGGTAACATAAGTATGTATACTAGCTAGCTTAAGTAACATAAATATCCAGGAGGCATCATAGGCTGTAATACAAGTATTCATGTACTTAGTCAGCTATGGTACCTACCTATTTATATCTGTGTCTAAGACTAAGCTATTTTAAGGAAAGAATTGTACCTACTTTTTTGGCAATAAATTATTATAATTATTAAAATTAACATTAAATCACTTTGTGATCCCTAGTTTGGTTAGAACATTACAGGCTGATCGCCTGATTGTCCGAAAGTAAGATGAAATGCATTTTCGCAGGTATGTGACCTAACCTGTATTGGGCTGGTTTTCCCTTCGCGGGTTGGAAGGTCAGACAGGCAGTCGCTTCTGTAAAAACCGGACTTGTCAAATCTTCAGGTTAGGTAAGCGGATCTTGTGAAAAACGAGATAATGGACATGAAAATGAAAAAATATTTATTTCACTTTACGGCATGTGTTGCTAAGTGTGGGTTCATGACTCCTTTTAGGCTTGAGAGCCTGTGTTAGGGTTCTTACGTCTGTAAAAAACACTTCACTTGTTACTACGGAAGAGTGTTGAGTCCTAAGGGTTCTTAGGACCGAACTGCAAGTTGTGAACGGCTGAGGGTACTTCAGCCGTCGCTACCTGTCGACGGCTGTGCGTGGACGGCTGCCGTTGAGAGGCGACAACTCTTGCGGACGAAACACGTCGCAACTGCAAATGACTGCGCATTGACTGCTGCCGCCGACGCGTCGCCACCTGTCGACGGCTGAAGTAGCCTCTGCCGTTCACAACTTGCAGTTCGTCTGTAAGAACCCTTAGGACTTAGCACTCTTCCGTAGTAAAAAGTGAAGTGTTTGTTTAAAGTTAGCTTTAAGGTAAATCTTAAATATACTCAGTAATAAAAATAAAAAGTAAGTGATTCTCCTTCTCAATGTCATCTTCATTCTCATTTTTATTATTTATCCCCAGGTATACGGCAATGCAGCCAAGCCAGCAGTGACCTGTAGCCAGTTCCTGGCGAAGCAGCACGACGTGCGCCGCAACAAGGTGTCGGCCGCGGGCTTCCTGTGTGCGCTGGACGCCGTGGACGTCACCGACACCGTCGTCGCCAACTACCTCATCGACAACGTGGGGCTGGAGAGTATACTGCTCGTGCCCGAACATGGTGAGTGCCTGATGATCCTTTATTTTAGTCTTTCCGCTCCTTATCTTCACGAAATCTCACAA
This sequence comes from Pectinophora gossypiella, assembly GCF_024362695.1. Classification (NCBI taxonomy): domain Eukaryota; kingdom Metazoa; phylum Arthropoda; class Insecta; order Lepidoptera; family Gelechiidae; genus Pectinophora; species Pectinophora gossypiella. The sequence goes on from NC_065405.1 coordinate 2,255,895, forward strand.
ACCACAAAACGCTACGAGTCACATTTATTTGTTTCATTTTTATTTTCTCTAATATAGTTATTAAAGAAAAAGGTATTATTGTTAGTATCTCAAACTTTCCTTCTCAGTCTTACTTTAGTCTTCAATCGTACGGGCGTCAGACGTGACACACACAGATGCGCGTGTACGATAACCTCAATGTGTAGTGACTGTGTAAAACGAGGTAATTTAATAATAATAAAGATTTATTATTATTAAGTTTGGATCATAATAACTCATAAACTGCCTATATACGTCCCACTGCTGGGCACAGGCCTCCCCTCAATCAACCGGAGGGGGTATGGAGCATACTCCACCACGCTACTCCACTGCGGGTTGGTGGAGCTGTTTTTACGGCTAATATCCGGGACCAACGGCTTAACGTGCCCTCCGAAGCACGGAATCATCTTACTTTTTCGGACAATCAGGTGATTCAAGCCTGAAAAGTCCTTACCAAACAAAGGACATCGGGAATCGAACCCGGACCTCCAGATCGTGAGCCTAACGCTCTAACCACTAGACCACGGAGGCTGTTATTTTTGGATCATAAATGATTATCAAATTGATTATCAGCGGTGAAGGAAAACATCGTGAGGAAACTCACATTTACGACAAATGCATTTTCGGAGGTATGTGACCTAATCTGTATTGGGCTGGTTTTCCTTTCGCGGGTTGGAAGGTCAGACAGGCAGTTGCATCTGTAAAAAACCGGACCTGTCAATTCTTCAGGTTAGGTAACCTGACCTTGTATAAGCGGGATAATGCTAGGGAGATGATGAAAGATTTATTATCATTATCAGATATTACAATCCATAGGTGTTTTACCATAGATGTTTTACTATCATACACATTTTAAATAGACTTAATATTAACAATTCAGCTGCCACAACCACCTGTGTGTAACTGCATCCAACGCGCAAACATAGGCGCATTCCTGTCGACCAGCACACTCTGGATACAGTTCGAACTCGCGCATTCAGCGTTCGGGCGCTTTGCATGAACCATTGCTGAAACTACGTAGCGCCTTTTTGATCACATTTTGATAGTGTTATAAGCAATAATTACCTGTCAGAGGACGCGGTGAGGCTGTCAGACACGGTGGAGAACGTACCGGAGAAGTGTTCCAAGATTGTGACGCTGGACGGCTCCGAGTACTACCCGGCGCCCAACTACAGGAGCTACGGCGGCGCCGCGAGGGCCAGCAGGTTCCTGCACCTCAGCACGCACGAGAGGAAGCGGTTAGTCATATAATGGTGCCAATTCCAGTACACACCATCTAATTTTATTCTAAGTTATACCTGAGTTATAAGAATTTCATAATTTGTCTTGAACCCAGTACACGACCCAATCCAATAGCGCCTTATTGGTGTGAGGGTGCCAGGATTATCATTGAGCCGCCAAAGGCCTCTGACATCACTCATGTAACGACTACATACTTACATCAGTATGATTACCACCTCATCAGTTAGATTTATAGCTTTATCATCACTAATTTAAGAGCCACGCTCTTGTCGGTGTAGCATTCTCCATGCTACTTTTTAGGGAAATATAGGGCAGTGGTTTCCTTCCGCCCCGCAGTACTCTGTCTGACGCGAGTGGGATGGTGCCTATATACCAGAGCAGTAAAGGCCATAGTGGCATATTAATGCTTATTATGTTGATGGTATGATTTTCGTTACATAATTTGTGATCCAGAAGAACGCTTGAACGAAAATAAGCATTTATTTATATTATTATTTTGGCCAAAATTTCGCCATACATCTTATACCTACACGCGGCGCGTCAAGCCCGATGAATTGTGTGATGTAATAAGGATACTCCACCAGACAAGTGCAAGCGGAGATCCAGGAGGCAGAGTCGAAGCTCGTGCGCATAGAGCAGCAGGCCCAGCAGCTGAACGACGCGGCCAGCCAGGCGCGCGACGCCGAGCGGGCCGCCAGCCGCCAGCTGCAGGCGCTGTTAGGTAAGTTACACTACACAATAAGCGTATAATACTATGGTATGGTGAAAGAAAACCAGGTATGTTCAATCCGATGAAAAGCCCTGTTGTTGTTGTTGTTTAAATTCGCCTTATATAAGGCAGGCAAAGATCTGAGGACCATACAGCCTTGACTTTAGTAATTTAATATTCGAAAATCACGATAAAATAGGCCTAAGCCTTGTCTTCAATTTTCAATATTTAATTTAGACCAGTGCCTTGTCTTCAGTTTTCAATCTCTCTCATTTAATATTCTTATTAGGCCAAAGCCTTGTCTTCAGTTTTCAATCTCTTTCATTTAACATTGCTAGCCCTCCGATGACGTAAATTTTCACTGTGTTACCATTAAATTGGTCACCAACATTCCAAGGACGTAAATTTTATTATTGAAAATTAAGAGAATGACTGACTAATGTTTTTAATTACTGTTACTTGTCACATAATATAAAAAGCAAAAAAAAAAAACATTAAGTAAATGTTTTACTAAAAGTTGAAAATTGCTTAGCAAAGTAAATTAAAACAATGGTCGTAGGTAATTTTTTTTTACGAAATGGCAACGCAGTGATGACGTCAGCTGGGCTACCCTTGAAATGTTAGCTGTTACTTTTGAGCACACAAGCGTTATTACCACTTGCGTACTTTTTTACGACAGGCAAACATTTTCATTACGTAAGTATACATGTCATATCACGTAGTTATCTATTTGAAACTTTGTACACTTCCTATATTGAAAGTAATCGTTTCTTTTGTCGAGGCCCGCGCCACGACGCCGAGCGGGCCGCGCGCGCCGCCGCCGCCGCGCTCGACACCGCGCATGCGCCGCACCACGCCGTGCTGGTGAGTACTCGCCAATGATGCAAGTCTGTACAGTCATGAGCAATATAATGTACCCACTTTAGGACTCTGTCGCACTAACATATTTGAAACTTAGTGAGACTTACAGTTCAATTTGTCAAAAAAGTTAATGTGACATGGTACCAAAATGTATATACATATTAATGCTCGTGACCGTACGTAACATCTTATCGGTGATGTCCTTACATATTATACTTTTCTTACGATATGATGACACCTGAATCAAACATCTTAACTTAACCTCAGTAGTCAGAGGTAACTTCCATTGCAAGATGAACTAAGTGCCCACACCTCACAGAGATTCCTGTTAGACCAACTTAATAGGTGGTGAGGCGTATCACCGTCTATAATGGTCGACCCAACTGTCTTAGTGAAAACTGCAATCTTAGATCTTCTATCATGTGGGTTGTAAAGTGGATTATCAACCTCATTAACCCTGGTGTCAGGGTTACTATTGAACCGCCAAGGGCCCCTGACATGAGTCATGTAACGACTACGTACATATATCAGTAAGTAGTAACCGGGACCAACAGCACTTAAAAAAAAAAAACAAAACTCACATATAAATTAAATATAAATTATATAAATTAATAACTCATTGGTGCAAATCTTGCCATGTCAGGGGCCTATGGCGGCTCAATAGCAACACTGACACCAGGGTTGATGGGCTTTATTATTCACTGCCGTATGTTATATCACCAGGTGGACGAACTGAACATATCCAAAGAGAAAGTGCAGACGATGCGTCTCCAAGTGGAAAAGTTTGCGGCCAAAGAGCAGTCATATAAGGAAAAGGTCGATGACTACGACGCGAAGATGAAGGAAGTCAAGAGCAAGCTGGCTCGTGCCACCAATACTTGCAGGAATTTGAGCGTGAGTTTCGTGAAATGAAAATATTTTATTCCAAACTATGTCGTCTCTGGTACCTTCCATACGTTTTACATTAAATACCAAAATGAGAATATATCTTAATAGACCTTAGAAGGAAGTACATTCATCAAATCGGGGATCAGGTGACGTACCAAAAGGTTTGATGCGATCTACTCTACGATACGTACCGATTAACCGGCTTGTATGAAACGATTGATGAATGCGAAGTAAGAGAGGTATGTCAGGATTTAAGGAAATGCAATTCCATTTCTGTTTTATAGAAATATTTGAATTTAAATTTCACTAATTCTTTCCAATTGGGCTAGTCTCAGCTACATCCATCGCAAGATGGACTAAGTACCCACACCTCACCGAGCTTCCTGTTAGACCAACGTGGTAGAACCGTATCGCCATAATGGTCGAGCCAACTGTGTTACTAAATGAATGGTGCAAGTCCAGTACCGGAAAACTCACCGGCTCCCCGTTTGAGAAGCAAGCCGGTGACACACTGTGAGGTCCATTTATTGAAGACATTTAACTTCTTTTTTTTGTTCTTTTTATGTTTCTACACTGTGGTCACAGGACCAAGGAGTTTTTGTATTCTAACTTTTCTTTCTTTCTTACCGTGTGGACCTGTGACCATAGTGTCTTTGTGAGACATTGTACAATATAATATTAAAACAACCTCCATATTTTCCCCTACCCAGGAAGAAATAGACCAGGAACAATTAAAGCAAGACCATGAAGTAACAGAGCGGCGCACGTGCGAGCAGAAACTGAACGAGGACAAACGCAAGCTGAGCCAGGTGGAAGTAATACTGGAGGAAAAGTTCAATGAAGTCAGATGCAAGATTGACGAGGCCGTTAAACTGTGCCCCAGGATTGATGACCCTAGGTAAGAAAATGCTATTGATGATCCTAGGTGAGAATATACTATTGATGATCCTAGGTGAGAATATGCTATTGATGATCCTAGGTGAGAATATGCTATTGATGATTCTAGGTGAGAATATACTATTGATGATCCCAGGTGAGAATATGCTGTTGATGATCCTAGGTGAGAATACACTATTGATAATCCTAGGTAAGAATGTGCCCACCGGGATTCGAACCCGCAACGCTCAACCACTGGATCACGGAAGCCGTTTTTAGTTACTAATTTTTCTATTATCGCTTATATTGATAAAATATTTCCAGAGACAAAACCCTAGTACGAAACGAGCTGAAGAAAGCTGAACTCAAGCTGAGTTCCATCCGGAGCGACGGCATGACGAAGGCCGAGGTGGCCGAGCGACTGCTGCAGGTCGGCCGCAAGTACCGCCGCGACCACGCCTCGCTCACCACCCTGCGTGCCATCATACACGAGGTCAGAGTCATACATATATATGTCCACTAAATGTAAAAGGGGAAAAGGAGGGGCATTCTCTTATTATTGGGGGGGGGTTAAAAAAATTTGCTGAGCTGATGTCCATTTTTAGATATTCTGTATCCCCGAAGGTGTAGGCAGAGGTGTATAGTAGTATACAGGGTGTTAGTGACATCGTAACGAAAAGTTTGAGGGATGGTTCAGCTCATGATTCTGAGTTGATATCAAGTGAAATTTTCCGTCGCAAAAGTATGGAACTAAAGATAATTAAAAAAAAACACTTGAATTTTCTGACAGGAAATTCCGCTTGATATCAACTCAGAATCATGTTCTGAATCATCCTCCTCATTATTCGTTACGATGTCACTAGCACCCTGTATACACCCGATTACACCCTCTCCTCGCCAGTTATGTTTAAGTGCTATATAATAGGGACGAATCCTAGAAACCATGTGATAATTATGTATGAACTAAATATCAATTAAAACACATAAAGTCAAAGTTTAAATCACAAAATAGAAGAAAGAGGTTGGGAGGGCCAAGTGAGCATGAAACGCGCGCCATACAAGTATGAGCAAATAGTTCATACTACAAAATTTGCACTCCACTTATCCGCAAACTTTACGTCGCACGGAGCTCCGCGATAGTATATTAAAAGGTCGTCTTGTGCATTATAACCTGCAGGGCCAAAAAGCTCGGTGAGGTGTGGGTACTTAGTTGCGCTGTACCTCTGACTACCCCAATTGGGGTGCTATGTGTTGTAGCGATAGACAGTGTAGGGCTTAGAGATGAACTGTAGCATAAGGCGGTATTCAGAAAAGTTCTCACAGATCGCAGTGAGACAGTGCATGAAATAAGGCCTCTAAAGGGTTTCTATAAAATGATATCTTATAAAGTTGATTCAAATTCAAAAATATCTTTATTCAGTAGGTAACATAGTTACACTTTGAATCGTCAATTTTTACATAACGAACGTCTCATCCGCCTAAAACTACTGCAGCTTCTCACAACCTGTATATCCGGGGAACTGATTGCGATGTATTTGTGTCCAGATCAAACAAACGTCGGAGAAGCACTTGAACATTTGTTACAACGTGCAGACAGACGTCGCGCGCAGGGTGCAGCACTCCTTCCAAGCCATGCTCTCCTTGCGCGGGTACTCGGTAAGTGCTTATATTTAATCGTCAAAGGACAATGCTCAAAACGTATGGACGAAAAACCTATTATTAATTACATACACACATAAACAGCCTATATACGTCCCACTGCTGGGCACAGGCCTCCCCTCAATCAACCGGAGGGGGTATGGAGCATATTCCACCACGCTGCTCCAACGCGGGTTGGTGGAGGTGTTTTTACGGCTAATAGCCGGAACCAACGGCTTAACGTGCCTTATAAATTATTAAACTAACACTAGCTATTAAGTTTTCTGTCACACTAACCCCTATGGATATGGTAATGGCTGAAATACACATAAAAAAATAAATAGTAATAAAAAAGTTTAAGCCTTCAAGGTAAACCCTTCGCAACACACATATACATTTAAAACATCCTAGATAGATAGATATGTGGTTGTATTACACTTCGTGTCTCACATACCTAATAAGTAAAATTTATGCAAGTAAAATCTTTATTTCCTCTACAAAAATACATGGTAATATTTGTAGAGGCTGGAGTCTTAACTAGGATACTGTGATATAGGACTCCAGAAAGTCATGGTCAAGAAAAAAATAATAAAATAGAAAAAAAGTTGACAATTATAGTTAACTTGAATTAAACATAGTCTAAATCATAAAACATTTCTTAAAAATAAAAATGAAATCTATAAATGCTTGTATGACCGAATGTGATGAATGTGTGAATGAATGTGATGTGTGTGTGTTGTGCGTCTCACTTCTATTTAACTTAATTGTGTTTGTCCTTTGATGTTACTAACATAGTTCATAAGATATTTACTAACAAAAAGTTTTGAATTTAATTTTTTACGATTGGCCAATTTTAGGGTAGCATGGAAATCGACAACACCCGCGGCCTCCTCGAGATCAAGTGCACAGGCCGCGAGTCGAGCGCCAAGCGACACGCGTCCACCACGTCGTCCCTGTCGGGCGGCGAGCGCTCCTACTCCACCGTGGCCTTCATCATGGCGCTGTGGGAGTGCGTCGAGCTGCCCTTCTACTTCATGGACGAGTTCGATGTCTTTATGGTCAGTTGTATTCAGGGATCAATTAATAATTCTTTATTGCACAAAGCCATAAGTAAAGGACATGTACAAACGAACAAAATAAGCATAATAGGCGGCCTTAGGCTTAGGTTAGGGATGTGCCGTTGCCCTTATAAAACTTTTTAATAGTAAGGACTGGCTGCTTTTCTTTTTCAAATTGTTCTTTTTTGTACTCTGATTTTATCTGACTTAAGGCCATTACAAACTTCCACATACAATTATAAATGTAAACAGTTTTAGCAAAGAACGGAATATGCGCCGTATATCGATGCATCAGTATACATAAATTATGTGTTTATGTGTGTTTGTGCGTGCGTGCTTGTGTGTGTGTGTGTGTGAAAGACAGTGATATCACCCCCCCCCCCCCCCCCCTTTACTGCCGGGAACATTCCCAAAGTTGGAACAAGGAAAGGGATAGAAGTATAGGAAAGAGCGATGAGGTGCTGACGAATGTAATTTGACCTTTATTGTGAAATCCTCGAAAGCGCCTTTAAAAAAAACATATTCTGACTGGAATTTTAGCTACAAATCGTATTAATTACGCGAAAAATCTACTTATTTGTTTGACTTGATCCAAACGGTTAGAAGGCGAGCGGAGAGTGCAAGAATCTATTAATCATCGCGAGGGTGATAGCCACAGCGCTTTTTTTCTCGTACGCTGCTATTGAACGATTCCACACGTTTCCGCTTTGGTGGAAACAAACTCTAACTCACCCTGAAGTTTGACGACATTGTTTTAGTCATTTGGAAGAGGTTTTCTTTAATTGTAATAAAATTATACGTAAACAGGACGACGTAAACCGCAAGATAGTCTTGCGGCTGCTGATAGACTACGCGCTGAAGAACACGCGCCGCCAGTTCGTGCTCCTCACGCCGCAAGACGCCTCCGTCACCGCCGAACCACGAATCAGTATTCACAGGTACGCACAATTCTTCATTTCAATGTTCCACTTGATATATTATTAAATACAACTTGTGAAAGTGACCAACTTAAAAGAAATAGGTCTGTGGAATTTGGAAATTCGCAGTTCAAAAATTCGCGAGACGCCGAGCGGTTTCGCGCGCATTCTCGATTTTCATACCATATTCCCGCGCTCACAATAAAGCGATTCTGGCAGCCACAAAATTAATTTCAACTTCACTTATTGTTTATGGTTGCATAGATTAGGAACGATGATTCTGCCAACGTCAAAGTACTGACGAAAAAACTGAAACTAACGTAGTCGATAAATCGATTTAATTATTTTGAAGAGACTAATCGGTGCGTTTCTTTAGTACCTGTATAGCTGCATGGCCTTGCCTTGCCCCAAGGGAATAAAAAAAAGTTTGTGTCCTTTGCTTTTATAATGTAAATATTTTGTTTCAGGATGCCAGATCCCCGACCTTAAAGTAATATATTTCTAGAGCTGATAACAAATTTAGTATGTAAGCTTTAATCCAGTGAGATTACTTATTTTTATGATTTATTATGTTACTACCTCCAAGTACAAATTGTGATTATAATTTTCGGTATTTCATTTCTTTCATCCCCTCGGTAATATTCTTTGTAACGTGCATTTTTTATTAAGACAGTTGGCTTGAATATAGACGCCGATATGGCTAATGTCTATCACGTTGGTCTTAACAGAAAGCTTGGCGAGGGTACTTAGTTGATCATGCAATCAATGTACTTCTGACTATCGGTTGGTCTATGGTTGCAATTATTCCTGACACTGGATATGAGGGACTTTCCAGGCTACGTTCTCTAAAAATGTATAGATGGCATTGTATAGATTTGTAGCGGACCCAACTAGTTGGCCACCTAGTTCCGCTCACATGCAACAGATGGCGCCACATTCTTCAAGCGGTCGTGAAACGCGGTATCGAAGTTTACACAGCAAGACGCATATATACAACTTCCAACTCAACACTGTTGGATCGTCGATCCCTAGTCACACTACCAACTTGTGGCTAGCGGGGTACTATGCTCAGTTCGGTACCCCGAAAACATCCTTTGGCGGCAGCACACCCTCGCCGCCAAAGATTTAACGTGATAATTACATATTTTCTCCCCCCGATACCGACCCCGCCGTCGTGGTCGACGATTTCCCTCATTCAGCGCCTATCGCTATCGACCCGCTAGGGTCGATTAATTCTTTCAAATATTTTTCCTCTCACACGACGCCCTGAGCCGAGGTTCGCGCCCAACTGGGCACCCTCAGGCCTGTTGTCTTAAACGTTGTACCGGGTGAGAGCCTTCAGCGCTCCCCATTTGTCCGGCCAAGTAGTTAATGCCATCTGCGGCAAATCTACAATAAGTCACGTCAAAAAAAAAATACCTATTTTCTCATTGCTCTGGTACATATTCAAAAATATAATGTAATGGCAGATATAAACAATAATTGTTGCTTGATATTTGGATCAGATAGTTATAGAATTGTTGCTACCCATATTGCTTCTCTTTATTTCATTCAGAATATTAATGTGTAGAAGAAGTGTCGTGGCTGGGTGTAATAACAAGGGTCATCATTTATACCCAAATACAAAATATGTATATGACTGTTAAACGAAGGAAATGCTGTACAGCGCCATGTAGTACAGTAGCCAGGAAAGTCCCTAATTGCGAATATAGTCGTAAGTTTATGTCGTTGTTTTAGAACGAGTCATAAAAATATGGTTATGGTTGTCTGGAAGAAATCGCTTTAAGCGATAAGGCCGCCATTTGCCATGTACTTAGTTAAGAGACTTTTTGTAATTATTTCTTTTTATTTTGGTGCAATAAAGTGTATTTGTATTGTATTGTATTGTAAAAATATAAAACAAAGAAATATCTTCAACACCATTTATTTAATACTATATCGCCATGACATTCAAAGTGTACATACAAAAATGTGATCAGTTTTGTTTTGTTATTGCACAGGTGACGATTATTACAATAGGATAGTTTCCGACTAGTCAAATCAGTTAATTTTTACTAAACTTGAAAACACAAAATTATCAAGGAATTTGTATGAAAAAGCAACCTGCCACGTCATAGAAAAACGTGACGAAATGTCGCGCTTATTATTATTTTTTTATTATTAAAATCATAAATAACTTAAATAGAAAAAAGGAAACGTTTTTTGCCAGCTTTAGATCTGTCTTTATTTAGAAATCAGAGTTTTATAATTTATCTTTGACCTAGGAAACTACCCAATTGGCTACCAACTGTCTATGAGATCCCATGCTCTTCCGGACTACAATTGAAAAACATCTACTAAACATTACTTTTTATATTAGTTTCAAAATAAATTGATATAAAAATAACTTATATCTACAAGCACACTCTACTTTTACTCTTTATAGTTAAATTATTCTGATATAAAGTAACAAATCTATCTAAGTCTTATTTAGAAGGCGAATTTTCACCTTAGGAGATAAGCGTAATCGTTGGACTTAATTCTAAATGAATTCACTATACAAAAATACCCGCTATATATATGTGTGAAAAGGTACACTATTACAAAGTATTACTTGTATGAAACACAGATGTATAAGTTCTTGGGCTGATTGGGAGAATGAAAATAAAAAAAAAGGTAGAAAAAGTTAAGCAATGTGAAATAACGTTTATAAAGATTGGTATATATTTTTGTTGTACTTTTAAATGTGCTTATGCACAAGTATATGAATTTTTCACAAACAACCCTGGATACCTAGACATGTATTATAATTCTTAGAGCTGTTCATCGAAACATTAACTATAGGTAGGTTTACAACTTCAAAATATACAATTATTTATACAAGTGAAAATTATTTTATACAAATGTAGAGTATACATTGTGTCAAAAGTGCAGTAGGGTAGTTTCCAACTAGCCAAATGAGTTACTTTTTACTAAACGTCAAAACACAAAATTACTACGGAATTTGTATGAAAAGCAACATTAGACATCATAGAAAAACGTGACAAAATGTCGCAGTTACATATTTAAAAAAAAAGTTTTTTATCACCTTTAGATCTGTCTTTATTTAGTAAAATCAGAATTTAATAATTTATCTTTGACCTAGGAAACTACCCAATTATAAATGAGTATGAAGCGTGACGTAATATTCATACAGAAGTGCTACGGGGAGCGTTCCGGGGGTTGTGTTAGGGTTAACCCACATCTGGCAGCATCTCATACTTTCCTTTTCTGTTACTCAGAACCGTCATTTGCTAGAGTGAGACAGAGCGACTGTAGGCGGCAGAAAAAACGCTTCAGAGATATGATTAGACCACTGGTTATTTTGGGTACATCCTCAAATGGTTAAGTTAGACGTAGCGGGAAACCGAATAGTTCGGCCGAATATTCAAAAGGGGCACATTCGGTACAACCGTGTGGTGTGGTTACAATATTACATACTCCTGTTGTCCGCCCCGGAACGCGTCCCGCTCTGTATGACCTTTATTGTTAGTATTCAATGAATAGCGAAAAAGCTGGGACTGTAGGCCGCGGTCACATTCGAATTAGATTCAGGGTTGTTCGTGCCATTCGAGTCATATTGGATCAAGTGCGCTCTTGACATTGATATAACACGAAGCATACAAGTTTGAAACACATGGTTATAAAATAATTAAGTTTAAAAACGTAAGTATTTGTAGAACAGTAACTTTAAATTATATGTGCGTTGGCATGCATTCACGGCCTGAATACTTAGTCATGTCATAGGATTGAACAGTAAATAGTTGTTGAATTATAAAAACTTCAAAGCCATAACTTCGAGAACCGTGTCAGTTTTGGGGATAAAAACAGCCAATTTCTTCCATCAGATGTCGCTACTGTTGAGTGTTCTTAAATTTTGACAATTCCCCATACTATTTGAGTAAACATAGTATTGGTTACATTTTTACACTATAACCTTTTGCGCAGCGTTTAACTGCAAAATCAGTGTTTATATATAACACGTTATAGTTCCCTTAGGATCGGAAAGAGAAACCTTAGAAAAACGTACTTTAAATAAAACTGTCTTTTTCCAATTGATGGCTTTTGTTTTTCGTGACTCATCCTTCAAACGGGATGCACACCACGTTGCTCCACAGTTTATAGCAATTTGTCACGAATTTTATATAGACAGGAGAACTGTCAAAATTTAAGAACACTCAACAGCGCTGCCTACATTTGAGCTTCTGGTTTTTATCCTCGTTCAAAACAAAGATATGTATTTTTGTTATTTAAAACTCAAAAATGTCTCTTCCATAAAAATCCGTCTAATTTCTACAGTCCAATAAAAGCAGTCTTTGGTTAAAACGATGCTAATGTATCCGAAAAAAATGCAATAACTTATTTTGTTCTACACATAAAGTAACACTATGAATATCGACGAATCCAATTTTTATATTAGAATTTATTTAGACTTGACAAGTCTTCAATCAATCAGTCTCATGAACGTTCAATCGTTCATTTATCAAGTAATAATTTAAAGTATATTATTAATAAAAATATTTACATGACAAAAAATCAGAACTAGGTATCTAAGTATTAAGAAATTATCGCAAGTACACAGATTAGGTAATTTGATTTGGACATTTAGATTAGTATGATTGGTAACGTGACAAATAGCGTGCGGTATCAAAAAAGTGCATTCGTTTAACTCATTAGTATAATGATGGGTGACCTAGTACAATACATCGATTGAAAATGATTGCAATGCATTTTAATTCCTATATACAAGACAAATATTGGAAATACAGACTTAAAAGCTGCTAAATATAATAGTGATAAGGAGCTAGCAACTACTTAAACTTGTGTTAGTTAATATCTTACGTAGATATGTAAAATGAGATTGGAATGTTTAAGCAGTTACGTTAGCCTAATACATATTGTTTATATCAACTTAGGAACCACATTTCGTTGTCTTATAGTAAAAACATCAAGACGCCTTTTTGAAAAAAAAAAAGCACTTCGGATGTGATCACCTCGCAATGGACACGCTAGCTTCAATGCTGTAGGCTCTGCACAATAACCACGCCGCGCGAGGCGCGAATTATATCGAGGCCTTCGACCAATAGCCGTTTGACGTCCATCTATGTAGATAGCATTCGTATCATTTATTGGTCGAAGCGCTCAATATAAATCGCACCGCGCGCGGCGCGGTTGTCATACAGACCCGGCAGTAGGGCTAACATGCACAACGTGATAAAATTTTGACACGGTCATTTTATCGATTCTGACGATATAATTATGTCGTTATGTCGATTGGTGCTAATATGTGAACCCGAATAAGTCATGTCGTTCTGTCAAAATACGAACAAAATCTTGTGTCACGCATGTTAGGGAAAAAACCAAACTTATCAATAATTTTATCACGTTGCGCATATCAGCCCTGCAGATATCAATTTTTACCCGGAATTAAATTAATTGAATGAAAACGAGGCTTTGTTGAATAAAATCACATCAGTGTGGTTTTCCAAAATGGCGCTTAAGAGGTTTTAGCTATATGACGACGATAACAAACTCACACTCAATCGGCCAAATGTAGGCATTCGATGTATTCTTTAACTAAAACTTGCGTACGTCCAATCATTAAGTAAAATCTAGTTCATACGATTGGATTGCATGGATGTTAGAATTTCAGTCTTTCATCAGATTATAAAATAGACTTCTTAAATAGTTTTTCGTTTCCAACGTTTTGCCAACATTTAGAGTCAACGGTTCGAGTGACCGTATATACTGTGCGCCTCTGCCTACCCTTTCGGGGATACAGGCGCGATGTTATGCTGACTCGAAAATGCAAATGCAAAGTTGCGTTTTAGAATTATAAAGAAAATAACTTGTCTGGAATATTTAACTTGAAAATAATTCCAGCAAATAAAGTAATTTAAGGCATCGAGTATTTAAGCGCTACGTATTGTGGTAATTTAGAGTAAAAAAAAAAAAAAAATAGCACAAAGAGTTTTTTGTGAAACAGTAAGTAACATGCAATTTCAGCCAATTAGTGATTTTGTGTTAGAAAGCTTGTCACTCACACGACAGTTACAGGTGTTAAAAAAAAACCCTTGTAGATTATAGTGATAAAATACTCGATGCCTATATTAAATTTCATATTTAGAACATTTTTGCACCAATCTTAAAGCACAATTTGAAGGAGGTTAAATTTCAAAATCGAGAAAGTGTCAGTTGTTTAAGGTGATTCGTTTTCCATACAAAAGTTGATGCAGTGCTACAGGAAAACGGATAGAGGAATATTGTTATAAAACCGATAAATAGTAATATTTTGGTGTATTATTTTCGCAAACTAACAAAAATTTAGGGTCCGAATACGAGAAGTACCATATTTCAGACCCTCAATTTTGATCAATTCTACATTTGTAGTGGTGCAGATTACAGTGTATTTGCTGAGCGTGTAGAGGTGTCAATGTTAGTTTGTGTGCGTGATAGTTTTTTTTTCTCTAAAGGCTTTGACTACTTGACAAGTGTAATAGAATGTCAGTGACAATTTATAAAGAGATTTTGTATGAAGAGAATAAATATAAATAAAAAACTAAAAATACTACAATCTGAGAAAAGGAATATTGGAAAAATATTTCTGTTTTAACGCATATTATTTAAACATTTTTAAATAATGGGTAAGTACCGTGTTTTAAAAGAGGACATATATTATAATAAAAAATCAATACATAAAATGAAATGGCTGTATGGGCATAGTTCCCTTTGCCTTACCCTTCGGGGAAAACCAAATCAAAAAAAAAGTTGTTGCATTTGCCGGCCTAAATAGTAGTCATTTTTAATTAATTGTTTTTCCATCCAACATATTTTTGCAACATTGCCGCGGACTTTTTGGTGGAAACGGAAACGGGAAGGTTGATTTCTTCGTTGAATAATCTAAATAATCAATACGAAGTGGTGTTTTGTGGTTAATGATCACATTAAGTTAGTCGGAAAACATTCGGAATATTCAATAAACAAAGTGTACCTATCTATTTTCGCTTTGCGCCAACAAGCCGCTTACTTCGTTTGGGGTTCGGAGTAGGAGTCTGCTCCGAGAGTGGGGGCTTAGGTTTCATCATTTCATTAATCATCATCAAGAAAAAAAACACAAGACATGGCTGTATAGGCATAGTTCTCTTTGCCTTGCCCTTTGGGAAAAAAATAAGTTAAATTTTGAAATTCTTATGTATAATAAACAAACATCACAGACATCATGACAGATCTAAAACTAACGAAAATCTTTTATCTTTTTTCTATTTGACTTATTTATGAATTTTAATCAAGAAAACGTGATAATAAGTTTGCCAGCAACCAGTTCAGGTCCCCGAAACAGCCCATTTCAGGCCGCGTATATATGGAAATACTACTTCAATACGTCCCAGCCTCCTAACCTGAACTAACTAACCTAACAATAAACACCACGCGTAAATATAATTCCAGAAATGCGCTGCAAGTCGTCTGGACTGGGCGCGAAAACAACATAGAATTCGATTAGCTGCTAAGTGTCCCGCATGCTATCACCAGCTGTCACTGACATACGTATGAAGTCCCGCGGATTTTATTGGAACTAAATGACAAGTCATAATAATTATATGCGGATACTGCGACATCAGCGCCGTGCTTGCGGGACGTCCTGAAGCGCTATTACATCTTTCAAACGCGATGCGACAAAGTTTGAACCGACGCAATTTAGGAAAAATCTACCTTATTATTACTGTACTGTGATCGTTATTTGTAAAATCATACAATACATATACACAATTCTTTATACACAATATAATTATTATGACATATTGTGGACTTTTCGGTAGACTTACAAAAAAAGGAACAATACAACCATACGTTGTTTTGTTATATCTCAATGGGCTCAGGTAAAATTTTCGCCGAAAGCTCCAAGTCGGCTATATTTGTAACGATAATTATGTTTGACATTCATCATCATTTTTGAACCATTTTATACAAAAAAAAAATACTTGTATAAATTATATACCCTAAAGCACGCCCATGAATCACTCTACTCATTGGTGAAAACCGTATGAAAATCCGTTCAGTAGTTTTTTAGTTAGCCGCATGTTCACGGATGCGATTAATGCCTGTTAGAATTTTACAAAATAAAAAAATACGGAAATTACGGAAGGTACTTTAGTGCAAAGTACATTATTGTATAATTATAATATTATTGGTAAAAGTGATACTTTTTGAAAATTCCGTAACAAATAGACGGGTTCGCCAAATTCAATTGTAAAAAAAAATACAAAAAGTAAAAACAATTTAAACATGCACTTGGGTTTGAACCGTGAAACTTAAGAATGGCGGCGACTGCTTTACCAAATGCGCCATTTAGAAGTTAGAAGTAGACTTCAAATTATGCATCTCTTTTAATAGCTAACCTAGTTCGCATGTGTGTGTGACAGCTTCGTGTTTGTACACAAATTGAAATGACACCAACTTTTGATGCAATGTTTCAATATGATATCTGCAGTAAATACTTCAAAATTGTAGCTTAACTTAAAGATAATGTATGTAAGATTTCGCCACCTAACATTTCACTGGGTCAGAACTCAACACTAAACGAATAAATGGAAAAAAATACGAAAACTGCAGAAGTAACGCCATCTGCTGACGCAGCGTTACCTAGCTGACTGAAACGTATCACCTTAAAACATTCAAACTTTGTTTAAGCATGGTGCTTTTACACGAGGCTACAACGCCCGCGACGAATATAATATAAAAAACAAACATGGCTGCACGAATGCAGTGATAAATACGAATTAATCGTAATTAAAATTATTATGAAATGGCCTTTCGTTAGTTTAGCCTACTTGCAGTCTCACTTCAAGACTTTTTTGCATTGTCGTTATCAGGTTGTATCACTAAAATAAGTTTTTGAAATACGAGTAGTTGGAGCTACTATGTTGGCAACACTGACACCACCACAACAGTCTTTGACACGTCCACAGTTAACACTCATAAGACCTTCAACTATTTGAGTGCGTAAAAGAGTCTATGAGCTCACATACGCGTAATACTATATAGTCAAGTACCACAGAACACTAGCAACTAGACACAGTGTGAATCATTCCACTTCTGAATGTAGGAAGGCGTCCGGTACCTCGGGCAGCTGGTGCCGCGTCGAGGGGGTCTTTGTTGTGGGGGTCTTGGGGCTCTTCTGGTCGGAGTGCGGCGGCGTGAGGGGGTAGATGGTGGGGGTGGCCTGCGACGTCGACGCCGTGTCCTGCGACGACTGCTCCAGTTGCTGTGCACATACTTTATCCTGTTGGTAAAAATAAATGATTTTATTATAGAGCGTCTTGTGCCGACGTTTTTCTTGCAGCTTCGTTTCCCTGACTATACAGGCTGTAAGAAACTGCAGTAGTTTTAGGCAAATGAGACGTTCGTTATGTAAAAATGACCTTTCAATGTTACCTATTGAATAAAGATATTTTTGAATTTTGATGATAGAAGTAGACTGTGACGTCCTGTAATAATGAATTTCTTTATACGCTACACTACGTTAAATGTACGTCTACTAATACTAGATTAAGTTGTTTATTGCTTGTTACTAACCTCTATGGATCGTGTCCGAAATAAACTGTTTATTTTTTTTTAAATGTGGTATAGATGAGACTTACAAACATGTCGAGCGTGACGTTGTGCGACTGTATGCGGTGGCTCTCGTCCGCGTTGAGGTCGGGGCAGATGTGGTGCAGGCCGGCGCCGCGCTGCACGTGGTCGCCGTCGCCGCCGCGCACCACGCACACGCCGCCCTCCGCGCGGACCACCGCCACGAACGGGGCCAGCCACTGGTAGCACGGCTCCAGGGACTCCCAGCTGAAGCCTGCCGGAAACACCTTCAGAGTCTAAATCCATGAATCATGAGCCATGTGCCTTTTTAGATATTACGACTAGAGATGGGCCGACTATGACTTTAGCCGACTAGCCGATTAGTCGGTTGTAAAATTGCCGACTAGTTAAGTTTTTAACTTTTTATTATTTAAAAAATACCTACTTGAAGCTGTTAAACGTTAAATATGTCGAAGAAAAAGTCACATGTATGGACATTTTTTGACGAATTAGACGATTCCAACAAAGTGAAATGTAATCAGTGCCAAGCTGTTATTTCTCGTGGAGGGACTGGAAAAAAGGCTAACACTGCAAGTATGATGAATCATATCAAGTACAAGCATCCACCGCTGGTACCTCAATTAGGTACTGTGGTTAAAAGTGTATCAGATACAATATAAAAATAGTATGGGTCGACTAGTCGGCATTTGTGCCGACGAATCGCCGACTATAAATGTGGCCGGATAGTCGGCTTTCCCGACTAGTCAGCGACTAGTCGGTACATCTCTAATTACGACATAACATAACATAATATAAACTCACAACTACTATTACCAATAACGGCCTCTGTGGTCTAGTGGTAGAGTGCTGGGCTTACGATATGTAAGTGCCGGGTTTGAATACCAGTGAGGACATATCACGAAAACCACTTTGTGCCACTATCAGTGCTTCGTAAGTCGTTGGTCCCGGGTACTGTGTACTGATGTAAGTAGTTGTTACATGAGCAATGTCAGGCGTTTTTGGCGGCTCAATAGTAAACCTGACACCAGGGTTGATGGGGTTGGTAATCAACCCACACGATAGAAGAAGAGATTCTAAAAACCGAACCAGGAGTCATTGACCCTTCATTTACAACAGTATATGACATTGACTTCAAAATGCTCTGTAAATCTATCGTCATATAAGTTAGATAGAAGAGCGAGATATTCCCACCACAAGTGTCCTTGACTATTTACTAGATAGCTCCGATTTGGTTCTTTTAAACTGTTAAAAATTTGATTTCGTTTTGATCGGTAATTGGGTCATGTACTAGGTTCAATATTAATGAATTTTATAATTCTGATTACTAAATAAAGTATTTTTTCTATTTAACTTATTTTTGAATTTTAATCAAGAAAAACGTAATAATAATAAGTCAAACATTTTATTATGTTTTCGTATGACGCCACAATGTGCTTTTTCATACTTTCATAGTAATTTCGTGTTATGCCGTTTAGTAAAAAGTGACTGATTTGACTAGTTCGATCGCATCCGTACACATCGTCTAGAGTGTGCTAAAGGAACACAGCAAACTGACCGCACACCACGAAGCAATCATTTATATAAATCTAAAATGAACACTTTCAGAGACGCTATCCACGGGTCATTGACCTTTCATTCATAATATAGACATCTGTAGCCCCCCCCCCTCCCCCCCTCGTCCGTCCCTTGCGCCCCTGAAGTGTTAACCATGTATCGAACTCACCTGACACCCTAAGCGCGAGTTCTTTAGTGAAAGCGTGCGCCATGGCCGCCGCGGCGACCGCGCTGTATGAGTACATGTTGACGTCGACGTGCAGCACTGCTAAGTCTATCAGCTGGCCGCACACCACGAACTCCAGTGACGAGTACTGCGGGAAAATGAATGTGTAACCTCGCAGGGCGTTGACCCCGGGCTCGCTCTCGCCTAACAACCTGTTGGAGATATTGAAACAGGTAAATTTTAGGAATTAACACCAGGGGGTGTTAAAATTACCACAACAAAACAATTAATCTAAGATAGCAATATTGCTATTTAACATTTGTTTGACTTAATTTTATATGCGCAAATGTCAAATTGCAATATTGCTTAGTTAGATGAATTGCTTCGATGTAGCCTTTTTAAACCCCCCCCCCCCCCGAGTGCCTAACGCCGCATAAAAGCAATACATCTCAAAAAATACTCAAATTGTATTACAATCTAGATCTTCTATAAAATAAAATCGTGTATTTTAGACACAAACTTCGACACACATACGTATACATCATTGCATATATTGCATTTTTTGCATTCATTACATTCAATCATTGAATCACATGGCTTGTGAGGTAGATTACTAACCCTAGTCATTATTGCGTAGCCAATTACCCCTGACATAGCTCAACAAAGCGATAATAGATATCTATCTCTATTTAGAGTTTACTTCCAACCAGTTACCCATTGGTCCCGGTTACTACTCACTGATGTAAGTATGTAGTCGTTACATGAACCATGTAAGGGGTCTTTGGCGGCTCAACCCTGACACCAGGGTTGTTGACGTTGGTATTCCACCTCACAACCCACACGATAAGAAGAAGACCAGTTACAGAAGATTGATTTCAAATTATACACGAGTACTAGAAGACAACCAAATGTGGCGGACGGCCAGTATAAAGTACCTCGCTCACTAGTTCGCGCATTAGTTTGCGCTGCAACTTATGCGCTTTAATATTCTATGGGTTGGGCAGTAACACAAAGACGTTTATTGTAAATTAATATAATAATAATAATAGTTACCTCCTCTTCGCACTTTTTCCTTCACTCGCAAGTTGCATGTAGACATTCAACCAGCTATTAATAGTTATAGGTGTAATATTCCACGATAAAATCTTGAGTATAAGTAGTTCTTCTAGTAATATCTCTTCGGTGGTACAGGCGCCGTCCGTGACGTAGGCAAATTCTCCTATTTTCGGTGGGTACACTTCCTCAACCTTCGCGGCGATGAACAAGCACGTTATACCTGAAAGCGAAACATTTCCTTTACTTATTTTTATACTTTTATTGTCTAAAAAAGCAGCCCAATACAGGTTAGTTCAACTACCTCCGAAACGTATTTCACGGGAACGTGGGTTTCCTCAAGATGTTTTCCTTCACTGCTGCGCATTATACGCACGAACTACACTAGTGACTTCATTTATTAAACATAAGCTGTAGTTCTTCCTAAACCTCTCTCTGGACCGGCGTGGGGGGAAGAAGGAAGTGTGTCAGGATCGAAGCAAATGAAATTCCATAGTCTCTGCTTACCCCGGTGGGAAATAGGCGTGAGTTTATGTTTATGTGTATCGCTTTAAGCGACAAGGCCGCCATTTGCCATGTACTTAGTTAAGAGTCTTTTTGTAATTATTTCTTTTTATTTTGGTGCAATAAAGTGTATTTATATTGTATTGTATATGTATCTTCCGAAAGTCATCATCCTGCCCTTATCTCACTCTAAGTCGGGTCGACACAACATACATTCCTTTTCCATAAATTTCTGTCAATCATCATCACAGAACTCACTCCTTTTTCACATTTAAAACAGGAAAGCTGACGTACCAATAAGCTGCAAGCGTCCCTTCTGCACGTCGGCCGTGTTGGAGAGATACCGGTCCACGTAATCCACTGTCAGGTGAAATGTTTCTCTATGCAGCTTGTAGACTTCACATACCTGCGTAATGGTTACTACTTTTAACATTTTACAGATTTTTTTTACAGTATAGTATCGTACCATATAACTTATCAGAACGAGGGATAGATCATTGTCGATAAAAAAGAAGAACGACCCATCTACGAAAATTTGAGTGTAAGGCCCATATAGGAAAACTAGATACGTTATAAAAATCACCTTACATTACATTAATGACTTAAAAAAACCTACAATTGCACACGCGAGACGGTCCTATTAGTCTATTACACGCGTGAAGTAACTATTTGTATAAGTTTTTTATCGCGATAGTTTAAACGGATTACGCTTGAACGACAAAACCTTTGTTAAGGAATCGTCTTCATATAACGGTATTAGGGACGAAGAAGTAATGCAACGTACTATCGATAACTTATGAGCTGTATACAGTAAAGGATCTCTTCTATCGTGTGGGTTGTGAGGTGGAGTACCAACCAAAGGCCCTTTGTCATCTTGAGCACGTAGAATGTGGTATAGAAGAAATGTATTTATTATGTATAAGCGATGGGCAAGTCACCTTCATCGGATGCACCCTATAATCAACCAATCATAGCGCCGGATTGGCGGAGGATAACCATCCATATCAAACCGGTAAGTGTCAGTACTAGTCTAACCTAAATAAA
Organism: Pectinophora gossypiella; assembly: GCF_024362695.1. NCBI lineage: Eukaryota > Metazoa > Arthropoda > Insecta > Lepidoptera > Gelechiidae > Pectinophora > Pectinophora gossypiella. The sequence goes on from NC_065405.1 coordinate 2,278,032, forward strand.
AGGGATAAGAGTAGGAAGATGATAAAACGGTACCTATACTATACCTATACACCTCTGCCTACCTCTTTAGGGATACAGGCGTGAAGCTATACTAGAGGTCGTGACCGTGGTAATTTAATTCGGTTAAAGGTGGTTCGATCGCGCGTGTCGATAGAAAATGATCAGTTATAGATTTGACGTCATTCACTCTATAATATCCACGTAGGTACAAACGATCATCTATATGCACTCGTTTTGAGCTTAAAATATTAAGTATTTTTAAAGAATTGAAAAACAAGCATAAAAATAAATAACTTCGTAAACAACCTTTGGACTATTGATTTAAAAAAACAATTACGTTCGACATTTAAAATATTAAATGGACAATGAAAAAGATGCGCCTTGCATTTCTATTACTTAAAAAAAATAGAAGAGGGGCTTATTAGAAGGGCTGTCGCATGTCGCTGTCGTCGTTCTTAATTTGAATAAACTGCACCTTGCGCTGTAACGGTTCTAACGCGGTTCCACGCGTTATTTATATTTAAATATCGAATTTTACTTAAATTTTATAAACGGAAGTAGGTATAATATGGGTAAACCGTTTATGTAAAGCGTATAATATAATATAGTATTTTGTATAAATAAATGTAGGTAATTATGTTAGATGTATCGGCTAACGCGTTGGTTCTGAATGGGTCAACGACCTTGCAAAAAGAGGTCATTCCCCCCGTTACATCACTTTCGTACATGAAATCATGGTCTATGAAAAAGATTTGGACGGCAAATAAAAAATAAAACCTTTAACAAACGGTAAAGATAAAAAGCATTACCCATTGAGCATACTATTTCTATTATTTAAAATACTTAGGACCTGTTTTCACTACTTGGTGATGGTTTATTGTTATTATTTTAGCATTCCGTTAGCGACGACTTCGGTTAACCATGCCTTTAGGGAGTGATGAAAGGGATAAAAACTATCCTATATCCTTCCTTATGTCTCAAACTATCACCATACCGAATTTCATCTAAATCGGTTCAGTGGCTTAAGCATGAAATGGTGATAGACAGACATAGTTACTTTCGCATAACTATTAGTGTGGATTGTTTAAGATTAGTAGCTTCTAGTAGGCCACACAGAGAGTGATGCAGTGGCGGCCCTAGGGCGATGCGAGGTGTGCCATCGCACCGGGCGCCGAAATAGGGGTGGGGGGGATGGATCAACCAAGACTGGCTCACCCTGGCCGCAAGCAAACTTCATCGGTTTAGATTGCTCATACCGGGTGGCTGTAAACAACATTTTTCAACCTTTTCACGGGCAGAGACCATGGGTCATTGATGGTTCATAATAGATAGTACACACCTTGGAATCAGAACGTCATTAGACGTTCTGTCCTTGAAAGTGTTAAGGGGCTGAGCGGTGCTACTTTGAGATCTCGCACCACCTAAATATTTTGCTAGGGCTGTCACTGCAGTGATGTACGACACATCACATAAAAAGGGGTAAGACTTACGTAAAAAGAGCTTTATTACCTCACCGTTAGGCAGATCAGACCACCAGAGTACAAGAAAAAACAATTTGAAAAACAAAAGCAGCCATTGTCCTTACCATCAAAGAGTTTTTACAAAGGGGACATACCCACTTTATACACACACATAGACCATGTAGTAGTTCTGTATAGGCCATCCTTGTCACATACTTTTAAACAAGTTGTAAAACAGACCCTCATTTCAACACTACAAAGTAATAAATAACCACAACTGCCTTTCCTGATCTATTTGCTAGTTTCTTATGACGCTCTTTAAGCAATCATCATCAATTTAAGAGCCACGCTCTTGTCGGTGCAGCATTTTCCATTCCAGTCTATCTAAGGCCAATTCCTTGACTTCCCTATACGACACGACGTTAACTTTTTCTTTAATCTGTTCTATGTAAGCTCTTCTTGGTCTTCCCCTTCCTCTTTAAGCAATAACCAAACAAAATATTTCGTTGAAACTTATACAACAGATTAGGTTAGTTACTATAACAACAGAACAGACAGACAGAATAGGTAATACAATAGCATAGAACGGCAACTCTCCGCTCCCCACCAGCGGCTGAGCTAGGTTTACCTCACCCCCCCCTGGTCTTACTTTAGTCTTCAATCGTAGGGGCGTCAGACGTCACACATAGATGCGCGTGTACGATAACGTCAATGTGTAGTGTCTGTGTGAAACGAAGTGTTTTGTATGAAATGACAATAGATTAACCTGACCTGATTGTCCAAACAGTAAGATGATGCGTGCTTCGGAAGGCACGTTAAGCCGTTGGTTCCGGTTACTACTTACTGATGTAAGTAAGTAGTTATTGCATGACTCATGTCAAGGGTCTTTGGCGCCTCAATAATAACCCTGACACCAGGGTTGATGAGGTTGGGATCATCTCACAACTCACACGATAGAAGAAATACGGTTCTTTCAGCAACCAGATGGCGAATGATTTTGATGGTTGATGATTTGGTTGATGACGGTCAAACATTCGTGGATGTTTATAAGAATAGTCATTACATGTACGTTAGAATTACATATTATGCAAAAACCTATAAACTTACCTAATACTTGGTGTCTGTCTCGTCAAGGCAGCATAAAAAAAAATACATATTTTGTTGAGTAGTACACAAAAACATACGTGGATTTATATTTCATCATCATCTCCCTAGCATTATCCCGTAGACACACGTTGACACACATACACGATATAGACTTACATAGACATACACATACATATATAAACTCACGCCCGTAATCCCTAGTGGGGTGGGCAGAGCCACAAGTAATCAAAGACAACTTGCAGCCACTGTTGATACGAAGTCCAAAGATGGATATGATGAACCTTATGGTGATAAGGGATCAGCCTATCGCCCATAACATTAGTCCATCATGTACACTCACAACACACTCACTCACCACTCACTTACACTAACATAGACACTCACTTACATAGATTTGTATATAAAATACTAAATTCCTTAATTTATCCAAGAAACTAAAATTTTGTTGCTGGATAGTATTTTTCATAGAAATTAAAATTGGAATCTTTACCTAATTCAGTTGACCCCCAGCAGTCTTGCAATGGTAATTCATAGAATATGTGTGTCAAGTTGTCTAACAGGCATTTAGTTTCTATATTCTATATGAAATTGGATTTGACGTATAAAGAAATAAAAACACGGGTAATGACGTTTTCCAGCTGTATGGTCGTGGCGACCCTTACCAATACTCAGTGGCAGTGGTCAAAAGGGGTGGTCTGCCTCACGTACAAGCCGGCTCGGGGCTCTACGGTCTAAGTGTGACCGGCTATGTTATCTTATGATTATGACGCAGTAACCCGCTTTTTAGATAAATATTAATATTCAATGAACTTCCGTGATTGAGCGTTAGGCTCGCGATCCTGAGGTCCCAGGTTCGAATTCCGATGGAGACATATCATAAAAATCACTTTGTGATCCCTTGTTTTGTTAGGACATTACAAGCTGATCACCTGATTGTCCGAAAGTAAGACGATCCGTGCTTCGGAAGGCACGTTAAGCCGTTGGTCCCGGTTACTACTTACTGATATAAGTGCGTAGTCGTTGAGTCATGTCAGAGGCCTTTGGCGGCTCAATAGTAACCCTGACACCAGGGTTGATGAGGTTGGCAATTTTATGTTGATAATTGGTTAGGACATTACAAACGGATCACCCGATTGGCCGAAAGTTCGGAGGGCACGTAAGGCAGTCGGTTCCGATTCCGAGTAATAGTTACTTAAGTATGTAGTCGTTACATGAGTCAGGGGAATTTGGCGGCTCAAAAGTAACCCTAAAACCAGGGATCACGGGTTTAGTTATTGATCTCACAACCCACACGAAAGGACACCCATTGCTATTCCCTTTCAGTCACGTTATATTATTTGAGAAACAAACAGTAGTGTTTTATAACAGATTTAAATAAGTACATATAAGTAGCTTAACAACAAAACAGTTTCCACGGATAATTCATGCAACCTCTATGGAATTATACAATTTGTAATATAAAAAACTAAACAGAGTTACTTTAAAGTTTACCCTATCGTAAATATAACAATTCCAAACAAATATAATATTTGTTTTTAAATTCGAAAATATTTCACGCACATTGACGACACCATTATTATTTACACGAAGGTAACGACTTCATAACGTCAATTCACGTCAAAAATCGGCGTATTTTTTCACTACGACGGCACGTCGGTTTTATAAGGACATTATTAATCGTTTTAATGTTTTGTGTTTTTGTATTGGGGATGTCCTTATAAAAGGTTTAGTACGATCTACTCTTAACCGGCGTGCGTGTATGAAACGATTGATGAATGTGGAGGAAGCAAGAGAAGTGTGTCAGGATCGAAGCAAATGGAATTCTATAGTATCTGCGCACCCCGGTAGGAAATAGGCGTGAGTCTATGTACGTATGTGTTTAATATATTTTACAATAAATAATACACAAAGTCGCTATCATCGCGATAGCATGCTCTCTTCCTGAATCGTGATAAAATTCCAAGAAAAAAATATAAACAATGCAACCACATACCTCATTGAGCCAATCCAGTAATATCGCCCGCATCCTGGGTTGCAAGCTGGGGTGGTTGTCGAACATGTTAAGGTTCTTCCTCATGCTGGAGCGCGCGTCGCATTCGCACATACCACGCCATACGTCCGCCGGGTCTGCCCAGGAGAGCCCAGGTAGTGGGCACTTGCGTTTGGGCTGATTTGGGCATTGTGCTTTGCTGGTGCTGAAAGCGGTTGTTGGATTATATATCGACTAAGACTATGCTGTGTGTTGTCTTTAATGTCAATTTACGCAAAGATTCTATGCTATGATACACTTCTGCAGGGCTGCCCAGGTATTGGGCACTTGCGTTTGGGCTGACTTGGGCGTTTTATTTATCGGAAAACATTCATTGTTTTACTGAAACTTCTTTGGCTGTACATAAACTCATATGTCTGATGGCCATGGTCAGAGTCACGAGTAATCATTAAGATACTTCAATGGAGACACTTGATATTAAGCCCTAAGATGGATGGATGGTCTTTCAACGGAAGAAGGGGGTTTTAGGGGGATCTACTGCCCCATCGGCCTACGAGCGATGTGTCCTGTCCACTGCCACTTCAGTTTGGCAATTCTTTGGGGAATGTCGGTTACTATGGTTCGTATACGGATATCCCCATTCTGACTTAATCACGCAGAGAATCTCCGAGCATAGCACTTTCCATGGCACTTTGGGTGAATTTAAGCTTTCCTATGAGGCTTATAGTCAAGGCCCACGTCTTTGAACCGTAACTCATAAGTGGCAACACAGTCAAAGACCTTTGTCTTAAGACACTGCGGTGTTTAAATGGTCCTACAATATTTTAATTAACTCACCAGAGTTATACCTAATATCAGACTAAGGTAAACACATTGTAAAACAGCTGTTGATTTCCTCAACACATGTACTCTGATTCAGAGCTTTTGTATTGCATTGATAACTAATTAAGAGTCTACTTGAAACATAATGCCCTGTCACAAATAAACAAACACAATTATATATTAAGAAAATAACATGTATAATTATGAATAAGTGGAAGAAATTTCTAAAGCGGTACATGAGGCAAGGTTGGTAGGGCTGGCAGAGGCAGACCTAGAAAAATGTATTGACCAAATTGGGGATGTCCTTAAAACAGGTTTACTCTGACCCGAAACTGAAACTGAAACGATAGATGAATGTGGAGAAAGCAAGACAAGTATGTCACGATTGAAGCAAATTGAATCCCATAGTCTGTGCTTACTCAGTGGACAACAGGCCTGAGTTTTTGTAGGCATTATGTTGCCTATCAAATGTTGTATTTTTGTCTATAAATGAACCTTACACTAGTCTACAATTTAAATGTGTACATTATAAGTAAACCCTATTGTTTTACATAAATATGTTGATGTAAGTAAACACTCACAGACCACAGCTCATTAGGTCACAGTATGAAAACATGAGTTAAGAAAAAACATTGTAATGCACATTAAAATAATATAGTCATTACTTAATTGGTAATTAGACTGCCCACCTCTTTCACTCATTTTGTATGCTACTTAGCTAATTGCTCTCTACTTTCCCCATTAAGAATTAATCAGTGATAAGATATGTACAATAAGGTGCAAAAGACCATTCACTTTCTTGCAAAGTAATAAATTAACTGATTGCATTTAAGACCTCCTGGTTACAAGTTGTTTCTGTAATAGACCAAAAACACCTACAAAAACAAATTTTATAATTATGATAGATAGATAGAATCTAACAACAACAACTAATGACAACTAATGGTTCATAATTCCACCACTGTTTACAAATAATTCGCTGGGCTCAGTGACTGCACTTTTGCTCTTTGATTGTACCTTTGTTAATTATAAACCAATGTAGAATTTACTTATTCTTTTACCCTTTACCATAATCCATATTTAAACATAGTACATGTTGCCTGACCTTCACAAGATGTTAAGAAGTTTCTATTAAATATGTAAAAGTTTCCACATAGGAAACATACCTATTGTAAAAACTGGACATGTCTCAAAGAATATATTCAAATGTTAACTGCCTGACATTAATGAGCCTGATATTATTAACGCAGAAGTGTCAATAAGCTTATGTTACACAGCTGCATATAGGCTTTTATCAGTGCCTGTAATGGAGTCTGATTAACTTTAGGAGTAAGTAAAAGTGTGTTAGTATTTGTAAGAAACATAACAGATAAGGTGTTCTATTTTCGAATGTATCTATCCAGCCAGTATCTACACACTGCTAAGGCCTTTTCTCCTTCACTCCATTTCTATTCCTACATTTCCAGTCCTATGCAAGTGGATGTAGGTAGCATCCATCTCTTTCCAGCATATGTTACAATGTCATCTGGCTGGTGGTCTGCCTTGTAAATTTGGAACCATCTCTTTTTTTTACTTTTCTTTTTAATAGGTAAATAGAATAAGTAGATACAAACCTGGCTCTCTTATTTGAATGTGGAGTGCAGTCTCCCCTGGCTACATTTTCCAAAGGGCTCAGAACACAGTTTGGAAGCTCAGGAATACTGGGCGGACTTAGGAAGCTATCGGGATTGTAATCTAAGTCTGTGAACACACTCCTAGGTTGCTCAATATTCCCCAGCTGGGAGCTCTCATCATCACTGGAGCAAGATGACGATTCCACCACTACATTCTGAGCCGGCTGGTCCTGTAGCTCCTCCTCCAACTTGGGGGATATCTTCGCTGGTGGCATATTCTCAAGCTCCTACAAAAAAGTTCAAGTGTTAACTTGTTTCACATTTTCATGCAAAGTTAAACACAGCAAGCAAAGTTATACCAACATCATCGTCTGTGGAACTCCTCTTCCGTTTTAAGGTCATACGCTTCTCACTGGTGTCATCAGTAGACCTGCAAACAGGTGCCATCGACAGTAAGTAAACTAAGTTCACCAAGGTCAGAGCATCAACTTGAGAGCACAGTACTTTGCTACATACCCATTTTGTGCCATTGTAAGTGGACAAATTCAACTGGTTTTCACTCTCCACTGCCTAAAAACATAATGCTGATTAAGTATGTGCAATAAAAATTTAAGATAGTAGGCATTAAATATGGTAAAATAGCATAAAATTACCGCATGTCATGTACAAATCGCAAATAGGGTTATGTCACTTGACAACCGCTATTGAGGGCAAATTTCCAAATTTATCATAAAATCTAGGCTTCCCAATTTCGTTTGGGATAGTCGTCTAGGGTCTGATCTATATAAAACAGTCGAATAGTAGCCTGAAACGTGGCTCTGAAGCGGATGTTCGGTCAGCGTGCCCCCTGCAGGTTGGCGGGATTTTTTTTTCAGAGGTCGTTTTAGTGCACTATTACAAATAATTATTCAGTATTTTCATTTTTTATCATCACTAGACTACATTATCCTACATTTATTATCTTGAAAATGTGAAAATCAATCGATCAGATGCCAGAAAAAATGCCACGAATCCGCCACAATCGCGCGCGAAATCTGTCGTCAGCGCCATTTCTACACGTCGCAGGCTTGGCGTTTCTTCGTATGTCTACTTTTGGGAATTGATAAAAATAGCTCTAATGTTATACAATATCATCGGAATAGATATATTTTACTAAAATATTAGCGAAATTAATAAAATAAGGGCTACTTATATCTCAAAACCGTTGACAACAATTGGCTTGGCTTATCGCCCACCATAAGTTTCTAACCTAATTAGGACTAAAAGCTAAAATTATCGTTATAATTACTTCAAAAAGATGATACCTTGTTTCATCCAGATAATGAGTATTGATACAAAACATACCTTGTCATTCACAATTTATTCCAAAATCCACAGAACAAAATTTCCTTGTGCACTATATGCGAAGGTGTACTTCGAACACAAATCCACTGTCTTGTTTCTTAATTTTAACACAAATTTTACCTAAGGGACTGAATATAAATAAAAACGTTACACTTATGGTAATTTCTCTAAATTTACATGTTACTTTTCAGCTTTTCACGGCTCGATAACGCCCGGCTTTCCGCGCGAAAATGTCGCGGTAAAACCCAGTGCTCCCCAGGTTGACAAATGGCTAACTTCACTATTGTTTCTTCTGAAACCAAACGTCACCGATTCAGTACGTTCCATTTTACGTAGAAAATATTAGTATTCAATCTAAAGACTTTAAATTACTCAAACTATTTTTTAAATTGATGTTTCAAGAGCATTATTTTATAAATTTATTCATATTTTAGTCCACTCAATAAATACCAAAGACATATATTTAGTGTACATTAATACTTTTATTTGTAGTTCAAATAAAATTAAAGCAAGATTTTTATTTCGAAAATACGTATTTTACAACTTGGTGCTTGTTTTTGATGCTTTTAGTACTTATTTATATTTATTAAATTTTAATATGAACATGACTGAAAAACTATATGTGGAATGGAATTCTTTATGAAATGAATGCATGTTCCTGATTGGTGAAATCGAGTGGCTTGGCAACTGAATTTCGTTTCTTTTGTTGGTATTATTGTGACATCTGCTGCTAATTTCATGTGGTACTACAGCTGGGCGCCAGCTGATAGAAAATTGAGCGAGAAAAGTCAATAAAGGTGCGCGGATTCAATTGATAACGTGGCGATAGCTTTCTTATATCAATATTATGTGAATAACAGGTGCACTTGCGTTTATAAAGTTCCAAAATGTCTGTACAAAATATCGCAGTAAAACTTTGTGGCGTTTTGCAAACGCAAAGTGACGAAGGTATGTTTTGTTCCGTTTGGCTTATCTTTGTATACGTATGTCTAAAAACTCAAATAACTATAACGATTGCATTTCCAGAAGTAACAGCTCGCGAATGGCGCCTTTTGGGCCAGGAGCAGGATGGTTCACAGATCCTTTCGTGGGTGGCTACTAAGGAAAACAAGGATGTGTTAAATATTGGCGTTTATACTAATAAGACTAAAGTCTTGATTACACTGCACACGTTCCAAAAGAAATTGAATATAATACAAGCATCTGTGAACGCTACGCATACTTTACTAGTTTACGTAGTGAAACAGCTTCCTACTGATGAAAATGAAGAGAAGGAACCAATATATCATCCTTACCTGGTATGTCTCTTGCCTGATAAGGAGAACACTCCAGTAGAGGTCGAGGAAGGCTCCACCAAGCAGATAATGCTGCAATATGTGTACGGCAAGAGCAATAAGTACAGTCCTGGTATAAGAAATGATCGGTTTCTCCTTTTTAAACATTTGGAATGTAAGTTATTAGTTAATAAGAGCTATTCCTATTGGTTAAAAACAAGTTTTACATTCTATTCATACTAATTTACTAATGTCTTTTAACTAATTTGTTTTCTTTTGTATTTGCAATGAATAGTTATGATTCTAATAAATTTAAAAGACAAGCAAATTGCTGTGATGCCATTATGAAGGATGCTTAATTATACATACATAATATCACCCCTACAATAGGCTAGTTTCCAACTAGTCAATTCAATTACTTTTTACTAAACGTCAAAACATGAAATGGCTATGGAATTTGTATGAAAAAGCACACTGAGAAATGTGATAAAATGTCTGACTTTATTACATTTTTATTGATTAAAATTCACAAATAAGTTAAATAGAAAAAAGAAAATGTTTTTCTTTAGTTTTAGATCTGTCTTTAATTAGTAATCTTTATTTATTTTTTTATGTATTAGCCATAAATTCAGATACAATACTTTTATTTTTAATACAATTTAATAAAGAGCATTCGGCGGTAATGTTTAGGTAGGTATCTGTGTGCCCAACGGCAAAGGCCAACCCCAATCTATTCCACTCCCCTTTGCATATAGCCATTTTAGTTTAGTAATTAGAATTTCATAATTTATATTGAACTTAGTACACAACTCAATTCCAAAAGGGGTGAGCACAGTCACAAGACAATAAGACAATCTATTATATCTTGATATTTATTCTAAATATCATCAGTCACTTAGTGCTTATCAGCCCATTGTTCAAATAGAATCATTAAAAAAGTACTTAACATAGGTACATACTTATAATATAGATAGTACAATTGATAGTGTTTCGATTTTCAAAAGAGAATGTAAACAAATTTTATTTTATTCTTCTTATTCTTAAACATTTATAGAGTACCTATGTGGCATGGGCTCCATGTGATAGAAAAATATGGCTGGTGAAAGAATAATAATGAGTTATGTTATTTTGTAAATTAGACAAACAAAGAACTGGGACCTATTTCTTTTTGTATATATCATCAGCCGTATGACGCCCACTGCTGGGCATAGGCCTCCCCCAAGGATCTCCACGACGATCGGTCCTGCGCTGCCCGCATCCAGCGGCTTCCCGCGACCTTCACCAGATCGTCGGTCCACCTTGTAGCGGGCCTACCCACTGAGCGTCGTCCGACACGTGGTCGCCACTCCAGAACCTTTCCGCCCCATCGGCCATCGGTTCTCCTCGCTATGTGTCCTGCCCACTGCCACTTCAGCTTTGCAATTCTCCGAGCTATGTCGGTGACTTTAGTTCTCCTGCGGATCTCCTCATTTCTGATTCGATCGAGCAGGGAAATACCGAGCATAGCTCTCTCCATTGCCCGCTGAGCGACACCGAGCCTCCTCACGAGACCCATAGTAAGCGGCCACGTCTCACTGCCGTAGGTCATCACTGGCAACACGCACTGGTCAAAGACTTTCGTCTTGAGACACAGGTATTTTGGACGAGAAGATATTCCGCAGCTTCCCGAACGCTGCCCATCCGAGTTGGATCCGACGAGAGATCTCTTTCTCGAAGTTGGACTTACCTAACTGGATTATTTGTCCTAGGTAAATGTACTGGTCTACAACTTCGAGTGTAACGTTCCCAACCTGAACTGGAGTGGGTGCGACATGGTCGTTGGACATAATTTTTGTCTTTGCCATGTTCATGCTAAGACCCACTCGTTGGGATGCGTTACTGAGATGCTCGAGCTTTTTATATATAATGAATAATATTTATTGATAGAAAATAAATGTTGTTGGTGCAATGTTTCATTAATTAAGCATCATAAATATAACAGAGCAGGTACCACAGCTGACTAAGTATGCAGATACTTGTATTCCAGTCTATGATGCCTCTTCTGGACATCAGACACAGAATAGCTATGTTTCTGTTGTTGTGTCACAATCTTATGTTGCCGACATTTTTTATATTTCGTAATTTTGACAATTGCCAGAAATATTTTGCAGCTTAACACAACAAACAATTGTAAGTTATATTAATTAAAAATGGGTTTTGAAGAAAATTATTCTAAAATTCTTATTGTTTCCCCTCTAGATATAAAGATCTACCGCAGTCCAATGTTCCTGAATGAGTGTGATGATGGCTCTGAGAAGTGGGGGTTTGATGGCATCTATACGGACCCTGAGACTATTGTCAAAGTCTTCTCTTGGGCACAGTGGGACTGTGTTAATCAGGTACAGTTATGTTTGTTTTTATTAATGTCTATTTTTTATAATATATGTTCCACTGCTTGGCACCTCAATCAACTAGAGGGTTGATAATAAACTTAATAAAACTGATTAAATCGTTAACGTACGGTATGATTATTTGCCTACGACCCTAATACATTGTGCGACTGGTCTGACACGATCAATACGCGCTCCCATAGTTTTGGGGATCACATAGGGTCAATCCTATGTGATCCAAAGTGCGACTGACCTTAGAGTGTTTTCGCACTACTCTGATCCATATCCTTCCCTTAAGTGACGAATCCGAACTGCCCGTAGAACTATTTGGTAGCTTACGCACTACATCCATCCGTTTTATGTCATTCTAGGGCTCAGAAAAGTATCGGATTTTATTCTTCTGTCGTGTGGGTTGCGAGGTGGATAACCAACCTCATCAACCTTGGTGTCAGGGTTACTATTGAGCCGCCAAAGGCTCTTGTAATGACTATATACTTACATCAGTAAGTAGTAATCAACGGGTTAACGTGCCTTCCTAAGCACGGATTTATTTTACTTTCGGACATTTATTTATTTATTTATAAAAAAGGTACACCAACAGCTTATATAATAAAACATTCGACATTCGAGTGATAAGCCTGTAATGTCCTAACCAAACTAAGGATCGCATCCCACCGGAATTTGAACCCGGGTGTATGAACCACAGTTTGTAGTCCATATAGTTGAAGTTAGTTTTCGAGTGCACATAAAGTTAATGTTGAGTAAGTAAACAAACTCGGAGCTCGGTGGCGTAGCGGTAAACGCGCTCGGTCTGCGATTGTTGAAGTTAAGCAACTTTCGCAAAGGCCGGTCATAGGTTGGGTGAGCACAAAAAAAGAAAGTTTTCATCTCGAGCTCCGGAAGACACGTTAAGCCGTTGGTCCCGGCTGCATTAGCACTCGTTAATAACCACCAATCCGCACTGGGCTAGCGTGGTGGCTTAAGGCCCGATCTCCCTATCCATCCATAGGAAAGGCCCGTGCCCCAGCAGTGGGGACGTTAATGGGCTGGTGATGATGAAGTAAACAAACGTATTGTCACTATGAAGTTTTATTGCACACTAATTATAGCTAATATACAATATCGCGCGGTGCCTAAATGTAGGTCGCCGCCTAAGCATAAAGTTATGTTCGGACGTGTCCCGTGCAGCGGGACCTCCGGGTCGCAACGCTCAACCACTGCGCCACGAGGCCGTTATAGAATCGGAAATCCCCTGTTGTAGTTTGGTCTCCGAATGACGTGTTTGTTCGAAAGGTGCTGTACTACATCCACTACCGCGAGCCGGCGCGTAGCTTCGCGGAGGGCGAGGAGGTAAAGTCTCCGTCCGAGGTGACGCCCACGCTCTCCGCGCTGCAGTTCCACGCGGACCTGCCGCACGAGACTGTTGTACGTATTAAAACGTTACGTTTTATTCTAGAACTATACCTGTAGGTACCCGCGACTCTTATCTACGTAACTCCAGGCTAACCGTAAAGAGATATGATTTCTATTGCAGATGTTCTATCTTCGAAAGCATAAAACTGCAAAATTTCATGTGTATTTTATTTGTTGCCCTTGTTTTTTAGGTTCATCATATCCATCTTTGGACTTCGTATCAACAGTGGCTGCAAGTTGTCTTTGATTACTTGTGGCTCTGCCCACCCCATTAGGGATTACGGGCGTGAGTTTATGTATGTATGTATGTATTTTAGTTGTGTTTTCGTGATGCGCGGACAAACCCGTTGAACCTCGATACCGACCCGGCGTTGTCGACGATTCGCTATCGGCTGTCTAGGGTCGATTAATTCTTTCAAACATTATCTTCTCAGACGGCGCCCTGAGCCAAGGCCAACTGGTCACCCTTTTAGGCCTGTTGTCCCGTAATGCCATTTGCGGCAAATCTACAATAAGTCACTTCAAAAAAAAGCGGACAAACCCGGAAAAGTTACAGTTTTTGTTATGGGACAGATATAGATTACTCTTTCAAATATTCTTCCTCTCAGATGACGCCCTGAGCCGAGGTTCGCGCCCAACTGAGATCCCTCAGGCCTGTTGTCTTAAATTTTGTACCGGGTGAGAGCCCTCAGCGCTCCCCATTTGTCCGGCCAAGTAGTTAATGCCTGTTCCGGCAAACCTACAATAAGTCACGTCAAAAAAAAGATATAGATTAGGTACATCAGCGGGGTCCGCAACCGCGCCGCGCGCACTTTGACCAATAGACGCAGCGGATGCTATCTACGTACATGGGTAAATGTCGTTCGGCTATTGGTCGAAACCCTCCATATAATGATAGTTATAGTTCAATATGGTATGCTAAGTGTTATGAATTCCCAGCTAAACATCCCGCTAAGTCTTCCCAACCTGCCGACGGCGGGATCGGGCGCGGCGTGCGGCGCGTACGAGGACGACCCCGTGCCACTGCGCCTACACGACTGCAGCCTCGACCTGCAGATCCTGTGCGACCAGCGGGGCGTGCTGTGCATATGCCATCATTACCTCTACAAGGTACGGAGTAAATAGATCTTCTATCGTGATCCTCATCAACCCTGGTGTCAAGGTTACTATTGAATCGCCAAAGGCCCCTGACATGACTCATGTAACGACTACGTACTTACATCAGGTAAGTATAGTAACCGGGACCAACGGCTTAACGTGCCTAGTAGATAGATAAAATCTTTATTTAGGTTTAAGACTAAGACGAAAGGATACTAGCTCGGCGAAAGGAACCCTTATGGTGCATTGACCGTCAACGCCCAACCGAAAAATCCAAGAACGCCGTAGATCAGGTAGACGAAAGACATGTTAGTTTAGGCTCGTGTGTCGAGATACCAGAGACGATAGATTTTTACATTATGCCTAATCGTGATCTAAGATCCGACAGACAAAGGGTTAAGAAGTTCTGTGAGTGGTACGGATTGAGCACTAGATCTGTATTTTGTGCGGCTGTGGATAAAGTGAAGGCCGCCGCAGTGATCGCCAACCTCCAGTAGAACACGGCATCGAAAGAAGAGGCACCAAGGCACCAATCAATCGACTGACAATCGACATGGACTGTCCCATTCTATCTTCACTACTTAAGGCTGTTACATTAAAAATTAAACTTGTTTCCAGCCTCTAGACGATTCCACCACATCCCTAGTACTGGAAGATAGCGCAGACCTTAAAGACTCGGGCGTGAATTTCGCGTACTCCATCACGCTGCTACAGCATGGAGTGGTGGTGCACAGTGTCGTGCCGGACCTGCCCTGGGCGCTGGCCAAGTCACTGCGGCCTTCGTATACGTTGTACGCTGGTAAGGAATCACGAATAAAGAGAATTTATTTGCTTAAACATAAATACAGATAACAATGGTGCTAATTCCTGTAAATACCATCTAATTTTATTTTAAGTTATATCTGTCATTTTCTTATCCGCCGAAAAGGAAAGGGACGGGTAATCGACAAGCATAAAATTTATGGACCACACGTCAATTTTAAGCACAAATCTAAACCAACCGTCAAAAATTTTACATCCGTCGATAACCCGACACAGTTAAGTAGACATCACGTCAAACGGATTGCATACCAGCGACGTACCTTTTGATTCGCCCGGGTTATTCATTCATTTACTCATTCTTCCTAAAATTAAGAGCTGTGAATCATCCGTCCCTTTCCTTTTCGACGGATATGAAAATGACGGATATAACTTAAAATAAAATTAGGCGGTGTCTGCAGGAATCGGGGCCAGTGTTCACATTATACGTTCTTCATGTTTGCCTTGCGCCGCACAAAATTTTAAGTACCTAGTACATTGTCTATATAAATACATGCATCATGAAAAATACGAAAATAGGTATATGGAAACAGTAATGAGCAATAATTGTAGAATAAAATTAATGATTTTTTAGAAATAAATGAATCGATAGATTAACACAACGAAACCAATGTAGTTGTCCTGTTTTTCACAGGGTTCGCTTACCTGATCTTGAAAGGTCCGGTATTTTACAGAAAAAGCGAAGGGAAAACCAGCCTAATACAGGTTAGGTCACATACCACCGAAAGCATTTCTCGGGAATGTGGGTTTCCTCACGATGCGATGTTTTCCCTCACCACTGAGCACATGATAACCATATAAGATACAAACATGGATTTGAAAATCAATGGTTTAGGGCCGTGCTGGCATTCGAAGCGGCGACCTCACAATGAGAGTCAAGCGTTCTTCCAACTGAGCTGTCATGGCTTGTAGAGTTCCGATTATGAATAATAAACTTTGATTTGATTATTTATAGAATGTGCGACAATTTCGAATTTCCTAGCTTTTTCTGAGCTGAGCACCTGTCACCATACGGTTCATCATATCCATCTTACTTCGTATCAAAAGTGGCTATACGTTTTCTTTTCAATTTAGGTATGATGGCTCGGCCACTCACATCAGTGTGACTTTATGTATATGTAAACGCTTAAAAGGGTCAAGATAGGACATCGTCTTGATATATCTACAAGTTCCACTCTTAAAACTTGATCAGTATTACCAACATCTGAAAATCAATTTCCTCCAACGCAGACAACCATCTACTGGTGAACATACCGATGTTGTACACCCACCTGATCGACATTAGCCTCTACCACGAGCCTTGTTGTCACATCGTCATCCCAACCGAAGAAAGCGAAACCAGCCCCTCTCTGGCCCCATTACTTGGTTGGGGACACCACGCTATGGTAGACCTGAACACCTTAGATGTGGTTGTTATGCATGTCAATGAGAAAGACCTCG
Organism: Pectinophora gossypiella; assembly: GCF_024362695.1. Taxonomy (NCBI): domain Eukaryota; kingdom Metazoa; phylum Arthropoda; class Insecta; order Lepidoptera; family Gelechiidae; genus Pectinophora; species Pectinophora gossypiella. The sequence goes on from NC_065405.1 coordinate 2,294,781, forward strand.
CCGCGACGTTCAAGAGTGATACGGTGATGGATAACAAGTTGGCTATCCTGCATTATCTGATACAGCATGAGGGGAATATGGAGTTGGCTGAAGAGGTGAGTGGTTCTTCTTTTATCGTATGGGTTGTGAGGTGGAGTACCAACCTCATCAACCCTGGTGTCAGGGTTACTATTGAGCCGCCAAAGGCCCCTGACATGGCTCATGTAACGACTACTTACTTACATCAGTAAGTAGTAACCGGGACCAACGGCTTAATGTGCCTTCCGAAGCACGGATCATCTTACTTTCGGACTATCTGGTCGGACAATGGTGATCAGCCAGTAACATCCTTATCAAACTAGGGACCACAAAGTAATTTTTGTGATATGTCCCTACCGGGAATTGAACCCGAACTAATGTACCAATTTTTAAGTTCCTGCCTTGAGAAATGCGAAAAGTTCCATATAAAACTTCACCCCCTCTTTGAAGAGGTTGCGGAAAGCTTTCCAAACAAAGAAATGTTGCACGATTTTTTTGTTAGTCCGTAAACAAATTAATATAGTCCGCATACCAATTTTTAGTTTTCTACCTTGAAAATTGCGGAATGCTCCATACAAACTTCCACCTCCCATTTTAGCGAAGTGGAGAGTTACAAAGGGACAGAAAGAAGCCTATGTCTCCATCCCTTCAAGACGGACAAACAGACAGACACACACATACACATTTCCATTCAAATCCATTACATAATATCAGAATGGATTTGACCTTTCCTTAATATCTCTAATGATGTTTCTAAAGAGTACTGTACAAACAGCTGATCTCCTGGCTGTGTGTCCACCAACATGTTGGGATTGGGATGAACGGTGTACAACGAGCCATGCAGGAGTACCTAGTGGGTGCTACGTACAGTGTGACGCGTCGCTCGCTGCCCGCCACGGCCGCGCCGCTCATGAAGATGTTGCCCTTCAGCCTGCATCTGAAGTTCGGCGATGTTAAGGTCAGTTATGATGTCCTGGTAGAAGTGGTTATGAGGACCCTTTAGTGGGCAATCATGCCTTGGTTGGATTGAATGCGTTGTCATCTTTATAAATACCGGTTTCAAAATACAATAACTGACATTGACAAGGGTCCATGTTTTAGTAACACCCCATTGTACTACATGAAATGCAATAAATAATTGAGTATTGAGTATGGTCACGAGCATTAATATGTATACATAATAATAATATGTCATAATAATATGTCACATTAACTTTTTTGACAAATTGAACTGTAAGTCTCACTAAATGTCAAATATGTTATGTGCGACAGAGTCCTAAGTGGGTACATTATATTGTTCATGACTGTACAATACGATGGGACAAATTATTTTAAACTAAATGCAATTTCTTTTACACTACGTTAATTGATCCTGATACCACACAGGTAGACAGATTTCCATCCAGATCATGTTAGGATCAAAGCAAATGGAATTCCATAGTCTCTGCTTACTCCAGGGGAAATAGGCCTGATCTGATGTATGTAGATCCATTGATTTCCAGGTTCGCTTTCAGGTTGGTAACGTATGCGTATCCGTGAGCCAAGAGAAGTTGTGGAACAGTTCAGCGGTGGTGCTCGGAGTGAGGCAACGAGTATGTCAGTTCGCTGAGGACGTGTGGACGCGGCTGTGGAGAGCGCTCAACACCCCTGCGGTTCCCAGGTTGAAGCCCGAGCAAGTCCTGGACAAGCTGCGTGTCAGTCTGCATTGCTATCAGGTAATAGTTTTTTAATACTTATTGTAGATCTGCCGCATATCGCATTCGCTATTTGGCCCCGGCAAAAACTACAAGTGCGTAAGAGACAATACAAATTTAGCTGGATCCGCCATTAATAAAAGTTCTTTTTTTTGACGTGACTTGTTGTAGATTTGCCGCAGATGGCATTAACTACTTGGCCGGACAAATGAGGAGCGCTGAGGGCTCCCAACTTGGCACAAAGTTTAAGACAATAGGTTTGAGGGTGCGCAGTTCGGCGCGAACTTGGCACAGGGCGTCATCTAAGAGGTTTATATTTAAAAGATTTAATCGATCCTAGTGGGCCGATAGCGATAAGTTTTGAATGAGGGAAATCGTGGACCACGCCAGCGGGGTCGGGGTCGGTATCTGAAGTGTTGACGGGAACTGATTGGCCGCCTCTATGGCTAGAGTAATCTTGTCGTCAGGATCGTATATAACGTGTTTCGACAGGTAAAAGTTATTTTGCCTTTTCAGCACGAAAAGGGTGGTTGGGGCGTAAACCGCTTAGGGACGGTACTGAAAAGTATCGGCGTCCGAAGAACGTAATATACGATCCCGACGACCCGATTACTCTAGCCATAGAGGCAGCCAATCAGCTCGCGACACCAAACACTTCAGGTCCCCGATATCGACCCCGCCGGCGTGGTCGACGATTTCCCTCATTCAGCGCTTATCGCTATCGACCCACTAGGGTCGATTAATTCTTTCAAATATTTTTCCTCTCAGACGACGCCCTGAGCCGAGGTTCGCGCCCAACTGGGCACCCTCAGGCCTGTTGTCTTAAACGTTGTACCGGGTGAGAGCCTTCAGCGCTCCCCATTTGTCCGGCCAAGTAGTTAATGCCATCTGCGGCAAATCTACAATAAGTCACGTCAAAAAAAAAAAAAAGGCGTAAACCTAGCAGCAAAATCGTGATATCGTTGTGAGCAAAAGGGGTTTCGAATTTTCAACATCTCCAGATGGTTGTTTCCAACATCTCCACATGGTTTTGGCGCTAAAACAATAAATATCTTTCTTTTGCCCGCCAGCCTGAAGCCCTGTCCCGCTGCAGCACGCCGATGTCCCCCACTGGCGGGCCGCCCACGTTGTCGGCGCCGCAACGTCGGTCCTCACTCGGCGCTGGTAACGATCTACTGCCCTTCTTCGAGCTCGATGTCTGTACTGCCAGCAAGCAGGAACACATCATTGCCGCGGTAAGACCTTTATACTACCTCCATATCTAGCTAGAATCATACTGACGCCAACGTCACTCGTTGCTGGCAACGATCTGCTGCTCTTCGAGCTTGACGTCTGCACTGCTAACGAGTAGGGCCACGTCATTGAGGTAAGCAACTCGTATCAGCCAGAACCATAACATCCATCATCCTCCTGTCCTTATCGCACTCTAGGTGGGGTCGGCACGACATTTTTGTCAGTCATCATCTCAGTGCTCACACATTCTTTACACAATCCATCCACAATTTCTTGCGTCGTCCCCTACCCTTATCAAGATTGATGAAGTAAATTATTAGGTTTTGCGTTCGAAGAGAAGTTTGATGTCCCTACATTTAAAATGTACATACATACATGTACATACTACATAATGAAGTGTTTAATTCAATTAAAATACGTTTATTTGCTAGAACGTGGTCATACAACAGGATGGACGGATGGATTTATATTTAAGTAATACGACCTATCGATGCAATTTGATATCGAAGCACGTTGTAAAGCTCGTTGCCAAAGCAGAACCTGCGCGAGGTGTCGGTGCACCTGATGCGCTGGGCGGAGGGCGGCGGCGAGGGCGGCGTGCACGCGCTGGCCACGCGCTGGGCCGCGGCGCAGCTGGAGGCGGCGCGCGCGCTGTGCCGCCCGCTGTGCCGCGCGCTGCACGCCTCGCCCGCGCACCACCAGCAGAGGGGCTTCACCTTCATGTATGACGTTGCAATACGCCCGTCTTATTGCTAGTGTGTTTTGTTTGCTGTTTTCGGCCATTTTGTTTTTGTTCTATATTTAAAAGGCTTCCATTTTTGGTTTCTGGTTTCGGTAATTTTGATTTGATCTTTTTTATGATTTCTGTTATTTTAGAGTGAGTTTCCACTAAATCGGAAGAGAGAGAGAGAGATGGATGGAATCAACCACTTAAAACGTGTGAGAAAGCGAGAGAAAAATGTGCTTTTAATGGTTGATTTTTTAACATCTCCACTAGTATCCTCTTCTTTCCGCTTTGACGGAAACTGACCCTTTAAATATTGTTGCGTTCGTAATTTTGTGGTTCCATTTTGTTTTTGCGTGCCAGTGGGTTTGGTGTCATTTTTGAGTTGTGACATTATGTTCTTTGTTTCATTTTATCATCCGTTTATAGTTTTCATGTCTTGGTTTATTGTTGGTTGCAGTGTGTTTTTGGTTTGTTTTTACAGTGTGTTCAAATTTTGTGTGATCATCGTAATTTTTATCATCATCATTACGATATAACGACGGGGTTTGGTGCACAATCGTGTTTTTTGTTTCAATTATACACATAGGTAATCTGAAGAGTCGGGCTTCCGTAATCCCTAAAGGTTTAGTAGCCACTAGTGCTCAGAAAATAATTTGCAGCCACTTTTGTTACCAAAAAAAGAAAAATCCGGGACGAAAAGCAGCTGAACGATTATATTTCTTCTTTTCTGAAGTCAGAGAAATAAAAAACCTTTGGCTCGGTTTCCAGCGAAGCGGAGCGGAGATGTGCGCGTACGACCAATCACGTTTCAGCCTAAAAATATGAAACTGTAATTCTCTTAATAGCTGTGCCCAATCCGGCTTCATACAATGTTACTCACCGTATGTTACCAACCTTCTACCATGTGGAACGCAAGAAATGATATGATTATGATTATTACTGCAAACGAGAGACACAAGACGCTCTGTCGCTGTCAATCTCTTTCATTCTCACTCAATCGGTGTGGTCCATTCTTGCACATTTCCGCTCCGCTTCATTGGAAACGCATCCTAAGCCAAAACATTAATAAACCTAAACTCTTTTCCAGCGATGAAATGGATCCAACGCACTTGTTTATAGTGTTTAAAGTGCTAGAACAGTACTTCCTAGCGGCGGACTCTATAGCGTTCCCGCTGCCGCAAGGGTTCAGCTCGTTCTTCACGTATCTCGGGTACCGCGCGCTGCCGTTCCACAGCTTCGTGCAGCGCGTGCACCGGAACGTGCTAGAACTGCACATCGACGTCGTTAAGCAGATCATTGCTTGTGAGTCATAGTTATATATCCTCGACGATACTGTGATTTTAGGATCGGTTTATGCTACGGCACAGTCGAAACGCATCGTAGCGTCAATCCAAAACAACAAATTCAACCCTATAGTCCACAGCTTAGATAAATAATGTGTCCGTTATTTTTCCTACTAGAATCAAATGATGGTTCTGAGTGACAAAACAGGATAGAAGCATCTGAAAGTGCGATGCGGTGGGTCGGATATAGTTGAACCCTTAAAAGACATAGTAGACAGGCGCTTATCAGGCGCCATGGGACATGTGATCTTTTCAAAATGAATGTTTCGAGCTGTAGGTATCAGCTTATCCAGATAATAATGACCGTTCCAGCAAAAGACGACGACAACAAGACGACGGTGAACAACAAGCTGCGCCTGATCCAGCTGGTGGGCGAGGGCCGCGCGCGGCGCGCCCTGGCGGCCTGGCCGCACCGCGCCGCGCTGCTGCTGCGCGCCCGCGACCACGCCGCCGCGCTGCTCAGCGGGGGCGCCCCGCACCGCGGGCCCCCCCCGCGCGACACCGGTCAGTGGCTCCCCTCACATTGTACGTGCATGAAGTTGGAAGAAAAAATTGGAAGACTACGTTTCGTAGTTTCCGCCAAAAGATTCAAACATTGCGAAAACAACGTTGCTGTTTTGTGCATGCGTTTTGTTTTGAAGGAAAGAAACGGTTTTGCGATTACTATGATTAATTCTAAACCTTATTGTATAATAATTTTAAGGGTTGAACTTAAATTGTATGGAACGAAGACAGTGTTGCAAGCTTATTGATTTTTCGGTGCGACTGATTGAGGTTGAATTTCGAAAACTGGCACAACTTGTCGGACACATATTTCTTTATGACCTAATTGTCTCCGTCCTTACAAATACATAAATGATTACACCAATTTTTATATTACAGGCATAGCATCGTTACCGTCAGGCGAGCGTCTGTCTCCACTGGACACGTTCCTGGACCTGCTGACGGCAAAGGCGAGTCTCAACGAACTGGATTTCAACCTCATCATAGAGGCGACACTGGCTTCCGTGCAGCAAGATACGACGTAAATAATTTGACGGAAACTAGACTCTACCATTGTATGCAACATGGTTTAACAACGTGATGCTCGATACAAATATCTAAATAAGTTTTATTCTGTCCATTTTTTTATCTTTTATAAAATTGGACTGTATTCAATGCCAAAAACATTTGTTTCCCGTTCGCCCGATCAGTCGGTCCAGTGATACTTCTTTTCTCGTTTGCAATACTAGTCTATCACTGCCGGTTAAAAGGGAAAACTAAGTCCCAATGGGCCGATTGACCAGTGACTGATTGGACAAACGGAAAACATCCCACAAATAGAGCTGAATATAAAGAATGATGGCAACTTAGTTATTTAGTATTCACTTGCGAATTCTATATTTGTTGTATTTTCGAGTCCCGTTAGTTATTCTACAGATAGTTCCAAGAAAAGTAGGTATAAGTTTAGATGCCAATTTCCGATCTTGCCAATTCAATATTTATTGTATTTTTTTGACTAAGATTTCGACATAGTGGATCTCAAACACGAGTGATTGTTTTTAAGACTGTTGAGCAAGGTGTTTTACAATAATTGTCTTGAAATTTTGAAGAAAACCTTTTTGTTAGATTTTCTAGTTGTTAGGTAATTTTGTTGTGATCGAGATCTCTGCAATGTTAAGTACAATTTTCTTTTGTATTAAAGCAATTTTTACTTGTAACATTCCACTGTTATGGTAACCAAAGTAAGCACAAACCTGATATTGGCTATGATGATATTCCTTATGAATTTTGCAATGTGTAGTGCAATATACTTTTAAGTTTTTTTAGTATTAAATCAAGAATAAAAATAAAAGAATGTGTTTCAATTTGTTTATATACAAATACTTACAACTTAATTACAATATATTTTTTCTTCAAACACATTATCTATTTATCAATAAGTATAATAAAACAAAAAAGAAGTGAAATGAGGTACCCTGCTAGTCTAGTGCAACCAAACTTAAAAACTTAAGTTTATGGTTTGGAGAAAGAACATCAATCTAAACCAGAAGGGCTAGAAGTACAACACCATTTTTTTTCTGCTAATCTCTTTACTTCTGTCTTTTTGATGAGAGTCTTTTTTCTTGATGAGAAAAAAGGAACAAATGCACTTACTACTCTTTTGCAGACACTATATTAAAGTCTATTTAATTATAGAATGGATTGTATGTAACCCAATGAGCTCTTTCTTGTTTCTGCTCACTCTTATGTGACGTAAATAACGACTTGTACACTTCGCTTGTCTGAGGGTCCTTTGCTACACTGTAGTCTTTCTTTGTTTTTTTATAAGACGGGTCATCGGCTAACTGTGTCGGGTAAGCCCTCTTTGACGACCCAAAGTGACCTCTGGCTTGTTTATTCGGGTTGAACTTCGGTAATGATAGAGGTATAGTATCCATTTCTTTTTTCACTTGGCTTGATCCAGCTACTGGTTCTTCTTTAACATTTTCAACGTCTGCAGATGTAACTGTTGATGTAGCTGGTGTCCTTGGAGTGGATGGTTCGGCTTTTACTTCAATTTTTTCTGTCTTATCCTTGGATTTCTTGCCGCTCTTTCTGCTGGCAACACGGACAGCCATCTTCTCTTGAAGTAGAGTGATGTCTTCTTCTGTTCCATTGAGGACTATAACATCGTTGTCTGTGTACGGTTGCTGGCACTATAATAGAGTAATTTTCATGATTAAAAAATGATGTTATTTTTTTATTTCTTTCTGAGAAACAAACAGTCAAACAGAAAAGTAGATATATAAAAAGGCAAAATAGTAAATAAAACATTAAATTCTTAATATTGAAACATTACATTTACCTCTCCAAAGACAAATAAAATAAGAATGAATTGAATGAGATTGCAATTACTAACATCTATGGATTGTATAGCCTGAGAATAAATGTTCTATATTACTTACCATATGGCACACACTTCCCTTGACCTCCTTGAGGGCCCGCTCAGCGAGCACGCATCCACAGCTCCACAGGAACACGAAACGGAACTTGCCGGTCATCTCCAGCCCACTGATGGGGCAGATGTATGGAGCACTGCCATCACCAACAGCACCCTCTGTATGTTCTGTTGCTTTGTATGCTGGATTGTTGGTCAGCTTTAGGTCTTTGATATCCTGAAGACAAATTGCTGGTTATATTTGCCACAGACAAAAACTTAAAAAAATAAATACCCAGTCCCAGTGACTTGGTGTGTGTAAACACAGTCTAGGAGCACTGCCTGATTCATGGTATTTAACTTTAATTCTCTCTTTGAGGTTAATGAGAAATTTTGGTAGCCCCTTGCGACTGGATGTGTGTGTTCATTATTAACGCAGATATGGACTGTTCAGGCTTATGTAGTGTCCATATCAATGTTCCCTTTGGTAGTATGTAGACTAATTTACAAAGCATATAATAAGTACCTTGAGATTCTTGATGTGGTTGATAGATTCAGGCTTAGTTTCCTTGTCGAGTAGCGCTTCGAGTACTGAACTCTTGCTGTAGAGGCGGCCCAGACCACACGCCACGATCGGTTGCTGCAGGGGCTGCTGCGACAACGCACAATTTCGCCACTTGAACGATCTCTCCGCATCCTTGTCTTTCTAGAAATCCGACAGAAAACACTTTAGAAACCACGACAGAGGTAAAATACATCAACAAACACCTTGGTCTCAACTTACCTGTTCGGGCTTTTTCTTCATGCGAACGAGCTCATCTCGTCGCGGTATCGTACCACCATCGCAACCCATTTTGTATTTTGTAAATTTATAATACAATAGAGTAAGGTTATTCTAGTGCAACGTAAAGGAATCTTGAAAAACCTACAAAAATATTTCGCAAGTTCGCTACGTCTGACAGACAGACACAACAAAATGACAAAATTGACAAATTGATTGACGCATCACGCAATCAATTCACGCATTCCCATTCAATCATTCCAAAATTATTCGTTCATTTGATAGCCAAGCAAGCCTCCCATACACTGAAAATTTCATAACCGGAAATGCAATATCCGTCTCAATTATACCTGTATCCAAAACCGAAAGCGTCTAAAATAAAAATACTCAAACGTCACAATAAAAACATGCGGGAAGGTGCAGGATATTAAAATTCTGAAAAATTTTCGTGTGTTTCGAGCTTTGAATGCAATATGCCTGAAATCAATATGGATCGAGTCCCGGAAAATGGATCGGATTGTGACACTAATTCTCAAAATAGTTTAGACGAGAACTCAGATTCTGGAAAAGTGAAAAATAAAAAGACCAAAAAACGTGGAATAGTGTTTTTATCAACAATTCCTCCTTACATGAACGTTGCCAAGATTCGAGAAATATTTAGTCAGTTCGGAGAAGTCGGACGAATATATTTACAGCCAAGTGCAAGTAAGTCTTTGAGGTTATAATATAATTATTTACCTTTGCTATTGCGTAGCCTATCTATAGCCTATTTCTTTTATTTTCAGAACCAGGAGAAAAACGAAAACGTGTACCGAATCAATTCACAGAAGGCTGGGTGGAGTTCCAAAAGAAAAAAGTGGCAAAACAAGTTGCAGCTAATTTGAACAATACAAAAATTGGCACCAGAAAGAAGTCTAGGTACTATGACATGATTTGGAATATAAAGTATATTCCTCGGTTTAAATGGATCCACTTAAGTGAAAGGTTGGCTTATGAGAAGGCTGCAATTAAACAGAGACTGCGAGCTGAGATATCTCAGGCGAAGAAGGAAGCACATTACCTGCAGAACAATGTGGAGAAGAGTAAGAAGATGAAGAAAAGAAAAGCAATTGAAGCTAATAGAAAAGCTGATGAATAAATTGTATTTTAACATATTTAATCTTTTAATTTTTATTAAGTATCATTCACAAAAACATTCACCAAACTGGAAGACAGTTTGTTGGCAAACTTAACAGTTTGTCAAAAAGTAACACAAAAGATTTCCCTCTTTTTGAGATACAAGTTTAAAAGTAACCATTTATTAGAAACTAGATTTCCTTTTCTTTTGGCAAGTTGTATTCTATTCTATCTTTTGTGATAGGAAAAATGTAAGTATTGGTGTGGTTATAATTGATAAAATGTATGACATGACTATAAATTCTTCAAAACAAAAATATATAATTGATCTTCTAAAGTTATTTATTAGGTAAAATGAGTCTCATAGAATAAAATCCATTTTCTGTAAATAATGATTCTATATCTTCATTTCAATCCAAAATTGATTCTTCCACTGATGATGTCTTCAACTCTCATCCTCTCCTTGGTATTGAGCGGGTCAGGCGTGAGCTTGTTGATGTAGCGAGGTGGCGGTATTTTGTGAGAGAGGATGCCTTGAGAGAACTCTCTGTGGACTCTGATGCCATCCAGGGCATTTGGCTGCAAGCGCTCGAAGCTCTGTAGTTCTGTCATGAATTGCTTCCTCTGTGCAACTTTGGAAAAGTGGTAACGGTGGCGGCAAACCACGCGACTGAAAAACAAGTGTCGAAATCGCTTTATAATTTATTTTTGTCCTATAAACTATATCCCACAGTTCACACTATAGGTAGACGCCAGATGGTTTCTTCACAAGTTATCCTGTTGAATACCCTAGTATTGCATAATCGTTTATTGAATACAAATACCTATTTAAAACTAAGGAAGACTACTTAGTTTATTCATTATACTTACTAGGCCAAAGTCAATTTGGAATAAGTAGGATGTATGCTGACATCAGATCTGGCTAGTTCTGGGAATCCTGGATACAGAGGAATGCGTCTCCGCTGTTTTTTCTCATGATGAGTCATGGAGAAAATGTGTAAATTTTACTTTATAAAATGACAAAATTGTTTAACACTTTGTTAATCAATAATGTAACCATGGTGATTTTGACAAGTTTTTTTGCAGTAAGGAGAGAAGGAACATAATGTGTGTGTGAGGTATAGGAGTTGATAACATTTTTAACAGAAATTAAAATGATTCAATAAATAACTTGAATTTCTTCACAAAATTATTAGATTTCTTGAACTAAAAGTAAGGTATCCAGAAAGAAAAGTCATTTTAACAGTTTATTAGAGTAATATTTATTAAATCTACTCTGTAGTGCCTGGTGGCATTCCTTCCTGTTACATAGTAATTATAGTATGCCTGATGTGCAAACTTCTAGTACAATTTATTTACACAGTACCCCACTATGCACTAAGTTCCAGACAAATTACAATAATCATAAAATAAATAGGTTGACATTATATTCACTTGGCAAACATATAATTTTGAGTTGTATTATGATAAAAAATAACTCTCAATTTCAAAATATCGAAGCAAACAAACACATTCTGTAGAAAAACATTAAACGGCAACACCTCATGATACGTAACATGCACTCTCATTGGCAGTTGTTATTACATGATACAATACATAGTGGGGCTAACATCTTGGATTGTTCAAGACGCAGATACAGCAGCTACTCGGCTTCGGCAGACACAGTCATTGAATTTGTTCACTAGCACTGAACACAGCAGGGTCTTGTTCGGATTTGTACTGTAACACTCCAGCACCTGAAAGGGGTAGACAATATTTTGTAAGTTTATAATGCTCCTTGTTATTACTGATGTCAAATAAACATTTGAATCATTTCTTTAAAGGTTAATAAATATTTTTTTGGGTAGGTACAATACTTAATTATCGAAATGAAAATTATAGTATACTTTTTTTAACAAAACCATTAGGGTGTTAGTATAAAATTCATCAGCATTAAACAGAACATCTGATAAGAATGATTGAAACTTTTGTTATGATTAATTTTAACATAATATCCAAAGTCTGGGTGTTCTACTATTATGAATGAAAGGTGAATCATGTGTAGTCTGTGGCAAGGAATATATTAAAATTATGGCCCTTATATTAAAATAAGTACATATTTATTTTAGCCATGTTTACCTTAGCTTTTTCATCCTGGCAGGGTGGCAGTTTACTAGCAATTTTGTCATTTTGTGCCATGTTGAACAGCTCATTGGCTTCCTTCAGAGTCTTTTGGTATTCAACATCCATGCTGGCATTTATTTTCTCGTGTGCCCTTTTCAAATTCTCTATGCGTCGTGCCCAGTACACTTCTTCTGCTGCATGTTCTTTTTTACGCTTGTCCGATTCGAAGTATTCTGAGGGAACGAATTGCGTTGGTGGTGGAGGTGGTGGTGATACAGCCTGCTGAGCTTGCTGTGGTAACAATAATTTTGTAGGTGTTATCAAATATTTATTGTGATGTATAAAACTTGTATAAGTTCATGTTAAAGGAGATTAAATGACAGTATTTTTGAAAAATATTCTTGAAATTAACATTTACTGGTGCAATTACCAAGACATATATAAGTGGGGGATGACATCAACATCTTACACTGGAATATTAGGCAAAATAACCTATAATAGTATGCAGTCTACAAGCGAGGTATTCTCATTAAAACTAGTGGTAAGTGAAGGCTGACGTATGCAGTGTTTGCTAAACATTTCCTGGTGCAATTTAGAACAAAACAGTTTACTATTTTGTTTTAGAAACACTTGACATTGATCTAAAATTATGTAATGCAGAATGCATATTTACATTGGCGTTCAGCTGGGCTTGTATCCGGTCTAGAGCTTCTTGAGACACTTGTATAGCATTCTCATTATCAACTGTGAGTTTTCGTGAGCTCTGCGAACCTCCCATACTTATAAAAATGTATTTTGAAATAAATTTATCGGCAAATCAAGTCAAAAAGACATTTTATCGGGTGACAGTATACCATCGACAACGAATAGATAGTTGATAGATAGATAGAAGAGCTTGCAAAAGATTGGAAATCTATGATATATTTTTTCTGATGGTAACATTTGATACCCTTAGACATAACTTAAATGTTGCTTGCTACTCGATAGTAGATGGCGTTAGCAAAAACTTTGATGCTAAACACAATATTTAGTAGTCTTTTTTTTAATTTAACTTCTTTTTATTATTTAGATTCTGTTTTTTACTTTAAATCTCAATTAAAAACAATGGAGGGACTTTGCAATCAGCGTTCCCCAAAAACACGATAGATGGCGTTGTTAAGTTTTTTCTTCGTTTAAACTTCTAATTTCAAGGATAGCAGATACATATTTTATATATGCATCTTTTATCTTCTATCTTTTACATTACATATTTGAATAATTATGTACCCCAGCAATGAGAAAATAGGTAATTATCACGTTAAAAGTGAACAACGCCATCTATCGTGTGTTTGGGGAACGTCGATTGGAAACTCCCTCATTATTATTACCATTTTTCTTTTTACATATTGCCTGGTTTTAGGTTGAAACTATTGGTATCCGCAAGTAGGTAAGTAGGTGTTAAACTAGTAGATGTGTGAGCGTAAAATCTCCACAGTGGTATGATTTAAAGCATTATTATTCTTGTTCTTTAAAATATAGATTGTTTAGAGAGAGTATAGCTAGCGAGCCTGCTTTTATTTTAACCTAACGTTCTCTGGTTAGCTTAATTTTAGACTTTTAAATAGGGATACTTTTGTATCATTTAAAAGTTCAAAGTTATTTTTTTATTGCAATGTAGGTTATTAAACAAGGTTATTAGGTAGGTTATTTAACAAGTAGCGGCTAATATTTAAAACTTTCATCGAACATCGATATAATTAATATGTATTAAGTGCAAAGTTTTAGCGAGACGGGCGAGGCGGCCACACTGACCACAATGGGTTTAACATAACCGGTTGGACCGGCCGCTATCATCCGCTTGCGCCGGCGCACCGCACTTTCTTTCTGGACAATATTCTGCAACCAAACTTTAATTTTATCTCCTTCGATATATTATAGAGGGAATGAATGGTATCGGAATAAATTGTATTGGAAAAGGATTTTTTAGTCGGAACTCCAGAACGTTAGATGAAACGTCCTATTATTTAAAACTTTGAAAACTACTTATAATTACAAATGTACCTAAAGTCTACTTTTGGAGAAATGCTAAATACTAAGTATACTCATACAAATGGAATTTCAGGAGCTATTTGGTTAGTAAAGACTAGGAAATTCGATAAATCATAAAGATTACTTTCGCAATTTCGCTAATAAGTATACTCATAAAATATTCACGGTTATCCCGAAGAAATTGCAAGCAATTGCATTTGCAATAAATTGTAATTAAATTTCCTTAGTCGTATTAAAGGGAACATGGCATATGGGTGCTGTCGAGTTATAGGGGTTTAATCCCACCTAGTAATAGCCAGATATGTAATTATGAATTACAAGGTATCTTGAGGGCAAAATGTCGTTGCCAAGTAATTCTATGTGCTTTTCTATGGTTTATTATGTTGACAGTTTAAGATTATGATTGACTTGCGAACTGCTTTAAGAAAACATGAAAGGTAAGTAGTATATCTTTCTGGATGTGCTTTGTTGTTGTTCTAGAAGGACGATACCTGTGATTCAAGATACTTTTCCAGCCAAGTAGTTAATAGTCATATGCGGCAAATCTACAATAAACCACATAAAAAAAAGTACCATAATATATAACATCCACACACCCACCTACTTATGTACAGTACGGAAATACTTCCCGATTTTCAAAAACTGCTCTGCACCAGGGAGACATCCAACAGACTGGCAAAATTTACGCATCTGGAACAATATTTTTTTCACAAGACCTATTTAAGTCTTTGTCAAATTTAATCGCCGGTGAAAAAAAAAAACAAAATGGCGGAAAAGCAAGATGGCCGCCATACGAAGTGTCCTATATTTGTTTAACCATTAGAGGTAGGCCGGTCATTTTCAAACAAATACAGGACATCTCAACACGCAACATCTAGTACTTCTTCTTATCGTGTGGGTTGTGAGGTGGAAAACCAGCCTCATCAACCCTGGTGTCAGGGTTATGATTGAGCCGCCAAAGGCCCCTGACATGGCTCATGTAACGATTACTCACTTACATCAGTAAATAGTAACCGGGACCAACGGCTTAACGTGCCTTCCGAAGCACGGATCAGCCTGTAATGTCCTAACCAAACTAGGTATCACAAAGTGATTTTTGTGATTTGTTCCCACCGGGATTTGATCCCGGTGGTATCTAGTACTTACATGTAAGTACATACACATAACATACACAGCCTATATACCTACGTCCCACTGCAGGGCACATGCGTCACCTCAATCAACTAGAGTAGGGATGGAGCATGCATACTCCACCAAGCTGCTCCACTGTAAGTACCTAGGTATATTATTGAAATTGGTTATTAGGCAAGGATATATTTCTTAGGTACCTACTTAAAATATGACTAAAAGAATCTGTAATAAATATGACTAATATAATTTCACAAAGCAAGGGTCGATCACCCTGGTTCCATAGAATTCACGCTCATAATGTATTTGTATTATTATGATTCGAGGCCCAATAACAATCGATTTTCTACCTGCCCTTACGTTTGTGAGCCTCATCTTCTCACCCAGAATATGCCTTGAAAAACATCCACTAACGCAGACAAAACTGCTTTGAATTTCAATCCCTTTATACTCACGTTTCAAGGCATATTTTTGACTAACAATGTTCACAAGAATAAGGCTTTATTTGTCCAAAAATAGCCAGTCATCGGTATCATCAGGTCCGCTTTTAAGCACAGGTGCTCGTCAAATAAAAAAAATATGGATAAAAAACCAGGGTCCCAATCCCGGCAATTAATGGATTATGTATAAAATAAGATGAGTGAGTAAATGGGCCCATAAAGATTGTAACGTCTTTTGCGCCAGTGGTAGCCAACTTTTATAACTTTGGTATTTTAGTAAGTAATAAAAAAAAAGAATTAGTGTAGGTACCTACTGTAGGACATACGTAATTATGTTTAAATTAGACCTGAGCCCTGAGGGGTTAAAATGGCTACATCGACGCAATTCATCTAAGAAAGCAATGCTGCTATTTGACATTTGTTTGTATTGCGTACTTACTTACTTTTATATGTGCAAATGTCAAATTGCATTATGGATGAATTGCTTCGATGTGGCCATTTTAACCCCCCTAAAATAAATTTTCTTGTAAAATTTTTCATTAAGTATTACAAGAATGTGTTTATCAAAACTACACGTGCAAATTACATATTACAAGTGTCAATATTTATTTCACAAGTATATTTTACAATCCCTCTACTTTTTTTGATTAAACGTAATTTACACATACTTGATGACCAAATTGGAGATGTCCTTAGAAAAGGTTCAATACGATCTACTCATGAATGTGGAGGAAGCAAGAGAAGTGTGTCAGGATCGAAGCAAATGGAATTCTATAGTCTCTGCTTACCCCGGTGGGAAATAGGCGTGAGTTTATGTATGTATGTATGTACACATACTTGTGAGTAACTTGTAGCTTGTGAACGTGTAGACTTGTAAGTTTTGATAAACACGGCAATGGCTTTATTATTCCTTATAAAACGCGTCCGTACTTGACAAAGGTTTATTGGAGACAAAAAGTCAAAGACAAAAAAAATAAGTATCTTGATAACCAATACTAATAATTTTATATGTAAATACCCACAAACATAACAGTAGGTAATAAAATTAAATCTAATCTTAAAAATAGAATATCGTGTCACCGAGAGACACATTATAAGAGACACGAAAAGCGCTCCATAATTCGTCAATATGAACCCCAATATTAGCTTGAATATAAATAAATATCGAGACGTGTTAGAAAGAAAGAAAGTATTTATTATTAGAGGGTGCCATAGTGACGAAGAAAAAACAAAAATGAATGTTTATTTAGCATGCAAAAGGTGTTTAAGAGCTCTACAGTCGCCATTTTATGAAAAATATTGCTTTTACAATACAATGTTATTTGGCAGGTGTTGTTTTACTGCCGGCATACACAAGTCTAGACACATTTTATCTTGATTAGGTGATTATAAATACTGATGTAAATAAGAGATGATTGTTATGAGCGGATTACTTTGTTTCCTTAGTTGTATTTTATAATATTTTTAGCCCGTGGCTCTATCATGTAGAGGTGTAAAAAAAAAGTGTGCATTTTAGTTCCTCAAGAGACCTTTAGAGGTGCTTTAAAGGCCGTTAAATAGACTTGATGTCAGATGCTTACCAACAAGGTGTCTGCTAAATTCGTAAAAGGTACCACTGTCTTACGTACACCCACAGTACAGCCATGGCATTGTCTCTTTGTTGGGAAGAGGCGTCCTCTTTGAATTTACAGGTTGTGAGAAGCTGCAGTAGTTTTAGGCGGATGAGACGTTCGTTATGTAAAAATTGACGATTCACAGTGTAACTATGTTACCTACTGAATAAAGATATTTTTGAATTTGAATTTGAATTTTAAGTTCGGTGTCGAAAAACAAAGGAGTTTTAAGGAGTTTTTGCAACGAGAACATTCCCACTTTGGGAACATTCCCGGGAACGGTACATTACTGGTACTACGGGCAAGTGATTGACCTAGGTCTGCCAACCATTGCCCAATGGCTCAAATTAGCTTCCAAACGTTTTTTCGATTCTGCTCCGCACCACCCAAATCCCCTGGTAGTTGCGGCTTCCGAGTACATTCCGCTTAGGGACGGTACTGAAAAGTATCGGCGTCCGAAGGACGTAATATACGATCCCGACGACCCGATTACTCTAGCCATAGAGGCAGCCAATCAGCTCGCGACACGAAACACTTCAGGACCCCGATACCGACCCCGCCGGCGTGGTCGACGATTTCCCTCATTCAGCGCTTATCGCTATCGACCCACTGGGTCGATTAATTCTTTCAAATATTTTTCCTCTCAGACGACGCCCTGAGCCGAGTTTCGCGCCCAACTGGGCTCCCTCAGGCCTGTTGTCTTAAACGTTGTACCGGGTGAGAGCCTTCAGCGCTCCCCATTTGTCCGGCCAAGTAGTTAATGTCATCTGCAGCAAATCTACAATAAGTCACGTAAAAAAAAGGCAAGTGATATTTGTGTGTAGTTTAAATTGATTACAATAAATGTAATGTGTGTGATTGTACAAGTTATTAATAACTTTTGGTAAAGTTTGTCAACCACTGCCTTGGTATCTAGCATCGACCCATCAGTCTCTGTCGATTTATGGTCAGAAACAAGGGTCGTGAGCGCGACCAACATTTATCAAAGCTAACCGACGCTTCTGGGCCTTATTACCATTATCTATGGTCTATTTAATGTAAGTACTGTTTTAAGCGACGACGTTTGTGGTGTAATGGCTTGACTATGACCAGTGCTGTGTTAATCAAAACTTACAAGTCTACACGTTCACAAGTTACAAGTTACTCACAAGGACGTGTAAATTACGTTTATCAAAAAAAAATACAGGGATTGTAAAATATACCTGTGACATAAATAATGACACTTCTTCTTCTTCTATCGTGAGGGTTGTGAGGTGGAGTACTACCTCATCAACCCTGGTGTCAGGGTTACTATTGAGCCGCCAAAAATGTAACAACTACTTACTTACATCAGTAAGTAGTAACCGGGACCAACGGCTTAACGTGCCTTCCGAAGCACGGATCATCTTCCTTTCGGACAATCAGGTGATCAGCCTGTTATCTCCTAACCATTTTGGCAATGCTGCTTGTATGCTGGGTTGGATTTAAACATGAAATCGAAACAAATTTCGAATCTGCGACCTTACAGTGAATGTCAAGCGTTCCTCATAAAAAAAGAAAAATAGCTGTTAAGAACAATAACTCGATTGTTTTAAGTAACGTAACGTGTCTGCTAATCTCCGCCGATGTGCTTGTAAGCTGATTAGGCACTTAATCCTAGTTCCGCTAAGTGCACAGTGTTAATCCTTCGCCTATTTTGATTAATGCTACACTTTCTAACTTTTGAGTAATTACAGTTAGATACTAGCTGACACACCAAAAACCACGAAAGCGCATTTTTGATGGAATTATCTTTAGCAAAACATTGATTTCTTTCAATTAATTTCATTTCGTGGGTAAATTCAAATTAAGAATTGAATTTACCCACGGAATGAGTGTCCCCGAATTTTGATTCCCGCTACGGCGAGTATCAAATTCAAATTCAAAAATATCTTTATTCAGTAGGTAACATAGTTACACTTTGAATCGTCAATTTTTACATAACGAACGTCTCATCCGCCTAAAACTACTGCAGCTTCTCACAACCTGTATAGCCGGGGAAAAGAAGCTGCAAGAAAAACCTCGGCACAGGGCCCTAGACGTTCTTTAAAAAAATAAAAATAAACATAAAATATTGGTATACAATTGAGTAATTTAGCTGCCTAATAACAGTTCTCAGACAGTTAATACCATGCATTCATATCTTCTAAATAATCACTAACTTTATAATAACCTTTTTTGGGAAGTTTTTGTTTAACTACTGTCTTAAAGCAGTTGAAAGGCAAATTCTGAATGTCAATGGGAATCTTATTGTAAAAACGTATACATTTATTATCTTCATAGCGAGTGGCTCTACGTCGCGTATGTCATTTGTTTGTTTACTCAAACTAACTTGTCTATTGTCTAGTGTGGTTTTTTAAAAAGTGCTTCCGTGGTTTCTATTATAAAGCCACGATATACGATACAACTTTACTATAAGTACACGAGCCGTCTAATCATTTGGGACACATAAATTCACGGCCGTAATCCCTAATCGGGTGGGCAGAGCCACAAGTAGTACACCTCGCAGTCACTGTTGATACGGAGTTCTAAGATGGTTATAATGACATCGTGGCAAGAGATCATTCGATTGCTGGCAACATTTTTTTGCTCCATCAGTTGAGGTACCCGTTATACAATTACGTACATTTTGTTGGGTCCTAACTCAAAAAGTAACTTTTGTTCACGTAATTCTTAAATTAAAAAGGGACTTTTGACGACGAAAAAATACAGACTACTTTGTCTTGTGAGCGGACAGAATTAAAATTACTTAACAGAATTAATAATTCTCGGAATTCCACGCCTCAAGCCGGTATAGTAGTGCAAATAAAGGGAGGCGGCTAATGCAATAATTTGTAATTCCAAGCTGCGTGGCTTAATTATGGGAAGCTTAAGCTGCGGCGAGGGCGGCTTGCGGTCGGCTCGGTGACAGAAGCCGCTTTTATCTTAATGTCTAGTTTGACATAAAAGTGTACCTGATCTTGGTCTATGTGGTTATTTGTGGTTTCTGTTGGATGTAAGTACCTAGCTTTAATTGCTTTATGTTTGATTATTGGTGAAAAAACTCCTGTTCAGATTTATAGAGTTGAAGAAGAGCAGAAGAATTGGGTTGGTTTTCCCTTCGGGAAAACCGGGATAACTGTCTATTATGAACCATCGATGACCCATGATCTCTGCCCGTGAAAGGGTTAAAAGGCAAGAAGTGACAAATGTTGCCAAGTGACAACGAGGCTTCAACCTATATGTGTCGCCAAGTGTTTATTAGGAAATAAATACTAGAAAATCATCCCCTTAGTATTATCCTGTTTTTCACAAGATCCGCTTACCTAACCTGAAGATTTGACATGTCCGGTTTTTTAACAAAAGCGACTGCCACACACCCGTGAAAATGAATTTCTCGGCAATGTGGGTGTTCTCACGATGTTTCCCTTCACCGCTGAGCACGTGATAATCATTTATAATCCAAACATGAATTCGACAATCATTGGTTTAGGCCTGTGTTGGATTCGAACCTGCGACCTCAAAGTGAGAGACAAGCGTTCTACCAACTGGGCTAACACGGCTCTGTGAAAATAGAGCCGAGAGCTGTGAAATAAATATTAGACAATGTGGTACATAAAGTGGCCTATAAAGTGACGTACGCATTTATCTTCATCTTGTACCATAATATAGATATTAAAATCTAAAATGGCTTCTCTGAACCGAGCCATATATCTGAACAGGCAGTATTAATTAGATACCTGAAACTTGATAAAGATATTGGCCATAAGTTAACTTCGTGCTTAGACCTTTGACATTCATTACACAGAACGCTCATTACCACCTTATTTATGAGCCCTAGAGAGTGATTTCAACCTTAAGGGATAATAATAAAGGTGTTTGTAACTGTAAAATGTTGTGGATTGCGCTAATGAAGCTAAACAGAGTTTCTCATGTTTCGCGATTGAAAGTAATAATTATACGTAAAAGTTATAATTTCGCCGCTGTTCCGTGAAATTTGTTTCGGTAGGTTTTAATTTTAATTCTTGTTTTGGAGAAATGACATTATTTTTGTATGATTATCACGTGCTCAGCGGTGAAGGAAAATATCTTGAGGAAACCCAAATACTCGAAAAATGCATTTTCGGAAGTATGTGACCTAACCTGTAATCTTCAGATTTTTGATGGAAGATTTGACAGGTCCGGTTTTTTACAGAAGCGACTGCCCGTCTGACCTTCTAACCCGCGAAGGGAAATCCAACCCAATCCAGGTTAGGTCACATACGTAAGCCACATACTTACGTCCGTAAATGCATTTCTCGGGAATGTGGGTTTCCTCACAATGTTTTCCTTCACCGATGAGCATGTGATATTCATATATGATCCAAACATGAATTTGAAAACAAATTTCACAATCATTGGTTTAGTAGTGAGCTGGATTCGAACCTGCGACCTCAAAGTGAGATGCAAGCGTTCTACCAACTGGGCTACCATGGCTTCTTAGTCTCTGCCTACCCCTTCGGGAAATAGGCGTGATCTTATGTGAGTACATCGTAACGTATTTTCCAGCGACCCCTAGATGACGGTGCATCTTCATCTCTGGTTAGAGCGAGCTCTCGAATGGAACACACAAACATCGTGAGTGCTGAGCCAACACTCTACTGTGGTCCTACTTACAGGGTGGGTAGAATGTTAGTAATATCAGGGGGTCTAAAAAGCCACATTCTTCTTCTATCGTGTGGGTTATAGATGGATTACCAACCCCATCAGCCTTGGTGTCAGGTTTACTATTGAGCCGCCAAAGGCCCATGACATGACTCATGTAACAACTACGTGCTTACATCAGTAAGTAGTAACCGGGACCAACGGCTTAACGTGCCTTCCGAAGCAAGGCTGGTCTTAATACTTTCGGACAATCTGGTGATCAGCCTGTAATGTCCTAACCAAACTAGGGATCACAAAGTGATTTTTGTGATATGTCCCCACCGGGAATCGAACCCGGAACCTCCGGATCGTGAGCCTAACGCTCAACCACTAGACCACGGATGCCGTTAAAAAAGCCACATTGAAACATTGCTACTTTTTTGACATTGGTCATTGGTTTGTTGGTTGGTTTGGTGGTGGTTTGATTTTTTTTTATTGGTGCTGATATACATACTCGTATCATCTAAATTTATTTTTACCCAGTCAAATCCCAGTTGAGTGGTGACCTGTGTCCAGCAGTGGGAAGTATATAGCTTATTTATATTATGTAAGGGATTGTATTTGTATATGTATTTCATTAAAATTTAAAGAACGTTTCCGCAACTTGTAAGTTGTAGATAAGTTTAAGAATTAAATCAATAAATGTTGACATTACTGAAGTACTTATGTAAAATTATGAATTCAGATATTGTAGTCTAGGTACCTACTTACATGAGATTTATGTAGTAATACTGAATAGCATTAGATCATAGACAAACCGACTAGAATAAAACATTGAATTCCGGCCAGATAATGCCATTTGAGGCAAATCTACAATAAATAAGTATCTTTAAGAAAAAAACAAGAACACCCTGTAGTAAAGTCGTTGCGGCCCACGTGCGCGCGCTCGTTGATGTCTTTTGTATGCGGCTGCGCGTGCGACGGTCCAAGTACAAGTACGACCCGAGCGTAGGCAAGTTTCTATACTTTATTAATTATGGTTACGTTCATACTAGTTTTAAGAGCAATTGAAATGTGTTTAATTTTATTATGATAACTAACCAATGGTTGTTATTTGTATTTTACGTTGAAAAATCAAGTCAACATTATGAACCTCAGACATCACGACACACATACGTCTACTCACGTCTACTGATCAATAATGTGTGGTTCACGGAAATGAAAAAAAAAAAAAAAAAAAAATGTTTCCAAAGTGGGAATGTTCCCTTTGTAAAAACTCTTTGGCTTGTGGCTGCTTTTCTTTTTTAAATTGTTCTTTCTTGTACTCTGTTCTTATCTGCCTAAAGGTTAGGTAGGCTCCTTTTATATAAGTTTTGCTTTTTTACTGCCGGGAAAGTTCCCAAGCTGGGAACGGAACATCTCTGGTGCTGATGCAAGGAGTGCATTACGCATGTGCTGTGCAAGCCACCGAGGAGTGGCGAGTGTGTACGCGACACAGAAAACATTACCGATTTACTATAGTCTACTGTAAGGTGATGTTGTTGACTAAATGTTAACATAGGCCCCGATTCCTGCAGACACCGCCTAATTTTATTTTAAGTTATATCCGTCATTTTCATATCCGTCGAAAAGGAAAGGGACGGATGATTCACAGCTCTTAATTTTAGGAAGAATGAGTAAATGAATGAGTAACCCGGGCGAATCAAAAGGTACGTCGCTGGTATGCAATCCGTTTGACGTGCTGTCTACTTAACTGTGTCGGGTTATTGACGGATGTAAAATTTTTAGACGGTTGGTTTAGATTTGTGCTTAAAATTGACGTGTGTTCCATTAATTTTATGCTTGTCGATTACCCGTCCCTTTCCTTTTCGGCGGATAAGAAAATGACAGATATAACTTAAAATAAAATTAGATGGTATTTACAGGAATTAGCACCATTACTTACGTAAAATAATGAATTCAGACATTGTACGCATACCTAGGTACCTACTTGCATGAGATTTATGTAGTAATACTGAATATCATTAGATCATAGACAAACCGACTAGAATATATAAGATGCAAATATGTGAGGTCATTGGCATTGAATTCGCGACCTTTTGAAGACACGGCTATGGCATGGTCGGCCATAGTCGTGTGGCGAAATGTGTCCGACTTAGATCAAAGGTTAGACGACAATTCACATAACGATTGGTACACAACTTAAATTTAAATTTAGAATTCTGTTTATTATTTATAGTTTTAATTTTAAGATAATAAAAATAGTATTTATGTAATTTTTTAATAGGTAAACATATAATAAAGTTATCATATAGAACGAACGAATATTTGTATAATTGACTTAATAGTTGAGATACTGATATGTACTAATGTATTTTCTATTTTAATGGTTGAATGTAGTGCACTTTTGTTATCTGTTGTCTTGTTTTGTGTTCATTTTCCGAGTTTTGTTGGAATAAACTCAACTGTTGAGTTAAGCTCACCTTTGTATGTTTACTTCAGTGTAATTTGTTTGTGTGCAATAAATAATAACGACATATGAGCTATTTAGGAAAGAATACGATATGTTTATAATGCTGATATGGTTACTTATATCTGAAACGTTTGGAAGTTGACATTATTGCGAACTTCAGTAACTAGAGAAAGTGTGATTTTATATAAGTTTTTGTATGAAGTTGTATGTAAGTATGTGTATTAGTATTTATGTAAATGGATATGTGAATTATCTAGCAATAGTCGCGGGTGAATGACCGCAGCTGGCAGTCGAGTAGGCTGGCCTCACAATAGTTTGATACGGAGATACTGAAGCCAGACAGTGCAGTGCGGAGGCGAACGCGGAAAATATCGTTCTTCAAGCTTTACAGGTCTTCCTGGGGCCGCAAGCCTTAAACGTTGTACCGGTGAGGGTTGACCTTCAGCGCTAACCATTTGTCCGGCAAAGTTAAGAAAAAAGGTCGCACATCTCTTTCTCTTTGAGTCAATAGCATCTATCTATGATACTGGTTTATATGGTAGTTTTTCACTAGTCACTATGGTCGGGGGGGGGGGGGGGGGGAGGGGGCGGCGCGGGGCGGTGGTTCAAACCCCGTTACCGGCCTTGCACCAATGTGTTATTAATTTATCTTTATTACAGTTCACTAACACGGTTGGTTCGACCATTACAACTGTCTGGGGACTGATATTAGGCAGCTAAATTATTTTTTTTCCGCCTTTTCCATTATTTTATTTTATTTATTTATTTATTCATTACAAAAGATATTATAAATTTCTTACATTACGACACTGAAACCCATAATGGGTTTAAGATGTGTCAAATTCACGTCAGGCAGTACAGGTATTAAGGTTGAAAAAGTAATATAGGAAGTAAAATAAAGTAATTACTAAATTGTATGTAACAATATTTTATGTTTTTGTTTAAAGAACGTCTAAGGCCCTGTGTCGAGGTTTTTCTTGCAGCTCCTTTTCCCCGGCTATACAGGTTGTGAGAAGCTGCAGTAGTTTTAGGCGGATGATATGTTTGTTATGTAAAAATGACAATTGAGAGTGTAACTATGTTACCTACTGAATATTTTTGAACCTATCATTTTGATCTAACAGAAAGCTCGGTAAGGTGTGGGTACTTAGTTCATCTTGCGTTGGATGTATCACTGACTACCCCATTGGGACATAGTCATCAGCTTATGTATGAGGCAAACTTCAAATTAGTCACGGCAAAGAAAATTGAACGAGGTCATTGGTCGATAGATGCTCCATCCCTCTGTGTAAGCATGTCTCGACTTCAAGAGTTCTGTCTGAGCAAACACTCCTTCCTCTGATTCATCGTCGGGTTTATAAGGATCTAGTTAGCTCATAGTTGTTATTTTTTATATGATTTGCAGTATTTGAAAGTATTATGTTTGCAGTATGCTATTTTTTTTTTTACTTGACTTATTGTAGATTTGCCGCAGATGGCATTAACTACTTGACAAATGGGGAGCGCTAAAGGCTCTCACCCGGTACAACGTTTAAGAAAACAGGCCTGAGGGTGCCCAGTTGGGCGCGAACCTCGGCTCAGGGCGTCGTCTGAGAGGAAAAATATTTGAAAGAATTAATCGACCCTAGTGTGCCGATAGCGATAAGCGCTGAATGAGGGAAATCGTTGACCACGCCGGCGGAGTCGGTATCGGGGTCCTGAAGTGTTTGGTGTCGCGAGCTGATTGGCTGCCTCTATGGCTAGAGTATTTGTAGTATGCAAGCACACCGGACACTTCATACAAAACACCTCGTTTCCCATAGACACTACACACTGACGTTATTACTTGCACCAGAATTCTTCCGTTCAGGTCCATAATCATTGACCAAATTGGGAATGTCCATAGAAAAAAAATACATCTACTCTAAACCGGCGTGAGTGTATGAAACGAATGATGAATGTGGAGGAAGCAAGAAAACTAAGTTAGGATCGAAGCAAATGCATTCCATAGTCTTTGCTTACCCCGGTGGAAAATACGCGTGAGTTTGTTTGTAGGTTCATAAGGAATAAAAATAGCACGTAACATTTATTAGTAACATGTTCTAAACGTATAAACTGCTACAGTACACAAGACACCAAGTTCTCGCTAGGAGGTCCTAAAATTCTAGATATTTCGCGAACGTGACACAAGATAGCCGGTAGTCAGGGCCGAACTCAGCAATAAAAGGGACTTAAACAAAAATGGTTTAATGAGAAATAGTCTCAGTGGTCTAATGGTTGGACCGTTGGGCTTAGTAGAATTGGATAGTTTCCTAGGTCAAAGATAAATAATCAAATTCTGATTACTAAATTCTGTAAAAAACTAAATTCTGTTAGGTAAGCGGACCTTGTGAAAAAACGGGACAATGCTAGGGTAAACGTTAATTTTTCACTAAAGTCATACATTTGGGAAGACAAAGGCGGTCTTCTTCTTCCCATGTTGATGGCAAACTAAATAGTATCGGCCCCAAACTTGGCAACAAGTATGACGCTATCTGCAGCGCTCATCAGATCCTTTTTTTTGACGTCACTTATTATAGATTTGCCACAGATGGGGAGCGCTGAAGGCTCTCACCCGGTACAACGTTTAAGACAACAGGCCTGAGGGCTCATCAGATCCAAAGGCGATATGCCGCTATCTTGAATATGATTTCTGTCCAGAAAAGGTTCACGGTTTCCTTATTCTTTATTTTCTGCTGCTAGGTCCATTTTTCTTCATACGGACCTGGATTTCCATCTCGCGTGCTATATGCGCCTTCGCGGCCGGTCACGATTGCGAGAGACGTTCTAACAAAAATCTGCATAGGTATTCATGACTAAGGGGTAGGGATTCAAATACGTGACCTGTCAAATGAGCTTCTAAGATTGAAGACCCGCCTAGAACCGGCCCTTTTGTTGCAGTTGACTTTCATGTATTATACACTGGCTCTCCGCCCGCAAATCCGTCCGTCCGCGTGAAGCACTTTTTTTTATTTATTATATTTTTTTAAATTATTGTAGATTGGAGCAGCGTGGTGGAGTATGCACAGTGGGACGTATATAGGCTGTTTATATTATGTTATGTTATTGCAGATTTGCCGGACAAATAGGGAGCGCTGAAGGCTCTCACCTGGTACAAAATTTTAGACAACAGGCCTAAGGACGCTCAGTTTGGCGCAAAACTCAAGTCAGGGCGTCGTCTGAGAGGACAATATTTGAAAGAATTAGAATTAGATAGCGGTAAGCGCTGAGGGAAATCGTCGACCATGCCGGCGGGGTCACTATCGGGGTCCTGAAGTGTTGTGGTGAGCTGATTGACCACCTCTATGGCTAGAGTAATCTTGACGTCAGGATCGTGCGTGAACTTCGGATATCTATATTTTTCACCCCCTTTTCATCTCCTTCAGGGGTGATTTCGGAGATAAAATTTATCCTTGTTTTCTTATGGATAGTAAACTTTTTGTAACGAATCGATACGTGATTAAATGTTGAATAGGATAAAAAATCAATCAGCTTATTAATTTTGATTTCCCGACATAATTATTACTTTCTGGATCTCAAACTATTGCCGTGCCGAGTATAATTTATGTCGCTTCAGCGGTTTAAGAGTGAATAGGGAACAGACAGACAAGAGTTACCTACTTGCTAATTTACATAAACAGCCTTAATATGTCCCACTGCTGGGCACAGGTCTCCCCTCAATCAACCGGAGGGGGTATGGAGCATACTCCACCACGCTGCTCCACTGCGGGTTGGTGGAGGTGATTTGAGTACGGTACCGGAGGGTTTCAACGTTTTTTTTTTGATGTGACTTATTGTACATTTGCCGCAGATGGCATTTACTACTTGGCCGGACAAATGGAGCGCTGAAGACTCTCACCCGAGAGAGTTTCAACCGGTGTTCCCCATTTGACCAGAAAGTCGGTGAACCAGTGACTACCAATTTTTTCACCGATTCATTTTTATAATATTTGTATGCAACCAACATAAATACACTTTAAACAGTGTTTGACCATTACTTGATACTTATAACAATATTTAAGTGCCACAATGTACATTGGTTGGCAGACGATTGGTCTCCGATTGTCTCAAGAGGTCGTCGACCGTGTGGCCACGAAATGGGCGGCCGAAAACCGCCCCGTGGTCACTGCCTGCTTTCTTTCTTATACTCTGGCTGTATGAGACGGCGCGTGGGTAAACTGTGGACTTGAAAGAAATAATATTTTAGGAAATCAATATATTTGAAGTAGGTTATGTAAGTCATATTCATCAAGTTCCACTCTCTGTTGAATCTGTGGTATAATAAAATATTGTACTATTTTTAATTTCCTGTTGGATATTCTTTATAAATAAATAATAATAAATAAAGATGACTGATAACGACTTCTTATCGTGTGGGTTAAGGGGTGGATTATCATCCTCAACAATAATGCAATGTGAGTAGGTATTTAATAGAGGAGCTCGGTGGCGCAGCGGTAAACGCGCTCGGTCTGCGATTGTTGAAGTTAAGCAACTTTCGCAAAGGCCGGTCATAGGATGGGTGACCACAAAAAAAAGTTTTCATCTCGAGCTCCTCCGTGCTTTGGAAGGCACACTAAGCCGTTGGTCCCGGCTGCTTTAGCAGTCGTTAATAACCATCAATCCGCACTGGGCCCGCGTGGTGGTTTAAGGCCCGATCTCCCTATCCATCCATAGGGAAGGCCCGTGCCCCAGCAGTGGGGACGTTAATGGGCTGATGATGATGATGATGATTTAATAAACAAGTTTGGATAGGTCCCTAGTTTATAGGATTGCACGTATAAAAGCGTGTACAAGTATCGAAGCGCGTATAGCCATGGGGTATCTCGGACCGCATTCCTGACACCCCCCTCTGCCCCGCAGACATGTAGCCTTATACACCAACTTACCACTACCATTCTCCTCCCACTACAACTAGTGACAGACCACCTTATTCCCAAACCATAAAGTCAATAATCCAAAACATACAGGTTTAGTGGCCGCTAATATAACGTTTGCGTTCACGTCGTCCGCGCCGATCGTTCTTTTTTCGAAGGCGAAACCACGGAAAGGATTAATTTGAAGCAAATAAAGTGTTATACGAAATGTCAGTACAAGTATCCGCCTTAACGATTATTGTATTTTTAATTAAATTTGTTTTTTTTTATAACGTACTGCGGTACTGCCTATAAGTAATGTGTGTAAATTCAGTGTTATTGATCGTTATATTTTTACACACTGATTTACAATACTTTTTTAAGTACTTACCTATTTTTCTTTCTTTTCTATTGTGTAATTATTTAGTAAAAGTGACATTTGTCTAGTTTTCTTTTTTATATCCGCACTTTGTTTCGCTGCCGACCATTCTTCTTCTATCGTGTGGGTTGTGAGGTGGATTACCAACCCCATCAACCTTGGTGTCAGAGTTACTATTGAGCCGTCAAAGGCCCCTGACATGGCTCATTTAACGACTACTAACTTGCATCTGTAAGTAGTAACCGGGACCAACGGCTTAACGTGCCTTCGGAAGCACGGATCATCTTATTGTCGGACAATCAGGTGATCAACCTATAATGTCCTAACTAAACTAGGATATCAAAGTGATTTTTGTGATATGTCCTCACCAGGATTCGAACCCGGGGCCTCTGGATCGTGAGACCAACGCACAACTACTGAACCACAAAGGCCACTGATATCAATGGTACTGTAGTACAGTTCGGACAATCTGGTGATCAGTAATGTCCTAACCAAACTAGGGACCACTATTTACCTCTACAGTTATGGTAAGATTTAATAGGTACTAACTAAATCTAGCTCTGTTTATAGTTCCATAGTGTGATATAAATAAGAGCCAGTCACTGTTAGTGCACCATAAACCGCACGCTGACCGGTACCCGTAAATATCCCATAAAGGATTCATGTCATAAACTTCAAATACCTAGTCAAGTATTATAACCTCAGAATGCACTCGTGTGAAAACTGCGCCTAAAGCGTTTGCCACTTGTTTTTGTCTGTACAAATTTGTGTTTGTTTTAGGAACAGTAAGGAAGGAAAAATAAATACAAATTCAAATTTATTTATTCGCATTAAATAGGGTTTTATAAATGTTAAGTTAATTAAAAAGTTGCTTTTAACCTACTTCGCTTATAATCAGCATGCAAACAATAAATAACCAGGCTGAAGGGATCAGTTCTAATACATTTTGATCAATATTCTCAAATTCATTCATATTAGGATTAATTCCTATTATAAATTATATGACTTAAATTATATGACTTAAAAATATATATAGGGCGAAAGGCAAGAGGGAAACCACTACCCTATTTTCCTTAAAAAGTAGCATGGAGAGTGCTACACCGACAAGAGCGTGGCTCTTAAATTAATGATGATGATGATATTTTTAGTATATAAGTACTTTTAAAAAATAATCCATACAATGTCCACGGGAACAAAGTCAGTTGTTGAAATAATTTAAATTACTTACTTACTTATATAATTTGAGTCTGTGTCTCTGTGATAATAGTTGAGGCTCTACAGAAATATTGTTTAGGAGTAAATTATTATAACAGTATACCTATTGCAAAAGTTTCTCCAGAATCGATTCGTCATTGCTTTGCTATGAGCAGTATGAGTCAGATGCTTGGGAAAGCGGACAGGATCTATCAAGCAGGTTTAGCGAGGTATCTGATGACGTCATTATAATAGCCGAAAACACCAATAGCTGCACATTTAAGAGCTATTCAAAGATTCATAAAAATACCTCCTTAATTACAAATGCTAGAGTTAATAAACAGACTATGGTTACGAATCGTGGCGATAAATTATATTGAAAAGGGTTTGCGTATTACTCGCAGAGGTAAATAAATTAAAATCAAATCAGAATATTTATTTTATAAATAATATTTTATTGTACACGTACCGTTGAAAAGAATGACACTACTTTCAACCTTCTTATTAAATGCGATACAGTTTTTTTTTATGGCGTGACTTATTGTTGATTTGCCGCAAATGGCATTAACTACTTGTTCGGATAAATAGGGAGCGCTGAAGGCTCTCACCCGTACAAAATTTAAGACAAGTCTGGTGCTCAGTTTTGACCAGTATGGTGCGAATCTCGTCATCAGAGGGGTTGATAATGAGAGAGCAATTCTGGTTTAGGTACTTATCTATTGTACAATAGAAAAAAATCGAATGTGAACAAGTGTGTGTGTACTTTGAAAAGTTTTAGGGGCAGTGTTACCGAGTTCCACCTCCGATATCTATGATATTTTATTTCAGGAATCATTTAATACTTAATTTATACTTTACAGCAATCATTATTTTAGACGCTATGTTTTATCGCCATCGTCTGTCTGATTGCGGTTTCGGGGTTATTTTGAAGTTCTTCATAAATGTTGGATTGAATTAATGAAACTTCGTTAGGCCGTGATGGATTATTTGGCGGGATTACATTAACACAAGCTTTAGTAAACTTTGTTGTGTTTGTACGAATTTCCATAGTAATTACTCCATTTTAACAGCTTTTACTTACAATGTTGAGGATGATTTATTGGTTTCGAAAAGGCAAGAGACGGGGGGAAATTAAACTTGATTGGATACTTCCAGCGGTTATGGGGGTAAATATGAATATCCTGCACTTAAGTATATGTGAATATGTTGAAAATACTTTGTTTCGATAATAAACACAAAACAACATACAATCATCTAAAAATAGAAACACTCCTCCAAAGCATCACACCAAGGTAAAGTGCCCAAAAGACTAACAGCATTTCCCCTTTGGACAGCTAAACCGACCCTTTCACAAAAGTAAAAAGTAAAAAGCCATTGGGTCATGCGTTGCCTCGACAAGACCTTTCGAAAGGTCCTTAATGAAACTTTTCTTTGTTTAACTGTTTTATTTTTAATCATTTTTGGTGTCAATACGTCTTGTGGAGTTGATGCGACATTAAAACTGAGAGAATCGCCTAAATATTTGTACATTGTTTTAAGTTTACGCGGTTATTATCATAATTAAAACACATAATAACGGGTTCTTACCGCGTTTAAAATGGGGATATGAGACTCCCGATATTAAACACCATCCCCATTTTAAACGCGGTAAGAACTCGTTATTATGTGTTTTAATTAAATATTTGTATATATTTTTATATATAATATTAAATAAACATAAAAGCTTGCCTCATGCCGCGCTGGAACCACTTATCGTTGACACTTGACCGTTTTATTACCCAAAACTCTTCGTTTTTTGTGAGTGCTATTCATTTTGTTGATTAGGTAGTTGCTTGTTAACACTTTCAAGGACAGAACGTCTAATGACGTTCCGATTCCAAGGTGTCATACTATCTGTTATGAACCATCAATGACCCATGGTCTCTGCCCGTGCAAGGGTTAAACAAGTGTGCTAAGGGCGATTTATGTAGAGTTGAATGCCCTGGGTGAGGAATCAGTAATATATACATAAACTCATGCCTATTTCCCACCGGGGTAAGCAGAGAGTATTAGCTTCGATCCTGACACACTTCTCTTGCTTCTCCAATTCTCCAAATAATATATATATATATATATATATATATTACTATCTTCTCAAAGGTTGATGCTAGGGCTGGTAGAAGAAGACCTAGAAGGACGGAATTGGAGATGGCCTTAGAAAAGGTTCAGTTCGAACTACTCTGAACCAGCGTGCGTATATGAAACGATTGATGAATGTGGAGGAAGCATTATTATATAAATTGTTCTTTTCCAGTCGGAGCGTGGAGGTTTTTGAAAAGATTATGGCAAATTGATGCTTGAGGTTGCTGTTTTAAGAGCCTAAGTAAGTGCCTGGTATAGGAGAAGTAGTTGAACAATTGTATTGTCCACCATTAAACCATCTTCTATACATAAAACATAAAAGTGTAGGTACACTCATAAACGATGACGTCTCCATGAACAGTGGAACAATTCATGTTAGTAAGCACGTAGTTGCTACATTGAACATTTCTCTGGAAAAAATGGCATGAAGAAGGTTCGCCACCCCTGTCTTGGTACATGATAACACTGACAAGGGACGTTTTACAATGTACCATAAATAAGCTCAGCAAAATCTCCACGCAATGTACCTAAATCGGTGCAGTAAATCTATTTAATGCGCTGAGATTTCACAAAACGAGAACGATACGAAAATTGGTAGTTATACTTACAAGAACGCCTGAGGGGTCATCTAGTATCTGCAGAGATTAATTCTTAAAGATTTAAATATTAAACGCCTTAAGGTGTTGACAGACTTGACCCTCATACGGTGAGTCTCTTTGGGGGAGTCTCTTTAGGGTGAGTCTCTTTAGGGTGAGTCTCTTTAGGGTGAGTCTTTTTAGGGTGAAACTCTTTAGGGTGAGTCTCTTTAGGACGAGTTTCTTTAGGGTGAGCCTCTTTATGGTGAGTATTTTTAGTGTGAAACTCTTTAGGGTGAGTCTCTTTACGGCGAGTCTCTTTACGGTGAGTCTCTTTACGGTGAGTCTCTTAACGGTGAGTCTCTTCACGGTGAGTCTCTTTTCGGTGAGTATCTTTACGATGAGTGGCTTGGCGTCGCGGTGTGTTCGCTTCATATTCCCTTTATGTCGAGTGAGTTTTTATGTAAGTACTATAGTAGTCTGTTTAGGTATTATTTTTCGGTTATGTAACATTCGCTAGAATTCTCATTACAAGTGAATGCTCAAGTCTATCTGCACCTTAAGGAGATTCAGTCTTCTGCAAAGTGTATATATCTACAATAAATCTCTTAAAGAAGAGGTAGTGATTGGCACTTAAATTGTAAAACGAAAACGCATATGACAAACGATTCGTCGTGACCACTCGTATACGTCACGATATGGTTGAATTTGCCGCAACGCGAATTGCCCAGTAAGACGAGTCCTTAGGGAATTCTAGCACTTACCTACTTACAGAGATTAATTCGTAAAGATTCTTTCATATTGATTTGGAATATTACACTTAGAATGAACTGATACATACTTTATTTAAGTGCTTGAGATGAAACAAGCTCTAAAATGGTTTGCGAAACACTTTGTTTTTTTTTTTTAAAGAAATGAGAGATACTTGGAATTATTGGGTTTAGAGAAGCTTTATAAGATTTGCGCATTCCGTGTACTTATAAGTTGTTGAAGCACAAGGCCTAACGTCCTACACGGCCCCTCGCATTCGACCTTGATATCTGATGTATCATTTATCTCCGGCAAACCTCAAGAAGCCTGCCTATAAGTATATTAAAGTATAGGGTAACAAAAACGCCTACAATGCTTATCCTTAGTATATTTTAAAAGTCGACTTATTAGGGATTATGTGCTCTCCAACATGATGGATGGTTAAACGGACGACGGCTTGGTAATGGTAATCTGTCACCATACCACACCCTAGACACTCCATACAAATATCTCATTCTTACCGTGTAAGTGCGAACGAGACAGACTCTCCGCGCGCACTCCTCTACTCCTCATTTAGTAAAGAAAGAAAGAAAGAAACATAACATTTATTACTCCCGGACATCACAGACACAGACAGACAGGTACATTACATTCAACACACGACAGAAACCACACAGAAATCAATACACAGAAAAAAAATCAAAAGAAAACCAAGATCCAAAATCATTAACAAAAAAAAAAAGAAGAAAAACAAACCAAAATCATAAAAATAATAATATAACAAGTAAGACCCAGAGGGGGTGAGGTTTGCGCCCGATACAATTTGGTGCGGGGCGGAGTGTTACCATTCTATTCGTAGTATCATACTTTATTTTATATTGACGTCAAATATTAATTTAATTCGCATAACAGATATTTCTGTTTGTCGGTAAAGTTTGTTTTGCGAATTTATTAAAGTTAATAATTATTTCAGCCACTATCAGAACCAACTATAAATTAAGTCGTCAGTTTCATTTAATTAAACTACGACAAATCAATTTATATTGCAACTGGCATTAATTGCATTTTAAAGTCAATTAACCTACGATCGGCTCTCGACTTTCCACGCGCCCCTTTTCCCTAGTTTTAATAACACATTTATCCGATGTCTGTGTGTTTCTGTCTGGCACTCACACTACTCTGTGCAAACCGGACGGCGCCATATACAATGTGCATTTCAGTACCACGACTTCATATGCTTAAAAATGGAGGCATTTATCTAAACCATCAAGGGATAGAAGAAGTGATGTACTATGCTATAGGTACAATCAAAGAGCCAGTCACTGATTCCAGCGAATTATTTGTAACATTGGTGAAATTATGAACCATTAATTGTCTTAATTATAAGAAGGAGCAAATGGGTAATTATCACGATAAATCTGAGCAGCGCCATCTGTAGTTTTTTTGGGGAACGTAGCCTGGAAAGTCCCTCATTCTAAAATGTCACCAGCCAGAGCGTTAATTTCGATAAAGAATGTCAACCAGTAAAGTTACAAAAGGGACTATCTCCTGTCGAACAATGTTAGATAGATTGGTACCCCTTCACCACCACAGTACGACTACAGTAGTCTATTTCAAAGCCGTACTCGGACCCCTGTCCTCCGCCTTTGAATAGCACTGACAGTTACTGCTGCCCTCTGTCAGGTTCCAGGTTACAGTCCCTGTGACTTGCCCCTGCTTGCTTGTAAGCTACCTTACTCATTGTATATCTGTAGATGCCGTCATGCAGCTTAATTGATGACGGGCGAGATCGAGTCGGGTTGGTTCGAGTTGAGTGGAATGCGACATCTGAGTGAGGTTCCTTAGTAGAGCGGTCACTACGAGAACCTATTAGAACATTATTGTTACGGAGTTGGTTAATTAACACGGGATGGACTTGTTAATTATTGAGGGGATATTATTATCACGTTGTGATTCTTTTAAATCTTTCAGAGTGGGTAGGGTACGGTAAATCATATTGAGAGTGGATCATGTGCTAGATGTTGCTTTTGATAAGACAACGCATATAAAACCAAGTGCGCAATACAAAGAAATTTCAAATAGCAATATTGCTTTTTTAGATGAATTGCTTCGATGTGGTCTTTTTAACCCCCCTGAGGGTCTAAATAGGGCTACATCAAAGCAATTCATCTTACAACTCAATATTGCAATTTGACATTTGCACATATAAATGTAAGTGTACTTACTTGTCAAATAGCAATATTGCTTTTATATGTAAAGTGCTTCAATGTGGCCTTTTTAAAAAACCCGACTAACCGGTGATTTGCAAGGATTTTGATAGTTGTAATTTACGGCTCAGCGCGGCCTTAGCAAACATGAAAACGACTACTAGAAACGACAC
The DNA here is from genome assembly GCF_024362695.1 of Pectinophora gossypiella. Taxonomy (NCBI): domain Eukaryota; kingdom Metazoa; phylum Arthropoda; class Insecta; order Lepidoptera; family Gelechiidae; genus Pectinophora; species Pectinophora gossypiella. The sequence goes on from NC_065405.1 coordinate 2,331,267, forward strand.
AGTAATGGACTGAAACACATAGAATTGTCAAAAACTTACATATCAAGTCTACATATTTTATTCGATTACATTTTATATACCTACATTTATGTTATTACAACGTTATACACCTAAATGCCGATGCCGACACACGCGTATGCAATTTTGTTTGTATATGATTATTTAAGGTGCTATAAAATGAATAACTATTACTATTAATGGAGGAAATGATAATTTGATTATTGGTAGTCCAGTTGGTAGAACGCTTGCCTCTCACTTTGAGCTTGCAGGTTCGAAACCAGCACAGGCTTAAAACCATGATTGTCGAATTTGTTTTCGATTTCATGTTTGGATCATAAATGATTATCACGTGCTCAGCGGGAAATGCATTTTCCTAATCTGTATTGGGCTGGTTTTCCTTTCGCGGGTTGGAAGGTCAGACAGGCAGTCGCTTCTGTAAAAAACCGGACCTGTGAAATCGCCAGGTTAGGTAAGCGGACCCGGTGATGATGAAAAAGTAACTCAGGGTATAATTTTCTTTAAGCAAAAGTAACTAACTATATTTTCTTTCTTACCTCAAAGCTATGATAACCCGGTACATCTTGCTCATTATCTCCTCGGATCTACGTTGACCTTTAGCTAGGTCCTTTCAGTTCATTCGCCATAGACCAAGCTCTATTCACTGAGGGACAATGGCTTGTTATGGTCACCGTATATAATTCACTTCTATTTAGAATAGAGGCATTATTTAAGCCTATTTAGTACAATAACGGCTTCCTTAGTCCAGTGGTTGAGCGTTCGGCTCACGATCCCGAGGTCCCAGGATCGACTCTTGGTGAGGACATATCACAAAAATATCTTTGTGGTCCCTAGTTTGCCTTTGGTGGCTCAATAGTAACCGTGATACTAGTGTTGATGGGGTTGGTAATCCATTTCATAACCCATACGATAGAAGAAGAAGAGTACGGTATCTTCTAAAAAGAAAAAATCTGCTTATAAAAGTGTTTTAAAGTTCTTTGTAGGCGATTTAAGTGGTGTTTCATCATACGAGTATCATTGCTCAATGTCGTGTGTAGGTTTAAGTTAAAAAAAACTTAGGACGCACCATGCTTACTTGTACAAGACTTTTTTATATTATTTTTTTGGAAATGTTAAGAGGAGTAGGTGGGGGTAGAGGAGGTGGAGTATCCCCTATACCCCCTCCGCTTGAGTGAGGGGAGGCCTGTGCCCAGCAGAGGGACGTGTATAGGCTGTTTATGTTATGGATAAGTAAAATAATATTGTTCTCGATGCACCATTTTAGGAACACCAAACCAGTTTTGTCAGTGTGTCTGTCTGAATTTAGTACACATTTTTGCCACGGGGTGCGCTGAAAATGTACTCCACACATGGGCAGTAGATATTTATAATGATATCATACAAATACTATGTGGTCGATTGACCGGACCTTCAAGTTGAAGTTAGGTTTCGCCAGCCACATCAGAGCCCACCACAACAACGAGTCGGGATAGATATTTAGGAGTCGCCGCCGCAGGATACAGTTCGGACATGATGATGATGATGGTTGATTTATGGGGCGGGGGGAGTGTGCCCGCGATCTACACGAGCCCACATCCACCTGTGACAATCCCCCTTTTATCTTCGGACTTTCAGACGTACGGCCGGATTCCATCCCTATTTGGTGGATAACCCAACTATTCGCATAAACTGCTTCGCATCGTCCTTCATTATGCGCACTGCTAAGGAGTGGAATTCTCTGACATCTTCTGTGTTTCCGAATGCATATAACCCGGGTGCTTTCAAGGCCAGAGTGAACAGGCACCTTCTGGGCGAGCTCCATCTTAGGCCTCGTCAATGCTTTCGGGCAAGTCTGGGACCAAGAGCAAACCCATCAATGGTAAAAAAAATATATATTACGACATGAAGCTCTGCCTACTATTGTTTGAGCTTTTCTGTCAATATTTTTTTTTTTACTCACCGATCGTACCTAATATTATCCTGAAGATATATAAAAAAGAAAACAATGAAATGCTTAGCTCGTTATTAAACTTCGTTCGCAGAGAAAAACTGTGAAGACTATTGCAATTTATCTCCTGCGATTGGATAGTATTGTGCCATTTACCTTGTGTCCAGATTCTTTTATGGACCTAGGGTTGCTACCGGGAACTTGACAAATATCGATTTATTACAAATAGATAAAACTAAGTTTAAAATATATCCCACATTTTAGTGTCCGTAGAATGAGGATAAAACTAGAAGCTCAAATGTATGGGCCTAGTTGCTTGAATAAAGAATTTGATAATAAAAAAAATTTAGGCGCCAGCACTGTTGAGTGTTTCTAATTTTTGACAGTTCTCCATACTGTCCAGCTAAAATTCGTGATAAATTGCTTTAAAATGTGGAGCTACGTGGAGTGTTTTCCGTTTGAAGGAAGAGTTATATCAAGGCAGTTTTGATTGAAAATAATATTTTCTAAGTTTTCTTCTTTCTTGATTTAAGGGAATAAATATAATTCTATGATTATGCAGTTAAACGCTGCGCAAAGGGTTAAAGTGTAAAAATGTCTCAAAAACAATATGTTTCTTTACTCAAATAGATACAAATTAAGTTTCATAGTTATTACAATATTATAACTTTATGTATCCGAGATTTTACCCTCCACCGCTCTTTAGTTAGTAGCTTTTAGTATTTAGTTTAGTTAATAGAAATTATTTACAAAAAGAGAGTCGTTCGTCAGGCAAAACAGGAACTTTTAATTTGTAATTGATTGTGTTTGTTTAAATTGTTGTTTTACGACGAAGAAACATTTATAGAAGGAGAAAACCAATTTACACTTTTTGATTTATTTGTAACAATCTCAACATCTAGATAGACTCGCGAAAATATTCCGCGCGGATTATCGTTCTAATTAAACATTCATTGAAATGTCTAATGGAATCTGTTTAAAGTAATTGAATTACCAATTAATTAATCGCGGAAACTCGTTATAAGTATCTAATTGAACTTTGTTTTTATATACTTACGAATATATGCCAATTGGGATAAAGTTACATACGTATCACTGAGCTTTCTGTTAGACTAACGTGATAGGTGGTAAGTCGTGTCGCCATCTATAAAGGCCGAACCAAACTATGTTAGTGACAGAACAAGCATTGGATGTAAGTATAAAATTAGAGGAGCTCGGTGGCGCAGCGGTAAACGCGCTCGGTCTGCGATTGTTGAAGTTAAGCAACTTTCGCAAAGGCCGGTTATAGGATGGGTGACCACAAAAAAAAAGTTTTCATCTCGAGCTCCTCCGTGCTTCGGAAGGCACGTTAAGCCGTTGGTCCCGGCTGCTTTAGCAGTTGTTAATAACCATCAATCCGCACTGGGGCCGCGTGATGGTTTAAGGCCCGATCTCCCTATCCATCCATAGGGAAGGCCTGTGCCCCAGCAGTGGGGACGTTAATGGGCTGATGATGATGATAAAATTAGAATGTATGGCGAAAAGATGTCTCCGCCTACTCAATGTACATTACACAGCCTGATGCCGACGCATCGATGTCCTTTTTACATGATTTATTGTAGGTTTCGTAGCCCAGTTGGTAGAACGCTTGCCTCTCACTTTGAGGTCGCAGGTTCGAATCTAGCACAGAATATATATAATAATAGTATAAATTACTGGTGTCAATTTTTTCCCGGATTGAAATTAATTAAAAAAAAATCGAGGTTTTGATAAAGAAAACGACTTCTGAATGTGATTTTACGTGGTTTTCACTATAGCGACCAGCAGGGCTGGACCAGCGAACCCAGAACGTGGGCCCACCGCTCAAACCACTGGACCATGGAGACCGTTAAAACAGAGACATAATTATATCGTCAGGATCGATAAAAAAATAATAGCCTCCGTGGTCTAGTGGTTAGAGCGTTAGGCTCACAATCTGGAGGTCCGGGTTCGATTCCCGATGGGGACATTGTCGAAATCACTTTGTGAGACTGTCCTTTGTTTGGTAAGGACTTTTCAGGCTTGAATCACCTGATTGTCTGAAAAAGTAAGATGATTCCGTGCTTCGGAGGGTACGTTAAGCCGTCGGTCCCGGCTATTAGCCGTAAAAAAAAAACACCTCCACTAACACGCATTGGAGCAGCATGGTGGAGTATGCTCCATACCCCCTCCGGTTGATTGAGGGGAGGCCTGTGCCCAGTAGTGGGACGTATATAGGCTATTTATGTTATGTGTGTATGTGATCGATAAAATTACCAACAACAAAATTTTACCACGTTTTGCATGTCAGCCCTACAGATCTTGTTTCAGTGTGGAATAGCGACAACCCTGCCCAACCAGCTCGTCACGAGCGTCGTTAAGTTTCTATTCTACAGCAGATAGCCGCCAGATTATACAGGGTTATACCGAACATCAGTTATTGTGCCCGCCTCTATTCATCCGGCAGTTTCTAATCGATAATGTTATCGAACAAACCCTATATCGGTTTTATGTCTATCTCTTGTAAAGCTCTTTTGTTAGGTCTCAAAAGGTTCTTTAATGGTACCGATCTCGCCAGCGTGGTTGACGCTTGTCTTTGAATTTTTTCAATTATAATCTCAAACGAGCCAAGGTTCGTCTCCAACTGGGCACCGCGCTCTCCATTTGTCCGGCCAGGTAGTTAATGCCATTTGCGACAATCTATAATATGTATGTGTGAGGTCTAAGTACTTAGTTCGTCTTGCGATGGATGTACCTCTGCGGCCTACCTAAGCGGCCTTAACGAGAATAATTTTTACATTTTCGGATAATCAGGTGATTCAAAGCCTTTCCAGCAAAGTCCTTACCAAACAAAGGACAATCTCACAAAAATAACCCCATCGGGAATCGAATTCGGACCTCCAGATCGTGAGCCTAACGCTCTAACCGCTAGACCATGGAGGCTGTTGTAACAGCCTATGTCTCGTTAAAAAAAACATTGACTGTCTAGGAACTTGTGTGGTGTTGGACATGGGATGCCTTAGGCACGTTGTTTTAAAGTTATTACCAGGATAGCCCTAAGCGCTCCCCATTTGTCCATCTGATTACAAAACAATTAAGTACAGTCATGAAATAAGGATGTTATAAATTAAAGGATAAATTAAACCCTATTGCTATTGCATGTACTTATCTAAATAGACCGCTCTGACTTGTGTAGGTGTAATTGATCTTTTTTGTGCAAAAAAACTCAGTAGGTATTTCTCTCAATTTTATTCTATCATGTTTTCTGAACTGTTGTGCTAAAAAAGGAAAATAATCTTTAAACGGTTTTTTCTCGAAATGCCTAATTTGTGCTTACGTAATTTTGCCTTTCAAGTGACGATAAATATTATCTGGATATAAACCCAATATCCACCATCTGCTAGGGAAAAATAGACCTACCTTACTATAACTACATAATAGTTATAGCACTATAAAATGATGATAAAAATTAAGCTTTTATGACATAGCTGTAAACTTTGTATCACTTTAAAATAGCTCTTTTAAGCCAAGACGAGTGGACGTGTAGTTACAAAGTAGGTGCGCCATTTTGCTTACCTTTTAAGCAATTAAATACATTGTACTCACACCTTCTAAATCACAAAAGTCACAAATATCTTTATTCAGTAGGTAACATAGTTACACTTTGAATCGTCATTTTTTACATAACGAACGTGTCATCCGCCTAAAACTACTACAGCTTCTGACAACCCAAATGTCAGTATCGTCTAGTTGAATCTAGTAGTTTAAATTAAAGATTCTGGCCCAGTTTGAAAAATGAAAGTTCCTAGCCCAATTTTATTCCAAGAAGTAACGAAAAAGTCTGGACACTTTCCTTTAGGTCATTCGTTCGATTGTCGTTCGAATGGTAACAGGTCGGTTTTTTTTGACGTGATTTATTGTAGATTTGCCGCAGATGGCATTAACTACTTGGCCGGACAAATGGGGAGCGCTGAAGGCTCTCACCCGGTACAACGTTTAAGACAACAGGCCTGAGGGTGCCCAGTTGGGCGCGAACCTCGGCTCAGGGCGTCGCTTGAGAGGAAAAATATTTAAAAGAATTAATCGACCCTAGTGGGTCCATAACGGTGCTGAATGAGGGAAATCGTCGACCACGCCGGCGGGGTCGGTATCGGGGTCCTGAAGTTTTTGGTGTCGCGAGCTGGTTGGCTACCTCTATGGCTAGAGTTAGGTAACAGGTCAGTGAGTCCTACCGCTGAGTATTGCTAAGTGACATTACTCACTATTCTGGCTGAGGAGCTGAGGGGTGGGACACTGTAATGGGCCGAAGCGAGAGAAATAAACCTAATTGTTATTTTTCACAGAAACACAGCAACGGACGGCGGCGGCGGCGTTATTAATGAGGAAGTACTAGTAAGAGTAAGGGAAAAGAGGCAAATATTGAGAGTTATTGAGGACAGAAGAGGCAAGATGATTGGACACTTAATAAGACACGACGAATTTATTAAAAACATCAATGTAGGGAAGCTACAAGGAAAGAGGGGAAGGGGAAGACCAAGAAGAGCTTACATGGAACAGGTTAAACAGAAAGCGAACGTCGTGTCTTATAAGGAAGTGAAGGAATTGGTCTTTGATAGACAAGAATGGAGAATGCTACACCGACAAGAGCGTGGCTCTTAAATTATTGATGATGACACAGCAACGAAAATCTACACACTGACCTAAGGTCTTCCAACCATTGCCTAATGACTTCAATTTGCTTCAAAACGTTTCTGTTCCGCACCACCCAAATACCCTGGTAGTTGCGGCTTCCGAATGCATCCCGCTTAAGGGCGGTACTGAAAAGTATCGGCACCCGAAGGACGTAATATACCCCGACGATCCGATTACTTTAACCAGAGTTAGAGGCGGCCAGTCAGCTCGCAACAACAAATACTTCACAACCCCGCCGGCGTGGTTGATGTTTTTTCTAATTCAGCGCTTATCGCTATCGACCTACTAGGTTCGATTAATTATTCCACATATTATCCTCTCAGATGACGCCCTGAGCCGAGGTTCGCGCCCAACTGGGCACAATCAGGCCTGTTGTCTTGTATGTTGTACCGGGTGAGAGTTATCAGCGCTCGCCATTTATTTGTTCTGCCAAGTAGTTAATGCCATTTGCATAAGTCACGTCAAAAAAAAGCAGACACACAGTTGGCTATGTATTTCGTAACCTCCCCCCCACCCCCCACCACATAGGACACCATGGTGGCGCCAAAAAGGTCGCGACACCGAAATGTATGCATTTAACACCCAGTTAGTCAGGTAGCGCTTGTGCAACTGCGTACGTTTAGTTGGTGGCGCGACCTAAGTGACGCTACCAGTGTCCTAGTGAGATATGGACCTTGATTCTAATGCTTTTTACATAGTTTGTTTTTTAAATTAATTACTTATATTTTCTGAGTTCTCAGTCGCCCCGCGTGCGCTCGGCCTGTGACCTTTCCCTCCGTCTCAACTAAGTACGAAGTCGTGTCGTCTGGCTCTCGTAAGTGCCAAACCCCACCAGTACACCTCACTTGTTTGTCATCCATCCATTCCCTTATTATTACCTTTCATACCTTTTTCTTATAAGTCAACATAAATCCCCTGAATATAGGGAATAGAGAAAGACAAGGAAAACTATAGAATAGAAATTATGGTGTAAAAGTTTTTCTTTATTGGATATAGGTAAGTACGTGTTTTACCACAATCTCACCTGGGTGTGGTGGTAAATGATAATCCGGATTAAGTTAGACCACGTTCACTGGTCTTTTTTTGATGTTACTTATTGTGGCTTGCCATTGTTAGCATAACTACTTGGCCGGACAAAAGTAGTAAATGTTCTTAAAAAATAAAAATTGATTTACTGTAATGCCTTGTATGGCTGGACAAATGGGATGTGCTGATATACCTTTCTTTTTATCAAGTAATAAGGCAAAATTATAAAAGTTATAATAAAAAAGTAGTCTCGACAACTTCAAATTACTCCGTAATTTCCATAGTAATTTCGCTAATTGCTGTTCGATAGCGGAAATTAAATTTCGAATTGCAAGAACTTTAACAATTTTGGTGTATTTAAAAATCGAACTCGAATTTTTTGAGCAGTCCGAATCGTGATGCAATTATGAAAAAAGGTATAACTGAACTACATCAAGAGAGTTGTTAGTTGTTGGGTATATTTTAGTATTTAGTATCCTGTAAGTATGCTTGTCTAAAGATTAACATGGTTCACATACACACAAATAATAAGCTTTGATTTTATCATGTCTTGACACAACCAACGTGTTCGTCTTGGTAAGACATTGAGAGATTCATTATTATTCCTTATTATTGTTTATTTTATTTATTTTTTATTGTACATAGTCACATAAGACCAGCAAATGGTTCATAATTATATATATAGAGAAGAAAATTCTTTCAGTAGACCTGAAAGTGATACATTGAACAATATGGAAGACTAATATCTGAGTTTTGCAGGGACCGATAAAAACACTACTTACAAAATTTCGCCTTAAGCGACATGAGAAAAAAGTCTTTGAACAAAAACACTTCCTAACAACGGAGAGTGTAAAAATAAAGTTTTATATCAATTAAAGGAAACCGGGCAGTAAATGTTTTGTTAGCCAATATACTGAGAGCCGTAAACACCGACGCGACGGAGGGAAGAAAGTCGAGAGATGGTTGTAAACGTGCCAAGGTATCGAGGAGATTCGGTCAAACCGGTCGGTTCAGGCCAGTTTTTTGCAACATAATTCTTCCTGGCGAGCCCTGTTCTCATACTTAAGTATACCTATACCAGCTTCTCGTATAAGTGTGTAGTGATCCTAAAATATCCACAGAGCAGGTTGTATGTAGTCTTTTTGGTCTGAAGTTATCATCAATATAGCATTGTGCATTGCAGGGTACGCAATTCAAATTTCGGAGTAAAAAATTGTAAAATCCATTATTCTGTATTCTGGCAAAATGTATATGCGAAAACTCCCAATATAGTTCCTTACTTTTTCGTACAGTCATGAGCAATATAATATACCCACTTTTGGACTCTGTCGCACTAACATAATTGACATTTAGTGAGACTTACAGTTCAATGTGTCAATTAAGTTAATGTAACATGGTATCAAAGTGTACACATATTAATGCTCGTGGCCGTACCTACAGGTACTCACTTCACTTTCTTTCTGTACAAAATAAAACTTATTTTTTTATTCGACTGTAGACTCGATTACAGCGCGGTCCAAAAGCTAATAAACATGATGGCAGTTTCGGCAGGTAATCGCCAGCAATTTGGCAGCCGCCGCTTGAAGCCGCCCGCCGACGCGTGTGCTAAATGTCAAGAGTCGTGAACGTTTGTTCGGGTTGCTACGACACGCACCACATCTGCTGTTGTCGGGTTATACCTATGTGGAAAATTACGTGATTCTAATCCCTTTTTACATAATAATGTCTACTAGCTGACCCACCGCAACTTCCAACGCAAGGTTATAAAAAGTAAACTTTTCAACGACCAGATTCTTTACAATACAATACAATACAAATACACTTTATTGCACCAAAATAAAAAGAAATAATTACAAAAAGACTTCAAAAAAAAAAAACAAAAAGTTTTTTCCAACGAATTAACTACACTTTTTAACCGACTTCAAAGAAGGAGGTTATCTTTAACTATGTACTAAGCTTGCAGTGTAACCTAACCTAACCTAACCAATGTAGGGATCTCCCGATGATAATGTGTGATTTTTTTGACCACCCGATTCCGAAGGTAAGATGATCCGTGAAAAAAATAGACACATAGATAAAATACTTTATTGAGCACAATGGACACAGGGTACATACAGTCATAAGGACAACAGATACAGAAATGCACAACAGGGGGGGACAAAATGGCCACATCGATAAAAGCAATATTGCAATTTGACATTTGCGCATATAAAAGTAAGTGCGCAATGCAATTAAATGTCAAATATCAATATTGCTTTTTTAAATTAATTGCTTCGATGTGGCCTGCAAGTTCTACATAATAATATACATGCTCCACTATGCTGCTCCTCTGCGCCTCCACTAACCCGCATTGGCAACCAGTATCAACAACACGACAACGACCGGCGAACGTCTCTTAGCCGGTCGGCAGTCATAAATAATAGTTAACATCTATTAATAGAGTACTCCAAATCGGCACAAAAAAACAGCATCACGAGTTAGCCCGAATCTGCCGCAGAGCGTTGACTTGAGATGAACCATTTAACCATACCACTGTAGGTACGTACGCCCAAACAAGTTTCGTATGCGCGTGTCCACTGTCCATTCTACGTACATATATTACAGGTACGTCATAATGGCCTCGCTTTAGTGGTAAGAGAGAGTCCCAAAGAGTCCCAGGTTCAATTCCCGATGCTGACATCTATAATAAAGCGAAAGGTCACTGACTGACTCACTTATCGTGAAATCTCAGAAACTTCAAGAGCTGGGAGTCACAAATTTTGCACAAGGGTTTAGCGGTAATTACATTACCTAATTTAGATTGGGGAAATTCCACTTGATATCAGCTCAGAATCATCCCTCTCAGTATTCGTTACGGTGTCACCAACACCCATACGTACTTGTATGGCTACTTGTACTTTTTACGGGGTGTAATTTCATTTACTACTTGTCCGGAGAACTTTGTGCAAACATCAAACATCCGAGTTCCAATCTGACCTCATGCGAGTGCATGTTTGAACTGGAACTTGTTGACACTCGTCGAGATGTCGCTTGCTCCAGTGGTGTTCAGATTGCGCCTTTGACCAATTTATTGGAGTGCTCTTTCAATCTGAGTGTTTAAATCCGACTTTCGATGATCAAAGCGTCTTGTGGAGCACTTGGTTTAGTTTCTACTTCACACCGGTGCTGATTCATGCAGACACCTCATAATTCTATTTTAAGTTACTTACTTGTTATTTCTTTATCCGTTGAAAAAGAAAGGAGAGGTATCTTTCTGTCCTTTTAATTTTAACGTTATTATAGCTTTGTATCAGATGGCTTTGTAACGGCCTGCGTAGTCCAGTGGTTGAGCGTTGGGCTCACGATGCGGAGGCCCCGGGTTCGAATCCCGGTAGGGACATATCATAAAAATCACTTTGTGATCCCTAGTTTTAGTGGTTAGGACATACCAGGCTGATCACCTGATTGTTCGAAAGTAAGATGATCTGTCCTTCGGAAGGCACGTTAAGCCGTTGGTCCCCGTTACTAATTACTGATGTAAGTATGTAGTCGTTACATGAGCCATGTCAGGGGCCTTTGGCGGCTCAGTAATAATCCTGACACCAGATAAGAAGAAGAAGAAGAGATGGCGTTAATACTTGGCCGGACAAATGGTGGGCGCTGAGAGTCCTCAACTTTTCTGTGTTCCGTAACTGGACACTTGTGTTCATGTTCCTTTATTCTGATAAAGGAAAAGATGCAATCTATTGCACAAGCCTTTGAACGCACCCCACCCACTAGAAGTTTTCAACTGTCAACGGGACTGAAAGAGAACAAAAAAAAATACGCATTGTAGTATCAACCCGCAGTGGAGCAGTGTGGTGGAGTATGCTCCATACCCCCTCCGGTTGACCGACGGGAGGCCTGTGCCCAGCAGTGGGACGTTTATATGTTTGTGTATACATTAGTAGTCATCAAAGGAATCATCAAAACACTAAAACATGTCCGCCGATTTAGACCTCCAAGCTCTATAGGCACATTGCATAAAGAAAAGATCTAAACTAAAACTAAAAAGTCCACCTAAAAACTAGCCCAGCCAATGGAAACCTTGGCTACGCACACCTGCGCACGCGGCGCACCACACATGCGCCGGAGTTTGGTCACGAACACGCCCGAGATTACACGAAGATTGTCTTCTCTCGTCTAGTCTGCACAGCCATGTACTATATACTATGTAATATACAGTATGTGTTGCCTTGATGGTGCCTTTGTTTTATAAGTTTAAATATTGTGGGGTCAGATCGAAGCATGGCTATAAATATTTGAAACAAAAACTAGAAGTAAGAAGATACGTTTTTCTTAGGCGTCAATATTATTTTCAGTTATTGAAGCTTGTAACATTTTGGCTATAATTGGGTCGTGTACTAGATTCAAAATAAATTATGAAATTCTGGTTACTAAATAAAGATAGATCTAAAACTAACGAAAAGATTTTTTTTCTAGTTAACTTATTTATGAATTTTAATCAAGAAAAACCTAGTAATAAGTCGGACATTTTATCATGTTTTATATGACGTTACAATGTGCTTTTTATACAAATTCCATAGTAATTTCGTGTTTTTACGTCTAGTTGGAAACTAGCCTATTGGTAATAAATTTGTTATATCTAGTTATCATTATTATCGAATAAACTGTTGATTCCCTTACAATGTTTTTAAAAAATAGCGCAGGTTTAAGGATAAAAGTAAATCTTCGCAACGTTTGGCGTTGCGAAATATCGTAATGGCGTTTCGTGTATTTCACATATTTACGTATAGGTATATAGGTATATTATCCTCATGGTGTATACAACATGAAGGACGCAATATACGACCCCGACGGATATTTTTTGACGTGACTTCTATCGTGTGGGTTGTGAGGTGGATTACCAGCCGTATCAACCCTGGTGTCAGTGTTATTATTGAGCCGCCATGGGCTCCTGACATGACTCATGTAACGACTACGTACCTACTTACAACTTAACGTGCCTTCCGAAACACGGATCATCTCACTTTTGAACAATCAGATTATCAGCCTGTATTGTCCTGACCAAACTAGGGATCATAAAGTGATTTTTGTGATTTGTCTCCACCGGGATTCGAACCCAGGACCTCCGGATCGTGAGCACATCGCGCAACCACTGGACCACAGAGGTCGTCAATTTTTGAATTTGAATTCGTATGTTTGATTAGGAATATACTCCTGAGCTTAAATGTTATCTTGTTATGTTGTCAATTATAAGTAGTAATTTTAAATGACTTGGACGGGAAGTAGGCAGGCGACCCACCAATTGATAAGTGGTCACCACCGCCTCTGCCTTTATCCAAACACGTTAGGTACGGTCACGAGCATTAATATGTATACACTTTGATACCATGTCACATTAACTTTTTTGACAAATTGAACTGTAAGTCTCACTAAATGTCAAATATGTTACTGCGACAGAGTCCTAAAATGGGTACATTATATTGCTCATGACTGTACCTACTTAATAAGTTTTTCAAAACCAACACACTGTATAATATTTAATAAATGAACCTATTGTCCATCATGACTTGCTGGTTATGGTTTAACACTAGCGCCATAGGGTTCCGAGATGGTTTGTAATGAAGGGATATGTAATTTGATTGTGATGGCGATTTGGCATGTTGTGTAAATTACTTCGTTATGATGCTAAGCAGTATAAATATAACTTAATATATATAAATATACGTAAGGGCACGACTACATTCGCAATTGAGGTAGTCAGAGGTATAGCCATCGCATTAAGTTTGACAATTTGAATACTGCTGCTCAACTTGGTGTTTTACATTTATTGTAGGTTTATCTTAGATAGCACTACCTACTTGGCCGGCCAAATGGGGAGCGCCCACGGTCCTCAACCGCTCAACATGGGCGGTGGTCTTGTCACCATATGCCAGATCATCATATCCGTCTTCATATCATAATCCCGATACCACCCCGCCGGCATGGTCGACGATTTCCCTCAATCTGCGCTTATTGCTATCGACCCACTAAGGTCGATTAATTTTTTCAAATATTTTTCCTCTCAGACGACGCCCTGAGCAGAGGTTCGCGCCCATCTGGGCACCTTCAGGTCTGTTGTCTTAAATGTTGTACCGGGTGAGAGCCTTCAGCGCTCCCCACTGACAGTTTGGCTAAAACAACAGAACTATGACAAGGTTGAAAATTTGTTTGTGACAGTAAAATAAGAATGGTCTGATGATTGTTTGTGATGAACCAAGGAGGTCCCTGTTGCTCTATGCTCTATGTTTGTGATGCTTGCTTATTGTTTTCCTGGTCCATATACTGCGCTTTATACTCACTCTGTTTGTTACGCATTGTATTTATATTGTACACAAGGAAGGGACTAGTATCTGAGATACAGGCTCGGCCTAGTTCAGATACTAGTGAACACTAGACTAAGTTTATAATGCGTTACTTATACTAAGAAATTATGTCTGAACCCTGTTTTAAGTAAATAAAGTTAAAGTTATTATTTAAAGTTATTATTATTTGTCCGGCTAAGTAGTTAATGCCATCTGCGGCAAATTTACAATAAGTCACGTCAAAAAAAAGTCTTTATATCAAAATTGGTTGTTGTCTTCTGATTACTTGTTTCCCTTTCGACTCTGTCCACCCCGTTAGAGACCGCGGGTATGAAGTTATGTTTGCATGGAATAAAACCTGTTTCCAGTTGAATTTCGAATTCGGCGTCCGTATTCACTTGAAATGTTTTTGTTATTGTGATTTAAAAGGAAGAGGAAATGACGTAAAGGCTTTCCTCAAATGGCGTATTTCTTTTGGGAGTTCATTAGGGAAAGTCCTACGGCCCAACAAAGCGTTGGAATGATAATAATGGAACCCTTTTGATGAATCTTTGTGGTTCGTTAATTTTTACATTTTGATGATTCGAATAATTTTTATTTTCCATTTCAGCGAAAAATAAATTCAAAAGATCGACTTAGTAACTTTGTTTTCTTTTTGATAAATGTCAGACTGGATGGATGGATTCCATACAGTTGTTTCTATCGGGGTTGGCAAAGAAATGTGCTCTTTAGCAACTTAGTGAATCACATCTAGGAGGTGTTACTAAGCTCTTGATTTTGAAGACTTATTTATAAGTGAACTGTTTTACGTTTCAAACAGGGGTTTAAAAAGGCTACGTTGCAGCAACACACTTACTTTTATTTATCTATTTGTAGACAATAGAAGTTACTAAATGCGTAGACAATTTTTTATATGCGCAAATGTAAAATTGCAATATTGCTTTTGAGATAAATTACTTTGATGTGGCATTTTTAACCTATATTTCAACTGCAGCGATGGAAAATCAAATTCTTTTTGTTTTCAAATGCAATCTATCTATACTGTACTGGCTACTCAAGATAAACGTACAAAGTCAAGTCAAAAAACAAACGACGTTCGAAATTCTTTATTTAAAACTTTTTCTTTTTCTTTGGCACAAACAGAGGTTAACTTGCTGATTGTAAATGTCTGGCAAATAAAACAGGAATAAACAGGCTGTTGTAGAGACATGTCCGTTTATTTTCTACACGACACAAGCTTGACTTTAGAATGGGCCTGGGTGTTTCAGAAGTAATGTCTCTCTGTCTATGGCTGTAAGTAAAGTGGTTAGAGTAATTTTCATTTAAGACTACTACTTTTCTTGACTGTAAAAATGGTCTTTGCATTATTAAGTATTTTAATAGGTAGTTGCAGATTGGCTTGGGAATACCATAGGCAACCAACGGTGTCTTATAAAATGGCTCAGTTGCTATACAATTCATAAAAAATAATTAATGTGGCTTTTTTTAGGCAAGAGGACAACTTAGTCAAATGAGATACTTTTTACACAACTACACATTTCTACAAAATCTGTTTATAAATATACACATGAGGTCATAAATCAACATGTTCAAAGTATTGTCAACGTATTGTATATTTGACGCAAATGACATTAACTTCTAGGCTGGACAAAATAGGGAGCGCTGAAAGCTCTCACTCGGTACAAAATTTAAAACAACTGTCCTAAGGGTGCTCAGTTGGGTGTTCAAACGTCGTACTTAATATATTTCTTTTTGTGATATATTTCTTATTTTGAAATAAGAATTCATAAATAAATCAAAAAGAAAAATGAATTCGATTTTTAAACATGTTAGACTGGCTTCTATTTCTAGATTAGCATCAAAGAGAATATATTCACTACGTACTTACGACTTATTAGCATTTTATAATTCACCCAGTTTACTAGCCTATTGTCTTTTGATAATTAATACTGTTGTTACAATAATATTCCCTGATATATAAAAGAATTGCAAATAAATTATTTTAAATCTCAACTGTATAATTGGCTATGTGATAAATGTTATTAGTCTATAAAAGAAGTTTAATATTAATTATGTTTAGAGAGTTTTGAGACTTTATATTTATTATTGTTAATTATTGTAAGTTTGTTTTTTTTATTATTATTATTAGATTTATATTAGTTAGTTAGGTTAGTAAGTAGATTTATATTAGTTCATTGAGTACCTACCTACTTACCTCCTAAATTTTCGTATGCTTATATCTAGCGGATCATGTGATACTTGGAATATAAAACCTACCATCTGACTACAAAACCATGAATTCTACGCGAATAAATGATTTGATTTATTTATATTTTTTACGCATATACATTTAATTTAATTTCACACATTTAAAAGCAACATCTTAACCTCAAAAAGAGTGCATCTCAGAGGCTAATACAATGCGCTCGTATACGAGTATTTTTGTTTCTCTCCGTCCAGTCCTGTCCCGAGGCAAAACGGACGGGTTTCGTCCGGAAATGAGACGGGTTTTTTGAACGAGTACTCGACTCCACTTGAAATACTGACTTGAATAGTCTTCCACGCAACCGCTTTGGGACGCAAGGCGAAACGAAATTATACAGGTGAATTTTGTGTGTGAGGGGTGCACATTATATACCTATGTAGTTTTTTATTGACGTGACTTATTGTAAATTTGCCGCAGATGGCATTAACTACTTGGCCGGACAAATGGGGAGCGCTGAAGGCCTATGTTGTATTTATAATGGACACTTTTGGACAGGGCTCTCTTCCAAAACATGGCTGACCTGTTTATTTTTTTACCTATTACTTTCATCGTCATGGCTCAGATGACACTACTTGGTCGGACTAATGGGGACCACTGAGGTTTCTCCCGGCACAAAATTCAAGACAACAGGCCTAAAGGTGCTCTATTGGGCTTTAAAACTAACGACTTCTTTATTCATCCCTCTAGCATTATCCCGTTTCTCACAGGGTCCGTTTACCTAACCTAAAGATTTGACAGGTCCGGTGACAAAGTCTTTATTACAAAATGTAATAAGGAACTGTCTACAGTGTTATTCATTCAAAGTTTTATAAGAGATTCAGTACACTCTAGGTTTAGATTTGAAATTTCTATTATAAGCTGTTATATTGAAGATAAGGAGAATATTTAATTTACTTACTAACAATTTCTGTCTTGCTATTCATAACCTAATTTGCTCAATTAATATTTGAAAATCGTATTTAATCTGTGAATTCGGTTCGAAATTCAAAATCTGTGAGTCAAGATGTTAAACTTCGATCATCTTTCGTTTATTGTTATAAAGTATTTCGATATTCCTGACGTAAAGATGTCCCAATTAAGGCATAAATTTGGTGAAATGTCAGCCTTCAATTATAATTCAATTCGGTACAACTGAGTTGAATTTATATTTTATAGAATTACTTACTATTTTGATTGGACAATTTGGCAATGATTGTTATTTCAGCTCTGTATATTTAAATAAGTTTTAGTTGTAGTATTTTGAATACTGTAGACATAGCGATCTCGAGGGAAAATTTTATAGCCACTTCAAGAAAGAGTTCAAGTTCAACCATAACGTTTACATGTTCATCTTAGAACAGGGGGACTAAATAGGCCACATTGAAGCAATCCATCTAAAAAGCAGCAATGTTGCATTTAGACTTTTGCGCATCAATGTCAATACATGTCAAATAGCAATGTTGTTTGTTTTATTCGTTGTGGCTTTGTTCGCAACTCTTCTTCTACCATGTGGGTTGTGAGATGGAGTACCAATCTCATCAACCCTGGCATTAGGGTTACTATTGAGCCGCCAAAGGCCCCTGACATGGCTCATGTAACGACTACTTACTTACATCAGTAAGTATCGGCTTAACGTGCCTTCCGAAGCACGGATCATTTTACAACGCCACAACTACGGACAAATACAACTACGAAGATGCAACGACTAAGTACAAATAGTTCGTTAGTTGTATGCGTATTAATATTTAAGACCTAATTCGAAACCCTTAGTACCAATAATCGTACATTTCAGTAGTCGTATAAATAGTCGCAGAGTCTATCCGCTGATGTGGACATAAGGACAAGTATCGCAGCATCTCAGTACATTAATTGACAGTAGAATCGTGGCGAATCACGAATTAATCGGGCGTTGAATTATTTATAGGCGGCGGCTGCGCGGGGCGCGGCGCATTGTGCTCGGATGCAAGGGATGAGTGCTTAGGGCTGCCAACTTGGCACAAGTAACTCGATTTTTTTATTGGATTTTTTTTAATTTTTTGTTTATTGACGTTCTTGTTAGGCAGCCCGTAGCCTAGTTGTACCTACTAGTACATTGATATCGATGCACAAAGTTAAGCAATGCTAGGAGCTAGTCATTGAGCCATAATACACATAAGTACGGTCACGAGCAATAATATGTATACACTTTAGTACCATGTCAATATTAAGTTCTTTAATAAATTAAACCGTAAGTCTCATTAAATGTCAAATATGATAGTGCGACAGGGTTCTAAAGTGGGTACATGATATTGCTCATGACTGTACGAGAGATAGACAGTCCGCGCTGTCGTCCTTACTCCTTAGCAGTTTACGGCCATTAAAGACGTTAGTAAGACCTAGAGGGAGTGAGGTCGGCCCTTGATACAAACTTGTGAGGGGCGGGCAGTTACCGTTCTATACGAAGTAGGTCTAATCTAATTTAATGTAGCAAGATCTCTAGTACAAGATCTCACTGCTGGGCAAAGGCTGCCCCTTCCTTTTTCCGTTTTTCGCGGTCCTGTGCGTATTCCGGCCAGTCCCTCCGGCAAGCGTCCAAGTCCTCACGCCATCTCTTTCGAGGCAGATATTATTCTTAATTTATTCTATGACTTAGTCAAGATTTCGTCAAATAGCGCATGTTGAGTGCGCATGAAGTATTAAAATTACACACACACATGCGAGTACATACTTCACACCCGTACATTGAATGGTGACAAGGGAGCAGCCTATCGCCCATAATTGTCAGTCGTGTTAATAATAACATTATTGTTGTTATAAAAACGTGCATGCATGTTTTTTCACGGGATGCATCTTCTGGCACCCCTGAGTGTGGCGCGGGGAGCGGGGGCGGCGCAGGAATGCAGGTTCTTGGTCGTTTTGGGAGCGTCCGCGCAGGTAGGCGCGCCGCTTGCGTCCCGACTCGGTTGCTAAGCGATACTCTATTCACACGTTACTTATACGTAAGGTCCTCCACAGCGCTTACCTGGGCTAGTTTTCTAATACAAAACTAAAACTCTTTATTGCTCATTCACACAAGAAAAAAAAACAGTTTAGAAGTAGTATAAAAGAAGTACAATAGGCGGCCTTATTGCTAATAGCAATAGCTTTACTCCCTCTACTAATGCATAATGGCCGCAAGTGATTTAGCTGATTTAACTGCAAAATCATAGTATTAATCAAAACTGCATTTTTTGCAAGTGGGTGGTTTACTTTTTCCTAACTTATCACTCAGATGGGATACATTCTACGTTGCTCCATATTTTATACCGATTTATCACGAGTTCACGAGCTGGATAGTACGGAGAACTGACAAAATTTAGGAACACTCAACATTTGACATTTGAGCTGCTAGATTTTACTCTCATTTCTGATTCAGGTCACTGGTTAAGGTCCCTTACACATAGACCTCTACATAATGAATACTTCGACGACGACCTCCGTGGTCCAGTGACGACCTCCGTGGTCCAGTGGTTGAGCGTTGGGCTTACGATCCGGAGGTCCCGGGTTCGAATCCCGGTGGGGACATATCACAAAAATCACTTTGTGATCCCTAGTTTGGTTAGGACATTACAGGCTGATCGCCTGATTGTCCAAAAAGTAAGATGATCCGTGCTTCGGAAGGCACGTTAAGCCGTTGGTCCCGGTTACTACTTACTGATGTAAGTAAGTAGTCGTAACATGAGCCATGTCAGGGGCCTTTGGCGGCTCAATAATAACCCTGACACCAGGGTTGATGAGGTTGGTAATTCACCTCTCAATCCACACGATAGAAGAAGAATGAATACTTTACCAATGTTTGGGTATGTGGGTTGGAAATTAAATGACAATTGTAATGAAGCTTTGGTTTTAAAATTAAACAAACATGTTACTCTAGTGTTTCTGAGCATCATACGGGACTGTCAAAAACAGGAATATGGGTATACGATCGTCTCTGTTGTTCTATCATTTATCAGCATAATAACGTTCTGAAGAACAAAAACCTCGATTTACATAACATAAACAGCCTATATGTATACGTCCCAATGCTGGGCACAGGCCTCCCCTCAATAAACCGGAGGGGATATGGAGCATACTCCACCACGCTGCTCCGCTGCGGGCTGCTGCGCTACTGCTATTTCTAACCTCGATTTATTGCAATTAATTTAATTCCAGGTTTATTGCGATTAATTTTAATTGATATCATAAACTGGTCTGTTGCGAGATGTTGTTCACAAAAAATGCGATGTTTCAAAAAGGCCCTTACGTAGTTTCTACTATATAATATGTAAGGAAATATATTAAAAAAATGTTGTTACAGCATATTACTCTCATAAAAACGCTTCAATATTTTTTTAAATTTATTTTAAACGAGTTCAGTCTTCGAACCGATAACACTCGGGTATAGTCCCACAAAGCCCTTCGTTATTTTTTACTCGTTTACTCATTCGGAGGTCAGGCGAGTAGTAAAAGTAAAGTATTGAGTCAAAATAAAAAGCGACCGCTCATGGGAGCAGAATCCAGGTCATAAATGGTGCGACCACGCAAACTTTATTTAAAATAATAAGTGTTTTTTTTCCAAATTTGACTTTAAAGACTAGAAAATAAAAATAGTACTTAACCAAAATGTTTTTTTATAAGGACCAGACTGTTTTTAATTAAAATCAAATCAAATACGCTGTATTGTACAGGGGGGCTAAAATGGTCACATTCATCTAAGAAAGCAATATTGCAATTTGACATTTGTTTGCATTGCGCACTTAATTTTATATGCGCAAATGTCATAATTGCAATATTGCTTTCTTAGATTAATTGCTTCGATATGGCCATTTTAACCCCCCAGAACTTAATTAATCAATCAGCGCAAACGACTGTTATATTGGTATGAAGAGAGGATAAAAGGAAGTAATTTAAAATGTACACCGACTTTAAAAAATATCTAATAAAAAGTAAGAAATTACATTTTGTTGTATACAATGTCAGAATCTAAATTCCGAAGTCGGCGCAACCAACAACGTTCGTTACCTGCAAACCCTGGTAATGCTCCACCGCGGTTGTCTTCAATCGACTTCAAAAATGGAGCAGGTTCTCAATTCTTTTTTTCTTATTTTTACCTTCTTTTTTTCTTTTTTTTTACGTAATCTTTTTTTACGTACTTAAGTATGTTCCCCAACCACGAAGACGCCTGGACCGATTTGGAAAATACTTTTTTACCAACGACAGCGAGTGGAAAACATGCAGTCCATCGACCGTCTTTCTATGTGCACCGAAGTGTACGAAAACAGAAGAAAAGAAGACTTCACGCAGTTTTGAACTAAAAAATGAACAAAAAAGCACATCATGGAATGATCAATTCTAAGATCAGGCCACGACATATATATTATAATAACACGAAACTGAAATAGGTAATACATAGTGTCCCAAGTCCGTAGCATTCGTGGTCTAACCCCACTGTTGGTCAAGTCATTGAGGTAAATCCGATTATAGGTTATTAAGGAACTGTGGTCGACCTCTCCGACTTATCTCCAACTGTATATTTTGGGTAGGATTATAACTAACCTTTGTTTTTTTTACTAATTATTTGTTTTTATATGACACAGCAGCGCGTTTTACTGCTTAAACAACTAAACTGGATGTTGTTCTGAAGTTAAATTGATTAATTATGTATTGTAAAGGGCTTTATTCGATACCCCAGCGGCCACTTTCCACTATTCTATTAATGTCCTGCCTAAAGTGTATAAAGTGGCACATCGTTAGGGTAATGTGTGGCTCTATTTAAATAAATATTCTGCATCACTTACCAACGTCCTTTAGCTTAATCCGGCAGCGATACTGGATTTAAAATTAAAATAACATCTTTTGTAAAACCTTTTTTCTGGTTTTTATTTCTTTTTGAGATGGTATGTAAAACTAAGGGTATAAGGTTTTTATTGGAGCATTGGAATTAAAGATAAATATATCGTTGAAATAATTAATTCACACACACTATTCATACACTCACTGACTTATTCTGATCATACTTTTAACTGTGAAACAGCTCAGTCGTGTCACTTTCCTTGCGTTTTACGATTTTTTAAATAAACATATTAAAATTGTAGTTATAAAATATACAATTATCTGTTACTTCCAACATCGTAGGTGGTATTTAGTAACTGTTAAAATGGTAATAAAAATGTTTCTTATTATAAAAGAATGCTATGAAAACCTAAATAAATATTGAAATTACTTTTTTACGTAACATTTCTTTCAATCATTTGATTACAATCAACATTATGACTATTTAATTTAGGAAAGTGTGGATGATGGGACCTCTTACTCAGAGCTTAAATATTAAAACAATATATTATAGTATCCAGTTTTCTAAAAATAACTTCAATGATTCCATTTAATGATGTTTCTCACAAGTTAATCAATATAAGAAGATTCCCATTAATATTCTGAACATTGACCTTGGAACAGGGGGGTTAAAATGGCCACAACGAAGCAATTCATCTAAGAAAGCAATATTGCTATTTGACATTTGATTGCTTTGCGCACTTACTTTTATATGCGCAAATGTCAAATTGCAATTGCTTTCTTAGATTAATTGTTTTTGATGTGGCCATTTTAACGCCCCAGTTTTATGACAGTAATCTAACAGAGACTTTGTAAAAAAGGTTATTATAAGATTAACGATTATCTAGAAGACATGAATGCATGGCATTAGCTGTCTGGGAACTGACTGCTAATGTCATGCATATTAGGCAGCTAAATTACTAAATTGTATTATCATCACCAGCCCATTAACGTCCCCACTGCTGGGGCACAGGCCTTCCCTATGGATGGATAGGGAGATCGGGCCTTAAACCATCACGCGGGCCCAGTGCGGATTGCTGGTTATTAACGACTGCCAATGCAGCCGGGACCAACGGGTTAACGTGCCTTCCGAAGCACGGAGGAGCTCAACCAAACTAACTTGTACGAACTAAATTGTATACCAGTATTTTTTTTTAAAGAACGGCTAGAGCTCTGTGCCGAGGTTTTTCTTGCAGCTTCTTTTCCCCGACTATACAGGTTGTGAGAAGCTGCAGTAGTTTTAGGCGGATGACGTGTTCGTTACTTACTTATGTAAAAAATGACGAATCAAAATGTGAGTATGTTATCTACTGAATAAAGATATTTTTGAATTTGAATATAAATAGTAAATGACAAATGGGGCGCTGCGAGGGCTCTCACCCGGTATTGTGATAAATCACCATCGGGATTCGAACCCGGGACCTTCTGATCGTGAGGCCATCGTACCACTGGACTATGGAGGCCATTGTATTTACAGTAAAATGTTCCTTGACCATCTACAATAATCTCCAACCTACATGTTCATACAAAAGACATCAACGGGCGCAAACATGATATATTAAAATAAATAGTATATAATAAAGCGATTTTTTTTTAATACTGGCACTTAAATACTAAATTACTGTTTATTTAATTGATTATAATAGTCACTTGTTAAATAATTAGATCTTCTATCGTGTGGATTGTAAGGTAGCTTACCAGGGTTATTACTGAGCCGCCATAGGCCCCTGACATGGCTCATGTAACGATTACGTACTTACATTAGTAGGTAATAACCGGGACCAACGGCTTAACGTGCCTTCCGAAGCACGGATCATGTTCCTTTTAGATAATCAGGTGATCAGCCTGTAATTTTATAGCCAAACTAGGGAGCACAAAGTGATTTTTGTGGTTTGCCCCACATGGATTCGAACCCGGGACCTCCGGATCGTGAACACGACGCTCAACCACTGAACCACGGAGGCCGTTAAAGGCCACTTTTCTTAAATCGTGTGCTGAACACTGTACTGTGGTAAAACAGTACGTGTGTGGACAAAGGTACCTGTTATGACCACTTCATCATCAAGGTGGGCCGTCAACCCTTTTCCCAAAAAAAAAACACGGTACAAACGTTTTTTGTCCGGCTAACCACCATCTATCAATATCTTGGCTCGATCCGATCTCAACGGCCGTTTCTCTCGACCGGCGAAAAAACTACACAAAAAACATACGTAAAAACCGGCCCCGCCCGCGTTCCTACAGCGTAACCAGTTTATTATGAACCTTGACATTTAATTCTCCCAATACTTCCATATCATTATAATTATATTTGTCATAATTTAAGTTTATATTTCGCCACTATCAGGGGTTCAACCTGCCTCGATTACACTTTAACCGTTCGTTTTGTGATCACTCTGTTACTAATACTAGATTTAAGTTTGTAATGTTAATAACAAATATGGATATCTTATAGGTCCGAAATATACATATATGTAATATTCCAGTATTTTTTGACATGACGTCTTGTAGAGTTGTAGATATGTCTTGGATGGCATTCGTTTCTTCCCTAAATTGGCTCTCACATCAAGAAGATGTTGGCAGGGATGTATTGTGTAGTATTATATTGTATACACTCACTCCTCGCCAGCTATGTTTAAGTCTCATGTAATAAATAGGGGGCAATAGCCATTAATCGGGTACTAATCCTGCAAACCACGTGATATCAATGATCTATGATCCAAATATGAATTCAAACTCATATAGGGCTGATGTCCGGTTGAGGGGAGGCCTGTGCCCAGCAGTGGGACGTATATAGGCAGTTTATGATTATGATGATAGGGCTGAGGGCTGTCACCTTGTACGAAATTTAAAACAACAGACTTGAGGATGTCTAGTGGGATGCAAACCGATCAGGAGTAGTCTGAGAGGATTATGTTTAAGAGAACCTACCCTTGATGAACCTAGTTCTATTGGGTAGCCAAGTTGCTAATAATTTCTAAAAGCGACAGTGATAGAAATGTATGGGATTGACATAAGGTGACAGGCAAATGTTTATCACTCTGCCTGTTATTTTTATCACTCCACCAGATTGTGCTGTATCTTTCGTCCATTTGTGTAAATTTGTTTTGTATGTTGTGTGCAATAAATATATTTGATTTGATTTATTTTTGGTAATCATTTCCGACTTGGCTAAGGCTTTTATAGTGTGTACTTCGAGCTGCTTGGTCACCTCTACGAGCCCTTAGCAACGCATATACTTACGTCCTTTCATATCTCTGTTAAACCTTACTATACTTGCCAGAGTTCTTAACTAACTGGTTTATCTTACACACATATTTTTAAATCAAGGTTTCGCGAGCCGTTGGCTACGCGAGTTGGTATTGTATGTATATACCATTGTATGTATACATATGTATTGTGTCTCGGATAGCGTCTGTATCTTTAAGATCAATATACATAATGAATTTACATTTTAATCGTCATGCGTAGAAGGCAATAAGCTTGCTATCTATTACATCATCTTCCTAGCATTATCCCGTTTTTCAAAGGGTCCGCTTACCTAACCTGGGGGGTTAAAATGGCCGCATCGAAGTAATTCATCTACAAAAGCAATATTACAATTTGACATTTGCGCATATAAAAGTAAGTGCGCAATGCAAACATATGTCAAATTGCAATATTGCTTTTTTAGATGAATTGCTTCGATGTGGCCATTTTAACCCCCCCTGAACATTTGACCTTCCAACTCGCGAAGGGAAAACCAGGCCAATACAGGTTAGGTCACATACCTCCGAAAAATGCCTGGGTTTCCTCACGATGTTTTCCTTCACCGCTGAGCTCGCTATCTATTACATGGCACTTAAACATAGCTGGTGAGGAGTGGGTCTTCTTCTTCTTTTTGAGTCGATGGCAGACTTATGTAGACCTCCCCAGTTATTGACTACGGAAATGCAACAATGCAGGAGTGGGTACTTATACTATACATTTCTGCCAATCCCTTCGGGAATACAGACATGATGCTATGTTATGTGGTTTTAAGTAATAATGCGTAGTGAATTTAGAATTGTATCTACTTCAATGCCGTAGGCAAACAAAGGATGGTCCCACAAAGTGATCTCGACAATGTCCCCATCGGGAATCGACACCGGATCTCCTATTTTTGACGTGGCTTATTGTAGATTTGCCGCAGATGGCATTAACTACTTGGCCGGACAAATGGGGAGCGCTGAAGGCTCTCACCCGGTACAACGTTTAAGACAACAGGCCTGAGGGTGCCCAGTTGGGCGCGAACCTCGACTCAGGGCGTCGTCTGAAAGGAAAAATATTTGAAAGAATTAATCGACCCTAGTGGGTCGATAGCGATAAGCGCTGAATGAGGGAAATCGTCGACCACGCCGGCGGGGTCGGTATCGGGGACCTGAAGTGTTTGGTGTCGCGAGCTGATTGGCTGCCTCTATGGCTAGAGTAATCGGGTCGTCGGGATCGTATATTACGTCCTTCGGACGCCGATACTTGAAATGACACTGACTTGATACAATAAGTATAAATCTACAAGCAGAATGCCTGGGAGAGAGGTGACCTTTGAGCACATTTGGTGAGATTGCGCTAACCATGCTATAAGAAGACCAGGTATGCTCAATCCTATGACAAGCCGCCATTGCTAGCTCTTTTATGACGTAAGTGTTACCACTGTGTTACCATTAAATTGGTATCTCCAACATTCCAAGACGAAAATTTTATTATTGAAAATTAAGTGAATTACGACTAACGTATTTTTACTATTACTTGTCACAAATATAACAATCATTAAAACTTTAAGTAAATCTTTTACTAAAAGTTCAAAATTTTCCTTGCGAAGAAAATATAAAAACAATTGGGTAATTTATTTTTACAAAATGGCAATGCGGGGTGGGATGACGTCAGCTGGGCTAACCTTGAAATGTTAGCTGTCACTTTTGAGCATACCTGGTTTTCTTATACTATGGCGCTATCGAATGATCTCTGTGGATTGTTCTTTCGTTATTCCTTTTTTGATGTCATGATGTGTGTCGGTGTGAAAGTGTAGTAAGATTGGGTGGTCTATGGTTTCGGCTGTCAGAAATGATTGCAACTGGAAATGAGCAACTTTCCAGGCAACGTCCACCAAAAACAATATGAAACATCTGAACCATCTTGATAGATACTAATTGTATGGCCGCCGTGATCCAGTGGTTTGAGCGATGGGCTCACGATCCGGAGGTCCCGGGTTCAAATCCCGGTGGGGACACATCACGAAAATCACTTTGTGATCCCTAGTTTGGTTATAGGACATTACAAACTGATCGCCTGATTGTCCGAAAGAAAGATGATCCGTGCTTCGGAAGGCACGTTAAGCCTTTGGTCCCGGTTACTACTTACTAATGTAAGTTAGTAGTCGTTACGTGAGGCATGTCAGCGACCTTTGGCGGCTCAATAGTAACCCTGACACCAGGGTTGGTGGGGTTGGTAATCCACCTCACAACCCACACGATAGAAGAAGTTTCTTTGTTTATTAAAATGTGACGTCTCTGGGCAAAATGTCATGTGACTAACCGTTTTCGCTAATTATTCGAAAACTGTCAAGTAGCTGCTGTAGGCACTTGATTATGTCAAAACGGTCATCATAGCGCGCTAGCTGAATGGCTTTTGTGTGAATATTTTTATAGTTTAGTTCGCCGCAAGTACACTAAACAAGTACAAACATAATCTCTTAAATCTCGTTCAAAATCCATCCTACGCAATTAGCTAAAGCTTTGTGTATTAATCTTCTTTACAGCAAAGCTGTACTTAAGCGCTCAGATGGCTCGCAAACTCTGGCGAGTGCCTCATATTTTTCAACTGTGTCCCGTTACCCTGATTGTCCATAGTCTAGATATGTATAGGTAGGTACATATAGCAGTAAATGAAGGCGTGGTTTGATAGTGAGGGACAGGGTTGCCTTCGTTTAACCTTCTAATTTCGTGGATAATAGACATAATATGTGTGGTGAGGAGCTCGGTGGCGCAGCGGTAAACGCGCTCGGTCTGCGATTGTTGAAGTTAAGCAACTTTCGCAAAGGCCGGTCTTAGGATGGGTGACCACAAAAAAAATCTTCTCGAGCTCCTCCGTGCTTCGGAAGGCACGTTAAGCCGTTGGTCCCGGCTGGATTAGCAGTCGTTAATAACCACCAATCCGCACTGGGCCCGCGTGGTGGTTTAAAGCCCGATCACCCTATCCATCCATAGGGAAGGCCCGTGCCCCAGCAGTGGGGACGTTAATGGGCTGGTGATGAGACATAATATGTTTTTTTTAACTTTGATTTTAGATATAAATGATGACCCTTGTTATTACATAACATACATACATACATAAACAGCCTATATACATCACACTGCTGGGCACAGGCCTCCCCTCGATCAATCAGGGGGGATGGATGGGTGTTATTACACCCAGGCACAAAACATTTTCCACCCATTATTATTCTGATCAAAATAAAGAGAAGCAATATAGGTAGCAACATAATTCTTTCTATACATAATGTGATCCAAATATGAAGCAACAATTATTTTTATATATGCTTCAGCCATTACATTGGATTTTGGAATAATTATGTACCCGAGTAATGAGAAAATAGGTAAGTAATGAAAAAAAAAGAAATCAATAAAAGTAAGTAACTAAAATGTGGCATGTGTGGGTGTGTATGTGTTTTTACCGAGCGCTCGCGTACGCAGTGGTGTGTGTGTAATTATAATAATTACGATATGGTCTAAAAATCCTTTCAGAATGACCCTAATATTTGAATATCTCAAGGAAGGTAGTTGTGGCCTAAATTCCGTAAGAACGTAGCGGTATTCGCCATTAGAGGCATTTGGGAACCAATTTCAAGCCTAGACCTTATTACCTGCCCATTTCAAGGGCCTCAGAGGTATAAAGCTTGAACGTATAATTAGTAAAGGTAGTTGTTCACTGCTATTACAATTTTCATACATTTTAAAAAGTTACCAAAATGACTAAGTATGAGACTTTCGTGGTCCAGTTCTTGAGTGTTAGGCTCACGATCTGGAGGTCCTAGGTTCGATTCCCACATACCACAAAAATTAATTTGTGGTCCCTAGTTTGGTTAGGATATTACAGGCTGATCATCTGATTGTCGGAAAGTAAGGTTATCCGTGCTTCGGAAGGCACGTTAAGCCGTTGGTCCTGGTTACTATTTACTGATATACATAAATACATATATATACTCACGCCTATTTCCCACCGAGGTAAGCAGAGACTAAAGAATTCCATTTGCTTCGATCCTGATACACTTCTCTTGCTTCCTCCACATTCATCAATCGCTTCATACACGCACGTCGGTTCAGAGTAGATCGTACTAAACCTTTTCTAAGGACATCTCCAATTTGGTCAATGTAAGTCATTCTAGGTCTTCCTCTGCCAGCCCTACCATCAACTTTCGCTTTATATACCGCTTTCGCCATTCTTTTATTATTAGTATGTTTGCTATTTCCATATCTCGGGCCTATGGAGTCTCGGACTTTTGGAAGGCGTGCGTGGGGCCGTAGCCAATACGTAGAGGACCCTTAAGACAGTTTAATCTAAATGTGGTGTGACACCAACCGGCGGTTATCCCTGTATGCACTATGGGAGGTTATTGTGGAAAATTCCACTTGATATCAACTCAGAATAATCGCGTGAATCATCCCTCAAAGTATTCGTTACGATGTCACTAACACCCTGTATACAGAGCTACAGTGAAGAGAATACAGTGAGTCCTCGTCATAAGGCTTTGTACTATAGGTGGTCAGCACGCGTCTCTTTCTCGACGAGTGGCGTCGCCAATTGCTAATGGAACTTAATGCCGACAATCTCGGGTCAGCTGTTCAGCTTCACATTTTGACAGCAGGTCAATGACCGCGGTAGTTAATTAGCTACAGCCTCGAAGATGATGCCATTCTATTCAAAATTATACTCGTACTGCCGTTGCGAAGTAAAGTCTTTGCCCTAACAGTATAATGAATTCGGATTCAATATTTAAGCGGTTACAATGGATTTGAATTGAATTGTTGCGGTTAATAACGCTTAATTGGATTGGTCAAGTCTGTAATGACAAAATTGCATGTTAAAGTTTGTAAAGATTATTGTAAATTAATATGTAATCTTCTTCTATCGTGTGGGTTATGAGGTGGATTACCAACCCCATCAACCATGGTGTCAGGGTTATTATTGCGCCGCCAAAGGCCCCTGACATGGCTCATGGAACGACTACTTACTTACATCAGTAAGTAGTAACCGAGACCAACGGCTTAACGTACCTTCCGGAGCATGGATCGTCTTACTTTCGGACAATCAGGTGATCAGCCTGTAATGTTCTAACCAAACTAGAGATCACAAAGTGATTTTTGTGATATGTCTCCACCAGGGTTCGATCCCGGGGCCTCTGGATCGTGAGTCCAACGCTCAACCACTGGACCAAGGAGGTCGTTATGTCTTGACCAAACCTGGGACTGTCTCACAAAGTGATTTTTGAAGTGGCCGGGAATCGATTCCAGGACCGAAAGTTTCACTACTGGACCACGGTGGTCGCGAGACGTTCGATTAATAGACATCCAGCATTCTGCTTATCGATAACAAATTACAATCGAAACAAGCCGGCTGTAAAACAACTTCCTAACTTAAAACCGACGCGATTCCATTATCCCTAAGTAGCTTTCTGCCCAGCTTGATCAAATCCTCTCAATCTATTTCCAAGATAACATTATAGATTAAACTATCTGGCACGATAAAGTCGAACACAGAGTAGGCTAGTGAGTGGTACTGAAAATTCAATTAGTGTACTGCGGTCTACGATACCGTTAGTAGGCTAACTGTCCTTTGAAAAAGCGTCCATGAGATCAGAGATTGAGCGCATTGTTTAGGCTGCTTTGTCATCGTAGTGAATAGACAGGCTTTTACAAGTTAGGTATATCTTACACCGCGCATCCCATGGTATAAGAAAGCCAGGTATGCTCAATCCTATGACAAGCCGCCATTGCTAGCCCATTGATGACGTAAGTGTTACTTAAGTACCATAAAATTGGTATCTCCAACCTTCCAAAGACGTAAATTTTATTAATGAAAATTAAACGAATTACTGACTAATGTATTGTTATTACTTATCACATATATAAAAATCATTAATACTGTAAGTAAATCTTTTACTAAAAGTTCAAAATTTCCTTGCAAGCATTGGTCGTTCCGTGCTTCGAAAAGCTCGTTAGCCGTTGGTCCCGGTTACTACTTACTGATGTTAGTAAGTAGTCGTTACATGAGCTATGTCAGGGGCTTTTGGCGGCTCAATAGTAACCCTAACACCGGGTTGATGGGGTTGGTAATCCACCTCACAACCCACACGGTAGAAGAAGACCCTAGCTCACAATAGGTCAGATCCCTGTCGTACGAAACGACGTCTATCAAGATGAAGATTAAGCTTATTGTTTAACTGTAGATACGACGCAGACGCCGGCTTTGTGTCTGGAATTAATTTTGCCAGAAGGTTATTAAAACTTTTAATTAATGTGGTACTAATTTACATCATGTGTTCAATAATATACAGGGTGTACCCTTATCAAGTGGTGGGTTTATGGGGCAAGTCGTAAAGAAGCATAGACTGACCACACCGTGTACCTATGTAGTTAGATCAATGTAATGAATATAATATTTTGTACCATTTTGTACAGGATGATGACATCCTTTAGCCTCCGTGGTCTAGTGGTTAATATAACAGAATAGAAATAGTTTATAATAACAGGACGCCACACACAAAAACAATTCAATAACATCATTTAAATTTTTCACTAAATAATTACAAAAGAGCAAAACGGATGTTTGTCGAAATGATCATAAGGTGGTAGTGGACGTCCTGAGATAAAAGGGCCTCAAACAGCACAAGTCGCGGCGTGAACTACGACGCTGGTATTATGTGGACCCTGCTGGGCCTGTCGTGCCTCAGCACGAACATCGTGTTATTATTGATTAGAGCGTTGGGCTCACCATATGGAAGTCCGGATTTGATCCCCGATGGAGACATTCTCGAAATCATTTGTCTGGTAAGGCCACTGGAGGCTTGAATCACCTGATTGTCCCAAAAAGTAACATGATTCCGTGCTTCGGAAGGCACGTTAAGCCGTTGGTCTCGGTTATTAGCCGGAAAGCCGGAGCAGAGTGGTGGAGTATGCTCCATACCCCCTTCGGTTGATTGAAGGGAGGCCTGTGCAAAGCAGTGGGATGTATATAGGCTGTTTATGAGAACCCTCAGCACCCCCCATTTGTCCGGCCATGTAGTTACAAACCTACAAAAAAAGGTTGAATTTAGCGACACGCAAAATATGGTTGCTAAATATGAATGTAATTTAATTACTTTACTTACTTTACTATTTGCTTTTGAGACTGCAGGTCCTTGGGGTAGTGAGGCGAGGGAATTGATACAATACATAACATAACATAACAAATACTTACAAATACACTTTATTGCACCAAAATAAAAGAAATAATTACAAAAAGTCTCTTAACTAAGTACATGGCAAATGGCGGCCTTATCGCTTAAAGCGATTTCTTCCAGACAACCATGAGGAAAAAGGTAAAAAAAAATAAATGAAAGATCAGGGAGATCGGCCGGAGACTCAAAGTCAGAGGGGGTGACCCTAGGTCTGAGTCTTACCTGGTCCAACGCCTGTCAGTGGCTGTGCAACGGGGCAATGCCGCTAGTATAATGGGTTCGTTTGGACCAGGTCAGATTCAAAACACTTAAACGCCTTGTTGGACGTGACGAAGTTACGTATGTTACTGATTCTCGACATAGTTTACTTTTTAATTTCGAAATTGTAATGTGTCTTAATAGAAATAAATATATTTAATTATATTCTTAGTTAAGAAGCTTCTATCAATATTGTTATTTAAAGATAACTTATTTGTATTTCCAACCAGTTTTAGTATATAATCGTTTATAAGTCGCGCAACTTTGTAGTTTCGCTAGACGTCGTAAATAGGTTTGGCGCTAGAAGACGTATTTTACGACTGTCGATTAT
This sequence comes from Pectinophora gossypiella, assembly GCF_024362695.1. NCBI lineage: Eukaryota > Metazoa > Arthropoda > Insecta > Lepidoptera > Gelechiidae > Pectinophora > Pectinophora gossypiella. Next base: position 2,364,366 of record NC_065405.1, read on the forward strand.
CGATAAGCTATCTACAGTAGAGCTAAATTGTTTATGCTCTTGTCTACAGAGGGAGTACTTTCTTAGCTCGATTAATGGCTGGTTAGAAAGGACAATTCTTTCAAGAAAATGTCTTAGCATGGCTTCTAGAAGTTGAGTGAGAATTCTATGGAAGGATAATGAATGGGAATTTGATTGTTTATGGCTGAAAGGAGGATGGTTAATGAATGGGATGTAAGGCAGTTTTTTAAAAAGTAGGAGAGGCGGGTCGATGGTGGAATGATTTGTGTAAAATATAAGGAGAAAAAACATTTAAAATATCCCGTGTTATTTCTATATCCCACATACATACATAAACTCACGCCTATTGCTCACCGAGGTAAGCAGAGATTATGGAATGAGATGCCAATACCCCTGTAAATAAGGGTGGCGGGCGGGGGTGTCTGGGGGGGAATACAGTACATCCAGGATACAACGGCGAATGAAAACATTTGAAGTCCAAATGGCAGTCGCTTTTGTAAAACTTGAGCTTGTTAATGGTAACTTAAAGTTCTTTAATTGGACTTCGGAATAAGCAGGATAATAGACAATGCAAACGTTATTAGATGAGTCGATGATGATGACTTTTACAATACATAAACATAAATATACGTCCCAATGCTGGGCACAGGCCTCCCCTCAATCTACCGGAGGGGGTATGGAGCATACTCCACCACGCTACTCCACTGCGGGTTGGTGGACTTTTAGAATAACTTACAAAAAATTCTTATACTTACAGGATGTTGTGACACCGTAACGAATACTGAGGGGGATGATTCAGACCATGATTCTTAGTTGATATCAAGTGGAATTTCCTATTGGAAAATTCATGACAATTTCCATAAAGTTTCATACTTTTGCACAGGCTTAAACCGATGATTATCGAATTTGTTTCTGAATTCATGATTGGATCATAAATGATTATCACGTGCCCAGCGGTGAAGGAAAATATCGTGAGAATACCCACATCCACTCCGAGAAATGCATTTTTGGAGGCATGTGACCTAATCTGAATTGGGCTGGTTTTGCCTTCGCGGGTTGGAAGGTCACATAGGCAGTCGCTTCTGTAAAAACCGGACCTGTCAAATCTTCAGGTTAGGTAAGCGGACCCTGTGGAAAACAGGATATTGTTAGGGAGATGACGATGACTTTTGCGACGGAAAATTCCACTTGATATTAACTTAGAATAATGGTCTAAATCTCTGAAAGTTTTCGTTACGATGTCACTAACATCTTGTATACTTACCAAACATCTTAAAGTGTAAACAATACTGATAAATTATCAAGTCTTGTGCTTGAAGTTGTCAAATCATATCGGAAGCCTTGGGGTGAGAAACCTGCTTTCATGATCCCTTTCGTTATGAATTCGATCCGAATCTTGTATGGTAGATACGCTACATTCTTATATCTTCTTCTTAAACTGCCATGCCCTATCGGGATGACCACCACCGCAAAGTTTTCCCTATTCTGAGCCAGTCTACAGAGCGCTGCTGCGTCCCTATTGTCAGTACTTATATTTTTTTTAAGTCTTCCCATTAAGTACTTAAAAAGACTTGTGTAGGGAATGACTCGCTTGCTTCCATCTTTATTTATATGTCAGCGATTGTGTGCTGCTGCCAAAGGATGTTTTCCGGGGTACCGAACTGAGCATAGTATACCCCGCTAGTCATAAGTTGTTAGTGTGACTAGGGATTGACGATCCATATATAGATATTATCCAGCTTTAGATATTATATTATAGATATCCATATAAAGATATAATCCAGCTAGTTTATCTTCCTTCTTCCCCTTCCCCGTTTCCAGAGGGGAAATTTTTCCTTCCAAAATTGATATAATATGCGGTATCTGTGTAACCATACGTGGCCCGCACGTGGCGTGGTTACATTCTACATAATATTTGTCATCTGATATTTCTAAGTAATTTTTTACTATCCGTCATTATAAAACTCGGATGGGATTCGGATCGGGTGTAGTTCGAAAACGCTGGGTTACTAGCCCAAATAACATAGCATGACAGGATACCTATGTGTACGGTCACGAGCTTTAATATGTATACACGTTGGTACCATGTCACATTAAACTTTTTTGACAAATTCAACTGTAAGTCTCACTAAATGTCAAATATGTTAGTGCGACAGAGTCCTAAAGTGGGTACATTATATTGCTTATGACTGTACCTACTCCGAATAATAACAGAAAACCTTGGCCATAACGCGGTTTTTTAAAAGCGATACCTCCAGCCTTATCTCACCTTACCATCAAATGGCACGGGATGGGATGATTTCTGCTAAGAAACCTTAGAAAAAACGCTGACTTTGAACTTCTTTGTCCCTTATCCATAGATCTCACAATTCATATACCAATGAACTTAGTACTTGAGATCAATGCGCCGCGACTGTCATTTTTTATCCGCCATTTTTTTCGACAATAAAATGATAATTGACATTCAATAGGTCGATGACCTTTGCACGTGTGGTCATTAGATTCAGAAGTAATCAAGATGTTTAGAATGATTATTTAGAATGATTTTCATGGAAATAGTTTCCAAACGAACCCCGGAATAAATATTTTAATATTATTATTATTATTTTTGTGTCGCGGCAGTCAGGGGAAAATAGTACGAGACACATGGTCAGACTTCGAGACACATGTTCAGACTTTACTTCATAGGTATTACGACTTAATGCACAGCGTATGAATGACTATATTCCGGCTAAATAGTTAATGCCATAATGATGATTTGCGGCAAATCTACAGTACGTCAAGTAAAAAAAAAGAATGACAGACAAACAGTTGAAATGACGTTATGTTTATGTTCCAAAGTTAAAAACGGAAGACTGAGACTTCGCGCTTACTTGCTAGAATTAGTACAATTAGAACTTTTTTGTCTCTCTCTTTATTTAAGAGCTGCGCTCTTGTCGATGGAGTAATCGCCATTCCTCTCTTCTTCCCGCCAAGTCCTTCACCTCCTCATACGTCACGACCTGCACCTTTTCTTTTATTTGTTTCATAAATGTTCTCCTAGATCTACCCCGACCTCTCTTCCCTTCAAATTTTCCTTCTATGATGTTTGTTATAAATGAATCGTGCCATATCAGGTGGCCTCTGTATTTTTTGTATAAAGAATGATCAGGTAAGTACCTACATTCCTATCACTATTTTAAGATATTGCAATAAGGGATATTCCAGCCTATTTTCTCCAAAAATAATATAGATAGGGCTGTCTAGATTTTACGTAATAATTATCTGTTTTCTCATTTTTTTCGACAATAAAATGATAATTGACATTCAATAGGTCGATGACCTTTGCACGTGTGTGTGGTTATTAGATTCAGAAGTAATCAAGATGTTTAGAATGATTAGAATTATTTACAATGATTTTCGTGGAAATATATAGTTTCCAATGAAAAGCTGTGGGGCCTTGGGTCAATTTCTTCAAGCTGACCTAGGAATAACGACGGATTTTTTTTTTTGTAAATATCCCTATATTGATGATTCTGACTTTAAAAACAAGGCTTTCTATTCTACGTTCCCCAAAAATAATATACCTTTTTTCTCATTACTCGGGTACATAATTATTCAAAAATACAATGTAATGACTGAGTATTTATGAATTTTAATAAAGAAAAATGTAATTTAATAATAAGTGCGACATTTTGTCGCACTGACACTGACTGACAAATTCCATAGTCATTTCGTTTTTTGACGTTTAATAAAAAGTAACTGATTTGACTCGTTGGAAACTACCCTAATAGCTCTTTGAACAAGCAAATAACTTGAAGTACCAGCTAAACACCGCTAATAGTGTAAGTAATCAATCTTCTAGAAGTTTCTAGATGGAACACCTGTGCCGTCGATACGTAATTTATTACAAGCGACTAATCCAATTCACCTGAGGTCGATGACTCCAAGACCCGGTTGGCATCTTATACTGGCACCACCATCCGTCTATCTGTACATGTCTCTCTTTAAGTATATTATCTACATAACGGCCTCTATGGTCCAGTGGTTAGAACGTTGGTCCGGAGAATCCGGGTTCGATTCCCGGTTTATTTGTATCAGGTTGAGATTCGTGCTTTGGAAGGGAAGTTAAGCCTTTGGTCTCGGTTACTACTTATGTAAGTACATAGTCGTTTCATGAGCGATGCCTTGGGCCTTTGGTGGCTCAATAATAACCCTGACACCATGGTTGCTGAGGTTGCTAATCAACCTGACAACCCACACGATAGAAGAAGCATGATTTATTAGAGGTTCTTGTTTAATAAATTGTCTCTATTTGGCATCTTGTACATACAGAGCCTATAGCTAACTATTTGTCTATATAGTCAAGTTAGTAAATCTATCGATGTTACCACTGAGGTATGATTTAGTTGGTAGAACTGAGTTAGTTAGGCGGTTTTCACACGAGGCGATCGACCGCGCGGTGAGGCGGTGCTCGTGTTCAGAATTGAAGGTTTACACACAAATCAACTACCTTGCGGACTACTTTTCCCTCATTTATTTTTTAACGTATCGTCTGATGTCACAAACTGACATATTTGCAATTTTAGACGAAACTGACACCTTTTACAATTGTCAATAAGATACAAATCACTGTAGCAAATACAGATACGTCAGTTAGCAAAGTCAGCCACGATATAATCTTTTCAGAGGATGCGAACGCCCGAGGTTCGCGCCCAACGAGGCAGCCTCGGGCATGTTGTCTTAAATTATGCACCGGGTAAAAGCCTTCAGCGCTCCCCATTTGTACGACCAAGTAGTTAATGCCATTTGCAGCAAATCTACAATAAGTCTCGTCAAAAAAAACTGCATTTGTTATCTGGTATCCATTTTTATTCTTAGACTTCACCCTGCGTTTGCAATGTATGCGGAAAAATGAATATTTACGACATCACATTAAAAACCTCAAAAATAACAGTATTTCTCCACTATTTAATGGATGTTATTATACATATAAACCTTCCTCTTGAACCACTCTATTTTATAACTAAGCATATATTATTATTATGCTTAAGGTGATGTGTTTCAGTCAGCTAGGTAACGCTGCGTCAGTAGATGGCGTTACTTCTGCAGTTTTCGTATTTTTTTCCATTTATTCGTTTAGTGTTGAGTACTGACCCAGTGAAATGTTAGGTGGCGAAATCTTACATACATTATCTTTAAGTTAAGCTACAATTTTGAAGTATTTACTGAAGATATCATATTGAAACATTGCATCAAAAGTTGGTGTCATTTCAATTTGTGTACAAACACGAAGCTGTCACACACACATGCGAACTAGGTTAGCTATTAAAAGAGATGCATAATTTGAAGTCTACTTCTAACTTCTAAATGGCGCATTTGGTAAAGCAGTAGCCGCCATTCTTAAGGTTCACGGTTCAAACCCAACTGCATGTTTTAATTGTTTTTACTTTTTGTATTTTTTTTTACAATTGAATTTGGCGAACCCGTCTATTTGTTACGGAATTTTCAAAAAGTATCACTTTTACCAATAATATTATAATTAAGTATACAATAATTTACTTTGCACTAAAGTACCTTCCGTAATTTCCGTATTTTTTATTTTGTAAAATTCTAACAGGCATTAATCGCATCAGTGAACAAGCGGCTAACTAAAAAACTACTGAACGGATTTTCATACGGTTTTCACCAATGAGTAGAGTGATTCATGGGCGTGCTTTAGGGTTTATAATTTATACAAGTATTTTTTTTTGTATAAAATGGTTCAAAAATGATGATGAAAGTCAAACATAATTATCGTTACAAATATAGCCGACTTGGAGCTTTCGGCGAAAACGCTGCCTGAGCCCATTGAGATATAACAAAACAACGTATGGTTGAATTGTTCCTTTTTTGTAGGTATACCGAAAAGTCCACAATATGTCATAATAATTATATTGTGTATAAAGAATTGTGTATATGTATTGTATGATTTTACAAATAACGATCACAGTACAGTAATAATAAGGTAGATTTTTCCTAAATTGCGTAGGTTCAAACTTTGTCGCATCGCGTTTGAAAGATGTAATAGCGCTTCAGGACGTCCCGCAAGCACGGCGCTGATGTCGCAGTATCCGCATATAATTATTATGACTTGTCATTTAGTTCCAATAAAATCCGCGGGACTTCATACGTATGTCAGTGACAGCTGGTGATAGCATGCGGGACACTTAGCACCTAATCGAATTCTATGTTGTTTTCGCGCCCAGTCCAGACGACTCACAGCGCATTTCTGGACATATATTTACGCGTGGTGTTTATTGTTAGGTTAGTTAGTTCAGGTTAGGACGTCTTTTTATAACGAGGACGTTAAAAAAAGACGAGGCTGGGACGTATTGAAGTAGTATTTTCCATATATACGCGGCCTGAAATGGGCTGTTTCGGGGACCTGAACTGGTTGCTGTCGAACTTATTATCACGTTTTCTTGATTAAAATTCATAAATAAGTCAAATAGAAAATAGAAAAAAGATTTTATTTAGTTTTAGATCTGTCATGATGTCTGTGATGTTTGTTTATTATACATAAGAATTTCAAAATTTATCTTATTTTTTTTCCCAAAGGGCAAGGCAAAGGGAACTATGAACATACAGCCATGTCTTGTGTTTTTTTTTCTTGATGATGATTAATGAAATGATGAAACCTAAGCCCCCACCCTCGGAGCAGACTCCTACTCCGAACCCCAAACGAAGTAAGCGGCTTGTTGGCGCAAAGCGAAAATAGATAGGTACACTTTGTTTATTGAAGATTCCGATTTAATAATACTATCGGGAATGTTTTCCGACTAATGTGATCATTAACCACAAAACACCACTTCGTATTGATTATTTAGATTATTCAATGAAGAAAGCAACCTTCCCGTTCCCGGTCCCACCAAAAAGTCCGCGGCAAAGAGAATATAAATAAATCTGTATGTTGGATGGAAAAACAATTAATTATAAATGACTACTATTTAGGCCGGCAAATGCAACAACTTCTTTTTTGATTTGGTTTTCCCCGAAGGGTAAGGCAAAGGGAACTATGCCCATACAGCCATTTCATTTTATGTATTGATTTTTTATTATAATATATGTCCTCTTTTAAAACACGGTATTTACCCATTATTTAAAAATGTTTAAATAAGATACGTTATTACAAAAATATTTTTCCAATATTCCTTTTCTCAGATTGTAGTATTTTTAGTTTTTTATTTATATTTATTCTCTTCATACAAAATCTCTTTATAAATTGTCACTGACATTCTATTACACTTGTCAAGTAGTCAAAGCCTTTAGAAAAAAAAAACTATCACGCACACAAACTAACATTGACACCTCTACACGCTCAGCAAATACACTGTAATCTGCACCACTACAAATGTAGAATTGATCAAAATTGAGGGTCTGAAATATGGTACTTCTCGTATTCGGACCCTAAATTTTTGTTAGTTTGCGAAAATAATACACCAAAATATTACTATTTATCGGTTTTACAACAATATTCCTCTATCCGTTTTCCTGTAGCACTGCATCAACTTTTGTATGGAAAACGAATCACCTTAACGGAATTGTATTTGTCCCGTTTTATTTCTACACTTTATGTTTTACCGTTTGTTTTCTGTGTTGTGTTGTATTGGGTTTGTTGCCTTTAATAAAGAATTATTATTATTATTTAAATTATAATCCTCTCAATCGACGCTCTGAGCCATCTCATCGACCGCCACCGCGACCGCTTCGTGTGATAACCGCCTAACGTGCAGATATGTTCCCTTCCGGAGCTGTAGTTTAGTCTATAAACAATATAATATAGCGTACAGGTTCATGTATGTTTAGTCGTAGTATAAAGCTGCCACCGTCTAACCATCAGTTTGGTTTTGGCAGTATAGCTGGCTAATGAATATATTTACTTAAGCATAGTTAAGCCACAAATGCAAAGGAAACAACTTATTCTTCTGTCGTGTGGGTTGTAAGAATGGCCGACGATACAACCATGGTAGGTAACAGGTTTGTTATTATGGCCACGACCATGGAAAATATCTAAATATATTTAGTTTTTAAGTACCTATTATTATGAACGCTTCACTCTCATTGTGAGGACGCAGGTTGAAATCCAGCACGGGCCTACAATGATTATTAAATCATGTGGTCAACATGTGAAGGCGTGAAGGTGAAGGAAGATATAGTGAGCAAATCCACTTACTCAAGTAAGTAATTTGTTTTTAGCGGTATGTGACTGGACTTTATGTTACGAACTTTTTTTTTTTTTTTTGACGTGACTTATTGTAGATTTGCCGCAGATGGCATTAACTACTTGGCCGGACAAATGGGGAGCGCTGAAGGCTCTCACCCGGTACAACGTTTAAGACAACAGGCCTGAGGGTGCCCAGTTAGGCGCGAACCTCGGCTCAGGGCGTCGTCTGAGAGGAAAAATATTTGAAAGAATTAATCGACCCTAGTGGGTCGATAGCGATAAGCGCTGAATGAGGGAAATCGTCGACCACGCCGGCGGGGTCGGTATCGGGGCTCTGAAGTGTTTGGTGTCGCGAGCTGATTGGCTGCCTCTATGGCTAGAGTAATCGGGTCGTCGGGATCGTATATTACGTCCTTCGGGCGCCGATACTTTTCAGTACCGTCCCTAAGCGGAGAGGAGTTACGAACTTTATACCATGTGAAACGTACGGCAATAATTGGGTAGTGTACTAACTTCAAGATAAATTATGAAATTCTGATTACTAAACAAAGACAGATCTAAAACTAACGAAAAACATTTTCTTTTTTCTATTAAACTTACTTATTTATAAATTTTAATCAAGAAAAACGTAATAAGTCCGACTTTTTATCACGTTTCCCTATGACGTCACATTGTGCTTTTTCATACAAATTCCTTAGTAATTTCGTATTTTGACGTTTAGTAAAAAGTAATTGATTTGACTAGTTGGAAACTAGCCTATTGATTATTATTAAGGCTTTTCGGCGGGAAACGGGAACGGGACAGTTGCTTTCTTCATTGAGTAATTTAAATAATTAATACGAAGTGGTGTTTTGTGGTTAATGATCGCATTAAGTTAGTCAAAAGACATTCGCGAGTGTTATTATATTGGAGTATTCAATAAACAAAGTGTATCTGCCTATTTTCGCTTCGTGCCGGGAAGCCGCTTCATAACTCAAAAGTTTATGCGGACTTTTGAGTTAATTCGTTTGGGGTTCGGAGTAGGAGTCTACTCCGAGGGTGGGGGCTTAGGTTTCATCATCATCACCTTTCATCATTTCATTAATCATCAAGAAAAAAAATACGTCAGACATGGCTGTATGGGCATAGTTCCCTTTGCCTTACCCTTCGGGGAAAACCAAAACAAAAAAAAATGATTATTATTTATAAGTAGATTTGATTATTGTTTTGTTTATTCGCTGGGTGCGATTGCACGCGGTTACGTAGCTGCCCGCGGCTTCGGCCTGTTCCTTATTTTTATGTTAATCTGTTACTAATACTAGATTAAGCTTTCTGCTACTAACATAATATGGACTAGTTTCTGAAATAAATATTTTGAATTTGAATTTGAATTACGTCGTCACTCTGCAGGGTCGTTGATCTATACGCTCCTCATTTAGCTATAGTCATCATTAATAGGTACTTAGTCCAAAAGAAAAACTGACAAAATAGCGATGTATCGTCTCCGATTATTATCTAAAACATTGATTACAGAGTACCAGGGTTAATGAGGTTGGTAATCTATCTCACAGCCCACGATAGAAGTAGAAGAATACACAGTTTGCACATCCCTAAAAGGCGCATTTACCTCAGCTAAACCGCGGTACATAGTCCAAATTAAAACATGACATAATGCGGTGTAGCGTCTCCGGTTATTATCTAAAACATTCAATACAGAGTACCAGGGTTAATAAGGTTAGTAATCTATCTCACCACCCACACAATAGAAGAAGAACACACAGTTTGCACACCCCTAAAAGGCGCATTTACGTCAGCTAAACCGCCTCGTCTAGCTTAAAACATTTAAATTTCCATGTCATACGAGCTAGGTTGCTCGCCTACGATCTCTAACGTATCGACCATTGTACCACAACCGGATCCGTCAACCGGTTCCTCAACCTATCCGTTGGTTTGATACATTTCAATAAATAAAAACGCCAACCACTAAATTAGACTGGAAATTATAAATTATCTGAGAACGTTGGAATACTCACACTTATAACCTGTGGGTGAGTGTGTCTGTTCCTGTATGTGTGTGTGTGTGTGTGTAATTATTAGTCCAATAGTAGATGTATAATGTTGAAAATGATTTTGGTAACTGGTATTACTAAGCGATTTTTGTGAAAATAAAGTTTGGTTTTAGGTAAAATGGGAAATTATTATTATAGTCATACTCGAGCCGAGAGGATTTGTTTTGATTAACGATTCAATCTTTGCCATTGTTACCGGGTGAGGGCCCTCAGCGCTCCCCAATTGTCCGGCCAAGTACGTAGTTAATGCAATTTGCGGCAAATGTACTCACGTCAAAAAAAAAAAAATTCGTCACTGAAAAGGCAAAAATACGTAAGCGCCAAAATGTCATTTCAAGAAAAAGCCGTTTAAAGTAATATTATTATTTTCGTATTTTTATCATAATTTTTTACTAATTTATTCAGTTAAGATGACGTCAACGTAAGATTACACGGTTCTTCATTTTCTATATCTAGCAATATTATAAAATGGACTGCTATTTTAGGATATTTTGGCGCTTATGTAATTTTGCCTTTCCAGGGACGATTTGTTAGCCGGTATCCATGTTTATTCTTTGGGGCACTCAATGTCGAGTGAGAACCCTCTGCGCTCTTTGTTTTATTCAGCCAAATAATTACGAATATTACAAAGTCAAAGTCACGTCAAAAATAAATCTCTTATTGGGAAGAGACTTTTTACTTGTTTTGTTTTTCCTCGAAGAGCAAGGCAAAGGCAACTGCGACCATACAGCCAAGTCTTAAGTATTTTTTCTTGATGATGATTAATGAAATGATGAAATGTGATGGTGATGAATGATGAAATCTAAACCCCCACTCTCAGAGCAGACTCCTACTCCGAACCCCAAACGAATTAACAGTAAAAACGAGAAGATAGGTTTTACTAATAACGTAATATTTCAAGATGGCGTATTATTACAATCGTGGAATTATTATCATTATTCTTCGGGTTAAACCAGGTACGCTTGGGCTTAATAGCAATTAAATAGGCAGCGAATGCGATTCCATTGCAATCGTAATGGTAATAAGCTCATTTATTTTACAGATATAGGTACATAACATAGGTATTCAACATAGGTACACAACATAGGTACACAACATAGGTACACGACATAGGTACACAACATAGGTACACAACATAGGTACACAACATAGGTACACAACATAGGTACACAACATAGGTACACAACATAGGTACACAACATAGGTACACAACATAGGTATACAACATAGGTACACCCCTAATCTCCGTCGAGATGTGTAGTGGCATAAGATTTCATGATTTACAGAGAATTTTAATTCCTATAGACACCATCTAATTTTATTTTAAGTTATACCTGTCATTTTCTTATCCACCGAAAAGGACAGGGAGGGGTAATCGACAGCTATAAAATTTATGGAACACGAGTCAATTTTACGCAGTTTAAACAACCTTCTCAAAATTTTACATTGACCAATAGCCGGCCGGACACTTCATACAAACAACCTCGTTTTACACAGACATTACACATTGACATTATGAACACGCGCAACTGTGTGTGTGACGTCTGAGGGCTGCCAATTACAATAACTAATTTAACCGTTATTACTTACTTAGGTAGCTAGTACTTACGAAAGATGCTTTTATAATAAATCAGTTAATATTTATTTTCCAAACAAAAAAAAATTAACAAAGACCGTTCACAATATGAATAAATAGGCCTGTTTGAAAAAAGCGTGACTTGACTAAAAACAAACACTGAACTGATTAATTGCATTCATATTATTTTTTTCATTAAGCACTAGTCTGGATATCAATTTAAAAAAAATAAAAAGAAAATCCCTTATTGTTAAAAGGCAGTCGCAAAGCGCTCGCTGGGAGCGCTTAGATCTTATAATGTGAGATAGTCTGGCTAATCTAGATTTCTAGGTATCCTGAGTCACTCAGCCTACGCACTAGGATGTAGCACCGCCATTGTATGCAGAGAGACTAGAATTATTCTAGAAAGTGCGTGCCGAATGAATAGACGGCCGTTTTATTGTTTTTAGATAGTTCGATGTTCGCTTATGCTTAAAGGTGCAAAAGGCTTGTCTTTTAGGTATTAATAAAATATATATACAAACAAATATATATTTGTGTGTATAAATATATTTTAGAAGGAAGGGGAAAAGCAAATTCACTAGAACACTTTGTGATCCCTAGTTTGGTTAGGACATTACAGACTGATCACCTGATTGTCTAAAAAGTATGATGATCCGTGCTTCGGAAGGCACGTTAAGCCGTTGATCCCGGTTACTACTTACTTATCGTAAGTAAGTAGCCGTTACATGAGCCATGTCAGGGGCCTTTGGCGGCTCTATAATAACCCTGACACCAGGGTTGATGAGGTTGGTATTCCACCTCACAACCCACACGATAGGATAAGAAGAACGAAAAACATTTTCTTTTTTCTATTTAACTTAAGTATTCATGAATTTTAATCAAGAAAAACGTAATAATAAGTACGACATTATGTCACGTTTGTCTATGATGTCACAGTGTGCTTTTTCATACAAATTCCATAATAATTTTATGTTTTGACGTTAGTAAAAAGTAAGTGATTTGACTAGTTGGTATTTATACTGTAATTGGTTATTCTAAAATCTTTTCGGTTCACAAAGTATTTCACAAGAGACATTATTTAGAAAGTTTTAAACCCTACTCAAATTAGTATTCGCAATGGATAGCTGTCTTTTTCATGCTTTTGGTAAAAATTTCGATGAAGAATATAAAAGTTTGTTCAGAAATCCTTCTCGTGATAAAATTACCATATTTGTGAGACCTCTCTAGGGAACTGGGATTACCTTCGGATGGAAACGTTTGGAAATACGAGATATTAATATCAAATCTATTGGTATCAGATTGGTGACCGATATGAAATCTAACTCTTAATACTTAATAATAAACTCAGTTTCTCTTTTGACATACTTATAGGAATTACATCCTGTGATTGGTTGAAAGTTATAATTCCTATAAATTCATTGAAATTTTAGCCAATCATAGAATAGTAGAATCCCATTTGTCATGATAGAAAATAAGTTACCCCCCCTCCATCCCCATACACACAAAAAGTATAACAAGCTCACGCCTATTTATTTATTTATTATTTTATTTTGTTTATTAGGTACACAAACAGATAATAGACAACACCTAACAGAATTATAGTATGCAGAGTACGGTCACGGGTACTAATATGTATACACTTTGATACCATGTCACATTAGCTTTTTTGAATGACGAATAAGACCGAACTAAGATCGGTTGATATCGATAATGCCGGTCAATTATTATTATTTTATCGATTTTATTCTATGACATTGTTTTTTTGTATTGTTTTGTAATGAATGACTTTTTGATTTGGAAAGAATAATTGTTACATTCGTTAATTTATTTTAGTTTAATAATTTAATATCTTCTTGTCATTATTATTTGCATGTTATAATTTTCATAACTAAAAATGTTGACCTAATGCTAAATGCTGACCATCTGCACACTGTACCTACCATTTTTAAGGCGAATAAATGAATTATGGATTGACAAATTAAATCGTAAGTCTCATTAAATGTCAAATATGATAGTGCGACAGGGTTCTAAAGTGGGTATATGGTATTATTCATGACTGTACATATCTAATCTAATATCCACAATAGTGCACACAACAAATATCATCATCATCATCAATTTAGGAGTCACGCTCTTGTCGGTGCAGCATTTTCCATGCTACTTTTTTAGGGAAAAATAGGGCAGTGGTTTCCTTCTTGCCTTCCGCCCCGCAGTACTCTGTTTGACGCAAGTGGGATGGCGCCCAGAGTAGTCTATACAACACAACAAAGCCAAATAACAACAATTATAGTGAAAAACGACTACTTCAATGTTATAGGTACTAAAGTATCAATAGACAATTTTTAGAGATCACAAAAAAAGATGAACACAGGAAAAAGACTTTTTTTTGACGCGACTTATTGTAGATTTGCCGAACATGGCATTAACTACTTGGCCGGACAAATGGAGAGCGCTGAGGGCAGGAAAAAGAGAGAAACAAAAGATTAGTAATTAGGTAATTATTCGACTATATGCTTAAGGCGACCAGAAGATTTCTCCTAAAATTATTTAAACTAGGGTCAAAAATGTCAACTATTTACAGCGGAAGCATTCTTAATTTCATCATAATCTCTGCACATCCGAACGATAGGATTAAAGAAAATATTATATACATAGGTTATAGACATATGACTTATAATTAGGTAATGCAGTTTAGGTTCAAACTATAGCCCAACAAATGTATACAAGTTCTAATTAACAGTTAATGATGTAAGAAACGGAACAAAAGAGAAAGAAAAAAACAAGAAACATTACTAATGTAATGTACCTGGGTCGTTCTTCTTTTTTATCGACAATAAAAAGACATTTTCTCAATTTATCGGATTTAACATCTTTAAAATTACAACGGCATTAAATATTTTAAAACATCATATAAAGATGTGTCTGTAGAGGACTATTTAGTGGTTCTCTTTATCTTGGTAACATACTTTTCTTTTTAGACGCATTCCAAAAAATATTGTGATAGAGTGGTCCTTTTCATCGGAGACAGCATTTCAATTTACCACTCTGTCACAGAATTTTGTGAAAAACAATCAAGCTACTTTAAGGACTAATTGAGGGACCGATTAGTATTTTGCTTGTATTTTGAGTATAATAAGATAACTATATTTTTGGACAATGGAAACATGAAACAAAATTTTAAAAGGTAACTTATCAGAAGCAGAACGAAGGACAGATCATTGTCGATAAAAAAGAAGAACGACTCACCTATGTTCAACAGACTCCGTGGTCTAGTGGTTAGAGCGTCAGGCTTACGATCTGGAGGATCGGATTCGATTCGAAATCACTTTGTGAGACTGTCCTTTGTTTGGTAAAGACTTTTCAGGCTTGAATCACCTGATTGTCTGAAAAAGTAAGACGGAGGGCACGTTAAGCTGTTGGTCCCGGCTATTAGCCGTAAAAACACCTTCACCAACCCGCATTGGAGCAGCGTGGTGGAGTATGCCCCATACCCCCTCCGGTTGATTGAGGGGAGCCCTGTGCCCAGCAGTGTGACGTATATAGGCTGTTTATGTATGTACCTATGTTCCTAATTAGGATAATCCGTAAGTATATCCATCGCAAGATGAACTAAGTACCCACACCTCATCGAGCTTTCTATTAGACCATATAGGTGATGAGCCGCATCGCCGTCTATATCGCTGGAGGCACTGAATTCTGTATAAATTCAAGTATAAAGCTCAAGAACTAAATGTGAGTAATTCGAATTCCCTGTTGCTTTCAAGACTTTCTAATTAAACCCCTGATTAGGAGACGTTTCAGAGAGCTAGTAAGATACTAATTTGCCTGGCTGAATTTGCGACAACCTCTTACTTCCCGTTAAGGCCCTTTCTCACTAGGACACCATGCTTGGGCAACCAGCGGGCAGATATTCGTTTATATCAGAAACACCCCCAATGTATGTTCAGCGATTATTTACGGTTTAGGAGATATGGCCTACTTTGTACCTTTTTCAAGATATTCTACCTTACTTCAGATATAATTAGGTTCGCGCCCAACTGGGCACCATCAGGCCCGTTGTCTTAAACGTTGTACCGGGTGAGAGCCTTCAGCGCTCCCCATTTGTCCGGCCAAGTAGTTAATGCCATCTGCGGCAAATCTACAATAAGTCACGTCAAAAAAAAATCAGATATAATTCTTTCTTAATAATTCTTTAATAAACACTTGTCTTCATGTCAATCCCATATATTTCTATCTCTGTCATTGTCGATTGTCATAATCGTATGCAACTTAGCTAATGCCCCTGGTGAGTTAGGGCCCTAAGAGGTTCATTAATGAATAGAAACTAAGGAGGTAGCCTGGAGGTTCTTACTGATTGGAAAAGGTCGATAGAGTCATGCGACTTATGGTGCGATTAATCTGAGAACTGCGGGCCTAGCACTGGAAGACCGCGACTCTTTCTCGCCGCGACAGTGAGAGAGTGACGGGTGACGTATGTCGAGGCGAGAAAGAGTCGCGCGCTTACGGTGCTAAGCCCGCTGGTCTATTGAAGGAAGTCTTCTTATTTCGTGTGACTAGCCTCATCGACCTGGTGTCAGGGTTGCTATTGAGCCGTCTAAGGCCCCTGACATGGCTTTTGTAAACACTACATACCTTACTTAACCCTTTCACGAGCAGAGACCATGGGTCATTCTCTTCTTCTTCTTCGAGATGGGTCATTGATGGTTCATAATAGATAGTATGATACCTTAGAATCGGAACGTCATTAGAAGTTCTGTCCTTGAAAGTATTAAGTAACTTACTTAAGTAAATAGTAGCCGGGACGGACTGCATGGAGTATTCCGCAATTTTCAAGGTACAAAAGTAAAAATTGCATCATTTTTTTATGGAAATCTGCCCCCAGCCCCTTCAAAGAGGGAGTGAAACTTTATATGGGACTTTTCACAGTTGTCTATATTATTTAGTACTTTTATATATTACTTAAGTAAGTAAGTAGTTAAGTTTTTTCCCTTTCGCCATTACCATGAAGGCCATAAAGTAGGTAGTGGTTTCTTTTAACAAACACTAAACGTTCCGGAAGAGTTGCGTTTTAAATTCATTGTTCCAACTCGTACCTATCCCACGAGTTCAAGTTGATTCGACTATCGTTTATTTGTATGAAAACAACGTTATTAGAACCGGGGGGACGGCCTCTGTGGTCCAGTGGTTGAGCGTTGTGCTCACGATCCGGAGGTCCCGGGTTCGAATCCCGGTAGAGACAAATCACAAAAAACACTTTGTGATCCCTAGTTTGGTTAGGACATTACAGGCTTATCACCTGATTGTCTAAAAAGTAAGATTATCCGTGCTTCGGAAGGCACGTGAACCCGTTGGTCCCGGTTATTACTTACTGATGTAAGTTAGTAGTCGTTACATGATCCATGTAACGTTCCATGTCAGGGGCCTATGGCGACTCAGTATAACCCTGACACCAGAGTTGATGGGGTTGGTAATCCACCTCACAATCTACACGATAGAAGGAGAAGAAGACCGGGGTCTAAAATTTGAAACAATTGATCTTAATTTATAGTTATTTTAAGGAAGCGCAGCCAAGTAGAGTTAAAAAGGCCACATACTGTGTTTGTATTGTTACTGTGGCGTCGTCCTAATAATAAATACTTTCTTTCTTTCTTTCTTTCTTCTTTCTTCATCGAAGCAATGAAGGACTTTCCAATCGATGTTCCCCAAACACACGATAGATGGCGTTGTTCACTTTTAACGTGATAATTACCTATTTTCTCATTGCTGGCGTAAGTAAATAATTATTCAAAAATGTAATGTAATGGCAGAAGCATATTTAAAACTAATTGTTGCTTGGTATTTGGATCACATTATGCATAGAATTATGTTGCTATTTATACTGCTTCTCTTTATTTTGATCAGAATAATGAGTGGAAGTTGTAATTGTACCTTGGTGTAATAAAAATGGTCATCATTTATACCCAAGAACGAAGATAAGAGATGCATATGTCTGTTATCCATTAAATCTTAACAACGCCATCTATCGTGTTTTTGGGGAACATCGATTGGAAATTCATATTAACGATCATCGATCTCAAAAGCAATTTTTCAATTTGACATTTGCGCATATATAAAAGTAAGTGCGCAATATCAACATACCTATGTCAAATAGCAATATTGCTTTGGTGAATTGGTTCAATGTGACCTGTGTAAATTCTCTGGACGGCTTGCACATATAGACGGTAACGGAAGCGAAATTCAAATTCAAATCTATATTCCGTACGTAACATAGCTACAATTTGAATCGTCATTTTTTACATAAGGAACGTATCATCCGCCTAAAACTACTGCAGCTTCTCACAACCTTTATAGCCGGGGAAAAGGAGGTGTAAGAAAAACCTCGGCATAGGGCTTTAGTCGGTTTTTTAACACCCTGAATACTCCGTACAAAACTGCGTAGTCTAACTCACGAAGTCCGTACAAAGCCATGCCTCTCACTTTGAGTTCACAGGTTCGAATCCAGCGCAGTTTCTTAATTATCACATGCTCAGCGGTGAAGAAAAACATCGTGAGGAAACCCACATCCCCGAGAAATGCATTTTCAGAGGTATGTGAGCTAACCTGTATTAGGCGGGTTATCCCTGCGCGGGTTGGAAGGTCAGACAAGCAGTCGCTTCTCTTACGTGGAAATACATATTACCCGATATATTTAATAAGTTACCTAAAGACAAACAAACCAACATACTTACTAACACAAAAATAGCCTTGTTCAGGCTTTTAGATAAGCGTCTTATACTTTGAAAATAAATAAAGTGTGTTTGAACTAAAAAAACCGGACCTGTCAAATCTTCAGGTTAGGTAAGCGGACCCTGTGAAAAATAGGATAGAATAGAATAGTTTATTTGCCAGAAAACAGTACAATAAGATGTTGTTACAATTTTATGACCAGTGTTTTCAGCTTACACGTAAGCATGCAAAAATCAAATTGTCGTTAATATAAAAAAGAATGATAATCCATTAAAAATTAAATAAAATTAAAAATGTTAAAATCCAAATTTGAAATTTAAAAATTCCTTTACACTATAGAAGCGATGTTGCAGTAATCATTTTGTCAAATGTATTTTCAAAGAAGCGCTTGGTATTAACTTAAAATAATGCTAGGGAGATGATGAAACTCCGTACAAAAAAAAAGTTTACCATTTGCCGCCTATACACGTAAGTGTGAGGAAGACAGACAGTCATCACGTCACTGTCCACCTTGAATGAACTTGCGGGCAGGAATAAAGATGTAAGGTACATTGTCTATGACATTAGGTTAATTAGCGCCGTGCTCACTGAAGCACGGCCTCCAAACAGTGGCAAGTGTACCGCGTCGCATTCGTAACGCCACGCGCGGCTCCCGTGACGATTCACACGACGCGCCTCTGGCACGAGGGACACTCAGCGGCACTAAAAAAAAAAATCAAAAATATTTATTTTTCAAAATTGGCTTACAAAGTAAGTGAACTTTAAAAATTAAATTACATATTGGCCCCGATTCCTGCAGACACCGCCTAATTTTATTTTAGGTTATATCCGTCATTTTCGTATCCGTCGAAAAGGAAAGGGACGGATGATTCACAGCTCTTAATTTTAGGAAGAAGGAGTAAATTAATGTGTCGGGTTATTGACTGACGTAAAATTTTTAGACGGTTGGTTTAGATTTGTGCTTAAAATTGACGTGTGTTCCATAAATTTTATGCTTGTCGATTACCCGTCCCTTTCCTTTTCGGCGGATAAGAAAAGGACAGATATAACTTAAAATAAAATTAGATGGTATTTACAGGAATTAGCACCATTATGTAACTAGCTGTAAAAACTACTACCACATCGGAATCTGTAACGCTTTTTTTTACTAACATCATCAGCTCCCTAGCGTTAACTCCTGACGACCCGATTACTCTAGCTATAGCGCCGGCCAATCGGCTCGCGACAACATACACTTCCTTCATTCGGCGCTTAGCGCTACCGCCCACTAGGGTCGATTAATCATTTCAACTATGATCTCCTCAGACAACGCCCTGAGCCGAGGTTCGCGCCCAAGGGGGCGCCTTGGGCCTGTTGTCCTAAATGTTGTACCGGGTCAAAGCCTTCAGCGCTCCCTATTTGTCCGGCCAAGTAAAAAAAAAACACGTCAAAAAAAAAAACCGATCGTTAGCCCACTTTTCACAGGGTCCGCTTACCTAACTTGAAGGTTTGACTGTCTGACCTTCCGACCCGTGCAGGGAACCAGCTTAATACAGGGGATTAAAAGGGCCACATGAAAGCAATTCACCTAAAAAAAAAACAATATTTGTTTAAAAGCATTATTTGTTTGCATTGCGCACTTACTTTTACATGCGCAAATGTCAAATTGCAATCACATTTGTTTAGATGAATTGCAGACCACATCGAAATGTGGTCTTTTTAACCCGCCTCGTCTGCCTTTTGTCTATCCAAATAGCAAAATATTCCTTCAATTTAATATAGCTTACAAGATCCCACAGCTGGGCAAAGGCCTCCCCTTCCTCTTTCCATTTACACACAGAGGGGTTAAAATGGTCACATAGGAGCAATTCATCTAAGAAAGCAATGTTGCAATTTGACATTTGCGCATGTAAAATTAAGTGCGCAATGCAAACAAAATGTCAAATAGCAATAATGCTTTCTTAGATGAATTACTTTGATGTGGCCATTTTAAGCCCCCAGAACCGTGAAATTCCTTTATATAAGTAAAAATTATACATGAGTATTGAAGTTTAAACTTATTTGTGTGTGACTGTACACCTCGCATGGTAATGACCGTCGTGATAAATAGACTTATCATGACGATGACGGTGTGGAAACTTTGAAATTTGATAAGTGTATCGTACTTCGTTTGATACCTTTGGGCTATGAAGTTATCAATTATTCTGAATTTATTTGCGCAATTCAAAAAACAATTCAAAAAAACAGACGAATTACACCATTTTGTTATTCAAAAAAATACATTTTACTAAGTAGGTACCACCTACGTAACGAAATTTCATATCTTTTTGTTTTGACGTGAATTACTGTAGATTTGCCGCAGATTGTATTAACTGCTTGGCCGGACAAATGGGGAGCGCTGGGAGCTCTCACCCGGTACAAAACTTAAGACAACAGGCTTGAGGGTGCCCAGTTGGGCGCGAACCTTAGCTCAGGGCGTTGTCTGAGAGGAAGAATATTTGAAAAAAAATTCGACCTTAGTAGGTCGATAGCGGTAAGCGCTGAATGAGGGAAATCGTCGACCACGCCAGCGGGGTCGGTATCGGGGTTCTGAAGTGTTTAACGTCGCGAGCTGATTGGCCGCCTATATGGCTAGAGTAATCGGATCGTCGGGATCGTATATTATGTCTCTCGACTTTCATATCGATTATAAGTAAATAGACACCTCACTAGTATGCCGCCCCCTGACACTAGATGTCTATTTAATTCGCCCGGGTTATGTCGCATCGCCTAGTCTATGTTGACGACTAGAGCTACACCCATTAAAATTAGCAAGAAGCACTAAAGGCGTTCTTTATTTCTAAACACGTTCTAGGAACTGCCCGCTTGTTTTTATGGTCGCCTGGTATTTTTAGCGTAGAATTCGGCATCTTTGTGTAACGGCCGCGTTGGCCTTGTACCGGCGCATGCGCAGTTCTCACGTCTCGCGGCATCTTGCTTGACTGTAGGTCAATGTCTTTGTCTGTACGTTAGAAGATTGAGAGATGCACTGACATAAAATGAGCTTATGACTATATTCCTTATACATCCGTCGCATGATGAACTTAGTAGGTTGAAAAAAATCATCCCCCTAGAATTATCACGTTTTTCAAAGGGTCCGCTTACCTAACCTGAAGATTTGACAGGTCCGGTTTTTTACAGAAGCGACTGCCTGTCCGACCTTCCAACCCGCGAAGGGAAAACCAGCCCAATACAGGTTAGGTAACATACCTCCGAAAATGCATTTCTGGGGAATGTGAAAAATATATGAAAAATACAAATATATATTTTAATATTCCTTAATTATTTAATTACCCACTAGGGTGGTTCGAACACCTGTTGTCAATATCATAATCTTTTGTCTTTCTGTAAATATCCAGTTAGGACTTATAGCTTAGCGTTACATAAGTTATTTTTGGATATCACTACATAGTATAAAACAAAGTCGCTTTTTCTGTCCCTATATCCCTACATAACATAAACTGCCTATATACGTCCCACTGCTGGGCACAGGCCTCCCCTCAACCAACCGGAGGGGGTATGGAGCATACTCCACCACGCTGCTCCACTGCGGGTTGGTGGAGGTGTTTTTACGGCTAATAGCCGGGACCAACGGCTTAACGTGCCTTCCGAAGCACGGAATCATCTTACTTTTTCAGACAATCAGGTGATTCAAGCCTGAAAAGTCCTTACCAAACAAAGGACAGTCTCACAAAGTGATTTCGACAATGTTCCCATCGGGAATCGAACCCGGACCTCCAGATCTTGAGTCTAACGCTCTAACCACTAGACCACGGAGGCTGTTAATATATCCCTATGTACGTTTAAATCTTTAAAACTACGCAACGGATTTTGATGCGGTTTCGTTTAATAGATAGAGTGATTCAAGAGAAAGGTTTATCTGTATATTTATAACATCCATTAAATAGTGGACAAATATTGTTATTTTTGGGGTTTTTAATATAATGTTGTAAATAATTTCATTTTTTCCTCAGCACTGCACCCGAGCGAAGCCGCAAGTTTGAAATAAGACAAAATATTCTACGTCATTTTTGAAATTGACGTCGGGTGTTCGAACCACTAACATTTGTATAAGTACTTATCTTTAACAAAAAATGTAGATGTAATAATGTCTGAATACTTCCTTTTCGGCTCAACTGGGTTCAGCAGACCAGGGTAATGCAGACAGAATAATGACATTTCATAAACAAAGCCAATGACCTTCGACCTCAAGAATTTGCATCTTAAATGAACCGTTCGCAGTACCTAAACTGCACAAGTTTCAAATAAAACAAGTGATTTATAATGCAAGTACTGTTAGGGCAATTTTTCGTGCCTTATCCCAAAATCGGTGGCCGGCGTAAAATGAGCTCCAATAGGCACCAGTTGAGTGCAGGGCTTGGGGAGTGGCAAGGAAGTAGGAAAGGTCTGTGTTAAGTGGACACGGTAGTGTTTTGACTGTAGGCGTCAAATGACGGCAGGCGACGCGAATCGCATTTCGTGCCGAATTGTACAACAATGGCCCGTGATCAGATTTAGACGTCACGTGTTAAAATTCGCAGATTTCAGCGTTCCGCACCAGAAATTAATGAAAGGTGATCTTAATCTGTTAAGCTAGATTTTGTGTCATTGTTTAAAACGTTTCAAGCTGACTTTATCAACGAAATAGTATTTCAGAATCCTGATACCGACGCCGCCGGCGTGGTCGACGATTTCTTTCATTCATCGCTTATCGCTATCGATCCGCTATCCTCTGAGACGACGTCCTTTGCCGTGGTTCGCGCCCAACAAGGCATCCTCAGGCATGTTGTCTTGAAATTTGTACCGGTGAGAGCCGTAACAACAATTATAGGATGGGTGACCACAAAAAAAAAGTTTTCATCTCGAGCTCCTCCGTGCTTCGGCAGGCACGTTAAGCCGTTGGTCCCGGCTGCATTAGCAGTCGTTAATAACCATCAATCCGCACTGGGCCCGCGTGATGTTTTAAGGCCCGACCTTATCCATCCATAGGAAAGGCCCGTGCCCAACCCGCAGTAAAGTGGTGGAGTATGCTCCATACCCCCTCCGGTTGACTGAGGGGAGGCCTGTGCCTAGCAGGACGTACAGGACGTTTAGTAGGACGTATATAGGCTGTTTATGTTTATGCGTAATGTATACGGACGATATAGTGACTAAGATGGAGAAAGGAATGTTAAGTTGGTTTGGACACATAGAGCGGATGAAGGATAATAGGATTACGAAAGCAGTATATAAAGCGAAGGAAGACCTAGAGGGACGTACATTGACCAAATTGGAGATGTCCTTAAAAGAGGTTCAGTAAGATCTACTCTGAAACGGCGTGCGTGTATGAAACGATTGATTAATGTGGAGGAAGCAAGAGAAGTAAGTCACGATCGATGCAAATAGAATTCCATAGTTTCTGCCTACCCCGGTGGGAATTAGGCGTGTGTACGTGTGTATGTATAATGTATACGTACACAGCTCTGATCTCGAGTCATAAAAAACATGTAATATTTTTATCATGTGCCAGTCATGTATATTCCTAGAACTTTGTCAAGTGAAAGAGTAAACTTATGTACAAGGTGCAACACCCATTGATATCATACTTTGAGGTTTTCCCGGTCTGTATCATGTAATAACGTCATGAAATCTGATGAAGGACACGGTGACGTCATTATTTACAGACATATTTTCCTTTACATACATGTATACATAAACAGCCTATATACGTCCCACTGCTAGATCCACGGACTCATTACGTTCTCTATGTTATTCATAATCTTTTTGTCTGATCAAATGTAAAAAACATAATTTTATTTTCTAGAAGAGGTTATTTATTTATTTATTTATTTACACATATTTATTGCACTGACAGTTATACAACAAAACGTACAATAAAGACAATATTAGACAAAACACAACAACAAAAAAAAAATAGATTAAGAAATAAAAAGATAAACTAATTAATAGATTAGGTTATGTAAAACTAGATAGATTCTGAATGTAAAATTATTTGCTTCGAATACAGGCCTCCCCTCAATCAACCGGAGGGGGTATAGTGCATAGTTCACCACGCTTCTTCACTGTGGGTGGATTCGTTTTTTGACGGCTAATAGTCCCGATTATTCACTAACTCCGAAATTATTTTTACTTTTTCGATGATTCAACCTTGCAATGTCCTTACCAAACAAAGGACAGTCCCAAAGTGATTTCAACAAGATCCCTATCGGGGATCGAACCCGGAACCTTCAGAACGTGAACCCAACGCTCTAACCACTAGACCACGGACGCTGTTAATCACTTTATGTACTTATTAATTTCTAAAGTTTTTTTTTATTATTGTAAACATGCCACAAACACCAATGATGATGGGTGACGTCATCAGACGAGGAGTAGGCATTCTTGAGTCATTGGTTTTACAAGTGGTCTAAGGCGGAACTCAGAATAGTTGTGAAATGATCATTATAGTGAATCACGGGGTTATTGTACTGATGTGATGATGTGGGCGGATGCTATTGTAATTTCAACTTGATGGTGTACTTTTGGATTTCTTATAAGTAATAAGTAGCAATAAAACATTTATTCTCAATTTTTACCCGACGGCGGCGAAGCAAAAAGGAGGGTTATGTGTTTGACCGCTGTGTATGTATCAGAAATCAGAATAGAGAATAGTATATATATGTGTGTATGTACATCTGTTTCAACCTAACTTCTAAACCACCTGTCAGAATTTAACAAATGAGGCGTGTTGATCTTCCGGTGGTTAGGGGTGTAGGGACCCTAGTCTAGTTCCTATCATATTCATATATTTATTTGTATTTATCATACATTGTCATTATTTATCGTACATTATTAACATTAATTTTAGTTGAACATCAGTATTATTTTATAATAAACAATTTCAATTATATACTTAATTAATATTTTGTGTATCCAAGGGATACAAATAAATTAAAATAACAATAAGTAGTTAATATTTAATATGAACTAAATCAGAACACTTTACTATTCATCCGTCACCTAGATGGTGTATGTATAACGGATTCAGTGTAAAATGTAAATAAATTAGTCTTTTTTTCATTTACCATTATTTCCGAGGCTTCATTTCATTTCTGCCACAAGAGCTAAAATAATAACAAATAATTTATTACACAAACAGGAAAATACAAAAATATAAAAAAATAATAATGTATTTTCTTTAAATTATTGATTAATATTATATTCCCATACAAAAGTATTTACTAAGTTTTTTGTATTTTATGATACAAATAAACGTAAATTATCCTTTATAAAACTTTTTTAAGTAAGTAAGTATGTATATGTAAACCCTTCCTATTTTACATCTTCCACATGGGTGGATATTGCTTGTCTTTATTTTGATCAGAATAGTAACGGTATTATTCTGATCAAAATAAAGACAAGCAATATAAGTAGCCACATAATTTTAGACATAATGTAATCCAAATTTCAAACAACGATTATTTTTATATGTGCTTCTGCCAATATATATCGACATTTAATTTCGACAGCGCTATCTATATTATTTTTGGGGAACGTAGTCTCGAAAGTCTTCCATTCCACCACTGTCACGACAAGGTCCTAAGAGACAGCAGACTTCTCGAGGTAAGCTGCTGATCGCATTTTTTTTCTTACACCCCAGTCCAGCAGGAACTTATTCCAATAGGATAGTTTCCAACTAGCCAAATGAGTTACTTTTTACTAAACGTCAAAACACGAAATTACTATGGAATTTGAATGAAAAAACACACTGTGACGTAATAGAAAAACGTGACAGAATGTCGCACTTATTATTATTCCATTTTTCTTTATTAAAATTCATAAATAAGTTAAATAGAGAAAAGGAAACGTTTTTGTCACCGGGGCTAAAAAAGCCACTTTTGATGAATTATAATAACTGAGTTACAAATCGTAAAATGGCCACTTAAATAATAATAATAATCTATTTCATATTTCAATTCATATTACGATTCATAATATGCATTTCCCATTTTGACAGTTTTCTTTGGAAAGTCGTAAAATGGCCAACTTTCGATTTGGATTTAGATGAATTGCTAAAGTGGCCATTTTAGCCCCCCTGTTCTTATTTATAATTTAGTATTAATCAGAATTTCATAATTTATCTTTATTAATTTCTCTCCCCCATTCTCAGTAGTCTTACCTGTTGAATTACTGGGAATTTCCTTCCCAATAGACTTGTTGAATAGTAAGACTTCGCTGTTCCCATTAGTTTTACTTTAAAAAAATAATAATTCAGGTTACTTATCAATAAAAGCCGAAATATTTTTGAAAGCGGCATTCTGTGACGGTGCGTCAGTGTTGGTATGCCTCGATATTGGGGCAGATATCGAACGGGTTCCGATCTCGCGGAGAAACTTGCGCCTGCGTCGCGCCATTTACATGCGCGGATCATGGGTTACTTAGTGGTGTACTTGCTCGAATATTTACTGTTATATTCGCGTATCTCTATTCTATATCTAAGGTGATTGACTTTGTAGGAAAAAATCCGTGATGACCCTATTCCGAAAACGCGTGGCTTACATCTGTGTCACAGGTTCTAATCCCGGCGGCAAAGAACAAGAAAAAAAAGAAAAGAAAAAAAAGAAAAGAAAAAAAAAGAAACGAAAAAAAAAAGAGTAAATAGATAGAGTGGTTTCATGTTGTCGAATTTAGTGGAATTGGAGTGTGTAAATTTGAATTCCTGTTTGGATCGTAGATAATTGATATAAACGCCGCTCAATTTCCAGAAGTCTTTATAAACCTGACATTAAAGTTGGTGCGGTCGGTCATCGACCTCGCAACCCACAAGTTAGAACAACGGATAACTGACGCGAGAATTAACTCTAAAAAACATTAACTACTAATTTTGTGGACCAATTTCGATAATTTCAAGTGCCGAAAATATTTTTCATACAAACACGGGGATTGAACTTTATAACGAGAGTCCCTTCCAACTTAAAGTTCCCAGCGGTGAAATCTGCGCTTGCGCACACCACATTAACATGCGCGGATCACGAGTTACTTTAATAGGGTTACTGGATACATTTACTAGGTTATTAATCGTATTCTCTTCGTTATTTATAGAAGCACGGATTGAAAATATAACGAAATGATAATTGAGTTGTTTGTTTTTTCAATCTTCGGGTAATCTAGTCTTTAGGTACTTTCTATAGGTTACTTTAAGTATGAAAATGTCAATACATTAGGTTTACATACTTGCATACTGATGTTAATTCGCTAAGTAGTAGCTCCGGCAGTTTTAGGCGAAAGCGGTGTAATAAATGACGGTTCAAAGTGCAACTATGTTACCAACTGATTAAAAACATTTTTAAATTTATTCTTTTGAGTAATATCTACCCATTTCTACCTCATTATTGAAAATTCCACATTATTAACTCAGAATCATGGTCTGAATCATCCGTTCAGTATTCATTGCGATGTCACTAACACCATGTATTAAGCTCTATATTAAATATTTCATAAAAATTCCGATAGGACACTCCGTTATCGTATATTTTGTCGCAGTTATTTATTGGAACCGCGAATGTTTTCTGAGAAATGTCTCGGAGAAATTACTGCCGCGCCAGAGATAAGGCTGCATAGTACATTTGCATGCAACGCCACAGATGGTCAGGGTGAAGCTGTTTGGTGGATATTATGCCTACAATGTGGGTGCCTCTGTGAGACATCGACGTGATGGTGGGCACATTTAAAGTAATAGGAGAAATGGAATATATATTTTTTTTAATTATCTCATAGTTTTACTTTTATTAAAAGTTGGAGAAAAGCTTTTAAGATACTTATTAAAAACTTAAACATTGTTGCTTTCATTATGGACGTATATTTTTGCTAATTAAAAAAAAATGCTAATTAATCTTTGTTGAAACTTTCGACTTTTGATCTATCGATAAAATGTTCCTTTTGTTTACATTAAAATTATGAATTAATTATATATTTTACTAATTACTAAGTATATTAAATTACATATAATAAATATACATATAACACACTATACCACCCCGCACACCCCACTCTCTGCTCTCTGCTAACCCCGATGGGAAATAGGCATGAGTTTATGTACGAATGTGTTCATTTTAGGTTTCCTATCAGAACTGATATGACTTTGATTTAAAAGTGACAGTAGCTATCTTTCTTATTACTTGAAGTATAGCCCAGGCCATTTCGACTACGGGCGTGGATTTATGTGCGCATCTATAACAAAAACTTCCAACTCTCCTTCAAATGAAGCGGCGGCCTATCAGCGCGACGCATTATAGACCATTTACCTTACTAGAGCCACAGATAATAAGCCCAGCACTAGCTATCAAGGACAGGTTACTGAATTATTCCACTACATTTCTCACGGGTTTGCCTACTGTCTTATCTTTGGGAAAGTTTGATAAGTTGTTCTTTGATATCACGTCTTTGCGTAATGAGTGTTCGACAGGCAGCCACGTGATCGAGAGGGCGCGCCGGGGGGAAATTGTACTGCAGTATACGTAAATGGCGGTGCTCTGAGGTCGAGTAGAATTTTGAAGGTTTTCACAGTAAGAGAAATTGAAATGAGGTCGAAAGCTCGTCAGTTCTTTGTCTCTTTATAATTTTCTCTTTCGTTTGGGTTGTGAGATCTCATCACGGTGTTAGGGTTATTGAGCCGCCAAAAGCCCTTGGCTTAGCTCATGTAACGCCTAAGTACTTATTATTAAAAAGAACGACCAGTTCAGTACAATAGGCTAGTTTCCAACTAGTTAAATCAGTTAAAATTCAAATTCAAAAATATTTATTTTTCAAAATTGGATTACAAAGTTAGCGCTTTTTGAACGTCAAAAACTAAATCACATATTATGTAACTAGCTGTAAAACTACTACCACATCGGAATCTGTAACGCTGAGCGAAAGACGTGGACAGAAAACCTCCCAGCACAGGGCCCCCTAGTCCTACTGTTACTTTTTACTTAACGTCATAGAAAAACGTGATAAAAATATTATTACGTTTTTCTTGATTAAAATTCATATAATATAAGTTAAATAGAAAAAAGAACCTCCTAGTATGGCTTTGAAATAGACAACTCTGGGCGCCATCCCACTCGCGTCAGACAGAGTACTGAAGAAGGCAAGAGGGAAACCACTGCTGTATTTTTCCCTAAAAAGTAGCACGGAGGATGCTACACCAACAAGATCGTGGCTCTTAAATTAGTGATGATGAGAGAAAATAAAATGTTTGCTTTGGACTTCGTATCAACAGTGGCTGCAAGTTGTCTTTGATTACTTGTGGCTCTGCCCACCCCATTAGGGATTACGGGCGTGAGTTTATGTATGTATGTATGTATGTTTAGATCTGTCTTTATTTAGTAAACAGAATTTCATAATTTATCTTGAACCTAGTACACGACCCAATTATTGAATAAACGTCACAACACTAGCTTACGTACTTTGACAGATCTAATTCTTACTGCGCTTTAAGGCTATTGTAAAATGTTTTAAGTTTACACGGTTATTATCATAATTTAAAGCACATTGAGATTATATATCTGCCCGTAGAAAATTATGGATCTACCTACTCCACTCCAATCTCATCAGTCATCCCGTGATCATGGCACTTGCAACAGTGTCTAAATATCGGGAGTCTCATATCCCCATTTAAACGCGGTAAGAACCCGTTATTATGTGCTTTAATTATTGTAAAATGTTATCTTATTGAAATATAATAGCATAGTGATGTATCAATCGATATTAGCTCGATCGATTCTTTTCTACCTGACATTACTTACTTAAGTAAATATTAGTTGGGACTGCTTAACGTGCCCTACGAAACACGGATCATCTTACTTTCGGACGAAAGGGTGATCAGCTTGCGATGTCCTAACCAACCTTGGGTTAACAAAGTGATATATCCCAATCGGGACTCAGGATAGTAGAAACGTAATATTCTAACATCACCGTTGCTGAGTTACCTTAGGGACAGATATTATCCACGGACCTTTAAATTAATCCTTCTTACTTCTACATAGGGTCTGGTCCGTTAATTAGACTCGTGTACTTTTAATCAAGATTTTAAAGGCATGTTCGCCATTTCGTTGTTAGTTTTATGCCGTGAGGCAGAGGCGGCCCTAGGGCGGGCGGTGCGAGTTGTGCCACCGCACCGGGCGCCGAAATGGGGGGGGGGGGGGGGGGGTAATGAACCAAGGTTTAGGCTGCGTTTCCATTGACGCGGAGCTATGCGGAGATGAGCGGAGATGTGCAGATGGACCAATCACCGTGAGGGAAAGAGTGACAGAGCGTCTTCGTTTTTCGCTCTCTCGAACGCTGTGATTGGTCAAATCCGCACATCTCCGCTCTTCTCCGCCCATCTCCGCGTCAGTGGAAACCCGGCCTTAGATTGTGGCCACATAAAACTCACACCGGGTAGCTGTAAACAACATTTTTAAAAGATTTAAATAGGTACATTTCGGTGGCCCAAAACTTCTCGAAAAGTTTTGTATTTTAAGTGCCATTATGAGGTCTCGCATCAGCTAAATATTTTGCTAGAGCCGCCACTGCGTGAGAGCGTCTATTTTCAATTCACCTAAAATTTAATTTAGGAATAGGTACTATACGTATACTAAGGGAAAAGAGGCAAATATTGAGAGTTATTGAGGGCAGAAGATGCAAGATGATTGGACACTTAATAAGACACGACGAATTTATTAAAAACATCATTGCAGGGAAGCTACAAGGAAAGAAAGGAAGGGAAAGACCAAGAAGAGCTTACATGGAACAGATAAAAGAGAAGGCGCACTGGACCACAGAGGCCGTACACAATACAATTCATTATTAAGTACTTAATTATCGTTTCATTATTATCTCTTGTAAGGGCGAAATTATATTCATTTTATTTTTTAGAGCCATATGTATATTGTGTTTGGTGAACGTAGCCTGGAAAATTTCTCATTATATTTTTTTATTGGGTCTAATAATATAATGTATAATTATTTTTATTAAAAAATAGATATAATTATTAATAAATCATACAAGGTACTGTTTTTGTTTAAGATCGGCGGTAAGCCTTACAGACTTACAGTTCCTAATGATAACTAGAGTTTTTGTGAGTGTTAGTTCCACGTCGTTATAAGGTGGATGAACTTTCAAGTATCGAACCCAATTTTCTTTTGTTTTTTATTTGAAATCGGCTTTTCAAATGTTGCTTATATGGAATAAATTAGGTAATTACATATTTTATATACCTTTTAAGTTAACGGTTTAATCTCCCTAGCATTATCCCGTTTTTCACAGGGTCCGCTTCTCTAACTTGAAGATTTGACAGGTCCGGTTTTTTACAGAAGTGAATGTCTGTCTGACCTTCCGATCCGCGAAGGGAAAACCAGCCCAATACAGTTTAAATCACATACGTCTGAAAATGCATTTCTCGGAAATGTGGGTTTCCTCACGATGTTTTCCTTCACCGCTGAGCACGTGATTTATGATCCAAACATGAATTCGAAAACAAATTCGACAATCATTGGTTTAGGCCTGTGCTGGATTCGAACCTGCGACCTCAAAGTGAGAGGCAAGCGTTCTACCAACTGAGCTACCACAGCTCAGTCACAAAAAAAATACGGTTGAATGGCGGTTTAAAATAATTTATTCAGGAGAATAAATCATAATTGATTGGTGATAAGGATATCACCCCTATTACAGTAAAATCTGTGATAGATCTGTTCGGAGAACGGACGATAAGTATACGGTCACGAGCAATTATATGTGTACACTTTGATACCATGTCACATTAACTTTTTTGACAAATTGAACTGTAGGTCTCACTAAATGTCAAATACGTTAGTGCGACAGAGTCCTAAAGTGGGTACATTATATTGCTCATGACTGTACATCTGAGTGTCGGGGTCGAATTCCGGCTCGGACTGGAAACCACTGAATTTGACTTTGTGAGTATGAATTTATGTTTAGGTCATAGATAATTGATATCACGTGGTTTCCAGGATTTGTGCCCGGTTAATGGAAATGGGCTCACCCCTATTACATTTTATAATGGCACCTGTATATACAGGAGTGAGCCCATTTCCATATTGGAATGGCTATGAAGTTACTGAGTATTATCATAGCTGGCGAAGGGTGGGTGGACCACACACCTTTGACTACCCCTCGGGGATACAGGCGCGTTATGTTGTTACTCTGCTTCTAATCCTGGACGTGCTAGGACATTGACTACCTAACGAACTCCGTGGTCCAGTGGTTGAGCGTTGGTTCCACGATCCGGAGGTCCTGGGTTCGATTCCCGGTGAGGACATATCACAAAAATTACTTTCTGGTCCCTAGTTTGGTTAGGATATTGCAGGCTGATCACCTGATTGTCCGAAAGTGAGATGATCCGTGCTTCGGAAGGCACGTTAAGCCGTTGGTCCCTGTTACTACATACTGATGTAAGTAAGTAGTCGTTACATGAGCCATGTCAGGGGCCTTTGGCGGCTCAATAATAACCCTGACACCAGGGTCGATGACGTTGGTACTCCACCTCACAACCCACACGATAGTATTTGCAATATTTAGTATTAGCATGAAAATACTATAAAAACTATTAGTAATTAGCCATCCGCGTTATTTACAAGTTTAAGTAAGTGTACTTATTATGATTATACCATCAGATGTAAGTATACCTATTATTTAGAAACGTGGGTACCTATCTATGACGTCATATTATTAGGAATACGCCATACAATTTCCTCGTGCCGTTCGCAGACTAGTCTATAAACACTTCGTCTCGAAGCAATTACCGAATTCTCCTAACTGGAAAACTTTATCTTCTACATCAAACAAATCGACGCAAGCGGCGTAATTCATTTGGAAAATTCGTATTTTACTGCAGATCTAACACAGAACAAGTACCTACTAAATAGTGACTACAACTCTATCTATGTTATTATAACCCTGTATAATAATTTTGGCCATGTTAGAGACAACGCATAAGTACTTACCTACTACTTGCTTTCATTAGATCCCTAAGAATAAAAGCAGTAAGGATTCTTTTAAACCCAGATGTGAAATTATACCATATCTAAGTGGCCCCGGACAACCCAGATACGAGCTTATTATACGTGAGAAATTTTAAATGAAAACATTCCATATTCAAATACGAAAGAAATAGGAAGTACCTAAATATAACATGTAGTTTAAACGGCCGTCGTGAGATCCGACGCTTCTATATTCAAATTCAAACGTAACGTCCGCGAATGGTTTGGCAAAGATGGCGACCTTCTCGAGTGGTCGTTATAAGCCCAATGCGGGGTCGATGGCCGCGCGAGCAATGCAGATGCGTTCACATGTAGCGCTACAACCTCCCACGTGAGAGCGGAGCGAGGTATGAGAGGTAGCGGGAGCGGACAGCGGATGGTCAAGGACAAGTTGATTTTTAAGAGGGGGTGGGGAGATGCGTGGTGTGAAATATCATCATCATCAGCCGTACGAGGCCCACTGCTGGGCATAGGCCTCCCCCAAGGATCTCCACGACGATCGACGGTCCTGCGCTGCCCGCATCCAGCGACTTCCCGCGACCTTCACCAGATCATCGGTCCACCTTGTAGCGGACCTACCCACTGAGCGTCGTCCGACACGTGGTCGCCATTTTAAAACTTTTCCGCCCGTGTGAAATATACTTCGTAGTTAGTAAGTAGTGACTGCGGCAGTCACATCTTTAGGTCAGGTAAGTTTACCCTGTCAACGGGTTAATATTAAAGTGTATAAATTCTTCAGATATTCCTTGGGCAATTAAATCTGAAAACAAGGGCAGAGTAAATCTATACTGTTGACACAAGTTTGTATCCACGATAGAGTGAGCTTCCAAACACGCAGATTTTAAAAAACGTAGAGCAAACGCTCGAGTTAGCTATCACACAGACTTAATTGAATCAAAAGTCAATCATCTGCAAATGTATTATTAATATAAACCGATGTCGTTTGATACTTACAGGACAAGAATTGGATTGTTTAGGGTTTTAACTGAAAATAATAAAGTTAACGTTTTATTGCTGTTTAGATAGAATAGAATCGATATGACTAATTTCGACTGATACATCCCTATGCTAATGAACGTCACAACACTGGCTTACGTACTTTGACAGATTATGTGTTTCGGATCTTATTCGTACCGCGCATTAAAATGTAATCACTAATTGTACTGAACTAATAGTTCTGGTTAATACTACAAACTTACGTTATTAAATAACTTGTAATGTACCCTCATTGATTTAAAAGTTATGTTGCGGTTGCAGTTTCTTGTCATTTCTTCTCCTCAGCCATAACACCTTGCGAAATGACGTAAATTCAAAAATGTTACATTGACCTGCAACAAGTTTATCCATGATAATTACATTGAATAAATGATTCTGATTTCTGATTTCATCAAATCAAATATACTTACTTACAAACGTTAATAAAACATTTAGCAACTGTACAAATAGGCGGCCTGACTGCAGATACATCCGCAGATAACTACATCTTTTTTAGTAGTTTATGAACAGTTACATAAAAATATTGCATATTATTGACTATATCTTAAGACATAGACCACAGGTTTATAAGAAGTCCGCCTACACAATGAGGTCTGGAGGTAAATCCGCGGCGATGGAGAACTTTTTGTCGGCGTTGAATTGGGCGCTCGTTACGATCTCGCCGGCGCGGCGCGGGCGCAGCTATACGCTACATCACTATAAGCTAGCCTTCTAATAATGTTACATCATATAATACACATTCTAGTCCTTTTGAGATGGAAAATTCCTTTCAATATTTCTGCATTGAATGTTAAGACTTGTGTTTAGTAAGTACTGGTAAATATATCGTCATAAGTACTTTAATCCCTTTTAAGGGTTCGTGGAAAAGTACCTGCTAGTGATAATACTTTGTACTATTATCCTTTGTCTATTGTTTTCTTTGCGCGTTATGCGAATATTGTTAACGCAGGTAAACACTAAAGAGAAAAAGGAAAAGAAAGAAAGAAAGGAAAAAGGAAATGATGTAAAGGATTAAAAAGATAGTGCATAATGAAACAATACCTAGAAGTCATAAAATGAGTTAAGTAACCTAACCCTCGCGGCCTGACAATCGCGTCGCGCTCATTGCGAATTATCGGAGGCTTTTGCCTTCCTAGTTATATCCAGGTAGATAGCATTTGCTGCGACTATTGTTCGAAATCCTGGATATCGCGGTGCCGTTGTCGTGCAGAGCCTGCGGATCCTTTGTTCATCGTTTTGAAGCTGTCGGCTTTAAAACGTTACCTAAAACTTTATTCATTAATCGGATAACTGCACGGTTTAACACTTCATACAAACAACCTCGTTTTACACAGACACCACACATTGACATTATCGTACAGGCGGATCTGTGTGTGACGTCTGACGCCATAAGAATTAAGTCTTAAACTGTGTTCGACAGGGGGTGAGGTAACCCTAGCCCAGACGCTGGTGGGGAGCGGAAAGTTGCCGTTCTATTACATGGGACTGAAGCATAGCTGGCGAGGAGTGCGTGTATACATTATACACCTTTGCCTACTCCTTTGGGAATATTCGCTAACCTACTACTAAAAAATATTTTTTAACCGTTCTAAATCCCGAATCCCGGTGGGGACATATCACAAAAATCACTTTGTGATCCCTAGTTTGGTTAGGACATTACATGATGATCACCTGATTGTCCGAAAGTAAGATGATCCGTGCCTCGGAAGGCACGTTAAGCCGTTGGTCTGACTTACTACTTACTGATGTAAGTATGTAGTCGTTACATGAGCCATGTCAGGAGCTTTTGGCGGCTTAATAACCCTGACACCAGGGTTGATGTGGTTGGTACTCCATCTCACAACCCACACGATAGAAGAAGAAGATTAATTCTAAGAAGTGCACCAAGCCTAAATCAAACATAATTACTTATGCAATCCGATTTCAGGAAGAATTCTACAAACATTGATTTTGCCTTTCATTTAAGTAGTCTGATTTCGTGTATGAATACTAACAAGTGCGCGGTTAACTGGTTTATAAGAAACACAATTTCCCTAACTTCAGAAACTTCTCAATCTTGTTAATTTCGGTCGATACCATTTCTAAGACCGCTTAACCCTTACTAAGTGTCATTAAAATGTTTAAGGATTGTGCTCAAATATTGTTGGAACATTCCAACATTCCTTGAGTGGTCATTTCAGTACTTAGTAATACCAGCTGTTCAGGTTTTTGATGTTAAAATTAGTATTAGTATTAAAGTTAGTATTTCAATGCCGGTATGCCTTTCAACATTATAGTATTTAGTTATAGGGAAAACCCGCTATAGGCGAATGAAGTTATAACTCTCTCGTACTAGTTCTTCAGAATGGAACAATTGTCCGATGTTGACCGCCCTGTACCATTGATTGGTAACTTTCTACATTTTCTAGGTTCGTACAATGGCGGGTGTGTCGATCGTGATCGTGACTTAGAGACGTCGTTACACGTGACGACACTCTAGCCTCTTTTACGTGTTTATACGTCAATGGGTATTTAGCTCTTTTAGTGGGTTTGCCTCGACCGGAGAAAAAGGGAGCTCTGAGGGCTCTCACCCGGCGCTACCCTCAACTACACCCCGGCTCGGACAACCTAAATAAATAAAAATATTCTTAACGTCAACTTTCGCAAAGGACGGTCATAGGATGGGTGACCACAAAAAAAAGTTTTTATCTCGAGCTCCTCCGTGCTTCGGAAGGCACGTTAAGCCGTTGGTCCCGGCTGCATTAGCACTCGTCAATAACCATCAATCCGCACTGGGCCCGCGTGGTGGTTTAAGGCCTCTCCTCCCTCCCTATCTATCCATAGGTAAGGGCTGTGCCCCAGCAGTGGGGACGTTAATGGGCTGATGATTCTTAACGTATACTACCTAACGTGTAAATGAGAGCGAGACAGTTCGCGGGCTGTCCCCCTTTCTCCTTAGCGTCCTACGGCTATTTAAAACTAAAGTAAGACCCAGAGGGGGTGAGATCGGCACCCGATACGAAGTGGTGCGGGGCGAAGTGATGCCGTTCTGTAACTATAAGGAAAATGTCGATGTCAAGTTGCAAACTTCGTTTTGACGAATCGGTAACGTGTAACTGGCGTAAGAACCCTCAGCGCTCCCCATTTGTCCGGCCAAGTAGTTAAACCCATATGCGGCAAAACTACAATAAATCACGGAAAAAAAACCTTGCATTTCTCGCAGGCACGCATCGTCCTTGGCGTGTTTATTAAATTCGGGAGTACGAAATGTTTGCAACTTGGTTAACCCTTGGCCCACCCCGGACACTTCATATAAACAACCTTGTTTTACACAGACACTACACATTGACATTATCGTACACTGTTGTATGTGACGTCTGACACCATACGATTCAATTTTAAATTTGAAGTGTGGCGTTCTGGAACGCACGCCTTATTTTATATTTCAGTTTATAATAAATATTGTCGTTAATTTTAGTTATAACGTCATCATCATCAGCCGTATGACGCCCACTGCTGGGCATAGGCCTCCCCCAAGGATCTCCACGACGATCGGTCCTGCGCTGCCCGCATCCAGCGGCTTCCCGCGACCTTCACCAGATCGTCGGTCCACCTTGTAGCGGGCCTACCCACTGAGCGTCGTCCGACACGTGGTCGCCACTCCAGAACCTTTCCGCCCCATCGGCCATCGGTTCTCCTCGCTATGTGTCCTGCCCACTGCCACTTTAGCTTTGCAATTCTTCGAGCTATGTCGGTGACTTTAGTTCTCCTGCGGATCTCCTCAACGTTATAACGTAATGTTATATTAATTATAATGATAGTTATAATGTTTTTAATGGTTTTTGAACGAATCCTATTATTAGTGGCATGGCAACACTGTCGGGTTCCGAATGAGACTGTCATTCGGCTCTGGACTTTTCTGTAACGAAGTTTAAATTACAGCTTTTTGTTGGACACTTACTACTGTTTTAATTATTCTCCATCACCTTCGCCTTGGGAAGAATTGGTCGGCCACTACACTGCGATCGAACCTATTGCAGGCCCCAAAGAAGTATGTTTGAGGGGATAAGGTAACCCTAGCTCAGACGCTGGTGCCGAGAGGAGAGTTGTCGTTCTATACGTAGCATTATTTCTTATTCTATGCCCTTAGATATGACGTGTTTGCTGTTGCGACACGATTGGCCGCCTCTATGGTAGGTATAATAAGTTAAAAAGTTTCGTTTTACTCATAGTATGTACCAATTTTAATACACATTAGTATAGCGGGTTATGCTTGAAACGGTAACAGACAGATCGAGTTATTTTCACATTTATTAATACTATAAATGGATAACCGATAGAATTTTAGTTCAAAGCCGGTTGTAGCACATGCTCTCGATACAAGTTCGGGGCATTGACCCATTCAAGGCTTCATATTACTTGTATGACAACAACCTTTTGTAAATCAATCAAGCTTCTCCGAGCCTCTTTTATTTTGACCGACGATAGATTATGTGATGACAAAAAATGTAGAAAGGATATTAGCGGGATTGGAGATGGCGTGCCGTTTTGTCTAGCTGTAATGCCATTTTTTAATAACCATACATAAATTATTTACTTTTTTGGTAAATTTTATGAGAATTCAACATATTATGCGAGTCTGACAGACGTATTGACTTATTCTGCAGCATCTTTGACCATACTAAAAAAAGCTCATAAGTAGTTTCCTTAACAGTATGACATTTACTTTATTGTTAAGTATTTATTTATTTGCTTATTTCTTATTTATATTAAGACTCTGTTCGATCTTTTACCCACTTAAATGTTTAATGCAACATTTTGTTTACCTATGGTTTGTGTAAAGTTTAAGACGTAAGAACTTTAATTGTTATGTATAACAGAACAGATATTGTCGATTTTTGATGACGTCATCAGGAGTAGGCGCGTAATGATAGGATATGTGTTTTCAGTGTTAGAAGCATTACAGTTGATGAAAATAGAGGATCAAACTTAGAAGAACATTACATAGGGTGTTAGTGACATCGTAACGAAAACTTTGATGGGTGATTCGGACCATGATTCTGTGTTGATATCAATTGGAATTTTCCGTCGCAAAAGTATAGAATTGAAAAAAAATTGAAATAAAACCATGAATTTCGCAACGGAAAATTCCACGTGATATAAACTCAGAATCATGGTCTGAATCATCCTTCACAGTATTCGTTACGATGTCACTAACACCCTGTATATATATTTTTTTTACAAAATATTATATTACTGTCTTTGAAAAGCCCCACAATGAAAAGTAACAAACAATAGAAAAAGTTTATGGGCACAATTGCTATTGTAATAAAAAATAACAACATGCCATGTACTCTATTCATTTTTATTTTGTGTTATCAACCGTTATCATTGTTTAATATATTAATAATGGCTTCAGCCGTACCGACATTTTTGTTTCCGAACAATTAAAACCTAAGACTCTTCAAAGTTGAAGGTAAATTTCTAAGAAAAAAAAAAACTTTACATCCAGTGATGTTTTCTTTGTAACTATTTAATAGTAAGAACACTGGCTGATTTTATTTTTCAAACTGTTCTTTCTTGTACTCAGGTGTTATCTGCCTAAAAATTAGGTAATAAAGTTCTCTTTACATAAGTTTAGTGCCTTTTTAGTGCCGGGAACATTCACACTTTGGGAACGGTGATACCTTCCTTTTCGTCGCATGGTAATTTTCTATTAATGTGGATATCCACATATAAATATATGTAGGATATGTATTACAGGTATCAGGCAACCGCGAATATATTTAAAAAAAATAATAACACGCTTATATTTATGCGTTGTTATACTTGTGGAATATCTATGTATTCGGTACCTACCTATATCATACTTATAATGAATCATAATTGTTGTCACTTTATTTACATAAATACTACCTATTTCCCACTGAGGTAATATATTAGATTTTTTGTACATTTCATTTATTTTGTTTTTTTTCGACGTGATTTACTTATTGAAATTTGCCGCGTTATGGCTTT
The DNA here is from genome assembly GCF_024362695.1 of Pectinophora gossypiella. Classification (NCBI taxonomy): domain Eukaryota; kingdom Metazoa; phylum Arthropoda; class Insecta; order Lepidoptera; family Gelechiidae; genus Pectinophora; species Pectinophora gossypiella. The sequence continues at coordinate 2,404,917 of NC_065405.1, forward strand.
CACTATGGCTGACATATTTTACTTAGTCACAGTATATTTCGTCGCATTTTTTTGTAAAATTACATTCTGACGTGAACTTCGATTTCTTTGAATTAATTGAAATTAATCCGGGTACAAAAATTGAGTCTTCAATTTTTTACTTGGATTTAAAAGTAGCGTGTCTATTGCGAGAATTTAATTATAAACAAAATACATCCGAATCTGATTTATTAAAAGAATATATCCGTTTGTCCCACTTTTTATTTTTTTTAGAAGTATATGTGTAACTAAAGCCACATACGCTTTAGTTATACAAACTTACATACAGACAAAAAAAAATCGTGTTGATGGGATACTCTTAAAAACATATTTTTGGAATATTATGTAAGTATGTATATAAAACGGTTCGATATTTAATTTTGTGCCAAACGGCCACTGTGACGTGCCTAGGTTCAAGATAAATTATGAACTTCTGATTACTAAATAAAGACATCTAAAATTAACGAAAAACGTAAAAATAAGTCCGATATTTGATCACGTTTTTCTATGACGTCACAGTGTGCTTTTTCATTCGTGTTTTGACGTTTAGCAAAAAGTAACAGATTTGACTGGTTGGAAATTAGCCTATTCGGGCTAACTCCTCTAAATGCCTACTATCTTGTACTGATTTTATATAAGGTTATATTACTTCTACAGGCTGTGTGGTGTGACGAATCCGCTATAAATAGCCGTGACTGACATACATCGAGGCTGGCCCTATGCGTGATACTGGTTTTAATATGTTCTTGTGTAGGTTATGATTCCACATCATTATACATAGACCTACGTCCAGGGTATACTGAGCCACCACCACAAGGTTTCTAACCATTTTTAAATGGATAGTAAACATATTTATTACGTTAAAAAATATATATTTATTTTTGAACGTAGTGAATAATAAATAAATAATATAGTTTTTTAATAGAAAAATAATTATAAATTTAATTTGAACTATTTTTGTAAATTGAGAATTTATGTAGTACCACACAAAGTGTTTTTTCAACTGTCTACTTATATATTAATTAAATAATAATTTGCCCATTTAACTTGTAAAGGAATTCTTGAAGTAATATAGGTTACAAAAATAATAAATAAATTTACTTAGAGTTGAAATTAATTCGTATAATGAGGTTCTTTCCATGCTACGTTCACCAAAAACAATATAGATGTATCCATGTGATAATTATCTATTTTCTCATTACTCGGGTACATAATTATTTCAAAATAATTGTGCCTTGATATTTGTATGCTTATTACTTTTATTTATTTTGATCGGAATAATAATGGGTGGAAGATGTAAATGTGCCTAGGTGTAATAAAAAGGATAATTTATATATTCATACCTAAAATGAAAGATAAAAGATGCATATATTATCCATGTAATTAGAAGGTTAAATGAAGAAAAATCTGAACAGCGCCGTCGATATTGTCTTTGAGGACCGTAGCCTAGCAAATCCCTCCTTCGTATTTTTAAATAACAATAGCCATAAAGGAGTACGTACCAAGGACGAGTACAGAAGGCTCAGACTAAATAAATAAAAAATCGCAACCACGGGAGCGGCATTCTGCGCTGTTCGCCGTGCCGCACGGACGTCCCGCTCCCTGGCCAGCCCGCTCCGCCACCGCTGCCAACCGGTTCCCCGAACCCGCACCTGGCTACCTGCGTTGCGACCCTTGCCATTCGAGTCGCCATTGTTCTTCTCAGAACACTTTCGGCTCATCTTAGTTTCAAGGTTAAATAAACGACTGTTATTACAGTTTACATCGATATTTAACTTAAAACCACAGTTTCGTGGTCCTCAGTGGATACCTAGCGGTGCTAACTAAGCTGAGTGGAGCGTAGACCCGGGACGCTCACTTGTCTCACTTTGAGACAAGTACAACCCGGACGGGGCTAGGACCACCGGCCTTGGGGACTACCCTAGTCGACCCTAGCTGTCACCCGGGGGAGAGTGACCATTCTCTTCCCCTTATCACTTCTCTTCGTGTTTCGGGGTGTAAAAACCCTCCGCACTTAGAGCATAGGAACCCTCTCGCACAATAAGATCGGCGAAGGGATACAAGCTTAGGGCACACTATTAGCACACACCCTCTTTGCCAACCCCATCAAAGAGGCAAAACTCATATTCTACACAACCTCGAGAAATCCCACTCGAGGCACGTTAGTGAGTCTAAGAGATTTTTCTTTGGCATTATTTAGTCAGTAGCGTCCCCTATCTTTCTTAATAATGGCGGACGAAAGGGAGGCGCATATATTATATGCCTTGGCCAACCATCCTGAAGAGGTTTGGGCTATAGCCGTCGCCAGCGCGCGGGTAAATAGAGAATTTTACGAGTCTTTGTGCCAAGTCGACCCGATGGTAGCCAAGATCATTGCGGATGCTCCCTCTTCCTGTCCCGAAATGTTAGCCGATCTTACGCCCGAAAATACTATTTCATCTCCCGTCGCGTCTGTTTCCGCTCCCGTTACTAGTCTTACTGTTGACGACCCTAATTATGAGTCTGATTCATCAACATATTTCTCTTGTGATGAAGAATTCTCGGTGGTTCCTGATAACGTAGAGTCATTCCCTGTTTCTATTACCCCTCTCCCAACTAGTTCTACGGTAGCCCTCAGTTCGACAAAGGTGAATGGTGACGATCAAGTTTCCAAATTTCCACTAATTATCCCTAAGGATATATCCAGGCAGAAGAATGAGGTCTTAGTACCCGATACGCCTAAGATCCATGTTAGCTCTTCAAGTGAACATCAAAAGCTCACTTCAGTTCCTAAAGGCCAGATACAATCCCTTTCGGAGAATCGGACCTTCCAAGTAATTCTGAGGGGAATACATAGAAATATGAAAATGTCAACAATTAAATTAGATCTTTTAAACAGAGACTTTCCGATCCTTGAAGTGCATGGTATATACCGTGGTCATACCCGCTACACCAACATGGCCTTACTCATTCTTAAGAAGTCAGACGAGGGCGAAAGAATCTTTGATTTGAAGTCTTGTTTCTGTGCGTCAAATTTGAAAGTCGAAGTCCCCCATAATAGAATGTACAAATCACAGTGCAACAGGTACCAATTTTATGGGAGCCGGCCATTCTGTGCACAATGTAGGCCCCTAAACGAACAATTCACATCGGATTCTTTCCAAGATAATCCCCCCTCTGACCATCAGATTACCAATAAAGATTTAGCTGTTCAGAAAGTTCCGCAACTCGATACCTCTCCAGCCGTCTTGGCCTCTTCCTCGCAATTAGCTCAAGAGATCCCTTCTCAATCTCTAGCGTCTGTCCTTCAGGCTAAAAGTACCAGTGAGGAGTCCCTCGCTCCTATTCCCAAACCCGAGTTGGACTCTTTGTCTTTAAAAGTTCAGGATGTGCTTCGGAGTTTAACCAGGCACTCCACCAATGCGGCAACTTCTCACGTACGTCGTACCTTTTTACAGTTAGTCGCTATAATTATGTTTACCTTAAAAATGGCTTACAAATTTTCGAAAATCACGATAGATATGAATGAAATTACGCAGGAGAGAATAGTTCATGAGTTAATTCTATGTCTATTCGATGACAATGACTTAGAAGAGTTTAGGCATGTTACTGAGATTATTAAAAACACTGAGGCTAATTATCTTGCTTATAAGGACGCTGAAGTAAAACTCAATAAGATAGCTAAAGATTTGGCTTTGTCTGCTAGAGATCCGGACCATATTCGTTCCAATGACTCCTCATCCGTTAACAAACCGGATGACTTTTCTAAAAACTTGGCATTAGTGTTACGTGTTTTAGATTATGCAGAGAAAGACGAATATAAAACCGTTAAGAAAATACTTAAAAAAGGAAGGGCTGACTACCTCGCTTATAACGATGCCAAGCTTAAGTATGACAAGTTAGTTGACTCTCTGGCTACTAAGTATAATGCTGGTGATTCACGAATTGTATTGTAAGGATGTGGTCATTAGATATTTTTTCATGGAGTACTTTACATATTTAATTTTATACTCCACCCGATGCTAGTTCGACTAACATAATGTACTTAGACTAAACATTTCGCTTTTTTATCATTAGTATTCTTAAACTTAGTCTCTCAGTTTTATTCATCGTTTTTCTTCAGTGAGGTACTGGCCAGTATCCGATTTACGATCCCTGACTAGACCAAACTATAGGCGACCAATCAGCTCACGACAACAAACACTTCAAACTCATTACCAACCCCGCCGGTGGGGTTGAAAATTTATCTTTCAGCGCCTATCGCTCGCGACCCACTTTGGGTCGCTCTTAGTATGATTTTTCTCAGACAACGCTCTGAGCCGAGGTTCGCGCCCACCTGGGCACCCTCAGACGCGTTGTCTTAAATTTATTATCGGGGAGAGCCTTCAGCGATCTCCGTTTAACCGGTTATGTAAACGCCATCAGAGGCGACAAAAAGATAAATTGAGGATTTCCTCCGTGCTTCGGAGGGCACGTAAAGCCGTCGGTCCCGACTGTTGACTCAAGTCAATGGTCGTTAAACAAGCCGGTGGCCTACGGCTCAAAACTTTAAGAACTGGGTTCAACCCACTGAGCAGTGTATTGGAATACGTTCCATACCCCGACAGCTTCAGCTTAGGGGAGCACACGAGCCCATAAGTGGGTCAATTTTTAAAATTTATATTTATCCAAGGGGTAATATCCTTTTCTGGAGCCTTGATAGGTCCACTTCTGGGCTCAGGCCTCCCTTCAAGCAGTCAAAGAGGGTATGGAAATTATTCCACGGCTTATCTTTATTTTTTGACGTGACTTATTGTAGATTTGCCGCAGATGGCATTAACTACTTGGCCGGACAAATGGGGAGTGCTGAAGGCTCTCACCCGGTACAACGTTTAAGACAACAGGCCTGAGGGTGCCCAGGTGGGCGCGAACCTCGAAAAATATTTGAAAGAATTATTCGACCCTAGCGGGTCGATAGGGATAGGCGTTGTTAGAGGGAAATCGTCGACCACGCCGGGTCCTGAAGTGTTTAGTGTCGCGAGCTGATTGGGCGCCTCTATGGCTAGAGTAATCGGTTCGTCGGGATCGTATCCACGGTTTATCATAAACTTATGTGTATGTACCGGATACACCCATATTAGGTATGTACACTTCTGGCTGACAGTCTTCATAGCCCAGTGGTTGAACTTGGGCTCCCGATCTGGAGGTCCCAGGTTCGATTCCCGGTGGGGACATATCACAAAAATTACTTTGTAGTCCCTAGTTTGGTTAGGACATTACACACTGATCACTCGATTGTCCGAAAGCAAGATGATCTGTGCTTCGGAAGGCACGTTAAGCTGTTAGTCCCGGTTACTATTTCCCGGTGTAATTACGTAACCGTTATACGAGCTATGTCAGGGGCCTGTTCCCAGACGACGCCCTGAGCCAAGTATCAATCGGGTTAAAAAAGGCAGTTGAAAAGGCCAGTCTAAAAGTTTTATCTTATAATAAAAATCGATTTTGTAAGCATTAAGTTCATGATATTTAAATATTATTTAAATATTTTTTTATGCAAGTTATCCGGTCCACGAAGAAACTTGTTTGAAAATGTCAAGATTCCGAATAAAATCGATAAATCGCAAATATTCTCCAATCAATCGCTTGATTAATGAGCTAACTATTGTACCTAAATTTAGTTACTTAATAAAATTGATGAAATAGAAGCCACGAGATTGGATACGGCGGCAGTATGCGTACTTTTTGACCATAAGTTGCAACCAGGAGTTTATGAATGTTGTCGTTATCTTTAATTGTGGTATCAGTTACGTATTTATATGTGCTAATGTGTCAAAACATGTACTGTTGATTATCATGTTGATAACCTATAATAAATAAATAAAATAAAATAATGTAGGTACTGTAGAGTATGTGATGATGTATACGTATGAATTTAGTAGAAGTGTAGCGGTTCAGAGGATTCTGACGATTCCCGGTGCATTCAGTTTATTTCAAGGCGGAGAAAGAGACACAAGACAAAATTCACCTCCGTGGTCCAGTGGTTGAGCTTTGGGCTCACGATGCGGAGGTCCTAAATTCGATTCCCGGTGGGGACATATCACAAAAAATATTTTGAGGTCCCTAGTTTGGTTAGGACATTACAGGCTGATCACCTGATTGTCCTAAAGTAAAATGATCCGTGCTTCGGAAGGCACGTTAATCAATGGCTGACGTAGCTTAGAGCCCTGTTGTCTGTGAGGAAACTGACGCGACCTTGTTCGATATAAGGGCATTTATTTATTACAATATTGCTTATTATACACATTATAAAGGGCCTCTGTGGTCCAGTGGTTGAGTGTTGGGCTCACGATCGGTCCTGGGTTCGATTCCCGGTGGGGACATATCACAAAAATTACTTTCTGGACCCTAGTTTGGTTCGGACATTACAGGCTGTTCACCTGATTGTCCGAAAGTAAGATGATCCGTGCTTCGGAAGGCACGTTAAGTCGTTGGTCCCGGTTACTATTTACTGATGTAAGTAAGTAGTCGTTACATGAGCCATGTCAGGGGCCTTTGGCGGCTCAATAGTAACTCTGACACCAGGGTTGATGAGGTTGGTATTTCACCTCACAACCCACACGATAGAAGAACTTAATTAAAACCATGCAAGAGCCTTTGTGAAAATTCACATTCGGGTGTAATTTTTGTTGACCTTGCAATAGACAACTTAGTTTCGATCAAATTAAAATTGTGATCAGTAATATATGTTTCGAAGAAATCGAGGTTTTATTGAAGATAATCACAACAGAATACGATTGATTAGAAAGGCGCTTACGTGGTTTTTCTATATACGTATACTAGCGATCCGCCCCGGCTTCGCTCGGGCGCAATGCTGAGGAAAAAGTGAAATTATTTACGACATCACAATAAAAACCTCAAAAATAACAGTATTTCTTAACTATTTAATGCATGTTATTATACGTATAAACCTTCCTCTTGAATCACTCTATCTATTAAAAAAACCGCATCAAAATCTGTTGCGTAGTTTTAAAGATTTAAGCGTACATAGGGATATAGGGATAGAAAAAGCGACTTTGTTTTATACTATGTAGTGATAGTAAATAAAAAAGCTTACTTGACGTAAGGACTGGCAATATGTTCGTAAAACTGCACTATCGAGATCGAGAATGTACAGTTTCGGCGGCAGACAGTGGCACTGCATTCCAGTTTTTTATGTTTCCGCCGGTTTATGGCGGACGGGTAATTGGTGGCCGGGGAGCCTATCTGTGGACCAAGGCTCCAAAGCAGGCAGTTCATTGCGTTGAAAAAATTAAAATTAAGTACTTAGAAATTAAACTCCGTTTTCATTGGAAAAGTGATTGTGTTCTTTTTTTAAATTATAATTCTTAAGTTTTCGAAAATGAGAACTTTAAAAAAATTGTGTTCTAAATTTAAATATTTTATTTGTGAACACAGGTTAGGTAGGTATAAGAGTTGAGAGGCGGTAAAGATGCGATAAACTAAGTCGTATCTATAGTCCTTTTTGGTGTATTTTTCCTGTGTAGGTAAGTACATTAAACTGTAATAAAATATGTTAGAACTTTGATTATGAATGTCTGTGATTGATAAGATAACTTGAAGTTTTCCAGTTTTTTCTCACTATGTACCTACCAACTTTACATCTTTATACTATTTTATTTATCAAGATAGAATAAAAAGTATTAGCTGACCACAAACCCGTTCTTCAAGTAACATGAGACAAACTGTAACGTGTAACGAAAGAGTATAAAATTTCAACCAAAATATCTGTTAGAAAGTTAATCGATTCGCAAAATCCGGCTGGAGTGTACCCTAAACCGGTTGTTCGGCGCCAAGGCGGCCGCCATCGCGCCATTACGAAATTTCGGCCATGTTTGTTTCGCTGTGCAAAACCGCATTCGAAAAACTACAATTCTACCTAGATTTAAAACCAATAGAATCAAAAAGTAAGTTCGAAGTTAAGAGTAAAGACTTTACTAGCTTTGAATTCATATTCCAAACGATCGATTGTGTTTTTTGAGAAAAGCGCCCTCTCGCGATGACGTCAGCGCGGGTGGCGGCGCGAGGGGGGGTGGGGGCGGGGCGAGCGCGCGCGCCGCAGTCGGCCGCCGCCAAGTGCTCGCGACCGCGCCTGCGCGCCGCACGGCCGCACCACGCAGTGACGTTATCCCAGTTGCCATATTACCACCACCTCAAACAACTCGCAACCCTGTGGCCCCTTAGGGCTGTCTCCAGAACGAGCATAGATATATTTTGGTGAGTAGATTTTTTACAAATATATTTTCATGTAGTTTCAGTTTAGACTAGATTTCAGTATCGGTTTTCGTGTCTCGGAAATTTAGAACGGTTAAGATTTTCTGTTTTATCTCGTCAAACTTTTTATATTTTTATGTTTAAACTACCCTCTGATTAGTGGTAAAAAAATGAAAATTGAGCTAAATTCGTTAGTTACAGGCTAAGTAACATATATGTTTAGTTTTTTGGGCAGTTCTTTGTGCAAGTACATCCGGGTTCGTCTGAGGCTGTTCGCCCACAGCAGGCCTTGACCGCCGCGAACTCCGTCTAGTCTCGGCTTACCTACACCCATACACACACACGACACATGCATTTGTATCTCCAGTTAATTTATATTAGAAAGTCGGCTACGGTAACTTTATAGCCATTCCAGTCTTCACACTTCTCACGAGTAAGTACGTTTTTCTTGGAGAAATTAAATTGTCCATGAAATTATTTTGTAGACGCAGGAGTTTTTAATGAACGACTTTCCAGGCTACGTTCACCAAAATCAATATAGATGGCGTTGTACAGGTTTATCGTGATGATTACCTATTATTTTATTACTTAAGTACATAATTATACCAAAATACAATGTAATGGCAGAAGTATATATAAAAATATTTATTGCTTTTGGATCAGAAACGTATAAAATTATGTTGCTACCTATATTTCTTTTCTTATTTTGATCAGAATAATACTGGGTGGAAGATGTCGGTGCCTGGGTATAATAAAATTGTCATTATTGATACCCTAAAAACAAAGATAAAAGATGCATGTCTTTTATTTATGAAATTGGAAGGTTAAACGAAAGAAAATCTGTAGCCTGGAAAGTCCTTCATTAGGAAAAAAATGTGTAATTTATAATTGGAGGGACGCGCGCGTTGATGTCTAACGTATGGGGTGGTCTGGACGCCATTATTACGAATTAACGTATTCATTTTAACAGTTATCGCGTATTTTAAATTCAAATGAATAAAAACATAATTATTAGCGGGTAGACGCAAAAATGGCAATATAAAAATGTTTCGCTTGACAAAAAAGAACAGTTTTTTATAATTCCCTCAGCCTCGTTTACAAGGTTTCAAATTCTAAAGTCCGTTTACAATGTTAGTCGTGATTTTTCCTTACTCGGCGGACCTTGTTTCGAAACGAGGCAGATTTCCATCTTTTCCTTGTAACTAAATTCAATATTCCCCCCATGGCACCGACGGGTAAAATAATCCCCGTGTTTGAAGGGGACCTTATGCAAAGAACCCTCAATTATTGGATGTAAGGATACGACTAGACAAGATTAACAGATTGCTTGCTACTGAAATAAATCTTTTATTTGCATCGTAACCTTTTAATTGTGAAAGATACTGGGGATTTAAAAAGGCCACATAGAGGCAATTCATCTTAAAAAAGCCTTATTGCAATTTGACATTTGCGCACATAAAAGTAAGTGCGCAATGCAAACAAATGTCAAACAGTAATATTGCTTTTTCAGATGAATAGCTTCGATGTGGCTTTTTTAACCACCCTGTACTCTTAAACTCTCAGTTTTGCACCAATGAGTTATTAATTTATCTTAAGTGCAATTTTCACTAATACATACCTAGCTCGAGTATTATAGACGGCGATACGGCTCACCATCTAAAAGAAAGTTGTTCTAACAGAAATTTCGGTGAAGCGTGGGTACTCAGTTCATCTTGCGATGGATGTACCTCTGACCAGTTTAGTGTGTCCATAAAATAGGATTTTTTGGGATAAAACCTTTATACTGTAGCAAAAGCCGATAAAAATTTCGAACACGAGAGTGATATTGTAAAGAATCCATTTTCATTTTGAAGTAGGTACGGAACTCGATAAATCTGTATTTTCTATTAGGATACGCAGAGGTTTTTTGACAGTAAAATCTCCAAGTTACTTTATCGCGTTTTCATGAGGTCCGATTAATTGAGGTCTTGACAAGTCCAGTTTTTATGTTCTATGTATATAATACGCCTATAGGTATTTTATGATTTATTAACTATATTCTATGACACATGATATTCTATGGGTTTATATAGCTTACATGAACAAAAGACGCAATCCTCTTTAAACGCGTGTCTTTATTGCAATCCGCATATTTCTCATTTAATGCGAAATTGATGATATTCAGGTACATAACCCAGTGATATGTCGCCATATAAATGTGTTTCAACCGAGTATCGGGTTGGGCAACGTATAATGTTTAATACTTAACTGCATCTGGTTCTTGCTATAAGTAATCGTCGAAAACTGGGACAGATACCTAATTGTTGTAATTGCATGCAATACGTGCTGGACTTTTATAATTTTGCGTAATTTGCTCTTGGAATTTTCGTATTTATTTTTATAATTTATAAAGTAGAAAAGATCATCGTATCCATCCTAGGACTTTCTACAAAAAAATCTTAAATACTTATGGCTCTATCCACCTTATAAGGAATAACGAATTAGACTTTATGTTTTTAAATTCATTCTTGTATCATAGATACTTACTATCACGTGGTTTCCAGCATTTGTGCCCGGTTGTGGCAATAGACACGTGTCCTAGGTATTATTTGGGACTTAAATACAGCGAGGAGTGCCTACTCCTTCCTGTACGTTAAATATGATACACAAACTGAAAAGAAATAAAATATATGACTTGTTGTCCGTAAGTTTTAGGTATTACCGCGCCGTTTGATGACTCACTGTTTTCCCACTGAAAGAGGAAGCACAAAAAGTAGTAGTTATGTAGTAAACGCCAACTAGTCTGCGTCCAAAGCCGAACAATAACCTCTTGTTTAGACAATCTAGAATTATGATGATTTTTTACGTCTGGAGACGGCATACACATAATATACACAAACTAAACATATTTTATCTTTATTTAGACTAAAGTTTTTAAAATACGAACTTGATTCTGCTTTTGACAGGTACTGAAGACTAGGCAGAATAGTATTACGATCTTAGCCTTTCCCTTAAATAGGCCAAAAATGAAAAAAATACAACGTTTGATAGACAAATAAACACGAGTTATTGGGTAGTTTTCAGTTAATCAAATCAGTTACATTTATCAAACGTGAAAACAAGAAATTACTATGGAATTTGTATCGAATAGAACATAGAAAAACGGGATAAAAATATAGATAAATATCTCGGGAATAGGTGTAATATGTTTAAAAATTAGTGCTTTGTAAACCAATCATTATAATATGTAGGTATATATAAAAGCTCTGAAAAGAGACGGGCTTCTATTGAGTGTCGACGATATTGTATATTACTTTTTTATATTTTTTATAACCTACAATTATCAGTCAAAATGTAAATGTTCCCGGCACCCCATTGTTTAGACCGGGCAATAACATTCTTAGTAACAACGATTCGTCTACCAGACATCCACGCGTAGAATTCAAATACTTATTTACATAGTCACTGACCGTGAATCTATGTGTGAGTATGTATGTATGTACGTATTCGTGTGCATGTGTGTGTATGTAAAGTATCACGACCGTGTGAATCCGTCCGTCGAAGAATGTGCTTGGAAAAATCTAACAAATCCGTAAGGTGACCATGTTTTAGGCACGTAGGCTTTTTAAGTTTCCAAGAAAATGGTATAAGTTTAGTCACTCGACACGGTTTTTTTAAATTGTAAATAAATCTGAGGTTACTTTGATTTGTCTTATTATTATGTCTGAGTAAGTCTGTCTAGTGGTTTAAAGTAAATAGCTTTGACGTGCGTTAGTTTATGACGTCATTATTTAGAGATAATAAACGCATCCGCATTTTGTTAAAAAGTGACTCTTCTGACATATTCTTTCGTGGATATGCGTTCATTGAAATTTAAGGCAAATTAAAGAAAAATGTTGTAACATTTCACACCAAAAATCATTAAAGTACCCCCGAAAATGTAATGAGAATAAAACATACTTAACAAGAAAACCGAAAGCAAAATTTATATTAGACAATTGAACAATTTCGACGTCACATTTATACGAAATTTTGAAATTACTGGATGTTTAGAAGATCATTTCAAACACCAATCAAGGCTTGTATGAGTCGTTAACCGCTCCCATACACACAGACACGCAAATCTTCTTATAGCGGACGATTCACCACGCTGTATTCATAGAGAGAACGTTAGCCCCTTTTGTTCTCAGCGAATGCTAACAGTATTTTCGTATACTCAAATTAATACCATGCAGATTGAGCGATGAAAAGTTTCGAATACAGACTTATTTTTTTAAATGTTGAACCATAGATATACTAGACATGAATAATTATTTTTTAAAAGGACGTCGATTGTTATTTCTTTAGTTAGAAATTTGTAATTCGATAATTAAATGTTCTTTCGAATATTGAAACATTTGTCGTGAGTGAAAGAAAATACCAGCCAGTTTAATTATAATTACATTTTAAATTATGAACGAGGCTGAATTCCATTTAAAAGTAAAAACCAGTGATTCGAATGATTATTTAAACTGGCAATGGAACGATTTCGTTTCTGAATAAAAAAGTAAACGTGTGTCTATCAAATTAGATTCTTCCATTCACTTATTTCGGTGATTGTACGTCTCGATTTCCATAGTCATCGAGCGTGAATTTCTCGTGTGAACGCTCACAGACCGAGACCTCTGCATTTTGTTTTATTATCCCTCAAAATTGAATCACATACGCTCTGGTTTTCAAGCAAAAAGTTTTTTTTTATGAAAACTTACGATGGATTAATTTGTTGGAATTTGTTCGTAATTGCTTCATGCATTAACTATCTTTTTCAGTTGTAAGCGGATTTATTGCTTACGATCTTTCTGAGAATAAATAACAACGTTTTTTTGAGTTTGTCAGTAAGTACTTTATTAATTTGTAAGTAAATACAATCACTGGCAAGTGACGTGGAATCACAGACTATTATATTATTCTGTGTATATTTCGTGTGATGCTCTGTCGCGGAGCCACCACCTCCAATTCAGTTGAAAACGATATAGATTACTGTACGTACCATGTACATAGTGTACGTGAAAAGATTTTATGTGTACGTGCTATAATTAGAAAGAAAACAACAAATTAAAGTGGCTTCGCTGGAGAGCATACTCCCCAGCGGAGCCACTCAGTTTGCATACTTCGAGATGTTTTCTTCCTGTAAATTGTAGTATAGTTTGATGTACGTACTACGTACATAGTGTACGTGAAAAGATTTTATGTGTACGTGCTATAATTAGAAAGAAAACAACAAATTAAAGTGGCTTCGCTGGAGAGCATACTCCCCAGCGGAGCCACTCAGTTTGCATACTTCGAGATGTTTTCTTCCTGTAAATTGTAGTATAGTTTGATGTACGTATTACGTACATAGTGTACGTGAAAAGATTTTATGTGTACGTGCTATAATTAGAAAGAAAACAACAAATTAAAGTGTATATGACGGCATGAACAAAACGTGAAGCGCTGAAGATTTTAAGAAACAATCTCCTTCCGAGAACTTTTTATCTATGCACAAACTACTAAGAGAACCTATTTCAGACGAACGTCTCTCATACAAAACAAAGAGCCTCAGAATTTAGAGTATGACACTTGATTTTGACATATAAAATTATATTGCCACACGCCAAAATAATTGTGGGGTTGCCATAGTAATGATATGGCACGGCGTGGCAGTAGTGATAGCTTTAAATTATTTAGATTACTTTAAATTTTGATGACAAGGTTTATAAAAAAAGACTGCAGTTTACTTGTATAACATTTTATTTTTTAATTTTGTTTTATATTTTATGGATTTTTTTTCTGAAATAGAGCTTTATTATTATTATTTTAAATATGCCTTTTTGCATTAATGGCAAACTTTCCTCTAAACTCTCTAATCTAGAGACATCTGTACCCTTTAATATTTTGTTTATAATAACACTGCTAATCTTGAGAGACCCGGAAAGTTTTTAATAAAAATGTCTTTGTGCAATCCGCATGGCAAACACAATTGTTCCCAGTAGTCCTAAGCCTTCGCAAATTGTCATCACACAAACACTGTAACTTCTGCACTTCTAGAGTTCTTCCTAGCTCACTTTTAGGAAACTGGTGAAATATAGCGTCTTTTCGTCTTTTCGCTTACTTATCTTACACTCATACTGTATGGATATCACAGTTTTCTAGTTGAGAGGCTAACTACGGAATTTATTCAACGCAAATTTCACTCGATCACTTACATTTATAAAACTACAATGAAACAATGATTGATTTTGGATTTTGTTTGGTTAGGACGCCGGGCGGGCAGCGCTTGCCCTTGTGTCTATGTTTGTATCCTAACCTAAGATTGTCCCAAGATGGCGGAAGATCGCAGAGGGGTGAAATGAAGTAGGAGAGGGGTGAAGTAGCTGTCATTTTCTAAACTCGGTACATTTGCGCTATGGTACAATTTTTTTGTATGAACATTTCCGGCCGTGTATCTATGACAGATTTGACATAAATTGTCAGTGCCGTACCGATCCGTCACCAAACCTTGTCATCAAAATTTAAAGTAATCTAAATAATTTAAAGCTATCACTACTGCCACGCCGTGCCATATCATTACTATGGCAACCCCACAATTATTTTGGCGTGTGGCAATATAATTTTATATGTCAAAATCAAGTGTCATACTCTAAATTCTGAGGCTCTTTGTTTTGTATGAGAGACGTTCGTCTGAAATAGGTTCTCTTAGTAGTTTGTGCATAGATAAAAAGTTCTCGCAAGGAGATTGTTTCTTAAAATCTTCAGCGCTTCACGTTTTGTTCATGCCGTCATATACACTTTAATTTGTTGTTTTCTTTCTAATTATAGCACGTACACATAAAATCTTTTCACGTACACTATGTACGTAGTACGTACATCAAACTATACTACAATTTACAGGAAGAAAACATCTCGAAGTATGCAAACTGAGTGGCTCCGCTGGGGAGTATGCTCTCCAGCGAAGTCACTTTAATTTGTTGTTTTCTTTCTAATTATAGCACGTACACATAAAATCTTTTCACGTACACTATGTACGTAGTACGTACATCAAACTATACTACAATTTACAGGAAGAAAACATCTCGAAGTATGCAAACTGAGTGGCTCCGCTGGGGAGTATGCTCTCCAGCGAAGCCACTTTAATTTGTTATTTTCTTTCTAATTATAGCACGTACACATAAAATCTTTTAACGTACACTATGTACATGGTACGTACAGTAATCTATATCGTTTTCACATGAATTGGAGGTGGTGGCCCCGCGACAGAGCATCACACTATATTTCGTATCTGGATTTGCACCAATGATGCAGTTTTCACTAATACAGTTGGTTCGACCATTATAGACGGCGATACGGCTCACCCTCACCACGTTGGTCTTATAGAAAGCTTGGTGAGGTGTGGGTACTTAGTTGGGATATTGTTATAAGCTTATGTTATATTTCGTAAACGGAACGTATAGGAAGAACATATTCCAAAATTTAAATTATTTACATTCCTCTCAGACAAATTCGAAATCAAACTTTTGAAATAAGAATCCTTCTAGCTGATGCAATTTTGTCACCCTATCGAGGCAATGAAGTGCATTAGAAGTATAACCACGAACAACTACAAGGATGTAGTCATATCAGGCCGACTATCGGACTTATGCAGTATTGTTTGACGCAGCACATTTATAAAGGTTACATCGTTAGGTTTTATCCTTATGAGTATATCCTGTGTTTGGATTTAGAGTTGGTAATGCCATTTTAATTTAAGGATTATTGAAGATTATATATAATATTGTTGAGATTTTTGCGTTGTTTCTTGTCCCTTTCTGATTTACATAATTACTTTAATTCGTTCGTTAGAATTCGTCCCCGTGGATTTCAGTAATCGTGGGTGGCAAGTTTTTTCCACCCTTTTTATCAGCCCTTTAAAGAGCGATTTCCGAGATAAAACTATTCTATCTTCTTCCCTAGGTCTTAAAATTTCTCTAGACGAAATTTCATCCAAATCGGTTCAGTAGTTTAAGTGTGAAAAGGTAACAGACAGCTACTTTCGTATTTTTAATATCTATGGTGTGCATTTATGGATTACTAACAAGTTGTATAATTTTATGTCAGTCGTTAGAAGGTTAATATTTATACTTTCATATAGTTTTTGTACGTTATTTTTTATTATTAATATTATAGTGCAGTACTTTACGTAGTACTTTCCAACGAATTTTGTGACGAATGCTTTTCTTGGAATTCTTAGTGTCCACTACCTGCACATAAAAATGGTTAAGCACTTGTTCCCTTTTGTGGCAGGCTTTATTTAAAAAAATAATAAATTTAAAGTGGCTTCATAAAGGTCTGAGTAGGAAACAAAAGGTTGTACGAACAAGTTTTAAAGAGGTTCTTTATTCGAATGGACAGTTTACGAGTATTATGGGGTGTGAATACAATTTTGTCTTACGATTTAGTTAAGGGACAGTATTTGAGGGTTTTATTTGCTAGTTTTTAATGCTGCTTCGAATTTCAAAAAGTGTATTTTGAAATAGGAACGTATAGATTTTTTTAAATAAAGCTATTTATAATTTATTTTAGTCACATAATGGCCCCGATTCCTGCAGACATCTCTTAATTTTACTTTAAGTTATACCTGTCATTTTCTTATCCGCCGAAAAGGAAAGGGACGGATGATTGACAGCTCTTAATTTTAGGAAGAATGAGTAAATAAATGAATAACCCGGGCGAATTTTTAGACGGTTGTTTTAGATTTGTGCTTAAAATTGACGTGTGTTCCATAAATTTTATGCTTGTCGATTACCCGTCCCTTTCCTTTTCGGCGGATAAGAAAATGACAGATATAACCTAAAATAAAATTAGATGGTATTTACAGGAATTAGCACCAATGTTCTCTCTTGTCTACGATAGGTACACTGCGTGAACACTTAAACCACATGATATTTTCCGCCATGCAGGTTTGGCTAGAAAAGATCTCTTGTAGAGATAAGTCCACCTTTTCTTACATTATTTCATTGTTTTGTTATTCTTTGTCCTGTGTACATAAAGAATTAAATTAATAAGTGCAATGAAATGTTTAAATAAACATTTATTGGATTTATCCTCAAAGATTCAACCCAGGCATCGGATAGTAACTAGAACTAGCCATTTGGACATGAGGATAAAAAAAGATTTACCTACGAAATAAAAAAAAATCAGTGCCACTAATGTAGATTAAGAAAAAACCCGACCGTAGGTTCTTTAAAACACCTACTTAAAACAGTTGCTAGGAAGAATAAAAGGACTTCGATATGCAAATGCGGTCGTTAATAAATTTTGAGTGTGTAATCTTTATAACCTTGAGTTGCCGATAGTATAAACCTACATGATTTCTGTTTTGTCTCGTAACTGTGATTCACGTGGCTACGTCGTGATTGTCATAGTGTGGTTTAGGTATATATAATTATATTACTATTAATATCGTTATCAACTCCTAGAACTGAAACTGAGTAATTTATTTTATAAACGAGGAAGTAATGCCCCTACCCAGGAGTACGGGTGAAGACCTCAGCGGTTGCAGAGGCGGAGATGGGACGCTTCAGTAGTACGGCTTTGAAATAGACTACTCTGAGCGTCATCCCAGAGTACTGCGGGGCGGAATCCACTGCAATATGTTTCTCTAAAAAAGTATCAAGGAGAATGCTACACCGACAAGAGCGTGGCTCTAACAAGTGATGATTATGATGTATAAAGAGAAAATTGTATCGAATAATAATAAAAAGTTATAAAGTGGTATAGTTATGTACCAAAAAAGTAAAAAAAAAATGTAAAAAAATGCGAAATTTGAAATAAGAAATTGAGTCTGTAATATTTGTATCTGTGGCGTCCTGGCATCTTCTATTTGATCTTTCAAATTATCTAAATTTTAACTGAATATTGTGCGTGTCAAGAACGTAGTAAGTAGGTGAAATTCAATGGCCTTTGCCGACTCCAACGGGAAATAGGCGTGATCATATACATGTATAAGTACCTCTTATGTATATATGGCAAAATCATATACTTACTAACGGCCTCTGTGGTCCTGCGGTTGAGCGTTGAACTCACGATCCGGAGGCCCCGGGTTCGAATCCCGGTGGGGGCATATCACAAAAAAATCACTTTGTGATCCCTAGTTTGGTTAGGACATTACAGGCTGATCACCTGATTTTCCGAAAGTAAGATGATCCGTGCTTCGGAAGGCACGTTAAGCCGTTACTATATATGGTCCCGGTTACTATATACTGATGTAAGTGAGTAATCGTTATATGAGCCATGTCAGGGGCCTTTGGCGGCTCAATTATAACCCTGACACCAGGGTTGATGAGGTTGGTATTCTACCTCACAACCCTTTTTATGGACAAAATGAGGAAAATCTTCTTTCAAAACATTTCTACTTTTCCTTAGACACTTGTCTTCGTATCTGCATTTGTTTACCAAGTCATGGTCAATTTCTCCGCTCAACATGTTCAATGACACGTGACGCCCGAGTAGAGGCAAATTGCCCAACATTAGAGTGGGCGAATTGCTATAAATGTGGGAACTAAACATACTAAATAAGGCTTAACTATAAACCCATGCCGTATTAGGCATCGAAATTTGGAAGTAGATTAGCGAGTATTGAAACCAAGTAGCTTAGCTGGTTTTCCTAATTTAGGTATGAAGTATCTGTTTCTAATCCCGCTCTGTTTAGATTCTTAGTGCCGGTAGTTCGGTATATACCTAAAGCATTATCACAAAATCACAATCAAGAATAAGAATAAAATAAAATAAGAATAAGTGAGTAATCGTTACGTGAGCCATGTCAGGGGCGCCGGGCGTTTGGCGGCTCAATCATAACCCTGACACCAGGATTGATGAGGCTGGTATTCCTCCTCACAACCCACACGATAAGAAGAAGAATGAAAATAGATTCACGTCGATGAGATGGTTTATGTAATTGTACAACCATACATGAAACATACCGGGACCAACCAAATCAAATAACTATTATTAATAATAGTTATCTCACGACGACACCATGGTGGCACAACCATTTGGTCGGACAAATGCACTGAGGGTTCTCACCCGGTACAAAATTTAAGACATGGACGAGTGTAAGGTCAATTTGAATTGAGTAATATTTACGAGTCATTGCAACACTGGCCGAAATTAAAAATACAAAAAAAGTAAAATGTTTGAAGGCGGGAGATTGTTTTTTGTTTTGGTTGACGGCGATTTTGGTTTGGGAGTTTAGAGGGAGGTGGAAGAAAACTTGATTAGGCCTGAGTTACCCGTCCCTTTCCTTTTCGGCGGATAAGAAAATAACAGGTATAACTTAAAATAAAAGTAGATGATGTCTACAGGAATCAGCACCATTATCTTTAGTTATATTTTTTTATAAGGCTGTTTAAGTTTAAAGTTTTAAACGTATTCTAAGGCGCCATTTGGCAAAAGAACTTGAGATAATTTCATCATACTTAATTGAATGATTCATCCTCGTTTCACGGGGACAAAGGATAATTAAATTGCACCTAATTCAAGTACCTAATACTAAAGCTAAAAGATTCGCTATTGAGAGATGTTAATTAAGTTAAATGCAAGAAAATATATTAAAAAATGATAAAATAGCTGTAGAAGATAACCAGTTTTTAATGAAAATAGATATCGGTCTCTGTGGTCCAGTGGTTGAGCGTTGGACTCACGATCCGGAGGCTCCGGGTTCGAATCCTGGGGACATATCATAAAAATCACTTTGTGATCCCTAGTTTGGTTAGGACATTACAGGCTGATCACCTGATTGTCCGAAAGTAAGATGATCCGTGCTTCGGAAGGCACGTTAACACGTTGGTCCCGGTTACTATTTACTGATGTAAGTGAGTAGTCGTTACGTGAGCCATGTCAGGGGCCTTTGGCGGCTTAATCTTAACCCTGACACCAGGGTTGATGAGGCGGGTATTCCACCTCACAACCCACATGATAAGAAGAAGAATGAAAATAGATTCACGTTGATGATTTGGTTTATGTAATTGTACAACCATAGATGAAACATATCGCCTGTATCCCCGAAGGGGTAGGCAAACCTGCCTAGTATACACATCCACTCCTCTCCAGCTGTTTTGGAAATCAGAATCATTTATTCAACGTAATTATCATGAATAAACTTGTTGAAGATCAATGTAACATTTTAGAATTTTTCAATCAATCAATTTACGTCATTTCGCAAAGTGTTATGGCTGAGGAGAAGAAATGACAAGAAACTGCAACAGCAACACATCGTTTAAATCAATGAGGGTATACATTATAAGTTATTTCATAACTAGAGGAACACATTTAATACCAGACATTTTTATTATTTAGGTAATTATTAATCTTATAATAAACTTTATTACGTAAGCTTCACATGAGCTTTAAATTTATTTTCTGACAAATTAAAAATATTATCTATTATTTTATTGTAAAAAAGATGAATTGGTCACATGTAGGAATAGATGAGACATATACCTCTATAATAAGTACCCACAGTTACCGCAAGTTAGGTTAGCATCGTTTTGATGGTATCGAAATGTTTATAACCTAAAATATTTCGTAAAATGTTGCCAGTAAATGTGCGCTGTATTCGAATTTCGAATGAAGCTAAATCTATCGACATTAATTACACCTAGCCTAGATATTTGACGGCTATAAACGCTACTAACTGGGTTCTAGTATTTCAAATTGACACTACCTTAATTAGTCTGTGGTAACTTAACTTACTATGCAAAGGAGTCGATGGAAATCTCGAGAACACCGAAATGCTCCCCTTGTCCGTCTCGACCAATTAATTCCCCCGGAGTGGATCGCAGGTATCTTTTCTTTTTAACGCAGGTAAGCGATGCGTACACTCAAACAAAGTCCACCTGCCTTCCAATACTTCAACTTAAGGTCCCCCACATTTATTCGGTTTTCCCCTCCGTCGCCCTCAAGACTACTGCCTGCGGGGGGCGAGGAAGCTCCGTCTAACTCAGTCCTCAGTCTTGTTCAACCACCTGTGAGGTTTACACGGTTCTTTTTAGTGTACCGACTATTGATAAAAGTGCTTTGTTGTGTCGACAGCCTGTCCACCGTCTCAAGGTAAATACAACGTTTTCTAAATTCGTTTCCGTGTCATTTACCGATTCTCTTGACCGAATTTTTCTCATACAATTTCACAATGCCATTTTCCCGTCGGATGTGTCACCGTAAACGTATTCATTATTCAAACGTGCGGATTCACTAACGTGACGCATCTGTCTTGACATCTGGCTGGAGAGTTTGTTTAAATACCTTTCAAAAATGCACAAAAAAAATGTTAAGAACTACTGGTTTATCATAATTCTGTAATTATAATTAGTCGTAATTACGATGTCCGATGCCTCCGCCGTCGAGTGCGGAGAACCGCGAAACAATTGTGTTAATGTAGTGAATGAATCAATTATAAAGTACGTAGTCTACTCAATGAACGCACTAACAATTGCATTGGCGGTGCAAATGCTCATAATTTACCGACACATTTACAAATTCAATTAACGTACGTTTACTATGAATCACTCAAAAGGGGAATACAAATTCGTTATTTTGAATAAAACGTGATCGGATTACGTATACAGGTATTTACAGGTGAAGCTTTGTCAGTTGATTTGAGGGTGTATGATACAACAGTCGGCTGTGAACTTGTTACGTGTCTATTAAAGGTTTTCTAAGAAAGAAAACTGGGGGGTTAAAATGGCCACATCTAAGAAAGCAATATTGCTATTTGACATTTGTTTGCATTGCGCACTTACTTTTATATGCGCAAATGTTAAATTGCAATATTGCTTTCTTAGATGAATTGCTTCGATGTGGCCCTTTTAACCCCCCAGTTCTAAAGATAGACTGTCACAGCCCTGTTCGGAGAAAGCATGAATTTTTTCCTAGAATCACGGGTTCGCATATCCGATCGGGCTCTTAAGATACATAATTTGACTTTATGAGCTTCAATTCATGTTCGGATCATCGATCGAGGTCTCACGTGGTTTTCAGGATTTTTGCCCGGTTAATGTCAATAGGTCGCTCCCTATTACATGGAACTTACAGAACAGACGCGATGCTAATCTATATGTTTTCTCAAATAAAATAGCACGTGAGAAGGTGATAAGTTGTGATAGTTTGTCAACGCCTTAAAGACGAATAGGGAGTGTAGATTTAAGATCAGCAATACCGATTTACGTAAAATAAGATCGAGAGAATAGTATCGTTGAAAGCGTACTTTGTAACTCTATTTTATTAAACTCGAGATTCAAAGGTTCCTAGGTTTTTTTTGAACGTTCAAAGAGAATTAGATTTACGTGCAATTCAATTAAGATTTACTTAGCCGACAGCCTCTAATTTCCGAGTTAATCGTCCGTTAATGGGTTTAGAACTTCGTAATTGGACTCTCAAAGTGCAGTCTTTGGGAAGGGTGTAGGAGTTTTATTGAGTTTTGATTTAAAAGTTTTGGGTGTGGGAAATAAAACAATTTTGATTAAATACTTTTAAAGAGACCTGTATAGGTCTCATGCTGCGTTATAGAGGGCGTTGAAATTCAAACATATCACGTTGTACCAGTGCGTTTAAGCAGAAGCGTTTTCTTTACACGTATTTATATGCTGAAAAGTGATACATGTGTGTTAGTTTTTATTCACAATTTACCGTGTGCCACCTAACCCTTAAGTGTGAGCGGGACTCCATACGAATTGGTGCGGGGCGCAGTGGGTGTTAAAACTTAGTTAACTTATAACCAAAAAAATATTTAGCTATAATATTATACACGTATATAAAGTCAAAAATATTCCAACAAGTTGCACCAACAAGGAAAAGTAAGAAGCAAAAACACAGAGTCGTCACTACATTACTTGTATTCCTCAAAAGGCTAAAACCACCTTTTTGTAACATTTAAAGGCAGGTAAAGGAGATAAAAGATGAAGTATTACACAGAAGCGATGTATCTTTAAAGAAAGAAACATTTATTATTTTCGGACACCACAGACACAGACAGACAGGTACATTACATTTAACACGACAGAAACCACACGGAAAATAATAAAAAAAATAATTATAACAAAAGAACACTAAAACAAACCAAAATAACTCTAGGCAGACTTAAATCCTGAATGATCATAGTGTTTTTATTGACGAATAAATCTTCCTCACGAGTAATTGTTGTATTTGTATTTTTGCTGAAGTGATTTGCGTCGTATGAACAATTATAAAAGGTGCAAATCAGTTTTGTCAAAAAATTAAATATATGTACGACAGTTATTCAAGAGAGGGACAATATATCTTTAAAAATGAGATAAGACTTATAACTAAATAGAATCATGCTGTATTTTTTTTTTGCGAAATTCAGTCCCTAACTTGTGTTTGCTGCAGCCAGTTTGTTAAGAAAGCTTTTTTTATTTGTTATAGATTCTCCTCGGATGGGATTCACTTGCCTGTACAGATGGGGAGTACTGAGACAAGAAAGTATCGCTGTCTTCCAACAACGTGTGCTTCTTAAAGCGCCCTTCAAAAGAATATTATTACAAGTAAGACCTTACTAAATTCTTTATTCCTATTCACACTAATATCAACATACATAAACAGCCTATACGTCTAACTGCTGGCCACATACTTCCCCTATCAACTAGAGAGGATATGGAGCATACTCCACCACGCTGCCTCCGCTAAAGTGCTTTTCGAAGCACGAAACCATCTTACTGTTTCGGATAATCAAGTGATTCAAACCTCCAATGTCCTTACCAAACAAAGGACAGTCTCAATAAAGTACATACATACATACATAAACTCACGCCTATTTCCCACCGGGGTAAGCGGAGACTATGGAATTCCATTTGCTTCGATCCTGACACACTTCTCTTGCTTCCTCCACAAGCACGCCGATTCAGAGTAGACCGTACTAAACCTTTTCTACGGACATCTCCAATTTGGTCAATGTACGTCCTTCTAGGTCTCAATAAAGTGATTTCGACAAGATACTTTTAACAAAGTGCAGTACAAAAAGGAAATATTTAACAAAATCGTGAATTAAGATCCTTTCCAAATAAGCCCTGTTCCACAAAAACCGTTTATATATCAAAATCGTTAGTATTACACCTGTAGGCGTCAGGAGCTATTTACGAGCTGTTAGAAATATTGCAATAAATTCACAAGTCTGTAGTTCAGTCGAGAGTAGAACCTGGTACTACCAGTTCCATCGCCAGCTATTGAATAAGCCATTACTTAAGTTTCTACAGCAATTACTTGCCCCGTAAATGGGAATGGTCTGGTCTTATATAAAATTTATATTGCGGCACAGATGTTGGGCGAATAGACCGCTTATTGGCTGCTACAAACCAGGCTATCTGGGTTGTCTGTTTTTTTTTAAAAAACGGCTTTATTTCTTCGTGTGGCGGTAGGGTGACCATTTTTTTATTTAAGGGCTTTTGAAAATGTTTGTTATGCCAGCCTCATCGATCGAAACAGACAAGCAATGATTATAAATCATATATAATCGTAACGATCTCCGTGGTCCGGTGGTTGAGCGTTGGGCTCACGATCCGGAGGTCCTGAGGTCGATTCCCGGTGGGGACATATTACAAAAATTACTTTGTGGTCCCTAGTTTGGTTAAAACATTAGAGGCTGATCACCTGGTTGTCCGAAATTAAGATGATCCGTACTTCGGAAGGCACGTTAAGCCGTTGGTCCCGGTTACTACTTACTGATGTAAAAATTCGTTATTCGTTACATGAGCCATGTCAGGGGCCTTTGGCGGCTCAATAGTAACCATGACACCAGGGTTGATGAGGTTGGTACTCCACCTCACAACTTACACGATAGAAGAGAAGAGAGATATATAATTATAATATCAGTATCCGGTATCCATTATAATAGGTATTGTAAAAAGGTGTACCTTCGGATGGTAATAAGTAAAAGTCGACAAGTTTTGGAGACTTGAGAATTTGTTAACATTGAAATAGATGTATTTAGAATTAGTGCTGTGTTAATTTCGGCATGTTCTTATGTCATCGACTCCTATACTAGTTTTTAGTTTACTTACCTTCAGATTTTAATTTTAATAACGCACTTATACTTTATACATATTCCTTATTCTTATTGTTCTTATTTTAAAATCAAATATCGACTTCTCACGTACAATGTTATTTTTCGATTAACATATTGGAATTATGAACATAGACACGCTATGGCAAGAAAAAAACAATCTGCCCCACATATGGGACATGCACGTATGAGTTTCCAATGTATTGTCTCATATGTGGTTCATACACGTGTTAATAGATATAGAATTCCGTTTTTTGTACATCCCACCATAGACTAGGTACTTACTACAAGCGTAGGCGTCAGTGAGTCAAACTATTAATACTATTATCCTCCGTACATAATAATTGCATTTACTTAGAAATAACTAACTCTAGCGATTGAATCATAGAGTTCAAATAACGGTTACGGATCTCTACGCTTTGTAAGTCTATTATCACGTTTGGATAATAGATAATATAATTGATATCATGTGGTTTCCAGGATTTGTGCCTTTTTTTTTTGACATGGCTTATTGTAGATTCGCCGCAGATGGCATTAACTACTTGGCCGGACAAATGGGGAGCGCTGAAGGCTCTCACCCGGTTTAAGGATTTGTGCCCGGTTAATAGCAATAGTTGGCGAGGAATGGGTATATACTATACGGTATATACACCTCTGCCTCCCCCTTCGGGGATAAAGGCGCGAAGCTATGTTATGTTAGGTCCACTATCAGTTGAACCATCTGGCAGTTGAACACGCGGGAAGCATACAAAACTAAAGTTCTATTTACAACGAAATTCCGTAGCCAATTCACATCCAATCTAATAAACGCCGATAGGTACCCGATTCTATTGAACGAACACTCGTCCCATTTCGATTAGGTCATTTACAGCCTTCAGGATTTTCGTTCTCCCTCCAAAAGTCCTACAGGATCGTACAGTACGCGTGTTAAGGAATGTATTTGAATTCGACGCCCGCGCCACTTAGTATTCACGAGCGGTGCGCGTTGAATATGGTGTTTTTGTCATTCCTCGTTGGAATCGCGTTGTGAGGACGTGATGGGACCGAAGGACCAGGTAACGCGTGGCGACAGGTCGGACGGTTGGCCCAACTGTTTGCTAGTGTTTGTGATACTCATTTGATAGAAAGGGGAGAGATTATATGTCTATCAAGGTCTGACTTAACAACTACATCCTTCCATCCAGTTTCCTAGATTTACGAACCGTATGAACTGCTATTGATCTAAACGAGACATAGAAAGAATTAAGTAACTCGTAAAATGTGAATCTACAAGTTACACTTTCACAGATTCTTTCAAATACTAGAAGAAAGTGACTGATACCTTGAATTTTATACTTAATACACTTCTCAGTATATTCGCATTCGTGAGAAAAGTCTAAACTATACGAATTGCTAGGGAAATGATACTTTAAATCCGCTCATAAGGAAGTATTTTACGACGACATTATAACATATTCTTCGCTAAACCATGCTATTTCTACGGACCAAATCCCTGAAATTACGGCATACAATATATAAGGAATTCTCGCAAATTGTGAGTAAAATATTAAAGTAAGTATGAAAAGAGCCTTCTAACTTCCTGGTCATAAGATTGGATGAAGCGAAAGTAATATGTTAGGATCGTGGTGGAAATCGGTGGTTTCTACCTACCCCAATGGGAAATTGACGCCCTATTATGTATATAGGGTGTGTTAGGGAGTTTGACTTCGATAGCTAAAGAGAGAAAATTGGACTGACCTGAAGCTCCTCGTCTGCTGGATTTCGGGGACCCCCGGTCTCGTTCACCACAGGCAGTGTATATAGTCCTTGTGTGTAAGATTGCACTTGTCTTGTGTCGATAATTTGGAGTAATTGAGCACTTTTGGGAAATAGAAAAGCCTAGAAGGCGTATGAGCTCGTTGAGCCGTTGTGATTCGACTTGAAAAGTCTTGAAAATGTAATGAGAAAGAGACGTAGTTCAGTCTCTTCACGTTGGCAGCACTGTCGTGTGCGTTTCATTAGTGCACTTTGCAAAGCGTTTTGATCATATCCAAAATTCAAATTAGCTATCGATTTGGATGAATAGAAATACATAAATTACGAACTAGAAATAACCGTCTTGTGCTTGTGACAATTGGTTTTAAAAGAAGTACGGAACAGGGTGTTAGTGACACCGTAACGAAAGCATCGGATGATTCAGACCATGATTCTGAGTTGATATCAAGTGGAATTTCCTATCGGAAAAAACATGCCTATTTTCACTTGTATATTGTACTTGAAGCTGCAAAGAACCCTAAAGTATTATAAATTATTAAAAACCATCAATGTTAATCGCACGATGCGAAAAAGTTCGCGGCGCAACAAAAACTCAAAAAGACAAGAAAAACACCAACCATCGTTTTTAGTACAATCAAACAGACGTTCTATTTTTTCATTACCTTCTTCTTTTCAGTGCCTTCATGGCTAAACCACAACATTTCTTTGGTTCAAATCCTTGAAACTACGGCATAAACCTTGCAAATTGTGAGGGGTATAATTTTTAAATATTGTAAGCTTGCGAGTTAGCCTTCGCGTGGATGCCGGGTTATCGTCTCAGTTGATCTGAATGCAGCGTTTCACCTAATTCCGCGGTATCTAGATGGTAGGCTGGTCACGACCGCGCGAGGCCACGCCGCGGCCACGGAGCGTGACTGGAGCGTGACCCTATAAATGTCAGACGTCGTTAAGGTTTCCCCGAGATATTGGAAGTTGGATGTCATGTCGCTGTTCGTCTGTCGGATGAGACTTGTATTCGTAATTCAAAAAAAGACAGATGTCCATGTACTTTGTTTAGATCTTTGAAGCGTGTGGGTACTTTATTCATAATACGATGGATGTACATCTAACATCATTTGTTTGTTTGTCTTTTTGTCATTTGTTTAGAAAAGGTTAATGTCGTGTCATAGGGAAGTCAAGGAATTGGCCTTTGATAGACTGGAATGGAAAATGCTACACGGACAAGAGCGTGGCTCTTAAATTGATGATGATGATGTCTAACCTACTATTACAATAAATTCACCATCCCCCTAGCATTATCCCTTTTTTCAAAGGGTCCGCTTACCTAACCTGACGTTTTGACATGTTCAGTTTTTTACAGAAGCAACTGTTCTGCCTGTCTGACCTTCCAACCCGCGAAGGGAAAACCAGCCCAATACAGATTTTTTTAGAACATATATACCTCCGAAAATGCATTTCTCGGGTATGTGGTTTTCCTCACGATGTTTTCCTTCACCGCTAAGCACGTGATAATCATTTATGTTACAAACATGAATTCGAAAATTAATTCGATAATCATTGCTTTAGGCCTATGCTGGATTGGTGGCTGTGGTCTACAATAAATTATATCATAATAAGTATTATTTTTAATAATTTGAAATGCAGTAAAATTATATACCTATCTGACTTTAGAATAGGTCTGTTCCAGGGGTTGTACCTGTCCTAATTAAGTACGTACTTATATATTATGTATTTATCGATCCATACAAAACGAGGCAGTCCCAAAAATATTTCGACATTCAAATATTTTCCGTCGTCTATTCAATACAAAAATCGTCGCCGGCTATTCATCATAAATTCTGCTAAATATAACAAAGGAGTGTCTGTTGAATCTTTTGTGTAAACACCATCTATAGGCTTTTGAACTTGGCACAAAAGGTGCGTTCAGATTCTTGGCAAGGCCGACCATGGCCGTTGGCACTGACTTGGCAGGTAGTCACTGGCTGGAAGCGTGACTTCGATAATTACTCCCAATTTATTTTTTAGTCATTCACAATTATTTAATTTACTTCTTGTCTTGATAATACTCTCTTGTACTTAGATAAGTAACTCTTTCGAAAAGAGACAATTACTTTCAATTAACGAGGTATCTACTTAGATGTGGTTTTTAACAACACAATATAATATTAGTTCGCATCTAGAGGGATATTCCCAATTCGGCTAGTTAGAGGTCACAATATGTAAACCTTAAGTCTAATCTATCTTAGGTATCTAAGATACCTTTGAAGTATAAAAGTGTATACATATTGTGACCTCTAACCAAGAATTGCGATTTTACGCTAAGAGCACCACCGCTACTGATTATTTTACCACCTTTTTTGTATTCTATGTGTTCTCGCAAATAAATTGATTTGATTTGATTTTTGAGCATTTTATACATGGCATCTATTTATGGGTATTTAAATTTAAAAACTGTAAATTGTCATTGTCTGTTACGTCAGTACAGTATCCATGCGAATATTATAAATGGGAAAGTGTGGGTCTGTCTGTCTCTTGGTGTGTCCGTCTTTCACGGCAAAATGGAGCGACGAATTGACGTATTGTTTTTTAGTGGAGATAGTTGAAGGGATGGAGAATGACATAGGCTATATTTCGTCTCTTTCTTACCTCCCATTTCCCTGTAATGTGGGGTGGAAGTTTGTGTGGAGCATTCCGCGATTTTCAAGGTAGAGAGCTAAAAATTGGTATGCGGGCTATTTGTGAATTTATATTTAAATCATACATCATTTTTTTGTGGAAATCTGCCACCATACCTTTCAAAGAGGGGGTGAAACTTTATATGGGAGTTTTTGCAGTTTTCAAGGTAGGAAGCAAAATTTTGGTACATTAGGAAGGGGAACCTTGTTACCCCGAATTTAACGTGAGCGAAGCCGCGGGCAAAAGCTAGTATATTATATTGTGTTGTAGTGTAGTTATTTTTCTTATACCTATTTGATTTGGTTATAATAATATGTTTTGACAAAATTGTATGAATAAATAATACGAATTCCTTAGCCGAAACGCTATTTATATAATACGTGATATTTCGAACGTCTTATTTCACAAGTCTAAGTACAGAAATAGTGTTACAAAGTAAAGAATATTATCTTCAATAATAAATCACATCTATTGAAATAATGGACAAGAGGAAAATACTCCACGGTGTTTAGTTTGTAGGCCGTCGTTTCCTCTACACCACTCTGCTGTCACGGTCACATGTTTTTAAAGACCAAAATATCTTGACTCCTCATTTTCAACACGTCAATATTACAAAGTTCAAGTAGTAAACTGACGTGAGGTAGGTCTATGTATTCTGGTAATAGGACCACACATAGGTGTATTAACCTAACCAAACAATTCCGCGAACTAGCCTGAGCCTCTGAATATCTTTACACAAGTCATTCGCGCCGCGACCACGGTGGGTCTACGAAACCTTTACGCGGAAAACTTTTTAAATTTTTTGTTTCTTTTTTTTAACGGCCAGTGATTGGCAAGACGAACTTTTTTTTAAGTTACGCCATTCACGGACAGGTTTGAAGAGGTTTGAAATAGGTAATCAGTATCATGGCGATGTTTTTAAGTTATATTTTATGTAAATTAAAATTAGCTATATTTTAGGTATATTGATTGCATTACGTTCTCTAAATAGTTAGCAAAAGAAAAAAGAGATGACTTAACTAAAGATTTTTTATTATTACAAGATGAATATTTCAATAGCTTATTTGTAAACAATGTAATTTTAAAAAGAAAAATAACGGCAACTTTTTTCCTTAAAAAAAGAACACAACATTTTCGAGCGTTCGTAAAATAAGTCTTGATTAATTTGTATTTTGTTGAAAAACAAGTGAAATAAGCTGACGTAAGATGATTATGATTTGAAAAGTGAGGTGAGAGACTTCGATAATTAAAACATTTTATTCGAAAACGAAAGAAAAATTGCTGTTTAAATATATTCTATGTAATTAAATTAAAAAAAGAGATTTTTAAAGAAAATATTCCTTGTCTATTCTTTTAGCGATGCTCTTTGTTTCTATGATATTACATAAAACGATTTTATTAATTTCTATATTATCTTTACCTTATTCGACAAGCAAAGGCCTCAACAGTCAAACGTAGAAATAAAAGCTATATTCCTTTTATTTATTACAAGAGTTTTTAATATCCTGGATTTTCCCTTGTAGCGTTATTCAGTAAATCTACGCATTTTAATTAACTGTCAGTCCAACCTCAAACCGTCTTTTGTCCAAAATTTTAGACAAGAAATCTTTATTCAATACTTAGGTAGTCTTTCAAAGGGTTAATTGATTATTTTTGTTCTTTAATTGATTTCTTTGCTGTGATATTGCACTCATCATCATCATCTTTAATTAAGAATTTATTATTAAGTTTTGGATCCCTTTAGTTTTCTGTTTGATAGGTACAGAGCTTGTAAGAACATAAGTAGGTATGCAGGTTTATTAGGGCACTGTTAGGGCAAATGGCTGACTATGTTATGGCATTCACTGTACCTAGAATCCAAAAGACTGTAAATCTATAAACAAAGTTTTTATTTTATCACAAATACAAAATTGTATGCATTTAGTAAGATATTCCCTAGAATATTTAGTGCTAGCATCCTCGTTTTCTAGATTCCTTATTTTGTTAATTTTATGAAAAAAAATAAATATATATATTCGAATATTATAGAATGTCATTTAATATATAAATTTCATCACGTTTCAGGTCATCACTGTCCTGTGAAGAAAAATTATGGCATCCCTCATGACGTTAACGGACAAGCATTGAACTACCTACAAAATACGGTCACAAAATAAGTCTGCTGCTAATTGGTGTCAAATATACAGTTATAACGAATAATTACAGAAAGGTAACACTTGTAAAATATATAAGTTATAACAAAACATAACAAGTACTTTATTTCACGCACAGGATATACAAAATACAAAAAAATAGAGATATAGAAAGAGTAAGTACATATAATGGGGGGCGGTTATTTATGTATAAATTAAATAATTACGTTCTTATTTTTGGCGCTTAATATGCCTTCCTATTAAAAAATAAACAAGCGATAAACGCGTATTAAGTATTTGACAACCAAACAAATATTGACTCCAACTCACATCATCGTCATCACCAGCCCACTAACGTCCCCACTGCAGGGGCATGGGCCTTCCCTATGGATGGATAGGGAGATCGGGCCTTAAATCACCACGCGGGCCAAGTGCGGATTGGTGGTTATTAACGACTGCTAATGCAGCCGGGACCAACGGCTTAACGTGCCTTCCGTAGCACAGTCCTCCGTTCGGAGCTCGAGATGAAAACTTTTTTTTGTGGTCACCCATCCTATGACCGGCCTTTGCGAATGTTGCTTAACTTCAACAATCGCAGACCGAGCGCGTTTACCGCTGCGCCACCGAGCTCCTCCAACTATCAAATAATTCGATCGAACTATGCTTGGCTGACAAATAATTATACACACGTTCACCGCTTATTTATTTTTTATTGGTAAGCCGGTATGACAAGTGAATACCTGTGACTTAGTTATAGGATCAAAATGTGCTGCTTTTACTACAGCTAAAACATGTGTTATGTTGATGTGTACTATACACTTCAGTACCATGTCACATTATCTTTTTGGATAAATTGAACTGTAAGTCTCACTAAATATCAAAATATGTTAACGCGAAATGGTTCTAAAATAGGTATATGATATTGCTCATGACTGTACGGTTTTTATACTTACTCTGATTTATGTGTTTATTTAATCATATGGCTTATTTTATAGAAGTACATTATTGATTATAGTAAAAGGTAAATGGTGATTGTTTTGACAGCTGTCAAAATCGTAACATTTCTTAACGACTCTTTGCTTTTTTTAGGCTGTATATTCGTATATTATTTTTTGCCCTGCTGTCACATTAATGCAGCTATATTTAACGGAGCATAGTTGTGATTGTGATAATAATAGAAAAGGTTTTTTTTTGGTAAATGACAGTTTGTAAATGAACACACGAAATTGGATAGACAAGAATCTAAATTAAAGACGTCCAATTAACCACAAACCACCATAAGAAACACTACACATTAAATTTTTCCATTGGTTTGTTCCCCCACAGTGTATTTTCGTAGACAATAATGATTTAAGTAAATTACTTTTTCGTGAATTTTGCATTTTGTTGAATTTGCAAAAGTTCCCAAAAGTTTTGTAAAATCTAAGCTTAACTCGAGGCCTGTCAGTTGATTCTTGTTTGTTTATCCAATAATGTTGTCTTTGACTTACGCAGTATTTTATCTCACAAATCCAATTTTACTATTAAAATCAGAAACCTTCCTTAACTTCCGTAACTAATTGCTGGAACCAGTTTAAATGAATAGTATCTAGAATTTACGTTTGTCAAAATGTTTTTAAAACTGTCTCTATTCAAATATGGGAAATGCTAAACCAACCAGAAGCTGAAATAGGTTCTTAGTTTTAAATGTAGATCTTGTAAAACATTGTTTTAAGTTTACGCGTTATTATCATAATTAAAACACATAATAACGGGTTCTTACCGCGTTTGAAATGGGGATATAAGACTTCCGATCAACCACTCCAATCTCATCAGTCATCCCGTGATCATGGCACTTGCAACAGTGTCGAAATATCGGGAGTCTCATATCCCCATTTTAAACGCGGTAAGAACCCGTTATTATGTGTTACTTGTAAAACATTTTAGGAGTTACTAATTACGAACTTTACGTGTATCAGAAAAACTACCTATATAAACACACGTACCTATTGATGCATGTACTTATTGCTGACTTTTATAAGAGTAGAAGAAACGAAAGTGGTGTGTAAATGGAATTCCGTAGTCTGTCGACTCCGACGGGAAATAGGCTTGATGTTATATATATATGTATGTTTCTGTATATGTTGTATTGTGTTTTATATGTTTGTGTTTTGTTCTTTAAGATTAATATGTTTTTTTTAATTAAGATGGGTTTGCTCTTGACTTCGTTCTTCCATGAGGAGAAGAAGAGATCGACGATATGTGTAAACATTTTAAATATTATTTGCATGCTATTGTCAATAGCTGACTAGGAGGAACTAATTTCAATGACGATCAACAATGTATTGCACCATTCTCAATGACAAATAAATGATTGTGATTAATTTAGCTATTGAAGTTTATGTTACGCTATGAAAAGAGCACGCAGAACAAAGAACTCCAGCTACAGAAGAATACTTCAATGAAGAGTGGCGTCAAATCCTATAGGAACTCAAGAACCAGCAAGAAAGAAGAAGTAGATTGGTTAATTATCTTTGGTTATCTAGCTGTATGAGTATTGAGACATCATAAAGCTAGGTTACCGGAGTTAAGTGCCATCTACCACGACACTACGGCGAGATGCGGCGAGATACCGCGGGGCGTAACGAGATCCGGAGATACGCCACGTCGCTTCGTCGTCAATTTGTATTCAGATTTTGCAATTACTGTATTATGAAAGCCTATTTGTAAAATGTACATACATACATAAACTCACGCCCGTAATCCCTAATGGGGTAGGCAGAGCCACAAGTAATCAAAGACAACTTGCAGCCAATGTTGAAACGACGTCCAAAAAAAAATATTAATAAATAATAATATTTTATTTGTAAAATGTGTTTCTTAAATAATAGTTTATGTTTGTTATATAAACTTACTGGTGCTGATTCCAGTACTCACCATCTAATTTTATTTTACGTTAAGTATAGTCACACCCCGGACACTTCGTACAAACAACCTCGTTTTACACAGACACTACACATTCTCGTTATCGTACACACGCATCTGTGTGTGTGACATCCATATTCATATTCTAAACTGCCTATATACGTCCCACTGCTGGGCACAGGCCTCCCCTCAATCAACCGGAGGGAGTATGGAGCATACTCCACCACGCTGCTCCACTGCGGGTTGGTGGAGGTGTTTTTACGGCTAATAGCCGGGACCAACGGCTTAACGTGCCTTCCGAAGCACGGAATCATCTTACTTTTTCGGACAATCAGGTGATTCAAGCCTGAAAAGTCCTTACCTCTGGCTGGCTCCCCACCAGCGGCTGAGCTAGGTTTACCTCACCCCTCTCAGTCTTACTTTAGTCTTCAATCGTACGGCGTCAGACGGCACACACACAGATGTACAATAACGTCAGTGTGTAGTGTCTGTATAAAACGAGGCTTTTTTATGAAGTGTCCGGGGTGTGTAAGCAGGTCCACTATGTCAATTGCATAGTTTCCTAGGTCAAAGATAAATTATGAAATTCTGATTATTAAATAAAGACAGATCTAAAGGTGACAAAAACGTTTTTTTTTTTATAATTTTATTCATAAAAATGTAGTGCGATATTTTGTCACGCTTTTCTGTGACGTCACGGGTTACTTTTTCATACAAATACCATAGTAATTTCGCGTTTTGACGTCTAGTAAAAACTTTGATTTTTTGGTTTTCCCCGAAGGGTAAGGCAAAGGGAACTATGCCCATACAGCCATGTCTTACGTATTTTTTTTCTTGATGATTGATGAAATGATGAAAGATGATGATGATGAAACCTAAGCCCCCACCCTCGGAGTAGACTCCTACTCCGAACCCCAAACGAATTAACTCAAAAGTCCGCATAAACTTTCGAGTTATGAAGCGGCTTCCTGGCACGAAGCGAAAATAGGCAGATACACTTTGTTTATTGAATACTCCTATATAATAACACTCGCGAATGTCTTCCGACTAACTTAATGCGATCATTAACCACAAAACACCACTTCGTATTAATTATTTAGATTATTCAATGAAGAAAGCAACTGTCCCGTTCCCGTTTCCCGCCAAAAAGCCAACTTTGATTTGAAGTGATTTGACTAGTTGGAAACTATCCTATTTTGCGTATTACTTTTTTCACTTGTTATGAGTGCCAATAAATAAGTAAATATAATAGTGAGAACAAACATAATGGACGTATCTAATCTCTGATCACAGAACATAACTTCACGCCTGTATCCCCGAAGGGGTAGCCAGAGCTTCTTCTTCTGTTAGATGTGATAGTTGGTGAGCCGTATCGCCGTCTATAATGGTCGAGTCAACTGTGTTAGTGAAAACTACACTTAAGATAAATTAATAACGCATTGGTGCAAGTACGACACCGGGGTTCGAACCGCCACTCCTCGTTTGAGAAACAAGCCGGTGTACCATAATACTATAGTGGCCCTTACTTAAAAATAAACAATAAAATAAGAAATGAATGTGTATTTTACAAGGAAACAAAAATTAGGTACTTACGCATAGAAAAACAATTGCGAAAATATGAAGAAACAAATTTGCTTTACTAAGATACGTTGACGATAATTTCAGAGTCACGAAAGTCACTTTCCATTGAAAACCAATGAGAACTTCGAATGAAATGGAAATTAAAAACGTCGCGAGAAATTAGCGAGTCAAATATTTATTATCTGCACCTGTGCGCGTTGTCGACGAAGTATTGAAATTTGGGAGAATAGGTAAGGCCTTGGAGTTCACAGCTGTAAGGGGCTTTTTTAATTTAAGTAATAATTTGGAGATTTGTAATGAGATGAGTATGTATTTTATAATAATAATAATAATAATTTTCTTTATTAAAAGTCAACCTGGAACCTGGTTCCAGCTTCTAGCCGACAAGCGCGAGAGGCGACACAGAAGTGAGAGGGCCGATTTACCACCTATACCATCTAATAACCCTCAACTACAATGCCAGTCGTGCGGCCGCTACTGTCGCTCTCGCATTGGACTTTACAGCCATTTTAAAAGCTGCCACAGAAACGCTGTTTGAATCATCTGATAAAGACGTAAAGGCCTGTGAAAAGTCAATAGGACATACAATATATTTAAGAAATAAGTAGGTGGTACACAGAATATAATAGCTAACTAAATAATGAATTCACACCTTATTTCTAAAAAGAGACGTCAGCTCAGCAATATGTTGTGACACTCCGTCATTGAGGGAGTGCCACAACGCTGATTTTCAGCTGAACCCCAGTTATTATTAAATTACAGTTTAGAAACATTTCCAATAATTTATCATTAAAGACATTTACATTTTATTTTTTACATACAATATAAAATAAAATACCTATTTTATATAGACTGTCCAAGGACTGTGCAGGCTTGAATCGTCTAATTCCGTGTTTCGGAGGGCACGTTAAATTGGTCCCGGCTATTAGCCGTAAAAACACCTCTACCGACCCATAGTCGAGCAGCGTGGTGGAGTATGCTCCATATGTTCTCTGGCTGATTGAGAGGAGGTCTGTACCCAGCAGAGGGGAGTGTATAGGCTGTTTATGTTTTGGTATTTTAAGTTGACACTTACGTCTTTGATTTGAGGACTTTATTCACAGGAGTTGAGCATATCATAATGCCAATAAAATCATGCTTCACTCAACCTCCCTAGAGTAAACTCCAGATAAGGTTGAGGCTAAGAATAGCGATTTTGAGATGAGTTCGAAGTCTTCTTTAAGGTCGCATTGGCTGAGGACGGAGTCGCGGAAAGCTCGACTTAATATCGACTCTTCTTAGTACACAGGTCCCTTTATATTAGAATTATTGAGGACAGAAGAGGTAAGATGATTGGACAATTTATTAAAAACATCATAGAAGGAAATCTAGAAGGAAAGAGAGGAAGGGGAAGACCAAGAAGATTTAATTATAATACTACTTTTATTTTTTTATGTGATTTAAGTGCAATAAAGAGTTTTTGTATTGTATTGTATTGTATTGTATTGTATTGTAAGAAGAGCTTACATGGAACAGACTAAGTAAAAGGTTAACGTCGTGTCTTACAGGGAAGTCAAGGAATTGGCCTTTGATAGACTGGAATGGAAAATGCTACACCGACAAGAGTGTGGCTCTTAAATTGATGATGAATACGTAACTGAGGTTACTAATGTGTTACAGAGGATGACACTACAACTACCAAATACTATATGGTTTTGAGTGCAATAGAGTACTATGGAATTCTCTTCTTCTTTTCGAGTCGATGACACACTTATACAGGGTGTTAGTGATATTGTATCGAATTCTGAGGGGCATGATTCAGATTATGATTCTAAGTTAATATCAAGTGGAATTTCCCCTCGGACAATTCATAAAATTCATTATCAGCTCTTTTGCGACGGAAATTTCCACTTCGTCTTTCGTCATGAGCCCGCTTACCGGAGAGACTGGCTGAAGTACGCACAGGACCGCGAAAAATGGAAAGAGGAAGGGGAGTCCTTTGCCCAGCAGTGGGATCTTGTAGGCTTTACTAGAGTAGATTAGATGGATTTATAATCAATATTACGGAACAGATAAGGTCGATTTTTGTTTAGTGAATTTGAAAATATATAGATGATCCCATTATCAAGTACACGTATATGTAAGTACAAGTACGTAAGCAGCGAAGAACGTTCTAAGTTAAGTACATTTTCCACTAGAAACTATGAATAAATTAATATTTTTATAATTTAGTTTTCCTCTCCAGGGAAGCAAGTTTACAAACACCGGTATAATTGGAAACTGCAGTATTTTCTAATTACGCAACTCTGCACTAAGCTTAATTTGTTTCCCGCTACTTTCGAAATGTAACTGAGCCAAAGTAGTTATTTACTCGAAAGATTTATAGGCAGCCTGTAGGTATACTTGTTGTGTTGGAACTGAATCAACTTATGAAAAAGCTGGCGACTAGCCAGTATCTTCTGAAATGTCTTCGGAGGAAGCCACTGGTGATAAATATATGACTAAACTTTATTGACTGTTACTAACTTACTGTGTGGGTTCTAAAAATAACGCCTGATAAAAATGTAATAGCAATCACCTTTATTAGCGTTAACACATGGATGAGAACTAAGCGCTATAAGGCGCATTACGAAAACTTTTCAATAGTGGACAAGTAGTAGTGAATATATTTTAATTATACTCTACCTGTCCAAAGTAAATATTTATTTAAATATTCGAATTTGATGAAAATTTTATGAATCGGATCATCAATTTCTATTACAGAGGCACAGGTAAGGAAAAAGAGGGTAGATAAATAATTTCAAAAGATATATAACGTTTATTCTTTACTCCCAGTATATTTTACGATCTGTGCTTTAGTCGTAGGATAAGTAATAATACCACGTATAGAACGGCAACACTCCGCTCCTCACCAGCAGCTAAGCTAAGTTTACCTCACCCCCCTCGGTCTTACTTTAGTCTTTAATCGTATGGCGTCAGACGCCACACACACATTTGTTTTTTGATTTTATAGTATTTTACCTAAAGCTGCTATATATTTCTATTTAATGTCTTCTAGCCTTGACAATTACTTCCGCACAATATCCCAGCAGGAAGAGGGAGTGACTGAAAACCAGCGCTGGATGGTGCCGTAGCATGGCTCCATCACAGCACAAGCTGAGCCATTTCCTTTTGCCCGTGTATTGGTAATTAATATTAATAATATTAATATATAAAATTAATATAATTATTATTAATATTAACTGTCACTGGCAATAAATTTATTTAAGTGCGTAAGTAATGCGAAAAGAATATAATATAATATATTGTTTATTACTTACTTATAAAGGAGGTCACAAACAAAAACAAATGAACAACATCATATCCCTAGCATTATCCCGTTTTTCACAGGGTCCGCTTACCTAACAAGGAGATTTGACAGGTCCGGTTTTTTACAGAAGCGACTGCCTGTCCGACTTTCCAACCCGCGAAGGGAAAACCAGCCCAGTACAGGTTAGGTCACATACCTCCGAAAATGCATTTCTCGGGAATATGGGTTTCCTCACGATGTTTTCCTCCACCGCTGAGCACGTGATATGTTGTTTAAAATGTTTTTAGTATATTTAAGTTTATCCTGGCAGAAAACTTAAAAGTCTGGTGTTTGTAGTTTGTAGACTAGAGATGTCGGAAGTGGTTGGCAAACTTTGCTTAGCTGCGACCCAATTGGCTACCTAGTTTGTGTACCGTTAAATTTATCTTGGAAGATAAAACCGCCGTTCTGATATGATACGAAAATAAAAATAATCATTAAGTATTTATTTGAATAAAAAATGGTACAATTTTCGCAGCTGGTCAGCAATTAAGAATAGGTCTCCTCTACATTGCTGATTCCTATACACACCATCTAATTTTATTTTAAGTTATACCTGTCATGTTGTTATCCGCTGAAAAAGAAAGGGATGAGTACTCGACATGCATAAAATTTGTGGAACACGTCAATTTAAGGCAGAAATTTAAAAAATCCTTTCAAAAATTATGGTGGCAATAACCCGACAGAATTAAGTTGTCAGCACACGCCTGTTTTCCGCCCAGGTTATTCATTCATTTTAAAATTAACAGTTGTCAATCATCCATCCCTTTCTTTTTTGGTGGATAAGTAAATGACAGGTGTAACTTAAAATAAAATCAGGATGTATCTGCGGGAATCGGGGCCATTGGTGCTAATTCCTGTAGACACCATCTAGTTTTATTTCAAGTTATACATGTCCTTTTCTTATCCTGCGAAAAAGAACGGGACGGGTAATAAAAAATAAAAATATAATATTATTATGTTTATTTATGAGAAAGACCTAGAAAGATTTACATTGACCAAACTGGAGATGTCCTTAGAAAAGATTTATTATGATCTACTCTGAACCGGCGTGCGTGTATGAAGCGATTGATACATGTGGAGGAAGCAAGAGAAGTGTGTCAGGATCGAAGCAAATGGAATTCCATAGTCTCTGCTTACCCCGGTGAGAAATGGGCGTGAGTTTATGTATGTATGTATATTTTTGCTCTAATAAGTGTCAAGATGTAACTAATAGTATGAATTAGTCCCTTTGAGTACCTACTTTGTGATTGCTAATAAGTAAGTAAGTAGGTAATTAAAACACTCGGTCAACTAGTAAAACATTTTCCTTGGTTATTATTTGTATTGGCAATGAACGAACTGTGTGCCTCAGGGATCAGAATTGTTAGCGCTTTTATATCAAGAAATGAATTGCCATTTTGCCATTAATAATACAAATCATTAATCTACGCATTAATATCGTTGGAAAAGGAAAATGTACCTACTTATAGTTAATTAAATATACTTTCTTTTTCTTTGTTTTGTTTCAGCCCACTACTGATTAATTTGCTAGGAAAAACTATACGTAACTCCCACTTACGTACTGTTTGCTGAACTCTCGAGACCTTTCGATCAGCGGTAGTTCGCTGAAAGCAAGCGCAGTTGATAGGTTCGGTTTTTTAACCCCCGACGCAAAAACGACGGGGTGTTATAAGTTTGACGTGTCTGTGTAAATGTGTATGTGTCTGTCTGTGGCATCGTAGCTCCTAAACGGATGATCGGATTTTAATGCGGTTTTTTTTGTTTGAAAGGTATATCAGTCGAGAGTGTTCTTAACTATGTTTGGTGGAAATCGGTTCAGGTCTTCAAGGTCATCAGGGTGTTTGTTAAGTGTGATAGGAATGTTTCACGCTCAGTTTGCTTGCAAGCATATGTGGGACAAGTTATTTTTTTGCTTTTTATAGGGTTTAGCATTTTTAACCTTTTGTCATAATAATTAAGCACGATTATGGGAAAACCAGCCCAATACAGGTTAGGTCACATACCTCCGAAAATACATTTCTCGGGAATGTGGGTTTACTCACTATGTTATCGACGCACACTATATCCCTTTACTTTTATTTAAGAAAAATAATATTTAAGTGAATGTGTGAGGAGTGGGTTTGTGAGGGTGTGTGTGTGATGAAATGAATTTAAATTAAAAATTGTTTTCAATAGATTGGTAGAATAAGAATACTTTTAAAATCGTTTGTGAAATTGTAAGTATTTATTTTATTTAACAGTTTATTGTACTCAGGACAGAACACAAATAGAAATACATATACATATTACACACAACACAGAAAATCAATACATAATGTGTGTTCCCGTACCCCTTGATAAATATATTTGTTCGCATGGGTTTAGCGCGAATTATATAATAATAATAATAATATTTATTCAGAAAAAAAGGTAAGTACAAGTTTTACATAATCAGCATTACATTTTTAGTGTAAGTTTACAATTTTACGTTACTGACTTTAAGTTTTTCAGAGACAATTTCTAAGATTCTTACATCAAAGCAAAGCCTGTATCGTAAGAATCATGTTCATTACGTTTATTAACAACAGTACATACTATCTTAGTCTCCGTTTAGAGAACGACTGAAAACGTTAAAACTAACTTGAAATGAACAAAATATAATTAAAATAGGTAACAAAAGATAAAATACACTCTATACGACTCCACTTAGAACGAAAGTAAGGGTGATGTAGGTACTTAAGAAATGTTGAAAAAAAATAAATTTAAATCTTCGTCCACTCTTATCAGCAACAAAAATGTTAAGTAAAAAGGATTTTGTTCAACAAGTTAGTAATTAGCAGACTGGTAAACTCTGTGATTCGTCCCGAGGGTGCATTAGGTAAATTGCAAGCTCCAGTAATGTTAGTCCTGTCTCGGTCATTAGGGACACCGGTGTATTTTTACTGCCGCGTCTGCGTTTTATCTTTCAACTAAGTACTAAGAAGTAAGTTGAAAAAGAAAAAAAAAAGTAAGTAGTAGTAGTATTTTTAATATATACAAGATTAAAGATAACTTACTATGTACTAACTGTGCGTCGCTGGTATTAACCACACACATGCCTAACATTTAGAAATGGACTGTAGTAATTAAAAATTAACAAAAGGTGGAAAAAAGCGACACCCATCGCCATGATGTTCAAAGGGTAGAAGCAAGATTAGAATGCGGTGTTGCCATAATATAAAATAAATGTTAGTGTGTACTACACACTAACTGAACTTAGTTTTTTCTCAGATAAGTCTCATTGCAGTAGTCGACTTATAGTAGTCACTGTGGTCTTGTGTGTCACCACTAACCGGCTTGCTTCTCAAACGGGGAGCGCCGGTTCGATTCCCGGTACAGGACTTGTAATTACTGTTCTAATATTGTTTTGATTTCTTGTACTGTCCTCTACCTGTTGTTATTGTAG
Organism: Pectinophora gossypiella; assembly: GCF_024362695.1. Classification (NCBI taxonomy): domain Eukaryota; kingdom Metazoa; phylum Arthropoda; class Insecta; order Lepidoptera; family Gelechiidae; genus Pectinophora; species Pectinophora gossypiella. The sequence goes on from NC_065405.1 coordinate 2,448,014, forward strand.
ACTTATTAAAAAATCCAATGGTGTGATACCCCTCTCTGGTTGATTGAGGGGAGGCCTGTGCCCAGCAGTGGGACGTATATAGGCAGTTTATGTTATGTTATGTGGTACAAAGTTTATACTTAAGCTTTCAAATGATCAATTTCTCATTTAAGTATTCAAATTTACTTGTTTCGGGTCTACCACATAATTCAAGCGAGGAAGCCAGAAAAAACCTCCCCAAAACCAAACCCAAACCAAACCAAAACCAAACCAAACCAAACCAAAACCAAACCAAACCAAAACCAAACCAAACCTAAACCTCCTTTATTTGTGGTAGCTTGTAATTGGCCTTTATTTACTACTAAGTGTAACATTGTGTGAATTAAGCTGTAAGCTCCCAAAAAAAAAAACGATTTAATAGAATATCAAAACCCGGTCATATTTTCAACGAATGTCTGAAATTCTTCATTCTCCTCATGTAATATTGTGTTTCTGAGAAGTAGGAATTTGAATTACCTTCCACGAGCACTTTACTTGATTGTTTCATTATTTTTATTTCCCGAATACCTCTAAATATAACAGTTTTCATTTCGGATTTATGAGTGGTACCTAAATCATTTTGTCTCTTTTCGGGAAGTAAAAGATTTTCTAATATCTAGTGTTAGATAAAGTAAAATTATAAAAAGTATGAGTGGGAAATAGGCGTGAGTTTATGTATGTATGTCGGTGTAAAGTAAAATCGAGTGACTGAATACCGACTGATATATTAGGTACTATACTAAAGAACAGCCTCCGTGGTCTAGTGGTTAGAGCGTTAGGCTCACGATCTGGAGGTCCGGGTTCGATTCCCGACGGGGACATTGTCGAAATCACTTTGTGAGACTGTCCTTTGTTTGGTAAGGACTTTTCAGGCTTGTCCGAAAAAGTAAAATTATTCCGTGCTTCAAGCCGTTGGGCACGTTAAACCGTTGGTCCCGGTAAAAACACCTCCACCAACCCGCAGTGGAGCAGCGTGGTGGAGTATGCTCCATACCCCCTCCGGTTGATTGAGGGGAGGCCTGTGCCCAGCAGTGGGACGTATATAGGCTGTTTATGTATGTAATGTATACTTAAGAATGTCAAATCAGTACTGACTTATGCACATCGATAATGTGCGGAACTTGCATCGCGCGTTGAAACTATCTTTTAGGTTTTAGACTTTGAGTTGTTTTCTGAATAATAGTGGCTCTGCTAACCCCATTAGGGAATACTGACGTAAGTTTGTTGTTTTTAGGATATGGGAAGCATATATAGGGTCTTAGTGATATCGTAACTGAAACTTTGAGGGATGATTCAGACCATGATTCTGAGTTGATGTTAAGTGGAACTTTCCGTCGCAAAGCTATGGAACAGAAAATAATTAAAGAAGATATTGATTGTTATTTAATAATTATTATTTATTATTAAATTATAAAATATATTATTGGTGTTGTTAAAAATAACACTGAATCATCCCCCTCTGTATTCCCCCTCTGTATTAGATATTGATTGTTATTTAATAATTATTATTTATTATTAAATTATAAAATATATTATTGGTGTTGTTAAAAATAACACTGAATCATCCCCCTCTGTATTCGTTACGGTGTCACTAGCAGCCATACTGACTTGTATATCTACCTAGTACGTACTCGTACGGAGTGTTAGTGGCAATATCGCAACGAATACTGAGAGGGATGATTCGGCTCATTATTCCACCACAAAAGTATGAAATTGAATAAAATAAAAATAAAAGAATTTTGCGACGGTAAATTCCACTTGATAGAAACTCAGAATCATGGCCTGAATCATCCCCCTCAGTATCATCGTTTCGTACGATGTCACCCTACACCCTATATATCGCGTGGTGCTTTTTATATTATATAAAGTCAGTACCAGTTTTTACCAATTTTTATCTGGAATTTAACTAACTCGTCTATTGTTTTTGTTAAGAAAAATTACATCCGAATGTAATAGGGCGACGTTGTGTTATGCTGTTACAATATTTAACACTTTCAAGGACAGAACGTCTAATGACGTTCCGATTCCAAGGTGTCATGTTACCTATTATGAACCATCAATGGCCCATGATCTATGTCCGTGAAAGGGTTAATTTAAAACTTAGGCTTTTTGTTACCATATCGTTTCACAAATAGTTTCTTCTTCTGTTGTACAGTTCGTTTACGCCTTTAATTAGGTTTATGATACAATTTTACGTCCTTGCCTAGCATACCTACGATGTTGGATCCACAATGTAGCCTCAAGCAAATACTTTGATATGGGTTAATTCATTGTAATAATTATCATCCTTTGTGGAGCAGCATCTTCTATCATATTTTAAGATGGAATTGGACCTCCATAAAGGTTTCTTGTTTAAATTTTCTCTGAATTCATATTCTATAGCGACCGTCGTTTGCAATGGAAAATGAAAAATTTTTCGCGATTTTTCTTTGAGAAGATCGCTATCGCATATCTTTCATGTACAGAGGAAAATCGGAAAATGGAGCAAGTAATAATATTCATCAGCCTATAAATAATTCTAGCATCTTAATGTTATATTATATTTAAAATTATACGTAAACTCACGCTAATAATTCTTAATCGGCTGGGCAGAGTCACAAATAAACGAAGAAAACTGCAGCTAATTTTGAATTTTTGATACGATATCCTAAGACGGATAATAGCCACTACAATTGTACATTAATGTGACACTAAGTAAAGTATGAATATATAACCGTGTGTTAAAAGAACCAATAAGTAATCATAATTTTTATATTTTTCCATCCAGAATGGAATCTCGGCAGCTTAATGATAGAATAGACAAATAACTACAAAATTTTATCAAAATGCAATTTTATAAATAGATTTACGGGGAACAGCACCGAAAGCCAATAAAAATGCAGGTGAATTTTCCTTGGAAAGTGCTTGTTACGAGCCGTTGAGTACCAGGAGCGCAGGGCTTCAAGGAGATTCCCGCACCAGGGAAAATTGCATTTCCGAACGCTCCTCAGCGAATATCCACACATTCTGCCTGCCATAGAGTCACCCAGACCTAGATTCATAGATAAGCCTTGCTAAATCTCACCTTTGTAACAATAGAAATAAAGACACATTTATTATTTGTATCAGTAATATAAAATTAACATCATCTCTCTAGCATTATCCCGTTTTTCACAGGGTCCGCTTACCTAACCTGAAGATTAGACAAGTCCGGTTTTTTACCGAAGCGACTACCTGTCTGACCTTCCAACCCACGAAGGGAAAACCAGCCCAATACAATAACTGACTAATTGAGCCGCCATAGACTCCTGACATGGCTCATGTAACGACGTGTGCGTTACCCCAACAAGAAAGTATCTCCTAGAGTTATATGAGTAGAACGTATAGTTGGTGCCTTATCTGCTGTAAATGTGCCCCCACATAAAAAATGTGTGCCCCCTGTCGTTTCGAAAAAAAATCGAAAAAACGATTCTTGCTGGGGTAACGTTTTTCTAGCAGGAAAATTCTAAACGAATGATCGGAGAGAGAAAAACTGTGCATGGCCAGATAGCTTATATGTGTGCCAAAATGTGCCCCCAAAAATAAAATCTGTGCCCCTTCAGATTTTCGAGATATTGCATTTCCTGCTGGAGTAACGTTTTGATGAATAGTATATCTCTAAAACCATTGCATGTGCCCCTGTAGAATAAACATACGCGAGTAGCTCTTAATGTGTGCCCCTTTGTGCCCCAATTAGATTTTAGAAAATATTTATAGTTTTCAAGTTATCGCGGTTTTATGAAAACCCGAAAAAACATCGCAGCGCCTAAATGAGACAAGGCATAACTTCGCTGAAAACTGTATTCGGTCTTTCTTGACGCTAATAATAACCATACAAAGTTTCAAAAATGTTCATGCATGCGTTTTTGAATAATCTTGCTAAAAGTAAAAACGATGGTGTCATAACTTTGACGGCAAAATACAAGGAACTGGCACAATCCCAGATGTGTAGGTGTAAACCAAAATCTTGTGCCTTTAGTCAAAAATATATGGTGAAAATATTGAGCTTCAAATGTTACGCATTAAATATAAACAAAAAACCAAAATATGTAAACAACGGCTGGTTATCCGACCAAATCTGAATGACTACTAAAAAGCGACGGATTCATACTTAACGAGGACCTTCTAACAAAAGTGCTAACAAAAGCTTCGATTTGTTTGTGAAATTGTTAATGTTACACCGGAGCATAGAATAAGGAATAATACTTACTACATATAGAACGGCAAACCTCCGCTCCCCACCAGCGTCTAAGCTAGGTTTACCTCGCCCCCTTCGAACATAGTTTAGACTTGAATCGTATGGTGGCAGACGTCACACACACAGATGCGCGTGTACGGTAATGTCAATGTGTAGTGTCTGTGTAAAACGAGGTTGTTTGTATGAAGTGTCCGGGGTGCGACCGGAGTTAGGTTTATTCATGCAGTCACGAAAATTCAGGGCACATTCTACGAATATCATCGCATAATATCTTTTTGTTAACTCATACTTTGGCTTAGCTTTCCTTTGATGCATTTGAAAACGGAAATAGGAGAATTTATAGCCTGAACGATGAATAAAATGCTGTACAAATATTGTTGGAGTTGGGGAAATGTAGGCTACCGTTGGTTTTAAACTTTTAGCGAATGGGAGTCAAGTGGATTTGGTAAGTGATTCAAGCAGTTATGATTTTTAATGCCTAATCATAAATCTAAGTATATATGTCGTGGGGAGATGGGTTGTATTAATAAACTAATCTCAGCCTCGAGACTGCCCTCAAGATCATGTCAATACAGTTCTTATATAAAAACAGAGACTTGAGCGTGGTCTTGAGAGCAGCCTCAGCTGAGATTCGTTTATTAATACCACCCTTAGAATTGATCATTTCATGAAATGGGCATATTTCATGAAATAGAATATCACTCGTCGGCCACATCATGATATAGTTTGGCCACCAGATCAATGAACTCAAAACGTTTAACGACATGAGCCTATTGCTATAAATTTTGCACCGGATGAGAGTCCTCAGCGCTTCCCATTTGCTGAGTACCTAGTTAGTATCATACAATATGCGGAAAATTTAGAAAAAGGCTATGCTAAAGTCGAACTTTCTATTAGCTGCAGTAAAATAACGTTTTGTGGGTTGCCGCTTTTTAAAGAAAAATAAATAGGGTTGTAACTACGTGAGTGAGTGAATGAATGATCAGTTAGGTTTTGCTTTTGAAATAAATGAATAATTAAAATAGAATTAAATTAAAATCAAATCAAATAATTAGTTTGACTTAATCTATGTAAATTAAGTATTATGAGTTAGTTGTGGAACGATTAGATCTTTAGTGAACTGAATCACATGCCTATTGAGATTAGGCTGGCAATATTATTTTACAGAATGACATTTTGAAACGTCAGTTTACTGCAGCTGATTATAAGTTCGAACCATAAAGTTGAAGTTCAAGTTGAAGTTCGACTTTAGTAAAATCTTGCGCGTGGCCAATAGAGTGTATGTCGACTGTAACATGGTCACAAATTGCATCGTTACTGGGTTGTTCTTCTTTTTTATCGACAATGATCTGTCCTTCGCTCTGCTTCTGATAAGTTATGTTTTAGAATTTTATTTCATGTTTTGATTATCCAAAAATATAGTTATCTTATTATACTTAAAATACAAGCAAAATACTAATCGGTTCCTCAATTAGTTATTAACGTAGCTTGATCGTTTTTCACAAAATTATGTGACAGAGTGGTAAATTGAAATGCTGTCTCCGATGAAAAGGGCCACTCTGTCACAATATTTTTTGGAATGCGCCTGCAAAGAAAAGTATGTTACCAAGATAAAGAGAACCACTAAATAGTCCTCTACAGACACATCTTTATATGATGTTTTAAAATATTTATTGCCGTTATAATTTTAAAGATGTTAAATCCGATAAATCGAGAAAATGTCTTTTTATTGTCGATAAAAAAGAAGAACGACCCTACTGCGTAACATGCCTCGTGCCGTCAACTCGTGAATCGTGATTCATGCATGAACACTCGCGAGCGGATAGTGGGCGAAAAAGGAAAATCCTTCCAATCTCGCCTGGGAAATCGGATGGTTATCTAGGTTATCTCCCACATGTGTTTGCAAGTAACTGTGCTTATAATATACTTAAAACACATAATAACGGGTTCTTACCGCGTTTAAATGGGGATATGAGACTCCCGATATTTCGACACTGTTGCAAGTGCCATGATCACGGGATGACTGATGAGATTGGAGTGGAGTAGGTAGATCCATAATTTTCTACGGGCAGACATATCTGTCTACCCTCTTTCTTTGCCGCTTGTTTATGTTTTTGATATCGGAATGTTCGGAACTATCTGAACTCGCACCAAACTCACTACGACAAACCGCACTCACTGTGTCCTCACGTTTTTTCACCACATTAGGCCGTTTCAAGCTTTTTACAACACCTACTACTGGATTCCACATGGTCGATAATTTTGAACCCGTCTTCCCTGTTGAAATTTTTATGTTTTCTGATTTCAATAGCCTCTTTTACGAGTCTGGGGATGTAATGACGTTCTGTCGATAATATTTGTGGATTGTTAAACTCGATCCAGTGGTTAGGGCCCGACTCCAGTACATGCTCAGCTATAGCAGATTTCTGCACGTCGTTTTTTTTTCATGGCACTAATATGTAGAACCCGTTATTATGTGTTTTAATTATGATAATAACCGCGTAAACTTAAAACAATGTATAATATACTTGTATACTGATGACCAAAATGTGTTTTGTAACCACATCAGTCCCCCCGTACTGCACGCAAATCGCGCGCGATGTTATAATTAAAAAGTGTATCTTTTTATTAGAAGATTTGAGTGCGTTTGACCAAAATCCCGCCTGATTTTAAGCAGCACTGTGTTCTAAGGTGGAGCACGCAAACTTAAATAGTGCCTATTCACTTGCATAGCTTTATTCATTGTATACCCAATCGCATTGGTTCATATAGTTATGCCGGAGGAGACTAAATATTGGATAACGATATAAATGTAGAAAGATAATTATATCCTGCCTGGTCCTGGTCTCATTGCTTCGATGAGGCCTTTTTAACCTGCCTGGTCTCTGCCAAGAAAATAAAAAAAAAAGATAAAAAAAATATATATTGCAATTTAACATTCAATTTGTTTGCATTGCTCACTTACTTTCATATGCGCAAATGTCAAATTGCAACGGCGATGGAAAATTCCACTTGATATCAACTCAGAATCATCCCTCAAACGGCCTCTGTGGTCCAGTGGTTGAGTGTTGGACTCAAGATCTGGAGGCTCCGGGTTCGAACCCCGGCGGGGACATATCACAGAAATCACTCTGTGGTCCCTGGTTTGGTTAGGACATAACAGACCTGATCACCTGATTGTCCGAAAGTAAGATGATCCGTGCTTCGGAAGGCACGTTAAGCCGTTGGCCCCGGTTACTATTTACTGATGTAAGTGAGTAATCGTTACATGAGCCATGTCAGGGTTGATGAGGCTGGTATTCCACTTCACAACCCACACGATAAGACGAAGATTCCTCAAAGTTTTCGTTACGATGTCACTAACATTGTATACACAAGTAACGTCTTATGTAGAAATCCTGTCCATTATATTTTATAATGGTATTATGATTTAGGACGAGGGTTACGAAGGATGTCCTTGTCGTAACAAAGACGGATTACGAACTCCTCGTGCCATCCTGTCGTTTGAGGACGTAATCTAGTGTAATGGCTAGTTGAAAGTAACTTGTTCTATTCTTCTTGGATCTTTCTTTGTTCTTATACATCTTTGTTCGACTGAAAATAATGCGTTCGGCTTATGATACCGGGAATGTTAGTAAAATCATATACCTGCTCTCTAAATAAGAGCCTACAATATTATAAGTGTGTGTGCTTCGAAAGGCGCGTTAAGCCGTTGGTAACTGATGTAAGTAAGTAGTCGTTACATGAGCCATGTCAGGGGCCTTTGGCGGCTCAATGGTAACCCTGACACCAGGGTTGATGGGCTTGGTAATCCACCTCACAACCCACACAATAGAAGAAGATAAGTGTGTCGATGCAACATCGACCCTTTAGTAGGCAATAGATACCTACTTGTTATGTATCCGTTGAAATAAGTAAGGTGAAATTTTAGACTTTAAAATTGTTGTTTTTTGTGATTATAAATTCTGGATTCAGTTAAACACCGGATCGTACATATGGCACAGGACCGAACCCAGTGGAGGAAGATCACATATAATCACGATCCTCAACAGTGAGGGAAAGAAAAGAAAGAAAGAACGCGCTTATACCTAATTATAAGCTATGGTTGGAGAACACATAGTACGACAGGGACGGATAATAATTAGCAGAATACATTCTAATAAAATTATCTCTATTCTGTAGAGGTATAAAAGTTAAAACAATCCTTAACATCAAAACCGCCTGCCGTAATTATAATTTCAAACGCACACCAAAGCATGTTGCGCGGTATTTTATCGCAGGCGCTAGCTAACATTTACCGCATTATTCTATTGTACAAACTAAATAAGTAAGTTGTTTTGTGAAATGAAAAGTAGGAAGCTAAGTTAATACTTTATAATGTTTGAGTTTATAACAGCGAGCGTTTTTTATTGGTAAGTATTTGGAATGGAATGTTTCTTAGCAAAATGACTAAAATTAATACCTACTAGTAACGTTATGATGTCAAAGTAACTCTGTCTGTCTGTCTGTTACTTTTTCACGGTTAAGCCGCTGAATTAATTTAGATTAAATTTGCTATGGAGATAGCTTGAGATCTCGGGCAGAGCATAGGATAGTTTTTATCCAGAAAATCACCCCGTAAGGGGGTGAAAAGGCGATAGAAAAATGTGTCGCGCGCGATAACCGAAGTCCACACAGTCATAGTTGCGGGCGGAAAGCTAATATTATACAAATAGATTTTCTTTCGCATGAAATAATGTAGCTATATTGTGCAGACATTTTCAATTGGTTCAACTCAAACAATATCCAAAAACTTTTATATTAATATTGTTATGAAATGTTGTTTCTTGTCGTGTATGGACGTGAACCCAAATGAAAAGAAAATAACATAAAATAAATAACTTCAGAATTTCTGTGGTAGAAAATTATTGTCGTCTGGAGACCAAAGTCAACTTTGATTTAAGAGTTACTCCTCGACGTCAAGTGTGTGGTATATGAAACAGGAAATCCTTCAATATAAAAACGATGTTCATAAGTATTTTTCGGCCTCTGTGGGCCAGTGAGGGTTGGGCTCACGATCCGGAGGCTCCTGGTTCGAATCCCGGTGGGAACATCACAAAAAATCACTTTGTGATCCCTAGTTTGGTTAGAACATTTTAATAAACAAGAAATCTTTCTTATGATATGTTACGTTACAAGAAGTTCAATGATGGCGGGTCTTGTAATAAAATAAGAAATTTGTAAAAATAAAATATTTAAAAATGATCTTAAAAAATTACACTATTGGATAATTAACGTTAAATAATAAACTACCATATCCGACACATTTCATATTTCTACAACTGTTCATTGTTACAACTGTCAAGTAGACAATTAATGATTGTATTCAATAGGCTACTTGACAAGTTAGTCAAATTAGATACTTTTTAAGTAACGTCAAAACGAAAGTTTTCTTTGGAGTTTGTATGGAAATACTGTACTGTGACGTCATCAATAAAAGCGGTCAAACGTCGTACGCATTGTTATTTAATTCATAAATAAAATTCTAAAATAAATTAAAAGTAAATCGAGATTGATTTTTGAACATCTTAGACTGGCTTCTATTTCTAGATTATCATTTTATTATTTATGAATTAAGTCATAAATAAAATTCGAAAATAAATCGAATAGTGAAATAAGATTGATTTTTGGTCATCTTAGACTGACCATTATAATTTATCTTTGACCCAATAGCGCGGTACGAAATATTTATTTATACAGAGATATTATTATTATTATTTATTTTTGTTTTTATTATTATTTTTTTATTATTATTATTGGTATTATTATTGTGTTATTATCGGCTATATCTCTGTATAGATTAGGTAACAGGAACGTCTGAACTTGAAAAACCAAGCAATCTTAACGTACCTGAACACCCTTTGCTTTAATTATTGAAGAATAACAGATCTCATTTAAACTCGTAAACGATATCGCAAGTTTTATTACGGTTTACGAAGATTACGGAATGAGTAAACGGAAATACAGGCCCGGGTTTAGGTTAGGATTTAATTAAACCTAGAGATAAGTGTCTGTTTCAAAAATTCTTAAGTTCCTCGTAAAGTTCCCGGCTAAGTAGTTAATGCCGTCTGAGGAAAATCTATAATAAATGTCATCATTACACACTCCGGACCTGTTAACGAGCGAAATGAAAAGACGACCAACTCAGTATTTAATATTAATAATAATAATAAGCCGTAGGGACGTGACGACTCTATCGCCCCCTGCTGAATTCAACAGTGCAGTCTCCGCAGGCCAGCTTGTGGCGTGCTGATAGTGAGTGCCGACACCAGGGAGCTGAGATCCCCCGAGAGTCGGTCAGGCCCTCTCCGGCTTGCCTTCACTGGCCGAACGGAGTGAACCCCAGTGGGGGCCGCAGGACTCTCACCTCTGGCTTGCCTTCATTGGCCGCCCAGAGTGGGGCGTTAGAGCTATACGCTCGCAGGGTGGAAGTGAAAGATGCATAAGACGCGACCCCAGGTGGCCCATCCAGTGAGTGGCGAGTCACCGCCTGCTCATTCTAAAAATGTTATCAACATTGGCCGAGCCGTCGCCATACTCCCCCATAGCCCCAGAATCCGGTTCATTAAACCCCAACCCAATAGGCCACCTTTGTCCCCATCTGTAATAGTCCTACACGAACCGGGGATTGTCTTTGGGTGCACTCTCATAGTGCATACAGGGATAATCGCCGGTTGGTGTCACATCACATTTAGATTAAATTGTCTTAAGGGGCCTCTTCGTGTTGGCATCGGCTCCACGCACTCCTTCCAAAGGTCCAGGACTCCATAGGCCCGAGATATGGAAACGACATATAAATAATAATAAAATACTTTATTGCACACAAATTTACGAGTAATTTACAGGATAAACTTGTTCTAAGGTGAGCAAAGGCGGCTTTATCGCTAAGAGCTGTTTTTATATGAGTACACAAAATGATATAATATAAAAAACCTTACTTTACACCTCTATTGCTAAGCGACATATATTCAACAAACCTAGGCAACGGGGATTGCCAGATATGAGTGTGCGTTACCCCAACAAGAAAGTATCTCCTAGAGTTATATGAGTAGAACGTATAGTTGGTGCCTTATCTGCTGTAAATGTGCCCCCACATAAAAAATGTGTGCCCCCTGTCGTTTCGAAAAAAAATCGAAAAAACGATTCTTGCTGGGGTAACGTTTTTCTAGCAGGAAAATTCTAAACGAATGATCGGAGAGAGAAAAACTGTGCATGGCCAGATAGCTTATATGTGTGACAAAATGTGCCCCCAAAAATAAAATCTGTGCCCCTTCAGATTTTCGAGATATTGCATTTCCTGCTGGAGTAACGTTTTGATGAATAGTATATCTCTAAAACCATTGCATGTGCCCCTATAGAATAAACATACGCGAGTAGCTCTTAATGTGTGCCCCTTTGTGCCCCAATTAGATTTTAGAAAATATTTATAGTTTTCAAGTTATCGCGGTTTTATGAAAACCCGAAAAAACATCGCAGCGCCTAAATGAGACAAGGCATAACTTCGCTGAAAACTGTATTCGGTCTTTCTTGACGCTAATAATAACCATACAAAGTTTCAAAAATGTTCATGCATGCGTTTTTGAATAATCTTGCTAAAAGTAAAAACGATGGTGTCATAACTTTGACGGCAAAATACAAGGAACTGGCACAATCCCAGATGTGTAGGTGTAAACCAAAATCTTGTGCCTTTAGTCAAAAATATATGGTGAAAATATTGAGCTTCAAATGTTACGCATTAAGTAAATATAAACAAAAAACCAAAATATGTAAACAACGGCTGGTTATCCGACCAAATCTGAATGACTACTAAAAAGCGACGGATTCATACTTAACGAGGACCTTCTTTATTGGACGTATTATACCTAAGCTGTTGTCCTTACAGTCGCGTTCAAAAGTTTTGAGGGCTAATTAAAAAATATATTAAATGCACCTTGTGACTATATAAATGAAACAGCTTGTTGATGTGGAAATTATTATTTTTATTCCTAAATGCTAAATTTGATCATTAAACCTGCATTTTAGCTCCCTGCCGGACCCTGCTCAATTTGAGCAGTAGGACATAGTTTTAACTCTGCTTTACAATAAATGTGACTTACATTAGTATAAAAATACAGGTATGTCACAAAACAGTTTGGTCACGATTTTGAGCATGTTAGTCACATGTACATTTTATTTGAAAATGGCTCTTATAAATGTATTAATCATGTGTAAGGTCATAGAAACAGCTATTAAAATATAATCCAATAACAACTTTATTTTATTAGTTATTACTTTTCTACTTCAGTGTACTCAGGCACAACACGTGTGAACCGGTTAGTGAGTAAAGTAAAGAAGGTCATCGATATGTATGAATCCGTCGCTTTTTAGTAGTCATTCAGATTTGGTCGGATAACCAGCCGTTGTTTACATATTTTGGTTTTTTATTTATATTTACTTAATGCGTAACATTTGAAGCTCAATATTTTCACCATATATTTTTGACTAAAGGCACAAGATTTTGGTTTACACCTACACATCTGGGATTGTGCCAGTTCCTTGTATTTTGCCGTCAAAGTTATGACACCATCGTTTTTACTTTTAGCAAGATTATTCAAAAACGCATGCATGAACATTTTTGAAACTTTGTATGGTTATTATTAGCGTCAAGAAAGACCGAATACAGTTTTCAGCGAAGTTATGCCTTGTCTCATTTAGGCGCTGCGATGTTTTTTCGGGTTTTCATAAAACCGCGATAACTTGAAAACTATAAATATTTTCTAAAATCTAATTGGGGCACAAAGGGGCACACATTAAGAGCTACTCGCGTATGTTTATTCTACAGGGGCACATGCAATGGTTTTAGAGATATACTATTCATCAAAACGTTACTCCAGCAGGAAATGCAATATCTCGAAAATCTGAAGGGGCACAGATTTTATTTTTGGGGGCACATTTTGTCACACATATAAGCTATCTGGCCATGCACAGTTTTTCTCTCTCCGATCATTCGTTTAGAATTTTCCTGCTAGAAAAACGTTACCCCAGCAAGAATCGTTTTTTCGATTTTTTTTCGAAACGACAGGGGGCACACATTTTTTATGTGGGGGCACATTTACAGCAGATAAGGCACCAACTATACGTTCTACTCATATAACTCTAGGAGATACTTTCTTGTTGGGGTAACGCACACCAGATATGACGCCAACAGAACCGTTGAGATAATTTTCATTTCTATTTAACGTAACTTATTGTAAATAAATATGTTATGATTATGAAGATTTGTACTTAACAGTTTTGAGCGCTGAATGGTAATGTCTCATACCGGCCATCCTGTCGTCTATATAGGTACCTACCTACAGGACGAAATCCCAAATTCGAAGCGTATTTCTCGTCGGTAAGATTGAGGTTAAACCGATTTTCAATATAAATAGGAGTATTTGATATTATCATTCAATTTCTTGATGAAATGGTCCCATCAATTTCATTATCCTTTTTGATAACCCTTGAGATAGGTAGAGAGACAGAGAGATATACTATAGCAGTCTTATAGTGGAAACCACGTAAACGCCTATTTGTATGTATGTATACACTGTAAAACCATGTCACATTAACTTTTTTGACAAATTAAACCGTCTCTCTCTCTTTATTTAAGAGTTGCGCTCTTGTCGGTGGAGTAATCGCCATTCCTCTCTCCTTCCCGCCAAAACCTTCACCTCTTGATACGACACAACCTGCACCTTCCCTTTTATTTGTTTCATAAATGTTCTCCTAGGTCTACCCCTTCCTCTCTTCCCTTCTATGGTATTTGTTTGAAATTAAACCGTAAGTCTCATTAAATGTCAAATGTGTGATAGCTTATATACGGCCCACTGCTGAGCACAGGCCTCCTCTCAATCAACCGGAGTGAGGAGCATACTCCACCAAGCTGCTCCGCTGCGGGTTGATGGATGTGTATTTATTACAGCTAATAGCAGGGATCAACGGCTTACCGTGCCCTCCGAAACACGGAATCATCTTACTTTTTCGGACAATCAGGTGATTCGACCCGGCATAATTCTTACCAAACAAAGGACAGTTTCGCAAAGTGATTTCGACAGAGGATGTTATCGATTGAACCCGGAACTACAGATCGTGAGCCGAAGACATAAGATACTTTTATGTGATTTTCTTTAATACTTGTAATTGCTACTTAGCAATACACCGCCGATTGTGCTTCTCTTGTCACATTTGTAATTGTATTTAATGTTGTGTTTATATGTGCAATAAAGCGTTTTTGTATTATATTGTAATACCTAGATTTCTTTGGAATATTTTACCATATTTGAAATATTTGACCACAACTTACCTAGATTGAAACTAGCATGTTTATTGCGACGGGGGGTTCGTCCGTGTGGTTTCTGTCCTGTGTTGAATGTAATGTACCTGTATGTCTATGTCTGTGGTGTCCGGGAGTAATAAATGTTTCTTTCTTTCTTTCTTATGTCAGAATGGTTTTATGACATGCCGGGAAGGTAAGCCAATAAACTACTACCTACCAGTTTTACTCACTACTTTCGAGGAATTTTCCTACCCTAATCATAACAGAGCAGGTGTGAAGGGTTAAGGAAAACGGAATATAAAAACAAAAATTTCTTTGTTTGTAGTACTGCCTCGTTTGCACCTTTCCACCCGGGTGGGCGTGCAAAGCTCTGAAAGTATTAGATAAAGCGAACCACTCCAATATAGAGACGCTTTGTTTGCTCGGCGGAAGTGTTCATAATCGGTTATGGGATGTTGGTTCCTTTTGTTTTGAAATATTCCATGTTATGGCTCTATTGAGTGATTTCCGAACACATACCCTCAGTTATCATAATAGGTATATACTCTAGCCATAGAGGCGGCCAATCAGCTCGCGACATCAAACACTTCAGAACCCCGATACCGACCCCGCCGGCGTGGTCGACGATTTCCCTCATTCAGCGCTTATCGCTATCGACCCACTAGAGTCGATTAATTCTTTCAAATATTCTTCCTCTCAGACGATCCGAGCCGAGGTTCGCGCCCAACTGGGCACCCTCAGGCCTGTTGTCTTAAACGTTGTACCGGGTGAGAGCCCTCAGCGTTCCCCATTTGTCCGGCCAAGTAGTTAATGCCATCTGCGGCAAATCTACAATAAGTCACGTTAAAAAATAGTAATAATAGGTGTAAGACTTTAATTCTCTTCACTTATCTTTAATTTATTTAGTTATCGAATTAATGGGGCCTTTTATCACTAAGTACTATTGAGGTCAAATAATAAAATTAGTAATTGGAACATTCAAAGTAAGTAGGTAAGTATCTAATTAATTTTCAAAATTTTATAAAAAATATACGCTCCGCCGCGACAGTGTATCACTGCCGTGACCAGGATTCGAACCTGGGTTACTACGGCCACAACGTAGGGTCCTAACCACTAGACGATCACGGCTGTCGGAGCTCTGATAACAGCGTTGAAATTCTTAGTCTCTTTGGTCAGTTGTCACTAAAATTAGAGCACTTTCACTTCGCATTGCGCGAGAGTGCGCAAACGCAATAGCGCCACTGAGTTTTTAAAATATGAACTCGACTGCATAACATAACATAACATAACAAATACTTTATTGCACAAACAGGAAAAAACAAAATACAAAACAAAAGAGAAATAGAATTAGCATATTGGGGTAAGTCCATAGGAATCACAATTAGTACGACGACAAATGAATCTGTTGCGAATTTTTGCATTTAGATTAAAGATATTATAAATCTAGTAGTAGTAATAGAGAAGAATATTATAAATCTCGTCAAGTGAGATGGCAAACGTTACGTATTTATTTTGTTTCAGAAAATCCTATAAAATAATAAAATTACACACATGTGTTACCACCCCTATAATGGAGCGAACAGTTTTTAGGGTTCCGTAGCCTAATGGCAAAAAACGGAGCCCTTATAGATTCGTCATGTCTGTCCGTCCGTCTGTCCGTCCGTATGTCACAGCCACTTTTCTCCGAAACTATAATAACTATACTGTTGAAACTTGATAAATTTGTGTATTCTGTGAACCGCATTAAGATTTTTATGCAATGATAGAAAAAAAAAACAAATTTTGGGGGTCCCCATACATAGAACTGAAACTAAAAAATTTTTTTTCATCAAACCCATACGTGTGGTGTATCTATGGATAGGTCTTTCAAAATGGTATTGAGGTTTCTAATATCATTTTTTTCTAAACTGAATAGTTTGCGCGAGAGACACTTCCAAAGTGGTAAAATGTGTCCCCCCCCCCTGTAACTTCTAAAATAAGAGGAGGATAAAACTAAGAAAAATATATGATGTAGATTAGCATGCAAACTACCAACGAAAATTAGTTTGACCCAGATCTAGTAAGTAGTTTTTTTTAATACATCATAAATCGTAAACCGTAATTTACTTTATGTTACTTGCTGTTACGGAACCCTTCATGGGCGAGTCCGACTCGCACTTTTATAAAGGACACCACCACCATCGTTGACCAGTCCATACACTCGATTGTTTGTGTTTCTCGTGTATGTTGTTGTTTTTTTTTTATTATGTGTTTGATTGTAAGTTATGTGTTATTCCGTGTTTTTATTGTATATTTGTTGTTTGTTTTATATTTGTTGCTGTGGTGTCCCTTTATAATAAACGTTTCTTTCTTTCTTTCTTTCACTTGGCCGCTTTTTTAACCTCCAAAAAAGTGTTTTTGTGATTACAAGCTTTTTGCAGTTGGCAAAAGTAATCGCGACCTATTTATGAGGGACTTTCCAGGCTACGTTCCTGAAAAACAATATAGATGGCGCTGTACAGATTTAACGTGATAATCGCCTACATTCTCATTGCTCGGGTACATAATTATTAGTTATTTAAATTATTTTACCACCTTTTTAGGGTTCCGTAGCCTAATGGCAAAAAACGGAACCCTTATAGATTCGTCATGTCTATCCGTCCGTCTGTCTGTCCGTCCGTCCGTCCGTATGTCACAGCCACTTTTCTCCGAAACTATAATAGCTATACTGTTGAAACTTGATAAATATGTGTATTCTGTGAACCGCATTAAGATTTTTACGCAAATAAATTGATTTGATTTGATTTTCGTGTTAAATTGTCGATGAACCCTAACATCCAGGCTAACGTGCGCAACGAGATAAAATATCAACGAGTGACCGTACTATAATAAAATATCACTTTAACGACACGATCCGTCTTTGCTAACTAAACAATTACAGTTCGTCAGCAGATTCTAGTCGATTTTTATGAGCGGGCATAAATACTCCAGACGGGATTTATTTCCGTCCTGACGTCCAGTAGTCAATATTTATGGGGTCAATGGGTTCTAGCTGCGTCCTGTTCTGACACAACTTCACGCCCACCATCTTTACTGGACTAGACAGAGGCTAATTTTGTGTTAGTTATTTTTTTTTTCAACTTACCACGTGGGTCTAACAGAGAACCCGGTGAGGAGTGGGTACTTAGTTCACCTTGCGATGATTGGACCTCTGACTACCCAGATTGGGACATAGTCGCGAACACATGTTGTGACGTGTTATTTTTTTAAATGTTTATCTATTATTACAATGGCGTCTAATAATAAATTCAAATTCAAATTCAAAATATTTATTTCGGAAACAAGTCCATATTATGTTAGTAACAGAACACTTTATAAATACTTACATAAAAACGACATAAATACTTTCTTCCCGTTTTCTTAATTATTCGTAGAAACATAGCATAAATAAATAGCCTATTATGTCCCATTGCTAGACAAAGGCCTCTCCTCAATCAACAGGAGTATAGCGCATACTCCACCACGCTGCACCACTGCGAGTAATCATAACTGTTCAATTTTTCGTATAAACAAAAAGTAAGTAATAAAAAAGTAATGAAGACTATAGAGAACCGGAGAGGAAATATGATTGGCCACCTGACGCGACATGGTTCATTTATAACAAACAACATAGAAGGAAATATTGAAGGGAAGAGAGGAAGGGTTAGACCTAGGAGAACATTTAAGAAACTAATAAAACAAAAAGGTGCCGGTAGTGTCGTATCAGGAGGTGAAGATTTTGGCGGGAAGAAGAGACGAATGGCGATTACTCCACCGACAAGAGCGCAGCTCTTAAATAAAGAGAGAGAGAGAGAACAAAAAGTACGCTCCGCCGCGACAGTGTATCACTGCCGTGACCAGGATTCGAACCTGGGTTACTACGGCCACAACGTAGGGTCCTAACCACTAGACGATCACGGCTGTCGGAGCTGTGACAACAGCGGCGAAATACGCCGATACTTTCGGCGGAATAGCACCCAAACAAGAACACTTTCACAATCTGAATTGTTGCAAAACCGTTGCTTGTTTTGTAAGAAACACAAAAAAACTAAATCATGTTTTTAGAATCGTATTAGACTAACCGTTGCCTAGGGAATGCAATCCCGAATCGAAATCGCAAATTAAATTCGAGATCCCGCGTGATTGGAAATATCAATCTCGCGAGATTCCGAAATTTTCGGGATTAGACGAGATCCCGAATCCATTCATAAGATCCATTCATAAAAAAAATGTAAAATTAGGGTGGCTAAAAACGATGAAAACTGCTTGCTTGTGATAGTGAGGTTAATTAAAACAATTTTTTTTTGAAACAAAACAAAACCTTTATTCTTCAATATTACTAACTAAATAATTAAACTTTCTTTGGAAATCAGCATAATCCCGTCAATCACGAATGGGATCTCGACATATTATGCATCGGGATTGCTCCCGAAAAATTAGACCCGCGAGATCGGGATTGCATTCGGTAGGGACCGTTCCCTTAGGCGTTTGACTTTGGACTACGCTTGGCTTCGTCTTTTCGTCAATCGATGGCATAACATGTCCATTTGGTCAATCTTTTGGTCAGTTATCTATAATACACGAGGCCTGTGCTCAACAGTGGGATGTATATAGATTGTTTATGTTATCTTTTAGTAAATGCGCTTAAAAAAAATACTTAAACCGCAAAGATTAAAAGAGCGACGAAGAGAAGCTTCATAAGTTTGGCGGGGATGATTTGTAAATCTACCGTTTAAATTTTTCATTTAAATAAATTAAAAAAAAACAAGATAACGGGGAGTGGAATTCTTCGGGTGCTTTCAAGGCCAGAGTGAACAGGCACCTTCTGGGCGAGCGAGCTCCATCTTAGGCCTCAATGCCTTCGAGCAAATCTGGGGCCAAGAGCAAACCCATCAAAGGTAAAAAAAAGATAAGTACTCAGGTCAGTTCTCCTCCTCGAAATCTCAAATCTCTCAAAATCATCCCGTAAAGGGTTGACAAAGGAGTGAAAAAAAATTACGTCCGCGCACAATAACCGAAGTTTCATGTCGAGTCTCATGAGGAATGAAAGTTAGCAAGAAATATATACTTAGGGGGAAATAAAAAAAGTAAGTTATGAGGACCGAGGAAATTGGCTCCTAATGGAAGACGGTAGAATGGTCGTTAATGTCACAAGAAACATAATAATGCGGTTAAGGATGGCTGGATATGACTGTTTCTAGTATCTTATAATGTCAGGGAAAATCGCCAATTATATTACACACATATATAAACTCATGCATATTTCCCACCGGGGGTAAGCAGAGACTATGAAATTCCCTTTGCTTCGATCCTGACACACTTCTCCTGCTTCCTCCACATGCATCAATCGTTTCATACAAGCACGCCGGTTTTGGGTAGATCGCACTAAACCTATAGCTATCAATTGTCTGTAGCAATGAATTAGTAAAAATAATACTAAGCACTTTTTTAACTTTTTTTTGACGTTACTTATTGTAGATTTGCCGCAGATGGTATGAACTACTTGGCCGGACAAAACTAAGCAGGTAAACTAGGTGTCAATTATGAAAACTGCCAATGCTATATCCGATGATATGATATGCAGCGACGGCTATTATATGTACCTATAATCATAACTAATTTAAGAGCCACGCTATTGTCGAAGTAGCATTCTCCATGCTACTTTTTTAGGGAAAAATAGGTCAGTAGTTTCCCTCTTTCTGTCCTCCGTCTCTGAATAGTACTGACAGTTACTGCTGCCCTTTGTCAAGTTCCAGGTTACAGTCCCTGTGACTTGCCCTTCCGTCCTGCGTTTCCGTACTGATGGCTCCCATCTTCGCCGCTGCAACCGTTGAGGTCTTCGCCCGTATCCCTGTGCAAGAGTTCTACCTTGTACTCCGTTGGTCTGGGTCCCTTTCCGAACTCAGCCACCATCTCATTTCGGCCTACTAAAGCAAGAAGCCCACTCCCGTGGCAAGTTTGCGCCGAACAGGATTTGCCCCAGTGGAGGGCAGAGAGTCATCTGACTCTATATTTATGTACAATATATTATTATTATGTTCGAATTAATATCATCATCAAAATATTCAAAAAAATAGATCAAATTATTCATGAAAAAAAAAAGATGCGCTCCGCCGCGACAGTGTATCACTGCCGTGACCAGGATTCGAACCTGGGTTACTACGGCCACAACGTAGGGTCCTAACCACTAGACGATCACGGCTGTCGGAGCTCTGACTACAGCGACGAAATCTTTAATCGCATTCCAATAACTTGCTTTACTTACTTTCATTTTGTCAATTTGTCACAGTTGCGCAAGCGTCAATAAAAAGTAATTGACGCAGAGATTGGCTCATGCTGAACGGTTTGTTGCTATTATGATACTCATTGTAGTTTTATGTAGGTACATATATATCTATTATAAATAAATAAATATGTAAATAAGTCCTCAAGTCGAAGACGTAATTGTCAACTTAAAATATTAAAATGCTCAGTTGCCTCAACTGAGCATTTTGACCGGGAGTCGAGTGGAGTAAGAGGCGAGTTAACATCAAAAGACTCGTATCCACTAAGTAACATTTAACGCGCAACGCGTAACACGCAACGCGTAACGCTCAACATATATGACAACGTTGCACAACGGCGTGCGTTGCCAGCTGATTCGCAACTATCGCGCGGCTTGTTGTTTGTTTAGTACGCACCGTATCGTTAGTTAATCATCAATTGCTGACGCGCAACAACACTAGTTCCTCTGGCGACATGTTATCGACGACAGACGTGTATTAGATGCGTAGAGAGACAACACGTTTGGCAACATGTTGTTTAAAATGTTGCGCGCCAAATGTTGCCAAGTGGAAATGCGGCTTTGGAATAGAGTTAGACTTCAAGAATAGATAATGCATGAAGAATGCAACGTCTCGTCGCGACACGGCGATGCGTCATCCGTGCTATATATTTTATATTTTTTGACGTGACTTATTGTAGATTTACTTCAAATGGCATTAGGTAATTACTTGGCTTGAAAAATGTTCTATATTATTATGATCGTACATTATTAAATTAAAAAGGTATAAAGTACGAAGTAGCCTAATAAAAAAAGAAACAAGTAACTTCATAAATAAAAAAAACTCTCACGATGAAAACTTTTCCAATGACAGGTGCGGAAGTTTTAACGGAATCCCCCTGGTTGCATTTCCCGTAGCAATAAAATTCACATCACGTACTTATCGCTACCGTCGTCCGTTCTGCGAATCTGACGATATAGGACCCTAAAAACAATACACACACACACTTACATACACTCACTATTCATTATACACTTTCATTGCACTCACGCCTGTAATTTCCAATAGTGTGGGTAGTGCCACAATTAATCAACCCCGATACCGACCCCGTCGGCGTGGTCCACGATTTCCCTCAATCAGCGCTTATCGCTATCGACCCGCTAGGGTCGATTAATTATTTCAAACATTTTCCTCTCAGACGACGCCCTGAGCCGAGGTTCGCGCCCAACTGGGCACTCTCAGGCCTGTTGTCTTAAACGTTGTACCGGGTGGGAGCCTTCAGCGCTCCCCATTTGTCCGGCCAAGTAGTTAATGCCATCTGCGGCAAATCTACAATAAGTCACGTCAAAAGACACCTTGCAGAAAATTTTGATGCGCATTCCTAAGATGGACAGTATGGTAACGGTGGTCAACTCATTATCGATATTATGGTCCATTATGTTGGAAAAAACATAAACACGTTTAGTTGCTCATCTTCTTTTTTAGATTGTTCCCTATAACAAATCGCCCGTTATCTTTTTGACGTGGCTTATTGTAGATGTGCCGCAAAAGGCATTAACTACTTGGCCGGACAAATGGGGAGCGCTGAGGGCTCTCACGCGGTACGAAATTTAAGACAACAACGTTATCATTCAAGTCAAGTTTATGCATTCCTTAAAGATCGGAAAGAAAAAAACTTGGAAAAATTTATTCTCAACCAAATGCCTTTTTCCAATTCGCTGCTTTTATTTTTCGTAACTCATGTTTCTGAGGGGATACACTCCACGTTGCTCCACATTATATAGCAGTTTCTCACGAGTTTTAGCTGGACAGTATAGAGAACTGTCAAAGTTTAAGAACACTCATCAGTACTGCCGACTACATTTGTAGTAAGTAGTTTTTATCCTCAATGATATAATTTAGGACCCGTGGCTCGGATTTCCTATCGCTGCAATATTCCCGTCACGTACCAACAGATATAGTTCTCGTCACTTCCTACAAGCTATGCAATGTTATCACTACGACCCTACCTTTTAGAATATCTGATGGACCCTGGATCCTGTTTACCTTAGTGTAATGGAAGGAAGACTGCCTTATTCGTGGATGTGAGTTCAGTTATGTATATACAGGGTGTTAGTGACATCGTAACGAATACTAAGGGGGATGATTTAGACCATGATTCTGAGTTGATATCAAGTGGAATTTCCTGTCGGAAAATTCATAAAAAAAATGTTTTTGTAATTATTTTCAGTTCCATACTTTTGCGACGACTACCCGCGACGACGCTCAAAAGAAAGACCTACTTATAATTTAAACGCTCCGCGATTTATTTGCTTTTAAAAATAGTAATATTACATTTTTACACTTAAATTTTATACCAGTTTAAAGAAGAAAGCAATTGCTACAAACATCAGAAAACATATTTTTTCTATTATCTCACATTTTTTCCCACATTCATCAACACGCACACACGCACGCGGGTTCAAAGTTGATTGTACTCAACCATTTCTAAGGAGATTTCCAATTTGGTCAATGTAAGTCCATCTAGGTTTTCCTCTACCAGCTCTACCAGTAACCTGAAGATTTGACAGGTCCGGTTTTTACAGAAGCGACTGCCTGTCTGACCATCCAACCCGCGAAGGAAAAACCAGTCCAATACAGATTAGGTCACACACCTTCGAAAATGAATTTCTCGGGATGTGTGTTTCCTTACGATGTTTTTCTTTACCGCTGAGCACGTGGTAATCATTTATGATCCAAACATGAATTCGAAAACAAATTCGATAACCATTGGTTTAGGCCTGTGATGGATTCGAACCTGTGACCTCAAAGTGAGAGGCAAGCGTTCTACCAACTGGGCTACCACGGCCCACAGATAACGCAATAGTGCAAATAATTACGCAACTTGATTGATAAAGTGCTCAAAGTGAACCGACATTAAATTTGACATGATAATAATTTGACTTTAATATGTGTAAAGGAGTGAACCTTTGAAGATACGCATATGTAAGTTTGTAATGAAACCGAGTATGTTGGCAAAAATCTGTCCCGACAAAATCTCATCATATTTTATGAGAATTACCCATTATTACGTTTGCGGTTTCCCTTTCCTTGAGGATTGGCCAAAATCCGGAATACACATTACTCGCCCGCAGTACCGTCTTTACCATGGGACCAGCTCAGGGCCACCATTCTCACGGGCCTCCAAAAGGCCAGCATATTTACCTATACTGTAATTAATAAGACCTATTACAAAAATCACTTTGTGATCCCTAATTTGGTTAGGACACTGCAGGCTGATCACCTGATTGCACGAAAGTAAGATGACCCGTGCTTCGGAGGGCACGTTAAACAGTCGGTTCCGGCTGCTATTTACATGAAAAAGTAGTGTAGTCGTTACATGAGTTTAGGGTGGTTGAGTAAAATTGAAATAACTATGTAATACTTAAAGTTTTCTTATATTTTCTCTTTTTTCCCAATATAATACAGAGCACAAAATCTACCCGTCGCCTTCCTTCCCTTTCCTCTCTCCCCTCTCACTCCCCTTCAGGTCACGTTCATAAACTTCACCTCATATACATCACGTTCATAATAAGCTTTCATTCCCACATATATCAGCGGGCTTAGCAGCGTAAGTGCGCGACTCTTTCGCGCCTCGACATACGTCACCCGTCACTCTCTCACAGTACTGTACAGAAAGAGACGAGATCTCTGTCGCGGCGAGAAAGAGTCGCGTGCTTACGGTGCAGGGCTTTGGCGGTTCAATAATAAACCTGACATCAGGGTTGATGAGGAGGAGAGAACAGAAAACAGGGCCCTATATTCGCATGCGCCCTAGGGCCCCAGGACAGCGACAGCCCTTCCTTCCCCTTTCCACATCAACATACCTTGTCGAAGATTTATTTTCAATTACGGCGGAAATTGTATTTCCTGTGACCTTTGAGGTAAACGGTATATGCGTCGACCGCTGCTGCAACGTTAGCTACGTTTGATATTATAACGTGGGCGTCCATTAGTAACCTTTATACCTTATTTATACGACCGTATCAAAAGGGGTAGGCAGATGAAGGTAGGTGTAGGTTGTCAGATTTTTTTTAGGTAAACGTGATCCATCCTAGTCCATCGTCACTTCTAAGTCTTTCTTTCTAAGTTCTTTTAAGAGAAGTCTAATTTATTAAAAAAAAATAATGCCCAAGTAACTTACTTTATGTAAAGAAGCTTAATATAAGATTAAATATTACCTAAATGATAAAAATGCTTTTTATTAAATGTGTTCCCCTACATAACATTACATAAACAGGCTATATGCGTCCCACTGCTGGGCACAGGCCTCCCCTCAATCAACCAGAGGGGGTATGGAGCATATGGGGTAAGGGGAGGGGGGTGTTCCCCTAGTTATTAAATAACTTGTAATGTATACCTGCATTGATTTAAAAGATTTGTTGCTGTTGCAGTTTCTTGTCATTTTGAAACGGGAAAATAAACCCAAGTTATTAAATGAAAGGAAATGTAAGTGATAGTAAGCTACCGTTCTATTGATGTATAATATGTTACTATAGATATATTCATTGCCTTCATATTTTTGTTAAATGTGTTTTGAAGTTAAAGAAGGACATATATTTCATTTAGAACTCCTTTCCCTCAATCGCTTTTGTGGGACGTCAGAAATTCGCGCTCCAGTGCTCGTATGTGGTTTCAACTGTAACACGTGTAAGTGGCTATACAAATATATATTTCATGTTTATGTCAATAATGGTGCTAATTCCTGCAGACGCCATCTAATTTTATTTTAAGTTATACCTGTCATTTTCTTATTCACCGAAAAGGAAAGGGACGGATGATTGATAGCTCTTAATTTTAGAAAGAATGAGTAAATTAATGGATTACCCGGACGAATCAAAAAGGTATTTCGCTGGTATGCAAACCATTTGTCGTGTGCTGTCAACATAATTCTGTAAGGTTATTGGCCAGTGTAAAATTTTTAGACGGTTGTTTTAGATTTGTGCTTAAAATTGACGTGTGTTCCATAAATTTTATGCTTGCCGATTACCCGTCGCTTTCCTTTTCGGCGGATAAGAAAAATGACAGATATAACTTAAAATAAAATTAGATGGTGTTTACAGGAGTTAGAACCAATGTCTAGCTTTAGGGATCTGTTATCTGGCTGAATAAAAAAATAATGATCATCGCGCATATTATAAGTATTGTAGCTACCGAGCGCGGGATTAGATTTCCTAATCTGTTGGCATAAGTACGCACAAACAAAGTAAACAATAATCGGAACGAGTAGGCAAAGGTGTATAAAACCGTGGTAGCCCAGTTGGTAGAACGCTTGCGTCTCACTTTGAGGTCGCAGGTTCGAATCCAGCACAGGCCTAAACCAATGATAGTCGAATTTCTTTTAGAATTCATGATTGGATCATAAATTATTATCAGATGCTCAGCGGTGAAGGAAAACATCACGAGGAAACCCACATTCCCGAAAAATGCATTTTCGGAGGTATGTGACCTAACCTGTATTGGGCTGGTTATTACATGAGCCATGTTAGGGGATGACGGCTCAATGGGTGATGGGGTTGGTTCCTCCTCATAACCCTCATAGAAGAGAAGACTATGTCATCATGTCGTCTTGTCTTACGTACTGATGTACATGAGCCATGTCAGGGGCCTTGATGGCTCAGCAATAACCCTGAAACCATAGTTTAAGGGTGGTATTAATCAGAATCAGAATCATTTATTCAAAGTAATTATTATGGATACCCTTGTTGAAGGTCAATTTAACATTTTTGAATCTACGTCATTTCGCAAGGTGTTATGGCTGAGGAGAAGAAATGACAAGAAACTGCAACAGTAACACATATAAAAAATGAACTAATCTCAGCATTGAGACTGCGCTTAAAATCATGTCAATGTGACAGTTCTTATATAAAAACAGCGACTTGAGTACGATCTTGAGGACAGTCTTAGCTGAGATTAGGTTATAATACCACCGTAAGATAGTAAAAAATAAAAAGTAACGTCGAGTGCATAAAAATAGTTAAAACACTTAGGTAAGTTAGTACTTACTATTTTTATACATTTCTGTTTTAACTTACAGTTTTTGCTTTAAAAGAAAAAGATGTTAAGTATTAAAAAAAAATATCTCATCCCCGAGAAGTCGACCAACGAGTTCTTAATCCTTTGTTCCCAAGTAGAACTTTATAAGATGAAATTATTTCACCTTAGTTAAGAGTTACTATCTGTAGGTCCGGGTTCGATTCCCGATGGGGACATTGCCGAAATCACTTTGTGAGACTGTCCTTTGTTTGGTAAGGACTATTCAGGCTTGAATCACCTGATTGTCCGAAAAAGTACGATGATTTCGTGCTTCGGATGGCACGTTAAGCCGTTGGTCCCGGCTATTAGCCGTAAAAACACCTCCACCAACCCGCAGTGGAGCAGCGTGGTGGAGTATGCTCCATACCCCCTCCGGTTGATTGAGGGGAGGCTAGTGCCCAGCAGTGGGATGTATATAGGCTGTTAATGTAATGTAATATTTGTACGGCCCTAGTAGAGTAGTTAAGGCATGCAGTAGCCGTATAAAGCCTGGCAGCACGTGGTCAGGTTTACTGTCGTATCGTAAACCGGAGGATATTGGCACTCACCGCAATCTCCGGCGATGGCGGATTTTACTCCCGGAAATGACATTTAAAATCGTTATAGGATATTGAGGAAAATTTTAACGGTGGCAGAGTTGGTTTTTTTTCTTAACCCATTGTAACACGGTCGTCTCGGCTTGACAGAGTTGCAGGTTCGCTTCCTGTCACAGTCACAAATGTTCGATTTCTTCTCTTTAAGTACATTCCATCTCTCTAGCATTATCCCGTTTCTTACAGGCTCCGCTTACGTAACCTGATGATATGACAGGTCCGGTTCTTTACAAAAGCGACTACCTGTCTGACCTTCCAACCCGCGAAGGGAATTCCAGCCCAATGTAAGTTAGGTCACATACCTCCGAAAATGTATTTCTCGGGAATGTAAGTGTATTTACGATGTTTTCCTTCACAGCTGAGCACGTGATAATCATTTATGATCCAAATATAAATTCGAAAACAAATTTGACAATCATTGGTTTAGGGCTGTGCTAGATTCAAACCTGCAACCTCAAAGTGTGAGGCAAGCGTTCTACCAACCGGGCTACCACCGCTCCTTCTCTTTAAGTACATTATATTTCAGAAATAATTGATATCAGGTGGTTTCCACGATTCGTAACCGGACATTGGCAATAGCTTGCCCCCTATTACATGGAACTTAGACAGCTAACGAAGAGTGAGTGTATATAACCTCTTAAGACCGAGATTTCCAGACACAATAGTTAAACAATGGGGTTTGGATTTATAAAGAACACTAGCTTTTCCCGCGACTTCGTCCGCGAGGCGTGTTATAAAAGAGAGATCTTTGTGTGTGTGGCAGTGCATATCAAGTTTCAAGCATCTAACTTATGCAGTTTAGATTTTAACTCCCATTTTTCAAAATACAGCCATAACTAAACTTTATATTTACTAAGGTATGCATGCATGCTAGATTGAAAACATCTATCGCACGCGGTTTCGATTTTTTCATACAAATGTTTTTTCCCTCTAACTCCCGTTCCCGTGGGAATTTTGCAATATCCTGTTGCAACTAAGCTTTAAGTTAACTAAGGACCTGCATGCCAAATTTCAAGCGCCTAACTTAAGCGGTTTAGATTTTTCATACAAAAGGATTTTCCCGCTAATTCCCGTTTCCGTGGGAATTCCGGGAATTCCTTTCTTAGTGCACCTCTACGGTACCTAAGCTACGTCCCTTCCAAATTTCAAGTGTCTACGTTTAGCCGTTTTGGCTGTGCGTTGATATGTCAGTCAGTCAGTTTCTTCTTTTATATATTTAGATTCGGTCTTAGGAGGATAAAATATATCTCTGTCTACCCCTTCAGGAATACAGGCGTGATCCTATAATATGTTTCGTCTTTAGAAGGCATTCGCTACTGGAAGTTCCTAAAGTGTTTTCTGATCCATATTTTTACTATAACCGGACGCGTGGGTCGGTCCCTAACTCTCGCGCCATTTAGCCTCGTTTTTATAGCCAACATCAATTTAACATTCTGTTGACTGACATCAATCTTTCCTTAGCTAGTCGGCTGCTCACATCACTCCATAATAAAATAGATTATCGTCGTCTACGGCCTCCGTGGTCCAGTTGAGCGTTGGGCCCATGATCCGGAGACCCCGGGTTCGAATCCCGGTGGGGACATATCACAAAAAAACACTTTGTGATCCCTAGTTTGGTTAGGACATTACAGGCTGATCACCTGATTGTCCGAAGTAAGATCGGAAGGCACGTTATGACGTTGGTCCCGGTTACTACTTATTGTTGTAAGTAAGTAGTCGTTACATGAGCCATGTCAGGGGCCTTTGCGGCTCAATAATAACCCTAATACCAAGGTTGATGAGGTTGGTAATTCACCTCACAACCCACACGATAGAAGAATAACTTGTAATGTTTTTTGATTGAAAGATGTGTTGCTGTTGCAGTTTCCTGTCATTTGTCTTCAGCCCTCTTAAAAAAAACAAATTTCAAATTGTTTAAATAAATGACGTAAATTGTGTTTCTTTTTTAAAGTACCTAATGTAATAGACTTTGTACAGTATTCGTAATCCTAATAATCGCCAAAGCTCAGTGAAGTTTTATCAACATTTTGGATTCGCGGAAATTAAAAAATAAATT
Organism: Pectinophora gossypiella; assembly: GCF_024362695.1. Taxonomy (NCBI): domain Eukaryota; kingdom Metazoa; phylum Arthropoda; class Insecta; order Lepidoptera; family Gelechiidae; genus Pectinophora; species Pectinophora gossypiella. The sequence continues at coordinate 2,477,589 of NC_065405.1, forward strand.
TGTTTGTATTTTATTACATCGCACCACTCCAAAGAGATTACTTACACGGAACACGAATATTTTTAGTAAAACTCTTGGAAAGAGATTTACTATCTTAATGTTATTTCCCGTCGAAAATAGATAAGAGAGGTCTGGTTTTCAATTATTTGCATCGTCAAGGTGTCCGATTAAGGTGTGATATTGCGACAGGAGGGCCCTTAAAACCTCTAAATTAATATGCTACTTTGTCAAGTATTTTTTTTTTATTTTATTTATTTAAGATACACCATCGGTATATACATAAAAATTACATGAATAAAATTCAACGGACAATGACCGTATGTTATACCATTACAGGCGTATACAACATTCAAGTTAGTTTTAAACAAATAATAAAACAACACGCACACGTGTTTGAGTTAACTTAAAGCTAGAAGATAGAGAAAAAAAAAATTGGATAAAAAGTATATAAAGTAAAATTATAGGAAATTGAGTGAATTTAAACAATATTTGTAATTTTATATTTAAAGTTGGTGAGGGTTTCGTGGAAGATGTCGACGTTATTTTTACATGCTTCGTTATACGTTAGCATACAACGGTTTAATGGAGAGTATTTGCCAACATTAGTACGATATCGGGGGATGTGCAAACTGTTGCGAATAGGGAACCGTGGAGGCTTTCTAGGCACCGCTAAGCCAATCCGAGACAAAATATTAGGCGCGTTAATTAATCCATTCAAAACTTTGAAAAGGAATACCAGGTCATGTTTTTTTCGTCGTGAATGTAGATTTTCAATATAGAAATGAGCCAAGCGAGCATCATAATCGGCGCGGTATGGGCAATGCCTGTCCTTGTATGCGAGGAATTTTGTGAAACTGCGCTGAATACGCTCCAGTCTTGTTCTGTGTATCTCGTATATAGGATTCCAAACGGTGGTAGCGTATTCCAGAGTACTACGGATTAATGAATTGAAAACTGCTATTATTGCGTTCACGTTTCTAAAAGATTTGCAAGTGCGTTTAAGAAATCCTAACATTTGCCAGGCTCTTTTCATTGTGTTGTCAAGATGTACCTAGTCAAATAAGATACTTTTTACGAAACTTTTTACAAATAACAGGTTATTTGTAAAAATGATATTATTATTTGTTATTGTTTTTAAATAATCTGTGTGTATGCCTGAAAAGGTAGTATTTGGTGATACTCAATGAAAAATAACAGCTGTTTGTAACCTAAATACCGTGCACAGAATAAATTTCATTTCATTTCATTTTAAACGTCAAAACGAAAGTTTTCTTTGGAATTTGTATAGAAATACTGTCCTGTGACGTCATCAATAAAATCGATCAAACGTCGTACTCATTGTTACTTAATTCATTAATAAAATTCGAAAATTATTCTAAAAGTAAAATGACATTGATTTAGGATCATCTTAGACTGGTTTCCATTTCTAGATTAGCATTTTATAATTTATCTTTGATCCAATCAAATACCCTATTATTTTAATTACATTTCAAATAAAATTTCGCAGCACATACACAGACCTCCTCTTTAATCTGTTCCATGTAAGCTCTTCTTGTTTTTTCCCCTTCCTCTCTTTCCTTGTAGCTTCCCTTCTACAAAAATCAAACAAGGCGAACGTCGTGTCTTATAAGGAGGTGAAGGAATTGGTCTTTGATAGACAAGAATGGACAATGCTACACCGACATTAGCTTCCAAACGTTTTTTCGATTCTGCTCCGCACCACCTAAATCCTCTGGTAGTTGCGGCTTCCGAGTACATTCCGCTTAGGGACGGTACTGAAAAGTATCGGCGTCCGAAGGACGTAATATACGATCCCGACGACCCGATTACTCTAGCCATAGAGGCATCCAGCTCGCGACACCAAACACTTCAGGACCCCGATACCGACCCCGCCGGCGTGGTCGACGATTTCCCTCATTCTGCGCTTATCGCTATCGACCCACTAGGGTTGATTAATTCTTTCAAATAATTTTCCTCTCAGACTACGCCCTGAGCCGAGGTTCGCGCCCAACTGGGCACCCTCAGGCCTGTTGTCTTAAACGTTGTACCGAGTGAGAGCCTTCAGCGCTCCCCATTTGTCCGGCCAAGTAGTTAATGCCATCTGCGGCAAATCTACAATAAGTCACGTCAAAAAAATAAAAAATAAAAGCTACACCGACAAGAGCGTGGCTCTTAAATTAGTGTTGTGATGACAGAGACCTCACCCGAACCTCTAGTTACTAAATAACTTGTAGTGTATATTGATTGAAAGATGTGTTGCTGTTGCAGTTTCCTGATGACGTTAGACGTTGAAAAACGTTTTTACCTTCAATATGTTTAACAAATTGGGGTAATCCTCAATTGGGGTAGTCAGTGGTATACCTATAGCAAGATGCACTAAGTGCCCACACCTTACCGAGCTTTCTGTGAATTATCCGTGATAATTACGTTGAATAAACGATTCTAATTCTGATCAACTGGAGGGGAGGGAAGATTCTTTTTTCACTTTTTTTATATTGGCCAAGTATGTTGGCTCAACTATGCCTGGTGGTAATAGAGAAGCCCTAATTGCAGTAGCAACTGAAAAGCAACGCAATGAGTCAGTTTACTAGGTGCTTCTTCACGCTTCGCTTAAAGGACCCTATATTGTGAGAAGGAGGGAATACTTGAGTCGGCAACTTGTTTCTCTTTTTAATGGTGCGGCAAAGATAGGAGTTGCCGAATTTTTTCTAGAAATATGACCATTTTATATCCAAATAACAAAGTAAACTAATACAAACAGACCAGAGTGTTATCTATTTGTGAGTGAGTGTCTGAGGTTCTGTGAGATGATAAATGATGTGTGAAAATTAAATATGTTTTTAGAATACAATATAAATACACTTTATTGCACCAAAATAAAAATAAATAATTACAAAAAGACTCTTGACTAATTACATGGCAAATGGCGGCCTTATCGCTTAAAGCGCTTTCTTCCAGATAACCATAAGGTGAGGAAAAATGTAAAAAAATTGAAAGATTACGGGTACAAACTATAAGTACAACTTACCAATGAATATATGCAAATAAATATATAACATAGTATACATACAAAATTATATACCTAACCTATATCATATTATAAATAGTACACACAAAATGCCAAAATACAGTTTTTATATTGTTTAAACTTAAGTTTCACGGCGCATTGGCGCTTCTGCACTGTAAAGTCGTGAAATGTAAATAATAAATAAATAAATACAAGACGCTCGTTATAGGTTTTCGAATTATTTGAACGACATCCTACTACGTACTTATTTATTCTGTGGCCATACGTAATAGTTCCGAGTTAGTGCGCCATAAGAACGCCATGAATAAATGAAAGCAGTGAGATAGCTTTATAGAAACGGGTTTATTCTACTCACTCGAACAACGCGTAAAGTATTAACGACTTCTGAAGGGAATGAGTAAATGGATTGGAATCCTATCTTTGCCTAAATCTTCAAAAGGAATGTTGGCTACATTTGATTAAAGCTATAATGTGTATAATTTTATGAATAGATCATCCCTATCCTTAGCGTTATACCGTTTTTCCCGGGGTCCGCTTTCCTAATCTGAAGATTTAACAGGTCTGAAGATCTGAAGCTTTTTACAGAAGCAACTGCCTGTCCGGCCTTGCAACTCGAAGGGGAAATGAGCCCAATTACGTCAGTAGGAAAAATACTCAACAATAAAACAAAAGGAGGTCACGAAATAAATACCGCATTCTTATTTCAAATAAAATAAAAATGGAGATACAGAGTACCTATTACATCACTGTCTGTGATGAGTGTAACGCAAATAGTAACATAAGGGCGTCAGAAGACGCGTCGATAGGATCCTCATGACGTCATCGACCTGTTTACTTTTAATGCCGTATCACTTTAGGACACCTGTGTGCTGCCACCGTGGTCGCGCTATTAAGAAGATATCTGTAGTCAACTGCATACATTTACTGCAGGTGAGTTAGCGTTTATACAACTGCATAAGTGATGTTCTAGTGAGATAGCACCCTAGCCTTAGGCCGTTATCGTTCAATATTGTTAATATGTTAATAACGCCGTCTAAAGCATTAAATTCAGTAAATATACTTATGCGCGAATGTAAGTGATGTTTTTATAGGGTGAGAGCTCTTTTTTTGCCCGATCAAATAGTGAATACTATCTAAGGCAATCTATACAATACAGAATATTGCAAAACAGAAATGGTTTACGTCTGTTATGTGTATAATGGGGTAACACACAGGTAACATAATGAATGGTTTTGTTATACTTGATACGTGGCACGCGGAGTCGACGTAGCTAGAGAACAAGATATTCCGTAGCGGTTTGTAGCTTAGCTACGCCAGCGTAGCATATAGTTAATTATGTATAATCATTATTATTATGTCACGTAGAACTATATGCTTATAAAATTATGTATAATGTATATCATTTGTTTAAGTGCAAAATATACTGATAGTTTTTTTTTTTACTATATTAGCAAACCTGTAGAAACGACAAAAGCATTGTCATTAAAATAACACATTAAATTAACACGGATTATTTATAAGCGATATCGGTTTTTGCAATACGCATTAACGAGAACAAGTCCGCAAACTTGGGATAAGCGCGAAAAGGGGAGCTTACGAGCTTTTATTGTTTCAGTTTCAGAGTGCTTCAGTGTCCCGAACAACGTCGCGGAGGGCACACGCGCCGCGCCGCGAAACAAACCTGTAAATAAACATTAAACATTTTTATCATTTAAAATATAAACATAAATGTAAAGACATATAAATGTTTATTTAGATAAAACATTCGAATTTCGAATTTCGTGTATTAGTTCCGTGTTCAACAGGTGTCACTTATAAGTGCACTTCATCAGTGTTGCGTCGGTGTTTTTATTGACTATATACAAACTTTTCTGTGACGTTTCCTTATAGAAATAGTGTAACTACTGTCCTTCCCAAACTCCGCTATTATTATAGTAGAGAATTAGTATTGTTGTTAATAAAGAAAGATTTTAAAATCGAATGTAAAGCGATCAATTCTAAATGTTAGTAGGTAAGCAGAGATTTTATTCAGAGTAACTTTTACTATACTTGACAAAAAAAAAACTTCTATTTTTGTTATCGTAGTATAACTGTGGCCGTTGCTTATCGTGGGATAAATAAAAAAAGAAAATATAAACCAGGATCGTGGTACTATTTGGGACAATTCGGATACCTTCCTGATTGTCGTTTTGTCATGTGCTGTCCTGAGCACTCGAGTGGTTCACAAAAGCCGGATTCCGGTTCATTCTGAGGTAAGTAATCCGTTTAAATCCCTGTTTGATTAAATTTTGTTCATGTTTACTAAATTGGTGAGAGATTTTGAATTTATATACAGTTTGATTTTCTTTATATAAAGACTTCAATAAATTTCTAGGCTATTCTAAGATTTTAAGGCTTTAACTTAACTTAGTTATTACTATAACTACACTACACTACACTAAACTACACTACTACTTATTATTATTGGTTTTATTTAGGTTTGTCTTTGTTATATGTTTTTATCTTGTTAACTATTTAAGTGAGATAGTGTGTTCTTGCAACCTATAACTGGGCGATTTGCGTAACTTACTAATTAAGGTAAGTAGTTACTTAGTTTGAACTTTAGTTGTTATTTGTTGAGAGTAGTTGCATGCTCGTCGGGTTGGAATACTTACAGATAAAGATAAAGATTTTTAATGTGCATAAATTTAGGTACAGTTATAGGTAATAGTCGCAGTTACAGTTGCAAATTACGTCTCATTAAATTTTGACTTTGCAGGTATATAATTATACACATTTCACACAGGCAATGAAACAAAAGAAGAGAGAGAAACAAAACATCAAAAACTATTAAAGAATATATACAAGGATAAGTAGTTCTATGAAATAACTATTTAAGTAGTTATCATTCGAAAATTCTTTGACGTCATAGAAACATTTTATGTGCAAGCCATGTCTTAAGAGCAGCTCTAAATTTGTTTATATATACTATTAGCTAAGCTTTTTTTATTAAAAGATTTGACCACGATTCAGCCGACATACATATATAAACTCACGCACGTATTTCCCGAAGGGGTGGGCAGAACTACAAATAATGAAGAAACTATTTGCAGCCACTTTTGATAGACATAGTCCTAAAGTGGATATGATAAACCGTATGATGACAGGGGATCAGCATATCGCTCTTACAGATGATCCATCATGTGTGGTGGAGCACGAAAAGTCAAATATTGCCTATTCACTCTTACCTTACCTCTCCAGACACATTCCGAATTTAATAGCGGTATGAACAGCCTCCGTGGTCTAATAGTTAGAGCGTTAGGCTTATGATCTGGAGGTCCGGGTTCGATTCCCGATCGAAATCACTTTGAGAGACTGTCCTTTGTTTGATAAGGATTTTACGGGTTGGAATCACCTGATTGTCTGAAAAAATAAGATGATTCCGTGCTTCCCGGCTGTTAGCCGTTAAAATACCTCCACCAAGCCGCAGTGGATCAGCGTGCAGATGGCATTGGCACACAACTACTTGGCCGGACAAATGTGGAGCGGTGAGGGCTCTCACCTGGTACAAAATTTAAGACAACAGCCCTGAGGGTGCCCAGTTGGGCGCAAAGCTCGGCTCAGCGCGACGTCTGAGAGATAATATTTGAAAGAATTAATCGACCCTAGGGGGTCGATAGCGATAAGCGCCGAATGAGGGAAATCGTCGATCACGTCGGCGGGATCAGTATCGGGGTTCTGAAGTGTTTGGCGTCGCGAGCTGATTGGCCGCCTCTATGGCTAGAGCAATCGGGTCGTCGGGAAATATTCGGCGCATCTCTAGCAAAAACGTAAAAAGAAAAAAGATACTTACCAGAAAACCTCTATAAGTATGTATCTATCTAGTATGTATCTATGTACATATATACCGCGATATCCGTGGCCTCACTCGGCCGGGCCCGCAGAATAGCAGCGTTGTGGCTCACGCCGCGACTTATGCTGAGCGAGGTCCTTTTATTCCGGACTCCACCGCAGATGATCGGGCCGTCAGTGCGTTGCATTTAGAATACTTAGTTTTATTATTATTGTTTTTATGATTTTGGTTTGTTTTTCTTTTTGTTTTGGATTTTTTTTTTCTTGTCTGTGTACTTATTGATTTCCGTGTGGTTTCTGTCCTGTGTTAAATGTAATGTACTGTCTGTCTGTGTCTGTGGTGTCCCGAAGTAATAAATGTTTCTTTCTTTCTTTCTTTCTATAAGTACTGTCAGAACGTATTACGGCACAGAAAGACGTTCGTAATAAATGTCTGAAAGTGAATTTTATAAGAGTTGAGCCCGGTTTAGGGCAGTAACAGGGAGTATGTAAACAGTACATGGGATTATAACTTTATTAAATCTTGTATAACATTAGCTTAAATAGCCACTGTAAAGGTTCCGGTTACAATGGTGAATAGAGCTTAAAGGTCTATTGAAGTCTTATAGTGTAAGCCTCTTTTTGGAAATATCTGATGTGGGTTTTGTTAACAAATCCTTAATTTACATACATGACATGTCATAAAGCAAGCAGCCACTGTTGATTCGAAGTCCTAAGATGGATATGATGAACCTTATGGTGATAAGGGATCAGCCTATCGCATAATAATATAACATTAGTCCATCATGTTAGAGGACACAATTCCTCCGTCGGATATTACGACATGCCCGGGAAGACTAGCAGCTGAACGTGTTCTATGTTTTTTATTTGCTCCCAGAACAGCATAGAAGCAAAATAATTCTGCTGCCGGAAAATAGTCCGATAATAAAAGCGATAAAAATCAGATGTTTGTATAGTTTCCAGCTGGATCTGCATGACAACCATGCCGCGCGCGCCGCTAATTATATTGCGCGCTTCGACCAATAAACGATACGAATGCTATCTACGTAGATGGACGTCAAACGGCTATTGGTTGAAGCGTTCAATATAATTCGCGACGCGCGCGACGCAGTTACCGTGCAGACCCTACTGGGTGTGCTAGTACCTACTAAGTACCAAAGTGGCTAAAATACAAAAGTACTTAAATACAAAATACAAAGACTGGAAATATGTGTTGAATGTAATGTACCTGTCTGTCTGTGTCTGTGGTGTCCGGCAGTAATATATCTTTCTTTCTTTCTTTCAAATAGAAAGCCTTTATACTCACATAACGTTGCCTAATAATGAAAACCATGCACTTATCCCACACTACTAATAATTTTATGTACGTATCTATTGACCTATTTCTAAAATTATTATTTTTTTCATACCATTTAAATATTATGTAAGGAAAGTTTATACGATATATGATGGTTTTTGTCAACAAAACCACGCAATAGAGACCAGTTTCTATCCAGGTAAAAAATGGTCTCAATTTAAGGAAGTATACCCGAAATGAAATTAATTGAATGAAAACGAGGTTTTGTTAAAGAAAGTTAATGTGATTTTTCGGGAAGTCACAGTAGTTAACGAATGGAGTTTGAATAAAAAGAAGAAATATTTAAAGTACTTAAAATATAATTATTTATATAATAAATTATTTATGTATTTATCTAAATGTATATATACTTTTATAGTTATATACTTATGTAAGCATGCATGTATGTAAGTATTGTCAATAAATTATATGTATTATTTATATTTAATTTCCATTTGTTAGCGATGTACACGCCCATCTGCCCTCTCTTAGTTTGAAGTTTATCTCTTTCCCGGTCTGCTGGAAGAGATTTCTCCTAGAAATAAGCTGAACCGTTTGTCTGACTTGTGTTAGTCTTATTGTTTTATATATATCCAGTAGGCTCTGCATGGTAACCGCGCCGCGCGCGGCGCGAATTATATCGAGGCCTTCGACCAATAGCCGTTTGACATCCACCTACGTGATAGCATTCGTATCGTTTATTGGTGAAAACGCTCAATATAATTCGCGGCGCGGTTGTCACGCAGACCCGGCTGTTCTGTGTACAATAAACTGTTGAATAAATAAATAAAGACAGTTGTTGTATATAAACGTAGTGACGTAATGTAATGTAATGTATGTATTGTGTCTGTGTGTGTTGTTAAAATGAAAGCAGACAAAATCCGAACACCATGTGGATTTGACAATAATGGCCAACAACTAAACTCTTCGCTTGCATAGTTCATCTAAGTTCGCACAATGGCCTCTCACAACAGTCAGCAACAGATCCCTAGCAAATAATTGAGTGGTCCGCCCGATACTTGACTTTGCCAATTACTTTCAACCGCACTATACCACTGGTATTACAACTTCCTTGGCACGGATGTCAAGGCGATTGTTTATACTTATTGTTTCTGGTTTATGAAGGATTGTGACGTAATAAAATATGAATAGAATATAGAATAATACTACGCCGCACACCGGACACTTCTTACAAACAACCTTGTTTTTCACAGACACTACACATTGATATTATCGTACGGTCACGATCATTAATATGTAGGTATACACTTTGGTACCATGTCACATTAACTTTTTTGACATATTGAACTGTAAGTCTCACTAAATGTCAAATATGTTAGTGCGACAGAGTCCTAAAGTGAGTACATTATATTGCTCATGACTGTACACGCGCAACTGTGTGTGTGACGTCTGAGGGCTGCTAATTACAAAACCTAATTTCTATCTCTCTACTTACGAAATAAGTTTTTTAAGCATCAGATAATATTTATTTATTTAAGTAAGTACCACACAAATCGCTAACAAAAAAAAAATGAACAATGAAATATCATAATTGAGTTAAAAATTCGCCGAACTAATTAATTGCTTTCACATTAAATTTACTTAGCGTAGGTACAACTTTATTGCAAATTATTAGCTTGTTTTGATGACTAATCACCATGATAAATAAATATTTATGGGTAAATATCAAAATTTCAAGTTTGGTGGCGAAATTTGATATTATTTTTTCGTGAAAAATTGGGTTTCGACATGAAAAAGATCCAAAAGGATCCTGGGTTCCGACATGAACCCAATTTTTCACGAAGAAATTAAGTATATGAAAGTTCGCCACCAAACTTGCCACGTTTTGATATATAGGCGCCGCGCAGGCGTGTCGCCGCGGGCAATTGTTGTGAGATGAAATATTTTATGCACATAGACACACTAAGGGAAGAAAAAAGCAATCTGATAAGCCTACCGTCGGGTTTTCCCATTTTCCCTATCTATCCATATGTGCCCCATATATGGGACATACACGTACGAGTTTCAAATTTATTGCTTCATATGTGGTTCATACATAGTGAACGTGTTCAAATCCGTAATCTTTTTTCTTCAAACAGGTTTTTTTTAATATGACAAGCACTTTAGACGTCCTATCATCCAAGTTAACATAATAGACTCTCAATGCCTCCCGTCACTAAAAGACGTTCAACAAATATTGACTGATCCCCAGATACTATACTGGCAATTACTTCGCCCGGACTATAATACACTTCTCGAACTTTTAGAACTCTCTACTCATGTGACAGATGTCAAAGATATCTCCTTACTCTGTCTCCAATATATCCTGAACCCTGACATAGGCTCCCGCTATATTCACTTCATAATTATTATAATTATTGTCTAGAATGGCCTCCATAGTCCAGTGGTTGAGCATTGAGCTCATAATATGAAGGTCCCAAGTTCGAATCCCGGTAGGGAAATCATCTTAAGAAGCTGCAGTAGTTTTAGGCGGATGAGAAGTTCGTTATGTAAAAATTGACGATTCAAAGTGTAACTATGTTACCTAGTGAATAAAGATAATTTTGAATTTGAATTTGAATCTCCCTAGCATTATCCGTTCTTTACAGGGTCCGCTTACCTAACCTGAATATTTGACAGGTCCGGTTTTTTACAGAAGCGACTGCCTGTCTGACCTTCCAAGTACAACCATGTAGGTCACATACCTCCGAAAATGCATTTCTCGGGAAAGTAGATTTCCTCACGAATCCCGGTAGAGGTCATAATCTTAAAAATCACTTTGTGATCCCTAGTTTGATTAGGAGATTGCACGCTGGTCACCCAAGTAGTTGGTCCTGGCTAGTTTATTTACCTTCTTTTATCGTGTGGTGAGGTGGAGTACCAACCTCATCAACCTTGGTGTCAGGGTAACTATTGAGCCGCCAAACGCCCCTGACATGACTCACGTAACGACTATTTACGACTATTAACTTTTGTGATGTGTCCCCGCCGGGAATCGAACCTCCGGATCGTGAGCCCAACGCTCAACCACTGGGCCACGGAGGTCATATTTACGTACCTAAGAAGTAGTTACATGAGCCATGTCAGAGGCCTTTGCCGGCTCAATAGTAACCCTGACACCAGGGTTGATGAGGTTGGTTATTGTACCCACTACCAACAAGAGAGAAGATTATTGTCAAGAGTCCTGGTTCTTGTTAAAATGGTCACAATTGCGTTGATACTGCTGCTGAAAGTTTTGATTTGTTATTTGTTTAGCTGAATCCGTGAGTTTTACGTCCTTACTTATAAAGTCGTGTATGTTATTTTCTTCTTATTGTACTAAAGTGACGTATTGAATGAGTGCCCTCAGCGCTCCCTATTTGTCCGGCCAAGTAGTTAATCCAGTCAACGGCAATACTGGAACAAATCACGTTCAAAATAATATAGCATAAACAAAGTAATATTTGCCGGTGGTCTTATATACAGGGGGGTTAAAAAAGCCACATCAAAGCAATTCATCTCGAATAGCAATATTGCTATTTGACATTATGTTTGCATTGCGCACTTAGTTTTATATGCACATATGTCAAATCGCAATATTACATTTTTAGATGAATTGCTTCGATGTGGCCTTTTTAATTCCGGCCAAGTAGTTAATGCCATCTGCGGCAATTCTGCAATAAGTCACGTCAAAAAAAGGCCTTTTTAACCCCCCTGTCGATTCGGGCAACAACCAACAATTGCAACTTAATTTCACAACACTAAAAGTAGCTTTATCTCTTTCTTGCATGTATTGTAAGTGAAGGACGGCACTAGTTTAAGAGTTGTCACACTAAAGTTTGTTTAAGTTGTGAGCGCCAGAATAGGCATCCATGGCAAACATTATTTCCGTGATGTTTGCTCATTTTATGACAATTCACACTCAATTTTCCTTCCATAACAATAAGAGTATGAACATACATACTAGCATCGACTTGGTAGCCGAGTTGGAGGAACGCTCGACTCATGATTCAGCTTCAAACCCCAGTCCAGCTAACAACATGCCAACAGCCAACAATGCAATGGTAACCATGGTTACCATTAGTGTGCTTGGTGTAGTACCATGGTTACCATGGTTACCATTAGTGTGGTCGAGCATTCCTCCAACTTGGCTACCAAGTCGATCCAAGTACTCTTATTATTATGGAAGGAAAATTGAGTGTGAATTTTCATAAAATGAACAAGCAGAGTTCAAAGACACATTTCGTCATGATGGAGACATATTGTAGCATTCTACCTTATATTATTTGCACAAGGTGTTTTCACAAGGAAATCGTTTCAGAAATGAGAAATATAATCTGCCAGTCCCAAAAAAGTAAATAAGACACAATCGAGCCCCGTATTGAGCAGTGCTTCCCAACTCACAATTACTAACGTTATAAAGCTGTGTTTACGTGATTTTTGCTGTTGATTCCAAATATACAATATCTAATTTTATTTTAAGTTTTAATTACCTGTCATTTTCTTATCCGCCGAAAAGGAAAGGGACGGGTAATCGATAGGCATAAAATGTATGGAACACACATCAATTTTAGGCAGAAATTTACAAAATCCTCCCAAACTCGCGGGAGAATGCGACCATCTTTCTACCTGATTGCCAGACTGAAAAAAATACTTGTTTTTCCAGCATCAATTAAATAGTAGAGAGAAAAATATTGCTTGTAATTTTGTAATCCTTTTTTAAAATAACAGAGGTTTAGATGTGCGCTATACCTTCTCTTGTTAGTATTTAGACGCACGTGCAGTGGCGTAGTCACGCGTGGGACGCGCGGACGTTGATTGTGGATATTGTACCTAAATGACATTTGGTCCGTGAAAGGCGTGTGGCGAATGTCACCCTGCGTGTGACATGTGTCGTATGTCCAAGATTGCCTGGAAATTGTGGTGCACGGATTTTGTGTTCTAAATTCAAATGCAGTGTTGGTAAATTGTAGGTATAAAATATAATTTAAAATCAATTTTAAAGTTCCATGGGGTCTCTGTGTGTTTTACCGGCTTGCTTCTCAAGACCCAAAAGGACGTATATTAACCAAATTGGAGATGTTCTTAGAAAAGTTTCAGTATGATCTACTCCGAACCGGCATACGTGTATGAAACGATTGATGAATGTGGAGGAAGCAAGGGAAGTGTGTCGGGATCAAAGCAAATGGAATTCCATAGTCTCTGCTTACCCTGGTAGGAAATACGCGTGAGTCTGTGTATGTATGTGTCTTCAGCATGCAGAGAGCGGTCCACGCAGCATATGGCCGTACTTAGTGGAAAACTATAACCTGTGGTCGCGATCCTCAGCAGTGAGGGAACGACGAAGAAGAAGAAGTAAGTATGAGCGCTCTCAGGTCTCGGATTAGCATCAATGGGTTTAACTATCTATAACACAAATGGCTACCGAATATTATAGACGGCGATACGGTTTACCACGTACCACGTCTGCAAAGCGTGGTGAAAAGCAAGTAGTTAGGTAGGTTAGTTCATCAAATGTTGTGGGCGGTAAATCGGCGCAATGTACCACACGCTTGTTACGTCAAACTCGTACAATTTACATAATTGTGGACCCCTCCAGTCTTGTCTCTCCAGCTGCGGTATGAATACGTCGTCTTATGAATATGATTGCTCTACATAAGCTCGTGTGCACGATTTGTCGTGTGCGAGAATATCTGACAATTCATTCGTTGAAAATGTAGTTAGGTAACTGTTATATATGCTCCAACCAGGTCTTAGTTTTTAAACTTATATTTTTATTATTTTGGGGTCTTCTTTTTTAAGGTAACTTGTTTCTATAATGTGTTTTATGTAAGATTTGGAGACAAAACCTATCCGGAATATGTCTGAGCAGTTATGTTATCAATTCAACGTAATTATAGAGTAAATACAAGCAAACTCGGAAGTAAAAGCTATTAATCTAATACATATTTGAAATGTGCAAATTAAGCCCTTTCATTTGTTACCCAATATTATATCGAAAAAAAAAATACCACAGTTTATGTCCTGTAGAGGGCGCCACATTGAATGTATCGTGACGTCACATAGCCTATAACCACCGAACAATCAAGACGCTTCTAGTGACACCTCATTTGTTAAATTCCGACATGTAGTTTAGAAGTTAGGTGGGAACAGACGTGCATAGACACATAGCGGTCTAATACATAACCCGTCTTTTTGCTTCACCGTAGTCGGGTGAAAAAAGTGCTCAATATAAATAAATAATAAATAAAAATCGTTTATTTCGGACAAAGTCCATATAATGTTAGTATACAAACGACTTATAAACTAGAGTTAGTAGGACATTATTCGGGCGATCATAAATACAAACTTATAGGGTATGAAGCTCCATCCACCTTTTTAGAAGGGGGGAGTCCCACCTATCACATAACGTCTTCAGGATACCGTTGGGGCTGGCTCGAGTCCGCGTGAGAAGCGACGCACAACGTTTCCGCATGATTGCTGCAAAACCATCTGTGTGTGACCAGCGAATATACCAGAGGCGATGCAATATCGCGGCAACCTCAACAATATCCTGAAAGTGTTATTAGCGTTAATATAAAGCGACGGTGAATAGCCTATATAGATCCCCACAGGCCACAGGCGTCCCCGCAATCAATTAGAGGGGGTGTGGAGCATACTCCACCTCGCTACTCCAGTGGAAAAGAAGAAGAAAGAAGTAGAAGATAATAAAAGTGAAATAATGAACACAACAGTATTACGGCATACAAACAAACGTAAACAAGGTAATCCTTTGTTCCATTCTGAAATGTTAAGTTGTTGTTCAAAGAGAATGCAATATTGTTCAATAGCATTGTGTTTGTTACTACCAAATAAGTCACACATATCTCATCTATACAAAGGCAGTTGGCAATAATACATGTTATTCAATAAGTATTGTAATCCATACAAATTAGTATTATAAATGTGAAAGTGTGTGTCTGTCTGTATATCCGTCTTTCATGGCAAAACGGAGCGACGAATTGACGTGTTTTTTTAAGTAGAGATAGTTGAAGGGATGGAGAGTGACATAAGCTATTTTTTGTCTCTTTCCAACCCCCCACTTCCCTAAAATGGCGGGTGGAAGTTAGTCTAACAGAAAACTTGGTGAGGCTCCTTAGTTCATATAATTTCATCTTACGATGGTTGTACCTCTGACTACCCCAATTGAGTTATGGTCGTGAGATTATGTTATGTACTTAAGTAGGTAAATACTCGTTGTTAGATAACTAGGGCACACTGTGAATATCATACGATTCAACTGACTATTTCGAACTAAAAAAGAAGTTTTTCGCATTTTTAATTGCACACAAATACATAATTAATATAGATTAGGTTTGTAAGTGAAAATGTAAGTAAGTTATTTTCACCAAAAGCATTTCTAAAAATAGCGATTCTCAAATATGCTAACAGATACGGCGAGAAGCCAAACCCTTGAAATCAAGCCCCCTTAGTCAAGACGGCGCGGCGCGGAAGTCAAATGAAACGTGAACCAACTCACTTCCTTCGCATGTAGTCAGCGCCCCGTTGTATTTTATCGCCCCGGGCAAAAAATATTAAACAGCCATTTAAAATCCTAAACAGCCTAGAAACTCGACGAATTTCATTTATTCCGTAAACAATATACATTGTGTTGGAATGTCTTACAAAATAAATAGATTACAAATTACAATTTACGAATCACAACTGTAGGGATATAAATTTCAACTTAAAAATATCATAGTCATATCATGACCGTAGTTATGAGTTATGTACTATTAAGCAAGTAATGTAACCTGTTTTGAGGATGCGACACGTTATTCCCTCTCATGCCAGAGTTCCGCCGCCGCCTCGCATATTTTCCTTGTTACCTGGTGATTCCGCGTACAGAACAGTCTCGCTGTTTTTCTCGCTCCAGCAAACGACGGTACTGAGTGACAGATGAGGATAGGAGCATAAGAAAAGGCGATGCAGTGATACCTGATGTAGTTCAACGCTTAAACTTGGTGCACTGAGAAAAACACGTAGTTGTTACCGCCCGCGCCACTCGCCGTAAGTGGCCTGAAACTTACCTAACATCCGGTACTTTATTGCAAAGAAATTAATTTTGACAATAATACATTTTCATGTTTGTGTTTTTCTCACATTATAAATTTAATATATCTGGAGCTCCGCTCTTCGTCCACCACTAAAAAAAGACCACTGCAGAGCGCGCCTTGCCCGAAGGTTCCAATTATGCTAGCATCATCGAATACTTAGTTTGATAGAGTACCTACTACTCGTACTAGGTAATAGATAAACGAGACCGCGCGAGTAATACATTTCAGCAATCATAAGGAAGTATGACCATCAGAGTTAAAATGCCATCTAAATTTGTTGAAATACCGCCCTAACATTTAGCGCCTCGGACAAAATAACTGAGCGATCCGGCTCCAGAGCTGTAGAATTGTGAAATTCTCCTGTTATTCGGGTCAAAGGGCAAAAACGACGAAGTTACCGAACCCTTAAAAAGGCCGCACTTACTCAGAACTGCTGTACCGAGAAATCGTAAAGGAATTCGGGGAAGTCGACAGATGAAGGGACGTTATTTTTAATTGGTAGAGGTAAAAGTTAGAGTTCTGCTCTAGTGAACGCACACCTTTAACTCCGCAAATTGCGCGTTCCAGTTCTTGAATTTGAATTTATATACGAGATTATACTGAATGATCTCTCCTCTTTACCCACGAATTCGATTTCTGGGTATATTTAATTAAGCTCGTTTCAGAAATGACTCGAGTCAAGGGATTTCTCTATAAACCCGCAGTGGAGCAGCATGGTGCAGCAGTCTTTCCCCATTCCTTCCATTCACTCTATGGCGAGTTTGATTATAAATGCATGTTATAATGGTTTATCTTACTTATTCCTTCACATATCATGTATGCGTGAGACTCCGAGTTCATGTAATTTATGAAGCATTTTGTATTCATGTATAAAAGTTGTACTACCTCTTCCATTTTCTAAAGTTTCAGAGTAATTGACTGTCTGCGAGCAGAACATAAATTCAAAATGCTTTTATCGGAAAATCTAGAATAGAAAATCATTTTTCTATAATCATTTTGTTGAAAATGTGAAGTCGAACAATATACTCCTGCAGACTATACGCTCATATACCTATATTCTATATTAATAGGTTTAAAAATATATGTCATAGTAGAATTAAAAATAATTAAATACATAAAATAGAAAAAAACACCCTAAATAGATTATAGATTGGTGGAATAGATATAATCCACCACGCTGCTCCACTGCGGTTTGGTGGAGGTGATTTACGGCTAATAGCCAGGTCCAATGGCTTCACGTGCCCTCCAAGTACGGAATCATCTTATTTCCCAGACAATCAGGTTATTTAAGCCTGTAAAGTCCAAACAAAAGACAGCCTCACAAAGTGATCAAAGATTAGCAGAATTAAATAGTACTATAAGTACTGTAAGTATATGATTCATGCTTAAGCGGGGTATATAATGTATTTTAAAAATAATAACACCAACAGGATAAGTACTTGACAAGACAAGTAGACAACGCTATATATCTTAGAAAGGTGGAGTTATAAATTATTTCGGTTAAGAAGGGGTGACAGAGGAAAATGTGGGATGACAAGGTGTAGAGACCGGATATAAATAACCTATACACATTTGAACTGATACAGTGTGTGTGTGTGTGTGTGTGTGTGTGTGTGTTTGTTAGTATGTGTGTGCGTAGGATAGGAGAGCGAAGTATAAGTTTTTCGCCGCGCGGCAGAAAAGAGCAGCAGCATAATGTACAATACAACATTATGCCACTGCTTTTTTCTGCCGCGCGGCGAAAAACTCGTAGTGCGCGCCTGGTCTTAGGCAGCTTTGCTGTTTAATAATCCCTTAATAGCTTTACATTATAGGACGTCGCAAAAGTCCAATCAGTTTCTTGCAAAGTAATAAATTAACTAATTGCACTAAAGACGTACGTGTCGTTTCTGTAATAGACCAAAACACTTACAAACACATAAATTTTATAAATATAACAACTAATGGTTCATAATTTCACTACTGTTTACAAATAATTCTACGTCATGTCGCAAGGTGTTAAGGCTAAAGAGAAGAAATAACAAGAAACTGCAACAACAACACATCTTTTAAATCAATGTAGGTTATAAGTTATTTAATAACTAGAGGAACACATTTAATACCAGGTATTTTTATCATTTAAGTAAGTAAGTAATCATTAATCTACTTTAAAATTATTTTCTGAAAAATTCAAAATACTATCTGGTATTTTATTGTAAAAACGTATATATAACCCCAGAAAAGATGAATTTAGTTTATTTATTTTGGTAAGAAATTTTGTTTTTGTTTCTTGTATTGTAAGTACTTATGTCTTTCACAGTTTCTCGGAAGTATTATTTTTTTTACGGACATACATAATGTTTTTCATAAATATATTGACTTGCAACTGTCAGTATATTAATTCCTTTAAACAGCTTCATCCGTTTATTTCAATTTATATTCTAAAGAAAATTCAACGGAAAAACTCGAAGGAAAGATAATAAAACTTTGTTTTCACCTTCAGAGTCAGGGAGATAACTTCATGTTGTTGAAGACAAAGTCTTAATACATTTAACCTAGTTACCGTTGAATAGTTCAAATTCCGCATACATTTTATAGAGCTTAGAGAAGTTGGATACTGTCTACTTTTATTTCTCGGTAACTTATCTCTTTTAAGATTTTGAATACCTACTTCTTTTTTGACGTGACTCTTCTTCTTCTTATCGTGTGGGTTGTGAGGTGGAATACCAACCTCATCAACCCTGGTGTCAGGGTTATAACTGAGCCGCCAAAGGCCTCTGACATGGTTCATGTAACGATTACATACTTACATCAGTTACTGTCGATAGACAACTCCTTTCCCGGCTATACAGGTTGTGAGAAGCTGCAGTAGTATTAGGCGGAAGAGACGTTCGTTATGTAACAATTGACGATTCAAAGTGTAACTATGTTACCTATTGAATAAATATATTTTTGAATTTGAATTTGAACCCCATTTCCTGCACGGAACGCCCCCGGTGTGGGCTCTGTCTGCGTCAAGCTTTTAACCCAAATCGCATTATTTTTCCAGTTCCATTTAATACGAGAAACGTATGAAAACAAATGCTTTTGATAACAAAATACAGCGTAAAGTGGTTGTTTGTCGTCGGGATTAACATTAATGACCGTCTACGAACAAACTTATCTCCTTTCCTGCACATTTGGATGAGTTTATATTGTTTCCTTGTTTAGACCAGACTTATTGTAGATTTGACGCCAATGGCAGTAACTACTTGGCCGGACAAATGGGGAGCGCTGAAGACTCTTACCCTCTACAAAATTTAAGACAACAGCCTCAGAGGCGGCCAGTTTGAGAGGAATATATTTGAAAGAATTAACTGACTAGTAAACCGTTAGCATAAGCGCGCGCGCGCGCGTGTGTGTGTGTGTGTGATCTGAATCAGACAGAATTTTGGCAAACTCATAGGGAAAGCATAAGCTTTCATTACATGCAAGTCTCATCAGTGGAGTAGTTATAATTTAATTAGACAATAACTTAGTTATAGGTACGCTTCTCATAATATAACCTACGTGAGAACCCGAGTATCGGATGTAATTATAAAAGCAAATTCCGGAGTATAATTAATAATGAATAATTAATTAAAATTAGTGATGAGTCGTTCAAAATATTGTTATGTGTATATTATTAAGAGGTATGAATTGAATACATGTATGCATAACATCACGCCTATTTCCCATTGGGGTAGACAGACGCGGAGTTCCACTTACAATTTTTTTTTTAAATTCTGCATTTTTAGTAAAAGATTTACTTAGTTTTAATGATTTTTATATACGTGACAAGTAATAGTAATTAAATGCATTAGTCAGTAATTCACTGAATTTTCAATAACAAAATTTACGTCCTTGGAATGTTGGAGATACCAATTTAATGGTAACATTTGTCATCAAGGGCTAGCAATGGCGGCTTGTCATAGGATTGAGCTTACCTGGTCTTCTTATATCACGGAAGGAGCTACCTTTCGTCTTCATTGCACAGCGATGCATGTGCCACAGTATTCCGGGTCACGTTTGATGGTTATTCAATTCGAATTTCAAACTCCGACGCATCTCAATTCTGGATTACAAAGCTGTTGTAATGTCAAAATTAATTTTCACTTTGAGAAGGATTCGCTCGGCAGATAATCTTATTATAACGCTTGTCTGGCAACATTGTGAAAGGGTATTTAAATCTGAAATATTCTGATTGGCGTCACGTAAAAAATATGCGCCATTATTATTTAAATAATAATTAAAATAAAGTTATTAATAACTTTTACACCTTTTTACTGCCGGGAATGTTCCGAAAGTGGGAACATTCCCAAGGACGGCGCATTACTATTATTATTATTAAAATAAATAAAAATAAAATAATTGTTTATTGTCGTAGAAAAAGATCGACACAACATTGGGTACTACAGCTAGGACACACAAATGCTACAGAAGTATAACCCTGCTACCTAAACTAGGAGACCTGTATCTCAGGAAGCAGTGTTCAGCAATTACATCTTTTATAACGTCGGTTTAGGCAGACCATTGTTAAACTGAATTTATTTGAAAATAAACTGTGGTTAAATAAGAACAAATAAACATGCATTTTAAATGTTAATTGTGTTTGTGTGTGTGTGTATGTGTATATATTAGTGTGTGTGTGTTTGTGTGTGACTGTGTGAGTGCTTGCGTTAGCCCTACGACTTAAATGTTGTCTTGGGTTCAGAAATTGCTATACATGCAAATGTTAAATGTATTATTTGAAAGTTGTGAGGGCCAAACTGAATACTGCCCGCGAGATCATTGCGATCTTGTCAGATCTATTGTGACCTAAATCCCTACATTTAAAGAGCCTCCTCTAGACCTATCCGTTCGAAGAGATCCAACGTATTTTTGGGAGAAAGCTCCATGACTTCCTGGGGGTCCATTATGTGGCCCCCAAGTGTACGGCTTCTACTATGTATGAGAGCCTCACAGCTGCACAGCGGCGCATTACAATATATTACCGTATAGCTTTATCCGATGGGATATTAATATCTTATTAAGATTACTTTAAAATAATTATAATATTAAAATTGTTTAGGCTGGTTTTCCCTTCGCGGGTTAAAAGGTCAGACAAGCAGTCGCTTCTGTAAAAAAACCGGACCTGTCAAATCTTCAGGTTAGGTAAGCGGACCCTGTGACAAACGGGATAATGCTGGGGAAATTATGATTAAAGTTGTGTGAGTGTTGTTCGAGTAACAGTTTTACGAGAATGGAGTTAAAAAGAAAAATACAACTTCAAAGCATTCTTTATAAACTGGTTTGTAAATATTTGATAAGCTTGAATAACAAATCTCAAACTTGATTCTAGCTAAGTTTTGTAAAACGTTATTAAAAAAGTTGGTTTAACAATATAAAAAAGTTATTTAAAAATAGATTGATCAATCTAAGTAATTCTTGACTGGATAGCTATTGTCTACAGTATTATATTATACATCAATGCCTTTTGAAATAAAAAAAAAGAAAAAGTAAAATAGAATTTCTTAAAATAATATTTGAATCTAAAAATATTCACTCGATTAAATTGCTATTATGATCCAAACAAATTTTAATTTAATTTCCATTAGAAAATTACTGGTTCAAAATGACTAACTTATTATTTCTTTTTCTTGCTTAAAATTCATAAATAAATTGAATAGAAAAATAATGTCTTTCGTCAATTTACCTCTTTTTTCTTTTACACAGTCAAATACCCAATTAAAAGTGTAATCTAGTTCCGTATTCAAAATGCGGATGCGGATGTCGACGAGACGAGTTGTGCGGATGACGTCTTCCTGCACTCACCACATCCGTCCGGGAAACACCTTAAATGTATTTTCTGACTACCCTCCACTACAGCAGGCGAACGTTAGATAACAATTCTGTGTTTGAAATAACATTCCGTTTGTAAATTAAAAGTGTTTACTTGGTTTATAGAAGCACATTAGTTTAAGAACAATTTAATAAAACATTATTTTATAACAAATATGATGGATAACTCGACGGAAGCATGATGGACTGATGTTATGGGCGATAGGCTGATCCCTTATCACCATAAGGTTCATCACAATCCAGCTTACGATATCGTATCAACAGTGGCTGCAAGTTGTTTGTGATTACTTATGGCTCTGCCCACCCCATTAGGGGCGGGCGTGAGTTTATGTATGTACTTATTATTAGTTTTAGCCAATAAAGAATTACTACATATAGAAAAGTAACTTTCCGCCCCGCACTTAAATCAATGTAGGTTTACATTACAAGTTATTTAATAACTAGTGGAACACATTTAATACCAGACAGTTTTAACATTTAGGCAATCATTAATTTTATAATAAGCTTTTTCCCATAAACTAAGCTTAGACCGGGTTTCCACTGACGCGGAGATGGGCGGAGAAGAGCGGAGATGTGCGGATTTGACCAACCGCAGCGTTCGTTAGAGCGAAAAACGAAGACGCTCTGTCACTCTCTCCCTCACGGTGATTGGTCGATTCCTGCACATCTCCGCTCCTCTCCGCCCAGCTCCGCGTCAATGGAAACGCAGCCTTACATAAGCTTTAAATTAATTTTCTGATAAATTAAAAATACTGTTTAATAGTTTAATGTAAAAACGTAACCCCAAAAAAGATTAATTTAATTTACTTAGTCTAGAATTTTGGACAGAAATTGTATTTTTGTTCCTTGTATTGTAAGTATGTCTTGTAAGTATATAAATATATATCCCCATAAGTGGTGTTACTAAATCCCCAGCCCAAGAAAACGAGTCTAAAAACAAGCTGATTTGACAAAGTGCATATTTGTGTTTCACTAAAAGTTTGTCCGTTTCAAATAAAATGTAAAAGGCTAAACCCAAAAAGTTAGTAATTTCGACGAGTTTTTCTCTTTTAAATGAATTTAGAGTAAACGTATGTGTAACCGTTTGGAGTTACGTGAAATTTCGCTAAATATGCAAATTAACTGTCGGAAATGTACTGAAAATTGAAAGAGGTTCGGACTCTTCGGACCCAATTAACATACGACTCTTTCAAATACTTAATAATTATAGCTGTGGTATGTTTACGATGGAAATATAAACTATACTTGAATAATAAATGGTACTTAGCCATAAATCTCATATAAGTGTCTAAGTCAGTTTTGTTGGAAATAATGATTAAATACATGTAACTTGTAATTTTATCTAAATTTTAGCGACATACAGTTATATTTTTTTAGGAAACAATGAGAATAAGAACCGTCCATTTCTCCCACTAGGTGTCGCTACTGTTGAGTGTTCTTAAATTTTGACAGTTCTTCATACTATTTGAGAAAACAATTATATATATATTTATTTATTTATTTAAGATACAACATCGGTAAAAACATAAAAAATATATACAAATAAAATGGACAATGACCATATGTTATAAGGCGCAGGCGTATTGTTTTGGTTATATTTTTACACTATAATCCTTTGCGCAGCATTTAACTGAAAAATCATAGTGTTATATTTATTCCTTAAAGATCAGAAAGAAGAAATGTTACAATATCAATTTTTCAACCAAAATTGTCTTTTTACAATTGGCTGCTTTTCTTTTTCGTAATTCATCCTTAAGACGGGATACACTCCACGTTGCTCCACAATTTTATAGCAATTTATCACGAATTTTAGCTGGACTGTATGGAGAATTGTCAAAATTTAGAAACATTCAACAGTGCTGCCGCCTACATTTGAGCTTCTGGTTTTTATCCCCAACCTTGTCAAGGCTTTTATGACAAGCCCAAGATGAGAGATAACCTAGGTACGAGTACTAATGCGGCATCGAAGACGGAACGACTCACCATTTTTGTTCAACTGCTCTCTTAGACCAGTCTCTCTTTATGATATTCTCCCTCCTAAAATTCCCACAACTATAAATGTTAAATCTCTCCTCTTGTATACTAACTCCCCTCTAATCAGACTAATTTGTAAATGTATATGTAAAAACAATTTAAGGGGATGTGATGCTCGCTCCGGGGCCTACCTGATGCAAAGGCTGTCCATCGCCATTCAACGTGGCAACGCGGTGAGTGTTATGGGGACCTTTGCGCCGGGTGAGGCGAGGGGGGGCCTGTTTGACTAAGCAGGGATCCCTGCTACAATGTTTAGTTAAGGTATTTTCTGTTTTTTTTTTTATTTTTATTTTTCTTTTCCATTTTTATGTTTTTTCATCGCCAAATTTGTTTATTGTTAAAATGTGTAAATGAAAACAAACTTATTATTATGCTGCGGTTATTTTGAAAACTACCTTGTTCAAATATACCAAAAAAAATAATTACATTGTGTTAAACGTTTTGTGACGTCCTGTTTTGTCTTGTTGCATGTTAACTCTTTAGTTCTCTACCTACAGTTTAAAATTAATCAACCTGTCAAATTATTTCAGTTTGTTTTCTGATCACTTCGACACTGGCAGAATAGTCTTACTCCTAAGCGACCCATTGCCATAATATAAAAAAAAAACCTAGGTACTAAACATTGTTAGCTACTACGGTTCTAAGAATAAATTGCTTTCTAGCAATACAAATACAAATTGTACATAATTTTGCCGCCAATTATTCATATCATGTGCTTACATATTTTTGAGCAGTTTTTAAATGCAATATAGACTTTTGTATTGCATCGTAAGGTTTCTTTTTCTTCACCCTTTTCCAGTCCAGCTGAGAATTGTGAATTGCAGATTACTCGCCGTATAATATTCACAGTGCTGTTAGCACTTTAATATGAACTGCAATCTAGGTGGTACGCAATTAACGCTGCATTCGTAGTGAGAAAATTACTTCTCTGTTCCTTGATTGTGTAATTCGTACACTATTAATTATACTGCACAATACACTATTAATGAGCTGCCTAATGAAACTCGAAGTTTCATCGGGAAAACAACTGGTCGTTTATTATTCGTTACAGGGTTACAATAGCCACATCGAAGCAATTCATCTAAGAAAGCAATATTGCTATTTGACTTTTGTTTACTTTTCTTATGCGCAAATGTCAAATTGCAATATTGCTTTCTTAGGTGAATTGCTTCGATGTGGCCACTTTAACCCCCCCTATTAACGATAAAGATGCTTGACAGTCGATTTCGACTACAGCGATAGTAACTGGTGGACTTAAGAGCTTAGGAGTGCTTTAATGAACTGAACTGTATAATGGCATGAATAAGATATAAAGGATGTTATCAAGTTAATGACAGCGCAACGAAAAAAATTGCGCCCATGAATTATCCGCCAGGAACTTTCTGACGATTCAAAGCATGATTCTGGGTTGATATCTAGGAAGTCCTCTTGATATCAACCCAGAATCATACTTTGAATCGTCCCCTAAATTTTTCGGTAAGTTAAGTTGTAAGTGATACCGCACTTACAACGTATTTTACGGTATTTGGTGCGTCAACATACCTCCATATTGTGGCCAAGGGGCCTTTGGCGGGTCAACAGGAATCCCGACGCCAGGGTTGATGATCTCACAACCCACACAAGAGAAGGAGAAGCATTAAACCAATTATATCATATTACTAGCTTTTCCCCGCGACTTCGTCCGCGTGGCGTTATAAAAGAGAGGTCTTTGTGTGTGTGGGAGTGCATGTCATATTTCAACTTTAACTCCCGTTCCCTTAGGAATTTTGCAATATCCTGTTGCAACTAAGCTTTAAGTTTACTAAGGTACCTGCATGCCAATTTTAAGCGTCTAACTTAAGCGGTTTAGATTTTTCATACAAAAGGATTTTCCCGCTAATTCCTGTTCCCGTGGGAATTTCGGGAATTCCTTTCTTAGTGCACCTCCACGGTACCCAAGCTACGTCCCTTCCAAATTTCAAGTGCCTACGTTTAGCCGTTTAGGCTGTGCGTTGATATGTCAGTCAGTCAGTTTCTCCTTTTATATATTTAGATGTCAAACAAACGGACTGCCTCCGTGGTCCAATGGTTGAGTGTTGTGCTCACGATCCGGAGGTCCCACACAAATGGTTCATGTTCATGTTAATGGTTCATGTTAATGGTTCATGTTCATGTTAGTATTGGTTCAGTTAAAGATACTTTTGTGACATATATTTTGTACCAAAAATTGAAAAATGCGACAACCTGCCAATCCATTTACCATACTACGCGGACAGATAAAGTTTCCACTTTGTGACTTTAGCTGCTACATTCAAACGACAACATAACTCCACACCTCGCGCTGCGTTAGGCGCCATTCAGTCTGAGTTCTTTTGGCGACCAGCCAACCTGAAAATAATCGCCCACTGTAACCTTTGTACGGAAACCTTAGAGATACCAGCTCATGACAATAGGCTGACCGGCTTTGCATTGCTAAGGCAGTAAAAAGAGGTGATATGTGTTATGACCGCGTTTAGGGCAACGCTCAGCGTAGAACGGCGAATTCGACATACTCGTTTGGAGATGTAATGGACATTCTTTTATCATTTCGATGGGATTCTCCATTTAGAGCATTGTGTCCATATGCTCCTCCCGCGTATGGATGTTAGGGCACGCGGAACAGGACGTCAGATGAGCCATAGTCTGTGGCGTTATCGCGTGAGAATGTGCCTGTGGCATTTCATTTCATTTCATGAGTATTTTACCACATGGACAGCATTTTCCATTTGGAGCGTTGTGTTCATATGCTCTTCTAGCGTATAGATGACAGGGCACGCGGAGCAGGCCGTCAGGTGAGCCATAGCCTGGCGTTATTATTTATTATTTTATTTTATTTGGTTATGGTTTTGTTTTTTTTTTGGTTATTTTATTTGGTTATCGCGCGCGTATTGGCATGTAGCTTTTCATCTTCTGTCGTGTGGCTTTTAAGATCAATGACCAAGTCCATCTGTTGTTAGAGTGTTTGAAAGTAAGATGGTCCATGCTTTGGAAGGCGTGTTAACCCGTTGGTACCTATTACTACTTAACGGCCTCCGTGGTCCAGTGGTTGACAGTTAGGCTCACGATCCGGAGGTCCCGGGTTCGAATCCCGGTGGGGAAATATCACAAAAATTACTTTGTGATCCCTAGTTTGGTTCGGACATTACAGGCTGATCACCTGATTGCCCGAAAGTAAGATGATCCGTGAAGAAGGCACGCTAAGCCGTTGGTCCCGGTTACTACTTACTGATGTAAGTAAGTAGTCGTTACATGAGTCATGTCTGGGGCCTATGGCGGCTCGATAGTAACCCTGACACTAGGGTTGATGACGTTGGTGATTCACCTCACAACCAACACGAGAGAAGAGAAGACTACTTACTGATGTAAGCACGTAGTCGTTATATGATCCATGTCACGGCCCCTTGGAAGCTCAATAGTAATCTGGATACCAGTATTGGTTGCTGAAGTTGGTAATCCACCTCACGACCCACACGATAGGCGATGAAGACTTAAAGAAAGGGCATACCAAGAAAAAAAAGTAGTTGCCGTCAGTGTGGAAAAACCTTAAGCAGAAAAAACAAGGATGTTAGCCTATCTCCCTATAATTTATTCGGACACTACCCTAAAAATATACGATGTCATTTCGACGACTACGAAGACATCTTTCCTTATGAGATTAACCATGTGGAAACAGATGAAGAAAAATTGTTACGAGTTGAATAGAATAGAATAGTTTATTATAAAAGGACGTATTAAATAGTTTACTATATTAGTTGCGAGCTAGGCTAATAGTAATTGTAGGCACCGTGGGTACACTTTTTTTTATCGTTGGGAAATGCGTTACGCATACCACGCCGCCCGGGGGGGGCGACGTGGTTATGTGGGACTCCCCGGGTGTCGCCACCCGGTATACCCACTAAAACCCAACGGTGTTCCTCCTTGCCGCCGTGTGGCGGGGATACGGGAACGCAATTGCACACAACCGCGTCCCCGCCGGCGGATGCCCTTGCGGGCCCAGCGCCCATGGGAGACCGTGGGTACATTTACTACATTCGGTGTCAACATGAAATGCCTAAATCTAGTAAAGAGATATGAATACGATGCACTTCAAATAAGTAACGTTTCTACTGGTTTTTTTTTGATATAAAAAAATAAATAAATTTTGTATTTTTTTCTACTGCCTAATTAATGGTCCATTGCTGGGCAAAGGATAAAATATTTAAAAATGATCGTAATAAAAAAGAACTATTGGGTAATTTATTATGGTTAAATGATAAGCTACCACATTCGATATTATTTCATGTTGTATTTATAACCTGTGGTTATAACTGTGAAGTAGCCAATTTTATTTGATTGAGGAAAAAAATCTTTTGTTTCTGTGTATGATTTGTATATTATTTGATGTTTCCGTGGCGTCATAAAATAATTATTTATTTATTTATAATTTATTTACATTTCACGACTTTACAGTGCAGAAGCGCCAATGCGCCGTAAAACTTTCAATATAAACAATAATATAATTCGACATATGTAACTTATGTGTAAACAATAATAATAAACAATAATTCATAATGAATAATATATATAAGTATACGTAAAATCCACCACCACCATCAGATGGGAATAATAAATGCCAAGGAAAGATATATATACGTAAATGTTTCTTTGTTTGTTGTTTGGTACTTATTCTGCAAACTCGATTGCACTCTCTGTCCTTTATAAAAGACCTGTAAAAGAACTGTGTCAAGCGGGCCTGGACCCAACTGCCATTGTTGCAGCAAACACTTGGCTGGCTTTTGAGACAATAGCTCTGTGACTTCCATGAACAAAAAGAAAAATCGAACTAAGTGCGAGTCAGTCTCGCCCACCGAGGGTTCCGTACCCAGAAACATAATTATTACCAGCGGCCGCCCGCGATTTCGACCGCGTGGATTTCGGATTCCGCGACTTAGAATTTCCGATTTTTTTTAGATTGTTAATACCTATGTGTTATTCTGATGCATAAGCTACATTATTGTAAAGTTTCATTAAAATCCATTCAGTCGTTTTTGCGTGAAAGGGTAACAAACATCCAAACATCCATACTCACAAACTTTCATATTTATAATATTAGTAAGATACACTAATCAATCTTTAGTGGTTTAGATTAGCTAAAAATTATAATGATGTCTCTTATTATTAATAATAATTATGTTCTTTATTTCAGACTTCACAGGGTCCATTATATAGACATCCTTCAGAATTTAAAAAAAAAAAAAAACTATTTCAAATACTACGACATTAAAAAAAGACAAAAATCTTCATGAATTTTCCGACAGGAAATTCCACTCGATATCAACTCAGAATAATGGTCTGAATCATCCCCCTCAGTATTGGTTACGTTGTGACTAACATTCTGTATGTGCAATGACAAATGAACAATTTATAAAGCCTATAACGTTGCTGCGAATGAGTTTACCCTTAGAATAAATAAGCAAGCGACAAAACAAGATGTATTTTTTTAATTTGTATCTCATTACGACATATATATTGTAGGATAGCGAAGATTCATTTATGTTTCGCAAAACGGATCCCTAAGAAAGAAAATGTATGAAGAACATACTCAGAGCAGAGCAGGGCCGTTGTCAGGATCAACATTAAGTGCTTCAATCTTCTTCTATCGTGTGGGTTGAGAGGTGGATTACCAACCTCATCAACCCTGGTGTCAGGGTTACTATTGAGCCGCCAAAGGCCCCTGACATGGCTCAAGTAACGAGTACGTACTTACATCAGTAAGTAGTAACTTCCGAAGCACGGATCGTCTTCCTTTCGGACAATCTGGTGATCAGCCAGTAATGTCCTAACCAGACTAGGGACCACAAAGTATTTTTTGTGATATGTCCCCACCGGGAATTGAACCCGGGCCCTCCGGATTGTGAACTCAACGCCCAACCAATGGACCACGGAAGTCGTTAGACGTTAGTCGTGATTATTTCCGGTGGCATTTTTCCTTTTGCAGTACGGAACCCTAAAAATTTACAATTCAGATTACCAACTGAATAAGATTTTGAGTTTGAGTTAGATAGTTTAACACTTTCAAGGACAGAACGTCTAATGACGTTCCGATTTCAAGGTGTCATACTGTCTATTATGAACCATCAATGTCCCATGGTCTCTGCCCGTGAAAGGGTTAAGGAGTCTTAACACTTTCAAGGACATAACGTCTATTGACGTTCCGATTCCAAGTTGTCATACTCTCATACTACCTATTATGAACCATCAATGACCCATGGTCTCTGTCCGTGAAAGGGTTAAGAAGGTATAGGGATAAGAAAAAGAGGGCCTTAAAAGAAGGTTGTATCCCTGATTACATGCCTGTATCAGATCTATAACTTCTTATTGCCTTCATACTTGTACTTTCTTCAATTGAAAACTTAATAGCTTTTATTAAATTTTTCATTTCGCTACAAGTCTCACAACAATGTAGCTATTAAGTAATCTGTGTAAGGAGAAGTCTTGGAGTAAAATCTTTAAAATCAAGTTTGTTTTAGGTGGTGTGAGAAAACGCCCTCTGGTTCGTCCGGGGTGGCCTGGGCAAACTGCGAAAACCAAAGACTCCTGTCACTAATTGGCTATTTGACAGTTTTCGGATACATATTTTAAAAATTGCGAACGTTTATTTTATACTTCTTAAAATATTTTATTTTCTCGGAAATGCTTTATACAGCCTCCGTGGTCTAGTGGTTAGAGCGTTAGGCTCTCGATATGGACGTCCGGGTTCGATTCCCGATGGGGACATTGTCGAAATCACTTTGTGAGACTGTCCTTTGTTTGGTAAGGACTTTTCAGGCTTGAATCACCTGATTGTCCGAAAAATGAAGATGATTCTGTGTTTCGGAGGGCACGTTAAGCCGTTGGTCCCGACTATTAGCCATACAAACACTTCCACCAGCCCGCAGTGGAGCAGCGTGTTGGACGGTTGATTGAGGGGAGGCCTATGCCCAGTAGTGGGACGTATATAGGCTGTTTATGTATGTTATGTATGTATGCTTTATACAGCGTGTCAGCATCGTACTGAACACTGAGGGGGATTATTCAGAGTTAATATCGAGAGGAATTTTCCGTCGCAAAATTCATATTTTTTTTTGTATTTTTTTAAATTATTTTCATATCTATGCTTTTGCGATGGAAGATTCCGCTTGATATTAACTCTTCTGAGTTATTCTTCATGAGCTGAATCATCCTCTTCAGTATTCGTTATGACGTCACTTCACTAATTCATCTGACAACCCTAGGGTTAGGGTTACTATTGTGCTGTCAGAAACTCCTGGCATGGCATGGCTCGTGCAATCTAATTGTAAATGGTCGGCAGCTTTTTTTTTTTTTTTTTTTGACGTGACTTATTGTAGATTTGCCGCAGATGGCATTAACTACTTGGCCGGACAAATGGGGAGCGCTGAAGGCTCTCACCCGGTACAACGTTTAAGACAACAGGCCTGAGGGTGCCCAGTTGGGCGCGAACCTCGGCTCAGGGCGTCGTCTGAGAGGAAAAATATTTGAAAGAATTAATCGACCCTAGTGGGTCGATAGCGATAAGCGCTGAATGAGGGAAATCGTCGACCACGCCGGCGGGGTCGGTATCGGGGTCCTGAAGTGTTTGGTGTCGCGAGCTGATTGGCTGCCTCTATGGCTAGGGTAATCGGGTCGTCGGTCGGCAGCGAGTGGGAGGAAATAAAAAGAAAAACTAAACGAATATCACTTTTACTAAATCAATACAAAAGATACATTTAATACATATATAAAAATAACTTAAAAATCAACAACCATTCTTAAAGTTTTTTTTTGTTTGGTTTTCCCCGAAGGGTAAGGCAAAGGGAACTATGCCCATACAGCCATGTCTTACGTATTTTTTTTCTTGATGATTGATGAAATGATGAAAGGTGATGATGATGAAACCGAAGCCCCCACCCTCGGAGTAGAGTCGTACTCCGAACCCCAAACGAATTAACTCAAAAGTCTGCATAAACTTTCGAGTTATGAAGCGGCTTCCTGGCACGAAGCGAAAATAGGCAGATACACTTTGTTTATTGAATACTCCGATATAATAACACTCGCGAATGTCTTCCGACTAACTTAATGCGATCATTAACTACAAAACACCACTTCGTATTAATTATTTAGATTATTCAATGAAGAAAGCAACCGTCCCGTTCCCGTTTCCCGCCAAAAAGCCCCATTCTTAAAGAGAAAAAATTTAAGAAGAAAATACAAAAGACAATCACACCATATAGAAGAATAAAACATACAAATTCTAATAAAGTAAGGAGATTGTACATAATTTATAAAAAGTATGAAATCCATATAAAAATATTCGTGCGTCGTTTACACTAGTCTAATACCCTAATTTATTTAGTAAAAAAAAACTTAGGGTTGCCTGACATCATCCACCGTCATGTTGTTAGACAACTCTTACGTTAGGAAGTAGTAACCTGTGGGTGATTAGCAAGAATTTCAGCATTAAGCAATCGGTCCCGCCATTTCGACGGAAATGGGTTGCTGGTGCCTTAAAACTATGTGAACAGGAACTGAAGAACTACTTAATAGGTTGTGACTAACCAAAGCCATTAAACTACGCCAGAAGTCTAAGCGAATTCAAAACTTACACAATTGAATTGGTAACAGGCGCAGAAGCTTTCAGTTACCCAACAGTTCTGCTTCTTTATGAGTGATATAATCTTTCACGAAGTTACTGTCTTTTACGTTGACATCAAAAATGTAATACCTACTTACTATACATGACTTCGGATATACGTGACGTGTGGAGCTCGGTGGCGCAGTGGTAAACGCGCTCGGTCTGCGATTGTTGAAGTTAAGCAACTTTCGCAAAGGCCGGTCATAGGATGGGAGACCACAAAAAATAAGTTTTCATCTCGAGCTCCTCCGTGCTTCGGAAGGCACGTTAAGCCGTTGGTCCCGGCTGCATGAGCAGTCGTTAATAACCACCAATCCGCACTGGGCCCGCGTGACGGTTTAAGGCCCTATCTCCCTATCCATCCATAGGGAAGGCCCGTGCCCCAGCAGTGGGGACGTTAATGGGCTGATGATGATGATACATGACGTCAGTGACATAGATGAGGTAATCATTTTTAACCGACTTTAAAAAAATGAGAAGGTTCTCAATTTTCCGGGATCGTTTTTTTATGTAAATAGGACATGAGTACCTACTATAGAGGAACTCGGACCTCCGCGAGCCGGGTACCTACCTACGTAGGTACGTGCATGAATGTTGTTGTACATTGATGCTTTCTAATAATTTATCGTTTATATTTTTTAACTTAAACTTGAGTTCTATGGACCTTAAAGCACAATATCGGACTGAAAATAAATAAAAAGAGAACTAAAATTTTGCGACAGGAAATTCCACTAACTTGATATCAACCTAGAATAATGATCCGAAGGAAGAGAAGTCAAAATCAAAAAAATCAAAATTCAAAATAGTTTATTTTCTTTAAATACTACATCATTATACAACCCCGTTATTGGGACTTCCTAGTAAACCTCATGTAAAGAACTGTGTCAGGAAGCCCCGCTCTTCCCAATCGGTATTACAGCTTTGATAGTACATATTTCTATTTATTTTTTTAACAATAATAATCAACGTTTAAATAAAAGTTAAAGAGAAATACTTATGAGATAAAATGTGTGTGTGTGTGTGTTTGTGTGTTGTTTGTGTGTGTGTGTGTGTGTGTGAGTGTGTGTATGCGTGTGTGTGTGTATTTGTGTTATTATGTAGTGTATTTCAGCAGTGCTTCCGTGTTCTCATAGGTTAAGTTTTTGATCCATTCTACAATACATTTCTTACAGTCCCTATTTTTCTTTTCATTAATGTTTAGTATTTTATTAAGTTGATTGTAAAGATGTCCTCTCGAAGAAGTGAAGAAGTGTGTCGGAATTCCATAGTCTGCTTACCCTGCTGGGAAATAGGCGTTACTTTATGTACTTATGTAATGTTACCGTCTCCACAGAATAGAAGAAAGAGGTTGCAAAGGCCCTAACGCGCGTTTGGTATGAGAACCTCTGTCGCCATTTCGACCCCACTCCCTTTTACTACTACTCCTGGGGCCTGTTTAATAAAACTTACAATTGTAAATTTCAATGACAATTTGTTGTACATTGTGTAGCTAATATGAAACTGCAAAATATTTGTGATCACACAATCCGCAATGTACATCAAATTGTCATTGTAATTTACAATTGTAAGTTTTATTTAACAGGCCCCTGGAAACATATGACTACGATAGCTCTAGTGCTTCTCAAATTCCATAGCCACTTTACCGGCAATGTATATTGTATGTGATAGGCTTTAATTTTACCATTACTTTTCATAACATACTGCATAAAAAAAGTATTTTTTTTTTGTAAATAGTCGATCATACTAAGGTTTTAGCGTTCGTGTAATAAGGAAGGATTTCTTTGAATGATAGTCGATATTTGTTTTTTTTCCCTGCAGGTTGTAATGCACAGTATCACCTTTCTGTATACCTACTATAGCGAGCTCCGTGAGTCGTAAAATTTGCGGACGAGTGGAGTGCAAAGCTGAAGTATGAACTTTTTGGTCATACTTGTATGGCGCGCGTTATAAAAGTCCGGGTGAGAGCCTTCAGCGCTCCCCATTTGTCCGGCCAAGTAGTTAATGCCATCTGAGGCAAATCTACAATAAGGCACGTCAAAAAAAAAAAAAAGCGTTATAAAAGGACGCCACACAAAAACAAGACAAGATGTTTAGCGCTCACTTGGCCCTTCCAAAATGTTTCCATGCTTGCCTCAGACGGCATTTACTAACTACTTAGCTGGACCTTTTCCACTTTCATTCATAGTTTAGTAAAGAATAGAATCTCCGACTTTATCATGTCAAAACGCTACAAGTATTTCCACTCAGTCGACTCGTTTAGAGTTCGTTCACATCATTTTGTTGATTTAATATATATGCTATAATAACTATGGTTTCTTCGACGGTCGACTAGAAGTGAATGAGAACATAAAAACAAGTTCAGTTTCTTATTTTAGCTACTTTCTTTTAATAATAATAACAAGTGGCCTCGGCACCACCCACGCATTCCAAAACTCCTGTACAGTCATGAGCAATATAATGTACCCATTTTAGGACTCTGTCGCACTAACATATTTTACATTTAGTGAGACTTACAGTTCAATTTGTCAAAAAAGTTAATGAGACATGGTACCAAAGTGTATACATTAATGCTTGTGACCGTACTCCATAGGCCCGAGATATGGTAACACATACAAATTATAGTTAAAACGTTTACATAATATAAATATTCTTTATTGCACTTAACCACTAGTTACATAACAAACATGAAGTGGATGTTAACAAGGGAGGATTTATCTCTAATAGAGATCTCTTCCAGCCAACCTAGAGGTAGTATAAGAATAGCTGCGGGAGAATAGAAAAGATGCAATATACGAAAAATAATAATTACATCGAAATAAAGTACTAATAACTATATAAGTAAATACAGGGTGTTAGTGAAAACTTTGAGGGATGATTCAGACCATGATTCTGAGTTGATATCAAGTGGAATTTTCCATCGCAAAAGTATAGAACTGAAAATAATTTAATAAATACTGAATTTTTCATATTTCTTCCGATAAGAAATTCCACTTGATATCAACTCTGAATCATGGTCTGAATCATACCCTTCAGTATTCGTTACGGTGTCACTTACACCCTACGCATTAAGTGGAATTTTCCATCGCAAAATAATAGAATTTAAAATAAGTAATTAAAAAAAAATTGCGGTGCAAAATTCTACATGATATTAACTCAGAATCATGGTCTGAATCATCACTCTTAGTATTCGTTACGATGTCACTAACACCCTGTATAATATGGGAACACAAATACATAGGCCTACCTACGCCTCTATAAATATTATACAATTTTAATATTACAAAGGACATTAACTGACTTGGCTATTTATATAACATAAATAGCTTATATACGTCCCACTGCTGGGAACAGACCCCCCTCTATCAACCAGATGGGGTATGGAACCTATTCCACCACACTGCTCCACTGCAGCAACGGCAATTAGGTGTTTCAGCCTATGTCCTCCTAGACAAACAAAGGACAGTCACACATTGTTCTTTTCGACAGTGTCTCCATCGGGAATGAAACCTGGACCTCCAGACCGTTTGCCCAATGCTCTAACCGCTAGACTACGGCTGTTCATCCCATTTCGTTTACTTCAGCAAATTAAGTTTCATTTCAGCGTCTAATTTCGCTCACCTTTGACAAGTAATACTGTAAGGGCCAAAGCTGGGTTCCGGCTTCAGCGCTCCATCTGCAGTTGTAGTTGTAGGAGTTGATCGTTAACTCAAAGATTCGTTAAGTAGGTTAAATTGTTTATTATGTGTTTATTAGCGCTCGTGGCTAGTACGTATCGTTTACGTTGAGTGACCGTTTCACACTGACCCACTAATATAATCGACTGCGCATCGCTACCAAAAGCAGGGCGCAACGTTAGCAAATTATGTTCGGTTGAAGACCGTACAAATACAAATAAGAACTTAACAATCAATTTAGCTAAGAGGTGTACCTGTGAGGTGCTAAGGCCACGCCTACCGTTGAATATTGATGAAGGTGTCAGATACCATTGTAGACGAACCCTTAGGGGTGCCTGAATTGCCGATAACTAATCTAAAGGCGAGCCTTGTTTACACTGGGGTTTGCCAACAATTTTTGTAGAGATTTCTAGAAGAAAGTTCAAATATTAACACGTTCACTGTGTGAACTACATATGAGGCAATAAATTTAAAACTTATACGTACATGACCCATATGTGGACCACATTTTTTCTTGAAATAGTGTGTTTATGTACATAAATTTATTAATTATTTATTTATCTAATAATTGCAGCTATAAGTTGCCAAGGCGGTAACTTAGACACAATAAATTCGAATGTGTTTATTGAAAAATAATAAACATTGCACGTGATGAGGTCATCGCAGATCCGGGAAGTATTATGGAGGAGGTCTTATCCAAGTGTGAGACGTGGTGGGTGGATAGGAGTAGAATTCTCTGCCGTCTTCTGTATTTCCGAATGTATATAATCCGGGTGCTTTCAAGGCCAGAGTGAACAGGTACCTCCTGGACGAGTTCGCTCCATCTTAGGCATTGGCCTTCGGGCAAGTCTGGGGCCAAGAGCATACGGTAAAAAAAAATAGGATGGATGGAATTTTTAAATTTTGATTCTATCTTCATTCATGCTAAGATTTCTCAACCGGAAATAAAATTTTGTAAATTGATGTCTGTTCTGTAATTTACCCTGACAATGAGATCTTTGGTCTTGATTTGGCTCGAATTGCATTCACTACTTGGCCGGACAAATGTAGAACACTGAGGGCTTTAACTCTTACATCTAACACATAAAAATAATAACACCCAATAATAATGCACCTGACAGAGAGCAGCAGTAACTGTCAGTATTATTCAGAGGCGGAGGACAGGAGTCCTAGTACGGCTTTGAAATAGACTACTCTGGGCGCCATGCCACTCGCGTCAGACAGAGTACTGCGGGGCGAAAGGCAAGAGGGAAACCGCTACACTATTTTTCCTTAAAAAGTACCATGGAGGATGCTACACGAACAAGAGCGTGGCTCTTAAATTAGTGATGATAAATAATGCACCCAAACGTTTCTATTTAGTTTGCCGACAGACATAAAACACTTTTACATGTAACTTAACCCATTCCGAGTTGTAATGTAAACGAGCCTGCAGAATTTGATGGTGTCGTTGTGGGTGCTAATACCCTAAAGCCGGGTGAGGCGGCCCCGGATATTATTCATGTCCTCCATGGATGAATCTAGTTCGGTCAATGTGATTACCGGGGAAGATAGATTTCTTATTTGATTTAAACTTGACCCCAGTGTCTAGACTTAAAATCACTTAATATGAATCCCTAGTGGGGTCTGCAATGATACAAGTAATCAGAAGACGGTACATACATACATACATACATAAACTCACGCCTATTTCCCACCGGGGTAAGCAGAGACTATAGAATTCCATTTGCTTCGATCCTGACACACTTCTCTTGCCTCCTCCACACTCATCAATCGCTTCATACACGCACGCCGGTTCAGAGTAGATCGTATTGAACCTTTTCTAAGGACATCTCCAATTTGATCATCGTAAGACGACGGTAAGACGGTAAACACAAGTAATCAGTAGACAATTAACCCGATGATCGTGAATTGTACGGTGATAGATGATTTGCCTGTGACAGACTAAACAGTTCAGGGGGGTCAAACTGGCCACATCGAAAATGTTGGCGTTGCGCACTTACTTTTATACGCGCAAATGTCAAATTGCAACATTGCTTTCTTAGATGAATTGCTTCGATGTGGCCATTTTAACCCCCAGATCAAGAGAAGGATCTGTTCTGCTTTATGATTAAAGAATACTTAAATGCTAGAGTTCTCAGGTAACCTCTGCCATAAAGCCGACAGTGAGTGATCGAGGACAGTCCCCAAGATTAAGTCGCTCCACAGTCAACGGTGTACCAGGATATCTTGTCCCGGGACGACCAAAAAAAGCACTTATGTGAATGAGTGGATCTTCGCTACGAAGCTTGAGGACATATTCTATTTTTGCACGGATTTTATGCTTACAAGTTTGTGGTAAAGTTAATTTTAGTGTTTTTCAGTTTCGGATGTTAAATAGAATTTATTACACGATTTTTTTTTAATATTACTCGTACGGATTTGTAAAGCTGTTCTTCTTCTTCTATCGTGTGGATTGTGAGGTGAATTACCAACCCCATCAAACCTGGTGTCAGGGTTATTACTGAGCCGCCAAAGGCCCCTGACATGACTCATGTAACGACTACGTACTCACATCAGTAAGTAATAACCGGCAAAGCTGTTGAAATCTTTTAACAATGAAATGAAATACAGAATATGATTCACAGCTGAGCATTCCTTTAATCAAAATTAGGTCACGGTCCAAACCAAGGTAGGCAAATGTTTAAGTACCTTAATTACCATGTTTCATTGTTTACCTTTTGGCTGAAAATGGAGTTTGCTACTAGGTTTTGATTCTAGATTGAACCTAGTCTTTCAGAAGCTAATCCCCATCTATGGTAATGCGGCGGCGCGCTACGCAGTGTGTTGCGCCTGCGCTCCAGGCGTTGTGCGGCGTGTAATCATAAATCGAAAGTGTATGATAACAATTCTACATGCGCTCGAGTAAAAGTATCTCTTTAATGGTGCTAATTCCTCCAGAGCCTAGTGCTGATTCCTGTAGACACCGTCTAATTTTATTTTAAGTACCTAACCTGTCATTTGCTTATCCGCCGAAAAGAAAAGGGTCATTCATAAAATTTACGGAACACACAATTTTAGGAAAGAATTTTAAAATCCCTCTCAAAATGTTATATTGGTCTATAACCCGATAAAATTGAGTTGACAGACCACGTCAAACGGGTTGCATACCAGCGAGATGCTTATTTTATTCGCCCGGGTTATTCATTCATTTATACCTCTCCTTTGCTTAACTGACAAAAAGGAAAGGGACGGATTATTGACAGCTATTATTTTAAAATGTATGAGTGGATGAATTAATAACCAGGGCAACTCAAATAGGCATCTCGTTGGCGTTACCGTTCGTTGACGTGTGCTGTCAACTTAATTCTGTCGGGATATTGGCCAATGTAAAACTTTTAGAGGGTTGTTAGATTCTGGCCTAAATTTGACGCGTGTTCCATATTTTTTATGCCTGTCGATTAACCGTCCCTTTCTTTTTAAGGGGATAAGAAAAAGACAGGTATAAATTAAAATAAAATTAGATGGCGTCTACAAGAATAATCACCATTATGTACTACTTATTATATTTTGACAATAGGTAATTTAAGCGTTCATTTTCATAAAAAATAATAAGGTATTCTTTGAAAGACGGAATGTTGATTCATCTTTAACAATAGATTCCTATTTTAATTTGTAATCTATTATCATAGAGGTAAAGAATACTGAAAAATACGAGCTTAAAATTAATATAAGTACGTGAAAGCAAAATTCTGTGTCAATGTCGAAACTTGGACACTGACACAGAGGGACAGAGAGAGACTCGAGGCCTTTGAAATGTGGTGTTGGAGGAGGATGGAAAGAATAAGTTGGACAGAAAGGGTTACAAATTAGGAAGTGCTAGTAAGAGTAAGGGAAAAAAGACAATTACTGAGAATTATTGTGGACAGAAGAGGCAAGATGATTGGACACCTAATAAGACACGACGAATTTATTAAAAACGTCATAGAAGGAAAGCTAGAAATAAAGAGACTGGAATGGTAAATGCTACACCGACAAGAGCGAGGCTCTAAAAATGAAAATTTGAAAGAATACACGAACTGAAAAAAGCATCTACCAAATTAAATTGATGGATTCCATTGGACCATGTATAAAGTGACGAAAATTTAGCGTAACAGAATTTGTTGAACAAAATAAACGATGTCGGTTCGCTCGACTGTGACGGCAATTACAGTTTTGCAAAATAAAAACAGAAGTATTTGCGTAACTGTTTGAATGAGATCGAAAATTTGGCCGCTGTTGTCAGAGCTCCGACAGCCGTGATCGTCTAGTGGTTAGGACCCTACGTTGTGGCCGTAGTAACCCAGGTTCGAATCCTGGTCACGGCAGTGATACACTGTCGCGGCGGAGCGCATCTTTTGTTTGAAGAAATAATGTGACCTACTTTGGGGAATTATTTTAACAGCATAATTCAAATTCAAAAATATCTTTATTCAGGGTAACATAGTCTCATAACACGTCTCATCCGCCTAAAACTACTGCAGCTTCTCACAACCTGTATAGCCGGGGAAAAGAAGCTGAAAGAAAAACCTCGGCACAGCATAACACAACAGGTCTGTATCTCCAAATGGGTAGGCAGAGTTGTATACACAACTCAACTCAACTTGTCCTGTGTTGTGTTGTGTTGTGTTGTTGTTGTGTGTGTTGTTGTGTATTGTGTTGTGTGTGGTGTGTGTGTTGTTGAGTTGTTGTTATGTGTGTTGTGAGTTGTTGTTGTTGTGTGTTGTTGTTGTTGGTTGTGTTGTTGTGTGTGTTGTTGTGTATTGTGTTGTGTGTGGTGTGTGTGTTGTTGAGTTGTTGTTATGTGTGTTGTGAGTTGTTGTTGTTGTGTGTTGTTGTTGTTGGTTGTGTTGTTGTGTGTGTTGTGTGTGTGTTGGATACTCCTACTCCTCGCCAGCTATGTCTAAGTCCAACAATAATATCTACAACTTCCTCAATATTTGAAAACGACGCGCTCGGATCAACCATATTTTCACGTGACATTTATAATATTGAAGTAAGTATAATATTATGAACGTATCTGTCTAAGTCAAAACTGTCCATTAGGGCTAATTCAAGTAATTTATGAAAAAGAAAACCGTCATGCTATCGTATAATTTCTCAATTAAGACTGCCCTGGTGCTGATAATGCAGAATTTAAGCAAACTTCCGAGATATTAAAAAATCTAGGCCTCGTTTCTTTGTTAAGTTATGACGTAAAGGCCTTCAAAGTGTGGGATTACGGAGGCGGTAGGCAATTTTGTGACTTAATTGTGAAAGTGCTCCGATTTCGGCGTTATCTCGCTAAAAGTAATGCGAAATTTCGTCGTGTCTCTCACAGCTCCGACAGCCGTGATCGTCTAGTGGTTAGGACCCTACGTTGTGGCCGTAGTAACCCAGGTTCGAATCCTGGTCACGGCAGTGATACACTGTCGCGGCGGAGCGCATCTTTTATTTTTATGACAGATATGGCTTAAAACTTTCACTCTTCAATAAAAAAAAATATGTAGAGTTGCAGCATAGTGCATTTGCTACTTAGCCGGACAAATGAGGAGCGCTGGCACTTTTATATGTAATATGTTTTTATAGCATTTTTTCTTTTTCATCTTTTCAGATTACGTTATTTTTGTAATAAAATGTATTATATTTATAATTTATTTCTTTATAAGTACTTAACATATATATTACACATATCTACATCTAGTTTTCAAAGATCGCTAAACCTAACCAGGTTTGTCTTTACACCTTTCTTTATACCTTTCTTTTTTTCGGCTTTAGTCACTCATTAGTATTCTCCTTACCTGAAGAATAAACTAATAATAAAAAAAAATAAAAAAGTTTATTTAGGTAAAACCTACGACACACATATACATAAAAACTCAAAGATACTGGCTACGCAATAAACCTAATAGGTACCTAGAAAGGATTTTTTGACTCAGAATTTACTTCGATATAAGTACTAAGATAAACTGTTTAACTATTTAGTTCTTCGTAAAAGGAGTTAGCAGGAAATTGGCTAATGCCTTTGGAATAGTAATAGACCACCCAGCTTCGTCGGATAAATAAACATGATGCAATTCCCTTGAATAATAGAACGCTATTTATTCTCTTGTAGACTTTTGTAAATTTAGGTAAAGACGCGAAGTATTTCGTTACTAGTTAAGTCACTGAGGTCTTGTGGTTCACGGCTTGCTTCTCAAACGCGGGATGGAACCCTGGTAGAGAACTTGCACCACACATCATCAGCCCATTAACGTCCCCACTGCTGGGGCACGGGCCTTCCCTATGGATGGATAGGGATCGGGCCTTAAACCATCACGCGGACCCAGTGCGGAGTGATGGTTATTAACGACTGCTAATACAGCCGGGACCAACGGCTTAACGTGCCTTCCGATGCACGGAGGATCTCGAAATGAAAACTTGTTTTTTGTGGTCACCCATCCTATTACCGGCCTTTGCGAAAGTTGCTTAACTTCAACAATCGTAGACCGAGCGCGTTTACCGCTGCGCCACCGACCTCCACAAGAGAGCTCCTTAGAGGACTTGCACCAATGTGTTATTAATTTATATTAAGTGCAGTTTTCACTGAAACAGTTGGCTCGACCATTATAGACGGCAATACGGCTCACCTATCACGTTGGTCTAACAGAAAGCTCATTGAGGTGTGAGTACTTAGATCACATTGCGATCAAAGTAACTCCGACTACCCCAATTGGGATACAGTCGTGAGTTTATGTTTTATGTACTTCGTTACTAAACAAGTTAAAAAAGTGAATAATCATTGTGGAAGCGATAAAAAAATGCAATTGGAATGTGAAAGTGATCTCATTTTCGTATCTTAGTTTGAGGTATCGGCGTATTTCGTCGCTGTAGTCAGAGCTCCGGCAGCCGTGATCGTCTAGTGGTTAGGACCCTACGTTGTGGCCGTAGTAACCCAGGTTCGAATCCTGGTCACGGCAGTGATAACACTGTCGCGGCGGAGCGTATCTTTTTGCGTCTACTCAAGAGTATAGTTGCAAGCTTGCGCAAAACTTTGTGTTTGTTAATTTTGTTTTTCATTGGAGAATTATTTTGTAGTTTGTGACATAATGTGCACGATCTTTATTTATTTAGAATTCTCCAAATTTTATTTTTGATTTTCAGGGAAATTCAGCCCTATTACAGATTAGATCACATATATAATGTGAATGTGCGTGTGTGTGTGTGTGTGAGTGTGTCAGTAATTTAATTATCTAAGTGTGTTGTGTTAATTAATGTTAAGTATGCCGAATAAATATTTTTTCTTTCTTTCTCTCTTTATGTCATATCTCTGAAAACAAATTTCTCGATATCTCAGCATAACTCTACGTATAATAATAACTGTGTCTAGGCGTCGCTTATATTGTTTTAATTTATTTTCCCTAGGAGCGAGAAGTTTAATCTCAACAACGGTCGTAATCCCTAAAGAGGAGAATAGAGCCTCCAAATAATAATAATAAAGTAAACAGCCAATCCCAGAAAGACAAGTAGCTGCTCGTGTATACGGTGCGGATTATATGCAACATAAAAAGTTTGATAAACAGGGTGTTAGTGACATCGTAACGAAAACTTTGAGGGATGATTGAGCCCATGATTCTGAGCCCATTGAGCCTTGAGATGATATCAAGTGGAATTCTCCGTCGCAAAAGTATGGAACAGAAAATAATGAAAAAAAAAAACATGCATTTTCTCCACAGTTCTGTGTAATAATAATAATAATAATGGCTTCGGCCCCACGCACGCCTTCCAAAAGTCCGGGCCTCCATAGGCCCGAGATATGAAAAAGACATACAAATAATAATAATAATAACGCGTTGTGTTGTGTTTGTTTATTAACAAATAATATAGTACCTAAATACAGCTAAAATATGCATCATCACTATGATTGATAGTGATAGTGTGTGTGGTACAGGCACGAGCATTAATATGTACTTATACACTTTGGTACCATGCCACATTAACTTTTTTGACAAATTGAACTTGTAAGTCTCACTAAATGTCAAATATGTTAGTGCGACAGAGTCCTAAAGTGGATACATTATATTGCTCATGACTGTACACAGTGGCCACTGAGAACGCAGTAAATATGTAATTACAAACTGATATATACAAAAACACAATAATAAGTAATATCTATAA
Organism: Pectinophora gossypiella; assembly: GCF_024362695.1. Classification (NCBI taxonomy): domain Eukaryota; kingdom Metazoa; phylum Arthropoda; class Insecta; order Lepidoptera; family Gelechiidae; genus Pectinophora; species Pectinophora gossypiella. The sequence continues at coordinate 2,522,227 of NC_065405.1, forward strand.
TCTTCTTTACTGAAAACAAAAGTTCTTCTCGCAAACTCCATAGTCACTCAGTTGAGTTCTATAGTCAAGCATTAAACAGCTTTAGTTAAGTGCCCACTAATCCCCGTTCTTGGGTTATTTTAGTTAAGCTCACAATTTTCTACAAAGCTATTTGTATTATATTCTCTCTTTCTTTTTGCATTTTCGCTAAGCCATCAACACTGTCTAGGGATATGGCAAATGAAATAGCTTTTACGAGTATCGGCAGATTTCTTCAAGGATTTTATTCTTATCCTTTCACGTTTTTGGAACAGCTACAAATGCCTTTTTCTAACGGGTTATATTCAAGGAAGGCGCGTTTATAATGCTCCGTACATATAAAAAGCATCTGATCTTTTGGCTTCACATAAGACAGGTAAAGAGGATTTCGTAAAAGGCGATTTATGTTACGCAGCTTCAGAAGCTTTAACATGATTGAAAGGGTGTATTTCTTTGTTCCTGGTGATCCCCACTGTTTGCCCCTTACCCCGATACTGACCCCGCCGGCGTGATCGACGATTTCCTTCAATCAGCGCTTAACCCACTAGGGTCGAATAATTCTTTCAAATATTTTTCCTCAGACGACGCCCTGAGCCGAGGTTCGCGCCCAACTGGGCACCCCCAGGCTCATTGTCTTCAAAAAAAATATAATAAAAACTGCCCCACTGGGGGATATCGGAAAAAAAGGTTTTACTGGCCCCCAGTGGTGGTGAATGCTACTGGAATTGTCGTGTTGTGTTGTGCTAACGCTACCAAGAACTGTCGCGTTCTTCTATCTTATGATTACTTATTTACATCAGTAAGTAGTAAAAAAAATAAGTGCGCAATGCGAACAAATGTCAAATAGCAATATTGCTTTCTTAGATGAATTGCTTCGATGTGGCCATTTTAACCCCCCAGGTTTGGACATTATGGAATGAAAACCCTTGGGTTTGGGAACCGTGCCGTGGTAGGCCGGTTGGAAGTACGCTTGATTCTGACTGTGAGTCGAATCCAGCACGGGCCTAAACCAATGAATGTGTCTGGATTTTAAATGATTATCACGTGTTCAGCGGTGAAGGAAACCACTGTGAGAACCCACGTTTAGCAGGTGTGACCTAACCTGTATTAGCCTGGTTTTCCCTTCGGTTTGAAGGCCAGACAGTTGCTTCTGTAAAAGACCAGACCCGTCAAATCATCAGGTTAGGTAAGCGGACTCTGTAAAAACGGGATAAACGCTAAGGAGATAAATCCCTCGGAGGGTGAAGAGAGACAACTTAAACGGTTTTAAAAAAGTCACTTATAAGTCTGAGAACTTTTTCAATAAGTGCTTCAGACGAGACACGGCCAGACAGCTGCCGAAGGCTGTCGGTGTTTGCTAGAATTGTCGTCGAATTAGGTCGTATATATGAAGTATTGTCTTACACTGGATATAGTTTAAGTAAGACCTAGCGATTCAAAACGGCTTATCCTGAGTATGAATTTTTAATTTTTTTACAAAAATATAGACTTAACTTGCATTTTTTACGTAAAGACAAAAATGTTATCAAAATCGAATCATTTATTCCATGAAATTCTTTATTCTATGAATTGGTCTAAAAATTAATCTTATGCCTGAGTTCCACCAAACTTTATCTTTACAGACATGTGTATTCTTTTTAGCCTTAATTGGCTATAATTTTGTTATCTATGTATACAGGGTGTTAGTGACATCGTAACGAAAACTTTGAGGGGTGATAGAGGCCATGATTCTGAGATGATATCAAGTGGAATTTTCCGTCGCAAAAGTATGGAATTGAAAATAATTAAAAAAAACAAAAAATTTCAGGAATATTCAGACTTAAAATTCCACTTGATATCAATTCAGAATCATGGTCTGAACCATCCCCCTCAGTATTCGTTACGGTGTCACTAACACCCATACCTACTTGTATGGCTACCGTATGTACTTGTGTGGGGTGTAAGTGACATCCTAACGAATACTGAGGGGGATGATTCAGCTGATTATTCTGAGTTAATATCAAGTGGAATTTTTCGTCGCAAAATTCATGTTTTTTTTTTAAATTAATTTCAATTCTATAAATTTGCGATGATGATTTGCAGAATCATGTTCTGAATCATCCGCCTGAGTATTCGTTACGATGTCACTAACACCCTGTATTTGTGAATGTTCTCTCTCCCTTTTTGTAAATAATGTTTGTATAATATGTCTGTAAATATAGAGTTTGGTGAGACTCAGCAATAAGATTAATTTTAAGACCAAATTATGTACCCAAATTCATACAATAAATGATTTGATTCGTTAAGCCGTTGGTCCCGGTTACTACTTACTGATGTTAGTACGTAGTCGTTACACGAGCCATGTCAGGCCTTTGGCGGCTCAGTAATAACCTTGACACCAGGGTTGATGAGGTTGGTATTCCACCTCACAACCCACTCGATAAGAAGAAGAAGAATGATTTGATTTTGATATTTTTTCGTCTTTAGGTAAAACATGCAAGTTCATTCTTATTTGAGCAGTCTTATTCTATTTATATACCTATTGTATTATCTATTATAATGCAGCCGTATTAGCTTAGCTGCTCGAACGTTTGACTCTCATTCTAAGGTCACAGGCCTAAACCAATCCAAATGTGCATCATTCGATTACAATTAGATCTTAAATGATTATCATATTCTCAGCGTTGAATCATCTTCATTCTCATTCTGCATTATCATTTCATTGTTCACAGATTTCAACAGCTTTACAAGTCCGTAATATTAAAAAAAGTCGTGTAATAAATCCTGTTTAACATCCCAAACAGTACATGAAAAACACTAAAACAAACTTTACCACAAACTTGTAAGCATAAAATCCGTACAAAATTTATGGCAACACACTTCGTAACGTAGCTTGAGCTAAGTATGTTTATTGCCCTTGTAAACATAAGTTAGTGCGCGTGATTAGCATCGTAAAGGAACTGGGGAAACTTGGAACACGTCTGTATGATGAAACATTGTAATCCGTTATCAGAAACAGAATTGATGCTTGTTGAGCGTTAGACTCACGATCCGGAGGCCCCGGGTTCGAATTCCGGTGGGGACATATCACAAAAATCACTTCATGATCCCTAGTTGATTAGGACATTACAGGCTGATCACCAGATTGTCCGAAAGTAAGATGATCCGTGCTTCGGAAGGCACGTTAAGCCGTTGGTCCTGGTTACTATTTACTGATGTAAGTGAGTAAGCGTTAAATGAGCCACGTCAGGGGCCTTTGGCGGCTCAATCATAACCTTGACACCAGGGTTGATGAGGTTGGTATTCCACCTGACAACTCACACGATAAGAAGAACAGAGTAAGTGCTGTAAGGATCTTAATTTAAAAATAATACATACATACGTTTTAACTCACAGCTATTTCTCAGCGTTATTCCGTTTTTTCACAGGGTTCGCTTTCCTATTTATGTTTAATTATTCAGAAATAATAACTTCTTAGGCTTAAGTTGTTATCTGCTCCGTTCGGTCGCCGCACGCTCGCTATTGCAAATATGTAGGTAAATTATTCGCAAACATTATAGTTTGTGTATGCCTCAGCTGTTAATATTTATTATTATACTAAGAAGATTATACTGTTTCGGTTTATTTTGTTTTTCTTTTTATTTTTATATGTTATTGCACTGAGTAACTCTAAACTAAATCTGTCCGCCAGGATGTGCCTAGAACAGGTCACAGGTCACAATATCACAGTCCCTACCTGTGTAGTACACACTAAAATTTATTTTATATTATGGCAACACCGCATTCTATTCTTTCTTCTACCCTTTGAACATCATGGCGACGGGTGTTGCATTTTCCACTTTTGTAAATTTTAATTAAATACAGTCCATTCTAAATATTCAAGCATGTGTTTTTACTTATATTTAACACCAGCGACGCACATGCTCCACGAAAAAGAAAACAACTTTCAAAAACTTTTTTTTTTTCATTTTTTTTTCTTTTGAAGAAATCTCTTTGGTTAGAGATAAGCTTGCCTGTACTATCTGTTTTCTTTGTATGTTTCTTGCGTCTGTTTCATTGTGTACAAATAAATAAATAAACTTTTTGTTTTCAATTTTTAATATCATGACGAGTCCTTTAAAATATTCTATAATCTAATAACATCTGGTACCTTAATGCAGTGGCGGCTCTAGCAAAATATTTAGGTGATGCGAGACCTTACAGTGCTCCTCAAAGTACAGTTTTTTTCGATTAGTTTACGCCCACCGAAATATACCTACATAAACAGCCTATATACGTCCCACTGCTGGGCACAGGCCTCCCCTCAATCAACCGGAGGGGGTATGGAGCATACTCCACCACGCTGCTCTACTGCGGGTTGGTGGAGGTGTTTTTACGGCTAATAGCCGGGACCATCATATCCATCTTAGGACTTCGTATCAACAGTGGCTGCAAGTTGTCTTTGATTACTTGTGGCTCTGCCCACCCCATTTGGGATTACGGGCGTGAGTTTATGTATGTGTATGTAGCCGGAACCAATGGCTTAACGTGCCCTCCGAAGCACGGAATCATCTTACTTTTTCGAACAATCAGGTGATTCAAGCCTGAAAAGTCCTTACCAAACAAATGACTGTCTCACAAAGTGATTTCGACAATGTCCCCATCGGGAATCGAACCCGGACCTCCAGATCGTGAGCCTAACGCTCTAACCACTAGACCACAGAGGCTGTTATACCTAATTAAATCTTTTAAAAAGAGTTTTATAAAAAATAAATAAAATAAAAATAGTTTATTTTCCAAATCAACATAACAAATTGTGAATAAGTCTTCCCATTAAGTACTAAAACAAAAACTTTATGTGGCCGCCAAGAAGTCTAATTCACAGTGCAGGTGTGCCCAATCCAGTTACTCTCCCGTAAATCCGGAGCTGCTAGCCAGGGTGGTCTCCTCTTCGTAAAATGGCGCCCAGTACGATTTCATAGCTCGCACCGCCCTAAAGCCGCCACTGCCTTGATGTTTCATTACGCATGAAAACCAAAAAAACAGTTGGCGTTTCTTTCTTCTTGTGCAATGTTCGTTTGTTCACAATCATTGACTTGGTGAAAGAAACGGCATACATACATAAACTCACGCCCGTGATCCCTAGTGGGGTGGGCAGAGCCACAAGAAATCAAAGACAACGTCCATCCATTTGTTGATACAAAGTCAAGTCTATGCACCAAAATAAAAAGAAATAATTACAAAAGATGAGGTTGGTAATTCACCTCACAACCCACACGATAGAAGAAGAATTACAAAAGATTCTTAACATGGCAAATGGCAGCCTCATCGTTAAAAGCGATTTCTTCCAGACAACCATAAGGCGAGGAAAAAATATTGATGATTGTGATGAAAGAAACAGTATTGGGTTTATTGAAATTATTATACTTCTCTCTCTATTTAAAAGCTGCGCTCTTGTCGGTGGAGTAACCGCCATTCCTCTCTTCTTCCCGCCAAAACCTTCACCTCCCGATACGACACGACCTGCACCTTCTCTTTTATTTGTTTCATAAATGTTATACTTACCTCACAAGAATTAATGTAGGTATGTTGAGTCAAATAATGCAAACGTCATGAATCCACAGAAATTCCTTGATATATTTCAACTTAAGCCGTTAATCTTTGCAAAATTGCTTTCCACGTCGACGAACTTTGGTTCAGAAATTAATTTCAGCTTACTCAAAGCTCTTCGATTAACAAAAACACAATTTTATAGGAGCGCGTCGGCCTTACGACATAAATGCGAGGAGTAATGCTTATGATCACACAATCCTTCACGGAATAGAAGGAAGACACACACACACACACGAACACCTTTCATCTTCCTTTTCGAATGTCTAAAAACTTTATTGTTATATACCTAAACAAGTATGCTATAGCGAGTAAAATAAACGCGCCACCTATTGGTGTTAATCGCGCGCCAAATAAGCGCACTGTCCGCCCGCCCGCTCGCTACCGCTCGCCATAGTTTTATTGTTAATTTGTTTTTTCACTGATTTATTTTACACTATTCTTTATATTTTATAGTTTAACTTCTTGAGTAAATAACTAAACAGTGCAAAGTGTTTTTATTTGAAGGACGGCTATAATGCACTAAATAAGGAAAATTTATTTGGCTAAGTTATTGTTATCTGTTGGGAACAGGCGCTGCATGCTGAGATACAGGTTTCACCTAGTTCGGCTGCAGAGGATTATACCTTACCTGTTATAAAATGTTATTAGCCTATGAAACATTGTATTAAACTGCACTGTACTTTATATGAACAAATAAATAAATAAAATAATAACAATAAGAGGTTGGAAGGGCCAAGTGAGCACGAAACGCGCGCCATACAAGTATGAGCAAATAGTTCATACTTCCACTTTGCACTCCACTCATCCGCAAACTTAACGGCACACTGAGCTCCGCAATTGAACATTAAAAGTTCGTCTTGTGCATTCTAACCTGCAGGACAAAAAAATAAATGTCGAATATCATGCAAAGAGATCTTTATCACAGGAGTCGCTAACTCTCTTCAGAGCTTCAAAAACCAGTTGCGAGTTCATTTTGAATCCTTATGCGGATATTCTTATAATATTACTATTATGTATGATGTATTTTATTTATTTCAATACTTGTTTTGTATGTGTGTGTGTATAGTCTATTATTTATTATGTATATATATATGTGTATATATTTCTCAGATTATGGTTAGGTATATTTTTAGTATATATGGATTATAAATATTATATTGAGTATTTATTAATATAATGTACGTATAGTATAGAGTATTTATTATAAGTATTAACTTTGGTTTGACTTTTAGGTATTTATTTTTTATTGCACCATCCCGCATCCAAGTTGTAAATGTTTGTTTCCTTTTGTTGGTTGCCTGGAAGAAATTGCTCTAGAGCAATAAGGCCGCCCAAATTGTACTGTATTCATGTGTTGTGTCTGATTGTTGAAATTTTAGTTCTGTGCAATAAAGTATATTTGATTGATTTGATTGATTGATGTTCCGCAGCCACAACTTCTTCCTTCTTCCTCAATGACGTCCCCGGCAGTAAGAAAGCGCAAAAGTCACGTAAAAAGCTTTACGTAACATTTGCGCTTATCCACCTTACAAATAAAAAATAAACCAGGGATGAACGTGGGCTTAAGTATTTGACAGCCAAGGAAAGTTCAGTCGAATTGTATGATAATTGGAGTCAATTTTGATTGGCTGTCAAACACTTAAGCCTACGTTGATCCCTGGTTTATTTTTTATTTGTAAGGTGGTATTACTATTACTTAGCCTTTAGGCAGATGGAATCAGGGTACAAGAACGAACAATTTAAAACAAAAGCAGCTAGTGTCCTTACTCTTATTAAAGAGCAAAGTTTTTTTTTTTGACGTGGCAACAGTGGCTGCAAGTTATGTTATATGTTATGTTAGTGGGCTCTGTTTACCGCATTTAGACTCTAAGATGGCCCATTATGCGTGTAATTGTTGACTACGTAAGCCAACCTATCTCCTTCCAGAAGCTCAGAAGCCTCCTGGGGTTTTCACAGGCTTCGCGGAGCGACCCCATTCCTTTGAGGATTTTTAACAGTGGCTGCAAGTTGTCTTTGATTACTTGTGGCTCTGCCCACCCCATTAGGGATTACGGGCGTGAATTTATGTATGTATGTATGTATGTTGACGTGTCTTATTGTAGATTTGCCGCAGATGGCATTAACTACTTGGCCGGTAAAGAGTCAAGAGCATGATGATGATATGAATTCAAACACACGGCGGCGCATAAGAGCGTTCACGCAGGCGCGTCGTCACGCTCCATGCAACGCATCGGTCACTGAAATAACCAAAAAGCCACAAACGAAACGAACAAACGACGTTTCGTTTAAAAACTCAATACTTCATGTGTAATGGAGGTAGAAATGAAGTTTTACCAATTAAGGGCACAATTTGAAGTGCACCGGCATTTCACTCTCCGAATGAAGTTGTCGTGTGTTTCACCTCTTTTTTTTACTTTTAAGATTAAAGGAATGATAGAATACTAAATTTTATTCTAACAAAAAATGTTTGTATGCAACGAATAGCATAATACAAAAATACGTTACGTATGTGCCTGTATCGATGCCGGTGAGAAGGTATTAATATAATTATATTTAAATATAATAATAATAAAAAAAAATATGTACGGTCGAGCATTAATATGTATACACTTTGGTACCATGTCACATTAACGTTTTTGACAAATTGAACTGTAAATCTCACTAAATGTCAAATATGTTAGTGCGACAGAGTCCTAAAGTGGGTACATTACATTGCTCATGACTGTATCTATTTTGTGATCATTGTTTTATATTTTATTTTATTTATTATTTTAATTCATTTGAATGTGTTATTATGTAAATTATGGATCATTGTAATCTGAAATAAAGCAATTTTAATATTCTTTTTATTTTTTTTAACCGAAATTGTTACATTAATTTAGAACCATGTTTTAAGGTTATATCAGTTTGACTTCGGAACGCGGTAGTTAAATCATAACATAACACAAACAGCCTTATATGTCCCACTGCTGGGCACAGGCCTCCCCACAATCAACAGGAGTTATAAATCGATCGAAATACTTAATTCATACATGTTATACTTCAGAGTAAAATCGACGCTAGTTTTCGGCCTCGAATTTAATATTAGATAGAATTGGAAAGAACTTCGTAAGACCTATTGAATCCCAAAAGGCGTCACGTACTAACGACCAACAGAAAACGAACAGATAATCCTTACCTCAGGGTAGAATTTATATAGGTTAATAGGAATTATCGAGAACTCATTAGCCCAGATTTAATAGAATATAATTGTAGGATTAACTTAGGTAGCTTAGTGGCGTATCGCAGGTAATTAAGTCCAATCATGAGCCAATCAGGACGAAGATTATCCGGTACGGAATTGATTACACATGACCCTATCTACTGATCAATATTAGACCTAGATTGTTCTAAAGGCAGGGTACCGTTTAAACTCGCTAAATACGAGTAAGTCCTTAATCGAGCATTCGCAGTTTTTTAAACTTCGAACACGACACTTGATGGTTTGTTACAACACTTACATTCTGATTTTAAATTTCGAAAACCGAGGGCGTATTGGTGATGCGAATGGCGAATTTTTCCGGGCTCTCACCCGGGACAAGATTTAAGACAACAGGATGAGTGGGCTCAGTTGGGCGCGAATCTCTGCTCGGGGCGTCGTCTGGGGGATCATATTGAATGAATTAATCGATAGCGGTTAGCGTCAAATGAGAGAAATCGTCGATCACGCCGGCGGGGTCGGTATAAGAGTCCTGAAGTGTTTGTTGTCGCGAGCTGATTGGTCGCCTCTATAGCTAGAGTGGACGGGTCGTCTGGATCGTATCGTAAGTCAGTAGGTACCCACCTTAAGACGCGTTTTCGTACGAATTTCCATCGTACGTAACATACATACATACATACATAAACTCACGCCCGTAATCCCTAATGGGGTGGGCAGAGCCACAAGTAATCAAAGACAACTTGCAGCCACTGTTGATACGAAGTCCAAAGATGGATATGATGAACCTTATGGTGATAAGGGATCAGCCTATCGCCCATAACATTACGTAAACATAGTATTTACAAATCTTAGGTACTTGTCTACGACCAATTCGCACCCAATAAGTGTGCTCGTAATGTACTTGATTGAAATTGTTTCTGCGTGTTCGTACGTGTTTACACGAGAAGAATTTGTACGTAAGAAACCCCCCGATAACGAATATTTGACGAACTATTACAATTGATACAGAACTATATAACAAGTCCATAGCAAGTCTTAAACTGTAAATGAGATGAGCAGAAGCGGTTACAAAACACTACAAAACAATCAACTGTTCAGACTACAATACAAATTAAATTAAACTTTCAGAAAGCGTCACACTAACCCGTGTTACCTGGCAAATATTGAATCAGTTCTGTGTATGAGTTCGAAATATGTTTACTGCTAAGCTGTATTATCCATGATGTTGCACAATTTTGCATGTACTGGTGACGTGGCGTTCCCGGGAATATACATTGGGAAAATTCCGGCAGTGAAAAGGCGCAAAAGTTATGTTAACACTTTCAAGGACAGAACGTCTAATGACGTTCCGATTCCAAGGTGTCATACTATCTATTATGAACCATCAATGGCCCATGGTCTCTGCCCTTGAAAGGGTTAAAAGACCTTTAAGCTATTACCAAGCCTTAGGCAGACACAATATGAATACACGAAAGAACAATTTGGCAATAAAGCACCCAGTGTCCTTACAATGTAAGAGTTTTTTTTTTTTTTTGTAATACCAGAAACACTCCCACTTTGTGGTTGAAGCGTAGTTTTTTCTGTTTGTTTTCTGGAAGGCAACCTAATAAGTACTAGAAGTCTCCCCAGTGGTACCTTTTCAGCGCCTCGTAACGATAGAATAAGGAATACAACAACATACACTACATATAGAACGACAACCCTCCGCTCCCCACCAGCAGCTGAGCTAGGTTTACCTCACCCCTCTCGAACATAGTTTAGACTTAATCGTATGGTGTCAGACGTCACACACACAGATGCACGTGTACGATAATGTCAATGTATAGTGTCTGTGCGAGGTAGTTTGTATGAAGTGTCTGGGGTGTGACGTAACCCTTGAACTCTAATTGAAAATCTATGATCCAAATAAGTCAAATTAATTGAAAATTACATCTGAACCCAACCAACTGGAATACCAAAGCTACGCTGCTAAAATGCCAATTACGGTTCTCTTGTGATAGGCACTAGGCCTCACTAATTGGGCAACAATTATTGAGTACCATTCCAACTTAACACGTTCACTGTGTATGAACCACATGTGGGGCAATAAATTGAAGTGCTCGTTGGCGTGAGGAGCTCGGTGGCGCAGCGGTTAACGCGCTCGGTCTGCAATTGTTGAAGTTAAGCGACTTTTGCAAAGGCCGGTCATAGGATGGGTGACCACGGAAAAAAAAAGTTTTCATCTCGAGCTCCTCCGTGCTTCGGAAGGCACGTAAAGTCGTTGATCCCGGCTGCATTAGCAGTCGTTAATAACCACCAATCCGCACTGGGCCCGCGTGGTGGTTTAAGGCCCGATCTCATCCATAGGGAAGGCCCGTGCCCCAGCAGTGGGGACGTTAATGGGCTGGTGATGATGATGGGGCAAAAAATGTTAAACTCATACGTGCATGATCCATATGTGGGACACATTGTTTCTGGCCGTAGTACATAAATTCCAATGTGTTTATCGAAAAATAACATTGCACGTGAGGGGTTGATATCTAATTTACAGTTACACAGTGAAAATACGAGTGCACGGGAAGTGAGTGTACCCACACGATAGAAGAAGGATACGAGTGCCCGATGATTCTGGCGGACATTTACAAACACTAAACTGTCTATAAATAGCTAAACTAAATACCTGCTATGAATATTGCTAGCATGACATAACATAATCAGCTGTGTATTAATTGCATTAAACACGTGCGCTCATATCAATCGTGGTTCAGATTCTAGCTAATTACTTATTGAATTAATTTATATAATACTTATTAGCGAGCGAAATCAAAGATGTCCAACTCAGTATTAATGTATAATAAAGAGTAAAAGTTCACAAAAATAATAATGTAAAAACCTAAATTACACCCCCGTTGCTAAGCGCCATAGAAACAACAATACCTAGGCAACGGGGGTTGCCAGATCTGACGCCAACAATACTCAAGTGAATTATTATATCTTATTATAGAAATTCCAACAACAACATTTTCATCTAAAATTATGCCAAGACGAGATCATATCAATCGAAATGTCAAAAAGTTATCAGGGTGTTAAAAAGGCCACATCGAAGAAACATTTGCGCATATATTAAAATTAATTTAATTAAGTTAACCGACAGAGGGATTGCGTCCTCTAACATGATGGACTAATGTTATGGGCGATAGGCTGATCCCTTATCACCATAAGGTTCATCATATCCATCTTAGGACTTCGTATCAACAGTGGCTGCAAGTTGTCTTTGATTACTTGTGGCTCTGCCCACCCCATTTGGGATTACGGGCGTGAGTTTATGTATGTATGTAAGTTAATTCAATAAGTTCTCAAAATCGCTTCACGAATTGTTACTGCAAAAGCTGATCTATTCTTTGGCTGATTTCTTTATGGATATTACAAATGTTTAATGTGCGAGGGTAGTCTATTCAATGCATGGTTTAACCGAATGACGAATAAGACCGAATTCAGATCGGTTGAAATCGATAATGCCGATCGATTATTATTTAATCGATTTTATTCTATGACATTGTTTTTGTGTATTGTATTGTAATGAATGACTTTGTAATTTGCTAAGATTAATTGTTACTTTCGTTAATTTATTTTATTTTTTATAATTTTATATCTCCTTGACATTATTATTTGCATGTTATAATTTTAATTAACTAAAAATGTTGACCTTATGCTAAATGCTGACCATCTGCAAACTGTACCTACAATTTTTAAAGCGAATAAATTAATTATGAATTAAGTGCACAATGCAAATAAATGTCAACTAGCAATATTGCTTTTGTAGATGAATTGCTTCCATGTGGCCTTTTTAACCCCTCTCATGTAGAGCCAAGCAACTCTACACGCCCTAACTATACGTACAAACCCTAAGTTTCCAAATTCTACACGTTAGATAAAATATGGGAAATAGTGCCCACTATTACACGTGCGTGGTATATACTAGACGTATTTCCAAAAACTTTGCATGCAAATTGGGTCTGAGCGGTATTAATTAAACCCTGAGTCCGGTAACCGATATTGAACCTTAGAATTAACACGACGCCCCTCAAAGTACAAAGGTGAAACACGTGTGTTGACGGATGATAGGTATGTAGCTTGGACATAATTGCTTTTCTACATCGTTGCTTCTAAACGCGGTAGGTATATGAAGCGTTTCGGAAGCGGAATTTTTAGAAACGTTAAACCTAACGTCCTTTTAAAATTCAAACCCGATTATGTAACTATTGACCCCGATTCCTGCAGACACCTCCTAATTTTTCTTTAAGTTATACCTGTCATTTTATTATCCACCGAAAACGAAAGGGACGGATGATTGACAGCTCTTAATTTTAAGAAGAATGAGTAGACGAATGAATAACCCGGGCAAATCAAAAAGGTATCACGCTGGTATGCAAACCGTTTGACGTGTACTGTCAACATAATTCTGTCGGGTTATTAGCCAATGTGAAATTTTTAGACGGTTGTTTTAGATTTGTGCTTAAAATTGACGTGTGTTCCATAAATTTTATGCTTGTCGATCACCCGTCCCTTTCCTTTTCGGCGGATAAGAAAACGACAGATATAACTTAAAATAAAATTAGATGGTGTTTACAGGATTTAGCACCATTGTGTCTGTAAAGCTCGGCCTTAGGTTCCTGCTAATTCGGGAAATCCGTGACAGTCCAGTTCGGGAAACGCATGACTTACATCATAGTGTGACGAGTTCGAATCCTTAGGGCCCTAAAATATCGAATTCAACTTTGACACTGAATTCATGTTTGGATCATAGATAGGTGGTTTCCAGGACTTGTGCCCGGTTAATGGCAAAAGGCTATCCCAATATTCAAAGGGAGTTAAACATAGCTTGAATGGGTGTGTATAATACACCACTGCATGCTTAATACAAAAGTGAATGCAAAAGCTTCGCCAAGTGTGTGTCGCCTCTAGGTACGTGACAGGGACCGCTCTAAAGAAAGATGCAGGATCTGGCAGGAACGGGTACACCTCCCAAAACCTTTTGTTTCGCCGTTCGAGAGACCTCCGCCAGGTCTTGATTTGCCTTGGCTTACCTGGAAGTCTCTAAATAGACTTCGGACTCAGGTGGGCCGAAGTAAGGACAATTTGTTCAGGTGGGGCTTCTCGGATGGCTCGGACTTAAAATGCAAGTGCGGCACTGTTCCCCAAACGATGGAACATCTTACATCGTGTCCTGCGTGCCCGAACACCTGTACGCAGGAGGATCTGATGAGCGCTGCAGATAGCGCCATACTTGTTGCCATACTTTGGGCCGATACAATTTAGTTTGCCATCGACACGATAAGAAGAAGACCACTGCATGCGCAGCGCTGAGGGCTAACATCCGGTACACAATTTAGGACAATAGGATATCTGAGATGATTTTACTCGTATTTGAAAGAATTAATCGACCTTAGTGGGTCGGTATACCAATAAGCGCTGAATGAGAAAAATCCGAGCGCGCTCGGTCTGCGATTGCTGAAGTTAAGCAACTTTCGCAAAGGCCGATCATAGAATGGGTGACCACAAAAAAAAGTTTTCATCTCGAGCTCCTCCGTGCTTCAGAAGGCACGTTAAGCGGTTGGTCCCGGCTGCATTAGCAGTCGTTAATAACCATCAATCCGCACTGGGCCCGCGTGATGGTTTAAGGCCCGATCTCCCCATCCATAGGGAAGGCCCGTGCCCCAGCAGTGGGGACGTTAATGGGCTGATGATGATGAGGAAAATCGTCAACCACGCCGGAGCGGCCGGTATCGGGGTCCTGAAATGTTTGTTGTCGCGAGCTGATTGGTGGCCTCTATGGGTAGAGTAAATCGCCCGATACTTTTGGTACCGTCCCTAAGCGGGATGTATTCGGAAGCCGCAACTACCAACCCAAAGTTATACCATCATAATTGAGGTCAGAGGAAAAAAACTAAGAACAAACAAAAAATGTGTATACCTAAGTATACTTATTTACTTGCGTGATGGATTATCAAGTGTGTGAGAATGCCAATTAAAATGATCGATGCGTGTTGTTTCTTCCTGGGGGTATTGAAAAATAGAAGGTTTTCATAGTTGACAGCCTTTCAACATTGCTTAAGTATGAAAATTTTGACAGCCCAGTTGGTTTAACGCTTGCCTCTCACTTTGAGGTCGCAGGTTCGAATCATAAATCATTATCACGTGCTCAGCGGTGAAGGAAAACATCGTAAGGAAACCGACATTCCCGATAAATGCATTTTTTCGGATGTATGTGATCTAACCTGTATTGGGCTGGTTTTCCCTTCGCGGGTTGGAAGGTCAGACAGGCAGTCGCTTTTGTGAAAAACCGGAACTGTCCAATCTTCAGGTTAGGTAAGCGGGTCCTGTAAAAAACGGGGTACCTAATGCTAAGGAGATGATGATATTAATTCAAAAAAGTTTTACCATTGTAGGAAAAAGAAATAGCAACCGAGAATCCAAAGGACTATATTAAGTTATAGTTAAATATATGTTTATTTTATACCTATTGATATGTGTAAAGTAAGTACATTGATATTCCTTATTCTTTACCTTATGATCCTTTATTCCAAAATTTCGAACCTATCCAAATTCCTTTCTCCATAAACGTTTCCTAAGTTTACATTATTGGCAAAAATGCAAGTCGCATGACGCCAGACAAAGAAAAAAAAGTATGGATCCCCCGTTTTTTATAAGTATTTGATTTTTCGCCTCACGTTCGATCCCGTCTCATTACTGAGGTTGAATCAAATCCTCAATGGCCGATCGATCAAAGCTGGCATTTGATTTGTGACACCTTTCACAAACGCCATTTGATCGGATGGACGTGGATGAAATTTTAAGTAAGTACATTAGTTGAGTAGGTATAATTTATTTGACGAATCACGTTACCATTTACGTTATGGTGAAAGGTCTAGGCGTTCACACTACTACTATCAGATCCAGGATGTTTTAGAAAGGCCTGGTCAATTTCTATAAACATGAAGTGTGTGATAAGAGTGAAACAAGAGAAAGTGGTTTTTACCGTGTTTAGGCGATACAGAGATGTGGTCCTCATATAAATATAAAATTCAAAATCACTCAAAGGACAATGGAAAGGGCTATGCTCGGAGTGTCTCTGCGTAATCGAATCAAAGTCTCCTACATATTCCAAACAATTGCTGAACTGGAGTGGCGGGGCACATCGCTTGCAGAACGGACGCCGATGGGGCCGTAAGGTTTTTGAGAGGCGACCGCGGACTGGAAAGCACAGCGTGGGAAGGCTCCCCATAAGGTGAACCGATGACCTTCTGAAAGTTGTGGCAAACCGCTGGATGCAGGAAGCAGAGGATCGCACATTGCGGCGAGCAAATTCAAATTCGAAAATATCTTTATACAGTAGGTAACATAGTTACACTTTGAATCGTCAATTTTTACATAACGAACGTCTCATCCGCCTAAAACTACTGCAGCTTCTCACGACCTGTACAGCCGGGGCAGCCTATGTCCGGCAGTGGAAGATTTCCGGCTGATGATGATGAATGAATTATGTCTTATTGTAAAAGGTGCAAATCAGTTTCGCCAAAAATTGCAGATACGACAGTTCGCGACATCAGCGACGAATTAGGTAACTCTATCCTTGATACTTGGCGTTTGATGTTACTTGTTCGTGTCGATTAGCAAGGATCAAAGTAACAAAGTTTGCCAACTTACTCGTGCTAACACAATCAGTGGCGTCAGGTACTGGATCTGACGCAATTTACTTTAAGGTTAGAGACCAGGGTAGGTAATTCCAAAGACACTCAAGGGTTTCTACAATAAGTAAAAAATTAAGGAAGAAGCTGAGCTCAGAATCAAATGGTATTAGTGACGGAAAATTCCACTTTATATTAACTGAGAATCATGGTCTGAATTATCCCTTTAATATTCGTTACACGTCACTTACACTCCGTACAAGTACGTACAGGTAGCCATACAAGTACGTATGCTTGTTAGTGACACCGTAACGAATCATCCCTCTAAGTTTTCGTTACGGTGTCACTAACACTCTGTATATTGAAGTGTGTCTTGTGTGTGAACTCTTGATATCACTTCACTTTAATTCGACAGCTGAAATTGCGTAGGTATCGATTCAATTTATACGTGATCTTGTCCCATACTTTAGTATGCTACGCAATTCAATCACCACCTATCACGTTGGTTTAAGAAAGCTCGGTGGGTACTTAGTTCACTTTGCAACAGACGTACCGCTGACTACCCCAATCGGGATATAGTCGTGAGCTTAAGCTATGTCGTTTTTTAATTCTTTCTATGGATGACAAAAACAAATACCGTCAAAATAATAGAACTGTACTGCAGATTTGAATGTGGAAAACCACAATTTGAAACAGCCAGGGGTCCTGAAGTGTTTGGTGTCGCGAGCTGATTGGATGCCTCTATGGCTAGAGTAATCGGGTCGTCGGTATTGTATATTACGTCTGTCGGACGCCGATAATTTTCAGTACCGTCCCTAAGTGGGATGTATTCGGAAGCCGCAACTACCAGGGAATTTGGGTGGTGCGGAGCACAATCGAAGCTCAGATGTCAGTCGTGTTTAAGTAAGTACTAAAATCTCGTACAAAGAGCAGAAATAAAACCCCGACGGATAGCTCATCACGAAATATCGGAAAACCATTCAAGTCAATAGCTACACGTAAATTAGTACCTACAGTAGGGAATGCAATCCCGACTCAAGATCGCAAATTCGAGATCCACCGGGATTGGAAATATAAATCCCACGAGAACCCGAAATTTTCGGGATCTCTTCTACTTAGTTCATAAAAAAATGTAAAGATAGGATGGCTGATTCTGGAAACTGCTTGTTTGTGATAGTCAGATTAATTCAAACAACATATTATTATATTTTTTAAAAGGAAACAAAAACCTCTATTCTTCAATATTACTAACTAAATAATTAAGTTTTCCTTGGAAATCAGCATAATGAAACCAAAAAGTATAACTCCGGGAGATTCGCCCAATTCCGTCAATCTCGGGATCTCGTCATATTATGCTTCGGGATTGTTCCCAAAAAATTAGACGAGATCTCGCGAGATCAGGATCCCGCGAGATCGGGATTGCGTTCCCTAACCTACAGCGACGTTCTTAATTATAATGTGCGAGCCGTGGTAGCCCAGTTGGTAGAACGCTTGCCTCACACTTTGAGGTCGCAGGTTCGAATCCAGCACAGTCACATAAATGATTGTCACGTGCTCAGCGGTGAAGGAAAACATCGTGAGAAAACCCACATTCCCGAGAAATGCATTTTCGAAGGTATGTGACCTAACTTGTATTGGGCTGATTTTCCATTCGCGGGTTGGAAGGTCAGACGGGCAGTCGCTTCGGGAAAAAACCGGACCTATCAAATATTCGGGTTAGGTAAGCGGACCCTGTGAGAAACGGAATAATGCTAGGGAGATGATGTTTGTAATTATAATGTACGAAATAGGCCATACGATAATAATAATAAGGATTCGAAAAAGGAATTTCTGGATCACCTAGGGGGTTAAAATGGCCACATCGAAGCAATTCATCTAAGAAAGCAATATTGCTCAAGGTAACCCTGTCTCTCAAACTAGGAGACCTGTATCTTGAGAGGCAGTGTTCAGTTTTTAGTTTTTAAAAATAGCATTGAGTGGAACTATATGCGCAAATGTCACATTGCACTATTGCTTTCTTAGACGAATTGTTTCAATGTGGCCATTTTAACCCCCCTAGGCCGTCACGGCTCTAGCAATAACTTCATTTCTATCGCTTCGAGGCTTCTAAATAACGAGATACACAACACGAAACTTGCCTGCTCTGTCGCGAATTGAGTTGCTCTACTTACGAACAAATATTGCAGAGCATAGATACAATTACTAGTCGACAAACTCTCAGACATTCTGTTAGAACTTGATACATAAGTTATACTATCGTTGTATCGACACCAATATAGTAAAAACCTCGTAAGGGCCTTTCTGAAAACACACTTTTAGTTGTTAGTTAGTGGGCTCTGTTTTCCGCATTTAGACTCTAAGGGTGGTATTAATAAACTAATCTCAGCTGAGACTGCCCTCATGATCATACACAAGTCCCTGTTTTTATATAAGAACTGTCACATTGACATGATCTTGAGGGCCGTCTCAAAGCTGAGATTGGTTTATTAATACCACCCTTAGATGACCCATTATGCGTGCAGTGCAGTGTTTTTGAAAACACACATTCGGATGTCATTTTTGTTAATAAAACCTCTCCATAGATAAGCTAGTTTCAATCTAGGTCAATTGTGGATTTAATGAGAGACTTTCTAGGCTTTATACCCCAAAAGTGATATAGATGGCGCTGTTGAGATTTAACGTGGTGATTACCTATATTAGCATTACTCGCATATAAAATTATTCAAAATTACAGTGTAATGGCAGAAACATATATAAAAATAATTGTCTCTTGATGTTTGGATCAGATACGTACTTTCAGAATCATGTTGCTACCTACATTGCTTCACTTTATTTTGATCGGAATAATAGACGGAAGATGTTAGACTATGTTCCCCAAAAACAATATAGATGGCGGAATCAATAATATGCTATTATAAAATCATATACGTCACCAGGTGAACCCTCAATAAAAAGTATAACATACCATAACGTCTTCATCCCCGAAAGGATAGGCAGATGTATACAGTATATTAATATGTCGTGGCCAGATCGTAAAATCGATCATTTCATGATGTAGTCGACCATTTCATGAAATGATCATATTTCATGAAATGGCCAACTTAAGTTGACCATATCTTTGAAACGTCAACATTTAATAATATTATATCAATCAACGTTTGGCCATATCGTTAATGTAGACGATGTCCATGCTATGTGGTGTAATAAAAATGTGAATAGTCGATTAATTTCTTAGGTTCAAAATTATGTACCTATTCGATATGGAAATATACTTCCACTTCGCAAGCTATTGCTACCTATTTATTTGACGTTATTACGTCACGACCGTACGTTACGTTACGTTACGTTTACGTGATGACCGACCTAGTCATCTCTACAAAACACGTGAAAATAAGATGTACTTGTTTAAATAAGCAAAATATAGGTACTTACATAATTACTTTCAAAGCATACCACACATGTTTCACGTTATATAACCTGTAAGTACCAAGTTGTGTTTTCCAATTTGAACATACATGTTCCTAACTTCTCGGGAATTCCGGGTCTACGGGAGTTCAGCCGTGCAGTTATGAAGGTGCGGGAATTTGGGAAACACCGTAACTGATATTGTGTGTCAAAGTTTACTTTAGTTTTTATTAATATAGTACTTACTTTGTTTTAGAGCATAGATCGAAAGGATTTCGTGTGGACAGAAGGATTCACTCGTCCCGGCTTGACAAGAGCTACGGGTTGAAGTCCCGCCCGAGTCAGAATTTTGTCGATTTAATTTTCTCTTCGTGTTATAAATAAAAGAAATAATATATTACGGGTAACTTGGACCCAGAATGTTAGTCACAATGATTTCTTACTCATCATCATCATCATCATCATCAGCCGTATGACGCCCACTGCTGGGCATAGGCCTCCCCCAAGGATCTCCACGACGAGAGCCTGTCCAGACGAGGCGCTTTACGCGCGTTGTCATACCACAGAGTACTTAACATCGTACGGATATAGACGCACATCTCCAAGCATGCAGGAATCTATAAAGTAATTAAATTACTCTGTGGTATGAAAACGCGAGTAAATCGCGCCTTCTGAACAAGGTCTTAAGAAAACACTTGAAGATCGCGTTGAAATTACTTTTTCCAACAGTAAAAGTCGGAGGCAGAATTTTTCAGATTTTTCCCCGATCCGTAACACAATTGTGCCTTAAATGAGAAAACGTCATTGGATCGCGGTCGGAGCATTGGATTCGATTTGTCCAACAAAGTTAGGCGGGAAATCTCCTTGTTTCGGAAACTGCGAATCATCGACGGTGCAACCTAATAGACACTTAGGTACCGCTTTATTTATTTAATTTTTAAAAAGGAAATTAGATTAAGGAAGGGGAAGGTTATTTAAGAATACCAGGTTTAAAATGTAATCCACTCCGCGGCAGGTGAGGCGCTAATGTCGCAAATTTTGCATTCTATTATTATAACTTGTCTATGAGGGAGTTCCCAGGCAACGTTCCCCAAAAAAATATAGATGACTCTGTACAGATTTGCCGTAGTTTAACTGTCTTATTTCATGGATAACAGATACATTGATCTTTCATCTTTGTTTTGGGTATAAATGATGATCCTTGTTATTACACTCAGGCACAACACATGTTCCACCCATTATTATTCTGATCAAAAACAGAAGCAATATAGGTAGCAACATCATTCTATATGTATCTCATCCAAATATCAAGCAACAATTATTTTTATACATTCCTTAGCAGTTTACATTGTATTTTGGAATAATTACATACAAAGAGTAATGAGTAAAAAAGTAATTATTACTTTAAATCTGAACAGCGCCATCTATATAATTTTTGGGGAACAAAGCCTGGAAAGTCCGTCATTAGTTCCAATAAAAGCCGTGGAATTTTCCCGTGGCGCGGAATATATTTTAAGCCTGGTTGTTTTTCGCATATAATTAATTCTGTCAACTAGCTGAGTAAATAGTAAGTGGGTGAGGGAAGCCAGACGCTACTTTCTAATTAGCTCACGCAAAGGTCACGTGTGTCGGGTGGCATGTTACATGTGATCTATTAGTCAGATTTCTTACATAAATCTTTCGTCCTTTTAGGAGTCTAGAAGACGTACCGCCGATGAGAGAAATGTATCGGGCTCTTTGACGAAATGGTCAACAAGAATAGCCAATTGGGAAACTTATTGGATAAGCCTCAGAGTAATTTATTTGAGGCTTCAACTTTGTCGGGCTACCTAGAAGATTCTTTTGTTGGCTTTTAGGTTGACTGTTCTGCTAAGTGAAGAAATATAATTATTATATTACTTATATGAGAAATTGATTATATATTGCGGAAAATTTAAGCCATGTTTAGTCATTCACTCCATCTTTGTAATTTCAGATAAGTACATTGGAATATTTTGCATTGTAACTGAAATATTTTGTTGGCATTGAGATAAAAACGAACGAACGAAGCGAACTAATTGCTTCCTAGAATATTCGCTAGATGGCGCTTGCCTAATACCGGGTTCTTACCGCGTTATAAGATCTACAACGCGAATATTCACTTGATGAAGAGTCTAGTGGACAAGATAATCTCTATATTATAATACATAACATAAATTACATATAAGTTATTGTTATGTACCTAGCTTTTTTATGGGTAACGTGTAATGAACTCAGTAACGAGTCAACAACTACTTCGGTGAAAGAACACTCCGTAAACGAATACCGTATCTGTACAACATGCTGCCGGTCGACATACGTCAGGGAGTGCAATATACATAAATTTAGTAAATCTTTATTTAAACATCTTATGAAAAAGATCTCTTAGCTTTAAGTTAACTGTAAGTATTTTAAGGCATAATAACTAAGCGAACTCCACTCCCACAGACAAACCGAGGAATTGGTTTTGTGGGGTTTTTATTGTAACAAAATTTTCTGTATTTTTTTTTATGAAAAATGAACATTTTACTTACTTTTTTTACTTACTTATGTAATAAAAATATCCATAAAAAAGACCCCCACACCGACATCACTGTTCCAACTTACCAACCTAACCAACCAAAACCCTAATCCCTAATACGTTAATCCAACGTTCGATAGAATTTGCCAGCTCATTTGTCTTTCTCCCGAGAGCGATCTCGGCTTCCGACGACTTATTCTGTGCTCTATTGAGAAATCGACACGATAACGAACTTTGTTGTAAAAACGCAATCCCGAATCGAGACCGCAAATTCGAGATCCCGCGGGATTGGAAATATCAATAACGCGAGATTCCAAAATTTTCGGGATCTCGTCTAGTTCATAAAAAAATGTAATGTTAGGATGGCTAAAATCAATGGATACTGTTTGTTTGTGATAGTGAGGTTAATAAAAACAAAATATTTTTGTAAAAAAATCAATATTACTAACTACTTAAATAATTTAAGGAAATCAGCATCAAAACAAAAGTATAACTCAAGGAGATTTGCCCAATCCCGTCAATCTCGAATGGGATTTCGTCATATTATGCTTCGAGATTGATCTCGAAATATTAGACGGGATCTCGCGAGATCGGGATTGTATTCCCTAACCTATAGCGACAGCCGCGAGCCTCTTACATCGACTGCGGTTTTTTTATACAAAGTGATTTTTATAATAAGTTAATTTAATTTGATTTGATTATTATTTGGATTTAAGTGTTTTTTTTTTTTTTGTATTTTTTGGGCATAGCTGAAAATCAGCGTTGTGGCACTCCCTCAATGTCGGAGTGTCACAACATTTTGCTGAGCTGATGTCCCTTTTTAGAGTTAAGGTTTAATTTATTATGTTTACTCCTACTGTGTACCTATATTTACTTTAATCTAAAATAAATGATTTCTATTCGATTTTATTTTTAAAGAAAAAAGTTAACTCTTACTGGCAATTTATTTTATTTCTTATTTCCATGTTTTATAGGCATTTTGTCATCCTGTAAACCTGTAATCTAGTCTTACGTACAGTCATGACCAATATCATGTACCCATTTTAGAACCCTGTCGCACTATCATATTTGACATTTAATGCGGCTTATGGTTTAATTTGTCAGAAAAGTTAATGTGACATGGTTGGAAAGTGTATACATATTAGTACTCGAGACCGTACGTCCTAAATTCTACCATCTCCGGAATAGGTATGTCGATTACCTACACGAAGGGAAAATTCATTCGCGTTCGCGGTGAAGGTATAACACGAAGATAATGTTCGGAATTTCGGTTGAAGGTACATTGAAGATAATGTAATGAACCTAGCGATGAACAGAAACGGGTTTTACTTGGGTATGGGTTATGGGAAGACCTAGAAGGACTTATATTGACCAACTTGGAGATGCCCTTAGAAAAGGTTTAGTACGATCTACTCTGAACCGGCGTGTGTGTATGAAGCGATTGATGAATGTGGAGGAAGCAAGAGAAGTGTGTCAGGATCGAAGCAAATGGAATTCTATAGTCTCTGGACACCCCTGTGGGAAATTGGCGTGGGTTTATGTATGTATGTATGTTTCATCATCATCATCATCACTAGCCCATTAACGTCCCCACTGCTGGGGCACGGGCCTTCCCTATGGATGGATAGGGAGATCGGGCCTTAAACCACGCGGGCCCAGTGCGGATTGGTGACTATTAACGACTGCTAATGCAGCCGGGATCAACGGCTTAATGTGCCTTCCAAAGCACGGAGGAGCTCGAGATGAAAACTTTTTTTTTGTGGTCACCCATCCTATGACCGGCCTTTGCGAAAGTTGCTTAACTTTAACAATCGTAGACCGAGCGCGTTAACCGCTGCGCCACCGAGCTCCTCAATGTATGTATGTTGTATGTATGTTTAATATGGGTTATTCTGCTTGTGTCATAGAATAAAGAATAATACTACATACAGAACGGCAACTCTCCGCTCCCCACCGGCGTCTAAACTAGGTTTACCTCACCCCCCTCGAACATAGTTTTGACTTTAATCGTATGGTGTCAGACGTCACACACACAGATGCGCGTGTATGATAATGTCAATGTGTGGTGTCTGTGTAAAACGAGGTTTTTAGTTTGAAGTGCCCAGGGTGTGCTTGTGTTGTAATACTTTCTTTCTAGCCAAACATTATTCTAGGTCTATGAGAAATGTCCCACAGGTTTTGATTCCCCTACGAAATGTATGAAAATAAGCAAAAATGTCCGTATATTTCGATTGCATTAATAATATAGTAGGGACGTCGTTCACATCATCGTCGTTGGCATGTAAGCGCACTTAAAGTTTATTTTTTTTTCGTTTATTTTTTGTATATTTTTTTTATTGAACAAATATTAAAATCCATTATTACCAGTATGATCGCCATTATTTCAGCGATGCGGATTTTTTAGATTTAATTTACCTAATTTTACGAACATTATCAGATAATTTTCATTCGCGTCGGGCCTGGGGCAGAAATGACCAGTCTACATAATTTATCGTTAGATAAAGCATACATAAACTCATACATAAACTCACGCCCGTAATCCCTAATGGGATGGGAAGAGCCACAAG
This sequence comes from Pectinophora gossypiella, assembly GCF_024362695.1. Lineage (NCBI taxonomy): Eukaryota > Metazoa > Arthropoda > Insecta > Lepidoptera > Gelechiidae > Pectinophora > Pectinophora gossypiella. Next base: position 2,547,193 of record NC_065405.1, read on the forward strand.
TACTCAAAGACAACTTGCAGCCACTGTTGATATGATGTCGTAAGCTGGATATGATGAACCTTATGGTGATAAGGGAAGCCTATCGCCCATAACATAAGTTTATCATGTTACAGGACACAATCCCTCTGTCGGTTTTTACGACATGCCCGGAAAGACAAGCAGCTGAACGTGTTCTATGTTTTTTATTTGCTCCCAGAACAGTATACAAGCAAATTAGATAAAGCATAGGCGAGCTTATCCCTAATTGGGATATCTTCCAGCTAACGTTGTAAAACAATATAATTATTATATACATATAACCTTGATATTAATATTAGTGTACACCTGTGATTTATTTCTCTAATGTTTCTTTATTTTATGTAGATTGTCGTCCTTTGTAGTGTAAATAAATTAGCATGTTGTATTTGCCCATAATTGGACGAGCACTAGTCCAGTATTAGTATATAGGTTAAGTTACGTGTAAAAGCGTTTTTGTCTGTTGGCAAACCTAATAAATAAGTAAAGGCAAACTATAGAGGATGTATACATACTATTAGCATAAAGCCTACTTTTTGTTAACCTATAGACGTAAATGTAACGTAAAAATAAGAGCTACGAGTATTTCGCCCTTCAGAGGACTTAAGAGTGTCATGAATGTGAAATCTTAGTGTCAATGCAACTGAACGCAACTTAGAGCCAAGACTAGTTTATTTTATTGAAGTCTCGGAACAAAATACAATACAATAGATCGGATGCTCCCAAGACACGACTCTCCTCGACAGATGGATATATTAGATCTAGACCGTTCTTCACACTTGGGAATCTGCCTCTTCTAAGAGAATGCAAGTCCCAGCATAATCGTATTCAGTATTTTTACCCGATCGCGGCAAGGAAAAACTCCTTTTTCCTTGCCGCGATTAAGTGTTTCAAATTCAATTCAAATTCAAAAATATCTTTATTCAGTAGGCAAAGTTACACTTTGTATAGCGGGGGAAAAGAAGCTGCAAGAAAAACCTCGGCACAGGGCTCTTGACGTTCTTTAAAAAAAATTACATAAAATATTGTTCTACAATTGAGTAATTTAGCTGCCTAATATCACTTCTCAGACAGTTAATCCCATGCATTCATATCTTCTAAATCTTCTTCTTCTATCGTGTGGATTGAGAGGTACATTACCAACCTCATCAACCCTGGTGTCAGGGTTATTATTGAGCCGCCAAAGGCCCCTGACATGGCTCATGTAACGACTACTTACTTACATCATTAAGTAGTAACCGGGACCAACGGCTTAACTTGCCTTCCGAAGCACGGATCATCTTACTTTTTGGACAATCAGGTGATCAGCCTGTAATGTCCTAACCAAACTAGGGATCACAAAGTGATTTTTGTGATATGTCCCCACCGGGATTCGAACCCGGGACCTCCGGATCGCGAGCCCAACGCTCAACCACAGGACCACGGAGGTCGTCTAAATAATCACTCTTTATGTTTAACCACTATGTATGTAGGTATATTATTATGTTATGTTTATGATATGTATGTAGGTACATACCTAAACAACACGTTGAAACAGACGTGCATGCATACATATGCATGCCTACTTGTCAGAATTTAACAAAAGTTGTGTCAGTAGCGCGCCTTAATTGTCCGGTGGCTATGTGACGTCACGATTTATTTATTATTTATTTATTAAGGTACATATAACATTACAGTATGGCCCAGTGCGCTGTATGACGAAAAAAACAATATTCAAACTAATACAACAACGATAAATTCAATGTGGCGCCCATTGACATAGGTAGAGTTGTATACTTATCAATGCAGTTACGAGTATATCTACCTATCAGGTAAACCACCTCGGTCTCACGCTAATGTACTCCGCTGCTGATCATCCAGGGTGCATCTACTAATGGGTTGCATCGTACCTCATCTGATAGACGTATAATCCAATTTCAAGTCTAAGTTTCCCTTTGCCCCGGACACTCCATACAAAAGCTTCAATCTTACCGTGTGCTGCCTAAGCGTCAGCTCACACCGAGACGGTATAATATGTCGTTGTGCAATAAAGTACTATTGATTGATTGATTGTTTGAATCCCGGTGGGGACATATCACAAAAATCACTTTGTAATCCCTAGTTTGGCTAGTACATTACAGGCTGATCACCTGATCGTCCGAAAGTACGATGATCCGTGCTTCGGAAGGCACGTTAAGCCGTTGGTCCCGGTTACTACTTACTGAAGAAAGTTAGTAGTCATTACATGAGCTATGTCAGGGGCCTTTGGCGGCTCAATAATAACCCTGACACTAGGGTTGCTGAGGTTGGTAACCCGCCCCACAACCCACACGATAGAAGAAGCTACATATTAGAGGATAACTTAATCTTAACACGTCACATAATCATAGTCCTGCCTTGTAAATGGGGTCAGCACAACCTTTCTCTTCCATTCATCTTTGTCAGTCGTCACCTCAGTACTCACACCACGGAAAAGAAAGAGGTTGGAAGGACCAATGTAGCGAGAAATGCGCGCCATACAAGTATGAGCACATCCCATCATCTCTAAAATGTTCCTGCGTGGTGATTCAGCGATTCTAGTTCTAAGGAATCTCCTTGCCACACAGCTGGCAAGTAAATTATAAGTTACATATATAATTACATCAAATTATTATTAAATATAATTATTATTATAATTATATATTATATATATTTAATTATACTAATGTATTAAAGAATCCATACACATTAAACTGTTTATAAAAATAACCTACATTTGTGTTTTTGGAATATATTTTTGTTCCTTTTAAGTTGTCCTGTCTTATAGATAAGTATTACATCCTGTTCAATTTCAATTAGAATTAATAATAAACTGAACTTCATTCCAAAAAAAAACCAAAAAAGGAGCACATAATTCGTAACTTCATTTCCACTCGTCCACAAACTTAACGACGCACGGAGCTCCGCGACAGTATATTAAAAGGTCGTCTTGTGCATTATAACTTGTAGGGCAAAAAATCAAATATCGACTACCATTCAAGGAGATCCCTCCTTATATAATATCGACTATAGAATGATCGACTATTTATAAAAAATGATGATGATCTCTCCGACCGATTTCGGCCATGGCAACCATTATACTTTTTACGAAGTATCTTATGAAAAGTAATGATAAAATTGCAGGCTATCGCATAAAATTTTCATTGCCTGTAAAGTGGCTATGGAATTTGAGAAGCAGTAGAGCTATCGTAGTTATATGTTTACAGGAGTAGTAGTAGGGTTGAACCGGCGGCAGCATAATATATATCATACAAAACGACTTTCTTTCTTTCTTTCTTTCAAAACGCGCGTTAAGGCCTTTCCATCCTTTTTCTTCTATTCTGTGGCTCACGCCTTTCACACACATTTATCCTTCTTTACACAATAATAATATATCCACACTTCCTTGAGTCGTCCGTCTCCTAGCCCTATATCCTTCCACATTCTCACTCATAACTTTCCTCGTTATTAACACATCACACCGAACAGAAATATTGTGCCTTATTTTCGTTGAATTTCACATCAAACGTGTTATGTTTTCGCACAGGCAACACGATTCATATTACCGATTTAATCTTGTTAAGAAAAAAAATACCGTTGGCTTTTTGCTAAAAAACACCGTGGAAAATACCTACTCCATTTGATTGGAAATAAATTCAAACGTTTATATAAAAACGAGCACTGCGGATCAACACGTTTTTTCGACTCTGCGCCGCACCGCCCAAATCCTCTGGTAGTTGCGGTTTCCGAATACATCCGGCTTAGGGACGGTACTGAAAAGTATCGTCGCGCGAAGGATAACCCGATACGATTCCGATGACCCGATTACTTTAGCCATAGAGGCGGCCAATCAGCTCGCGACAACAAACACTTCAGAACCCCGATATCGACCCCGCCAGGGTGGTCGACGATTTCGCTTATCGCTATCGACCCACTAGGGTTGCGCCCAATTGGGCACCCTCAGGACTGTTGTCTTAAATGTTGTACCGGGTGAGAGAAATTTAATTTAATAATTCAATTCGTACGTGCGCCCATGTTGATTTTATCCCTTACTTATGCCGTAAGTCTAAAGTCTAAATCAGACCCAGCGGTCAAACCAAAATCAACAAGCCGAGGTTGAAGGCTAATGTGCTATTGTTCAGACATCATGTTCGCTTGTATCTAACTCATGAATTATGTACCCACACTGACCACAGACTGTTGAATTAATGCGGGTCGCTTTTAGCTTAAAGGTATAAAAAGAAAATATTGTTTATTTTTAAATCAAGGGTACATTAGAGGACTTGTCGAAAGTCAAGTCGTATATGAACACTGTATTGTGTCTAATAAAGCGAGTACTTTATTAAAGGACTTCAAAAAAGGAGATTATTAAAAGTAAATAAAAAATATCGACTATGAAAAGTAGCGTTCTAAAAAGTAAGAAAAAAGTATATTTTACGGAAATTCTTCCGAATAGTGATGTTTTGGTGATATCTATGGTCGTATGCCGTGGTAAGCAAAGTCTTGAGACAGATCACGCAGGCACACGACCACGGCTATCTCCACGGCGTTTATCTGCGTAGATAGCATTCGCTGCGTCTATTAGACAAAGCCGTCGATAAAATGTTAAGCGCGCGCGACGCGGTTGCTGCGCCGCGGGGGCTGATATTTATATTTAGACTTCATTTTAAAATAAGATAAAAATATACCTAGGATCTATGACATAATAATAGCATTTTCTATGTTTATAAATCAATCTTACACACAAGAAAATATAATAGGTAATTTACATTTTTACATATGAGCAGTTTTCTAATACAGGTATTATATTATTATATTATATATAGCTACAAACCCATGTACTGACTGACTGACTCACTGACTCACTGACAGGGTTGTTCTCCCAGAAGGAGCGTCGGGGGGTAAAAATAATGTATGAGAAAAGTGATCGGGACCTCCCGGTGAGTATGGGAAAACTTCCAGATCTTGGAAAACTGCTCCGCATCAGGGAGACACCCTACGGCCTGGCAAAACTATCGCACCTGGATCGATTTTTTTTTCACAAAACCTATTTAATTCTTAGTCAAATCCTATGGCCGGTGAAAAAAAATCAAAATGGCGGAAAAACAAGATGGCCGCCAAACAATATTTTGTTTTTTCAGAAAATGTCTCCGGGGCAAAAACAATGTATGGGGGCGTAATCGGAAGGTCATGTTGAGTATGTAAATACCTCTTGTTCTTCAGAAACTGCTCCGCATCAGGAAGACACCCTACGGCCTGGTGAAACTATCGCACCTGGAACTTTTCTGTTTTCACGAAACTTATTTAAATCTTGGTCAAATCCAATCCCCGGTGAAAAAAAACCAAAATGGAAACTGCTCCGCATCAGGGAGACACCCTACGGCCTGGCAAAACTATAGCACCTAGAACTTTTTTGATTTCACGAGACCTATTTAAGTCTTGGTCAAATTCTATCGCGGTAAAAAAATGGCGGGAAAACAAGACACGCGAGCAGCTTGCTGCGAGCGAACCACGCGACATCTAGTTATACTATATATAGCTACAAACCCACTGACTGACTGACTGACTGACTGACTCACTCACTCACTCACTGACATAATTGTTCTCCCAGAAGGAGCATCGGGGGGTAAAAATGATGTATGGGGGATGTGATCGGGACCTCCCGGTGAGTATGGGAAAACTTCCAGATCTTGGAAAACTGCTCCGCATCAGGGAGACACCCTACGGCCTGGCGCAACTATTATACCTGGATCAATTTTTTTTTCGCAAACCCTATTTAAATCTTGGTCAAATTCTATTGTGGGTGAAAAAAAATCAAAATGGCGGAAAAACAAGATGGCCGCCATACAAAATTTTGTTTTTCCAGAAAACGTCTCGGGGGTAAAAACTGTGTATGGGGCTGTAATCGGAACGTCTTGTGGAGTATGAAAACACTTCTCTATCTTCAGAATCTGCTCCGCATCAGGGAGACACTCTACGGCCTGGCAAAACTATAAAACCTAGAGCAATTTTTCTTTCGCGAAACATATTTAAATCTTGGTCAAATCCAATCCCTGGTGAAAAAAAACCAAAATGGCGGAAAAACAAGATGGCCGCCATACAAAATTTTCGTTTTTCCTGAAAATGCCTCGAGGATAAAAATGATGTATAGGGATGTGATCGGATCGTCATGTTGAGTATTTCAATACTGCTCGATCTTGAAAAACTGCTCCGCATCAGGGAGACACCCTACGGCCTGGCAAAACTATAAAACCTGGAGCAATATTTTTTTGACGAAACTTATTTAAATCTTGGTCAAATTCAATACCCGGTGAAAAAAAACCAAAATGGCGGAAAAACAAGATGGCCGCCATACGAAATTTTCGTTTTTCCCGAAAATGCCTCGGGGGTAAAAATGATGTATGAGGAATGTGATCGAAACATCATGTTGAGTATGGAAATACTTTTCGATCTTCGAAAGCTGCTCCGCATCAGGGGTCACCCTACGGCCTGGCAAAACTATAGCACCTAGAACTTTTTTGATTTCACGAGACCTATTCAAGTCTTGGTCAAATTCTATCGCGGTAAAAAAATGGCGGGAAAACAAGACACGCGAGCAGCTTGCTGCGAGCGAACCACGCGACATCTAGTTATATTATTATATTATATATAGCTACAAACCCATGTACCTATTGACTGACTGACTGACTCACTGACAGGGTTGTTCTCCCCGAAGGAGTGTCGGGGGGTAAAAATGGTGTATGGGGGATGTGATCAAAATTTTCCGGTGAGTATGGGAAAACTTCCAGATCTTGGAAAACTGCTCCGCATCAGGGAGACACCCTACGGCCTGGCGCAACTATCGCACCTAGAACGATTCTTTTTTCACGATACCTATTTAAATCTTAGTCAAATCCAATCCCCGGTGAAAAAAAAACAAAATGGCGGAAAAACAAGATGGCCGCCATACAAAATTTCGTTTTTCCAGAAAATGTCTCGGAGGTAAAAATAATGTATGGGAGGTGTGATCGGAACGTCAAGCTTAATATGAAACAACTGCTTGTACTTGAAAAACTGCTCCGCATCAGGGAGACACCCTACGGCCTGGCCAAACTATCGCACCTAGAACATTATTTTTTCCACCAGGCCTATTATAATCTTGGTCAAATTTAATTGCAGTTGAAAAAAAATCAAAATGGCGGAAATTCAAGATGGCCGCCATACAAATTTTTCTTTTTTCCTGAAAATGCCTCGGACGTGAAAATGATGTATAGGAATGTGATCGGATCGTCATTTTGAGTATTTCAATACTGCTCCATCTTGAAAAACTGCTCCGCATCAGGGAGACACTCTACGGCCTGGAAAAACTATCACACCTGGAACTATTCTTTTTCCACTAGACCTATCTAAATCTTGGTCAAATTTTATCGCCGATGAAAAAAAAACAAAATGGTGGAAAAACAAGATGGCCGCTATACAAAATTTTGTTTTTCCAGAAAATGTCTCGGGGGTAAAAATTATGTATAGGGATGTGATCGGATCGTCATGTTGAGTATTTCAATACTGCTCGATCTTGAAAAACTGCTCCGCATCAGGGAGACACCCAACGGCCTGGCAAAACTATAATACCTGGAGCAATATTTTTTTCACGAAACCTATTTAAATCTTGGTCAAATTTTATCGCCGGTGAAAAAAAAACAAAATGGCGGAAAAACAAGATGGCCGCCATACAAAATTTTCGTTTATCCCGAAAATGCCTCGTGGGTAAAAATTATGAATAGGGATGTGATCGGATTGTCATGTTGAGTATTTCAATACTGCTCGATCTTGAAAAACTGCTCCGCATCAGGGAGACACCCTACGGCCTGGCAAAACTATAGCACCTAGAACTTTTTTGATTTCACGAAAACAAGATGGCCGCCATACAAAGCTTCGAACTAATACAGGACACGCGAGCAGCTTGCTGCGAGCGAACCACGCGACATCTAGTAAAGTATATAAAGATAGAACTAAAGGTGACAAAAAGCTTTTTTTTTCTATTTAACTTATTTATGGTTTTACATATGAGTAGTTTTCTAATACAGGTAATGTCTACAAACTCAATGTTTAGAAAACAACAAAGATAAAATACTTGTGGTGCCGATTCCAGTACACGTTTATTTTAAGCTATAAATACCTGTCATTTTCATATGCGGTGAAAAGAAAAAGGACGGGTAATCGACAGGCGTATGCCTTTATGGAATAGACGTCAATTTTATGCAGAAATTTAAACAAGCCTCCCAAAGTTTTATATTCGCCAATAGCCCGACAGAATTAGATTGTCAGCACACGTCAAACAGGTTGCAAGTCAGCGAGATGCCTATTTTATTCGCCTGGGTTATTCATTCATTTTAAAATTAACATCTGACAATCATCATAAAAAATGACGGGTACAACATAAAATAAAATTAAGAGAATGTCTGCAGGAATCGGGCCACTAACTTTGTTAACTGTACCTACTTTCTCCAAAGATAATGGAGAAACAATTCCTTGAGTATTCTCGCCTCAGGGAGTTGTTTTTCAATTATCTTTGAATGAATGAAGAACATCTCTATAGACATGATAAGCAATTTCAGTTACATAAATTAGTAGCTTGTTTCATTTATTATCTAAACATAATTATACTTAATACGTACTATGTCTTCAGGCAATTGAATCGAGACGGTTATTTTTCAATTTCAAGTTACTAAAAGGTGAAGTGGTGTTGTTTAAGTTATATCAAGTTTGTTTACTATATTAAGTAAAAATATATTTTTATGTCACTGCGGTTCAGTGGTATACCGTATTGCTTCTCAGACGTGGACGAATGTGAATCTGTCGACAGAGTTTGCTTACCACGGCATGTGACCAAGGCTATACCCGTCATTTTTTATGATGATTGTCAGATGTTAATTTTAAAATGAATGAGTGAATGAATGAATAACCCAGGCGAATAAAATAGGCATCTCGCTGACATGCAACCTGTTTGACGTGTGCTGACAATCTAATTCTGTCGGGCTATTGGCGAATATAAGACTTTGGGAGGCTTGTTTAAATTTCTGCATAAAATTGACGTCTATTCCATAAAGGCATACGCCTGTCGATTACCCGTCCTTTTTCTTTTCACCGCATATGAAAATGACAGGTATTTATAGCTTAAAATAAACGTGTACTGGAATCGGCACCACAAGTATTTTATCTTTGTTGTTTTCTAAACATTGAGTTTGTAGACATTACCTGTATTAGAAAACTACTCATATGTAAAACCATAAATAAGTTAAATAGAAAAAAAAAGCTTTTTGTCACCTTTAGTTCTATCTTTATTTAGTAATCAGAATTTAATAATTTATCTTTAGGATTAGGTTAGGAAAGTACCCAGTTTCAGAGAATAGTAGAGAATATTTTCTTGCTTCATAATTATATTTTAGACCGTGGTTTTTCCGTCGTCGCCTTTTAGTTTTCAAACTAAAGTATATATGTTTTATTTTTATTGATGACGTCATAGGACAGTATTTCCATACAACCTCCAAAGAACCAAGGACCAAGTTGATCTTTGCCTAATCTTTGCCAAAGAACACTTTCGTTTTGACGTTTCATAAAAATAATCTCATTTGACTAGGTTGTCACGTAGCCTGATAAATTGGACAGTTTCCCAGGTCAAAGATAAATTAGGTACTTAGATATGAAAGTCTGATTACTAAAATTAAATAAAGACAGAACTAAAGGTGACAAAAATCGTTCTCTTTTTTGTTAGCAAACTCTACAAAACGTAAATATTAGTAACATACCCAGTTTTAATCAGTAAATGTTGAGTACTGCAAATATCACGCTTATTATGGAAACCAAATATTATTACTACAAATTATAATAACGAATATTATATAAAAGAATACAGCAATTAGTCTTTCTGTTTTTGCTTCTCTCGACAATAATCGTCTTCACTTGTTTTCCTTCCTCGAAGTCCCAGACGGAACACCCGCCAAAACGTTTTTCTCTTAAAAAGTGACATAACGTTCCTTTTTTGAAATTGCCAACATTTTTCTATTTAAATTGTTTAAGTATGACTTTTAATAACGGAAAATGTAATAATAAGTGCGACATTTTGTCACGCTTTTCTATGACGTCACATGTTGCTGTTTTGTAATTTCGTGTTTTGACGTTTAGTAAAAAGTAACTGATTTGACTAGTTGGAAACTAGCCTATTCAAATATTTGCTATTGCTAATGAGTAGCGCGAGTACCAACTTGTTAATTAACTCACGTGATCGAATTCATTATCTGATAGTAAATTAGATATTGGATAACAATTCCATTAATTTTATCACTATGACGCACCTACGCTTCTGATGCTAGTAAAACAGTAATTATTTTCAATATTTAATCCGTTGCAACAAAGCATCACGCTTGTATCCCATTTTAGGGGTAGACAGAGGTAGACAGACATACATACAAATGTATGTAGGGAGTTAAAATTAAAATGACCCGTAATAATGGTGCTAATTCCTTGTAAACAAAACCTGTGGGTTTTTTAGCTCGCGACGACTTCAGAACCACGATACCGACCCCTTCGGCGTCGTCGACGGTTTTATTCAGCGCTTACCGCTATCTGCTAGGGTCGATTAAAACTTCCAAATATTATCCTCTCAGACGGGCAGGCACCCTCAGGCCTGTTGTCTTAAATTTTATACCAGGTGAGAGCCCACTTGTCGGGCCAAGTAAGTCACGTCAAAAAAACGTGGATTTTCTTCAACAAAACCTCGGTTTCTTACAATTAATATACCTAATCCTGGGCATAATATTTTTTTAACTTGAATAGAAATTTCGAATGTGATTTTTAAAAAGGCGCTTTTACTAGATTTTCGTTATAAGACATTGGTATCGAAACTAAATACTTTTTTTTATAAAAAAAATCTCTTGGAAGAAGGTTATCTTCAAGACATAGTTACTTACGTCTACAGGAATCATCTCATTGCTTTAATGTGACCTAACAAAGTACATTTCTAAGCGAATCTACATTATTATAACCGCAAAATACAAACGCTTATGGCAATATCAGTTCAAATTAATTACAACACTTATTACACGCTTGTAATCCAGTCTCGCCGCGGGCAGAGAAAGTGCTCTACTTAATATAACCCGACCAAACGTGAAAGCAAACTTAACCATACTCCTCAAGCCCAATTTATTACCTTTCTAAATTACCATCTTTATGACAAGGTAACAAGTAGTCGTGTTATTAAGAGGTGCACTCAGTGGCTCCGACAGCCGTGATCGTCTAGTGGTTAGGACCCTACGTTGTGGCCGTAGTAACCCAGGTTCGAATCCTGGTCACGGCAGTGATAACACTGTCGCGGTGGAGCGCATCTTTTGTATATTTTTAGTTAACTAGCTTGGAATTTATGAAGGATACCTTAGTCATATGAGACACTTTGTATGTACTTAACATCAAAACGGTACTTTTTTTACAGAAATACTAAGGTATGACGTCATAAATAAACATGGTCAAACGTCGTATTCTTTGTTATGTAATTCTAGTTAAAAAATTGTAAATTTGACAAAAAGAAAAAGGCATATATTTTCAATCATTTTCATCACGAACTTAAGAGCCACGCTCTTGTCGGTGTAGCCATCTCCATGCTGCTATTTAGGGACAAATAGGGCCGTGGTTTCCTTCTTGCCTTCCGCCCCGCAGTACTCTGTCTGAGGCGAGTGGGATGGATCCCAGAGTAGTCTATTTCAAAGTCGTACTAGGACCCTGTCTTCCGCCTCTAAATAGTACTTTGTCCGGCAAAGTACTTAATGGCGGCAAATCTACAATAAGTAACGTCAAAAAAAAAAACTCTAAATAGTACCGACAGTGACTGCTACCCTCTGTCAGGTTCCAGGTTACAGTCGCTGTGACTTGCCTCTTTCTTCTGCATTGCCGCACTGATGGCTCCCATCTCCGCCTCTGCAACCTTTGAGGTCTTTACCCGTATCCCTGGGCAAGCAAGAGTCAGTCAGGTTAGACTGGCTTATTCTAGACTGTGAAACAAAAAAAAGCCTTCTCCACCTATTTGAAAAGGTAAGAGAATAGAAAGGTTATGAGCCACCACCAACGACGTTATGGTTATATGTTATGAGGTTGTACACAACTGATATGTTGTAATTCATCTTTGCCCCGTTATCTAGCCATTGCTATTGCATATACTGTTTGTCTACGATTTACACTCTACTAATCCAAAAAGTCGAAACACTTCGCATGCGCTTATCAGAAAAATAATTATGAAATCCAAGTATGAAGCTCACGACTTTATCCCAATGGGGTAGCCACAGGCACATCTATCGCAAGATGTGCTAAGTATACTGTATTGTTTGTCTACGATTTACACTCTATTTATCAAAAAAGTCGAAACACTTCGTAAGTGTATCGTTCGCAAGGATTATCAGAAAATAAATTATGAAATTCTAGTATGAAGCTCGCGACGGTAGTCACAGGTACCTCCTTCGCAAGATGAGCTCCTCACCGAGCTTTCTGTTAAACCAACATGATAGATGAACTGGTGAGCCGTATCGGTTTATAATGGTCGAACCAACTATGTTAGTGAAATGTAAACTGCACTTGAGATATTAATAACTCATTATGCAGGTATCGGAGTTCGAACCGGCGCCTGGTAAAAATAAAAAAAAATCTGTTTTGCTTTCTTAAGTCGGCAGCATGTACGTGTTTTGTATTTTCCTTACCTTGCGTTTTACGCGCGGCTCGTGACGTAGACATGTACTTCTATAAATATGACTTAGTGCAATAAACACCTTTCACGGGAACGGACACTTTTTACTCTTAACTTTCCTAACGCGTGAAAACTCAACATTTAACTACTACACTCAACTTGAACTTTGACTTTGACTTTGAAATTATTTTCCGTTGCATACTTTTGCGACGGAAAATTCCACTTGATATCAACTCAGAATCATGGTCTGAATCATCCCTCAAAGTTTTCGTTACGATGTCACTAACACCCTGTATACATCGTGTAGAGGCATTGGCCCCTACAATAACTGTGTACCTACAACGAAAAACCTTTGCCGTCGTCAGAGTAAAAATGTGATCTATCTTTAAGCAAACATTTCCGTATCCCCTTTCCAAAGCATATCTTGCTATAAATATCCTAAAGCTCAGCATTTACGAACTGATGCCAAACATCCTTTTACTCATAGCATGTTGAAGAGCCTTATAGTACAACGATATCACTTCACTCTATAATAAAATCGTATCCCCAACATAAAGTGCGTTCGAGTGTCGAAAATAGTTGGAATTCTCCAATATTCCAAATATTTTCATAACAGAGCAAAATGTAGGTCGGATCCTATATTAAAAATATAGTTAAACTAGAAATTGTACTTTCATTTATATATTCTATCGTGTGGGTTGTGAGGTGGATTATCAACCTCATCAACCCTGGTGTCAGGGTAACTATTGAGCCGCCAGAAGCCTTCAGCTCATCATCATACTTTTCGGAATATCATGTGATCAGCCTGTAATGACCTATCCAAACAAGGGATCACAAAGTGATTTTTGTATTACATATTTGTGTATATCCCCACCGGTAATCGAACCCGGGACCTGATCGTGAGCCTAACGCTCAATGTGTATTCTTGAACTGCTTATTAGATAGGCAATTTATATTTATGTATATTTACAATATACGATTCAAGTCTAAACTATATTCGAGGGGGGTGAGGTAAACTTAGCTCAGTCGCTGGCGTGGAGCGGAGATTTGCCGTTCTATACGTAATATTTTTTTTGCCTTTGATGGGTTTGCTCTTGGCCCCAGACTTGCCCGAAGGCATTGACGAGGCCTAAGATGGAGCGAGCTCGCCCAGAAGGTGCCTGTTCACTTTGGCCTTGAAAATTCTCGGGTTATATGCATTTGGAAATACAGAACATGGCAGAGAATTCCACACCTTAGTAGTGCGCATTATGCACGAAAAATCAGGATTAATGCGGAATTAATGCAGGAAATTATTCCTTATTCTGGAGAATAAAAATAGTCCAACACCTTGGGGCGGCCATTACCTTTCAAACGCAAATACACTTACTTACTTTAATTTCCAAAGAACCGTTAGAAGAATCTCCGAAAATCTCCTCTTAACCAAATTAGCCGTGATATCGCCGGCATAATTGAAAAAGAAATCCCTTGACAGTTCCCGGAAAATTATCACTTTCCCGTCCCTAATAGCGCCCGGGGAAACGGGAATCTATTAATACCCGGGATTAGTTAGTTTTTGCCAGTGTCGTCTGGTAATAAGATTCTACGTGTTTGCTGATCATAAAAATTATATCTTTCTGTTGTACTAGGTTCGTAAAAATCTCTAAAATATCTATTTCTGCCTCTGTGGTGTACCTGTCTGTCTGTGTCTGTGATGTCCGGGGGTAATAAATATTTCTTTCTTTTATAACTTTAACGAGCTGTAGATTTTCATACCTAGTTAATAAATATTACTCATTAAGGAGCAGAGCTTTTGAAATTCGGACTTCAATTTAATCTTACATCTAACTTGGTCCTCTCTAAAGGCGTTAATGAGGAACTAAGACGGCCCCAGGACGCTACCAATATGGCGTCTAGTCTAGACGGTGGGAGGAGCAAACGCTGACTTTATAGCCACACTTCGGTCTAACAGCCCGAAACGCAATTACATCGAATGAGATTAAAAAGTAAAAAGATGGTAAAGGAGTGTGTATTTTTTCCCTGCCAGTAAGTAAAGAAAAACTTAGAATGGGTTCAGCACTATCGTATTGATCATTGTGTTTAGCACGAAGATAAGTTTTGTAATGAACTTCGTTGAATTTAATTAATTATTTTTGTAGAGATAAAATCAAACCACCATTGGTGGTAATTCCAGTACACACCGGCCCCGATTCCTGCTGTGCGGACACCTCCTAATTTTACTTTAAGTTATACCTGTCATTTTCTTATCCGCCGAAAAGGAAAGGGACGGGCAATCGACAAGCATAAAATTTATTTCCTATTATATGGGACTTAAGCATAGCTAGGAGTGAGTGTACATAATATAATATACTGTACACTTCTGTCTACCCCTTTAGGGGGATAGGCGTGATGCTATGAATTGCTATGTTATGTTGTTGTTATTCTCTTACTAGGTTTTCGATATAAAGTGACGATATGGAAAAATATACAAAAATGTGGACCTGAATTCAACATAATTTTTCTTTCTAAATATACTCGTTTTTAAATTTCGAAGGTAAGTATATTTTATCCACGAGCGTAATTTACATTAAATTAAATTATTCAAGAGGATAAACATTTCTTTTAAACAATTAATCTTCTCAATTTAACTTTGGGTTTCTAAATCTGCTAATTCAAGTGCTATGTAATCATTCTGCAACATCATTTTAAAACGATCGATTAAACATTACTTTTAAGTGCTTATATACATCATCATCATCTCCCAAGCATTATCCCGTTTTTCACAGGGTCCGCTTACCTAACCTAAATATTTGACAGGTCCGGTTTTTTACAGAAGCGACTGTCTGTCTGATCAATGGGCGCACTTGGTCGCGATCGACCGAGCACCGCCTTGACGGGGACCTGTGGTCGGTGGTCGGGGGACCGCCGTCCACAACATAGGTCTCGTGCTGTAGGGCTCCCCAAGTGTTTCGGGCAGCCCTCGGTGGAGGGGGAGGCGCTTGACGCGCTCCCATGGGCGCTGGGCCCTAAAGGGCATCCGCCGGCGGGGACGCGGTTGTGTGCAATTGCGGGTTACGCCAGGGCACACTCCGGCACTTCATGCAAACTGTGTTGTTTAAAAGAAACAGTGACGTACTTCCTAACTACTCTAGGCAATTCCCTAACGACTTAATTTTACCAAAAATGAGAACAGGCTTGTATAGAGATAGCTGCTACCCTATGGCAATTTATAAGTCATGTCTTTCTGTCAAAATACGAACAATGTCATGTGACATGCATTTTAGGGGAAGAAACAAACTTACCTATTGATTTCGATGATATTGTTTTTTTAAGTTTACGCGGTTATTATCATAAATTAAAATACATAATAACGGGTTCTTACGCGTTTAAAGCAGGGATGTGAGACTCCCGAAACACAGTGACACAACAGACAAAAAAAAAGAGAGAGACAGAGTGTCTAAATATCGGGAGTTTCATAGCCCTGCTTTAAACGCGGTAAAAACCCCTTATTATGTGTTTTAATTTTGATGATATTTATTGAATCTATCGATAATTTTATCACGTTGCACATATTAGAGTACTTTAAATAGGCGAGCATGCGTGAAATCTTTGATGAGAGTGGAAGAATCGAAAATGTGTCAGGATCGTAGTAAGTGGAATTCCCTGGGCTCTGCCTACCCTAAACGGGATATAATCGCGAACTTATGTTTATGTTATTGTTCCAGCGTGCGGTGATGCGGCGTGATGTATAACGACACGGAGGGGACGGCGGACGGCACTCCCGCGCACCTGCACCTCGCGCTGCTGCTCGCTCTCTACGTCCTCGTCTCCTTTATTGGGATCATTGGTGAGACATACACTATTTTATGAACACGCTCTACATTATGTTTTGGCGGCGAGGGTTTAAATTGGTCGTTCTGTTGAATACTACACTACTATATAGTTACTATTTAAAAAGCTTCCTTCTCTCTTTTAAACTTTTATTTTGTTGTGCCCGAAAGGGTCTGTGATATGATACACATATGTAACTTGTACAACTTCAAACTTGTACACCATCATAGTGTGCAAATAAAGAATATTAAATACTATTAAGAAAGAAAGAAATATTTTTTATTTTCGGACGCCACAGACACAGACAGGCATTACGTTTAACACAGGACAAAATCCACATCGAAATAAGGATGTAACACGGAGGGAGGGTCACTCCTGCGCACCTACATCTCGTACGCAGTACCTATTATCTAATCAGTGACGTTGCGCTGCTCGCTCTATCATCATCATCATCAATTTAAGAACCACGCTCTTGTCAGAGTAGCATTTTTCTCCATGCTACTTTTTTAGGGAAAAATAGAGCAGTGATTTCCCTCTTGCCTTCAGCCCCGCAGTACTCTGTCTGACGCAAGTGGGATGGCGCCCAGAGTAGTCTATATTCAATCACAAACTCAGATGACTCCGTGCTTGGAAGGCACGTTAAGTATTTAAAAGCCCATCCACCTCCACCAGCCCGCATTGGATGCTCTGTGCCTCCTGCGCACCGTGCCGGTTGTTTAATAGAGGCGTTCGTATGAGACGAGCATAGACACGTATGCGTATAATAAGCTGTTTATGTTTTGTTTACATTCAAAATTTAGGTGTATTTATGCCAACAATTTTCTCTCAGGCAATGTAAGCCTAATGGCTGCGCTGGCGTCGGCGGGAGCGTCACGCCTGCGCACGCCTCAGCTGCTAAGCGCATGCGCGGCGGATCTGCTGGTCTGCGCGGCCAGTGCGCCGCTCGCCGCTACCAGAGCCGCCAGGATACATCATCTGCCCTGCACTGTTACATTCTATATTGAGGTGAGATTTATAAAAAAAAAACGCCATTCTTCTTCTCTTTTATCTCCTTTTCTTATCGTCTTCTTAGACTAAATATGTATAAAAATACAAGGTGTGTGATACCGTACCGAACAGATTGGGGATTCAGCTCATGATTCTGAGTTAATATCAAGTGGAATTTCCCGCCACAAAATGCAGGATTCCTTTTGTGTCTTTTTTTAAATTATTTTCAATTCCACTTGAGTCATGAGCTGAATAATCCCCCTCAGTATTCGTAATGTTTTGTGGCAGTCGTTCCCGGTAGCAGCCAGCACGTTGTCCCTGGTGGCAATGGCGGCGGACCGGTCGGGCGCAGTGCGCAGGAGCCGCAACTCTTCACTCTGCGCGCGGCCTGTGATTGCTGTCGCTTTCGTATGGACCACTGCTTTCTTGTTGGGTCAGTATTTATTGATATCGCGTAGTTTTCAGGATTTTTTTCGTTCACTGTGTATGAACCACATATGAGGCAAAAAAGTTGACACTCATCGTGCATGACCCATATGTGGGGCACATTTTTTCTTGCCGTAGTGTGTCTATGTACATAAATTCCAATGTGTTTCTCGAAAAATAACAATTGACGTGAGAGGTTAATATCTAATTTTCAGTTACACAGTGAACTTTTTAAAGCGAGAAGTAGCGATGATATACATTATAATACAGATTATACAAACACAATCACACACACACCCACGCAATCCCTGTCTAACCTGAATTTTGACCTTTAAGCTACATGCCACTGGAAAGTAGAAGCTACACTAAAGTTCGTAATGAATACCACTTTTATCAGGTAACCATAGTACCTAGATGAGTGTTAGATAGGACACACACAATTTATTCATATTGTCTACTTACGACAAAAACACATTACAAAAACACTCTTTTGACTTTTGCTGCTCTCGATTGCGGTTAGCAATGGACCGGACATTCTCTATGGACAAGTGTTTTTCTGTACTCGACTTTGGCAATAATGGTTGTCTACTCTATGACGACCGGCTGCCATAAACCTGAAGAATAATGTTGAAGTTGAACTCTTTTATGACTAAAGTCAAGTAAAATGCAAAACAGTCCTTATTTATTGTTATTGGATACGGAACTATAACTTTAACGGGTGTAGAATAGTTTTAAAGAATAGCGTCAGTATGAAAGTTGTCTTACTCCGTTACAGGGGCAGCGGCAGTGACAGCAATATGTGTGACGTGGCCGCCCCTGGCCGCGGCTCACGCTGTCGTCACATACTGCTTCCCAGTGCTCGCCGTCGCCCGGTGTCACTGGACCGTCCGCGTCAAACTGACCGCGTTGTCACTGACCGCGCGCGCGGCCCACGGCGAGCTGCCCCTACCCGTCCCGCTCATGCGCAGACCCACACACGTCATCATCGTCGCCGGCGTAGGAGCCCGAGAACGCCGCGACGCCGTCGACGTCGGCGACGTCAGATCAAAGAAGAAACTCCAGCCGAGCCTCCTAGGCCCGCAACCACAGATGTCCACGTTACGCTCGCGGCGCCGCCTCGGCAACGTCCTAATGTGCATCGCCGGCATCTTCGCCGTGTGTTGGTGCCCGCACGCGGCTATAGTGATCGCCGGCGCGTTCGGGCTCCACGTCCCGGTGATGTTGGCTCAGTACGCGCTGCTGCTCGGGCATGCGCACTCGGCGCTGAACGCGGCCGCTTACTGGGTGCTGAACCGGCACGCGCTGACGGCGGCGTGCGCGGCGTGGCGCATCCCGCAGCTGCGCGTACGCGAGGAGCGGCCCTCATCCACCAACGAGGCGGCGCTCGGCGCCTTCCACCCGCGGCTCGCGCGCCCCGCGCCCTCCCCGCGCCCGCCCCCCTCCAGCTTCCTATATTGATGTCCGTCTATCTTCTAAGCTCTGTCGATCTGTGATTCCTGTCTCTCAGTGCCTCGTAGTCTACGCGAGCCCCAGCAGGAGCCCGCTCGTTTCGTCGTTATAAACGTGGTTGTTTGAGATTTTATGGAGAATAATATCCGTGAAGCAATAAAGTGTATGAAACACTTACTGTCGTTTTATTGCTGTCGTCAACGGCGACGTAAACGAACATGATGTTGTCAGTCCTTGCATGATGATGTAATATGATGCTTTGAGATTTATGGTAAGTATATCCCTTGTTTCTTGAACCTTGCAGATAAGTGTACTCTCTATCAGTTGATTGAGGGCAGACTTTTGCTCTGCAGTGGGACGCATACGAGCTATTTATGAATGTACGTAACGATATAAGTACCTACACGTAAAAACGAGACAAAACTTTCACAAACACTGTTTCACAAAATCAAACAAACGACAAAAGTCAAACCCTCAAAAGTCTGTACTTTGTGCTGCTAACAAACCCATGTTTGTGGTCTACAACCACAGACGATGTTTTTAACGATTTACATTGTGAAGCAGCTTGTATACTGATTCTACTTGTATACTATGATACTGAAAAATCGTAGCGAATCGTAGGTACTGTCACGAGTACTAATATGTATACACTTTGAAACCATGTCACATTAACTTTTTTGACAAATTAAACCGTAAGTCTCATTAAATGTCAAATATGATAGTGCGACAGGGTTCTAAAGTGGATACATGATATTGCTCATGACTGTACATAATATCGTAGTAGGTACGTATACGAGAGCAGCGTTACCGACTTAACACTGAAAGTTAGCAATTTGAGTTGGCAGTGGGCTGGCCAAAGTCTTTTCGCAACATGACTCCTTCTAGTGCCTTAGTTCTCCATTGTCCGAAGTTTAATATCCACTCAATTCAGGTAAGTACAATGTCAACATTAAAACGTTCAAGTAGTTACATTATCGGTCCGTACATTATCTGACCTTCTACATTACAATAGCGACTATCTTTTTCTTCTTACTCCAACATCATAACACAGATAACATAAAGGTAAAAAAAATAATTTAAAGAACTACATAGCCAAAAAAGTGCTGGAAAGAGTTGAAGAAAAGAGAACCGTATTGAAGACTATAGAGAACCGGAGAGGAAATATGATTGTCCACCTGATACGACACGATTCATTTATAACAAACATTATAGAAGGAAAAATTGAAGGGAAGAGAGGAAGGAAGGACCTAGGATAACATTTATGAAACAAATAAAAGAGAAGGTGCAGGTCGTGTCGTATCGGAAGGTGAAGGTTTTGGCGGGAAGAAGAGAGGAATGGCGATTACTCCACCGACAAGAGCGCAGCTCTTAAATAGAGAGAGAGAGATATAGCCTAAAGCCGAAGAAGCCCACTAACATATTAATCTCTCAGTAAAATAGTTGAGAAGGGTCGTAACAAGTACCTACATTTGTATGATGTCTGTGAATAACGAGTGTTTGTCTTACCTTCAGGCTTAGTAATGTAAGGATAATGGTCCGTTACGGTCGCAGTTGACGTCATCAGGATCCGCCTACGGGTACATTTACCCTATACTGCTAGCGATTAAGAGATAGTCAACTGTTTTATGTTATCAGCCAACAACCGTATTTTCGTTGGATTTTCTTTTTCTGACATCATCACTAATGTAAGAGCCACGCTCTTGTCTGTGTAGTAAAAACATTCTCCATACTGATTTTTTAGGGAAAAATAGGGCAGTGGTTTCCCTCTTGCCTTCTGCCCCGCAGTACTCTGTCTGACGCCAGCCCAACACAGGTTAGGCCACATACCTCCGTAAATGCATTTCTCGGGAATGTGGGTTTCCTCACGATTTTTTCCTTCACCGCTGAAAACGTGGAACAATACGATACGATATACGAACAATTCGAAAACAAATTCGAAAATCATTGGTTTAGGCCTGTGCTGGATTCGAACCTGCAACCTCAAAGTGAGAAACAAGTGTTCTACCAACTAACTAGGCTACCACGGGTCACAACCCAACGAATTAAAAATTACAATATTCCTCGCTTATCGCTTCTAATGAAACCACCTTTTTAATGGTCGTGTTATAGGATTACAATTACATGAATGTGTAAGTAAAATCTACAAGTTTATCTTTCATTATCATCAATCAAGCCTGCATCTGCGATTACTTACTTATGTACAGTCATGAGCAATATAATGTACCCACTTTAGGACTCTGCCGCACTAACATATTTGACATTTAGTGAGACTTACAGTTCAGTTTGTCAAAAAAGTTAATGTGACATGGTACCAAAGTGTATACATATTAATTCTCGTGACCGTAAGTACGTAGTCGTTATATGAGTCATGTCAGTGGCTTTTGGTGGCTCTTTAATAACGGTTAATGTGGTTGGTGCTCCTCATAACCCACACGATAGAGTAAGAAATCTGCATCATCCCAGCGCTGGGAACAGACCTCCTCCACCAAATCTCCCATATGACTCCCATAATACAGATTCACTCTAGTTTGGGAGTTTTAACCTTTTTCCTACCTACCCGCCTTTTTCCTGGAACTGAGTTTCAGAGTATCTATGGGTGCTTTCACAAAAAACAGGCCATTTTTGGAAGTAATTATATATAGATATATAATAGCTATATTAACATTGATATTATAATCCAGTGAATATTTGAATTGTGTTTTCTAATGGAAATATTCCCGGTATCTAACAACAGTGCCTCTCGCCTGGCTAACTGTCGTATCTACAATATTTTACGGAACTGATTTGTGCCATTTGTAATTGGCAATACGATACAAATCACTTTGGCAAACAAAATAAATAAGGACAACATTTGTCATGATACGGACGAGCAACCCTACTCTCTAGGTAATTAATTATCTTAAAGACTTTGCTAAGCGTTACATTTGTTTTATTGTTCGTTTTATCCCGTTGACGTTTTTCATTTACTCGGAAAATGGCTGCTGACAAATTGTACTTACTTGAAACAGACAGACAGTCAGACATTAAACTATCAAGATTTTTTTAGTTTTTCTTTTCATCCCTGATCGACGAAGTATTTTTTTTTTGACGTGACTTATTGTAGATTAACTACATGGCCGGACAAATGGGGAGCGCTGAAGGCTCTCACCCGGTACAACGTTTAAGACAACAGCCTGAGGGTGGCCAGTTGGGCGCGAACCAATAGACGAAGTAAGAAAGTAAGTTCTTTTTCGAAAAACTTGCGAAAAATGCAAAGAGGTAGGGAAGGAAAGACATGTACCCAGCAGAAGGATCTTCTGGACTAAATTGGATTATATTAGAAAAACACCACCACCACCACCATTAGGGTTTGAATCACCTGATTGTCCGAAAAAGTAAGATTCCGTGCTTCGGAGGGCACGTTAAGCCGTTGGTCCCGGCGATTAGCCGTAAAAAACACCTCCACCAACCCGCAGTGGAGCAGCGTGGTGGAGTATGCTCCATACCCCCTCCGGTTGATTGAGAGGAGGCCTGTGCCCAGCAGTGGGATGTATATAGGCTGTTTATGTATGTATGTATTAGAAAAACCTGTCTTTTTTATTTAGCTACATAAGATTCCAAAAATAGAATCTCTAACAATCGCTTTGATCAAGCGCGCAACGTGTTAAGGCTGAGCAGAAGAAGCGGCACAAGAAACTTTTTTACTCTGAATCCTGTGATTTTTCTCGGCCGTTTACATTATGCGGTAAGCGGTTAAGTACACCGAAGATTGAGGGTAACCGCAACATGATGTACGCAATATATTACCCTGATAAGGGCAAGGGGTTCACTAAATTTTGCAAACCAAACAGGATGATTTACTGTGGAAACAAGAAACAATTTATTTACACCTGTACGTCTCACAAACTTATTTAGAATACAAATACTGCATAATACACAATACACTTTATTTAAAAAAGAAAACTAAACATTTACATTATTTTTGTCTTATCCATATTTTTATTCTTTTTACTGTAGTAACAAGATAATAAGGTAACAAAGTGTTTAGTGTGTGTGAATGTGTTTGTGTGTGTGTTCGCTGGTGCACAGGGTGCGAGCCAGCTCCAACAGCGTCCTGATGATGATACAATACAATACAAATACACTTTATTGCACCAAAATAAAAAGAAATAATCACAAAAAGTCTCTTAACTAAGTACATGGCAAATGGCGGCCTTATCGCTTAAAGCGATTTCTTCCAGACAACCATAAGGTGAGGAAAAATGTAAAAAAAATGGAAAAATGTACAACTTACCAATAAATACATGCAAATAAATATATAACATACTTACAAATATAATATATACCTAACCTATATACTTAACCTAACATACGAGTATAGTATATACCTACTTATATAAATAGTACACACAAAATAGTAGATGATTGCATCCAGACTAGACTGCCCTTTTCTTCGGCATTGCTGTGAGAGACATCTCTCTGTGCCAGTGCCAGAACCCTAGGGGGTTCTAAATATTAATTAATTTTTGATTTTAATAAGTTTCATTTTAATAAATATGATTTTAATTTTAAGTAAATTTCGTTTTGATTTTAATAATTTTTAACTTAAAATTTTTGATTGTAATAACTATTAATTTTAAAGTGACATAATTACATCTTACAATATGGGTACCTACCCGAAATAAATGCATTTTTTTTGTTAAGGACTACAATAACATAATATACTACAGTACATACTACTATATTACTCCAGTAAGTATATCACAATATATTATATATACTACAGTATATTATGTTACTGTAGTACTTAACACGTTGCGAGTGTCAACGAAGCTTCAAACAAAGCGTGAACCCTCTCTGCTGCGCTGCTTGTATGTAAAGACGGCACGGCGGTATCTACTGACGGCAAATGCTAATTCTGGAAGATTTCTAAATACTTAATAATACAATGAGAAAAATAGGAAAAAAATAGAAAACTCGAATAGGTGTGGGTACATTGTTTTAAGTTTACGCGGTTAATATCGGGAGTCTCATATCCCTGGTAAGAACCCGTTATTATGTGTTTTAATTAGGTGTGGGTACTTGCTTCATCTTGCGATAGATACTTCTGACTACCTTAACAGTAAGAAAACCGAATGCTGAGGAGGATGATTTAGCTCATGATTCTGAGTTAATATCAAGTGGAATTTTCCGACGATAAATTCATGTTTTTCTTTTAAATTAAGTACATATTTACAATTTCGTACGTCTTTTGCGATGAATAATTTAATTTACAATTAACTCAGAAACTCATGAGCTGAATCACACCCTACAATATTAAAATATAATAGAATAGAAATCGTTTATTAAAAAAGGACGCCACATACAAAGACAAGACAATAACATCACAGTTTTTTTTTTACAAAACATTTACAAAAAGCATAGGAGGATGTTCATTAGAATGATCATAAGGTGGTGGTGGGCGTCCTGAGATAAAAGGGCGTCACTCAGCACAAGTCGCGGCGTGAACCACGACGGTGGTATTATGTGGACCCTGTTGGGTGAGGCACGAAAGTCGTGTTTCATAAATATGCGCTACGGTGTCACTAAAACCCTCTCTAATAAGAGAATATTATATCAATTAGTTCGTTATATTAACATATTTAACGCTGTAATAATGATAGTACTTTTCAAAGGGGTATTATAACACGCCACGGTCACGCCGTCAACTTAAACTCATCAAGATGTTTGGTAAGCCGATCCCTTGGGAGGAGCAAGTCAAATATCTCGGCGTAGTCCTGGATAGACGTCTTACTTTCAAGGCCCATATCAAACGTGTGCGCGATCGCGCCGCGTTTGTAATGGGCCGTCTTCATTGCCTCCTTAACAAGCGTAGTAAATTGTCCCTTAGGAATAAGGTGAAAAAACAAGTCACGTCAAAAAAAAAATATTATAATGATAATATATAATATAAGTAGGTAATATAAACGTTTTCTCGGAATACTCAGTCAGCTAGTCTGAGCTGGCATCGAGTGAGCGAGTAATCCCCATAGAGCGAGCTTAGCAACGCGTCGCGTCGCTCTTGCAAATAGTCATGCAATATAATACCTACTTTAAACGGCTTCCGTAGTCCAGTAGTTGAGCGTTGGGCTCACGATCCGGAAGTCCCGGGTTCGAATCCCGGTCAAAAATCCCTTTGTTACCCCTAGTTTGGTTAGGCCATTACAGGCCGATCACCTGATTGTCGCGGCGCAAATTATATTGAGCGCTTTGACCAATAGACGTTTGACGTCCAAGCGCTCGATATAATTCGCGCCGCGTGCGACGCGGTTGTTATGCAGACCCGGCTGCCCAATACAGGTTAGGTCATATGTACCTATTTACCTTATCATTTAGGAAGTTTCGTCTTGGCTGGATGACTGAAGCTAATTAACGATAAAACCTCATTGTTCTCTGCGTTGTTGTTGATTGTGTTTCTACTGTGTATGTCAGAAAAGGACCTCTAATCTTTATCTCTGCTAGGTGAAATAAAGAGAGAGCCAGGGAGAAAATAAAGAAACACTTGTTAATTTAGGACACTACAAACACGAATCACATATACATTACAATAACATCATATCACATGACAAATAACACACATATGAAATTATTTCTGTCAGAGAATTAGCCTGGCGATTCAGAGGGGTAATGCTGCCAGCCTGTTGGGCGCCTTGCCTCGATGTGACGCATTGGAGGAGGTGTTTTATTTATAAGATGTGTTTGTTTTGTTTTTAATTGTTTGAATAAATAAACTTACTTACTATATAGATAGTACTAATGGCTAAATAAAAAAGGCTAATAATAATAAGAATAAAAAACAACATTTATTCAAACAATGCACGCATACATAACAACAAACAAACAACAGAAATTACAACAGAACATTTGATAGAAAGCTAAACACATTTATTAATAGGTCTTTTATGAATTTTTCGTCTTCTAAGAAATAAAAGAAATTACGGTTTGCATGAACACACGTTTGTATAGCAATGTCGATGCCGCTAACGGCTATTGCTCTAAAGATACTGTTGCTACCACGCACTCTACTCTTTTAAGAAATAGACGTTTGTATTTTATTCTTCAGAAGTTCTAGTATAGAATCTGTAGTTACTAAAATAACATCTGGTGTAATCTCGTGAATATGAGTGGTGCGAACAGTAATCCCTTCAGCTCGAGAGTAAGCTGTGGTAACTCACACATTATTTAGTTTAGTTCTTTGTTGGAGCCACAGTTTTATTGTGATATTTTTTCTCTGAAGAAATAAACTTAGGATTAAGAAATGAGAAAAGTCGGGTTGCGACTGAGTTGATGTCAAATGGAATTTCCTGTCGGGAAATTCATGAAAATTTCATACTTTTGCGACAGAAAATTCCCCTTCATATCAACTCAGAATCAAACAAAGTTTTTCGTTACGATGTCACTAACACCCTGTATACTTACGTACATAGTATTTATCCCCTTGAAAGTTCCATTAGTATTTCGAAGTCACACCTATCCCTACGGGTAGACAGCGCCGAAAGTCGTTAGGAAACTTACAACGACTTTTAATAACTTTAAAACATGGCCGGCGTACGCTTTTAGTCGGTTTTAACGACATGCAAGGAAGGTTAAGCAGCATTAAATAAGTATATTTGTTTTGTAATTTGGTTTACTTTTCAAAAAACTTGGGAGCAATAAAAAAATAGAACACACTCGGCTGCTTGTCTTCCAGGGCAAGCCGAAATTGTGCCCTCTCTTTCGTGATGGATTATACATCCTATTATCAGCCTGTACATGCTGATCACCTGGTGGTCCGAAAGAAAAATGATTCGGAAGACACGTTAAGCTGTTGCATTGGTCCCGGTTGATAGAAAGAATTAAAAAAAAAAGGAAAGAAGGAGAGAGAGAGAGTGAGAAAAACCACAGTAATAAATATGAAACAAAACACGCCATATCACCCCTGACACCAGGGTTGCTGAGGTTGGTAATCCACCTCACAACCCACACGATAGAAGAAGACCGAGTACATTTACGACAACAGACCAGTGCCCTGTGAGCTCGAAACTTGGTTCTGGGCGTCGTCTGATATGATTATATTTGAAAGAATTCATTGACCCTAGTGGGTCGATGGCGGCAAGCCCTGAATGAGGGGTAACCGTGGACCAGGGGGTACGACCCCGCCAGTGTGATCGATACCGATACTGATCGGGGTTCTGAACTAAGAACTTCGAATATATCAAAAGGTTTTGGATTACTTGTGGCTCTACATCACAGGGTTGGTATGTTATGGACTAAGGACGTATGTTTATGCATGTATGTATGCTTAATTCAAAGTTTTGTATCCATTCGCAACTTTGTACTGGAACATACAAACCAACTTCGTAACAACGGGTAAATAAACGGCTTTAGGAAGTCGTAAAATATATTTATTACAATTTACTCTTGGTATTTTAAAGAGTTTTACATTCATATTTTAAAGAGTTTTTTTTTAATCAATTGGGATATACTATATACATAAAATAAATATGCGAAAAGACGGCCTTATTGTTAAAAGCGATCTCTTCCAGACAACCTTCGGCAGAGGATATACAGGGTGTTAGTGACATCGTTACGAATACTGAAGGGGATGATTCAGAAGATACTTTTGCATCGAAAAATTCCACTTGACATCCACTCAGAATCATGGTCTGAGTCATCCCTCAAAGTATTCGTTAGATGTCACTAACACCCTGTATTATAAATGAAAAGGCTGTAGAGTAATGCAAATATATGGATGGATATTAATTACATAATCTTATTTACAGAATCTTTTTACGATGCGATGTTTTTTTTATTCTATGCCACCTATTTATTTACAGAAGGTACATACAGCATTACAGTGTAACCTAATATGCTGCATGACGAGAAAAAAAAGTAATATAAGTACATAAAAAAAATAAGAAAAAGAAAAATACTGAAAAATAAGATGATAATGGTGATGTTTCTTACAAATAGTGGACTATCTTAGGTTAGTTGGAAGGAGTTCATATAAGAAGCATAGGCGTACATGTGTTAATTTCCTTTGTATTTTAAAGAAATAAAAAGTAAAACAAATGACAATGTACATGAAATAATTACAAAAAATAAATTAAAAAAAGTAAACTGATACAACAAAAACAATAGGAAAAAAGTAAAAGCAATATTGCAATGATGATGGCCATTTTAACCCCCCTGTTGGCCGGACCTTGTTGGCTTTTAGTTATAAGATTTTTATTTTTCTGTATTATGGGGCTTTAATGCAATAAATCATTTTTATTTTATTTATTTTTGTCTTTTTAGGTTAGGTTAACGCTATGGAGATGACCTTTGTCAGGTGTCCGGTTTCTGAACAAACCTTTTACCATACCCTTTTTGTTTACAGAAATATAATTAAAACGTAATACGCATGCTCAGATAAACGTATAAAGTTTCACGTAAGGCTTAACGAAGCAACTTTTGCATCGAAATAATATTTTTCGTTCTAATTTCACATCTACATAAGTACATATTTAAACTCACGCCTATTTCCCTCCGGGGTAAGCAAAGAGTATGGAATTCCATTTGCTTCGATCTTGACACACTTCCCTTGCTTTCTCCACATTCATCAATAGTTTGATACTCGCACACCCGTTCAGAGTAGATCGTACTGAACTTTTTTCAAGGACATCTCCAATACACCGTTCGTTCTAATTTCACTTGAAAATGTATACTTTCTTTTATTTTTTGATTACTTAAATTATTTTAATGTTAGATTTTTCCGGGCTTCTACAGATACCTAGAAGAAAGGCTTTTATGGAAACATGGTTTTTTATTCATCTTTCTGTAATAAAATCTGGAAAATTAACATAAAGTGCACTTATATACTAACATTAAAAAGTAAATTTAAAAAAATTCTTATGATTGCCTACTTAGAGTGTGACAATTTATTAAATTTAAAAAAAAGACATATTTCTGAAGTGAATGAATGATGAGTGAATTACAAGTAGGTAGGTATAATAGGTGTATCTCTCAGCGACGGCATAAAATTGAGTTTTTGCTCAGGGCGCAATCAAGCGTAAACGGTTGTGAAAGTACTCTCGATTCGTGATTAAATTGCCGAAAGTGTCGCCGAATTTGGTCGCTGTTATCACAGCTCCGACAGCCGTGATCGTCTAGTGGTTAGGACCCTACGTTGTGGCCGTAGTAACCCAGGTTCGAATCCTGGTCACGGCAGTGATACACTGTCGCGGCGGAGCGCATCTTTTTGCTTACTTATTTGAAATTGTTGACCTGCCTTATATGACTCAAAAATGACATCCGAAGGTGATTTATATTTTATGTCATTATCATAAAAGTGTTTTTGTTAACTAAACGTCGCAAGCTAGTTTTAATCCATGTAAAAAATTGAGATCTTTACTCGGAATCAAAAAGAAAGAGGTTTTGATGAAGAAAATCAGAATGAGGCTTTGCAAAACAGCGCTTTCGTTTTCACTGTTAGGCTGCTAGAGGTCCGTGTTGCTCTATGCTATAAGGCGACTATACAGGGTGTTAGTGATATCGTAACGAATATTCAGAGGGATGATTCAGACCATGATTCTGAGTTAATAACCAAAGTTCGTGATTTTTTTAGATTTTGAAATGTTTTTCAATTCTATACTTTTGCGATGGGAAATTCCACTTGATATTAACTCAGAATCATGGTCTGAACCATCCCTCTCAGTATTCGTTACGATGTCACTCACTTACACCCCATCCAAGTACATACAGGTAGCCATACAAGTACGTATGGGCATTAGTGACACCGTAACGAATACTGAGGGGGATGATTCAGACCACGATTCTGAGTTGATATCAAATGGAATTTGCTGTCGGAAAATTCTTGAAAATTTTATTGTTTTTTTTATTATTTTCCGTTCCATCATTTGCGACGGAAAATTTCACTTGATATCAACTCAGAATCATGGTCTGAATCATCCTTCAAAGTTTTCGTTACGATATCACTAATACCCTGCAAAGACAATTTACGCACTTGCTTTGTTACAATGATAAGCTTTTGTTTATCGAAGCACGCATCAAATTAATTAACGCAGCAAGTAAAACACGATTAAGCCACCAATCTTTCAGAAAGCTTGTAATTATTTTACACCGCGGAATGGATATTAAACAATTTTATATATATTAAACACGTTTTTCCTCATAATTAAGCTCATAAAAGATAAACATTCTAATAAAATGAGTCTGCTTTTCTTTAACAATTTATTACAGAAAGAACGTTTTCTAATTTAATATTAAATATTAAGTTTTTTTGTGTTAAAATTCTATGTTGCCAGTTTTATTATGTTTTTTTTGTATTAAAATAATACCGTCTCAGTTTCACTTCCTGTTACTATAATTACTTCATTATTTAGTCTTTAATTATACGGGCGTTAGGCGTCACACACAGATGCGCGTGTACGATAACGTCAATGTGTAGTGTCTGTGTACAACGAGGTGTTTTGTATGAAGTGTCCGGGGTGTGGTAGTAGGTTTTTTTTATTTTTTTTTTTATTTAACCAAAAAAAATGTACATATAAATGGAATAATGCAGACATACCAATAAACCGTCTTGGGTTTGTCCTGGCATGCCAT
The DNA here is from genome assembly GCF_024362695.1 of Pectinophora gossypiella. Taxonomy (NCBI): domain Eukaryota; kingdom Metazoa; phylum Arthropoda; class Insecta; order Lepidoptera; family Gelechiidae; genus Pectinophora; species Pectinophora gossypiella. The sequence goes on from NC_065405.1 coordinate 2,578,184, forward strand.
CGCTTCATTATATCTTGTTTTAGAAATTGGTTTACTTACTATTTTTAAACAGTGATGTGTTTTATTTCAACAGTTTTTCTTTAACTTTATTTCCATTGTTATTAATTATATGTGTGCGTCAAGCTAGCGGCCTCAAAAAAAAAATGGGCACGAAAAAATAATTTGACCATACCAAAAAATAGTACTCTTGTTGAAAAAAATAGTACCTGTTGTAAAAAAAATAGTACCATCACGGTTCTGGATTTATAGCCATGTTTTATTGCACTTGCTAGCTTGACGGTGAGCGAAATTTGGCGAGAGTTAACGACAAGGTCTTTCGCTTTGATTTAAACGCCAAAAAATAGTACCGAAATAGTACTCACCCCCTGCAAAATACCGAAAGTAGTACTTCAACGGTTCCAAAGTTATAAAGGCAGTTCTTTGATCCCGCTAGCTTGACGTTTTGAAAATACCTATTATCTGGGGAACGCTTGCATACTTCAGTTTGTAACTAATGTCAATAAACTCGTATGAAATAGTACTCCCTACCATCATAATTTGGACCTGATTCTCTTTGTAGAAATATGTCAAAAAGTCATTATAACCTATGTCATACATTTATCAAGACAAGTACAGTCGCGAACAAAATTATTACACATGCTCAAGAATGTTGTCAGATTTTAGTATTTTTCCCCATTTTTGGGTAAAAATTGGTGAAGTGCCAGGGTTGTCAGATGAAAGTAATATCATTGTTGAAACTCTTTGAGTTATTCTACAAATACTGCAAATTGTTTATTAACAAACACTTCGATCCGTAACAAATTCAACATGAAGGTATGAATTATAAAATAAAACAGCAGATTAAAAATGTATTATGATGTATTAAAATCACAGATTGTTTTCGATAAGAACTAGACCCATGCAGCCTTTTCTATTAAAATTAGTACATACGGGTGTATGCAATAGGAATTTTTTGTAATAGCAGCACTCTGAAGTGCACAGAAATGGTAGGGTAGACCTCTAAAATGGCAATACTTACTAATAAATTGTGAGGTTATGTAATTGTCTACGTGACTGTATCAACAACAAATGTATGGCATAGGTTATGATGATTTTTTAACATTTCTACAAAGAGAATCTGATCAAAATTATGATGGTAGGGAGTACTATTTCATACGAGTTTATTGACATTAGTTACATACTGAAGTATGCAAGCGTTCCCCAGATAATAGGTATTTTCAAAACGTCAAGCTAGCGGGATCAAAGAACTGCCTTTATAACTTTGGAACCGTTGAAGTATTACTTTCGGTATTTTGCAGGGGGTGAGTACTATTTCGGTACTATTTTTTGGCGTTTAAATCAAAGCGAAAGACCTTGTCGTTAACTCTCGCCAAATTTCGCTCACCGTCAAGCTAGCAAGTGCAATAAAACATGGCTATAAATCCAGAACCGTGATGGTACTAATTTTTTTACAACAGGTACTATTTTTTTCAATAAGAGTACTATTTTTTGGTATGGTCAAATTATTTTTTCGTGTCCATTTTTTTTTTGAGGCCGCTAGCTTGACGCACACAATTATATTAGTTTTAAGACAACACATATGTCGTGTACATATGTATGTGTGCATGTAGATATGTGTTTGGTTAGACCTACGAGATTCTGAGGTATGATTTGTATATTATTTGCTATAAGTTCCATCTCAATAATAATAGTGTAAGTAGGCCTCTGTTAACTTCCAGTTCCACGTACGACCATAAAGATAATTCATCATCATCTCCCGTTCATTATCCCGTTTCTCACAGGGTCCGCTTACCTAACCTGAAGATTTGACAGGACCTGTTTTTTACAGAAGCGACTGCCTGTCTGACCTTCCAATCCGCGAAGGGAAAACCAGCCCATTATAGCTTAGGTCACATAACTCCTAAAAAGCATTTCTCGGGAATAATGGTTTCCTCACTAATAATGGTATCTTTTTAATTAAAAATATGAATAAGTTTAGGTTTGACCACCATTTTCACCTGGGGCCTGTTTAATAAAACTTACAATTGTAAATTACAATGACAATTTGATGTACATTGCGGAGTGTGTGATCACGAATATTTTGCAGTTTCATATTAGCTACGTAATGAATACCAAATTGTCGTTGTAATTTACAATTGTATGTTTTATTAAACAGGCCCCAGATGGTAAGTGAATATGTAATCTGTTACACTCGTTTTAACAATGGAAATGTTGAACTTTTAACCGACTTGAAATAAAAAGGAGGTTCACGTCCAACAGCGCACCCAGGCTTGTTATCTTTAATTTTTAAACCAGGTAAGAGCCGTCAACGCTCCCTACTTGGCCGACAGTTATTGTAATTTGCGACAACTCTAAAAAAAAGTTGTGTGGCACTCGGGGACTGCCGCGGTAAAGCTGTTACATACGCGATACATTCATTCACTGAAAATTTTCGTGTTTTTTTAATTATTTTCCGTTCCTTACTTTTGCGACGCGAAAAATTCCACTTGATATCAACGCAGAATCATGGTTGTTGTTGTTTACTCTTTATTGCTTTAAAATTAAAAAAAAAATACATATAATTTATCAACAAGTTTTAAGTTTTTTTTATCCTCAGTATTCTAAAGTACCATTCTACTATGTGCCAATACAGGGCTTCTGGTGCTGTTCTATCTATACATATACTTACCACCAATGTAATGCCAAGCTTACACCCTGGTTTGTTTACAATTGCTCTAATCGGATTTGGTACCATGTTCGCTTGAGAAACATCAAATTGCTTAATTGAAAGGGGATGTAGTGACGAGCGCTTGTGAATATTTTTGATGCGATTATTTTTGACGGGACGACGGTCCTAAGGCTCAAACTCCTTTCTGAACACAAACCCTTTGTTATGTTTGTTTGTTTTGTTTATCATGCCTGGAAATCTGGGTCGGAGGGGGATAAGTTATTTACAGCAACACCATTTTTTTGATTCGGTATTTAAGGGAAAAAAAGTTACGCTAATTCTAAAACCATTACGAGATTTCGTCTTAATTAGCTTATTTTTTCTATTTTTAGCTCTCAAATCAGTCGGATGGTGTTTAGTTTAGAGACCCCCCACACTAGCGGTTTTCGAGCGTCATAGTCGTGCCAGCGTCTGCGCGACGTCTACACGACATCGACGCCGCGGCGACGCGACGCCAACACTGGCCGGCTGCCGAACGCCGAGCGTGCGCGGAGCTGGCGTCGCGTCACCGCGGCGCGGTCGACGTCGCTTCGCCGCGGTGTACTTATTTGACCTTCATGTGACCTCTAAAAGTAGTCTGTTCACCCAAATTGTCGTTGCCAAATGCGGTTTATAATAAATAAAACTTAATAGAAAGAAGAAACATTTATTACTTCCGGACACCACAGACACAGACAGACAGGTACATTACATTCAACACAGGACAGAAACCACACGGAAATCAATACACAGAAAAAAATAAAAATCCAAAACAAAAAGAAAAACAAACCAAAATAGTAAAAATAATAATAATAAAAGTAAGTATCCTAAATGCAACGCACTGACGATGACGGCCCGATCATCTGCGGTGACGTCCGGAATAAAGGTATAAACAGCAAAGGTATAAACATCATTCAGCCTACTTTAGGAAATATTTTACAAAAATTGTAATCAATCAACAACTGGATGGAAAGCAAAAATATTCAAATTGGTTTTTTGAAATAGCATAACGTTTCTATTAAAATATAAAAAAAATACCTTACCAATTACGAATTAACACGTCAAAATACTCATACAGCCTATAATCTTCTAAACTGGATTGGAAGGTAAAAAAACATACATACACAGATAAATAAATAAATAAATTAATAGTTATAGTATTTACCCATAAATAACACATTAAATTGTAATGACAAGATAACAAATAAACCGGAAATAACAGGAAAAAGTGCTAAGCATAAATCATTGAAGACCTTGCACATTTTTTTTTCTTTTTTCTGCACAAGCCTTTTTGCGCATCACATAGTTTATTTATGCCATATTTTGTTTGTTTGTTTTGTTCATAAGCCATCTTCGGCCGCATCAGCGTCGTGCCGACTAGAGTCAGAAAGAAATCGGTCGGAGATCATCATCATTTATGTATGATATCGACATAACTACAGCACTATTTCGTGCACGAATTAACACTTACTCACACCTGAGTACAGCACAAGGGCCCGTGTAAGGCAAGGAAGGTGAACGTCAGCCCACACGTTTCTACACGCCTTGTTTGTTAGTTCGATTTCTGATCAGGGGGTTAAAAGGCCGTATTGAAACAATTCAACTAAGTAAGTAAATTGAAGTGTTTTAAGTGTTTTTTTTTTATTAATAAACTATTCTATTATTATTATAACTAAATTATTTACTTCCTCTACAAACGTTAACCTTATTCTTATTCATAATGGTTTCCAGTGGTCCAGTGGTTTGAGCGTTCGGCTCACGATCCTAGTTTCAAATCCCGGTGGGGATTTATCACGATGGTCCCGGTTACTACTTACTGATGCAAGTTAGTAGTCGTTACATGAGCCATGTCAGAGGCGTTTGGCGGCTCACTAGTAACCCTGACACCAGGGTTGATGGGGTTGGTAATCCACCTCACAACCCACACGATAGAAGATGAAGCTTTGTACAGCATGCTGCAGACGATCTCGTGACGCTCCTGGAAGTAGAAAGATGTAGCTCGGCCCGTATCGATTCCAACAAGCGATTATATCTCTCGAAATCCAAATTGAACTAACCTGATCTTAAAGACTGAGCTTATCATAATAGAAACAGAACAACTCTATTGACATAATCCGCTTAAAGGAAACTGTTGAGTTTGTGGAAATATTCTTCTTATTTCAAAAGGAGAAAGGTCATAGCCGAAACACACATGCTTAATGCACTCCTTGCATCAGCACCACAGTGTGATCTGTTTGTGAGTGAGTGGACGTATGTGTGTCTTGAGTGTCTGAGTTCCTGCGAAATGATGAATGAAGGGTGAAATATCTTTTGATATTGTTTACTGTTTGTGTGACGAGCTCGGTGGCGCAGCGGTAAAAGCGCTCGGTCTGCGATTGTTGAAGTTAAGCAACTTTCGCAAAGGCCAGTCATAGGATGGGTGACTACAAAAAAAAAGTTTTCATCTTGAGCTCCTCCGTGCTTCGGAAGGCACGTTAAGCCGTTAGTCCCGGCTGCATTAGCAGTCGTTAATAACCATCAATCTGCACTGGGCCCGCGTGATGGTTTAAGGCCCGATCTCCCTATCCATCCATAGGGAACGCCCGTGCCCCAGCAGTGGGGACGTTAATGGGCTGATGATGATGATGACTATTTGTTTAAGTACTTACTCAAAAGATAGTTAAGTTACCTTATTTCAAAGAGACAGACAAACATATTTGAAAAAAAAACCATCAGCATATGAGAAAATATTTATTAAACACGGTAACATTTGTTAAAGAAGTAAGATTAGACACGGATATGGAACGTGGAGAGGAAGTCAGGCGCCCTCACGACGACATGCTCGAAGTCCATGAAGGAGAGTCTCCCGTCTCCGTCCACATCAGCTTCATCCAGCACGCTGCAGACGATCTCATCACGCTCGTGGGGGTGTAGCTCGCCTCGTGTGAGCAAGCGAGTAGCTTCCAACAGGTCCTCGCGACCTATGTACATGTCGTCATCAAGGTCGTAGATTCTGAAGGCATACCTGGAATAGGAAAGCAAAAGATGGTAAGTTAACATCGTGAAAATAAGAGCCACCATAGTAACAAAAATAAAGTATGCAAATAAAGAATGTTGAATGAACCATTAAAACACTATAAGTAATTTATTTAGTACAACATAATTATCAAATCAAATAATCTTAAAATTACAAAAACAACAACACGAGCTAATTATAAATAGAAAACCTCCTCCAGCGCGCCACACTGAGGCAGAGCGCCCAAAACGCTGGCAGCATTTTCCCATTAAAAGAAATAAGCTCACGACTATAACCCAATTGGGAAAGTCAAAGGTACATCCATCGCAAGATGAACTGTACCCACGCGTCACCAAGATTTCTGTTAGACCCAGTGGCAGCCCAAAATATTTAGGTGGTGCAAGACCTCAAAGTGGCACCCCTCAGCCCTTTAAAATACAAAATTTTTCGATTCATTTACGGCCACCCGGTATGAGTTTTATGTGGCCGCAATCTATCTCGATGAAGTTTTCGTTTGCGGCCAGGGTGGAGCAGTCTTAGTTGATCCTCCCCCCCCCCCCCCCCATTTAAAAGAAAGAAAAAAAAACATTTATTACTTCGAGACACCACAGACACAGACACACAGTACATTACATTTAACACAGGACAGAAACCACACGGAAATCAATAAGTGCACAGACAATATATATATATATATCCAAAACAAACCAAAATCATAAAAACAATAACAATAAAACTAAGTATTCTAAATGCAACGCACTGACGGCCCGATCATCTGCGGTCGGTGCGGTGGCACACCTCGCACTGCCCTAGAGCCGCTACTGGTTAGACCAACGTGGTAGCTGGTGTCGCATCGCAGTCTATGATGGTCGAGCCAACTGTGCTAGTGGAAAGTGAACTTAAGATAAATGAATAACTCATTGGAACAAGTCCAGTACCGGGCTTCGAATTCGCGCTAGCGGTTAGAGAAGCGACTTGGTGATTCACAGCATCACGGTGATTTCCAAATTTACTTAACATAGTTTGACGTTCTATTGAACTTCCAATTAATTTGAATGTAAATAATATTGTTTCATGTTGTCTCTAAGTGAAATATTTCAGCAACAAACAAACATTTAAGCAAGAAAAAAGAAATCTACAACAACTTTTGCAGGACTCAACCATAATAATTAGCCATTTAAAAATGATTCCATGACGAAACTATAGAAAAATTTTCAAAAGAAAAGCCACCAAGTAACCTGAAGCTTTTCAACTGACATTACGAAGGCGGGTTATGTAATAAAATTACTTTGAAAACAGCGACAACTAACTTTTTTCTTTGAAACATAAATTGATTTACTTTAACTTTCCTAAACTTCCTTCACGCAATGAATTTTCTTTTCAGTTCTAAAATTTTGTTGGTATTTTTTGGCTAATGTAAAACATAATCTTCTGCACAACGCAAAGGCAGAAACATAACCCTTCTTTTTTCTCGGTTAATAATACATTACAATACGCATTCAATTGGCCCCATTCCTGCCAATACCTCCTAAATTTATTTTAAGTTATACCCGTCATTTTCTTATCCGCCGAAAAGGAAAGCGACGGATGATTAACAACTGTTGATTTTAAAACGAATAAGTGAATGCATGAATAACCCGGGCGAATAAAATAGCAAGCCGTTTGACGTGACATCTTAATTCTGTCGGGTTATCGGCTAATGTAAAATTTTGGGAGGGCTTCTTCAATTTCCGCATAAAATTGACGTGTGATCCGTAAATGTTATGCCTGGCGATTACGCGTTCCTTTCCTTTTCGGCGGATAAAAAAATGACAGGTATAACTTAAAATAAAATTAGATGGTGTGTACTGCGGGCTTAGCACCGTAAGCACGCGACTCTTTCTCGCCGCGATCTGTCGCGGCGACAGAAAGAGACAGATGATCTCTGGATCATCTGTCTCTTTTTGTGCAGTACTGTGAGAGAGAGACGGGTGACGTATGTCGAGGCGAGGAGTCGCGCGCTTACAGTGCTAAGCCCACTGGAATTAGCATACGCGAGTATAATAAATTGTTGAATTGTAGCGTTGACAGCGACTCCCCGAACGGCGCTTCCCGCTACGGTGAGTCTGTTTACGGCAAGTGGATTGAAATCACGTCTGTCATTTGCATGTACCATCTTTTGTATAAATCAAATATTTATTTGTTCTAAATCTATTAAATTGGGAACTAGGATAAACTCCTACCTGACTGTGTATTAATGCTAGTTTCGCGTGATTCTTAATATCAGTTGATGTTCAACGCTCACCAAAGTTCCGTACTATAAAAAATCCAGAATCCAATATAGTCGTGAACTTATGGTCATAAACTCATATTCCCCCTCGCAGGCTTGAATCTCCCGATTGTCCGAAAAAGTAAGATGATTCCGTGCTTCGGCACGCTAAGCCGTTGGTCCCGGGCTACTAGCCCAAACACCTCCACCAACCCGCAGTGGAGCAGTGTGGTGGAGTATGCTCTATACCCCCTCCGGTTGATTAAGGGGATGCCTGTGCCCAGCAGTGGGGCGTGTATAGACTGTTTAGGTATGCATGTTTTACGGAAGTATATGAATATTCTTAGCATAGAAATTATTGAAATTAAGTGCATTAGCACTTTCACAAATGCATTAAACTTCAGTAGCAATAAAATACCACACGTCAGAAAAGCAGTATTCTAATAGAAGTACCACTCTCTACGGCACTAAACATATGACTTTTATGTCCAATATAATGGAAATCCAATTCTGATGCAAATAGCACCCTGGAATATACCTCGTGTCCGTACCTGGATTTTAAACAATCTGCTAATATTTAAATGTCTAAATAATCGTTTACATGAAAAGGTGACAGAGACAGAGTTACTTCTTCTATCGTGTGGGTTGTGAGGTGAATTACCAACATGATCAACCATAGTGTCAGGGTTATTATTGAGCCGCTAAAGGCCCCTGACATGGCTCATGTAGCGATTACTCACTTACATCAGTAAGTAGTAACCGGGACCAACGGCTCAACGTGCCTTCCGAAGCACGGATCATCTCACTTTCGGACAATCAGGTGATCAGCCTGTAATGTCTGTCCCTTCCGGGATTCGAACCCGGGACCTCCGGATCGTGAGCCGAACGCTCAAACTACTGGACCACGGAGGCCGTTACAGAGTAACTGTCGCATAACGTTAAGTAAGTATGCTCGGAAAAGCAAAAAGTATTAACAATCTCGGTGAAGTGTGGGTGCTTAGTTCTTCTTGCGATAGTTCTTCTGCCTACACCAATTGGGATAAAGTCGTGAGCTTAAGTATGTACCCATCTACATCATTAATTTAAGAGCCGTTCTCTTGTCGGTGTAATATTCTTCATGCTATTTTTTAGGGAAAAATAGGGCAGTGGTTTCTCTCTTGCCTTCCGCCCCGCAATGCTGTTTGACGCGAGTGGGATGGCGCCCAGAGATCGATTTCACGCTACGTTTCCATTGACGCGGAGCTGGGCGGAGAGGAGCGGAGATGTGCAGGAATCGAGCAATCACCGTGAGGGAAAGAGTGACAGAGCGTCTTCGCTTTTCGCTCTCTCGAACGCTGTGATTGGTCAAATCCGCACATCGCCGCTCATCTCTGCACAGCTCCGCGTCATTGGAAACGCAGCCTCACTCCATTTTTGTATGTACTCACCAAGCCTTAATATCTCTGGGCGCGGCTTCACTGAAGACAGACATCATGTCAAGGAAATCTTCGAAGGTCAGGTCTCCTGAGCCGTCGTGAGAAAACACTTGACATATGCGCCGCTTGAACGGGTTCTCCTGAGGAACAGATATAATATTGGACTTAAACAACAGACATGCTATAAACACCCCTGTTCCGCAGACGTGGGGGAGTTAAAAACGCCACATCCAAGCAATATTTCAATGTGACATTTGCGCATATGAAAGTGAGTCTTCTCTCGTGTGGGTTGAGAGGTGGATTACCAACCTCATCAACCCTGGTGTCAGGGTTACTATTGAGCTGCTAGGGTTACTAGGGCCCTGTGCTGGGAGGTTTTCTGGCCACGTCTTTTCCCTCAGCGTTACAGATTCCGATGTGGTAGTAGTTTTACAGCTAGTTACATAATATGTAATTTAATTATGTTTGACGTTCAAAAAGCGCTAACTTTGTAAGCCAATTTTGAAAAATAAATATTTTTGAATTTGAATTTTGAGCCGCCAAAGTCCCCTGATATGACTCACGTAACGACTACTTACATCGGTAAGTAGTAACCGGGACCAACGGCTTAACGTGCCTTTCGAAGCACGGATCATCTTACTTTCGGACAAACAAACAGGTGATCAACCTGTAATGTCCTAACCAAACAAGGGATCACAAAGTTATTTTTGTGATATTTCTCCATCGGGATTCGAACTTGGGACCTCCGGATCGTGAGCCTAACGCTCAATCAATGGACTACGGAGGCCGTTAAAGTGAGTGAGCAATGCACACAAATGTCAAATTGCAATATTGCTTTTTAACACGTTGACGCGCGGTAGTTTTTCGTAAATTAGCAGTAGTAATTATCGACCCCGTACTGTTAAATTTATGAGAAATCAAAACACTACATAACGATAGTAATATCTATGACAGTAATCTGCATATACCGTACTGATGAGGGTAATATAGAAAAAATATTTACTTAGGATCAGTACATCTAAAACCGTAGTCGCAATAGCCGTACTGTGTCTACCTAGCATAATATAGGATCCAGGTGAATCAAAGTACGGCTTCAACCGCAGTGCTGTCATGACCGTATTTACACTGTTGAGAAACTCATCTCTCCAATCTAAGATTCAGTACAGCTTCAGCCGAATTATGGCGAACAAAATTGCATACACCTATCACCTACTGTTATAACCGTAGTGTGGATGTATGTGTAGACTGCATATGTGTGAGTTATGGCTCAAAGAAACTTAAAATATTTTACTCAATTTTGACAGTAGCAACAAAAGGGTCTGTGTCTAAAAAAGAAGTGGGCGTGGCCTAAGTGATTATTGTATCGAAACTGGGTTGCAGTGACCGTACCAATGATTATAAAAACCATAACTATTTGCGGAAATGACCGTACCGTGCTATTTTGAGACCAAATTAACGGTTATAGCCGGTACCGCGCGCCAACGTGTTAAGATTGTTTCGATTGAACCCTGAAGAGACTACTTTGTATGGGGCACGGGGAGGGGTGAAGGGGCGAGGGGGTGGGGTACTTGTACTTGTACTGTACTTGTTCGGCTGTATCGCCTATGTAAAGGCATTACTCAAGTACCTTAAGTTCAGGCAGCTTCTCGATCTCCTCGACGGGCACGGCGATGGTGTGCGCCTGGTCCTCGGTCATTCGCTTCGGGACCAGCTCCGGATTAACCTCCCTGAACCGCTTGAATACTCTGCAACGTTGGAAACCATTGATATACTACTGCGGTATGTTGGAAACATTCATTTTATCAGAAAGAAAGAATGAAAGACACTTTTTTTATATTATATACAGAGTGTTCTGGACATTCCTCTCCGAATAGAGACAGACGCAGGCGCGGCAGACCAAGGCGCAGATGGCGCGCCGACTTGGATGCTTTCCTGGAAGGCTAGCCGGAGGACGCACTGGGGAGAGAGTCCTGGAAGAAATGGAGGGAGGCCTTTGCCCAGCAGTGGGACACTTTAGGCTAGATAAAATAAGATACAGAGCGTTAGTGACCGTAAGTACCGTAACGAACACTTTGAGAGATGATTGAGACCATGATTCTGAGTAAATATCAAGTGGAATTTTCCGTCGCAAAAGTATGAAATTGAAAACAAAGTAAGCTTAAAACTTCAGTCTAACATGTGTTAATAAATATGATTATTGTATGAAATAATTTTCCACCAGCATCACACACAACCGCCATATTTGTTTACTAGAAGGTTCCATTGTAAAAATATACGCCTACTTTACTTATAACAAAAGTTTGATCTAACATAACAACAAATACTTTATTGCACAAACAGGAAAAAACAAAATACAAAACAAAAGAGAAATAAATAGGCGGCCTTATTGCTAAGTAGCAATCTCTTCCAGGCAACCTTTAAGTATAGATATTGAATATCAACAAATCAAAACAAACAAAAAAAAACAAATCTAAACAAATGTTTTAGTTTTAAGTGACACAAAACCTTATAAAACGTTAACTATTCATATGAAAATTGTAACTTTAATAATATTTCCAACTAGCACACACATTAATCATCCCCTACTATATAATTCAACATGGCTACCTCATTTTGTTGTGAACTAAAATATTGTAACAACTTAATGTACAGTGTAACCATAATCCCACTATGGGTGTTGAAACGGCATCAATAATTCATTACACAAACCTACATTATCACACGAGGAACTTGTAATAGATTCTACTTCTTCATACATAAATTATAGCAACGCTTGTACCCCCTTTCGGAGTGGGCAGGGAGACAAGCCCTCAATTTAAGAGAACCCGTAGCCAATCTTAATAAGCTGATGTGAAACTTACTTTATGTAATCATCATCATCATCAGCCCACTAACGTCCCCACTGCTGGGGCACGGGCCTTCCCTATAGATGGATAGAGAGATCGGACCTTAAACCATCACGCGGGCCCAGTGCGGATTGGTGGTTATTAACGACTGCTAATGCAGCCGTATAGCTCATATACCTGTAGATTAGGGATTAAAGATTATAACTCATATTATGAAAGACTATAATGCCCCGTGTATAAACTGAAAGACTTGTAAATACTTGGAAAAAAGTTTTACTGACTCATAAAAGTCAAATAATAAATCATGATTACTACTTGCGACTATTTGATATGATTGTTTAAATCTATAGCTATTATGATATGACGTCATTATGGTTGGAAACTTCCGAAGTAAGTATACTTATTGCTTTCTTTTATTATTTATGCTTTGGTAGTGAGGTTGTTAACGTCAATAAATCAGATTTTCATCAAAAACCGTGTACGACAGTGACGTAGTCATAAAATATATGGGATTACGTTACTTATCCCATTCTCTGGGGGTCCGCTTACCTAACCTGAAGATTTGACAGGTACGGTTTCTTACAGAAGCAACAGCCTGTCTAACCTTTCAAGTCACTAAGGGAAAACCAGTCCAATACACGTATTGATAGACGGTCATTGAGCTGTGACAGCCCAGTTGGTACAACGCTTGTCTCTCACTTTGAGGTCGCTGGTTCGAATCCAGCACAGTCCTAAACCAATGATTGTCAATTTGTTTTCGTATTCATGTTTGGATCATAAATGATTTTCAGAAGAAAGAAACTCACATTCCAGAGAAATGCACTTAGGTATGTGACCTAGCCTGTATTGGGCGCGTTGGAAAGTCAGACAGGCAGTCGTTTCCGTAAACAACCGGACCTGTCAAATCTTATGATTAGATAAGTGGACTCTGTGAAAAACGGGATGATGCAGATGATGAGTGATAGACGGTCATTCATATTAACTCCTAGTAATTTATAACTGGCTGAGCTCTGGACACGTTGTGACTATTACCTAATCTGTGACTAGACCATCCAGCCGTGACACGTGACGCGTATACGTCACTGAATTGAAAATAGGCTTACCAATGTGGTGATTGTGCCGAAATAGTACCAGCACTGGTAGTAGGTACGCTGGCCGTAATCCAATATTAATAAGGCTGACATACTAAAACGTGTTAAACGTGTCAATAGTAAACAGTAGGCCCGAAAGAAATAAAAGAGAAGGCTTTTTTTCCCGTGACTTATTGTAGATTTGCCGCAGATGGCATTGACTACTTGGCCGGACAAATGGGGAGCTCCAAGGGCTCTCACTCGATACAAAATTTAAGACAACAGGCCTGAGGGTGACCAGTTGGGCGTGAATCTCGGCTCAGGTGCGCGAATCTCGGCTCAGACTGCTAAGTTTTGCGGCTTTTTACTTGCTGGGAACGGTCCCAAACTGGTCAAGTGAACATCTAAGAATACGCATGTTACCACACACGACTGTCATAATCGTTTACCCTAGACCCTGGTGTCAAATTGATTGTGTTATAATGCTATCTTATTCTTTGATAGGCGATATCCAGGCCAATAAATCACCGCCACAAGCCTCCTGAGGGTACGATGTAAAGTTGAGTGGAACCTAGTAAATCTTGCCTTATCAGCCGAGATTCCTCACGGCTTTAAAGGAAATCCTGTTCCTTGTTGTGGGAGGCGCCCCTCCATTCATGGACTGAACTTTTGTTAGCATTATTCATTGGCATTATAGACCGGGAAAGTTACTGTGTAAGTAAATAAAATATACTGCCGGCATCTCTAATGGGGTGGGCAGGCGAAAGTAATCAAAAGACAAGTTGTAGATACGTTCTCTCTCTAGCGTTATCCCGTTTTTCACAGTCCTTTTACCTACAAAGAGAAAATTTAAATCTAAAAAAATCTGATTTGGAAGGACTTTTACCAGCAGCTCTTGTCAAGTCGGGACGAGCGTGTTAACCATTACACCGCCGGGTCCTCCTGCTCGATACACTTTGGTACCATGTCACATTAACTTTTTTGACAAATTGAACTGTAAGTCTCACTAAATGTCAAATATGTTAGTGCGACAGAGTCCTAAAGTGGGTACATTATATTGCTCATGACTGCCCATGCGAAATCCTTTCGATCTATGTATCGTCGTCATTAAGCCGACGCCGGGGCCAATCTATCTAGAATATTGAGTACTATTATTACTATAGACCGACAAGTCTAACATAACATAACATAACATAACAAATTAAATACTTTATTGCACAAACAGGAAAAAACAAAAGAGAAATAGAATTAGTACAATAGGCAGCCTTATTGCTAATTAGCAATCTCTTCCAGGCAACCTTTAAGTATAGGAGATATTGAATATTATTTAATATAGCGGGATAGTGCAGCATGGGAATACTTGTATATATAAAAATAAATACACTTTCGACTGCATAAACTATATAATAATAATACACATAATTATAATTGTTATAATAAATAAATATCACTAATTAAACTACTACATATACTATGGAAGAAAAGGAGTAGATAGATTATGAAGATGAAGAGGAAATAGAGGTAAGGAAATGCGCCTTGACTTGCCCTTTAAAGGACTCCAATGACGAAGCTCTCCTAATGCTTGAGAATTCCACAAACGGACAGCTTGCACCGTGAAAGACTTGGAGTAGAAAGTTGAGGAATGGGAAGGAATATTTAGAGACAGATTGTTGGATGAACGGAGATTGCGGGTAAGAGTGGAAGAATGAAAGACGAAGCGATCTTTAAGATAGCAAGGAGATTTAGGGTTAAAAAGGACGGAATATACTACGGACGGGTCTACTGTTATACTTACGTAGATTTTTTATCGTAAAGACCTTTGCTATTTTTAAATAATTTTTGTTACGCTTACCTAAGAGAAAGGGGAAAGGAGAAGGGGAGGGTGAGGGGTGAGGGGGGGGCTTGCTTAAGAGGAAGGGGAGGCCTTTGCCCAGCAGTGGGATCTAGTAGGCTAGATTAGATTAGACGCTTACCTAACCTGAAGGTTTGACTACCTGTCTGACCTTCCAACCTGCGAAGGGAAACCAGCCCAATACGGGTTAGGTCACATACCTCCAAAACGCAATTCTCGGATAGGTAAGTATGTGGGTTTCCTCACGATATTTTCCTGCTGATGTGTTTTGCAGTCACTTTTGATACGAAAAAGGGTAGTTTCCAACTAGTCAAATTAGTTACTTTTTACTAAACGTGAAAACACGATATTACTAAGGAATTTGTTTGAAAAAGCAACATGTGACGTCATAGAAAAACGTGGCAAAATGTCGCACCTATTATTACATATTTCTTTATTAAGATTAATAAATAAATAAATTACTTAAATAGAAAAACTAAACGTTTTGTGTCACCTTTAGATTTGTCTCTATTTAATAATCAGAATTTTATAATTTATCTTTAACCTAGGAAACTACCCAATTACACAGTATGGTGGCAGTCATGTTATCAGTCAGTCAATTTAATGGTTTATTATGTAAGAAAAAGGCAATACGCAGTCGCATTCAGTGCTTTGCAGCCCTTGCCGGGAATCGAAAAAATGAAACTATGATCTAAGTAACGTTCGCCAAAGACGCCATGATTTTCTAAGAAAGAATTAGAAAATAAATTCAAAAAGTAGCTACCATATAAACATAGCTGCGGAGGTATGGGATACGAGGTACTGTACCTCTGTCTCTGCCTATGCCTTCGAGGATGCAGGAGTCTCTATAGTGTGGGTTTTGAGGTGGATTACCAACCTCATCAACCCTAGTGTCAGGGTTACTATTGAGCCGCCATAGGCCCCTGTCATGGCTCATGTAACGACTTACAGATGTCGTACTGATGTGTAAGTAGTCTTACTGACATCAGTAAGTAGTAACCGGGACCAACGGCTTAACGTGCCTTTCGAAGCACGGATCATCTTTCTTTCGGACAATCTGGCGATCAGCCAGTAATGTCCTAACCGAACTAGGGACGACAAAGTGATTTTTGTGATATGTACCCACCAGGAATCGAACCCGGGACCTCCGGATCGTGAGTCCAATGCTCAACCACTGGAGCGCGGAGGTAGTTGATGATGATTTATGATGTTATTCAAGGAGTAGGTATACCTACCTAAAATAACCTAAAATACAGTTTCCTTGGCAAGGGAAAACTCAATTTATCTTCGACATAATCGAAGTGAAATTAATGCCTTTACATTCCTTTTAGGGAAAATTAGCTACCCACTTTGCCTGATTCATTTGTGGGGGGGGCGGGGATATTTTTTTATCAAATTGCCTTATAATATCAACTTCGATTTCCAGTTTAACAGTATACGACCAGTATTCTCTATTTATAAAACGTTTAAATAACTAAACACAACAATAGAACAACTTTTAATTACCTAAGTATACACCTACACAAAGTATAACAGCCTCCGTGGTCTAGTGGTTTAAAAGTTGGGCTGACGATCTGGAGGTCCGGGTTCGATTCCCGATGGGGACAATGTCGAAGTCCCTTTGCGAGACTGTCCTTTGTTTGGTAAGGACTTTACAGGCTTGAATCACCTGATTGTGTGAAAAAGTCTTCTTCTATCGTGTGGGTTGTGAGGTGGTTTACCAACCTCAGCAACCCTGGTGTCAGAGTTACTATTGAGCCGCCAAAGGCCCCTGACATGGCTCATGTAACGATAGAAGAGTCTGAAAAAGAAAAATGATTCCGTGTTTCGGAGGGCACGTTAAGCCGTCGGTCCCGGCTATTCGCCGTAAAATCGTCTCCACGAGCCCGCAGTGGAGCTGCGTGGTGGAGTATGCTCCATACTCCCTCCGGTTGATTGAGGGGAGGCCTGTGCCCAGCAGTGGGACGTATATACGTAGGCTGTTTATGAATAAGTACACCTATCACACAATATAATTACATAGACATAAATAGAAATCTAATCAATATTGTTTTCTATCCCTTTCCAACAAACGATGACCTGTCATTTATAAGGCTTCAATAAAATTATTGCGCCGTAAATAGTTCACTATCGATTCTCATTTAGTCTGATAACTTTAGCTGAAAGAAAATATCATACATCATATACTTACCTAAGTATTTCTTTCCTTGTAAAAAATGTACAGTCCTGCACAGAAAACATAGTGGATATTTAGTTTCGTTTTGATTTAGTCGAACCGAAGCTAAATGGTACTTAACGAAGTCATAATATGAAATCAGTTACTTTTTATTAAACGTCAAAATACGAAATTACTATGGAATTTGTATGAAAAAGCACACTATGACGTCATAGAAATACGTGATAAAATGTCGGACTTATTATTCGTTTTCCATAATTAAGTTAAATAGAAAAAAGAAAATGTTTTCCGTTAGTTTTATTTTAGATCTGTTTTTATTTAGCACTCAGAATTTCATGATTTATCTTGAACCTATTACACGACCCAATTAGTTACTCCTTACTTAAGTACCTGGTTGAGTAGAATATACGTAACTAACGTTTAACGGTCTATAAATTGAAGTGGAAATTAATGTTTGCTACGTACAGCTCCTGGAAAGCGGCACATAACAAGCGGGCGCGCGGGGTTTTGGCCGCCTACTAGTCTCACTTTCCTGACTCTGAAGTCACAATCTTGAGTCGTACCACGTTTTTGTAAGTTAGAGCAAGATAGAGAGAGAGAGACACACAGAGAGAGAGAGAGATAGCGCGCGCGGTCCTTCTTACTCCTTACAGCTATTTAGACTACAGCAAGACCCAGAGGGGTGAGGTAAATTTTGCAGGAATTCGTGCGGGACGGAGAGTTACCTTTACCGAGGTAGAACAAACTTTCGAGGTGACAGATGCGGGCATATAGCAATGATATTAAATTCCATAATTATACGCAGCGAAGGAGGGAAAACGGTCGGTAAAGTACACATAATTTATTTAATGAAAGAACATTCTTGAAGCCGTAGAGGACAGGCCAAAAGCAATTAATTAGTCGAAACAATAATATAAATCAGAGACATTGCTACATAAATTATTCTACAGGAATGGTACAGGCTAGGGAGCGTTCTTTAAGTAAGTATTATTATTTTCTACTTGCTCTTTGAATTCCATTTTCAAAAGTTATAAATTAAGTAGGTACTATACATGTTACGTAATACCACATGCACACCCAGGACACTTCATACAAACAATCTCGTTTTACACAGACACTACACATTGACATTATCGTACACGCGCATCTGTGTGTGTGACGTTTGACGCCATACGATTCAAGATGAATTGCTTCGATGTGGCCATTTTGAAAGCTAGCTTCTTATCTACATATCAAAAGCTAGCAAATCTGCAAGCGGGATGACGAAGCATGCACGAGTCAAGTGAGTTAGCTGATAATACTGTTCGGAATTGGCTGCCGAGTGCTGAGAGCTGAATCAGTATAACTTAGAAAGAGATATTGACTGTGTCTGAGGGCCTGTTCACATATGCATGTCATGACGCCGTCGTCAACGGGAAAATTCACAAAGTTTGACGGCAATAGATTAGGTACATTTTTTACGAACGGTCCCTGTGCAGAGGGTTTTCTTGCATATACTTGTCCTCAGAGAGATATATATGTATATATACAGGGTGTTAGTGACATCGTAACGAAAACTTTGAGGGATGATTCAGACCATGATTCTGAGTTGATATCAAGTGGAATTTTCCGTCGCAAAAGTATGGATAGAAAAATAATTAAGAAAAACACAAAAAAAAACATGAATTTTTTGACAGGAAATTCCACTTGATATCAACTCAGAATCATGGTCTGAATCATCCCCCTCAATATTCGTTACGGTGTCACTAACACCCATACCTACTTGTATGGCTACCGTATCTACTTTTACGGGGTGTAAGTGACATCGTAACGAATACTGAGAGGGATGATTCAGCTGATTATTCTGAGTTAATATCAAGTGGAATTTTCCATCGCAAAAGTATAGAATTGAAAATAATTTTAAAAAACTAAAAAAAAACATGAATTTTGCGACGGAAAAATCCACTTGATATTGAATCGTGGTCTGAATCATCCCTCAAAGTTTTCGTTACGATGTCACTAACACCCTGTATATAACAAAAATTAAATAAAAAAATAAAAAAAAATTAAATTCATGATTTTTTTTTTAAATTATTTTCAATTCTATACTTTTGCGATGAAAAACTCAAACTCGGAACAAACACGGAATTCTGATTACTAATTAAAGACAGATCAACTGACGAGACACATTTTCTTTTTTCTATTTTACTTATTTATGAATTTTGATCAAGAAAAACTTACCTAATAATAAGTTCGACATTTTATCACGTATTTTATGACGTCATGGTGTGCTTTTTTTATATAAACCAGGTGAGAGCCTTCAGCGCTCCCCATTTGTCCGTCCAAGTAGTTAATGCCATCTGCGGCAAATCTACAATAAGTCACGAACAAAAAAAAATACAAATTCAATAGTACATTTTTGACGTTTAACGTTGGAAACTACCCTATTTACATAATGACAACGTAACGTGTAGATCTGTGCAGGCCCTTAGATATATATACTGTATCTACTGTATATCAGTTTGTCTGTACAAAACGAACAAGTTTACGCTATTCACGTCTCTGTAATCCCATTCTGGCATTCCTTTTTGAATAAACACAAGCATTGAACTCTTAACTCTCTGATTTAGCAATCGAAACGCGCAACCACAACACATTATAGATACAGCAAGCGTCCGTTAGTGCTTATATAAATCATAACACAACATAGCACCAGGGAGGCAGGCAAAAGTGCAAAGCACACTCACTCCTCGCCAGCTGCTTTTAAGTCTCATTTAATAGGGGACGAGCCTATGGCCATTACTTAATCGGGCACAAATCCGTGAAACCACGTGATATCTATTATAGATACATTGTAGGGATAACCACAGCTAGAAACCCATGACACAGATTCGAAGATATACCTAACGTGGTACACCATACGAAAGTTAGACTATCCACATATATACATACCTAAACTCACGCCCGTAGTCCCTAATGGGGTGGGCAGAGCCACAAGTAATCAAAGGCAACTTGCAGCCACTGTTGATACGATGTCGTAAGCTGGATATGATAAACCGTATGGTGATAAGGGATCAGCCTATCGCCCATAACATTAGTCCATCATGTTAGAGGACACAATCCCTGTGTCGGTTTTACGACATGACCGGGAAGACAAGCAGCTGAACGCGTTCTATGTTTTTTATTAACTCCCAGAACAGCATAGAAGCCTCTGCATCAAATCTCTATCAGACTATTAGACTATCTCTTACCTAGACACTACTTAATTAGGCCAAAAGTTGAGGCGAAAACAACATACATTCACACAAACAACAACAAACATTACCTGGTAGTCTTCCAACTGCTGCTCGGTAAACGTGACCACTTTGTTCCCCATCCCTCAAAAGCCGTTTTCTCCAGTTTGAATTTAAAAATAAATTATAAAAAAAATATGAAATAGAAAAAAAGCCGAGGAACCAGCCTGTTGCGGCTACGACAAAACACTGACGCCGCAGTTTGGGGTGCGACGCACAGAGTAGTGAGGCAGACAGAGAGACGCTTTCCAAGGACGTGTCGGCAGTTTGTATGGTAAAACGTGCAGCACGTGCCACGATTTATTGTTTGGAAGGATAATAATGAATATTATTGAGTATAAGATTAAATAAAGAGCAGCTTTATTTCCCTTCGGCCAGTGTAGAAAGACATAATATAGCATCACACCTGTTTCCCATATGCAGCCGCAGCTCGCTAGCTAAGTTTACGAGTAAGTCCCACGTAATAGAGAGCGATGCTTGTGCCATTATTCCAAAATTCATGCTCAAATCCTGATGAATTCACGTTACTCAATTATATTATAAATCTGACGATCGGGAGAATAATAAAGTTTGTTTATTAATTATTTTAGACTTACTTAACCAAAAAAATATTGTGGAATTGGCATCTTAATGCAATGATAAAGTAAAAATGGTAAAATAATGCTAAAAAAAGTATAATAAAATTAGTATACTTGAATAAATAAGTTAATATAACATACTTAGTATTTTATGATAGGTACTCCTTTGTCAGTAGGTAAAATAACTTAAAATTACAGTTGTCCACCACACGAGTCATCACATTCATGTTTTGTACCAAAGTTATTAAATTCTCTTGAAGTCCCACAAGAATTCGAATAAAATATTTCGACACAACCTCTTGCGATCGTGCTGTACCTCCACCTGAAATAAAACAAAAGGCCATAAAAACTAAGATAATACATATTAAAATTTAAAGATGGAATAACAAGATCAGGGGGTTAGATTAGTTAAAACAGCCAGATCGAAGCAATTCATCTAATAAAGCAATATTGCAATTTGACATTTGCGCATATAAAAGTAAGTGCGCAATGCAAACAAATGTCAAATAGCAATATTGCTTTCTTAAGAATAAGAATAAAATAAATTTATTGCCAGTAACAATAAATAAATTGAATTGCTTCGATGTCGCCTTTTTAACCCCCCAGATTTTTATTTTACATCAGTGTTGCTAGAGTTAAAATACCTTTTAGTATGCGGCCATCGATCCTTCACTAATCTTTCAATAAAACAATGCTTTTCTTTGCTCTCTCTGTTACACTCGTTCAAAGGTGCTGAAAGAAAACATGAAACAATAAAAAATATTATGTAAGTAACGATAAGCGTTTTTTTTTTCTCCTGTTTGCTTGGTATACATAATTTACTTCTAACTAGAGGGAAGTTATCCAATCGATTAACATGTTTCTGCTTTGGGTTGGTTGTCTGCTTGGTCTTCAGGAAAGCTAAAAAATTCTGGCACTGAGCCAGTTCATGCTAACGATATATGATAAAGATGATGAAGACCGATAATTCAGAAAAAAGGCTTGGCGTGGCCGTGCTGCATGCGTGGGAACGTATGCCGCGCCTACGCCGCGCCTCTTCTATGCGCGACCACGCTAATATTTCACAACACGGTATCGTACTAAACAGAACAAAAAATATAAAAAAAAATCTTACATGCACTCAGTAGATACATTAATGTTGCCAGAACAAAGATGACGCACGAAATCCTCAGCATTATGAATAAATTAAGATAAAAGGTTATCGAAACAATTTAATTAAGTACTTGAACTGCGCACGAGACGCCGAGTTGTGTACGATTCAGTTAAATACTGAATAAAAGCATTGAATTTATTTAATATTTAGCCTACTAGTTGAGACAAGCGTGATCTTATCAATAATCATCAGATAATATATTTTTTCTAATGCTATTCAAGTAGAGACACGTTTAGGAAATTCTTTATTAAGATTCAGTTTCTACGACGTGACATTTTTTTATTTTTGTCACCTATTAATGGAACGATGCAACAATCAGCATTTATTAATCATCCATAAAATTGATCAGGTAACTAGTTATAAATTTATTTTTTATTTAACATAGCCTTAGACACAGATATAAATAGGTAGGTACCATAGCTGACTAAGTATATGAATACTTGTATTACAGCCTATGATGCCTCCTGGATATTTATGTTACTTAAGCTAGGTAGTTATACATACTTATGTTACCAAAACAAAGAAATACAAAAGTTATTAGTGACTGGCTTATCAAAACAAAAAGAAAGAAATGAAGGTAAGACTGATCGAAAAAAAGTCGTATCAAAAGTAACGTAACAAGTTGTCATCTGTTTACTTACGCTTTGCTCACCCCATTAAGGATGAGTGGCGTGAGTTTATGTTTTTATGCACACAAGTGTCGCACACGCATCATAAATAAATACCTACTTACTTGACATAGGTTGGTCTTACCTACTTTGCTATGGATATACCTCCGACTAAGCTAATGAACAGTTTTTCAGATACTTCCATAATTATACGCACACAAATAACGTAAGTTATAGCGAATGATGCAAATAAACGGACTAAAAAAAGGAGGTATAAAAGGTAGTAGGCATTAAAGTGTATAATAATATGTATGCAATTTTGTTTATAAATAAATAATAGTATTTTATGCAACAGTTGTATAAGAAGGGTCAAAAAATGCGAGTGGCGTGAGTTGCGATGTGAGCCTTGGCGAACATCGCAATAAGAGACGCCACGAGCATTTTTTGACCTAGTTATACAACGTTGCATACAATACTTTTTCTACGACGACGTAATTTTAAACGAAACACAAAAATTTTCCAATTTATTTTCCAACGCGCGGGAAAATGGCGGCAAATGTATACTTTTTTTTTATAGTATATCTATGGCACCAAACAAAGTAAAGGTGCCAGTTTCCAGGTCAAAAAAAAAAAACAACAACAATGCTTTTTTGGCGACATTATAGTATAGTTATACTTTGTAAACAATGCTTTTATAGGCCATAGAGCGTACACTTTTTCAAAGAGTTTAATTATGTATGTACTTATATTAGACTTTTTGGTTATTTAAATGCCAGATTAAAGTAGAGGAGTAGAAAAAATAAATAAATACATTGTTATTTATTTATTTGCTTGAATAAATGGGCAAATTAAAATCTTTTTATGGCAACACTTTATTGTACATAATTGTATAAACAAAATAACAATATAAGATCACTCAAGATTTGTCATTGGCACATCGGTAGCCGCGGAAGCCAGAAGAAAAAAAAAAAATAACAATAGAAGTGCAATCGGCCATATTAATATTCTACTTAATAAATGTAAAATGTATCCTTTTTTATGACTAACATATAAGTGTTTTGGCGTTAGCTGTATGTGTCTTTTATAGCTGTGTGTGTCATATATTGTAAAATGAATAAATAAATAAATATTGAATATAGTTGTGAGCTTATTACGTTACTTACTTGAAAATATAATTATGTTTTCTCTGTCTCATACTGCTCTACACAGATAGTTAAGCTAGTGGACTAATAGGCGCCGCGCCCCGACCCCGGCCGCTAGTTGTGAACTTTTCCACTCTGATTAAATCCTACTTCGTCAAATGAAATAAAAATAAAAATACATTGGTGCTAATTCCTACAAACGCCATCTAATTTTTAAGTTATACCTGTAATTTTCTTATCCGTTGAAAAAGAAAAGGACGGGTAATCGGTAGGTATAATACTTATCTAGTATTGTTCCAAATTCAATTTTAAAATTGAATAAAACTCGTGTTTTGTTGAGCAAAAATTCGTTTTTAATTTTTTTGTCGAGAAGTATAATAAGTACACAAAATATTCAATGTTTTGTTTTCTCTACGTTATTCCAACCATTTCGCAAGAATTAAAAACTTACAACTTTTTTTATCCTAAGCATGATTCTCTAAAAATAACAAAGAGTTGATTACATCCAAATTAAACGAAAACATGTTACAAAAAAAAGAAAATAAAAAACCAAAAAGATAACGCTCCGCCGCGACAGTGTTATCACTGCCGTGACCAGGATTCGAACCTGGGTTACTACGGCCACAACGTAGGGTCCTAACCACTAGACGATCACGGCTGTCGGAGCTCTGACGCGAGCGGTGAAATAACGAATCGGCTTCTTTAAAACATTTTTACCTCCCCCCCTCGCTTTCCTCTAGTCTCTTATCTCGATGACCGCGTACAAAGTTGTTTACTTATCGAAAGAGTTCAAGGTCACATATCGCTATTCGGTTTAGATACTTTTTTGTCAATGAGGAACTTTCTGAGGGAAAATATAGGTGGCGCTGTACACAAAAAAAAATGTTCTTTCATTCTAACTTCTAAGTCCATGCATAGCATAATAAAATTTATAATAGAGTTTTTTATATAAAGAATATTCTGTCTAATTAAAAATAGTATCTGGTATTTTATTGTAAAACGTTGACTATAATTTACTTAATCTAGAATTTTTAATAGCAATTATATTTTTATTCCCTATAGGTATTGTAAGTATGCCTTTCACAGTTTCTCGGAAGGATACATTTTTACATAATACATACTTTTTACGTAAAGTTTTCATAAAAATATTAACTTGCAACCGTCAGTCATTTCTCTACATTATTGAAATATTGAGATAATAAAGTCTAAATCACTTTGTGATACTGTCCTTTGTTTGTTAAGGATTTATCAGGCTTGAATCACCAGATTGTCCGAAAAAGTAAGATGATTCCGTGCTTCGGAGGGCACGTTTAGCCGTTGGTCCCGGCTATTAGCCGTAAAAACACCTCCACCAACCCGCAATGGAGCAGCGTGGTGGAGTATGCTCCATAACCCCTCCGGTTGATTGAGGGGACGCCTGTGCTCAGCAGTGGGACGTATATAGGCTGTTTATGTATGTAAGTATGTCAATCATCCGTCCCTTTCCTTACAGCGCAGCGTGTTACTCAGAGCGTGTTCGAGCGAGCTCATTCCGGACCTGTCAACTACATGATGCCTAACCCTATTGGCTATTAGCGTCAATGGAGTTGATTAAGTAACTATATAAGTAATATTATACAGGGTGGCCCAGAAGTTCACGTTCAAAACTAAAAACTAGATAGACGAGGTCATTAGCTACCAGAAACACCCCAATGTATGTTCAGCAATTATTTACGGTTTAGGAGATATGGCCCATTATGTACCTTTTTCAAGATTTTCTGTTTTAATTTAGAAATAATTATTTTGTGTCTATTTCTTACTTTATAGTTCATTCAATTAGTGTAAGGTACAATCACGAAAGTTGTTATGGAAGAACGGAGTCACCTAATACAAGCATATCTATGCCTAAAAGGTGACTCCAAACCCAGTATAAACTATGTACTTACCAAAAGATACTGCAATAAACTTTTTTTATTTTTTATTTATTATTATTAATAGCCCTCAACGTCCCACTGCAGGGCAAAGGCCTCTCTTCCTTTCTTCCCCTCTTCCCTGTCCCCAGCTTGCTCGCGCCACCGTTTCGAGAAGCGGTGTAGCTCGTCGCGCCATCTTTTCCGTGGCCTTCCCCGACGTCTGACAGCACTTGCAGGAACTCACTCTGTGGCTTTTTTGGCCCAGAGGTCATCGGGCATTCGGGCAACATGTCCAGTCCCATTTCAAGCAGGCAGCCTTTCTCGCTACGTCTGCTATTTTTGTTATTTTTTATTTATTATTTTATTTTATCATTTTTACCCACGACGGAACGGAGCAGGTATATGCGTTTAGGGTGAGAGATGTTTGTGTGTGCGTTTGTGCAAAGAAATGTTATTAATTATCTTCTAAACTAATAATCCGATTTTGATGCGGTTTTCAATAACGGGTTTGTGTTTGATGAGTTCATGTTATTAGACAGGTGTCATGTCTGTAACTCACTAGGGGGCGCCACAATATTAGAGTTTAGAGTCAATATTATTCGAAACGCCTCTTCAATTTATAATAGCAATTTATTTGCAATAGTTTTTATTAGTTAATTGTTTCTGACAGGCGTTTTTTTTTTTCGGTTCCATTGATTACACGTAATTACGTCGAACACGGTGCTGTTTCATTGCTACCTAAATCCCTTAAAAATCAGTAAAAAGGCATATCAGGCATATTCATGGTCCTTCGAACCAGATTTCAGAGAAGATCACAATCAATAAATTGTAGATAATACGAAGTGATTGGCGAAGATTAAAGAAAAATCAAGATCGACTACAAGTGGCACGTGGATTGTGTGGTTAAGTGAATGAGTGTGAAACGTTTATATTGCAATATTATTAAAATTAAAACGTATTGTCTGATTTCAATGCGGATTTCAGGAATGAGTTCGTGGGTGATTGGTGCATGTTCTCAGATGAGTGTTATAGAGGTAACTTTAAACAGAAAGCAACTGTATAATATATAATAAGGGACTTAATATTATGTGGTAGGATGAATCACACTTATTGTTTTGCGAGATCTTACCTACACATTATATAGATTATAATTCGTATATTATATGCTCTCTAAAAAGTCTGAAATAAAATTAAGCAAAATTAAAAATTTTGGAAAAACCCACGACGGTAAAAATATCATCGAAAAAGAATAAAATAACTCAAAACCCCCGACTTAACCCAATTATTATGTAACGAAATATTATATTAGACTTAAAAATACTTTCTAAAAAAGAGTTGATATCTCGAGACATCGGTAATAGATATACTTAAGTACCTAAACAATGAATATGGATGTTTACAGTTTTTTCCTAACGTGTCTGTTTCTCGAAGATATACTTAAATGTAGCGATAATAATTTTACCATAATACATAACCGAGGAATATCCGTCGGGGGCTGCCATTAACCCAGCTAAAGTTTTTCTAGTGACGTGAATACAATTATTGAAGAATTGTAGATGTTTAACGACGACATAAAATACACTTATGAGTATGATTAAATTTCTGTTGAAATTTCATATAGAAAAGGCAGCCCCCGACGGATATTCCTCGGTTATGTATTATGGTAAAATTATTATCGCTACATTTAAGTATATCTTCGAGAAACAGACACGTTAGGAAAAAACTGTAAACATCCATATTCATTGTTTAGGTACTTAAGTATATCTATTACCGATGTCTCGAGATATCAACTCTTTTTTAGAAAGTATTTTTAAGTCTAATATAATATTTCGTTACATAATAATTGGGTTAAGTCGGGGGTTTTGAGTTATTTTATTCTTTTTCGATGATATTTTTACCGTCGTGGGTTTTTCCAAAATTTTTAATTTTGCTTAATTTTTACTACATAGGTACGTATCTCTAAGGAATTGGACCACTAGCTGAAAAAAAACAGCCAATCATGTTTCTGATTTTAAATGATATAAAAAACGACCCCTACAAAAAAAAACATCAAAATCGGACTTGTCCCTGGTAAATTAGTAGTTAGTCAGGGAGCTCCGGCTTTATTGACTCCACTACGTGTCAATTGAGAGGTTACTAGAATGTGACTTTTTGAAAGGCGCTTACTAGAAGTTGTTATATCCACCAAGCGCAATCTGCTGTAAAATAATGCATTTATTATTAGCTTTAAAAGCCAATCAACACAGTTGAGACACGTCCTCAGAGAATGGTTCAGAACTTCGTAAAAACTAGAATTCTCTCGGGCGAGCTTTTGACTACTTAATTCCAACCTTTGAATTCACGAGTGCAGATTGTCGTAGAGTGACTATGACTAACTATGACTATCTTCTTCTATCGTGTGGGTTGTGAGGTGGATTACCAACCCCATCAACCCTGGTCAGGGTTACTATTGAGCCGCCAAAGGCTGACATGCCTCATGTAACGATTACTAACTTACATCAGTAAGTAGTAACCGAGACCAACGGCTTAACGTGCCTTCCGAAGCACGGATTATTTTTGTTTCGGACAATCATGTGATCAGCCTGTATTGTCCTATAACCAAACTAGGGATCACAAAGTGATTTTCGTGAAGTGTCCCCACCGGGTTTTGAACCCGGGATCTCCGGATCGTGCGCCCAAGGCTCAAACCACTAGACCACAGAGGCCGTTCGGACTATCATAGTCGCAGACGCAGCGAATAGTCGCTGAAACAACGACTAGTCGGTTTAGTTAGATTGGAATGCGTCTCTGAGGAGTTTTATGAGGAAAAGCACAGTCGCGACTGTTATGAACTTATGTAGTATCTACAATAGGGAATTGTAGTGACGACTTTAATTTAAACTGATGTATCTCTCTCTGGGGGAGAATTAAATAAGTATTTAAGTAATGTTGTGTCAAAAATAATATTTGAAATATACTTAAACACATAGCTATTACCATTATGGGTAGAAGATCTTATCCTATCTAGCCTAAAGTGTCCCACTGCTGGGCAAAGGCCTCCCTCCATTTCTTCCAGGACTCTCTCTCCAGTGCTTCCTCCGGCCAGCCCTCCAGGAAAGCACCCAAGTCGTCGCGCCATCTCCGCCTCGGTATGCCACGCCTTCTTCTGTCTCTATTCGTAGACCATTCTGTGGTGATCTTAGCCCACAGGTCGTCAGGCATCCGACAGACGTGACCTGCCGAATCCCACTTCAACTTGGCGCCTGCGTGAACCACGTCTGCAATTTGAGTCTTAGAACGCAACACGGTGTTTCTGACACGATCAGTCCGTATCACACCCATAGGTAGAAGATGTATGATTATAATATTAATATACTATTACAAATATATTATTGACACTTGAATAAGTTCCTAGATTATTTATAAAACTTGCCTATTCTATAAGAGAGACTTTCCAAGAGAGAAACTATGAGAAACTTTCCAAGCTTCGTCCCCCAAAAAATATAGATGGCGGTGTACAGATTTTCTCAGCAGCCTCCGTGGTCTAGTGGTTAGAGCGTTAGGCTCACGATCTGGAGGTCCGGGTTCGATTCCCGATGGGGACATTGTCAAAATCACTTTGTGAGACTGTCCTTTGTTTGGTAAGGACTTTTCAGGCTTGAATCACCTGATTGTCCGAAAAAGTAAGATGATTCCGTGCTTCGGAGGGCACGTTAAGCCGTTGGTCCCGGCTATTAGCCGTAAAAACACCTCCACCAACCCGCATTGGAGCAGCGTGGTGGAGTATGCTCCATACCCCCTACGGTTGATTGAGGGGAGGCCTGTGCCCAGTAGTGGGAGGTATATAGGCTGTTTATGTTATGTACAGATTTTCCTTCGTTTAACCTTCTAATTTCATGGATAACAGACATAAGCATTTTTTACTTTGTTCGTTAGGCATAAATGTTGACCCTTGTTATTACACTCAGGCACAATATTTATATTCCGTCCATTATTATTCTGATCAAAATAAAGTGAAGCAATATACCCAGGTAGCAACATAATTCTGTATCTGATTCAAATATCAACAATTATATTTATATAATAATTATGCCATTATATTTATGCCATTACATCATATTTTTGAATAGTTATGTACCCGAGTAATGAGAAAATAGGTAATTATCAAGTAAAATCAGAACAACGCCATCTATAAGTATTTTTTTTGGGCGCCTCATTTGGAAAGTCCCTCGGAGCTTTTTTAAATGCAGATACTTAATCAATACTTAATAGTTAGGTAAGTAGGTACCTACTACAGATTTTTTGATATTGGATACTGTATTCTCCAAAGTTTTGGAACTGTAGGTAAGTAAGAGTAAGTAAGTACATATATCTTTGTCCCAAGTTACATTGGGAACACTTCGTTACCGTATTCATGAGCATGAAGGATTTTAAATGTAAATCCAGCTATTTACATACGCGTGTACGCGTAACATACGCACCCAACATGCGGGGACTAGAAGGTGAGCTCTATTTACTGCAGATAAAAGGAATAATAATACATTATACATTCAATAAATCCGAAGTCTTCTTCTGTTTCCGAATTTTCTTCAACAGTTAACATAGCTAATAATTTTACATACTTAATGATTTGAATCGACTCTACCTAATGTAAGTACAATCGACTCTATATAAATGGATTTACCTACTTGGCAGTAGCAGTACTCAATATCACTTAATAATTATACGCAGGAGTGGTTTCCGAATAATCAACCTACAGTTACTATCATCATCACCTACCTGCAAAACTTTACTTTTATGATTATTTTTATGGTACTCGATTTCGTCTAACGTGACGTAAATGAAACTTGATAGTTATTGTCAAGCAGCGCCATCTGTTGTGGAGTAGCGAAACTACTATATTGAGAAGAAAGTTAAGATTTTGTAATTCAATTTAGAATAAAATTGTTTCTTATTGTTTACAAAAAAGGACTTTATTTTTAAACGATATTGGCAATATTATAATTTATTATTTGATTTCGTTTTTGATTGATTATAATGAACATGTGTCAGCAGTTTTTAATTTTGAATGCATCCATTTCTATATTGCACGTGTTCTCTATGGAAAATTTCTATATTGTCTGTGGTATTAAAAAATTGAAGTCCCTTCGCTTTTGTAGTCGCGTTTTCAGCGTTTATCATGGGAAAAATGCTGTTATAATCCGCTAACCCAGAAGACGTGCCTCAGAAATCGTCGGAAACACGTGCAGTGAAAAGACAATTAGATATTTTATACAATTATATGATTAGTTGCTCTCATTTGACAAATTGCGCTAGACCGCATATATAAAATGGCAGCCCTACCACGTAGAATAATCAAAGAGACACAGCGACTGATGCAGGAACCAGTGCCAGGAATCAGCGCGGTGCCCAGCGAGACCAACGCTCGCTATTTTCACGTTATCGTCACCGGTCCCGAGGACTCGCCCTTCGAGGGGGGCCTCTTCAAATTAGAGTTATTTCTACCGGAGGACTATCCCATGTCAGCGCCTAAGGTTAGGTTTATAACGAAAATATACCATCCGAACATAGATCGGCTGGGCCGTATATGCTTGGACATATTGAAAGATAAGTGGAGTCCAGCGCTGCAGATCCGCACGGTGCTGCTGTCGATCCAGGCGCTGCTGTCGGCGCCGAACCCAGACGATCCGCTGGCCAACGACGTGGCCGAGCTGTGGAAGGTGAACGAGAGCGAGGCGATCCGGAACGCGAAGGAGTGGACGCGGAGATACGCCATGGACAACTGAGTGGCCACCGGCGACCCGCGCCCCGCGCCCCCAGTGCCTGTCCCGCGCTCCCGCCCAGGGCGCGAACAACAGATATATCATTAAGAGTGCAAGTTATGTTACACATCCTAGACCGAGTAACTTGTGGAGAGACTATTGTGGATAAATTTATATCAGGGGGTGTGGGCGGCGCGACCGAGGGCTCGTACACGGCCGCGCCGCCGCGCCCGCTGCGCCGGAGCGCCACGGCCGCCGCCGGAGCAGGCCGCTGGCCTCTGGCCGCACTACAGATCATTGTTTACCCGTTCACATGTAGCTTCGTTATGATATTAGGTACGCATATTTTTTTACTATCATTAATAGCAAATAAAATTTACCTGGAGACTTAAATGTATATATTTCATGGTTACAAATTTGGTTAATTTTATACATGAATAGCGGAATAATACTGTCACAAAGTAAATGTCTTTGTAAACGTCATGGAACACCCGCTCTTGAGTGCAAATATGCTTAAATATCAGTTAACTGATCTCTAGTGATACTGAATGTTAATTTAATTTTTGTACTAGAAAGTGGAAGCATTTTAGGTATTTTAATTTTCACTGTTAAGCTGCATCAACATAATTTCACTGTGAATCTTTTGTGTACTATTTACATCTTGTATAAAAAGTTATCATTAAATTGTATTTATGTAAATTTAATTTGGCTTTGTGAGCAACTTCAAAATACATAATATACAAAAGCTGACCAATATTTTATTTATAATAATTTGAATGTACATGTTGAGTCAAACATATAGGTGTATTCAGTTCCGAGTAGTTAGGTTACGTTTGACTGCAGTAGCTAGGACCTTGTAGTGTTAAGATTGTTTGTGTTTATCAAGTACCTATTTGCAATCAATAAGATAGATCTCCTAATAGTTATAGGTTGATTTGCAATGTCTGTAATTATTTCTGAACAAATTAAAATCGACTGACTCTGTGGGTATAACTGAGGTGGATAAAACTGTGAAGAGTAACTTAGGTTCTTGCACATAATGAATTTAGCTTATGGGCTTTTTATATCTCAATTTGTTTACATAGAATAAATTTCTTTGTTTTCACAACTATAGCATTTGGAATCAATGACCTAGTTATCTGATAACAATTGATCTGAGATTGTTGTGAAGGGCAATAGTGTAGTGCCCTTGTTTACATATGGGCGTGATGAATAGTACATAAATAAATTGTTTTATATCAGTCTTAATTAATTTAGTATAGGTTAGGTATATACCTATTTCTTATCTTGATTTTATAATGCAATTACCTACAATTAAAGTTCTGATAACAATGATCTTGTAATGAATACAATAAATTACAAAAAACAATGCTAACCTGTTACTGTAAATATGGTTCATCATATCCATATAGAAACATATTAGCTCACAAATATATCCCAATTGAGGTAGACAGAGGTACATCGATCGCAAGATGATCTAAGTACCTATCTACCCATACCTCACCTAGAATTCTGTTAGAATAGAACAATATGATAGTAAGTTCGTCATATCCAGATACAGGACATTCTTTTTCGACGTGACGTTTTGTAGGTTTATCTAGGATGGTATGGTATTAACTACTTTGCGGTTCTAGGACTATAATACCATGAGTATGTTTGTTTCTTGTAAATTATGATTCCGCCCAACCTGCGTCCCTTTGTTGTTTATCACCTCAGGCTACTGATAACTGTTGTGAAATGATAACTTGTCTGTTACTAATTGTCACTGTACAATTCACCATAGGTAGGTTTCCTATCTTAGGATACCAGCCCCATTACAATAGGTAGGTATTATACCTCGTAACATCACGGTTAGAATGACAGCAGGACAGAGATATAGTACATAGCCTAGTGAGATAGAGATGATAGATACCTATGTCTCTTGCATTAACGGTATACAGCTTAATACAAGAGACGATGATATGTCATTCTTATC
This sequence comes from Pectinophora gossypiella, assembly GCF_024362695.1. Lineage (NCBI taxonomy): Eukaryota > Metazoa > Arthropoda > Insecta > Lepidoptera > Gelechiidae > Pectinophora > Pectinophora gossypiella. The sequence continues at coordinate 2,611,833 of NC_065405.1, forward strand.
ATGATCTACCTACTACATTTTAGGAGGTAGGTAGTAGGTATCCAAATTCAAAATTCAAACATATATAGTAAACATAAAAAATAAAAACATCGGTCCGCGCGTAGCCTTCACGATTCAAGACTAAAACTATGACTGAGAGGGGGTGAGGTAAACTTAGCTCAGACGCTGGTGGGGAGCGGAAAGTTGCTGTTATAAACGTAGGTAGTCCTTGTTCTGTGGTAATGGGCTTCAAACCACAGACATTTTTAGATTTTTTAGACTATGTGGATGAGGAAAACACATCTGTTGGCAATGATTATTAGTAATGAACAATAATAATTGAGCTATGACTAATTGTAATATAGGTACCTACTAAAATTTTAAATCACTTATTAATTCTTCTACTTCACTTATTAGGATTGAATCTACAAGTGTTTCACTTTCAGTGTTTGCACTTCTGACTCTCAATTTCGGTTTGTTGTTCAATGGAAACATCTGAGCTAGTCTCTCAAGAGTTATAATAGATTAGGGTTGCCAAGCGCACCTCTTCCGCTTTTCCCAAATACACGAACGATTGGTTCGTGTTTCGTCATAAACCAAGTCAAAATCAATATATAAAGTACGTTTATAATGTGTTTACGTGGGTTATTTGAGTGTGCGGCAATGAGTAGATGTGTGTTGTACATCCATACCTTACCTCCCGCAAAAAAAATCAGAAAAAATGCAGTGCACAGGCGACTCCCCGTCTACAATTTTTCTTATAGTATTGTAAGGTAATCTGCCTGAAAAAAACTTAATTTAACAACTACTGTTATTATGTGATGCAGCCAGGAAGCATCCATTTGTTTGAAAATTGCAGTCATCTCTGATCGTAATAGGTACCTCTTTGACAATAACTTCTGTTAATCAAGATAATTCAAAGCTTCAAATACAGCAAAGTGAAGTAAGTAAAACATAAATGTATACTGTTTTCTTGACATTTTTGGTTTATATTATATATTTGTAAAACCTGGGCATTCTGTGTTAAGTGGTCAACTTCAGTTATTTTTATCTATTGCTCCTTAAATATTTCCCACAGACTGTTCATCTCATCAATACAACTTGAAGATTAAGTTAAGCAATCGTTCACCGCTGGAAAAATAATAAATAGTTAAGTAGGTACCTACTTAATGATGGTTAATAACTACGGCCCTTGAAATTGTGTCTTGTTGAGAGAACGCGAGGTGCTTCGGGGTCCCTCGCCGCGGGTGTACAACCGACATTAGTCCAGTCACACTCCAAACGTCGTGGCCACAACACCTACCACTCGTCCAACGTGTGGAACTAGATAATAGCTTATTAGTAGTGGATAATATTTATCGACGAAATAAATACCTACGGTTATACGAAAGAAAAGTATTATCCTTAGTCTCCCCTAACGCTAGTCATCAGGGCTCTCTTTTTTCGAGCATCATACAAAAAGTACTGTACAAACCGCTATTTTTATCTAACCTGACCCTTTTTTTTTATTTGGCCTACCCTTTTTTATCTAACCTAACCCTTTTTAAATCTAACTATACCCTTTTTTAAATATAACCTAACCCTTTTTAAATCTAACCTAACCCTTTTATAAATCTAACCTAACCCTTTTTTAAATCTAACCTAACCCTTTTTTAAATCTAACCTAACCCTTTTTTAAATCTAACCTAACCCTTTTTTAAATCTAACCTAACCCTTTTTAAATCTAACCTAACCCTTTTTAAATCTAACCTAACCCTTTTTAAATCTAACCTAACCCTTTTTAAATCTAACCTAACCCTTTTTAAATCTAACCTAACCCTTTTTAAATCTAACCTAACCCTTTTTAAATCTAACCTAACCCTTTTTTAAATCTAACCTAAACCTTTTTTTTTAATCCAACCGTACCCTTTTTTATCCAACCTAACCCTTTTTTATTTAATTTAAATTAATATATGCTAAGCTCAGAACAATATCTCTATCTTGGGCAGTAGGGTTACGAGAAAAAGAAAAAGCCAAACCTTTTTTAACCGACTCCAAAAAAGGAGGTAATTTATGATCAATCACAGCACGTTTTTGACAGAATAAAACCCTTTTTTGGGGATTTTTATCTATCTCTTTTTTGCTGTAACCTAACCCTTTTTTCGATAAGTAGTGTTTATTTAGATAAAAAGAGAGTTAGGTTAGATTTAAAAGGGATACTATGTTATATAATAAAATACGTGGTAAGTTGTTCCAAAAGGGTTCGCTTAGATACAGTTTTATGTAAGTAATAGAAAATAGAGAAGATATACTCCATACTGGTCTGAGTGGACAATAGCAAAATTCCTAGTTGTCACCTCGGCGGCCGGCCTTAGCCTACTGGTAATAATTCGTTGAAAACGAATAACAATAATTATCGGACGTATTGTATAGACCAGCGCCTTGGTATGCTGGACAATTTGTCCGCGACAATAGAAGAAAAAGACCGCCAGGCAAAAAACATACCATCCGGGCAGCGCCCCAACTTTCTTACGCGTTACATAGGTAAGTACCTGCTTTGTTTTTTTCCCTGTCATTTCAACTGGAGGTAAAAAGTAGTACGACATTTAGTTTTCTCGCTCGCGACGCGGTAAAGGGGCTATGTAGGCAATAGTTAGCTTAACTATGTGTCACGCTACGGCTACTGGAAGGGAAAAATTATGAGAATATTTTATTAACTCTATAATACGGTTACTGAACTACATATGAGGCAATACATTTGAAACTCATACGTGCCTGTCCCATTTGTGAGGCAAATCTATGTACATAACAATGTGTTTATCGAAAAATAACATTGCATGTGAGGGGTCGATGTCTAATTTTCAGTGAACGTGTTAATTTGATTTATTAAATAATTTTAATAATAATAATAATCTTTATTGAACATACTTACAATTTTACATTTATAAAAAAATACAGACAACTATAATATGACCAATTGCTCTAGCTAGATATGTGGCGGTCCCTGCACTAAGCTCAGCTTGTATCACAGGGGCCAGATTACGATTTCCTATGTTAGGATTTACAAAATTTCTGAGAATATTTGTAGAATCAAAGCAAGACAAGACGATGTTTGACGGGGTGTACAATCTATGAGCGTGGGTGAAACAGCGTCATACAAAATAGAGTTACTAATCGGTGAACGCCCACGTCAAGTTTCGAAGACCTAAAACAAAAATGGATTAACGCAAAAGTGAATGTCCTATAATTATGACACTCAGAATAAAACGACAACACATCAGTTTGTTCAGTTTATTCTTAACTTTAATGCAGACTAGAATAATACTCTTAGAAATGAGAACAACAATAGTTATTTCACATGTTACAGTGTACCTACCATATACCAGTTTTCACAATAAAAGACTATTTATTATCTGTGTTTCACAATGTAAATAAATCTTATTCACAACAGCTAGCAATATAAAATTACATCAGACTGTATACCTATATATACTAGTACAGGTTGGAGGATATTGATCGGTATAGCCAGCGTCCATAAAAAATATTTAAAAATTCAAATTGTAACGTACGATCGAATTGTTTTAATTTAGTACCTATAGATTATACTAGATGGCGTTGAATGCAGATTCATCGTAAAATCGACGATTTCCCGTACTTCTTATAGCTTCAATTGGTTGGGGTTACATTACGAAAGAAAACTAAGTACAAAAAGTATAATTACCTTTTCAAAGTTACTTTATCACAATAAAAACTTTTTTCTATTACAAATAGGGTGAAGATGCGGCCTAAGGTGTATGGTTCGCACTTACCTAGTGCCTATGGACTCAAGTTTTGAGTAAAAATTAGCACTGTGACCGGCATAAGCATACAACTGCCCGGACCTCTCTTCTCTAGCAGCTTCTCCAGACATGAAGCCGGAACACGAGTTCCGTCACTGCTTTGTCTGGATGGTGGTAACCAGCCACGGCCAAAGTTAGGACTTTTTCTTGCTAATACAAAATAGAACAGAACTGTTTCTATAATGGACACTGACTACACAGCAAAGGAAGTTCAGAACTTTTTGGAAAAGGGTATTGGTAAAGGGGATAGTACACATTTGAAAGCATAGACAGGATTAAATAGAAGCAGATTAGATCAGTGGGTTAGAACGGTGTACAGACGATCACGTCAATTTATTTTATACATAAATAATGTGCGGGTAGTTTTCAAAATCACTGTTTTCTTACTTAGTGACGATAACACGAACAATTTATTCAACGAAGATCACAAGGCTACAGGAAAGGTAGGAAATATATACTTTGACCGGTAATTTTGAGATCTACCCGCGAAAACTCGTCCTCAGAGCGCTAAGCTTAGCTAGTATTACGTAGGACATACATATACCGTAGGTTACATAGTATGCTATAGCGACACTATAAAATTTACAAAATATGATATATCTTTTGAAATGCTACACGAAATAATGCTTTTATAATATCCACTAATCAATTCTTTATATTTCAATATGTTACGGTATCTATCAGCGGTCGACATTTGTCCCTCGACCACGAGGTGTTAGCTTAAAATTCTGATACATGACTTCTACAATTTAAAAACTTACAATTGGTAAATTCAAATATAACTCTTTATGGCCATTCTTAAGAATTTTTATTTCTCTTAAACATACAATTGTCAACACAGAGAATGTCTTTAAATATTTGCATTTACTAGTTGTAAGACGAACCATTTCAAAATCTATATTTTCTATCTAAGCTATACATTATACAAACCGAATGGCTGAAGTTTCGATCAGTTTGAACTATGGTGCAGATGGATGCTAAATTAAACGATTTTATAAAATTAGGTACAAAACAAACTTAACAACTTCATAGACCAGATACATTAATCACAAAATAAATATGGAATGATTGTGTTGAGATTAAAAATATTTGTTTAGAGAATACCTACAGCCCTGTAGCATTCTGTCTGCATATCGCTCGCGACAAATGAGCCAATGGAATTGGTTTATCGTTTGCCCGATAAGAGTTGGTACATTTTTGTCTATCGCGCGACGCTACGGCCACAAAAGCTCTTCCCATCTTCATTTAGGTTTAAAAAGATTCATACGTTGATAAAAATCCTGCTAAACTTTAAAAAAATATTTATACTGACTGATATTTTCATTAAAATTGAAAATGATTTATACATAACATTACAAAAGCGGATATGAGTGGCTCGATATCGATTTGTAGGAATAATCGTACAATCGTAATTATAATAAAATACTCGTTACACATTGTCATGACAATCAAAGACTTTGTCAACACGTTGTACCTACTACCACCACAACCTTACGTAATTAAAAAAACGTTATAATTTCATAGATTTGCCAATGACTAGATTCCTTTTTGTTTTTTTTTTCTATTCCGTTGAGTGTTTGGCTCAAAAGTCTCGCTATCATGAGCCGTAAAACACATCTAAGAAAAAAGTCGATATTTTTTTTATCAAATGGAATTATTTTTGAAAGTTCTAACTAGCGGTCATTCAGGTCATTGTAAATTAAAGGTTTATTGGTACCAAGTACAACGCGCGACTTTAGAGAGATATACAACTTATATTCTACCTTATATAACCACATAAGCATTGTAAGCATTATCAAACTTAGACATCACATTACATAGTTCATCGTGGAGTGATTTTGAGTATTGTTCGACAGCTAAGCTACATGTTGAATCCTAACCTCGCTTTTACGTTTCAAAATATAATATGAGTCAAATTATTACTCTTTTTTTTACATGAGTTCAATTATGATGGGCAAGTAATGGCGTGATAAAGGTTTTTTCCTTATTTTGAAGTGCAAAACCATAATCATAATTCGGCGATTGGCATATTCTTAGTATCCTGATGTTTTTAAACTAAATTCTGCTTCATCAATAATCATAAAATAATGAATATCATCAGCAACGTTCTAAAAAGACGTTTATCCGAAGCCGTAAATCTGCTAATAAAACATACGAACTTTTACTTTTTATATTGAACAGGTGAAGACAAGGTTTATTATGCCAATTTATTGCGTTTTTTATTTAATCGGCAATGTTAAGATATGATTATGCCGTTGAATCGGAAATGGTAAGATATGGTAATGCATTTAATCAACGGTAAGTTACGATTCTGCCACCAGTGAGCGAGGATAGGCAGCAACAGTGTGGGCGCGTGGTACGGTAAGCAGGCACTTGTAGTTGCGCGGGCGCGCTTATATGAACACAGGGTTCTCCTGCCCCGTTAACAGTCGGAACATCGACGTTGGCATCGTCTTCATCAGGATCTGTGGATAAACAAGTGATTCTTGATTTTCAAATATTCTTAAAACAATGAGATAACAATAAAACATAATATTATGATCTTTTATTTGCCATTTTAATAGGTACATTATTATTCAGATTTTTATGATGGTACGAAATGGTAACCTTTAATCTCAGCTCTAATAATAAATATATTTAAGTATTTACCAAAATATCCAAAATGTTATAGAAAATAAGTTGTAATACAGGGTGTTAGTGACATTGTAACGAAAACGTTGAGGGGTGATTGAGGCTATGATTGAAATGAAATTAAATTTATTGTCATAAATGTGGTAAGTATATCGATGGAAGTACCTAAAGCTTATAGCGCTCAGCACATTTAGTCATGTTGTGATATACAATAATAACTACTAAAAAATATTACAAAAACACTTATCTATATAAAAAAAGAAAGAAAAGAAAGAATACCTATTTATAAACTGATTCTGAGTTGATATCAAGTGGAATTTTCCGTCGCAAAAGTATGGAACTGAAAATAATTTTTCAGTTGTATGGCTACCGTATGTACTTGTGCGGGGTGTACGTGACATCGTAACGAATACTGAGGGGGACGATTCAGCTGATTTTTTTTTTTTTTTGACGAAAAATTCCACTTGATGTTAATTCAGAACCATGTCTGAATCATCCCCCTGAGTATTCGCTACGATGTCGCTAACACCCTGTATATGTTGAAATCGCGAATCCTTGATCACGCTTCGGGCAGGTCCGTTTCGTGCCATTAATCACATCTCGGACACTACATATAAAAATATCACTGTTACCGTGTGCCGCGAGCGAGACAGAAAATTCGCGTGCGCTCCCCCTTACTCCTAGCGGCTTAAAGTGAGACCCAGAAGTTAATCTAGCTCGTCACCAATACGAATTGGTACAGGGCAGAGTGTCCGTTCTATACGTATTATTATTTTTTATTCTATGTCTGTATATATAGTATACAGAGATAGTCTACATATAATTGGGTGGTATCCTAGGTAAAAGATAAATTACGAAATTCTGATTACTAAATAAATACAGATCTAAAACTGACGAAAAACATTTATGAATTGTAATTAAGAAAATGTCCGACATTTTACCACGTTTTTCTATGACGTCACAGGGTGCTTTTTCGTGCAAATTCCATAGTAATGTCGTGTTTTGACGTTTAGTTTTCCGGCCAAGTAGTGCCATCTGCGGCAAATCTACAATAAGTCACGTCAAAAAAAAAGACGTTTAGTAAAATGTAACTGATTTGGCTAGTTGGAAATTCAGCCTAATCTATGCTGCTGTCAAATTAATTAAGCTGCAGTTATTAAACTGAGTACAGTAATACGAACCTCCCCAACAGACGTAGCTAGTAAATTAACGATCCGTTCGTGAGGTACTGCGACGACGCTTTGGGAGTTGATCTCGATGATGCGGTGGCCCACGCGCACGCCGCCGCGCTCCGCGATGCCGCCGCGGAGCAGGCTGCAGATCTAAAACGGACAATTCAACTTTAGAGATTCCCATTACATTTATAATTAAAAAAAAAATGTTCCAAAAAAAAACTTCTTTATATTTGAATAAAATGAGAAATCAAAGTATTTATATCGACACTGGAAATGGAGTGAGGGACGTAGCCACGATCTCAAGACTGGTACTTCTTCTAGCATGTTGTCTTAAATATATGTACGGTCACGAGCATTAATATGTACGTATACACTTTGGTACCATGTCACATAAACTTTTTTGACAAATTGAACTGTAAGTCTCACTAAATGTCAAATATGTTAGTGCGACAGAGTCCTAAAGTGGGTACATTATATATTGCTCATGGCTGTACTGAGTGAGAGCCCTCAGGACTTTCCATTTGTCCGGCAAAGTTAATGCCATTGTCACAAAAAAAAATGGCAACATTCGGTAATGTATGATGGAAAACTAGAAATATACGGTCATCAGCACTATTATGTAAGACTGTTTAGAACCCGGTCGCATTAACGCATTTGACATTTTAAAGAGACTTCGTTTGGATTTGACAAACAAGTTAATGCGACAAGGTTGTGTAATCAATAATAATGTACTTACCACACCGTTTTGAACACTAAAGCCTAGCTGGTACTTAGTGTCCGGCCGTTTTATCTTGACCTCCACGACGGGCGCGCAGGGTACCACCGTAAGTTTCACCACTGTCTGGTTCTTAGAGTTCTTTATGTAAGTCTGGCACGTCGACAGCGGTAGACCCACCAAGCTGACACCGTTGATGGCTATTATTTGATCTCCTGTCGAGGAAATACTCTCAATTAGGTTTTTAAACAGGTGCATAACATACTCTTAAACAGGCTATATACTTCCTAGTGTTGGGCGCAGGCCTCCCCTCAATCAACCGCGGTATGGAGAATACTCCACCATGCTGTTCCACTGCGTGTTGGTAGAGGTACAGGGTGTTAGTCCCACTGTACAGGGGGACGATTCAGCTCCTGATTCTGAGTTAATATAGAGTGGAGCTTTCCGTCGCAAAAGTATGGAATTGAAAATAATTTAAAAACCGAAGTCCGTATAATAATGAATGTTTCTGATACCTATATTAAGCTGGCCGCAGCGCGCAGCGGCCCCAGCCGGCGCGAGATTGGCGATGACGACAGTGGGCAGCATGGAGCCCCATCCGGACTCCACCACAACCACGCCTAGGATCTCGCCTTTTGTCTTTGGAACAACCACCTGGAGAGCAAGGTACTTACTTAAGTGTCTACTTTGTCGGAAAACGAAGAAGGCTTCCACCATCAGATAGGAGTAATACCAAGGACAGAATGTGAGTGTGTGTGTGTATGTCTGTGTCTGTGTGTGTGTATGTGTGTGCGTGCGTGCGTGCGTGCGTGCGTGTGTGAGTGTAAGAGAGAGAAATAGATAAAAGCCTATAATTGAATAGTTATCCACTACGTTTTACGATCGATGAATGAGGAGGAAGCATGAGAAGTGTGTCAGGGTCCAAGCTAATGGAATTCCAGTCTCTCCTTATGAGACAGCGGCAGACGATACGTAAAAATTGTCGATTCAATGTGTAAGTAGCCAAACCTACTGAATAAAGATATTTTTGAGTGTACTTAATAAACACAGTAAAAAAATTATACCTCTTTCTGCAGTTCCTTCTTGGCGAACATCTGCAGCTCGTCTCCGAAGATCTCCTGGCTATTGAGCACCTCCTGATAGTCCATCTCCTTCACGAAGCTGTGATCCTCAATGCCGTTCGCCTTCAGGAACTCCATGTACGCTACTTGGAACGCCTGGCCGATTGACTGCGCTATGAATTGGGCCTGTGGATGGATGAAGATGTTTCATTAATCTTCTGCTTCCTCTCTTCTTCTTCATAAGTGGTAGTAGGAATGTAGGTAATGGATTGAAGTGACAAGGTAAGAGTGAATGTTTAAGATCTATCTCGAGAAGCTTTTTTGGTATAATAACTGTGATATCAGGGTTGGTGAGGCGACGTGAGCACTGAGGGGTTAAAAGGCCACATTGAAGCAATTAATCTAAAAAGCAATATTGCTATTCGACATTTGTTGATATTGCGCACGAACTGTTACATGCGCAAATGTCAAATTGCAAAATTACATTTTAAGATGAACAGCTTTGATGTGGCGTAGACCTTAAGGGAGAAGACAAAAGAGTTGATCAACACGCTCTAGGATTTTTGATTGTTGAACGATGTTAATTTATCTATTGATCCAATTGTAAAGCCCTATCTCTTCAAAAACTAAACCCAAACTTACCTCCTCGCTCTCAAATACATGGCAGATCATCTTTGGCGTCCGATTTAGCTTCGGCTGGTCTGAATCGTTCTCGTGCGGGACGAACCTTCTCCTGGCCATCAGTACAACAAGATCGCCAATATCTGCGATGTACGATATCGTCCTTAGAGCGTGATCCATCATGATTTCTTTCAATTCCGTGTTCAGAACCATTATCTTCTCTGTCGATATGAATAGGTCCACTTCTGTGCTCGGCTGGTTTTCGCCTTCAGGAGCCTGTAGACAACGAGAGGGTTGGAGTAAATTCCAATTATATTTCATGAAATATAATCTATGAGAATAATCCGTGTTAACTAAGTATATTGAGTTAGGTGGCAGTACGAGTAGTATACCTATAAGAATATATACTTTTTGTTCGTGGAGATTTTAAATGATTGACCAACTAAACAAAATGTCTTGAAGTTAAACACCTAATCAAGTATGCATAGAAAATGGGGGTTAAAAACAACATAGAAGCAATTCATCTGAAAAGTAATATTGCTATTTGACATTTTGTCGACATTGCGCACTTACTATTTATTATATGCTCAAATGTCAAATAGCAATATTGCTTTTCAGGTGAATAGCTTGGGAGTGATATTTTTAACCCCAATACAAATAGGGCTATGGCTGATTGTGAATTGTGAACCTATAGTACCTATTATAGAATAGAATAATCAATTATTGTTTAAAATGTGGTGCATAAGTCGTGTACAATATAAAAAATAAATAATTATACTTTCACACAATTACTTATAACAAAAGGTTATTTGCCTTTTTCTTTTTATTAAATTGTTAGGAAGGAAGTGATTTGTGAAGTAGTTAGTAGTGTTTAGTCGGTCAACGCTTAAAATGTTGTCTTTCAATACTACAATGATAGGGAATGCAAAAATAGTCCTTAACAAGCGAATAAGATCACAAAAACATCGGACAATGATCTACTGGTTGTAAAGATGACACGAGGAACTTACCAAAGCCTGATGATGTCCAAAGTAGCAAAATGAGACAAAGAAAGCAACATTAATTTAGTTATTCGAATAAAATTTTCACTCAATAAATTAGAAAATCGACGAAAATCGTCTTTTTCATAATACGGATTTATATGACCCACAATTTGCATTCATCAATAAAAAATAGTTTTTAATCGATGATGAGTCAAATTTAAATCTAAATTACAATAAAACCATTATTTTGTTCGCTCCAGATATCCGATATTCAAATTATAAAAGATTAAAAATCTATAACGATTTCGTTAGGGTTTACTTCCCAACAGATCTGAAATTCACTAATTATAATTTTCAAAAAAAGACCTAATTTGTAGCTACCAGAAAATTAAAACTAAATTTTGCAACTATCAAAAAAATAAGGACTAAATTTTGCTGCCTGCCAAACCACCTTGATCTTAGTGACGGCCTCTTCGACCATATTCTTTTTGAGCCTCTTCTTCCTGCGGCGGGAGTCTTCGTCGACCTCCACGGAACCAAGGAAGGCCAGGCGGAAGACTGCGGCGGGGGCCGCGTACACTCCGGAGTATGGGCCTTCGCACCATTGCCCCAGACGGCTAGCCTCCTCGAACACACGCACGCCACTCACATACCAATCCGTGTGTCGTATTTGGGGTTTTGCTTACGTTTTTAATTCGACTTTTTTTCTTTTTTTTTCTCAAATTGTCTCGGAACGGAATCATTTGAACAGCACTAGTAATGTTTTGTTTGTAATGATTTTAAAAGCTAAAATGTACGGCCTTTCTCAGCCGAGGATTGATGAGTATTCGGTGTTAGTATGATTTTTCCAAGAGATTTTTAAATGTAAGCAAGTCTGCAAGTCTGGTAATGATTGTAATAAGATGCTTAGATTTGAATATTTTCCTAGAGTTCTTTTTTTTAACCCATGCACAATTTCGCCATAATAGGGTGGCTAAAATACCTTATGTTCAGATCAGAAAAATGCCCCGAAAAAAGCCAATTCCAATTGAATTTCCGCGCGCAAAAGCAAGCAAAACAACCTCGAATACAACACACTCAACAATGATATGTGAGAAGCGAGCGACATCTCCGTTAGTATGGAAGCAGATTGGTTAGTATTCATCGATTCTGCGATTCTGTGCTTAGCAAGCTGCCGAGTGTGGCGAACGCGGGCCGCTGTGTGAATCGGGTCATGTCTCATGCTATATCGTGCGTAGTGAAGTGCTTTTTTGACAAATAACGCAAGTTTTATTTTTCAAATTATTTCTTTCTTTTTTGTTTGTCTTTTATTTCTGTTTTAGTCATCGACCAGTTTGATTTTCGAAAAGTCGATTGTGTAAGGAAATATGTTTTTTTTTCTGAAGAGAATGATGAATGTTTATGTTTCGTTTTAAATAATATTACTAAGTTTATAAAAAAGTCCTCATTCCAAAGTACTCGTTTTAAAGCTTGCATGCAAGTCTGCACACGTATTAATAAAGTATAATGGAGCACAATGTTAGATTTGTATGGACGATTATGCAAAGATAGATTTTATTTATTTGATTAGTAAACAATTCAAATGTGAATATTAACACATTTCAATCGCTTACTCTGTTGCCATGAACCTCGAAGAAGCAATCATGCGTAAAACTCTTGTTATAAAGTCGTTTGACTGTCTAAGAAATAAAGTTGGCTTCGTAAACGCCTAACAGATTCTTGTTAATCGATCGATTATGGAAATCCCGTTAAAACCTTAAAGAATGAACATGCCAAATACGAAAAAGATCAAAAATCGCACACGATGGAGCTTACCTTGAGTATTGGAGCCTACGAGAGGTTTAAAATATTTGTGGTACAAAGCATAGCGTAAAGCGGATAGCAAGCGACAGAACACAGTCGAGGAGGCTAGCCGGCCTACCTCGGCGACGCTCGCCGGGGGTGAGGAGCACACTGAAAAAATAACTCTAGTGCCAAGTCAATAAGAGCAGAACGGTTTGGCGGGCAGGTTCGTGGAAGTCAGGACTGACTCAGTCTCAGATCCACTCTCAACTCTAATGTCTATGTAACAAGGTTTCGTTCAGGATAGGACGAGGATAACCCACTAGCATTCTCAAAACACTAAACCTAATGAGCATGAAATTACGTACGCAGAATTAAACAGTATGAAAATTAGGGGCGTATTGCGTGCATCGAAAGAGAAGAAAATGTGAAGGTGCCTATAGCAAAGGTGAAAATTTAAGTTTTTGTCCCGCTCTTTTTCTTAAGTTGAAAGAGAAAATGCAGTGTTGACAGTTTGAAAAGTTCAAAGTAAGGTAACCAATAGAAGGCGTGCATGTAGCAGCACAATCTCCTATTGGTTGACGAAGGAAGAGTAGGTTGGCCAATAGGGGTGCTACAGGCACACAAAGAGTGAGAAAACAGAGGTAATTTCATGCTCTTATTTCAAAAAACATCTACGAAAGATACAACATGTTACATTTACCGATTCACACTAGCAAATGTTGGCATTTATTTGCCATATTCCAACGTGTTCGATTATTTATATGAGAATGCATGTATCAGAAGTTGGGTAATTCAACTTGTTAAAGACAGAATTTCAGAATATAAATAATTCAATATAAAAAATAATCACTTAAAAATAATTCAATTATATTAAACATGAGCCTATTAACGACTAATCGTTTGATGAATTATAATAATTTTGATGAAAATTAATGTCTCCATGACAATATTTGTTATAGCCCGACTAAATAAAAGTGCGTGGATACCTTGATTCTGGAGACAGCTTCTTCGGCTTGTAGCATCCTCGTGGCTTTGGTCGGTTGACCTTCGCAGGCCAGCTGCGTAGAGCCGAGGTACCTCGCTCGGAATAACACGCCTTCGATGAGCACTGAGCGAACATCTGGAATACATAATGGATATTAGTTAGTACCTTGTTTTGTAGTGGAAACAAATTATGTAGTATTAGCTATATTAGGTTTTGATCAGGCGGTCTTTCGTTGTACAATACAACATAAATACGTGTTGTGGGTATGATGTCGGGACAAACCCTTTCAGAATTTAACGACCTCATATCAATAATGTTTGTAACAATGTTTTGTAACAGTAAACATATAAATAAAAATAATAAAAAATAAATGCTGCGTGTATTCGAACACAAAACAAGCGAAAAAAAGTTGAATAGTGACAGTTATTATTTTTAATAAATTAACTGTAACTTGGAATAGGCTGTAGGTGAAACCTTGTATTTATATAGTTACAAATAAAAAAAAAATAGGCGGGAAAATAGCAAGTTAACGATGTACTGAAGACAAGGCAGCATGGTCTTATGATCTTAGCCTGACCCTCAAATGGGCAAAAGAAAAACAAAAAAAAGCAAGTTAACGAATATTTTTTTACAATGATAGATTTGAAACGTTTTTAGTGAATTATAATCTATTTGGAATCATTACTAATCGCTACAAAAAATGCAAAATGCAATAAAGGAAAACAACTGGAAATATTTTTAGGTATGTACCTACTTACTTATCGCTAAAGTAATTTAATTAAGCAGGTATTTAATTGAGTGGGCTTTATCCATATTCGTATTCGTTCGTAGGTAACTGCTATTTTATAACTAATTCTAACATAAGTTCATTTTCTAATTAAGTTAATTTATAACTAGATATAAAGAGAAGATATCTGCTTCGATTGGAATCATCGGATGCAGACTAGATTAGATGGATATAAGGTCTTTGTTGAACGCAGAAATAAGAGACACCAATGTTGTAAAAAAAGTGTGCTATTTGCAACAATTTGCTCACGATTGCCAAGCGTGAACGTTTAAAAGTAACATAATCTATTTCACATAAAAAAATCGAAACTCCACGCAAGGAATATTAAGAAAAATATTAAATATGAGTATTAGGAATAAAAAATAAATGCTATTTTACAGCGGGCATTATATTTTAATTTTTTAATGTTCAAATAATAATTCCAAATCCAAATTTAAAATTTCAAAAATTCGGTATTGTTTCGGTTTTTTGATGTGAATTATATTGTTTTTCCTAGTAGCGTGAGATAGTAAGTGAACTCACCATATAATTGCATCCAAGGAAAGCGTTAAATACAGACAGACATTATTTACAAACTCTTATTGCAACATATACAAAGCTAAAGACGATGTTTAATGTTAGCACTCACCTTCTTTATTTTTGCTCTTCTTTTTTCCGTCTTTGTCCTGTAAATGTAAATATTTTTGCGTTATGTCATAGAATAAAGAATAACTACGTACAGAACGGCAACTCTCCGGGACCGACTGCTTAAAGTACCCTTAAAAGCACGGATCACCTTACTTTCGGATAATCGGATGATCAGCCTGTAATGTCCTAAACAAACTACGTAGAAAAATTGTGATTTGTTTTCTTATATTTTTCTCTCTGTAAACGTCTTGTCTTTTGATTGTTAGAGTATTATTCCTTATTCTATGTGTTAGTTTGGCATCCTATTATTATATTGGCCCTGATTCCTGTAGACACCTCCTAATTTTATTTTAAGTTATACCCGTCATTTTCTTATCCGCCGAAAAGGAAAGGGACGGATGATCGTCAACAAGGTAATTTTAAAACTAATGAATAACCCGGGCGAATAAAATAGGCATCTCGCTGGTATGCAATTAGTTTGACGTGCTGTCTACTTAACTGTGTCGGGTTACTGGCCGATGTAAAATTGTTAGACAGTCGTTTTCGATTTTTGCTTAAAATTGACGTGTGTTTTATAAATTTTATGCCTGTCGATTACCCGTCCCTTTCTTCTTCAACGGATAAGAAAATGACAGGTATAACTTATAATAAAATTAGATGGCGTCTGCAGAAATTAGCATCATTGGCATCATAAAATAAGGAATGTTTCTTTTATTGTTTTTGATATCAACGTGTTATTTTACCTTTCCATTGTGCGCGTTGTCTTCGTCGCGGTTGTCGTCGTGCGAGTGCGGGGAGCGCGCCGAGTTGGACACGCTATTCGCCGGCATCACAGTCCGGGACTTCGGTTTGCGCCATCCCTGCAAACAAATGTAATTACCCTTTATTTTATCATCTAATAATGCTATTCTTCTTCTATCGTGTGGGTTGTGAGGTGGAGTACCAACCTCATCAACCCTGGTGTCAGATTTACTATTGAGCCGCCAAAGGCCCCTGACATGGCTCATGTAACGACTACTTACTTACATCAGTAAGTAGTAACCGGGACCAACGGTTTAACGTGCTTTCCGAAGCACATATTATCATATTTAAAGATGTATTATGATTTAATTGATTTTTAATTTAAATTGATTAATTTGTAATTTGTGGTATCTATTTTAATGGATGGATTTTAAATCTGAAATAAATTATTTTATTATTATTATTAGCCCTTGCGGCACGACACCCGCGCCGCGGGCGACGCGACTTTGACCAATAGCAGAACGTCGTCTATCTACGTAGATAGCTTTCTCTTGGTCTATTGGTCTGCAGTTGCTGTGCAGAGCCTGCTGGTAAAGGCTTTATTACATAAAAAAAAAATACATTAGAGGACTTACTATACTGTTAGTGACATCGAAACGAATACTGAGGGGGATGACCCAGACCATGATTCCGAGTCAATATCAACACTGCCAGATGGTGTAGGCAAAATTAGCGTCTATCATCCAAAACGAAATCTTGAATTAAAAACCCAATTCGGATGAATGTCACTCGTATGTGATTGTTTTTCTTCATTCAACCACAGAAATCTGCACAAAAAAGTATTTGACTTCTACTTACGCCAATGCTAAAAAAGAATGTTTTACTTATTATTTGTTTTCTTTTGTTTATTGTTTTGAGGCGGAAGACAAGAGAGAAACCACTGCCCTATTTTTCCCTAAAAAAGTAGCATGGTAAAGGCTACATTGACAAGAGCGTGGCTCTTAAATTAATGATGATGGCTTATTATTATTACAATGCTAATGCTAAAATTGAATTTAATTAATACCATACTTAATAATGGAAAAACACTACAGTTATCTCCTAATAACGAACAGGACGAAACTGCATGTAAGTACTTCCGGCTTGATAATCCTGCCTATAAACTAGAGATAAGAATGTTACGTCATTCACAAGGGTCAAGAGATTTATATTAGTATAACATACTTACAATAGTTATTTGAATATATTAAAGCGATAAGTGAGAAACTCTGTAGCTGGTAGGTACTCCTATTGAGGTCCACACCATCTAAAGTTATATCTGTAATTTTCTTATCCGCCGAAAAGCAAAGGGACGGATAATCGA
This sequence comes from Pectinophora gossypiella, assembly GCF_024362695.1. NCBI lineage: Eukaryota > Metazoa > Arthropoda > Insecta > Lepidoptera > Gelechiidae > Pectinophora > Pectinophora gossypiella. The sequence goes on from NC_065405.1 coordinate 2,629,104, forward strand.
CAGACACACGTCAATTTAGGCAGATATTAATATATAATAAGAAAATAAATAGATAAGAAAATATTGGCCAATAACCCGACAGAATTAAGTTGACAGCACACATGAAACGGGTTGCATATCAGCGAGAGGACTATATATAATTCGCCCGGGATATTCAGTCATTTTATAATTAACAGTTGACAATCTCCCGTCCCTTTCCTTTTCAGGGGATAAGAAAATGACTCTGCTGAAATTGCGTCTGCAGGATTCGGGGCCATTATTATGTGACTGGCTGCAGCGTACTGACTGATGACTGATGTACTGTATGATTACTGACTAGACATAAATTCGCACACAAAAATACTAAGAGGTCTGTACGTTGTACTCGTATTCTGTCAATTTACGACTGAACTTCTTAAGTAAGAATTACACGCGCGATTTTATCATTTACGCAACTTTTTTTAAGAAATGTAGGTACGTGCATTGTTGGCTGTTCTCACATTCATTTTACGTTTACGATTGCCACAATCTTGCAGTTCCGAGAATATAAACAACTGAGGAACGCGCCACGGTTGCGTGAAGTTAAATTGCACCGTAATTAACCTTGTTAACCCGGTTTAAATTTTGATGGAAGCGTTGTGGGCGAAAGTTCGTGATGGTGGCTTGTGGTCTTTGTACAAGAAAGTTTATGTGATGTTCAAATTACAATTATTCATATGCTCATAAAACATGGTACACTACAGATAAGGACGATACGTGATACATAATTAAAACACAAAATGCCGGGTTCTAACCACGTTAATCAGGGATATGAGACTCCCGATTCCAACACTGTTACAAGTACCATGATGAGAATATCAGGAGTCTCATATCCCTGATTAACGCGGTAAGAACCCGGTATTATGTGTTCTAATTATGATAATATCCGCGTAAACGTTAAACAATGGACGTGATATATTATTTGAAGTAGGGACCTCGAATTATGAATTTGAATTTTGATGCAAATGAAACAAGTTTCAAAACTGATTATAACTTTAGTATAAACTTAGATAATCCGTATCAATGATGGGTAAAGGCGAGTATTTTTTAAAATCTTTAAAATCGTTTTTTTATAATTACTTTACAAAAATAATATATTTTTTACATAAATGACACTGAATTGGGTCTAAAAGTATTTGCTCTTCAGTTTTGTACTTCTCATATCAAAGGTGCACATAATAAATTAAAACACTATTTGGTTGATAAAGTCTATTAGGACTTAAGAGATTTAAAATAATCACAATATTATGGTGTATTATTGAAATATTATACTTGTTGACGTGTAATATTCAATATGAATAAATAATTGAATGCAATTGAAATTATGTCATGGAGGTATATTGTATCTACCACATAAGACTGACCTTTTTGTTACAAGTTTTTTCACGATTTTCTTCCGTAGAATTTGTCGTACTATCACTTTCCGTTTCCTTTTCACATTCATGATTGCTAGTTTCGTCTTTTGAATCACTATCTTTATCATCAATTTCCTTATCTGACTCATTATTTAATTCACCATTATTATTCGGCTCAATTTCCTCATTTTTCGCTTGATGAGTTGCATAATTTTGGCTAAATGAATTAGTTATTTCGGTATTTGAGTCACTGCTTTCCTTAATTTGTGATTTATTTTCTATTTCAATATTCTTTAGTTGATTTGTTTCTTCGCTTTTGTTTTCTAAATTACTATTCTTATTTATACTATTTTTATTTAGTTCGAAGCTATTTTTATTTGAATCATTGTTTATATTTTCGTTATAAACTTGATGACTTGACTCACTCGTAGACTTGTTTAGCTCATTTGTTTTATTATGCGTTTCCTCACTGCATTCCTGACACGCAATGTCACTGTTATACACTGTCTCTAAACACGGCTGTTTTTCTTCCTCACTCATGTTTTTATACAAATTTGTTTACCTTAAGTCATTCATTGACACATTTTCTTTCAAAAATGTTCACTACACTGCCTATGTTTAGTCTAAATTCATGTACTTAGGCAATAGTCATATTTCCAAGAAGTAACAAGTTTTTAAAACATTTTAAAAACTGTTTAAACATAAGTTCTGTTACAATATTATCGTAAAATTTCACAAGTACACACGTGAGTTACACTATAAATATTCTCACTAGAAATCGCGCAATTTTACACATTCTAAACTCAAATTATTCGCTACAAGCCGGCTGATAGGTAAGTACTAAAATCGACACATTAAAATCGATATAATTCTGTATCATTTCAACACTGTTATCGTTATGAATATAACGGGCTACTGAGCATAAATAAGACGTCGATAATATGCGCGTTCAGATACGTTATCATTGCGCACATGCGCGTGTTCGGACAGTGGTGTTTGTACTGAGTAGCCACTGGTTTACATTTGAAGCGAGTAAACAGATGGTTGCACATAGATTAACGTTGTTGAATAGAGCGGCATATCTATTGAATTGTAAGTAGCACAGAGTTGTATATTATGCGATTGAAAAATCTTACTGGGGAAGTCTATTATAGTCAAGTAATTAAACAGGTTTTAGAATCTAATAATGCTTGTCACGCTTGTTTATAAAATCAGAGTATTAATTATTATTTTTTCGGCGTAGCAAAATGAAAATAAAATAAAAAGTATTATATAAATACATAAAGTATCAGGTTATCAATGAATACAAGCATACTTGAGTTGAGACCCTTTTATTTCAGGACGTCCTTTTTGCTTTTTTGGTATTGTTTTGTGTTTTGTTTTTGTTTCTGGCGTCGTTCTATTCTATTCTTCACAGCCTCACAGAGCAACCGCGTAAATAAGTAGAAAACAAGTTCCGCGTGACCAGTTGATCTATGTCCGCGTATAATAAGAGAGCAAGGTCGCTGCGCATACGCCGGGCTACAGCCGCGGACGGCGCGCGCGCCGCCACAGCTGATGATTGCGTCATCAGATGACTCAACTACTGTACACACTTGTTTTGTTTAAGACTGTAGCTTTTGTTATGGTAATAATGAATTAGGAAGGAGATAATATTTTAAAATAATATCTAACGTAATAACATAAGCTCACGGCTATATACCAAATGGGGTAGTCAGAAGCACATCTATCGCAAGATGAACTATGTACCCACACCTTACCGAGCTTTCTGTTTGACCAACAATATTTTAGGTTCTTTTCTCGTTTATTATTTTTATATTGTATGTCATCTGTCCTACTTGTATACTGTTCTTTTTTTGTGTGATTGTACAATAAATAATATTGTATTGTATTGTACAGTAATTAGCAATTGTCAAAATAGTTAATGTGACATGGTTTCAAAGTGTATATATATTAGGACTCGTGACCTTACTTACCAACCTATTTGACATTTAGTGAGACTTACAGTTCAATTTGTCAAAAAAGTTAATGTGACATGGTACCAAAGTGTATAAATATTAATGCTCGTGACCGTACACATTTTGAATGTCCTAGTGAGAAAGGAGTCTTAGGGTGGTATTAATAAACTAATCTCAGCTTTGAGACTGCTCTCAAGATCATGTCAATGTGACAGTTTTTATTTAAAAACAGTGACTTGGGGTAGTCTCAGCTGAAATTGGTTTATTAATACCACCCCTAACGTCGAAAACTCAACTAGATTAACACTTACCTTGTCATCAAAGAAACCTTGGTCATCAGTCCTTTGCTGGCCTAGCAGCCTATCAGTCTCTAAGTCCGTGTCTGCTTCATCTGAAATTAAAACACATTCAACTCTATACAAAACAGTCACAAATCAAGTACAATAAATAAACTGATTTATTAATTTAGATCTAAATACACACGTCACAAAGTAGGTATTTACACTATTTATGCTCTAGCATGTTGCGGAGTGACAGCTGTCAGAATATACATATTTTTTTAAATTTATATATGAAAATATAAACAAGGAAGTGTAAATAAGAATTGTACGTACACGTATAAAACATGGCATGATTAAAGTGATATATCTGTCGTCTCTTTCGCACTAGGCGTTGTACTATAATATATTATGTCTGTCCATGCCTTACTTAGCCAAACTCTATCGATTGTAAAAATCATTTGGGCACAGGGGCTTGATGGCTTCTAAATATCTTCTAATCATCTTCCGTTCACCTTCTTTTTGTACACCCGTGTTCAAAAATAAAGAATTTGATTTGATTTTGATTTGTTCATATTATATACAGGGTGTTAGTGACATCGTAACGAATACTCAGAGGGATGATTCAGACCATGATTCTGAGTTAATATCAAGTGGAATTTTCCGTCGCAAAATTCATGTTATTTTTTTAGTTTTTCTTAATTATTTTCAATTCTATACTTTTGCGATGGAAAATTCCACTTGATATTAACTCAGAATAATCAGCTGAATCATCCCTCTCAGTATTCGTTACGATGTCACTTACACCCCATACAAGTACATACAGTAGCCATACAAGTAGGTATGGGTGTTAGTAACACTGTAACGAATACTGAAGGGAATGATTCAGACCATGATTCTGAAACGATATCAAGTGGAATTTCCTGTCGGAGAAGTCATGAAAATTTTTGACCTTTTTTAAATTATTTTTCGTTCCATACTTTTGCGACGGAAAATTCCACTTGATATCAACTCAGAATCATGGCCTGAATCATCCCTCAAAGTTTTCGTTACGATGTCACTAACACCCTGTATATTTCCCTTCGCGAGCTAATTAGCCACCTTTATGGCTAGAGTAACCGGGTCGTCAGGATGGTACATAACGTCCTTCGGGCGCCGATATTTTTTCATTTCCCGTCCTAAAGCGGGAAGTATTCGGAAGGATATACAGTCTCTTTCGCACTAGGCGATTTACTGTATTTCAGCAATCGGCGTTCCCCAAAAACACAGTAGATGGCGTTGTTACTTAATTTCATGTCTTTGTTTTTGGGTATAAATGATTTCCCTTTTTACTACACCAAGGTATAATTACAACTTCCACCCATTATTATTTCGAAGCAATATAGGTAGCAACGTCATTTTATACATAATGTGACCCAAATATCAAGCAGCAATAATTATATTATATATAGCTACAAACCCATGTATATGTATATTTTATATATGTTTCTGCCATTACATTACAGTTTTGAATAATTATGTACCCCAGCAATGAGAAAATAGTAATTATCACGTTAAAAGTTGTTAAAATATACTATATTGTTTCCTATGGTAACATCAAATAAACTGTGTACCTACTATATACATTGTCTATGGACCATGATATGTTATTTTTGAATAAAAGTTGGTTCGTTGCTTGCTTCCACTGAAGTACGTCGTTTTATTAAAAGTGAACAACGCCATCTATCGTGTGTCTGGGGAACGGCGATTGAAAAGTCCCTCATTTGTTCTGAATGTAATCATGTGACGTTTTATAGGGTGGAATTCTTTAAATTTGGAATACCTATATTTCTTGTTTCGTCTCTTTCGCACTTGGTTCTATATTTCTGTACTGTTGACATACGCATCACGCTAGACTCCAAAATAGTATAATCAAAGACCTTTGTGAAGTGTGTATACTTACGAGTCGTTGTATAGCAGGCTATAAATAAAATGAATTCGAAAAATAGAAATGAGCAAATAAATAAATTAGTTATCAGTATTGTTCTATTTTTGTTACAACTACTACTGAGTTTCGGACTAAGTAAGTACTATTTTGCCCCTATTTGCTCGACTATGGCGAAAACAAAATGTAGGATTATGTTTCAATAAAGCGTTATGTAATTTGTTGAACGATGAAGCTTTCTTGCCTATTGCTTTGTTGTTAAAATTAAAAAAAGCCTATATAATTAAAGTTTACTATTGGCGAATATATTTTGTATCTCAATAAAAACTACAAAGTTACAAAGACTTAAAATAGTGACGCGTGGGTAGATGCGTATAAACGCCGAAAACCACTTTGTGTTTCTTTTCTAGCTGTACAGTCATGAGCAATTAAGACTCCCACTTTAGGACTCTGTCGCACTAACATATTTGACATTTAATGAGACTTACAGTTCAATTTGTCAAAAAAGTTAATGTGACATGGTACCAAAGTGTTTACATATTATTATTAATTCTCGTCACCGTACAATGTTCAAAGTAAACTTTTTCGGACGGGACTTGAACCCGCAGCTCTTGTCAAATGGAAAAAATACAAAAACTTCAGAAGTAACGCCATCTGTTGACGCAACTTTACCTAGCTGACGAGAACGCATGCGCGCACCCACCGCGTCCTCTCCTCAACCCTGTCCATGCGACTTTTTACTTCTTTTTTCGATCTATATCGTCATTACGCCGCGTGTATAGCGTTAGTTAAACATGGTAACTTGTTAACAGCAGTCAGGGGCTCTAAAAAGGTCACATTGAAGCAATTCATCTAATATTTTTTTGATACTATTTTACAGCTAGTGGGTAAAAACATATACATATATTGACTTTTTTTACATGAAAAACATTGAGTGGCCTTTTAAGACCCTAAGATTTGACTTTCAGTAATTTTCCGGTTAAAGACAGCAATTTTTTATTGCTGTAATGTTTGCTGTTTTGTAATATAAAATAATAATAAAGATAAAATCACCTTCGTCACCGCTGGCTGCTTTAATTTCTACTGATTCCTGGCTTTGAGCAGATGATGGCCTTTTCCTGGAAATGTTTGTAAAGATATCATCATGAAACTGCTTCATAAAAAGAAAAGTAACTAGATATCAGTTTATCTCCTACAACTACATTAATTTTCTTTTAATGCTACCATTTTTAGTATACACGTAAATTAGATGGTGGTGCAACCAGAATGCATCACACCTGCAAGCCTGGCGTAACAATATATCTTCCGATACATTCGATTTTATTTATCGGAATATACATGAAGCTATAAAATTTAAAACTAAGGACGTTACGTGAAGAGTGAAGACTTAAGAAATTTTCTGGGTGCTTCTCAAAAAAGATTAAGATGACCAAAGACTACGCTGTATGGGCTAAGTTCCCTTTGCCTGCCCGAATGGGCAAATAAAAAATAGATACATTCGATTTTAGACGCAATTGTTCTTTTTTTGATATTACTTTGGGTTTCCCTCATACGGCATTAACAACTTGGCCTTATAAAGAGGGAGCGCTGAGGGCTCTTGCCCGATACAAAACTTAAGATGTGTGCAGGTGTGCACAAACCTCCGCTCTCGAGTATCTATCTTATTTGACTGAGTTGTTGTCTAGACTATTCCTTACCTGGGCGGGTAAATATCATCATGAATAGCGGCGTGGTGGTGGTGCGGCGTGTGCGCGTCGTGGGGCGCGAGCGCGGCGTGTGTGGCGTGCGCGGCGTGCGGCGAGTGCGCGAGCGCGGGCGCCGCCGGCAGGTCCGCCAGCGCGGCCGGCCGGTGCGGCGCCGGCGCCGGCGGCGGCGGGGCGCTGCACGCTGCTGTAACAGATTGGGATTTACTAGAAATTATTTTAATAATTACAGCTAGGTTATTTCTGCATGGCAAATTGCGGCAAAACATGAGATGCTTGTACACTTATTTTTTTATCCATTTATTATTTTTTACACTATAGACAAGGCGAAGAGAAGGTACTAACCTAATGGATCTAAAGAATGTAAATCAGCATCAGACAACACCAGGGCGTCTCCGCTCGTACCATTCTCCACTATCTCCTCAATGATGACTGATGTGTGCGTCTGAAAAAAAAATAGGTGGGTATTAGTGGGTAATTACTATTCACTTCGGGGAAGCCGTGGTAGCCCAGTTGGTAGAAGGTTTGCCTCCTACTTTGAGGTCGTAGGTTTGAATCCAGCAAAGGCCCAAACCAATGATTGTCGAATTTGTTTTCGAATTCATATTTGGATCATAAATGATTATCACGTTCTCAGCGGTGAAGGAAAACATCGTGAGGAAACCGACTTTTCGGAGGTATGTGACCTAACCTGTATTGGGCTGGTTTTCCCTTCGCGGTTTGGAATGCCAGACAGGCAGTCATGTAAAAAACCAGACCGAACGAAAAAATTTTAGATGTTATAATTGAATAAAAATATTTTTTTATTTAAAAACATCATTTATTTATATAAAATATTTATTTTAAAAAACAGCCTTTGACTACAGTTATAATATATAACTCTACTTACTTGCAATGAAGCCATCTGGTTGTTGTTGTCGGTATCTGACGCATGGCCAGACGACAGACCATCCTCCACGATCGGTAGATGAGTCACCACCACGCGGTTTGAGTCCATTTGAACTGGAAAATAAAATATCTATATTGCCTAAATTGCGTGAGATAGAGGACAATCACGAACCTACTTCAGTTAAGGAACCTACTACTTCAGGTAATAAGTTTGTACGGTTTGCACTATCTATGTATTATTGTTATGTAGGCTGTCCCATCATAGAGCAATATGGGCCTCCGCGGACCGGAGGGGAGTGAGAAGGGGAGGAGATTTCCCTCATATAACATTAACTCTATCTATCTATTTATATCAGCGTAAATTCATATCCAATTTTGGACGTAGGCCTTTCCATGTTTTTCCTCTTCCGACGATCTTGGGCTATCGGCATCCAGTCATATCCTGCGTGCCGTGCGATGCGTCCTTCATATGGCATTAACTACTTGGTCGTATTTTTAGTTATTCGAGTACCATCTCCTAGGTATAGAATACGTGTACCATACAACCGTAATGATTGTTTTGAATTGGGATATTTACCATAATATTATTTATTTGTCACTTCTAGTTCGGAACTATGTGTCCAAAGTTGCGTCGCGTCGTCACTTATCGACGAACGTCGATAAGTTAGGTTAGGAGTTGGGGTTGTGGGGTTAGTTAGGTTAGGTAAGTTAGTCGTCGGTAAGTGGACGGACGTAGTCGTCGACGAAGAAGACCCCCTTCTATACTCCCTTTCTTCTTATTCTATTTTTTCTTTTTTCTTGCAATAAATGATTGGTTTGATCTTACCTTTCATTTCAGAAAGCTCGTTCTCCATGAGTATTAGGGAGAGATCGGAGCCGTCGTCGCTAGTATCCGGCGAAAGCGCGAAGGGTCCCCGCTGGTCCCGCCGGGGCACCGCCGGCGAGGCCGATCCACTCCAAGCTGCACCCACGCTGAGTTCCGAGACGTTCGGGTCCGGGTAGCGGTCGCGTTGTTGCTGTGGACATTACAATGGAGAGGTCAGCATGCAAACTTCTCAACATCGGCTTCACAAAGTAACAGATCGAGAAATTCGCATGGACAGGATGAGGACTCGGTGGTGTACTGGTTACGGTCGTCCCGGTTTGACAAGTGCTGCGAACTCAAATCCCGCCCAGTCAGAATTTTTCGGTCTATTTAAATGTTTGTGTTTGTGAACGTAAGTACGTCTCTTCAAAATACTCGTCTTCAAAATTCAAAACCCGGAAGGAAATAATCGGAAATGGAATGCGAAAGTGCCCCCATACGTGTCCAATAATCTAAATATACTTAAAAAAGTTTTCGCAAAACTATATCGAAGAAAATACTTTAAAAAATGATTCAGCAATTTACTTAGTTACCAAGCACCAACCAGTGTTTGAGTCTTTAGAGTTGTTTACGCAACTGCCGAATAATCAAGGATAATTACTCGTCAATTTAAGTAAGTTCTTGGAAAGTCCGACATACTTAAGAAAATTTTCCAATCAATTTAGCCGCTTCTTTTGTGAAACTTTCCGTTTTGTCGCGAGGATTATAAATTTTTTATAAAGTGCTTTAATGAAAATGTATACTAGAACTATTGAGAAGTGAAATTTGTTTATTCGTAGTTAGACGGTCGTGTACCTCTCGTACCCTTACTTTACCTACAGTTAAGCGAACTCATCTGTCGTTTGATCAAACTTCATCAAACGCATGGCAGAAAACGATTTTTAACCTTACCGTTATGGGTCTTTCTCCTATTCTTCAATATTTTTCTTAATCTCTCACATAATTATAAAATAGAGGACACCAAAAATCTTTCACCAGTATTTTGAGGACACTTGTATTATACGAGGCTTTGGCTTGAGGCCAAGTACGGTGCTAATTCCGTGAATTGCCAGACGTTCTGCAGTTTGCACCAATGTATAGAGTACGAAGCTCTTCGAAATTAAACCAATCACATAGAGGCGGCACTGGAAATGTTCTAGTAAAGGGAATTTCTGTTTTGTTTGAATTTGGATGCAAAAAAAGTTCTGTGTGTTGTATTTAAAATAAATAAATAAAAAATATTTATTTCACTTTGATACACGTTGCATAAAATCTAGTCGACCCGAGCCACCATGTACATTAAGAAAGTCTCTGTCAGAAGGTTCGGCTCTTCCTTCAATTAACATACTTCAATAGACTAAACTAAACATTAATTTTAGTTAGTACATTAGTTTTAGTTTCAACATGTCTGTGTGTATTGTGTGTGTGTGTGTGGGTGAGTGCGTGCGTGCGTGTGAGGATGTGTGTGTGTGTGTGTGTGTGTGTGTGTGTGTGTGTGTGTGTGTGTGTGTGTGTGTGTGTGTGTGTGTGTGTATGCGTGTCACTGTGTGTGTGCGCATGTGTGGGTGTGCTGGGAAAATGAGGGTAAATTCCACCTGATAGGCCCTACGACTAAAGTCTTGGGGGCATTTGTGATAGAGGGGATACGTGCGGGATGTTGTTGAATTTGTATGCCCGTGCACACCGAAGTCCGATAACGAGGTGCAGATGTCATTACTCCCGCTTCCCGCCTTAGAACGCTTCCATCGTTTCTGTGTACGTAAAGCTTTAAGAAGTTTAAGGAGCAATCAAGACAACTTTAGCCATTATTTTCCGTCTGTAGCCAACTTTGAGTTCCACTTGAATCGCAGTTCACGTGGACTTCACGGCTAACTTGACATTTAAGATATTTATCGTGTTAACAAGGAGCCATTTTCACAGTTATTTAGTGAATAGCAGTTTGCGCCATAGTAATCTAGGTCGAGCTGAATGAGTTTAAAATCTACTTTCGTCTCCTGTTCTCGACAACGTATAAAACTTTTTTGGTATTAATTCCGATTAGGAGTTTAATGGAAAAAGGTCTTCCTGTAACACCTCAGAAAGTCAAAAATTCGATCATTCTGGTATTGCGCACAAACGAGTGGAATTTTAGTATTTTTACAACTCTACCTCTCTAACACACCAAATTTATGCAGTTACGTAAAGGATATCTTACCCAGTTGCACTGGCAGGCAACCGAATCCCGAATAATTTCCCGAAAGGGGCGCAATCATGGTGTTCCTAGTGAGATAGGGCCCGGAGTAAACACACAGGAAATCTCGACCTTCCCAACACTGTGGTCGTGAATTGATCCTCTTAGAAAAGTGGTCGTGCGTACCCATACGCACTAGTCGAATTCGTACCAAAGCCCACCGGCCTAAAGATATTTATTGCATACCTGAAGTCCCAAGAAGTTGGTATGGTTGTGAGCAGTGTGCGGTGAATCCAGGGTGTCGGTGACGTGCGGCCACTCCGCGTCGCTGCTGGCCTCCAGCCCGTTCTCCGATGGACACTCCTGCGTCTGTCTCCGCAACTCGTAGTCTAGATCCTGGAAGATTTATATACAATCGCATATATTTACGCTGGAACCTATCAGCAATTTTGTCTAGTGTGGGGTTTAAATGTAGATTCTTGCGGAGAATCGTGGGAGAAGTAATATGGGAGGAGTCTGGCCTAATTTTCTGCTAATTACCTAAATAAGTTAGCTAATACATACATACATAAACTCACACCTATTTCCCACCGGGGTAAGCATAGACTATAGAATTCCATTTGCTTCGATCCTGACACTTCTCTTGCTTCCTCCACATTCATCAATCGCTTCATACACGCACGCCGTTTCAGAGTAGATCGTATTAAACCTTTTCAAGTTAGCTAATTTCAATTGTAACCTCCGCTATTTTACCGGCTTAAGAAGCTTTGCACAGTGACAAATAAATAGGCAAAATATCTGAAAGTTTAGTTGATAATTAGCACTATCAATATGCAAAACTATGATTTAGAGCAGTGGTCCAGATCCTAAATATGAATGTCAGTGTCATGTCAGAAAGTGTTAAACCGGGTTACCGGGTTTAAAGGCCACATCGAAGCAATTCATCTAAGAAAGCAATATTGCAATTTGACATTTGCGCATATGAAAGTAAGTGTGCAATGCAAACAAATGTCAAATAGCAATATTGCTTTCTTAGATGAATTGCTTCGATGTGGCCTCTTAAACCCCCCTGTTCTCTCTTGACCGGGTTAGAAGATCTTCAAACAAATTCATTGTGCCTCTAAGTATACTCAAGGACGTGCATATAGGTTTCAGGAGTATACCTGGAAGTTAACAATCTCATCATTATTGTGCTGGTTGGCCATGGCGGGGCACCTGAAGAACTCCTCCAGTACCTTCCGAGTCTCGGAGAACTCGTACAAATAGTCGAAAGCGGCTGAACTGGGCGGCGGTGATGCGTCTCTGCTCTCTGTCACTACCCTCTGAAAGATAAAGCATTTTCTTTTACAATCGGACCTTCACATTAACATAACTTCTGCACACGACTATATCCTTATAGGTAGACTGAGGTACATCCACGTCCTATCCACGTCCACCACCACCTTATGATCATTTCGATGAACGTTCGTTTTGGTTTTTGTAATTGTTTTGTGAAAATTTTAAATGTTGATGTTATTATCTTGTTTTTGTGTGTGGCGTCCTTTTATGATGAACTATTTCTATTCTATTCTGAGTTTCTGTTACCTTTGAGATTTGTTTGAATGTGGTGTGTGTGAGTGATGTGTGTGTGGTGATTTCTGTGTGTGTGTCTTTGTGGTTCTGACCTTCAAATTCAAGGATATAATTTAGGATGTTCAAACCAGTCAAGAGTACTCCAAACGGATTAATCAGTTAATCTTAGAGCTTTCTTATCAACCTATCATGGAACCTATAAAACGGCAAGTGGGTTATACCTGTGGAAAACCCGGTCTCGGCGATCTAGTAGCAGTCTTCTGGCTCCCAATGCCGTACCGCCGCGGCGAGCCCTCATACTCCGCTATAGGCAGCTCCCCTATCACCCTGGTAACCCTGCTCTTGTCCTCGTCTCCCGACAACCACACCCCCGAGGGACTAGCGTCACTCAGTCGAGCGTCTTCCCCTCGAGACGGAGTCGACTCACTTCCCCCATCACAACTGAGTTCACTCTTATTGTTCATCACATCACTATCACCATTTTTCATATTGTCTAAGGTTCTTTTTACACTCATATCTATCTCATTGTCACTAGCTTCAGGGTCCATCCTCAGACCTAAGGACACAGAATTCAATATCACTGAAAATAAAAGAGAAAGAAAAAAATATGTGTGAATAACAATGGTTAATGATGATGGAAATGTTACAAGCACAGTTAGCTCCATCGATTAAGCTAAACACAGAGGCGGTACAGATGTTGAGACAGATATCGAAGAAGCAGAACGGTAGGTTCTGACAGTAAATATAAAGGAAACGAAAGTGACATATAGGTTACACATAATTGAAAGCCAGACGAAGTTCCAAATTCCTAAAGTCTCAACATAGAGCTCCAATTAGTAGGAACATCTGTTGTGGGATTCTTAAACGTTTCCAATTTGCAAGCACACTTAAAGCAATGTCAAGGCTTGTGAATTCAGACAAGAAAAGTAACGGAGGGCAAATCACCTTTCCAATCGTCGTTGTCGTCAAAAACAACGACCTCGCCATCAGCCACGACGGCTATGGGACTGCTTTTAGTGCTGACGTCGTTTGTTTTATGGGGGTCCAGTATGGGGGAGCTGTTCTTCGGAATCCCCATAGTGTTCTGCTCGAGCGGCTCCCGGTCGCCGTTCGTGTACGTCGGCGATGTGTGCCGAGATATCATTTTCTTCGGCTCATTGCTTATCCTGTGCAGCGATATCTGAAATTCGAAACGATTTTTTAGTTTCCATAAATTTTTGTTGATATGCCGGTTTTAGTTAGTAAAGTTTGTTGAATTCTGTTACTTTATAAATAGTGCCCGCTATTATAACATCTGTATTGAAAAGATAAAATAATCAATCTTCTTCTCTCGTGTGGGTTGTAAGGTGGATCAGGGTTACTATTGAGCCGCCAAAGGTCCCTGACATGGCTCAAGTAACGACTATTTACTTACATCAGTAAGTAGCAATCGGGGCCAACGGCTCAACGTGCCTTCCGAAGCACGGATCATCTTACTTTCGGACAATCAGGTGATTAGCCTGTAATGTCGTAACCAAACTAGGGAACACAAAGTAATTTTTGTGATATTTCCCCACCGGGATTCGAACCCGGGACCTCTCGGATCGTGAGCCTAACGCTCTACCACTGGACCACGGAGGCTGTTAATCAATTACATTAGTAGTCAAAATTTTACTAATAGATCAACTCGCGAGCACCCACGCATGTGCTAATTAGATTACCTACCTACTTAAGTACTTATTGGAATACATACAAAATACGCACCTCATTAGCATGATTAATATCAGCAGCGTAATCCGTAGTGTCCTTATTGAGCGATCGCACTTTATTCCGTAGATTGTGTTTGTGCGTATTATTGTGCCGAAGCTTGCGCACCGCCTTCGTCCGACTTTGTGAGTACAGCTCCCGACCTCCCGCTATTTCTATTATCCTGGTAATTGAAAAATGTATTTATGACGCTTTTTAAGGTAATGTTAGCCGTATTATGGTAATTTGATTGAAGAAACGTGACTCAAACGTGCCTTTAAATATTGTGGGCCCGTCAAAGAGCCTGAATTTACTTCCCGGTTTGGGAAAATATTGAGTAAAAAAGTCCTTGCAGTAATGTTAATATGAATATTAAACCTCCATCGGTTTGCATAAATGACGTGTGAATAATCGTCTTTTCTTCTTTATGTGTCGCGTCAGAGATTTTCATTCGAAGTAGCGAACGTTGTGCAGACAATTAAACCAACTAGACACATCCAGTACGCCCACAGATAAAAGAGTGAGATAAAAAGCCAATTTCCTATTCCACCCATATTTCTTTGCACATTCCGCCAGTTTCGCAAACACTTTTACAGAAGTATATTACTTTCTGCAGCATTCGATTTTTACGTTTGCTACCTAACTAGCAGTATTTCCGAAAGGAAGTAAAAGACTTATACTTAGTTAACTCTGGCAATTGGGTTAGCAACAAATACCTTCCAAATACGAAATAAAAAAGCTAGTGAATTTATCTAGTCTGGTAAAAGAAAAGAAATAAAAAGGTCACATACATGAGGGTTGGCGTAGCGCCTTAATTTCAAAGAAATATAAAGCTTTGCTTCTACAGTATTAGTGCTCTGCTTACCTAGAGTCCCTTAACTTGTAAGTGCCCCCTTTAGAGTTGAGTATGACCAGCTGGCCATCATTCCGCTCCTCATCCGAGGATAAGTTGTTGATTATATTCGCGTCTCGGACCTCCAGTCCGGAGTTCAGTCTGCAAAACAAACGAAATAGTTTCAACTCAGCTCCAAACCGGTGCAAAATGATATTAAATACTTAGACGAGCACATAGCTAATGGTCTTTGCGATTTAAGGGAGGGGATCTATGCAGCTGGTGTTAGCTTACTTGTTCCTCAGCGGCATTTGGGAAAGATGATTAAAATTCGAACATAAAGACGTTCTCTTCGCAAACTATGAGATTAAGGAATCTTTGCTCCATGAACTAATTGGAGTTTATATAAGGATAAATCTAGTTGGCTAAAGGAAGCTGACCTGTCGTGTTGGTGCTGCATGCTCTTGAGGCCGCACACAGAGAAGAGACACGTTATCAACAACGTAGTCGACACAAACTATGACGTCACTACTACAAGTAAGTATTCAATGGCAGAAGGCCAAGGGATTCCGAATTAGAGTTCTTTGCAAAGTATATAGAATGTTTCAGAAGGTATGTGTCATCTATTTTCAGATGTATTCAAGTTTTTGAAATTTTAAAAAGGTGTATCATTGAAAGGTAGGTATGTCTGTTACAAAGGTGAATATTTTTTTTTGTGAGGTATATCTAAATGTTTAGCAAGTGGAAGCTGACCTGTCGTGTTGGTCCTGCATTATCTTGAGGAAGCACTGGGGAAAGAGCCGCGAAATAATTAACGTAGTGAGCACAAAGCTATTTTGTTTTTAATGCAATTTTGTGGCATAATACTAAGCCAAGATAAAGTACAGATTACGGTGCGCTTTCTTGACCAGTCTGAAGACGAGACGATGTGCAGTTTATTCTTGGTGATCGTAACTTTTTGATTTTCATTTAGGTTGAAAAAAATTTTATCTTTACCGTTAGCGCCCTGTCTCAATAGGACACCGTGGCAGTGCAACCACGGTCGAGCCACCAACAAAATGTTATGCAGTTGTATAATCGCAACGTCCCTCTGGTATCTTATTGGTAGCGCAACCTACAACCTGGTGATAACTGCGTATATTTTCATGGTGGTGACGCCACCATAGTGTCCTTAGGCTGCCTGTCCATTGAAGCGGAGCGAGCTTGCGGAGCGGTGAAACGGATAAATATTAACCAATAGGATTGCATAAAAACTCCGCTCAGCTGCAGTGGATAGAGATTGGTTAATCCTATTGGTTAATATTTATCCGTTTCACCGCTCCGCAAGCTCGCTCCGCTTCAATGGACAGGCAGCCTTAGAGGTAGAACTGAGCTCTTAATTCTGCCATAGCATCAAACATCTTTTTGACAAATATCACATCAGCCTCATCGTCAAATCGATCAAGATCTTAGGGTCCTATCAGACAGAAAGTTGTTCCGCGTCCGCGTTCTACATTCGATGCGTAGTATTTACATACCCATACAGCAGGCATTCTGACCGTGTCGATCTACCAGGGGAGTTAAAAAGGCCACATCGAAGCAATTCATATTAAAAAAAGCAATATTGCAATTTGACATTTTCGCATAAAAAAGTAAGTGCGTGCCTTTTTAACTCCCCAGAACATAGCAGAACGAGAAAGAGGAGCGTGTAAAGGAGCTTCCTGTCTGATAAGACCCTTAGCGACGTATGACTTATTTCTAGCCTCATTAAATGTAGCGGACCTGTCGTTGTGGTGCTGCATGTTCTTGGGTCTGCACTTGGGGAAGAGGCGCGTGATGCGCTCGCCGACGTCGGAGCCGGGCGTGGAGGCGCCCGCGCCGTCCGCCCGCGGCGCGCACGCGCTCATCGCGCCCTACACGTCACGGCGCCACCGCCTCTGTAACCAAATAACGCTCTATAGATTCACGATATTATGGTAAATTAAGTTTAGTCTCTGTAGCAAGTATTCTGTTACTTTCATACTTTTTATATATATTTCAATTAGTTTAATATATTATTAGGTTCATAATTAAGTATGTGCCATTCAAGTATGTGTCATAGTCTTACTACAGCTATATAATGATTGAGTAATTTAATTACTTCGAAGTAAGTTTGTTTAAGTATGTTTTGCCTAATAAATACTTTTTTCTCTTAAATTTATAACCTCCCCTTCTGCTACTGGGTATATCCTTCCCTCATTTAAGTGTAGTGTAAGGAGTGCACTCCTCACCCAGTACCTATAAGGATGTTTCAGGCTTTTACCTAGCTAACACTACTACTACGACAAGCCAAGCTCATCAAGCCACCCAAGGTACTCCAACTTAGCTTATCAGCTGACATGATATCAACAGCATTTGGCATATACTTGGTTTCGTTTTCGTGCTTTTTTTACCTTTTGTGAATTCGTGAAACACATTAACAAACTATTTTGTGAGGGACTTGGCATCTCTTTTAGTCACAAACAAAAGACTTTATCTATACTATTTTTCTCTCCAAACTTTTCAATAAGTACTCGTAATTTAAATTTAACCTTTGTGCTGGATAAAATTAGATATCTTTTACAAAATCTATTTATAACGTGCTTTGTTGTAGCTACAGTTTTACAGCGAAGGTTCTTTCAAAAGCTTTCTAAAAGAGAATAAATTAATAGTTTTAATTCTTTTATCTCGCTGGTCGCAGCTAGAGGGAAGCTTGGTAAACGCTGGAGATTACAATCTGAGTAGATTTTCATAACTGGTGAGATTATTTTTCCACTAAAAGGTAAATAAACTCTTGCTTTTATGCAGTTTATAAGTGACAAAACTTGCGACGGCACTGAAAAATAGTTACCAAAACATTGTTTGCTGTTTACATAACAGAGCGACTACATACGTTTTTATTACTAAGTAACATATTAAGGCCCTTAGCCAGTGACGAAAATGTATGGGATTGACATAAGGTGACATGTCAATCCCATATATTTTTACCACTGTCCCTGTCAATTGTCGAAATCGTTTGCAACTTGGCTAGGACCCCAATTATGTTACTTATATGCTAAGCTACAAATAATAAAGTTTGATAATCTATTAATATTAAACACAGTTATGTTACTTAATAATAAGTACATGTAGTTATTATATTTTGTAATATAATAACTACATGTAACCGGCAAAAAATATGCCTAAGCATATCCGTATCCGGACCTTCCTTATTTAACTTATTACTTACTTATTAGGAATAAGTTAATCATGTTTTACAGTAGGTACTTGGCAGACTTTTAAAACATGCTTATCACGAAAACAACTGACCTTACAGAATGCATTCTATGGTTCGTCTTTACTCTGTTATTCAGCAACGTATCTAATAATACAAAATGCGAAACTTAAACACCTACAGACATCACATTACAAGTTAGCAGGTTGTAGACATAAAAGCGGAGGCTATGAGCGTTCCTATTCGCAAGTATCGAAGCAAAGTTGTTGTCCCTTTGTCAACGAGAAGCGGAGAGCAACTTGGCATCCTACTGCCCTCCGATGCACGGTATCATCTTACTTTTTCAATACTTACTCTTACTTCTTACTTTTTATTAGTTTATCAAAGTTTATTACTTGTAGCTTAGCATATAAGTAACATAACTAGGGCCTTAGCCAAGTTGCAAATGATTTCAACAATCAACAGTGATAAAAATGTATGGAATTGACATGTCACCTTATGTCAATCTTATACATTTTTATCACTGTTCCTGTCAATTGTCGAACTAGTTTGCAACTACCATACAGGTAGCTCTAACAAAGATTACGATTCCTTTTTATCCAAAGCATTGGGACCATGGTGGTCAGAAGGGTTCGAGAGTAGTGTTGCCTATTGATAGGCCAGGTGCAGACCACACTGGAAGGTCAAATTACTCTCGCCGTGGTGATGGTGAGTTGTTACGTTTCAACGATATCGCGAGGGCTGATTCGACTTTTTTGACGTCATTTGTTTTTTGTCTTTTTACTACGTACCTTATAATAAACAGAATATTAGAACAGTTTTCAACTAGTCAAATCAGTTACTTTTTACTAAATGTTAAACGAACACGAAATTACTATGGAACTTGTATGAAAAACCAACCAGACAAAGAAAAAAGTGCTAAAATATCGCGGTAATATCGCAGTAAATTCATTTATTCATTTATTTAAGTTAAATAGAAAAAAGAAAACGGTTTTTGTCACCTATAGATCTGTCTATTTTAGTAGGTAATCAGAATTTCATAATTTATCTTTGACCTAATAAACTACCTAATTGGGTCGTATACCGGGTTCAAGATAAATTATGAAATTCAGATTACTAAATAAATACAGGGCTAAAACTAACGTAATAGTATTTTTTCTACTCCTCTACTTTAATCTGGCATTTAAATAACCAAAAAGTCTAATGTAAGTACATACATAATTAAACTCTGAAAAAGTGTACGCTCTATGGCCTATAAAAGCATTGTTTACAAAGTGTAACTGTACTATAATGTCGCCAAAAAAGCATTGCTGTTGTTTTTTTTTTGTGTGCGTTACCCCAACAAGAAAGTATCTCCTAGAGTTATATGAGTAGAACGTATAGTTGGTGCCTTATCTGCTGTAAATGTGCCCCCACATAAAAAATGTGTGCCCCCTGTCGTTTCGAAAAAAAATCGAAAAAACGATTCTTGCTGGGGTAACGTTTTTCTAGCAGGAAAATTCTAAACGAATGATCGGAGAGAGAAAAACTGTGCATGGCCAGATAGCTTATATGTGTGCCAAAATGTGCCCCCAAAAATAAAATCTGTGCCCCTTCAGATTTTCGAGATATTGCATTTCCTGCTGGAGTAACGTTTTGATGAATAGTATATCTCTAAAACCATTGCATGTGCCCCTGTAGAATAAACATACGCGAGTAGCTCTTAATGTGTGCCCCTTTGTGCCCCAATTAGATTTTAGAAAATATTTATAGTTTTCAAGTTATCGCGGTTTTATGAAAACCCGAAAAAACATCGCAGCGCCTAAATGAGACAAGGCATAACTTCGCTGAAAACTGTATTCGGTCTTTCTTGACGCTAATAATAACCATACAAAGTTTCAAAAATGTTCATGCATGCGTTTTTGAATAATCTTGCTAAAAGTAAAAACGATGGTGTCATAACTTTGACGGCAAAATACAAGGAACTGGCACAATCCCAGATGTGTAGGTGTAAACCAAAATCTTGTGCCTTTAGTCAAAAATATATGGTGAAAATATTGAGCTTCAAATGTTACGCATTAAGTAAATATAAACAAAAAACCAAAATATGTAAACAACGGCTGGTTATCCGACCAAATCTGAATGACTACTAAAAAGCGACGGATTCATACATATCGATGACCTTCTTTACTTTACTCACTAACCGGTTCACACGTGTTGTGCCTGAGTACACTGAAGTAGAAAAGTAATAACTAATAAAATAAAGTTGTTATTGGATTATATTTTAATAGCTGTTTCTATGACCTTACACATGATTAAGTATATTTATAAGAGCCATTTTCAAATAAAATGTACATGTGACTAACATGCTCAAAATCGTGACCAAACTGTTTTGTGACATACCTGTATTTTTATACTAATGTAAGTCACATTTATTGTAAAGCAGAGTTAAAACTATGTTTCATTTATATAGTCACAAGGTGCATTTAATATATTTTTTAATTAGCCCTCAAAACTTTTGAACGCGACTGTAAGGACAACAGCTTAGGTATAATACGTCCAATAAAGAAGGTCCTCGTTAAGTATGAATCCGTCGCTTTTTAGTAGTCATTCAGATTTGGTCGGATAACCAGCCGTTGTTTACATATTTTGGTTTTTTGTTTATATTTACTTAATGCGTAACATTTGAAGCTCAATATTTTCACCATATATTTTTGACTAAAGGCACAAGATTTTGGTTTACACCTACACATCTGGGATTGTGCCAGTTCCTTGTATTTTGCCGTCAAAGTTATGACACCATCGTTTTTACTTTTAGCAAGATTATTCAAAAACGCCTGCATGAACATTTTTGAAACTTTGTATGGTTATTATTAGCGTCAAGAAAGACCGAATACAGTTTTCAGCGAAGTTATGCCTTGTCTCATTTAGGCGCTGCGATGTTTTTTCGGGTTTTCATAAAACCGCGATAACTTGAAAACTATAAATATTTTCTAAAATCTAATTGGGGCACAAAGGGGCACACATTAAGAGCCACTCGCGTATGTTTATTCTACAGGGGCACATGCAATGGTTTTAGAGATATACTATTCATCAAAACGTTACTCCAGCAGGAAATGCAATATCTCGAAAATCTGAAGGGGCACAGATTTTATTTTTGGGGGCACATTTTGGCACACATATAAGCTATCTGGCCATGCACAGTTTTTCTCTCTCCGATCATTCGTTTAGAATTTTCCTGCTAGAAAAACGTTACCCCAGCAAGAATCGTTTTTTCGATTTTTTTTCGAAACGACAGGGGGCACACATTTTTTATGTGGGGGCACATTTACAGCAGATAAGGCACCAACTATACGTTCTACTCATATAACTCTAGGAGATACTTTCTTGTTGGGGTAACGCACACTTTTTTTTTGACCTGGAAACTGGCACCTTTACTTTGTTTGGTGCCATAGATATACTATAAAAAAAAGTATACATTTGCCGCCATTTTCCCGCGCGTTGGAAAATAAATTGGAAAATTTTTGTTTCATTTAAAATTACGTCGTCGTAGAAAAAGTATTGTATGCAACGTTGTATAACTAGGTCAAAAAATGCTCGTGGCGTCTCTTATTGCGATGTTCGCCAAGGCTCACATCGCAACTCACGCCACTCGCATTTTTTGACCCTTCTTATACAACTGTTGCATAAAATAGTATTTTATACAACTGTAAATACATTTTCTTTTATCTATTTAATTTATTTATGAATATTAATCCCGAAAAACGTAATAATAAGTCCGAAATTTGATCACGTTTTTTTAAGACGTCACTGTGTGGTTTTTTATACAAATTCCATAGTCATTTCGTGTTTTGACGTTTAGTAAAAAGTAACTGATTTGACTAGTTGGATACTAGCCTATTATTGTATATCGCTTTATCGCCGGTATTGGGGAGCAAGATGTGAGGCGATGACGCGGTGCCGGCACGGCCCGAGCCCGCTGCCAAATTGCTCGATCGATGCCGCATTACTAGGCGCGCTACAGAACTAAAGTTTTAAAGTCAGGCTGGCTTGTCAGACCGTTATAGTATCATCATAGAGGAAAAATATAATACTACCTACCTATTACAACATAACACATAACATAATATGCCAGATTGGGATAGTGAAAAATACCTATTCGTCGCATGATGTTGCAAATTGACTCACCGAGCTTTTTGTTAGACCAACGTGATAGTTGGTGAGCTGTATCGCTGTCTATAATGGTCGAGACAGCTGTATTAGTGATATACTAAGTATCATAAAATGACTTTCACGTGTAGTCTTTGTAATGTTTGAGCCCTGTGGTAATGGTTCTAACCATGGTTGACCATCAAGCTAGTGGTACAACGATCGAATTCTGGTTGGGTGAAGAATTTTTTTCAAAATTAGGTAGGATCGCGTGTTTTTGAACTGTTTTGTAGAAATTGGTAGGTACAGTTTGTTTCGTAAATACTGTAATTACGTGAGATGAGTCTTGTGTCAGGGATGTTTAGATTAGTTAAAAGTATTACCTACAGGTTTATGTTTTGTGTAAATAATAATTATTATCAAAGAGAACGACAAAAAGCTGGTCTATAGCTATGTTAACATTGGCACTATCTAAGCGTCGCGACACGGGAATTCTTCATCGGCACGGATTTAGTTTTTATTGTGTACTTATTTGTGTGTAACCCGCGGCACCGTGAGGAGCTCACAATTGTATTTGTTTTTATTGCCGCGAACAATTTCAAATTTGGATTACCAAAGGGGTTGTGAAAAAGGAAAACGGGCTTTTATGCTCAAGTTTTATTATAGTGACAAGCACAACTTATTGAAACTATTTTTAATCTGTTCGAAATTTAAATCCGTTTATTCGAATTTAGAATGATCCTGATGGATTATTTGCTTTTCGGCGGATAAGAAAATGTCTCAAGACTGCCTGACAGACTCAACGATTGGCAGGAATCGGGGCCATTATTATCGGCGTATTTAAAGTAATTTAGCTATTTATCAGATTAGCCAAAACATACATACATAAGCAAACAAATCTTATAATCACTCATTTCCTAAAACAAACAAACAATGAACTATACTAACAAGATAGGGATGTTTCCTACCAGTCAAATCAACTACTTTCTATAGAAATCCCAAGCAAGACATTTCTAAGGAATTTGTATGAAAACTATGACGTCACGTGATAAAATATTGAACTTACTGTTATTTACAATCTTGATTTAAGTTTGAAAGAAGAACATTCGTTTTTGATCTGTAAAGCAGTATAATCCAACATTTCATTATTTGTCAATTAAAAAAAAAAACAATAATGAAAAGTGTATTTCATGCCCCAAGGCGAAGTCTCATTTCGTGTCGTTAGTCGAGAGAGACGCTTTATTTACAAATTATAGACCTTGAATGAAGACGCCTTCTCCTATGAGGCTATATTGTCAAGCTTATTGTGACTGAATATTGTAGGTATTTGTTTTGGTAGGTTGTGCTACCAGTGACTGCAAGGTATTTATTGAAGCTAGATCATATTATTATTATTATTTCTGCTTCTATGCTGTTCTGGGAGCAAATAAAAAACATTGAAAACGTTCAGCTGCTTGTCTTCCCGGGCATGTCGTAAAAACCGACAGAGGGATTGTGTCATCTAACATGATGGACTAATGTTATGGGCGATAGGCTGATCCCTTATCACCATAAGGTTCATCATATCCAGCTTACGACATCGTATCAACAGTGGCTGCAAGTTGTCTTTGATTACTTGTGGCTCTGCCCACCCCATTAGGGATTACGGGCGTGAGTTTATGTATGTATCGTGGCCATATCATAGAATTGATCATTTCATGAAATGATCGACCATTTCATGAAATGGTCGTATTTCATGAAATAGAACAACATTCGTTGGCCACATCATGATGTGGTTTGGCCAGATCAATGAACACAAAACGTTTAACGATATGACCAACTAAATGCATGATTACTTCATGATATGGCCAAACGTTAGCGATCATATCGTAAAATAGTAACATTATCCACCGGTAGTGGCGCTGGTGTCGCTTTGTTTATGTTTTGCATAATGGCGGCGGACAATAATTATTCTTGTGTGAACGCGAATAATACGAATAATAATGAGCAAATACAAGATAAAAGTGCATTGAAGCAATGTTTTGACACTAAAGTGAAAAGAAAAACTCGTATTAACAGTAGACAGCAACTTTATTTTTATTTTTAGGTTATATGGCAAATAATGAAGGTCGAGTGACCACGCTACGTAAATCAATGGACTATTATTGGATTTCAAAATATGATATAATTAAAACTGCGAATGAAGAGATATTAATTTTAAAAAAGAAAAATATAGACGATCCTACTGTCCGTAAAGTTTCTTTTTTTGACGTGACTTATTGTAGATATGCCGCAGATGGCATTAACTACTTGAAACAGGATTCTATTAAAACGCATAAATGTTTTTGTCATAATTTAAATTATCATAATCCTTTTTTTTATAATTTTTACAAGGCATAACAGTAGGTTAGGGTGCGGCGGGGGTGGCCCTTGGGCCACCCCTACGCCGCCAGTATGTTTATCTTACACACGAA
Organism: Pectinophora gossypiella; assembly: GCF_024362695.1. NCBI lineage: Eukaryota > Metazoa > Arthropoda > Insecta > Lepidoptera > Gelechiidae > Pectinophora > Pectinophora gossypiella. The sequence goes on from NC_065405.1 coordinate 2,654,163, forward strand.
AAGTATACTGAATGATGACCAATGGCATGAAATAGTTTCAAAAAATATGACGACGACTTCAAAGCGAGTTGCAGTTACGGCGTATATGTCAACTACATCAACACTCCGTTAATCGAAAACGACTTTTTAATTTTTAATTGACTTTTAAACATTTTTGTACTTTGTACTAGAGTAATACATTATTTCCTATCTTATTTCGCGTTTTTATTACACCACTTATCATGGACACCCTACATTAATGATATGGCCAAACGTGGATGGAAATATCATTAAACGCTGACGTTTCAACGATATGGTCAGTTGAAGTTGGCCATTTCATGAAATACGACCATTTCATGAAATGGTCGATCATTTCATGAAATGGTCAATTCTATGATCTGGCCACGACATATGTATGTATGTATGTAGATCATATTAGTAGCAGACATTTCTCTGGTGAAGAGGTGGAAATGCTGCCTGTTTGAAGGGTGCTTAGCCACCTACTTTAGCCACCTACTTTACTTTAGATAAGTATATATTATTTATTATACCTTTTTTCTTTATTTTCTGTTATGTTGGTATCATTATATGTTTATTGCACCAGCCCGTGCTCCAATGAATAATCTTCTTTTACCCTAAGGTTGCCTGGCAGAAATTGCTGTTTAGCAATAAGGCCGCCTATTGTGCTTATGTTTTATTCGTATGTTTATGTCCTTTATATATGTTCTTGTGCAATAAAGTATTATTGATTGATTGATTGATTGATTAGCCACCTACATTTGAGCCAGAAATCTTCTTCTATTGTGTGGGTTGTGAGGGGGTTTACCAACCCCATCAACCCTGGTGTCAGGGTTATAATTGAAATGATAATAGTTCTTTTTGTATAGCCATGGTTGAGCCGTGGTAGCTCAGTTGAAAGAACGCTTGACTCTCACTGTGAGGTCGCAGGTTCAAATCCCATCACGGGCCCTAAACCAATGATTTTCGAATTCATAATTCGGTCACAAATGTTTATCCCTGCGCTCAGCGGTGATGAAAAACCTGCTTTTCTAAGAAATACGTTTGGAAAGTATATAGACCTAACTTAGACAAGTATTCTAAAGCGATCGATGTGGTACCTAACGTTTTCGAATATGGGTTCTGTATTGGGCTGGTTTTCCCTTCGCGGGATAGAAATTCAGACAGGCAGTCACTTCTGTAGAAAATCAGTGGAAACTGGAAAATGTATGTTACGTAGGATGGAGATTTTTTGTTTAAATTTAATCGACGCTAGTAGGTAAAACACTGTTCCCGTTATACCACAATACGGTTTGTATCGGTACCAGTCTCCTCAGTTCGGATGGATGGCGTATAACCTTGCCTATTTCTTAATATACTCAGGAGTTCCTTCCAATAGAATAGATTTATCGCACTGGCCAAGTCAATTTTCTACACGTGTAGGGATCGATCTAATCGCGCGCACAGCTCTCATTTCACAGGCCGTGAATTCGATCCCCGCTTGAAGTTATTAATGTTGTGGAATTTCATTATAAATACTTGAAGACAACGAAATAAAAATTATAGTTTTTTTTTAAATTGTCTTCTTCCGGTGTCATGGATATTATTGAGCCGCTAAAGGCTCCTGACATATTATTTACTTTGTAAAAATGATTTTGTTTTTTCCACATTAACTATGAGAATATTTATTTACCAACCTTTTTTTTTGACGTTGGGAAATGCGTTACGCATACCACACCACCCGGGGGGACGACGTGGTTATGTGGGACTCCCCGGGTGTCGCCACCCGGTATACCCACTAAAACCCAACGGTGTTCCTTACCAACCTAACCCATTTTTATCTAATAAAAAATTCAAACAATTGAATGAAAAGCAATTGCATTCTTCGAGAAAAATATCTTAAGTAATTTCCACATTTTTTTGTATTTGCATAATACAGTTAGTTGAAGCGTTTTATTCCGTGTAAATAATAAAACTTAATTAGCACAAACGTCATGCGTCGTAAAGAAAAATTACTTCCGATTTCCATAACGCTATTCATAAATAATACATAATTTCACGGCGAATTTAATAATAATAAAAGAAAATTCCATTCCGGTTAATAGAACATCGGGACAGTTGGACGCAAACAGAAAATTGCAAAATCAACGTCGGATGCGATTTACATTTAGAACCGTTCGTGTTAAATGCAATTCAGTAGAAAATCCATTTCGGGATTCAATTTGGTAACAGTAACAGTCTAACAGTAACTTCAATGATGGAATTGATTAGGGAAGTATTCAACTGGGTTGCCGAAGGTTGGCGGGTTGACAACGGCGGCGTAGGCCCAATTAATGAGTCCTTCGGTTGTCAGATGAACCCCTGAAAGAATGGTTGGCATGCCAACAGTAATTAAAACCCCATTTTCAGGCCCGAGGACGACCGCGCGTTCTTAGTACAGGTGCGGAGTTGGGACCCTTTAGGGGCAAATGGGCCCAATCTATTTGGGAACTTTAACTGTATTCATGTATCAAATTACCAGTGTTGTAGCTATATAAGCCCTCAGGAAGGCAAGATGAAAAATAAATTATGAGTTTCTAATATTTTAAAAACAGTATAATTCTTAAGCCTTAATTTTAAAATTTAAATTTACTTTAAAATGTATAAAGATATACAGGGTGTTAGTGACATCTAGTGTGTAATAAACACACCCAGTGTGTATATTAAAGCATGAATGAAGCTAGTCGAAAAGAACTCTGTGATAGAGGCCAAGGCAAGCAACTTCCAAATGTTACGATAGAAATGAAGTTTTCTAGCAGTTTGCATACACGCTGCTTCTTGGCAATGTATTAGCTTGCGTGCCTCTGAATATAACTCCAAACTTACATTTGCTTCTATGTAATAAATATTTAAACAGCAATTTGCATATGATATTCGTAAATGTTGCTTATTTGAACTCATGAAAGTTGGTCATATCATGATCCAAGTTTTCATATTCAAAAGAGGTAAATATAAATATCGTCGAAATAAGTTACCTATATTAAGTCAATCGATTTTAAAAACAAGTTTAAGATGTGCGATTTTGCTATCCGATTCATTATGCTTTACATAAATAATGGGGTGCGCAGGGCCTGAAGTAATCAGAAGTGTATACAACAACAAAAATGTATTTAGTTCAGACTGTGGCATGTTTATATTATGAGTTCATACGAGCCAGGTATCATTAAAAGATTCTAATGACATACCTACATGCCAACAAAAGATACAGAATATTTCATATTTTTTCGAAATATTGCTGTTTAAATGTATAAAATTACCTAAAGGATAAAAATGTCTGGTATTAAATATATTCCTCTAGTTATTTAATAACTTGTAATGTATACCTACATTGATTTAAAAGGTGAGTAGCTGTTGCAGTTTCTTGTCATTACTTCTCCTCAGCCTTGCGAAATGATGTAGATTCAAAAATGTTACATTGATCTTCAACAAGTTTATCCATGATAATTACGCTAAATGATTCTGATTTCTGATAGAAAAAAGAGGCAAATAAATGCATGAACTATTATAACTAATTCCTCTTTCAGTAGTACGGCTCTGTTTCAGTTTTTCATGGCGCCACAGAAAAACAAAATAGAATCTTATTACATTAAATTCGAACGCGACGCAGCTTTCCCTTAATTAAGCATTAAAATAAATGAGCCGAGAAAAATGTTAGCTCGTAACACGGCATAAACGACCTCTGTAGCTTATGAAAAAGTATATTTTTCACCAACATTGTTAAATAAGTTAAATAAGCACAGTTCTTTAGAATGTACAAAGAAACTTAAAATGTAAATGGCGCAAAGTTTTTTTATTATTTCACTGTGAATTTCCAGTGGCGGGGATAAGATACGAAATGGAAGCTTTTGTAAATGTTTGGAGAGGTTTTGTTTGTGTATAGTATTCGGATACATAAAAGCGTATTCGGATACAAGCACATGCAGAAAACAAAAAGACTTATTAAATGAATTTACGTCTTTCACGGAGCATCTTCAGGATTAGCAATGGCTAGGTTTCGCGGAAATAGATGTTAATTATTTATTGGAAATTAATATTTTATGTGTAGGTATACTATATTAATGACCTTTAGTTATAATATCGTTGTTGGCGTCAGATCTGGCAACCCCCGTTGCCTAGGTATTGTTGATTGTATGGCGCATAGCAACAGGGGTGTAAGTTAGGTTTTTTACATTATTATAATTTTGTGATCTTTTACTCTTTATTATACGTTAATACTGAATTGGTCATCTTTGGTTTCGCTCGCTAATATTCGTATTGCACGGTTCAGTCCAAAGCCATGTCAATTTCAGCATAACTCGTAAGACGCGACCAGTTGCAAAATAGCCCTTAATCGCGCAATATTGTAGTAGCCATGTTATTAGCTGGACTGTTTATTTTACACATTAAATTACAGTTTTAGTCTGGAACCTAAATACAAGTACGGCTGGGAACTGAACACGTACATAGACAATAGACTGGAATAACATGAATTCGGAATTAAACGGTATTGCCAAGCGAAATACCTATGAAAAATAATACTACCCTACTCGGTATACCTGGACCCCCTATTTTTTTTTTTATTAACGTACTTTTATAAATGCCTAATTAATTAATTTTACTATAAAACAGGTACCTGGTATTTTTTGATGTTACTATATAATACTAGGTACCTATACCTATAATAGTGGTACGTAGTATTATAGTAACATCAAAAAAATACTAGGTACCTGTTTTATAGTAATTGTCGATAGGGATGGGATACTTAAAAAAAAAACAGAAACACTACCTATTATTTGCGTAAATTTAATGAACTTGACACAAATATTGTTTTCTACCAATACTAATCTGTGGTTTTACCTACAGGTACCTGATTTTGCACGTGTAGGTAATACATGAATAGCTTTGTTAGAAATCTTCCTTACTCTATTTCTTTGATTTTGTGTAAGTTAGAAGTCTAATGTTTTTATATTGTTAGGTACTGTGTGTGGCGTCCTTTTTTAACCGACTCCAAAAAAGGAGGAGGTTCTCAATTCGTTGGGGTTTTTTTATGTAGCTATGTATCTACCCCGATTACTCGAAGACGCGTGGACCGATTTGGATTTTTTTTCTTATAATAAGCCATTACTTTCTTTCTCACTCTCTCTTTTTTTCTTTTTTTTTCAAAGGGTATCAATCAGCTGCTGTTATAAAGAGTCAATATATTTAGGTGACAAACAATTTATCCATAAAGCAACAGTTTAACAAATGTGTTCGTATTATTTTTACATATTTCATGTGGCTAGAAGCCCTAGGTAATTTGTGACCGAATCGAGGTCATGCGACGAACACACTGACATTTAGTCACTGTATACATATAGGTTAAAGCCAATCATTCTTCGAGAGAGACCAGACGAAGGCTGGCCTTATAATGACGATTACGAATTTGTACTCAAATTAAATAATATTAGACTTTAATTTACCATGAACAGAAATTGTGAGAAAACCGCATGAAATAATTATGAACCACCAGTCATCCCAATTACATTAATAATATTACGTGATTATTTACACTAGAAAATACTTATATGGTCGTAAGGCCCAAATGCTTTTTAAAATCCAAATCCCATTGTTTAACTATTGTGTCTGGAAATCCGGACGTTGCGAGGATATAACAGATAATAAAAGATCATCATCAGCCCATTAGCGGCCCTACTGCTGGGGCACGGGCCTATGGATGGATAGGGAGATCGGGCCTTAAACCATCACGCGGGCCCAGTGCGGATTGATGGTTATTAACGACTGCTAATGCAACCGGGACCAGCGGCTTAACGTGACTTCCGAAGCACGGAGGAGCTCGAGATGAAAACTTTTTTTTTGTGGTCACCCATCCTATGACCGGCCTTTGCGAAAGTTGCTTAACTTCAACAATCGCAGACCGAGCGCGTTTACCGCTGCGCCACCGAGCTCCTCACTAAATATAATAGATAAATCGAAATATTTCTTCTTCATAAATTACAAGTTTCATTATCTCTTATTACTTTAGCTTTTATTCGATTAATATTGCCATATACATAATACATATTATTATATTATATGACGGAGAAAACATAATCTTCTATCGTGTGGGTTGTATGGTGGATTACCAACCTCATCAACCCTAGTGTCAGGGTTATTATTGAGCCGCCAAAGGCCCCTGCCATGGTTCTTGTAACGACTACATACTTACATCAGTAAGTAATAACCGAGACCAATGGCTTAACGTGCATTCCGAAGCACGGATCATCTTACTTTCGGACAATCAGGTGATCAGCCTGTAATGTCCTAACCAAATTAGGGGTCACAAAGTATTTTTTGTGATATGTCCCCACCGGGATGCGAACCCGGGACCTCCGGATCGTGAGCTCAGCGCTCAACCACTGGACAACAGAGGCCGTTAAAACAGATAAGATAAGATAATAGAGATAAGATAAGATAACATAATGAGAATAAATCTTTATTTAGTTAGTAGATACGAGTTTTGATGAATGCCATGTGTTAATCACGCTTTGGTTCTATAACCTACTTATCGAAAGAGTATGAAATGTAGGTAGTCTATCACGTTTGGCGATGCTTGTTAACAGAAGCCTTCTACTAAAATTCCACTAAAATGTAAATATTATGTCAATCAAACGCGTGTAACAACGCTGCATAAACGCTCTTGTACTACGCCATATGTTTGATTCCGCCGCGCGACGCGCCGCGCTTCGATCAACTATAAACAGATAAACGAAGATTCAAACTGAATAACATACTAAGTATACCTACAACAGTCTCTATTCCCTTAAACATTCTAAAATTTTCACTTTAATCATGCACTGAACATCTCTAGAAAATGAAGCAACTCTCTTGAGGGAATTTCAGATCTGTCTTCAGTGGAATACGTCAATTAATTTGAAAGTATTCACTGGTTGCGCGACTAGAATGCTTCTCGTCTTTCAACATTAGTCTTTGAGAAATAATTACATTGCAATCATCATCATCATCACCAGCCCATTAACATCCCCACTGCAGAGGCACGGGCCTTCCCTATGGATGGATAGGGAGATCGGGCCTTAAACCACCACGCGGGCCCAGTGCGGATTGGTGGTTATTAACGACTGCTAATGCAACCGGGACCAACGGCTTAACGTGCCTTCCGAAGCACGGAGAAGCTCGAGATGAAAACTTTTTTTTTTGTGGTCACCCATCCTATGACCGGCCTTTGCGAATGTTGCTGAACTTCAACAATCGCAGACCGAGCGCGTTTACCGCTGCGCCACCGAGATCCTCAATTACAAGAAATGTAATAAAAAAAAAAACATTTTAATAAAAAGCAATTTTTATTACTCACCGTTCCTCACCATTTCTTCGGCGTTATACCTGCAACAAAGATAGTCATAAGTCTACAGATTACAGGACATATACAAAATAGGACGGAACAAAAGTGTGTAACTCCGTTTTTGGCACCGACGCCAGCCGCGCTACTATCGGAGTTTGCTCGTGAACACAAATATGGGAAAATTGTGGGATTTGCACTTTGTCTCGTTCCCGTCCTAGTTTAGGCATTGTGTTGGCACATTTAACTGACTGTATAGTCATGACCCACATCATGTGTGTATATAATGTTACTTTAGAACCCTGTCGCAATGACATATTTGACGTTTAGTGAGACTTAACACTCTAATTTGTCAAAAAAGTGAATGTGACATGGTACCAAAGTGTATGTATGTTAATGTTCGTTACCGTAAAAGTGTTATATTTTAAAGATTCAGACTGAACCGCCTTTCTTTCATCGTAAATATACCTTTTTACCATTTTGCTACGGAACCCTGAAAATTATAACAAATCTTTCTTATCAATACCAACGTCCTTTAGTCGAAGTATCTCAATACTTTTTAAGAAACGTTAAAACAAAAGTTATCTGCTGTCCGAGTGACGTCATCAATAAAAGCTGTCATGAATCGTACTTATTGTTGCTTAAATCGTAATTAAAATTCGGTAATAAGTTAAAAATAAAAATTACGATTTATTATTGATTATCTTAGATTGGCTCCTATTTCTAGATAAGCATTTTATAATTTATCTTTGACCCAGTGAAATAGCCTATTTCTGAAAATGCATTTTATATTTCATAACAATGCGGAAACAGTTTGAAAATGGAGTGTAAATTCGCAACTCGTCTCGTCAACTAGTGAGTGAGTGAGTATAAAAAGAAATTTCAGCGCTTTGTGAGGCAAGTTCGTGTGACGAGAGCTTTCAGCATGCACAGGAAATTCTGAGCTATTTCCAGGTAATTTCAGCCCATATTTGCATCTACTGCTGTTGAATATAAAGTCACTTTTAAAATGTTATGAAAATCGTTTTGGTTTTAGAACAATGTTTTGGTTAGGAAGTGTCTTTATTGTTTGCCTAACTTCGAATAGAACAAGAGACAAATAATAATGTACAAACATAAATATATACCCGAAGAGTTAAGCAAAGGTGTCTAGTATATACAACCACTCCTCGCCAGCTATGTTTTAAGTTCCATGTAATAGGGGACGATGCCTATTAATAAAGTTATGCACTTAATTTTTGATAGGTATACTAAAAGGATGAAATTCTGGGCTATATATTTTATGATACGTACTCAGGTCTGTTACTATTGGGGTAATACAGCCACATGACATCACAAAAAGTAAGTAACTTGCAGAAAAAAAAACAAAATTACCGAACTATAAACACATAGTCTTCAAAAAAAGAAACTAGATAAATTCTAATTAATTAGAACATTTTTTCATTAATATTTTGACTGGCATGACATCTGCCTGGACAAGGAAGAAGAAAGCGGAGGCCTTTGTTCAGCACTCAGAAAAAAAATGCTGACTTTGACTCGAAATTTGAAATAAGAAAGAAATGAGATTCCAAGAACCAGACAGTCTGATTAAAAAAACTAACTAAAACTAATCTAGCATTTGAAAAGACTGTGGGTGAATAAAGAATATGAACTAGTTTTGTTTAAGATTAAGCTGAATAAAACGTGGGTATAACTCTATCCCGGGGTCCGGAACCTCTTTGTTCCAGCAAATGGCATAACAAACACTCTGCTCTTTATTCTAAGATGTTTCGATGCAAACGTTCCGTTCCACGAATTTATGAAACCCCAACCTAACGTGGTAGTAATAAAATGGAAATTTTTAAACTAAAACCGTCTGCTGCATGTGGAAGCAAGCGCTCGTTAGAGAAATAGCGAGACTTCTAAGTTTTTTTTTTTTAATTTCCATATTGTAAAACATTTGTGTGCCAAATTGACGTGAAGGAATGGGCCAGAATTTGATCCCCACTTATTTTCTGTAAGTGATGTATCCTAACTACTGTAAGCTCTGTTACTTTTTGGTGCAATAAAATACATATAATAATATCATACATCAATGTGATATAATACTTATTACTAATTGTTGTATAATACTTATTGTTTCGTTTTCCTTAATTATTAACTATTTTTATTAAAAAGGTTCTTGTTCTATTGAGACATTAATATTACTTATTTTTGAACTAGGAAACAACGTGGAAACTACCCAATCTTACACATTCGCTTTTACAACTACTTCAAATGTTCGGTGGCGGGATATAGAACTGTCAAACGTAAAATTACTAATGAGACATTTTTTTTTAATTTTTTGGCCTGGTTACAAAGACCTTTAGGCCACGTCTTCATTTTGGACTAATGTGACATTATCGTGGTTGAAATTAGTGTTGTACCTACCTGCTTAGTCGATCGATTTCGGAGTCTGAGAGTGAATATAAAGATTGTCTTTTTATGTCGTGTTATAATAAATATTGAAAATGTATTACATAAAAAGCTTTCAACATCAAACAAGGAACGCAAAACGATTCCGTTGATCCTATTTAACATCCCAAAAACTCGTATACTTTTCATAAACAAATGTGAATACGTGGCGAAAACGCAATATGAAAAAAAAAAGACGTCGCTTAAGCCGCCATGATTCGCTGAGCCAATGAATATGAGAAATTAAATCGTTGCACGAATTCAGGCTCCCGGGAATGAGCAAACATATTTTGGACAGAATAAAAATAATAACGTGATGAAAAAAAACCTGAGATATTAACATTTGAGGAGAAACGTGTGTGCTTCATTTATTGGGAAGAAAGAATGTATTAATAATATATCAGCTTGACTATATCGCCTTCCCTGCGGATAAACTCCCTGGTTTCCAGCTTCCAATATACCCCGCAATAATGTCCCGTATAGCTAGTAATGTGCTAATTATAAGTCCAAATTTTTGGACTTCTTTGTTTGAGCTTTTGAGATTTTTTGAGACAAAATTACGCATACATAAAGCACGCCCTTATCTGTCCACACTTCGGTACCGGACTTGTACCAATGAGTTTTATACAAAAAGACTTATTCATTTATCTTAAGTGCAGTTTTCACTGACAAAGTTGGATCGACCATTATATACGGTAATACTGCGCACAACCTATCACGTTGATGTAAGAATGCTCGGTGAAGCGAGGGTAGTCAGTTCATCTTGCGATGGGTGTAGGTAACTCTGGCTACCCAATTGGCAATATAAATGTTTAAATGTTCGATTTTTATTAGTTTAAATGTTTGATCTAAATAATAAATATTTCTTTCTTTCCTCTTTCTTTCAATGTATAAGTTGCCTCTAGAAAAAAGAGTTAATAGCTCTCTTTTATTTATTATAAAAGTTTAGAGTTGACTTTTATAGGTTATAAATCCATGTTTTATGAATAAAGAAAGGACATGAATTAGTTAGTACATTGTAACTGGAAATATAATTATATACGAATATTTAATCCAACGATATAATCGCATAAGTAACTCCTACACTACCTCAGTATTATCTTATAATAATCAGTAGGTATACAAAATAAATAATAATTTATTACCTACGTAAGTAATTTACGCGCCAATTTACCGAGCTTCGTCTAATAGTACATAAGAGGATTACTGCCAACATACAAAGTTAGTTCGGCCAATTAGGTGTTTAGTTAGGTACATTACGTTAGCACACCTAAGCGCGGAATGGGTACTATAGCGTAACTTTTAAATGATTTATACAAAGCGACACCGCTCTATTTAAGAAATAAAATAATTTATTTTAGAAATAAGTGGGTGGGTACACAGTATAGAGGAGTGAACAAGATAATAAATTTAAACCTTATCTCTAAAAAGGGGCGTCAGCTCAGCAAAATGTTGTGACACTCCGACATTGAGGGAGTGCCACAACGCTGATTTTCAGCTGTGCCCCAAAAAATACTAAAATATAAAAAGTAATAAGCTTATATCTAAACAAAACTCAAATCATATTAAATGTGTTAATAATATGTATGCATTTAAGGGATTATAATGGATGTAAGTTCGAGGGAGAGTGTGCGTGTGTTAGTTGAGTGAGGGTGTGTTTGAGTGTATGAGTGAATAGAGAGCGTGCAAAAAGTGAAACGTATGTCCCGATTACTTAGTGAGGATAACTGTAGGAAAATTGCTGACGTAAAAATATGAAATTGGTTAAAGTAACATAGGTATGACATATGAAGAGTAAGGTAAGATAACAATTTAAATTAGAAGATGAGAATATTTTCGGCAGGATGTTGATACTGTATATTAAGGACATAACATAACATAAACTGCCTATATACGTCCCACTGCTGGGCACAGGCCTCCCCTCAATCAACCGGAGGGGGTATGGAGCATACTCCACCACGCTGCTCCACTGCGGGTTGGTGGAGGTGATTTTACGGCTAATAGCCGGGACCAACGACTTAACGTGCCTTCCGAAGCACGGAATCATATATATTAAGGACAAATGATTTAATTTTTAAACGTGATATTTTATTTGAGGTGCATATTCTGTTATGTCCATACACAACCGAATAAAACTGTAGGTAACACAATTTGTGTGTTATTTTATTAATTCCAGCCATCAGTAACTAGTAAAATAACATATAAACTAAATATATACTTAAATACTTATTAATTTTCCAAAATAGATTTATTATTCTATGTTATGTATTCTAGTTTTATTAGGTTCTAAATAAGTACCTACCTAAGTACTTATGCTATAAACGAAACATAATTATCTAAATATGAATCTACTAATATTAATATTATAAGCGTGCTTTAATAACGTCGTCAACCGAAATTCCACAATTCCCCGAATTAATTAATAAATAAAATATGCAAACGAGTTGTTTACCAATTACCAAATAAGAGACACCTTATCCTGATTTATTTCGTCTGCAACATCAACTCAACCTTGTACAAAACAAAGTCTAAATTTGTAACAAGTCGTGAATAAATATGCCTTAATTAATTAATAAAACTCGGAACAGAGATTCATAATAACCGAGGGTAAAATTATTTGCACGGAAATTGCCATTAATGGTCCATATTTTACCGTTAAATCGAAATTATTTGATACGACTCAGGGATTTGCTGGTGCATTCCTAGCAAAGAGATTTCTTATATAGGTATACTAGCAACCCGCCCGGCTTTGCTCGGGTGCAATGCTGAGGAAATAAAATTTTTAACAAAAAAAAAACCGACTTCAAACGCAAAACTAAAAAGCAATAAATAAATTTACTTCGCACAAAGTAATTAGTACGTATTTTCAATTAGTTAATTATTTTATAAATCTGAAGCCGGTGCCAAGGAAATGCTACAACGAAGTACCGATTCATATATTTTTCAATACTGATTGTTTTGTAATTTTTTGTTTGACATTGTTTTGTAATTGCTTTGATATAGGTATTAAACAATATTGTGTGTACATAGTAATTTGATATTGTAGTAGGGTTGTTGTAGCATTTACTTGGCACCGACTTCAGAATTATAAATTAATTAACTAATTGAAAATACGTACTAATTATTTTGTGCAAAGTAAATTTATTTATTGCTTTTTAGTTTTGCGTTTGAAGTCGGTTTTTTTTTTGTTAAAAATTTTATTTTATTTTACGATTTTAAGTGATGGTTAGACCGAGCAAGGATGCAGACAGACAGATTTTCTGATTTATATTCATATATAATAATATAATATATTATTAGTAGTGATCACAATTATTATTGATGAACATGTTTACACACACACACTCACACACGCGCTAACGCACACGAGCACACGCGCACGTACACACGCACACACACAGATACACGCACAAACACAGACACACGCACACACACACACACACACACACACACACACGCGCGCGCGCGCGCACACACACACGCACACACACACACACACATGTGTATGTGTACATACACACATGTGGTTGTCAGTGGAAGCTGCTATCATACACACTCACGCATACATATAGATACAGTAGATTTCGCGTGGTTCGCTCGCTGCTAAAGCAGCTCGCGTGTCCTGTTTATTCGAAACTGTCCCTCTTCGTATGGCGGCCATCTTGTTTTTCCGCCATTTTGTTTTATTTCACCGGCGACAGAATTTGACCAAGATTTAAATGGGTGTCGTGGAAACAAACAAAATCCAGGTGCAATAGGTTTGCCAGACCGTAGGATGTCTCCCTGATTGGGAGCAGTTTTCAAAGATGACGTTCCGATCACACCCCTATACATCATTTTTACCCCCAAGACATTTTCTGGAAAAACAAAATTTTGTATGGCGGCCATCTTGTTTTTTCGCCATTTTGTATTTTTTTCACCGGCCATTAAATTCGACCAAGATTTAAATAGGTTTCGTGAAAGAAAAATTGGTTCAGGTGTGATAGTTTCGCCAGGCCGTAGGGTGTCACCCTGATGCGGAGCAGTTTTCGAAAATCGGGAAGTATTTCCATACTTAACATGACGATCCGATCACAACCCCGATATATATTTTATATCCCGAGACATTTTCTGAAAAAACAAAATTGTGTATGGCGGCCATCTTGTTTTTCCGCCATTTTGTTTTTTTTTTACGCGCTATGGAATTTGACCAAGATTTAAATAAGTGCTCTGAAAGAAATATTGGTTCACGTGCGATAGTTTTGCCAGGCCGTAGAGTATCTCTCTGATGCGGAGCAGTTTTTGGTGACCAGAAAGTATTTCCGTACTCTACATGACGTTTTGAGTAAGCGCCCCATACATTATTTTTACCCAAACGGGCTTCTTCCAAAATCGACAAAATTTTGTATGGCGGCCATCTTTTTTTTCCGCCATTTTGTTTTTTTGCACCGGCGATTGAATTTGATCAAGATGTAAATACGTTTCGTGAAAGAAAAATTGCTCCAGGTTGTATAGTTTTGCCAGGCCATAGGGTATCTCCCTGATGCTGACCAGTTTTCGAAGGTCGGGAAGTTTTCCGAAGCCTAAAGATCGATCCGATCAATATGATTTTACAAACGCACTAGTCGCTCCTACGATTTTTGAAAATTCCCCTCGATTTCTCTGGTCTTCCATCATCAGATCCTGACTTCCTTGACATGGGACCCCCTTGGGTATATCTCCTTTCAAACAAAAAAAGAATTATCAAAATCGGTTCATATACGACGAAGATATGCCCGAACAAACATAAAAAAAAAAAAAAAAAAAAATATACGGTCGAATTGAGAACCTCCTCCTTTTTTGAAGTCGGTAAAAATATACATATTTCCTCAAATATAACAGTATTTCTCCACTATTTAATGGATGTTATTATACATATAAACCTGCCTCTTGGTTCACTCTATCTATTAAAAAAAACCGCATCAAAATCCGTTGCGCAGTTTTAAAGATTTAAGCGTACATAGATAGGGATATAGGGACAGAAAAAGCGACTTTGTTTTATACTATGTAGTGATAAGTAGTATAAGTAATAAGTATGTTCATAGTATCATTCAATTCAATAATGATTTGATTTTACTTTATTCCAGACCTGATTTACAAATAATAACGATTCGTTTTACATGGAGTACTTAAAGTAACATTGTCTCTAAGTTATGTATGACGATGGATTTCTCTCGAAAGAACTTGTTCTTCCGAGGTTTCAGTCTACAAAATGCATGGCTCATGTAACGATTACATACTTACATCAGTAAGTAGTAACCGGGACCAACGGCTTAACGTGCCTTTCGAGACACGGATCATCTTACTTTCGGACAATCAGGTGATCAGCTTGTCAGGGGCCTTTGGCGGCTCAGTACTAACCCTGACACCAGGGTTGATGAGGTTGGTATTCCACCTCACAACCCACACGATAAGAAGAAGAGTCTACAAAAGAATTGGTTCCAATTCTTGTAAATAGGAATCACTCAAAGAAAGAGTTAAATTCACATTCCATCGCAATAAAAACCTAAGTATATACTCTAGCTAGCCTCTAGCAGACCCCGATCTCCATACAAACTTACCGTGTACTGCCTTACTGGGTAAATGAGACAGGCAGCCTCGTGTGCTCCTCTTTACTCGTTAGCGTATTATAGCCATTCCCACTAAAGTAAGACCCACAGGGAGTGGGGTAAAAGCTCGGCGCCCTATACGAATTGGTGCGGCGCGGAGTTACCGTTTTACGTAGTACTTTTATTCTATGTCTCTAGGTTACAAAACCGAAAAAGTATCGATGTGGGCTATGACGTAACTGAAGGGTTGAAGCCTTGATCGGCTGAAGGTCACGCAATCTGAACACGCGACAGTCCCGCCGCCGCGTGCCTCTGTATCGACTGAGCCATCGACGATATAACCTTTAGACTCCTAATAACAGATCATCTGGTTCTGTCAGCACATCTGACTAGGACATCTACCTATTTGATGCGACCCAACAACGTACGATTAATAGTCTACTTGACAACCTAGTCAATAGAGATACTTTTTACGAAACGTCAAAACGAAAGTTTTCTTTGGAATTAGTATGGAAATACCGCCCTGTGACGTCAATAAAAGCTGTCAAACGTCGTAATCATTGTTACTTTATTCTTAAATAAAATTAGAAAGGAGCGTAAGGACGAGAGAGGGCATCTGCGGTTGCGCACCCGCCTATGCACTAAAAGTATTCCTGCGCAGATGACTGCTTCATCATCATCATCAAAATTAGAAAATAAGTCGGAAAGTTAAATATGATTGATTTTTGATAATCTTAGACTGGCTTCTATTTCTAGATTAGCATTTGACCATTTATATTTGACCCAGTCAAATACCTATTGCGATTTCCATGACCTTTCGACGTGTTAAGAATCTTGAACGAGCCAATGAACGCGCTTTCCTCACCCCCCTTTTACTTCGGCTAGTTGACAAGAATACATTCTGTGCAAAAGATCAAAAGTTAGACACTGTATAATCCCAATATATAAAGTATAATCGAATAAAATATTGGATTGGCGTTACTTTATGTCACATACATTTTATTCGATAACACTGTCTCTTTTCGTAATCGTTTGCAACTTGGTCCCAGGAGTCTATTTAGTTTATCGTCGATGATTTGAGCTTACGCTTTGCTTCGTGTTTTTATCATAGGGTTTAATTTTAATAGCTTTGTGGGTAGGTAACTTTATGGCACGCAGCCAGAACTGGCGACATCCCTCAATTTTGTGTGAGAGAACTAGGTAGGCAGATTATAGCTACTTTTCTATTGTTGAGTACCCATAGGTCTCTTTTTTACCTTTGATGGGTTTGCTCTTGGCCCCAGACTTGCCCGAAGGCCTTGACGAGGCCTGAGATGTATCATGTAATGATACCATTGTTTTTTTTTATTGACGTGTTTACCTACACTGGGTCTAACAAATTATAAAATACTAATTTATAAATAGAAGCCAGCCTAAAACATTCAAAAATCCAACAATTTTTTTTTCGCTTATTTTCAAATTTTAATTACGAATTCAATCACAACGAGTGTTAATAAAGTCCACCTACTCTAAATTCCACCTGTAGAAGTGCTTAAGCTGACTTCCAATTTATATCTCCCGATGGAATTTGTTTAGCTCTCGCTATCTGCACCCGTAATGCTATTAGTTTTCGCCTAAACCGGTAATTTAACTTTTTTGCCTACTATCGAATTAGTATATCTACTTATGATAAAATATTGATTACCATAAACATTCTTGTAGATTTCGGTTATCGCGCGTGACATGTTTTCTTCCACTCCTAATAAATAATATAAAAACTATCCTATGTTCTCTCTCTTGGTTTAATCTATGTCTATACCAGACTTCTGTCTGATGATATTAAGGACAAATTCTATGGTAAGGCTTGTGATGAGGCGAGTCTACGAATTCGAGCAACAGCGCACGGCAGACCCCGACGCTAAACGTGATGAGTTGAAGGCCTGTCCCCCTGCCGCTATTCATTATAATTACCAAAACGGTGTGCTCACGTGCCCTCACTATGCGCGGGAGTTCAAGATAGGCTACATAAGCCATCTTCGGGCGCATCAGCGTCGTGCCGACTAGGAGTCGAAGTGGTCGCCGTGGCCGAAATCGGTCGGAGATCATCATCATACCAAACTTCATCAAAATCGGTTTAGTAGTTTTGGCGTGAAAGCATAACAGACAGACAGAGTTACTTCAATTTATAATATTCGTAGGAATTGACAGATTGCGATAGCATGTGAGGTCATAAACTATATCGCACACTGTTCACTTCTTTATATTTAGTAACTATTTTATTAAATCTAGGACACAGGATAAAGTCTTGGTGATTAGGCTTTTGCCGGCTTGGTAATATTCTTGAAGCTGGCTTGATGAAGTCCGTCATCCACCTACTAATAACTCATCTAATCTAGCCTGCAAGATCCCACTGTTGGCAAAGACCTCCCCTTCCTCTTTCCATTTTTTGCGGTCCTGTGCGTACTCCGGCCAGTCCCTCCGACAGGCGTCCAAGTGTCAGTCTCTTTCGAGGTCTACCACTACGCCTGTACCCGTCATGAGGCACTAATAACTATCTAAATGAAATGAAAAATGAAATAAAATTTATTGCTCTAGAGAAAGAAAGAAAGAAAGTATTTATTATTAGAGCGGTACAAAAGATCTGAAATAATATATTGTAACAAAAAAGTCCATCACTCAACCATATAGCGACTAACTTTGATAATCACCGGGCATATAACTATGCCGTATTTAGTGTTGTGGACCACCATAACGTAGACCAATTACCAAGAAAAAGGCCTCGCTAAACAAGTAAATAAAGATCAACCCTAAACTCAACGATTTGCGAGTAATCCAAAAAAATAGAAACGGTCAACCCGTAACAACGACATATGGGGAACCAAATCGCTCAGAAACAATTTAGGGTTGCCGCAGTCAAGAATCACAAATCACGCGGTAATAAAAATGAAAGGGTATACAGAGCCGCCCTGCGCCCTAATAAGGGCCCGCTAAAAGCACTTACCGGTTTAAAACCCTTCAAATGAAGCGATAAACGCGAATCACACACACATACGTGCGTGCGAAATATGTATTTATGAATTTCGAGTGAGAATGTACCTGTGTAAATTGAACGACATTACTCAGGTGGTTGTGCGAGTGGTGGCGAGAAGCGAACGAGCGGTGTTCATTTTTGACGGTCCTTTTACCTCAAGGATTTCTAATAAGTACTTAGGTATATTATTTTGAATTTTACGTTGGTTTGGACACGTAGAGCGGATGAATGATAATAGAATTGCAAAAGCGGTATTATAAAGCGAAAGTTGATGGTAGGGCTGGCAGAAGAAGACCGAGGACTAACATTGACCAAATTGGAGATGTCCTTAGAAAAGGTTTAATACGATCTACTCTGGATGAATGTGGAGGAAGCAAGAGAAGTGTGTCAGGATCGAAGCAAATGGAATTCTATAGTCTCTGCTTAACCCCGGTGGAAAATAGGCGTGAGTTTATGTATGTATGTATATTATTTACAAAGAGAAACTTAAACCCACAGCTCTTGTCAAGCAGGGACCAGCGTGTTACCCATTATGCCACCACCGGGTCCTCATCATATGGACAACCATGTACATTTTTCGATTTATATCGTCATTAGGTCAGTAACCGTGGTAGCCCAGCTGGAAGAACGCTTGACTCTCTCTGTAAGGTCGCAGATTCGAATCCGGCATGGGCCTAAACCTATGATTTTTGAAATTGTTTTTCGAGTTCATGTTTGGATCATAAATTACTATCACGTGCTCAGCGGTGAAGGAAAATCGTGACATACACATACCCGAGAAATGCGTTTCGGACCTACCCTGTATTGGGCTGGTTTTCCCTTCACGGGTTGGAAGGGCGAACAGGCAGTCGCTTCTGTAAAATACCGGACCTGCCCAATCTTCAGGTTAGGTAAGCGGGCACTGTAAAAAACAGGCTAACGCTAGAGAGAGAAGATTGTCGTCATTAGGTCTGTAGTTTAGTGGTTGACTCAGGGCTCACGATCTGGAGGTGATCCCTAGTTTGGTTAGGACATTACAATGTAATCACCCGATTGTCCGAAATTACGATGATTCGTGCACGGAAGGCACACTAAGCCATTGATCCCGGTTATAACTCACTGATGCATGTAGTCGTTACATGAGCCATGTCAGGCGCGGCTCAAAAACTACCCTGACACTATGGTTGCTGAGGTTGGTCACCTCACAAACCATCACGATAGAAGGAGCTATTAAAAGTGACTGCAAGTTATATTCTGATTAACGTACGTTGTATATATGTACATAGATAAAGGATTCCCTCCCCGAAGTAGAAGTATTTTTGGTTTTTCTTTCCATCCCGTCATAGAATTAGGAATAAATACTATGTATGTGTGTATGTGTGAGAGAGTGTGTGCTCTCTGCTCCCGACCAGGGTCCGAGCTAGGTTAAATTTGGTATTGTAATTGGCAGCCCTCAGACGTCATACATACAGTTGCGTGTTGATAATGTCAATGTGTAGTGTCTGTGTAAAACGAGGTTTCGTATGAAGTGTCCGGGGTGTGATCCCGATAAAGACGTGAATGCGATATTATGTTACAGTATTCCGCCGTTCCGCTAGCATTAGGACAGAATCCTCTACACAAAGGTTCTCTCGGGAGGTGAGATGTATTCGGGCCCAAACGACGGTGCAGAATGACGGTAATGAGAATGCAGAGTATTTCACGCCGTGTACACATTATATCCATATTTGTCAACGAGAAGCTACAAACACTTTTTTTTGACGTGACTTAATGTATATTTGCCGCAGATGGCATCAACTACTTGGCCCGATAAATGAGGAGCGCTGAAGGCTCTCACCCGTTACAACGTTGTAGACAACAGGCCTGAGGGTGCCCAGTTAGGCGCGAACCTCGGCTCAGGGCCATAGTGGGTCGATAGAGATAAACGCTGATTGAGGGAAATCGTCTACCACGGCGGGCTCGACATCGGGGTCCTGAAGTGTTTGGTGTCGCGAGCTGATTAGCCGCTTCTATGGCTAGAGTAATCGGGTCGTCGGGATCGTATATTACATCCTTCGGACGCCGATACTTTTCAGTACCGTCCCTAAGCGGGATGTATTCGGAAGCCGCAACTACCAGGGGATTTGGAAGCTACAAACATCATGTTATACGTAATGTAGCTTCAAACATATGTTTTGTCACCTTATAGTGAAAACGCCTTTTTTAAAGTCGTTGACTAACAACCACAGATGATGATATTGTCACTCTTCTTCTTCTTTGCGAGTCGATGGCGATCGAAACTAAATTTTTGCTGACCAATAATTGGCCACGCTTACGGCATTGTCAGTGGCTTCGTACAGGTTTATTGATAGGTCTAGGGATATTGTCACTGGAAAGGCAAAATTACTTAAGGGCCAAGAGGACGTTTCGAGAAAAAGCCGTTTAAAGTATTTTTCATAACTTTTTACCCATTTATCCAATTTGAACGACGTCCACGTAAGATTACCTATCTTGTTCATTTTTTCATTTTCTACATCTAATAATACATAATTATCATAACATGGACTGCTATTTTATGATACTTTGCGCTTACGTAATTTTGCCTTTTCAGTGACGATATGAGTGCAAACACGTGCGTTCACTGGCAGTTCATTAATCTACAAACTCCCAGACCAGATGCTTTTCACTACGGGGTGTGAAGCTGGAAGATAGAACTGTTGGATACATTCCAGATTTTGTAAGTTCGCTGCTGAACTGTCAGTAGAGGGAAAACTAAATATGTTCAGCAGGGCTAATATAGTAAATTGGTGAGGTTCATCATGGATTCATCTTAAAGTAGAATAATAAGATTTATTTTTAAATAATATAGGCTCGCGTTTGACCAAAATCTCACCTGATGGCAAGAAACGAGGTTAAGGGCGAATCACGCTTACCCTACTTCACTCATTCACTCTAGCCTTCAAGACTCCCAACGAGTTGGAAAAACAGACGATGGCAGACAGTTCTTTCGCATCAGAAACCATCATCATCTTATAACCTGGGGTCCTTTAAATCACGGGTGAATAGGCATTTTCTGGGTAAACTTGTTCCAACGTCGATCTCTTCTTCTCCTTGTGGAAGAACGGAGTCAAGAGAAAACTCTTCTTAATTAAAAAAAGAAAGGATTAAGAGTGTTCCACTGTAGGTCACATCTTATTAAAACTTTACAAAAAAGGTTATTATAAAGTTAGTGATAATTTAGAAGATATGAATGTATGGGATTAACTGTCTGA
Source organism: Pectinophora gossypiella (assembly GCF_024362695.1). Lineage (NCBI taxonomy): Eukaryota > Metazoa > Arthropoda > Insecta > Lepidoptera > Gelechiidae > Pectinophora > Pectinophora gossypiella. Next base: position 2,675,730 of record NC_065405.1, read on the forward strand.
GAACTGATATTAGGCAGCTAAATTACTCAATTGTATACCAATATTTATTTTTATTTTTTAAAGAACGTCTAGGGCCCTGTGCCGAGGTTTTTCTTGCAGCTTCTTTTCCCCGGCTATACAGGATGTGAGAAGCTGCAGTGGTTTTAGGCGGATGAGACGTTCGTTATGTAAAAATTGACGATTCAAAGTGTAACTATGTTACCTACTGAATAAAGATATTTTTGAATTTGAATTAACCATCGGGTGAGATTCTGGTCAAACGCGAAACGATTCAGATACCCTAAAAAGAAATATAAAAGTACTTAGCACTGTACACCTAACCAAGCCAGGGTTGTGACCGAAAAAAATAAATGTTTCTGTGCTTTAGAAGACATGTTAAGCCGTTGGTCTCGGGGTACCAGCCCAAATACCTCCACCAACATGCAATGGAGCAGCGAGGTGGATTAAGCTCCATAGCCATTCCGGTTGTTGAAGGGCAGGCTTACGCACAACAGTGGAACATATAGAGGCTTTTTACCAATACAGGATGTTAGTAACACCGTAACGAATACTGTGGGGGATAACAAGTGGAATTTGTTCTCGAAAAATTCATAACTTCTTTTTTTTTTAATTATTTTTAGTTCCATACAACAACCAACAACAACCGTGGTCTAGTGGTTAGAGCGTTAGGCTCACGATCTGGAGGTCCGGGTTCGATTCCCGAAGGGGACATTGTCGAAATCACTTTGTTTGGTAAGGACTTTTCAGGCTTGAATCACCTGATTGTCCGAAAAAGTAAGATGATTCCGTGTTTCGGAGGGCACGTTAAGCCGTTGGTCCCGGCTATTAGCCGTAAAAACACCTCCACCAACCCGCAGTGGAGCAGCGTGGTGGAGTATGCTCCATACCCCCTCCGGTTGATTGAAGTGTCCTCCTGTGCACAGCAGTGGGACGTATATGTTATGGCTGTGTATGTTATGTTTTAGTTCCATACTTTTGCGACGGAAAATTCCGCTTGATGTCAATTTAGAATCATGGTCTTAATCATCGCTAAAAGTTTTCGTTACGATGTCATTAACATCCTGTATGGTATGTAAAAGATGCCAAATGTATATTTAGTTTTTGAAGAATATCTTGATTTATTTATTTATTTATTTTATCTAAACTTCAGCCTCATCAATAAGCATCCTAATTCACGCCCAAGAAAGTCCATCAAGTTAACAAGCATACCAAAGTAATTAATTAGCAGTTCAAAGCGACGTGCAGTGTACACACTAGGAGAGGACTATCGGCATTGTGTACACGACAAACATTTTAGCGCGCGCTGTATGAAGTCATAATTAACTGTGTGGGCTTACCTTAGTAAGTAGGTACATGAACGGAGCCGGTATAAGCAGTAGCGTAATTAGGGCGGGTGGCACCCGATAGGTGTCACCCTTAAAATGTAATTGGCTGCTTGACAGTTTTCGGATAAGTATTTTAAAAATTACAAACGCTTATTTTTTACCTCTTAAAATATTTTATTTTCTCGAAAAAGCTTTATATACTTAGTAGAAAAAAACTACACTATACATTAACTTCAAATTTCGCGCGAAAACGGTTGGTCACGTGTCATTTTTCCCAGTGACGTCACATTTCAATAAACAAAGAAACATGCACAAACAGTATCATTAGAAACGCGACAGATAGCTTTTGTTTATTTTGTGACGTCACACTAAGCTCAATCATGGCCGCCCATGTTTCGGGTCTTGTAATACACAGACAAAAACTAGCATTCTTATTTGTAAAATTAAAATTTACCGTAACCGACGTATTTCATATTTTATTGTTACAACTGTCAAGTTACATATATGTCGTCGAAGTGTGGTTCTGTCAGAAGGGTCATCATTAGTATCACAATCATTTTATTTACTTCCACATAGTTTTTGTATCACGATTAAATAAAGTCACAGCATAAGGTACACACTCACGGCAACGTCACGGTATTCGTAACGGTTACACAGTCTCTCGTTATCTAGCGCGCATAAGGACGTTAGCGCGAAGGGGCCCTCCACCACCCATGGTTCCAACATTCGGACCGAATCATCGGGACATGTGAACGTACTTGCTAGGTGCTCTTTTCCGATCACACTTTCTTGATGTCCCTACAAGTTATAGGTGAGCGACTATAGCACTCCTCGTAATTATTCGACACGTCCGCTCATGACGATGGTTTGCGGTAGACTGCCCGACTAGAACGGCAGTGCACGTCCGCTCGACACGACGACTCTGTAGTGACTCCCCGACTTCACCCCGCTCTGCTCGTACGCCACCTGCCGTCGGAGCGTTGCAACTTCATGACGGAAGTGTTGCCACTTCATTTTATTTTCCGATGTGATCAATTTCTCTTTTGAAATTCATAACCAACTCCGACATATAAAATGAATGAAAATCAAATAAGTTATTCGATTTCAAAGTCAAAGTTGAAAAGTAAAGTAAGGCTTTGACTTTTGACAAACATTGTTGCTTTTATCTGACTCAAACGAAAACAAAGGGGGGTAAGAGGGAAGTATGAGTTGAGGGTAAGTATGGCACGTTTGGAAGGGTAACTTTTTTAATTATAAATTAGGAATGCGTTTGTCCACTGTCTCGCCTAGTGGTAAATGCATGGCCCAAGGTGGTACCAACCTAGTAAATGCTTTACACTAGTTTTTAAGAAGAGTGACTAGACGAGGAGAAAAACGTGCGAAGTACTGTGTTATCGGCCTAGCAATGCAATTTTATGTGACCATGGAAAACGGTTTGTCCAGAAAACCAAACCGGCAAACTCCAAGCGTGACACGTGCTTACGGCAAATATGAAAGATCTTCAGGTCTAAAACTATTACAACGACAGAACTGTAGAGATTGACTGGGCAAGATACTGGGCTGACATCCGCACACGGAAATGGCCTTGGATTGGTCATGTCCTTAGAAGACCTGTGGAACACCCGTCCCGACGAGCTCTGACTTGGTGTGCGCGTGGAAAACAGAAAAGGGGGCGGCCCTAAGAGACCTGGCGACGCTTGACCGAGAGTTGAAAACTCTCGGCATGTCATGGGAGCAAGATTGCGAGGAGTTCAAGCCCTACATCCCAACAGGAGATAAAAGGATTCGAAGAAGAAGATTGTGTCACTGCCCCCAATGTACCCTTGAGCACGCCACAAGGTATAGGGGTTAGGAGGGCCGTCTTTGTGCGAGCTGGGGTTGAAGGTAAATAAGGGACAGTTTCCGCGTCTGTCGTTGACATACTTGTGTTGTAGCACACATTATCATCATCTCCATACCATTATCCCGTTCGCACAGGGTCCGCTTACCTAACCTGAAGATTTGATAGGTCCGATATTTTACAGAAGCGACTGCCTGTCTGACCCTCCAACCCGCGAAGGGAAAACCAGCCCAATACAGGTTAGGTCACATACCTCCGAAAATGCATTTCTCGGGAATGTGGGTTTCTCGCGATGTTTTCCTTTACCGCTGAGCACGTGATAATCGATTCGAACCTGTGACCTCAAAGTGAGAGGCAAGCGTTCTACTAACTGTAATACGTAAACTGTATACAGTAGTACGTAATAAGTATCTATTATATTTGTCTATGGCAATACTAAGCCTTTATTAAGGACATCCCCAATTTGGTCGATTAATAATTGTCAATCACAAAAGTTTAAATGGAAGGATATTTCTTTTTTAAGTTTCTCATTTAATGAGTGTTTCCTTAACGTTGGTAGAGTAGGAGTATCAATTTGGTAACTTCCTAATTGAAGACCTTCGAGTCTCAGTTCAGTATCTTGAAACTTGTTACTACCATTATTACATTGCTAGATAATAGTTCGTTAGTTGAATTACATAACTTTAGTTGGGCGTTTTCTGATGTTGGTACTCTACTTACTTAATGGGGTAGTTTCTAACCAGCCAAATTAGTTACTTTTTACTAAACGGCAAACCATGAAATTACTATAGAACTTGTATGAAAAAGCACACTGTGCCGTCATAGAAATATAATAGAAAAACTTGATAAAATGTCGAACTTATTGTTACATTTTTCTTGATTAAAATTAATAAATAAATTAAATAGAAAAATAGAAAATAATATGAAATTCTGATTATGAATATGAAGACAGATCTAAAGTTGACAAAAACGTTTTCTTTTTTCTATTTAACCTGACAATTACGGTAAAAACAGCGCTAAGTTATTTATAGTACAAGATTCTGTAGCTAAACAAGAAAATTAACCGCAAAGTACATATTGAAAGGATCCTAAAAAAAGAGAGAGTATTGTTGCCAAGATGACATAAGTTTAGGTATAAACTGCTTATTTATGCTCCGGCCAAGTAGTTGTTCCGGCCAAGTAGTTAATGCCATCTGCGGCAAATCTACAATAAGTCACGTCAAAATTTTTTTTGCTTATTTATGCAAACGGTCTGCGAAGAAATCTATAGTGACCTACTACGAAACATAAACTCATTTATAATTTACCTGAAAGATTACCTAATTTGGTGAAATTCCGAGGGTAAAGCCTTTACCTGCTAAAGTTCATAGAAAACCATTAAGAATTCTCGGAAAAAATATTTCCCCAAATCATAAAATCATCAAGACAGTATTATTATAATATTATTGAGAGTGAATATCGTTTTAAAAAGGTCTGGCCGGTTTCTTAGAAAAAAACTTTTAAAATGCCATTAGCCATAAAAGAAAAATATTTGATTTCTTTTTAAATGACATTCGAAATATTTTTTTGGATGGACTTTGGCCAGTAAAGATAATGATAATATTATTATTGTTATAGATTCTCCTTAGTGCAACTTTCAAATTTAAATATATCTTTTTTATAATTCAGCTTGTTTATTGAATAAAAAGATATTGAAACTCTTTCGTAGCAGAAAGGTTTGATATAAAATCCGAAGATTCGGCAAAGTAAAATCACAACAATAACAATTCAAACATTGCCTATACAAACATTAAGAAGTCCGGAATAAGCGTTTGATTCGGAAACAAGAGGAAAAAGTCACCGTTCGCAGGCAAAACAGTTTTGTTTCACTTTCGACGTGCAACCGGCCATGTTATTCTTTACAGCATGTTTATTCGAACGTTTCCTCTAATTTCGATGGAAAGGTTTAAATAAATAAAAGCGCCCAATAATCTGTAAACTGTCGAAAGGGAGAACTACACGAAACACAATGCAAAATCTCGACAGATTAGGGGTGATTTGGTCAACCCGTACATGACCTCTTGATTGTGCTAATAGTCTATACTCGTTTCACACTCGGAAAACCCACTAACGCGACAATCCTCAATGCTAAAGTGTACAAGCTTTACAAAAGTTGTAAGTACAAACATTTCTGTTACTAAGAACGTAACGATACAAAAAAATAAAGTACATTACACCAAACGAAACAAAAGAAACGTCTCCCAAATTCAAAATAAGAATATTCAAAGAATATCATCTGTAGCGTTAATAATTGGCTCGACAGTCCTTGTAAACAAAAGATGCGAAGGTATAACAATTGTTTTAAAAGAGACAGGGGACATAAATAATGTACTGCCTCCGTAATTTATTGTAAAACGGTAATCGGAAGAGCGTGTGATGGGAGATGTTTCCAAGGTAAAAATGTTATGTTTTACGTAAAATTGTTTCTGGAATGCTGTAAGGAAATGTTTTTATTTTCTCGAAACACACACATAGGTATATTATTTTACATTTACTAAAAAGTAAAAACAACGCATCGTAATATAAAGTCCCAACTATTGCGACATCGCTTCCGTGTGCTTACAAAATGATATTAGGCAGCCAAATTACTGAATTGTATAACAATATTTTATGTTATTTAAGAATGTCTAGGCCCTGTGCCGAAAATTTTTCTTGCAGCTTCTTTTCCTGTTAGTTTTAGGCGGATGAGAGGTCCGTTACGTAAAAATTGAGGTTCAAAGTGTAACTATGGTACCTACTGAATAAAGATTAATTTGAATTCATATTGAAATGTATGGTAGGTAACTCACTTGGCGACGCTTGAAGCCATTTCAATACAAATTGTTCGGCGGCGTAGCCCAGGCGTCTCGGTAAGTTATGCCCCTTGAAGGTACATCGTATATTTAGGTACTTTCAGTATATTGGCTTCTTCATCAGTCGCACTAATCTTTATTATTTCATTCGACAGCTAAGGCTGCGACCGCATTTCAACTGCAATCCAACACGACTGCAATTGAACTGCTATCGGACTGCCCGTTTCGTTTGCAGTTCTATTGCAGTCGTGTCAACTACATTCAAACTGCATCGGAACTGCAATTTGGCAGTCGGATTGCAGTTAAAATGCGGTCCGTCTGTCTAGAGCCTAACCGATAAACCATCGCTAACATGTGGTCACTGGCTACCGATAATAATGGCATGCGGTTTCAACCAACAAGGTCGAATGCGGCCGCTGAAATACGTAGTAACAGTGCTTGCAGGCCATACAAACTACAGGTGTAAAACAACTATGGCAAAAACTAGAGATACGTCACGCGCGACGCGATGATTGATTTATCTACGCGATAAAGAAACCAATTTTTTTAGCTCGCTTATTGCGTCGCGCAAAATAATATATGCGGGCTCCATGTTATAATAATTCTATGTTTTTTGGTGTTACGCATACAAAACCTGGAATTAAATTTCAGTTCCTGTAGGGTTAAAATAAAAGGGTAGGTAAGTACTGATTCGACTGATTAGATTTTTGTAGATAGATAGATAGATAAAATACTTTACTGAGCACAATGGACACAAAATACAGAGATAAGGACAGCATATACAGAAAAGTACAACAGGCGGCCTTATTGCTTATTGTAGGTACGTGCAAATGGCAAATTGCTATATTGCTTTTTAGATAACTTGCTTCAATGTGACTTTTTTAAAATCCTCAGTAATTTCAAACCCTTTTTAGGCCCCCAGTATCAATCTAAGCAAAGAGGTCCGTGTTACTCTATGAATCTAAGTGCGTACAGCGGCCACCAAAGAGAATATAGACGTATAATCACTACGTTTGGCGGCTACTGTACCACTGACAATATATTTTCTTAAACACAGCGGTCAAATAAATCCACACAGAAGGCACATTGGACGTCAAGGAGGAATCCCACAGATCAAAAAAGGGTCGAACTCTCCTGACAGACGTCTATCAACCCCCGTCATGTGGTCCGGAGCCCGAGGGCCAACTGCGGCCATTTAAAATGGAAATTCCAACCTAATTCCCTAAACTTCCACGCGTTTTTTTTTCATCTAATTTTTTCGACGAAAACTGTGGCCTCGGAGTTATCAATTTTGCTTTTTTGTATATTTTAATGGACAGAGTTTGAAACAAAGACGAAGACGAAGACGAAAACGAAGCGAAAGTGGCGCATGGGGATCGTAGCAAGTGTTATAGGAAACCTACCCCAATGTTTTTTTTTAATAATTGCGTTTTATACATTGTTTGAGGTTTACGCGGTCATTATCATAATTAAAACACATAATACCGGGTTCTTACCGCGTTATTATCAGGGATATGAGACATCAAATGTAGGAACAAGAGGCGAAGAACTCTTTTTAATGTTTGCCCTTAGAAAATTATGGATCTACCTACTCCACGACAATTTCATCAGCCGTCCGGTGATTGCACTTGCAACAGTGTTGAAATATTGGGAGTCTCATATTCCTGATAATAACGCAGTAAGAACCCGATATTATGTGTTTTAACAACGTTTTAATTACTCGAATCTCATTCTTAGAAGGAACAAGCCAACGAACTTAACAATATCACTACATAGTATAAAACAAAGTCGCTTTTTCTGTCCCTATATCCCTATGTACGCTTAAATTTTTAAAACTACGCAACGGATTTTGATGTGGTTTGTTTTTAATAGATAGAGTGATTCAAGAGGAAGGTTTAAATATATATAAATAACATCCATTAGATAGTGGAGAAATACTGTTATTTTTGAGGTTTTTAATGTGATGTCGTAAATAATTTCATTTTTTCCTCAGCATTGCATCCGAGCGAAGCGGGGTGGGTCGCTAGTATATTATACTTAGTTACCAACTCTTGATTTAAAAAATAAAGTTCCTTTAAACTTTTTTAAATTTAATTCTAGACCACACGGGAGAAGTAAGACTACGCTGCAGGTTAGGTTCCGAGTGGACAACTCGTAAAGAGCCAACTAGCACGAGTAACTCGCTGCGAGTTCGTAACTTGCCACTCGACGGCCGACGCGAGTTTAAAACTTTTTAACATCTATTTACTTAGCTAGGTAGATGGCTATATTTACAGCACTAGAGCGAGTCGAGTACTAGTAAGGCATCTATCCAAATAGATAGCACTCGTTGCGTCTATTGGTTGAAACTCTCGATATATTAGTTAGATAGAATGCAGAGTGCAGACCCTGCTGGAAAGCAATCAATCTAAAAAAGCAATATTGCTTTTTGACATTTCGTGACATTGCGCACTTACTTTTAGGTATTAGGTGAATTGCTTTGATTAACACCCATGGTAGTATGCGGAGATGTGCTGAGCTTTGTATTAAGCAACCAATTTCGTTATTGATATGTGACTTATTATTAAGACGCAGTTTTGTGGTTGGCCACCTTATAAGCCCGAAAATAAGAAGCATAGAGGTAAAAAATAAAAATGCTGTATTGAAGCAATTCACATACAAAACAATTAGACATTTGCGCATATATAAAAGTAGGTGCGCAGTGTCAATGTACCTATATTAAATAGCAATATTGCTTTTTAGATGAATTGCTTCAGTGAGGGCTCTTCGACACCCCTAGCTTATCATTGGTGACGCTAAAGCGAAGCGGCGCGGAGCGAAGCAGAGAAGTACAGAAATCGACCAATCACTGCAAGCGAGAGCAACACTGCAAAGCGTCTTCTCACTGGTGGTCTTGCCCGCTTTGCCAACTCAGCTCCGCGCGGCTCCGTTTTAGTGGAAACGAACCTTAAGAAACCGTTTGATATTGGAACTCAACTAAAGCACACCTTTACACTTAACAACTTTCGTTGTTATATCCAGTTTTCAAGGATATTAATTTCTACAACACCAACTCCTAAGCAGTCGCTTTGGAAACTTTATAATTCAATGACAAACTTCTGATACTTAAATGAAAAAGTAAATAATAAATGACATTGGCACATTTTCGTAGGTACAAGCATTGATGTATACCTAATATGTTACTATAAGGTATAAGTAACATCCACACTTTAATATTATAAATGGGAAAGTGTGTGTGTGTATGTCTGTTTTTTTGTCCGTCTTTCACAGCAAAACGGAGCGACGACTTGACGTGATTTTTAGTGGAGATAGTTGAAGGGATTTCGATTGACATAGGCTACTTTTTGTCTCTTTCTAACTCCCCGCTTCCCTAAAGTGGGTGGTGGAAAGGTAGAAAGCTAAACATTGGCATGCGGACTAACAATTTGTGACTAACAAAAAATCATGCATTTTTTTTCGAAATCTGCCCTTTTATATGGGACTCTTCGCAGATTTCATAAAAAAACCTGCCTTATTTTTTAGAAATATTCCCGCAGCCCCTAAAATAGGGGTTGGAAATTTGTGTGAGTCTCTCCACAAAATTAGTACAGGTTCTGATACAAACTAATAATATTTTTTTTTGAAGCAATTAAAACAAATATACCTAACCAGCTTTTGAAAAAAAAACCATTCAAATGATAAATTAATAAGTTACTCATTCCGATAGTCTGATACTGATGCATTAATAGGTTTCTAAAATACGCTAAAGTTGTGTGTTCTCTATCTTCTTAACTATTTCTACTTAAGTGCGGGCACGATTGATTCGCGTTGATTCAACTGCTTTTGATTTTTGGCTATTCGTGTTCAGCTTTGCAATAATGTTGAATAATCGATTATGGACCTTCTAAATTTATCGATAGTATTGATATTTAAAATTCCACAATTATATCGATTGTAATCTAATAACTGTTAGATATAATTGATTGTATCGATTATAAAATTATGCAATACTCGATTATATCGAGGAAAAGCAAAAAGCTTTCCGATTTCCGGTTCGGATTTCCGATTTCCGAAAACAAACTAGGTTTCGGATTCGGTTTTACCGTTATTTTTTGCGTTGGATTCATTTGTTTAGTTTAGATTTAGGTATAACTAGGTATTTTTATATATGCGTGACGTGTTTCGGGGAATCGAAACCATAACAAAACAGTCGTAACAAAATACTTTATTGCACACACACAAGAAATTCAGAAATACAAAACAAAAGAGAAATAGAAAAAGTACGATAGGTACCAATTGATTGTATATCAAAGTTTTTTTTAATGTGTCAAAAACAGGTGCTCAATTTCTGTTTTAGGTAATTGAAAAATGGCAACCCTAGGTCCCTGAGCAAGTAGAGTGCTCGATTACGATCAGGTACTGTATTCCCCAGTGTGTCTGTCTGTGGAAGAGAATTACATTGAAAGTACAAGGTTGTATGAGGTTCGTGACCAGGAGTCTCATGCATAAGTTAAATATTTACTTGGCTGTTTTGTATATAAATATAAGCTCACGATAATACTTATATATTAAGAACTAGAAGTATCAAGGTGTTAGCGACAAAGAAAACTTTGAGGGACGATTCAAACCATGATTCTGAGTAAGAGGAATTTTCCGTCGCAAAAGTGTAGAATTGATAACAATTTAAAAAACACAAAAATAAACATGAATTTTGCGACGAAAAATACCTCCTTGATATTAACTCAGAATCATGAGCGGAATTATCCCCCTCAGTATTCGTTACAATGACACTAACATCCAGTATAGCTGTCATTTCAATGGGAATATTCCCATTTGGTCAGAGGGTCGATATGTTTGTAACTATATATATGATTACCCCTTGATGTTGTTCTATACATACAAAATAAACCGAATAATCTTACCGTATCTACCATTTGTCTTTGCTGGACATAAATATCACAGCCAAATTGTAAGTCCCTTAAACTTTGGACATCCCTCATCAAATTGCGAATATCTAAAGTTAGACAGACGTCTATTTTGTTATTGTTTGGACAAACCAATTTAAGTTGACCTCTTCTATTCAATTAAGTATCCGTTTGTCTTTATTTTCAGGACAGAAAAAAAACTGACAACGATTAGTAAAACTTATAGCTACCCCATAAGAGATACATTGAAATAGGTGTATAGATGTTAGAGACACCGTACCGAAAATAATTTTAAATCGTCTACTAAAAACGATGGTAGGTTTTTTCTTGTCGGAAATGTTTAATTAAAACCTCGTATCTACTCGCAACAATTAACGCGCAACACGTAACGCTCAACATGTACAGTAACGTTGCACAACAGCGCGCGACGTTGCCAGCTGAGGCGCAACATGTGGCGCGGCTTGTTGTTAGTTTAGAGAGCGTCTTTAGATGAGCATCAATTGTTGTCGAGTGGAGACGTGACGCGCAACAACACTAGTACCTCTGGCGATATGCTGTCGACGACAGACGTGTACATGTTGCGTAGACAGATAACGTTGTTAAACAAAAGTTCAGCGCTAACTTTGTTGTGCAACATGTAGCGCGCCAAACGTTGTCAAGTGGAAATGCGCCTTAAGATTTTGAATTTTTGCTACGCCGCAATATAATTCGAACACCTCCTTACCTACGTGAACTGTTGTTATGGGTCCATGTCATCTTTATTTTTTATTTTTGCTGCTATGCACCTTAAAGGACAATACGGGTGTGAACATTATTAAAAAAGACAATTAAAATTGATATGAAATCATCCCCAAAGTTTTCGTTACAGTATCACTAACACTCTATATAAGTATAGCTACTGTATCAAAGTTCCCCTCTGCCTATCCACTCGGTTAATATGCTAAAACACTCCACGAGTATAAAACTCGACTTTGTCAGATAATGTACTCGTCGCCCTCGTGAGCTTTTAATACGAGTGCATCTCGAAATGGAGTAAAATAATAAAGCGTTGTAGCGAATATTTTACAGGGGATAAATTGCTTTCTAGAAAATTCGAAATAAATTATTAGAACATTATTTTTTGAGACTAAAGTGCTGGTAAGTAATTTGTCTAGTTGATAGACTTTAAACATGTTTAGTGGCCCACTTATAACATTAAGCCACCCTTAATGTTATAATGTGCATAGCTGTAAGTGATCCATAAGTAAATAAATAATAAAAAACAAAAATCTGTACAGCGCCATCTATATTTTTTTAAAGGAACGTAGCCTGCAAAGTTCCTCATTGGATCGCAGCTGTCCCTGCACTAAGCACAACATGTATCGCAGGGGCGAGGATATGATTAGTACAGAATACGTGGCCGCACGGATCTTAGCCTGAGTACTTATAAGATCAAAACTGTAATGGTCCAATCAGTACCAAAATCGATCCCGCTTTTTATTTTCTGCGATACCCTGGTTTCATTTAATTTAATTTAATTTACAAAATATGTCTGATAATAAAATATTGAGCAGAGGGATTTGTATAAAAATCACTCTAATGGCCCTGAAGTAACAAGGTAAAAGCGAAATTTTCCTCACCTTCGCTCCCGATGTTTTAAAAATAACTTAGAACACATTTTCTCGGGAATATTTATAGAGGTTGCACGGAAGGTCAGTAGCCAACTCAACTGCAGCTTCCGAAGTCAGGTCAAGTGTGTCAAGGACTTTGCGGAACTAACCCCAAAGCTCTACATGGCTCGTCATAACTTTGTCTTGCTAGATTTAATTCTTGCCTTGTTTTAGAAATATATTTGATTTTGGAACGAATTCGTGGGTTGTTCGGGAGGTTGTTGGCATATTTCCATTTAGGTCTAGCCACAAATTGCTTTTATTTAAAAGGTTGATAATTAATTAGTTCGTTTTCAAATATATTGACTTGTGAACTGGATGTTTCTAACCTATAGCCGTCGTCAAACCATAGTTTAAGTCCTTTACGGACATAAAGTTTAAAATCACAAAGACAAGTGGATGAATAGCGATTCTGTAAAAGAAAGACTCTAACAAAGACATCGCATTATGAAACGGAGATAAGTGCCGTCGTGATAGAAGCATAAAGTCGCATACAGCTGTAACAAGCGGCATATTTTACCACCATATTCCCTTAATGTGTGTAAACGTACTTATTCTTTGTGTACCAGCTGTATATTACGCGCGGCTGTAAAAACGTCGAGCTGGAGGAAATTTTGCAAGAGAACCAACGTTGTGGGCGGGCCGACATCCACTATTGCCGGCCGAGGTTCCTGAAGCCAAATTTCGACGCCATTGTTTTTTCTAACCTTTGAATTGTTAATTATTTTCTACGTAAGTCCAAAGAGTTGGATGGTAAATAAATATTAAATTTTAATTAAGTAAATCGAATTTCAAATTACGCCATTATGTCTTTCCTAAACTTTTCCTAAACTTACAATTTTGCAAATTATTTTCTTCCTCAATTTTGAATTAATTGTGTGTAACCTGAATATAATTAAAAACTAAATGATCCGATACCACCTAATATATTTTCTTTGGATTAAGATGTATTTTCAGCGAAAAAAACATGGCGTCCCGTTAAAAGGGCGCGAATAAAAAAGGCTCATTCTTCAGAGCTGTTTACTTTCCGACATTTATAACCGAAATTGCCTTAATAAAATTACGTTAGGTTCTTTCTCAGCTTAATTACAAGGGTGGGTTTGCTTTGGTTAATTCGAATAAACGGTTTTAATGTCCGTAGCAACGACAGTTTAGCTAATCGTCAACAGCAATTCGAACACGATTGTTATGTGGGCGATCGAAGGAAAATGTCGGCAGGCGTGAATGATGGGGTAATGACTGTTTTGTAATAAACGGGAAACGAGGACAAACATAAAAAACAAAACAAGAGCGTTTCTAGCTGAAATCCTCCTATTTAAGTTCTTACAATATTACTATTTACATAGAATAGGTACCTTTTAAAGTGATTTATTGTGGCTTAGTTTATTTATTTGACTCATCTCTTCTGTTGATTAGCTAATCTGTCTGAAAGTTTTTTTCTGCCTGCAAAAAATACTTGTAAACCAGTAAGTTTCACCGATTAACTTTAACGCAATAATGCGTTGAGTTTTTACGCCTAACATAAAATAAAGTCCAGTTCATGATGACCGCATAAAATAACGATAAAATATATCAATCATAAAAGCAATATTGTTGTCGCCAACCACTAAGCAGGATATTCATCAATAAATGATACTACCTGTTTCTACGGGTGTGAATTAGTATAGGAGTTGCCTTACACATAAGCAGCCTATTTACGTCCCACTGCTGGGCCCACGCCTCCCCTCAATCAACCGGAGGGGGTATGGAGCATACTCCACCACGCTGCTCCAATGCGGGTAGGTGGAGGTGTTTTTTACGGCTAATAGCCGGGACCAACGGCTTAACGTGCTCTTCGAACCACGGAATCATCTTACTTTTTCGGATAATCAGGTGATTCAAGCCTGAAAAGTTCTTACCAAACAAAGGACAGTCTCACAAAGTGATTTCGACTATGTCCCCATCGGGAATCGAATCCGGACCTCAGATCGTGAGCCTAACGCTCTAACCACTAGACCACGGAGGCTGTTAAGAAGAGCTGTGTTAGGAGTTGCCTTCGCAACTTAGTATTACAAACAGGCGGTTAAATACAGGGTGTTAGTAACGTCGTAACGAAAACTTTGAGGGATGATTGAGACCATGATTCTGAGATGATATGAAGTAGAATTTTCCGTCGCAAAAGTATGGAACTGAAAATAATAAAAAGAAAAACAAAAATTTTCATGAATTTTCCGACGGAAAATTCCACTTGACATCAACTCAGAATCATGGTCTGAATCATCCCTCTCAGTATTTGTTACGGTGTCACTAACACCCATACCTACTTGTATGGGTACAGTATGTACTTGTGCGGAGTGTAATTGACATCGTAACGAATACTGAGGGGGATGAAACAGCTGATTATTCTGAGTTAATATCAAGTGGAATTTTTCATCGCAAAAGTATAGAATTGAAAATAATTTAAAAAAACTAAAAAAAAATCATGAATTTTGCGACGGAAAATTCCACTTGATATCAACTCAGAATCATGGTCTGAATCATCCCCTCAGTATTCGTTACGATGTCACTTACACCCCGTATAATAATAATAATAATAATTTCTTTATTCAGGTAAAAAGGCTACCCACACATTGGAGAAAAAATACATAATTTTAAATCGTTAAAATAATATAAAATATATTACAAATTAATACAAAGTGTACAAAGTGACAAAAATTATCACAGTCATTTGCGATTCGCACTCTGGTGCACCTCCGGCACGCTCTGTAGATCGGGCTGTCAAAATAGTCATTAAAACAATAGTGTTATTCGAACTTCTCAGCCCATCCCAATAAGATGCCACTCTGGATCTGATGACGGCAAAGAAGTCTGGAACCCGCGCATCGGCAAACATGCTCGACGCGCTGCAGAACCGCGGCTTCCTCATAAGGATGCGATATGCATCATTATATTGCACCCTTATGGTATGGTGAGTACTGCGGTTGAATTTCGTTCAAAGCTGGCAGGTGTATAGGCAGAGACAGAAGGCTGTAAATAGCGTTATCTCGACCTCTGTGCTACAGCTGGAGAATCGGCGCGCGAGCATATTACACCTGATGGACAGGCTCCGTCTTTCTCTTTCCATCTGCGTCATCACTCAGATCCTCAGTTAAAATGTTTCCTAGATATTTGAATTGGCGTACGATCCTCACTGGGGACCTCCTTAAAAACACATTAGGTGTCCTCTCCGGACCCCTCCCAGATCTAAACACTAACATTTCTGTTTTAGCCACGTTATATATGAGCCATGAGCCCATGAGCAGCAGCATACGACTCACACATAGCCAACAGTTTTCTTAGGCCACTGATAGAAGGCCTGAGAAGCACCATGTCATCGGCGTAGCTCAAGTTGTTGACGCATACGTCACCAACATGACATCCCACTCTGGCGCCTCTCAGCTCCTCGATCAGACCGTTCATATAGATGTTGAAGAGGTCAGGAGGGGTCAAACCACCCTGGCGAACGCCGCATTCCAGCCTGTACTCGGTGGAGGTCGAGTCGCCCCATCTAACTACGTTCGTTTGGTTCCCATACCAATATCTCAACAGACTCACGGTGTTACGTGAAATATCTGAGTCTCTCAATTTGGCCCAGAGAATTTCATAATTAACTAGGTCAAACGCGCGACTCAAGTCCAGAAAGCAGGCATAAACGGAAGTAGCTTTAGTGGTATAGTAGTGGACTGTTTGCTTCAAACTGTATATCGCAGAGTCCGTCGAGACACCGGCCCGGAAACCAAACTGCGCGTCGTCAATCCTAAAATTTTTCACCAGTGATGGCCGCAGCAGCCTTTCAAATAATTTACCAATCACTGTACCTAATGAGATTGGCCGATAATTTGCGGGATTACTTAGATCGCCAGTTCTATTTTTTATGATGGGAATAACTACAGTTTTCATTAGCTTGTCGGGTAGATAAGAATACTTATAGCATAAGTTGAACAAACTACTCCACTTACTAAATATTAAGTCGCTTGCCCACTCAATATAACAGTATAATAACATTGTTGCTTTTTATAACGCGAAAAAGTTTAAATGTAAAAATATGTATTTATTAGGATCGCTTAAATATTCTCGGATTTGTACACTTTACTACACAAATACACGTGACAACTATCTATGTTCATCTACAAAGCCCAAACGTGTGTATGTGTTTTAATAATGTGATAGCTAAATAAAGTATCTGTCTATATATAACAACACCCGTTCTTGGAAAGTCTTGCTTCTACCTAGCAGAATCATATAGTTTCTCACAAATTCTCGAGCACGCTGTGAAAGTGGAGATTGTAAAGTCTAGTTGAATATTTCTTTTCAAACATATTAGTTGGCAGAAATATAACCTTTATGTTCAAATACTTCCAATAGTAGTAAATAAACATTATTTCAAACATGTTGCGTCGCGAAAGATGTTACGGGTGAAACTCAAAATTTCAAGTTTGGTGGCGAAATTTCATATTATTTTTTCGTGAAAAATTGGGTTCCGACATGAAAAAGATCCAAAAGGATCCTCGGTTCCGACATGTTTTCCCAATTTCCTCAATTTTTCACGAAAAAATTATATGACAGTTCGCCACCAAACTTGACACATTTTGATATTCACCCTTACAAGTGATATTATAAATAGGCATGTAGATAGATTAATGACAGAGAAAGAGAGAACGCATGACGTCAACATGCAACATAGTAACGTATTACATCAATGTCAATTTCAAATCAAATCAGACACAGAGTAAGGATTGTGTAAGAAAGTGCAGAAGAAAGATTCTACCGATATAATGTTAGCTTTTTGAATTATTTTGGGAAATTAACGATAATCTGACAAACCCATAACTAATGGATGACTCATCAGTTATAGATGAGTATGATGAATTTCTTCATTAAAAACTAAATAAAGTTAGTGTAAAGTAAGTTTTGCTAAAGTATCAAGATCGAGCTTATAAGATTGACTTGAAGAACGATAAACTTAAATCATTAGAATTTGTTTAGTGATATATAGATATAGTTACAATTTCATAATGAAGCAGTTTAAATCAAGAGGCCATGCTGTTAGTAATTTGTTAAATTACAAAAACAAGTAGTAATTTATTACATTACAATTTAAAAAATACCTCACACAGTAAAAGCTAATTTATACAGAAACATTTCAAAGAAATTACTAAAGTATATTCCAGCGAAACTGTGCAACAAAGCATATAATTTGCCGTTTATCGCTGCAAATAGAAGTCTTGAGGGAAACTTCGTCACTTAAATCGTAACTCAACAAGTCCGTCGCTCCCACCGGACCGCAAGTGAGAAATGTCCGAGCTTTACTGATATAAATGAGTGTAATACCCTTACTGCTAACAGATATTCACATTTTGCTGGCTGTATTGTTTCTGTTCGACGTTTCAGAAAAGAAGTTTAGCTATAGGTGCTTATGTTTTAACGATGTATCAGGTAGGTATGATTGAAATAGATAATATATTTCGTTATTCAAGTGTTGCTTTCATAAAAAACCTACGTTTCGTGTACATTAGCTAGATACGAGTACCTCCAAAATGTAGAACGTATTCATCTTCATCTAAAAAAGGAATATTACAATATTACGCAATCGCAACAAATGCCAAATGCATTAATACTTTTTAAAATCAATTGATTGGATTCGGCCTTTTTATTTCCTCTATTCAATAAATCTAGCACTTTAATATCAACTAATGGCATGTAGAGTAAAATAAATCAATAAATAAACAAAAAAAACTTTTTAATGTCAACAGACACATTCTAGCAATCCTTCCAGTGTGACGCCCATCGGATACAGTTTGCAATTAATCAGCGCCACATTAACCGTTCATTAAAACCGCTCGTTCTGTCGGTGACAGTAACGAGCGAACTAAATTATTCACTTGGTGGAAGTAAAACTATAAAGCGAAATAGTCGAAATACTTTACGAGTTTTAAATGCACTTTTAATAATAATTCTGATGGAAAAATAGCCATAGGAAAGTGGTTGGTTACTAACGCCTTATATAAGTAAACAACACTATTGATTTATACAAAGAAGAGAACCACAGAAATACGTCATCTAAGTCTTAAGTTACTCGAAAGGTAAATATTTATTTTGTACAACAAAAATATAAAAAAATAACAATGTTGGGCCCGATATACCACCCTGAGTAAGATTACGCTTTGTTATAAAAGGTCGCTATTGCTTCATTAATTATAGTGGCGTAGTATGTATTTTTCATTTCCTATTACGTTTTGGTCTGTTGCCATAAGATGAAATAGATATAAAATCTAAATGTTCAACATTTTGTCAATCACGCCTACGTATCGCAACACAATCAAAAGCTTTATAAAAATCCATCACGCGCGTCGCGATATAACTTTAAAAGTGAAGTATCCCTAATAGCTGTCGGTTAAAAAACTATATTTTTGTGTCATTCAAATTCGTTTGCGCGGTTTAATAATGAAATTTGTATGCAACGTGCATGTCCGTCCATCCGGAACAGTTTGCATCGTGTAATTGACGTCGCATAATGGCGTCGACGTTTGACGTACGCGAGTTCGTTCCTTGATGTGTAGGTGACAACTTGGCTGAGCATTACAATTTATACACGGAATTTGATTCTACTGGCTCTAATGATGGTGAAAATTGTATTTTTAATGTTTATTAGCATCTAAAGGCCTATACCTATCCACCCACTGCTAAATATAGGCATCGTCTTTTTCTCAATATTATAATCTATTACATGTTTGTTACGAATTTTGGTCAAGAAAATTCATTTATGGGTATGCAAATGTTGGCTATAAAACTAAATATTTTTGTCTCATCCATCAACCAGCATAAGCGTATAAGCTTAAATATAATAATATATAAAACTTTTACGTAGGTACAAAATCAGTTTTTCAACTCTCCCGTAGTTAGGTAAAGCAAAAAAAAAAGAAGAAACAAAATAAAGTAAGACTTTGACAAAATCTATTTGTGTATCTATCCATAATTATGCAGATCTAATTACTGTCGTAATAATAACTTTATAACATCGCCCTGGCCGTAACAGTAGACAGTAAAGTTTTGCATATTCATACCCTATAAACGTTTGTTTACGTTCACATGAATTTATATCGCCCAACAAATAACACACGCTATCGAAGCCCGGACAGAGGGCCGCAATAAATTGCATTCTTTGACGACACTAAGGTTTACTTCTTTCGCGTATGTTTGTATTTCCAGCGAGCGATGGAATGAATAACGGATGTTTACGAAGAAAACAGCAAAGGAAATTATTTACTGGAAAAGTATTCGTTATTATTTGTACAGAAACAAATAAATCGTCAATTTATTTTTAAGAGTGAATGGTATTTTACAAACAACTGGCATGACATACCTACTTTTGTGAAACATACAAATGAAAAGAAATTCCCTTATTTAATATGAAAACCGGCCAGTTTTTTCTTAAATTACATTCAAACGTTTTGTTATTTCACTCCCTAAATATTGTATTTCTAATTATTGTTTTTTCAGAGGCAATGGCTGGACACCATGCAGCCATTTATTTAGTTTATTTACTGATTTTGAAGTATAATCCATATCTTTTGATACACTTTGTAAATGAACATGTAAGTTGATAATATTACAACTTTCTTATGCGTCCGGGAATGTACAAAGGAAAGGAGTTTATGCACTTAAATACTTACTAAGGGATTTACGCGTGGAATATTTATTCTGGTTTTACGACTCAGGATCAACGCTTCCCTTATCTTCGTAGGATATTGACAGGCGTTATGTCGGCGGGTTGCTATGGGTTGGGTGGGTGCACTTTTATTACATACTTCTTGATACAGCCACTCGTTTTACACAGACACTACACATTGACATTATCGTACACGCGAATCTGTGTGTGTGACGTCTGACACCATACGATTCAAGGCTAAACTATGTTCGAAAGGGGGTGTGGTAAACCTAGCTCAGACGCTGGTGGGGAGCGGAGAGTTGCCGTTCTATACGTAGTATTATACAGCTTAAAAATATATATTTTGTTTGCCTACTAGAAGCACAGTGCGGTCGATGGTCTAGGTGGTTAGAGCTTTCTGCTCGCGTTCTGGAGATCCAGGTTCGATTAACGGTGGGACCACTGTCAAAATACTTTTGTTTAATAGCTTTTATTCATCGTTCCTAATCTTGTTATCTATTAACGGTATGTAAGTACATTGAACGTTGATTGATATACAAAAAAAAAACACAACTTGGAGCTGCCGTTTTCTTTGATTTTAAAAGAAAACCTTATCTTTCTTTTTAAATGTCCAGCGAGGGAAAATTGAAGTTTTTATTTTTTCCACGCTCTGACAAGGGTTATTTCTTCAGTATCTTGGTTATTTCTCCAATGCTGCCACCCCAAGTTTGCACGTAAATCAATTGTGTAGAGGGAAGACACCAAGTTTGTTTTATCACTGTCCTGGGACGTCTACATTTTATGTCGTTTAGAACTGAAAATACAATTTTCGAACTTGAAAACGAAATTGAGGCGTTGCTTTTACTTCTGAACCATATTCTTTTACGACGTGCCTATTGTCTCAGAAAAAAAGCAGATATTTTTTAGAAACAATCTTATATTAATTTTAGTGTGGCAACTCTAAAAATAGTGTCAGACTCGGACACTCCATACAAAAATTACATTCTTACCGTGTGCCGCCCAAACGCGTAAGTGCGGCTAACGGCCATATAAGACTAAAGTAAGACCCAGAGGGGGTGAGGTCAGCGCCCGATACGAATTGGTGCGCGGGGGGGGGGGGGGGGGGAATTACCGTTCTGCAGTATTGTATTATTCGTTATTCTTTGTCTCATTTACAATGAATGTAAGAAAGAGAACTGTTAAATTAATTAAACTGTTTCGGTCTGTCTGTATTGACAGTGGTGTATGGGACATACCTAATAGTCTACCATTTATGGTCAGTCACATCTCTAGCGCGAGCAAACCAACGCGTCTCAATGTTTGGATCTTGTAATTTAATATAATATCCCAAGTAATACAGTTCATTCAATTATTTGTGTGGGGTTTTATTATAATAACCAGCGCTCCCTACAAGTGACACCATTACTCACGATATATCCCAATTGGGGTAGTCAGAGGTACATCCTTCGCATTTTCCAATAAACACCATATTGTAAACGGAAGTATTCATCATCAGCCGTACGACGCCCACTGCTGGGCATAGGCCTCCCCAAGGATCTCCACGACGATCGGTCCTGCGCTGCCCGCATCCAGCGGCTTCCCGCGACCTTCACCAGATCGTCGGTCCACCTTGTAGCGGGCCTACCCACTGAGTGTCGTCCGACACGTGGTCGCCATTCTAGAACCTTTCCGCCCCAGCGGCCATCGGTTCTCCTCGCTATGTGTCCTGCCCACTGTCACTTCAGCTTTGCAATAACGGAAGTATTATTTTACTGGAAATATTGATCATCTATCCAAAATCCCAATAACAACAGATTTCCCTCACTAGCGTTACCCCGTTTACTTATTCACGAGGTTCACTTATCTAACCTGAAGAATTTTACAAATCCAGTTTTTACAGAAGCGACTGACCTTCCAACTCACGAAGAGAAAACTAGCCTAAGGCAGATTAGGTCTTTACCTCCGAAACGCATTTATCGGGAAATGTGGTTTTCTTCATGATATTTTCTTTCACTGAACACGTGATAATCATTGGTTTAGGCCGGTGCTGGGATTCGAACCTACGACCTCACAGCGAAAGTCAAACGTCCTTCCAACTAGGCCACCGCGGCTGGCAATAACAACAGAGCAAAGAAAATAAAATGTAAGATGCCATACAAATTCTTTTTACGAGGCCGCGCGCACGTACCCTCCATTTTCAGCAAGTTTTAATGTGGAAGCTGTTTCATATACAAAGGGTAATAAACTGTCTACATCCGAACTGCTGAGTACGATAGGCACAGATTCTTTATTGTAACAAATGGAAGACATTTCCTATCGTTTTGTCTATTTGCTCGGTTTGCATTGTGCAAACCACCACTCTATAGTTATAAGATACTAACATAAGTGAATTAATACATACATACACAAACTCACGCCGGGATAAGCAGAGACTATTGAATTCTATTTGCTTCTATCCTGATACAGTTCTCTTGCTTCCTCCACATTCATCAATCGTTTCACACACGCACGCCGGTTCAGTGAATTAATAGTGCTTACAAATAAATGGATCTGTTGTCTTTTATTAAGTAAATATTATTATCATAGTCACATAATCTTGCTAATTCTTGTCTCTCTCTCTTGGTCGGTCCCTCATATCTGAGGATCGTGGTCAGCATCAGGGTTGCACCTGGAGCGTATGATCTGCCTCCACCGGTTCCTGTCCAGCGCTTCCCTTACTACTGTGTAGAACTTGGATGACGACGCGTCTTTCACTTGATCAGTCCATCTAGTCGGTGAACGACGCGATCTTTTGCCTTCAGTGTTCCCAACCACAATCAGCTTCTCCAAACTGTCATCACCTCTGCGCATCGTGTGGCCGAAATAAGAAAGGATGCGTTGTTGGCATATAGTGGATAGACGAGTTTTTATTTGGAGCTGGGTCACGATCGATGCATTAGTGCGCTTCGCAGTCCAAGGTATTCTTAGCATTCGCCTCCAACACCACATCTCCAGTGCATCAATCCTTTGTCTTTCTCGGGTCAGGATCGTCCACGTTTCTACTCCGTACAGGAAGATAGGGAGTACCAGGGCTCGTATCAATCTCATCTTGGTTTTGATACCGATTCCTCGTTTCTTCCAGACGTTGTTTAAACGGGTCATAGCATCCTTTGCCATCCCGATGCGCCTTTTTATCTCCGGGACACAGCTGCCATCATTGCAAATTTGGGAGCCCAGGTAAACGTAGCGGTCGACGATGCTAATACCAGGAATGTTGCAGGTGATATTTGTTAGCTTTCCGGCTCGATCCACTATCATCACCTTTGTTTTTCTTCTGTTCACCTCGAGACCAATGTTGCCACTCTCTCAATGTTGCTAATTCTTGTAAACACCATCTAATTTTATTTTAAGTTATATCTGTCCTTTTTTTTATCTGCCGTAAAGGAAAGGAACGGGTAATCGACAAGTATAAAATTTAAGGAACACACGTCAATTTTAAGTACAAATCTAAAACAACCGTCTAAAAATTTTACATTGGCCAATAAGCCGACAGAATTATGTTGACAGCACACGTCAAACGGTTTGCATACAAGCGAGATACCTTTTTGATTCGCCCGGGTTATTCATTCATTTACCTACTCATTCTTCCTAAAATTAAGAGCTGTGAATCATCCGTCCCTTTCCTTTTCGGCGGATAAGAAAATGACAGGTATAACTTAAAGTAAACTTAGGAGGTGTCTGCAGGAATAGGGGCCAATATAACATAGCATCACGCCTGTGTCCCCGAACAGGACAGGACAGGTGTACACACCCACTCCTCGCCATCTATGTTTATGTTACATGTGATAAAGCGAGTCCATTGCCATAAACCGGGCACAAGTCTTGGAAACCGTTTGATATCAATTATCTATGATTATGCTTCTATGCTGTTCTGGGAGCATATAAAAAACATAGAACACGTTCAGCTGCTTCTCTTCCCGGGCATGTCGTAAAAACCGACAGAGGGATTGTGTCCTCTAACATGATGGACTAATGTTATGGGCGATAGGCTGATCCCTTATCACCATAAGGTTCATCATATCCATCTTTGGACTTCGTATCAACAGTGGCTGCAAGTTGTCTTTGATTACTTGTGGCTCTGCCCACCCCATTAGGGATTACGGGCGTGAGTTTATGTATGTATGTATGTATCTATGATTAAAGATGTAATATTTATGTAAACATGTAGTGATAATTCTATGACTACATAGTATAAAACAAAGTCGCTTTTTCTATCCCTATATCCATATGTACGCTTAAATCTTTAATACTACGCAACGGATTTTGATGCGGTTTTTTTTAATAGGTAGAGTGATTAAAGAGGAAGGTTTATATGTATTACATCCATTAAAAAGATGAGAAATACTGTTATTTTTGAGGTTTTTATTGTGATGTCGTAAATAATTCTATTTTTTCCTCAGCATTGCATCCGAGCGAAGCCGGGGCGGGTCGCTAATTTCTAATAAAGTCGAATTTAGTGGTGTTAAGGCCGAACCGGGAACCAGGAACACGAGGATGTACCTAAATCAGGCATTCTCCGAACAGGGCCTTTACGGATTATTATAGTAAAGCACGGAAAAGTTCCAAAAGTTATTTTTTTAAATAGGTGTCAAGTCAGATATTGGTTGAACGTAATCTGTGATAATTCTTATACTTTTTTAATATCTCGAAAAATATGAATAGGCACCTAAAACGCTAAGAAGCATTGCTAACCCCGACATGGGTTTGTCTCAAGGAAAAAGTATAATAATCAAATCATGTCAAAAACCTATTGCGTTTCCTGTGGTACGAAAAGATGGTACTTACAGGGATATAGAACTCATCATGGACCCAAGTAACATAAGTAACTTGTACTTAATTATAGAATTACAGTTAAGCTTCAACTCTACTAAAAACAAACAACCTATACATATGTGCTTATAAGTCTAAAATAAAAAAGTGAGCATTATCACAGCTAGCGAAATTTTTCATAGTAAATATTTGCATACTTAGCAGTCTGCACACAAATAGGGAACGCCAATGGCGCGTCGGTGGAATACGAATGGATGGAGCGTCAGTTATGCGAGTAAGTTAAACGTAGAATAAAGAATAATACCTACTACGTATAGAACGGACACTTTCCGTCCCGCACCCATTCGTATTGGTGACGAGCTGGGTCTAACTAGCCATCTACTGTCTCGTTCGCGCTCTATTGTTAGAAAGCACACAGTAAGAATGAAATTTTTGTACCTATATATTTTCGGGCAAGTCACAGGGAATGTAACCTGGAACCTGACAGAGGGCAGCGGTAACTGTCAGTACTATTCAGAGGCGGAGGACAGGAGTCCTAGTATGACTTTGTAATAAGACTACTCTGGGCGCCATCCCACTTGCGTCAGACAGAGTACTGCGGGACGGAAGGCAAGAGGGAAACCACTGCCCTATTTTTCCCTAAAAAGTAGCATGGAAATGCTGCACCGACAAGAGCGTGGCTCTTAAATTGGTGATGATGATGAGATTTTCCGGGCTATGCCTAAGCTAACGTAGATTAGCTCGCGTTTTGCAACCAGCATTAAACTTCGCACGAACCGTCTAAATGTTTTATGAAGTAAAAACCATAAAACAAGGTAATAATTCCCAAGACCCTCGAATTTTTCAAAAGAAATTACGTCAAACAAACGAGCGGCGCCAGAAATAATAAGATGGTCCAATTTAATTTTTATACATTTTACAAGCTGAGAATTTACGCAACAGGGTAACGACGTAACGACCTTATAACACGAGCTGGAAACAATATGCGGAACTCATTTGCATGGCTATTTCTGCAAGATTTTTCTTACATATTTTTTGTCTAAAATGTAGGTTCACTTTAGGTTGGCAAACTATCTCAAGTTCCTTATTTTTATGTCAGGGGATCTAAAAAGGCCGCATTAAAGCAATTGATTCAAAAACCAATATTGCGAATTAACATGTGCAGTAAGTATTTGGCCTATTTAGTCCTCAGTTTCGAGTTTGACCTCTAAATAAACATGTGGCGGTGCAGCACGTTTTCTATAAATGCTTAGACCCACAATTATCTACTTAAAGAAATTAAAGGTAGAAAGGCCTTCTGTTAGTAGAGATATCAGAATCGATCGACCTCATCTCGACTGATAAATACATTACTATGCGAACGAACGTCACAACACTACCTTCTGTACTTTGGCAGATCTAACTCGTACCGTGTTTTGAATCCATTATAAAACATTTTTATCTTATCTAGCCCAAAGTGTCTGCTGGGCCTCCCTCCATTTCTTCCAGGACTCTCTCTCCAGTGCGTCCTCCGGCCAGCCTTCCAGAAAAGCATCCAAGTCGTAAAACATTACTTACATTGAAATATAATCACTGATCGTGCCATTGATATATTATAGTAACTATTGTATTATATTGTAGTGAACTAGACGGTCTGTTTTACACTACAAAAAAAGTAATTGATAGGACATTGAAATGTCTCGACTACGTCTTCCAGATATACCTACCTATATTTCTTCACGCATTATGACAGAATAGGGTAGTTTCCAGTCAAATTAGTTACTTTTTACTAAACGAAATTACTATGGAATTTGTATGAAAAAGCAACCTGTGACGTCATAGAAAAACGTGACAAATAGTCACACTATTTACATTATCCATTATAAAAATTCATTAATAATTTAAATAGAAATAAAAAACGTTTTTTGTCACCTTTAGATCTGTCTTTGTTAGGGACCAGAATTTCATAATTTATCTTTAACCTAGGAAAATACCCAATTAAGATTCATGTGACACTTGGCGGCTGTTGGGGCTTTTATTAAGTAATATTAGTATATTTTTACGACAGGTTGTAGTTTTAACACCACCTCACCTGAATGCTGTCACAAACGTACGCATAAGTACATAAGATCAAGTCTATTTCCAGTTGGAGTAAGCAGAATCCACGAAATTCCACTTTACGATCCTGACACATCACTTTCGCTGCTTTCCACCCTCATAAAAGTCTTCATCCTTTCTTTAAAGCATCCTAGATTTGATCCATGTTCAGAACCTATTAAAATAGTTCATGTTACTCCAAAAATATACGAATATAATTATATACATCATCTATTTACACCCAAAACAAATCAGCAACAAAAAGTATTTTTAAATTAATTTAAAAACAAATGTATTAACACGTCATTCGCAGTTTTAAGTCTCGTGGGAAATACGAAAAAAGCTCGTCCGTAACGTAATTTTTTTCCTGCCTTCACCACAGATTACTTATTTCATTTTATTTTTAAAACCAGGCAAGGCAACGGCTCTACTACTCATCTTCCAATAATAAACATTTTCGCGAAATTGGCTTTGCGCCGTACATCGCCTCCTATTTAATAAACCAAGCTACATGAAACACGAAAACCTAATTTCTTTCGCTTTTTCCCAAAAAAGACGTGGGGTTTGAATTATTCTCTGAAATATGTTGTAACAGTATTACGAAAATTCAATGTATTTATTATCATTTTTCATAAAATATTATGGATTTAGTATGTAATTTAGAAACGTATTAGAATAACGATTGCAAATATTATTATCTGATAATTCCACAAAAAGATTCATAACCATAAATAACTTTCAACTACTGGTGAATTTTATACAAAAACTATATTACACATGCCATATTAGGTATGTGTTTTTTTTTTGGGGTTATGTATACGGTTTACAATAAAATACCAGATAATATTTTAAATTTGTCAGAGAATAAATTTAAAGCTCACGTGAAGCTTACTTTATGTAAAAAAGCCTATTATAAGATTATTGATTACCTAAATGATAAAAATGTCTGGTATTGAATGTGTTCCTCTAGTTATTAAATAACTTGTTGTAGTGTATACCTCCACACCTATGTTATATACATATCTGTGTTATATGTCATATCCAACAACAGACAATAAACGACCGTCTTAGAAGACACACGTCTCTTATTTAACTCCACAACTCCGACGTCCCACAGTGCATGGCGACCCTGCCAGTGCTGCCTTACGGCGGCGCTGCGCACGAGTTACAATAGTGAAATGTGCGAGTAAAAAGGACTTAAAAAAAAACCATAAAATAGTAAATACTAAATATAAAAAAAAACAAATATGGGACCGGGTACAAAGAACAATTTAAAAATACAGTGCACATAAAATTAAGTTTTAATACATAAGAAAATATAGGATACTAATAATTTAGATTACTTAAAATAAAATAACATAGCTACTAATCAAGAAAAGAAATACCAAATAAATACAAGAGGATTTGGACATCTGGCGAAAACTAAATAAATATAAAAAACTAAAAATGTGGTGCGATAAACAACTATGTGATGGAATTATGGAAGATCTTAGAGTAACACCCAGCGGAGTATTGTTCGAATCGGATATAAGAGGAGATAAGATGCAGGCAGCCGGGTGATGGTGTAGATGGTGTCTGATGAGGAGGCAGCCGGGAGTTGTGCGAAATTATCGTCTTGCGAGTTTGTCATTACATTACGGAAAAGTGGTTAACAACATTATTATGAATTTTATCAAGAATGAAGAAGAGGTATCTAACTATTTACGATGTATTTTAAAAATATATGATATGAAAGTGACTCTCATCTAACATTACTTTAGTTCACTTACATACATAATGTAACGTTCGTTTATGAATCAAGTTAATCAAATTATTTAAAAGCAAATTAATCTAAAAAGGTGCGCACCTGACCCTATTAAGGGCATTTGAAGACTATTTTGCTTTGCATATTCATATATCATTTCTTATTTTAAATATAAGTCTAATACGTACTATAAGCCTTCGTGTTTAGCGTTTATAATAACAATGCATAGTTTTAATTCATAACGTTATTAAAATTTTATGCTATTACTATCTAAATATAAAACTATATTTCGTTCATAATTGTACTTACTTATATGTATTTTCAGTGAAAAAGTATTATTCTTGTCTTAACTCATTTTATTTTCAGAAATTGGATACTCAATTCGAATATATACTTTACGATTTGAGGATTTGTTTGCTTTTGTAGGAAAATTTTATATAGAATTAACAATCGTTAAACGTTAATAAATATATACACGTAGTACGGAATTACTTTCAAAACGTAAACTACAGAATTGAATATTTTAACATAATTATGACTGTATTTTCTTTTTCTCTCTCTCAATTTCGATAATTTACGAAGTAATACCAATTCAGAACCAATTAGCAGTGGAGTAAGTAATATAGGAAAGAGTTTTTATCAATTATCAGATTATCAGTCTAGGCACATTGATTTGATCACTTATGTAATCTTGTGTTTTAAGTTACAGGCTAACAGTATTTCCTGAAAAGGTAAGTGTAAACAGTAGATATTCAGCTGCTCATCATTTTGTTTAGAATTGGCATTTTCATTTATAAGTGACGATTAATAAATGTTATCCTAAATATATTAACATATTTTATGTGACTAAATAACTTTTTAGCACACATAGATTTCATTCAATTCTAATTCGTAATGAAGTAAAAAATTTCAATAAGTATGCAATTACATTTTTTAATACCATTGAGTGTTGTTATTTCATACAATGATTAATGATTATTATTTTAGTAGGGAATATTAGTAGATTTATTTTGCATTTACTGATTCACAGTTAAAATTGTAGATATAAACAAATCTATTATGTAAACTTAAACATGACGAATAGATAAATTCAATTTCACTTTATTACATTAAAAAATATAATATATTTTTATACGTTAGTTCATGATTAATTATTGGGTATTAACTTATTCATTCATTATTATTTTTACCACAGAAAACCATACGTAGATAACTTGATCTATGAATTAAACACGTATAGCAATAAAACGCATGAAGAACTTTAGGAAACAATAAAACTATTAAGCAGGTAAAAGCCCTCATTGAATTGAATGTACCCTCATTGATTTAAAAGATGTGTTGCTGTTGCAGTTTCTTGTCATTTCTTCTCCTCAGCCATAACACCTTGCGAAATGACGTAAATTCAAAAATGTTACATTGACCTTTAACAAGTTTATCCATGATAATTACGTTGAATAAATGATTCTGATTCTGATATGATTCTGATTCTGTCAAAATAAAAGTAAATCGTTTTTTTTTTGCAATTTGTAAAAGTATTCAATTTTAAAATTACCTACATATAAGGCTGCTATTTTATAAAGCTTTATTTTTGATAGCCAATAACCTAAAACATGAGGACGGTACATTATAATACCTCATTCGGGGTAAAATGCAGCAATAAATATTAACAAAGCGGCCAATTTACAGCACAATAGAGAGATACATCAACTTACCGTCGTCCGTAGATGGATAGCTCGCCATGGAAATAGATATTGTAATAAATTGAACTACGAATGTATGCGAACTAGCGTTTCTATAGTACAGTTATGAGCAATATAATTTCATATCACTTTAGGACTCTGTCGCACTAACATTTTGACATTTAGTGAGACTTATAGTTTAATTTGTCAAAAAAGTTAATGTGACATGGTACCAAAGTGTATATATAATACATATTAATTCTCGTGACCGTACAGACTACATCTAACGCAATGTCTATATTGTTGCCAAATCTTAGAATTCATCATTTCAAGACGTGCTCGATCATTTCATTAAATGGTCATATTAATTTCATGAAATAGAATATCACTGGTTGGCCACTTCATGATGTAGTTTGGCCAGATCAAGGAACACAAAACGTTTAACGATATGAGCAACTAAATGGATGATTACTTCATGATGTGGGCAAACGTTGGCAATCATATCGTAAAAACATTATCCACCGGTGGTGGCGCTGGTGTCCTGAATCGATGTTATTGTACAATTTTCCAAATAGGTACATAATTACGAACCTAAGAAATTAATCGACTATTCGCATTTTAATTACTCGACATAGCATGTACACCGCCTACATTAACGATATGGCCAAACGCTGATTGATTTATCATCAAACATTGAAGTTTCAACGATATGGTCAACTTAAGTGGACTATTTCATGAAATATGACCATTTCATGACATGGTCGAACACATCATGAAATGATCAATTCTACGACTTGGCCAAGACATCTACAATCTTAAGAAAGTGATTTTGAAAGGTTGCTTTATTGGATAATAATAATATTTGTATACTATTACTGTCTTCTTCTCCTAACGTGTGGGTTGTGAGATGGATTACTAACCCCATCAACCCTGGCGTCAGGGTTACTGTTATATACATAATATATATGTATAAACAACCTACCTTCCCTCAATCAATCGGAGGGGATATTGCGTATCCACCACATCGTAGAGGTGGTTACGGCTTATTAGCCTGGCACCAACTTTTACACCAACTATTACGCGGTATAAATTGAATATAAAAAGTAAGTAAAAGTAAAAAATATTTTATTTACCAAATAAATTAAAATTAACACAAGTTAATAGCGGGCCCTGCACTAGGGTTTCTCCTGTATCGCAGTAGCCCTATGATAAAACATTTTTTTCATAAAGATTAAAAATACGAAGTCCGGTGGAGACTCAGCTACTTATGTAATTGAATTAAAAATAATAGGAACATATGATGCATTTTAAATCTAAAGAGATCAGGAATGAAACATGTAAGTATCTTAAACTCTAGGAATCGTTAGAATCTTACATTTATAGAGATCAGGGAAATAAAAACATAAATTAAAATTGCAAAAGAGATATCAATGATTCTTTTTGTTCTCTAGAGTGTTTGTAAAAGAATTAGATTAATATACCTAATGGAGAGAGCCCGACAAAAACGGATCGCTGTAATTAATAGAGATTTGAAAAACAACCGCATAGACTCGAATGCCGATGAATAACCGAGACTAGAAGAGCTAATCCCCAAAGAAATGGAATTATGGCCAAACAAAGTAAAATGCAGGATAGATAATAAAGGAATCTCTATGAAAACTGCGCTAGTCAGGAATTCAAGATAAAACAAATACAGATTTCTTTTTATTTTTATAAACGTTCATAAAATAAAATTAACATTCCATCTTTCTTTTCTCGTGTGTGTTGTGAGATCAATGACCGCTCTCGTCAACCCTAGTGTCATATTGGTGGGTTATTCTCAGCAGCTAAGGTCCCCGTCAAAAATATCCATAACAGCGTAGCAATCCTTCAAGAAGCCATCAAAATCAATGTATATTAATTACTTCCCAAAGTCATTCGTTTGTTGGCATTATGCGTGAAATCCCGTTAGATTACGACGCAATCACGAACATGTAGAGAGGGGGGAGGGAGTTATCACTGAAACAGGGGTGGAAGAACCCCCTTGATGACGTGTCGTTTAAACTGCCGGCTCATATTTGATGGGACTTGCTTGAATCGTGTAGGTAGATTGATATTTGGCGAAATCTAACAAAATAACAACTACTTCGGTGACAGAACACTCCGTAAATGAGTGAAGAGTCCGTAGACATACGTCAGGAGTGCAGTAAAAATAGAAGGCTACTTTCCAACTAGTCAAATCAGTCACTTTTAACTAAACGTCAAAACACGAAATTACTATGGAATTTGTTTAAAAAAGCGCTCTGTGCCATCATAGAAAAACGTGATAAAATGTCGAACTTATTATTACGTTTTTCGTGATTAAAATTCATAAATAAGTTTAAATAGAAAAAAGAAAATGTTTTTCGTTAGTTTTAGATCTGACTTTATTTAGTAATCAGAATTCCATAATTTATTTTGAACCGAGTAAGCGACCGAAATGCTGCAAATCTTTATTTAATCGTCTTATGCAAAAGATGTCTTAGCTATAAGTTACCTAACTGTATTTTAAAACATTATACTTGTAAGCGAATTCCACTCCCACAGACAAACCGAGGAATTGGTTTTGTGGGGTTTTTATATTGTATCAATATTTTTTGTATCCTTATGAAAAATAAATATTTTACTTACTTACTCATGTTCCTACCTACAATCTTCTCTATCTGTTGCCAATCGGTTACTGCTTGAAAAATGAGAAAATGTAACTATTCGTATTAATGTTTGCCGTAGATTAGATTTTCTATAATAAGTTTTGTTTAAATACATACATACATAAATAAACTCATGCATATTTCCCACCGAGGAATTAATCCTGACATATTTCTCTTGCTTCCTCCACATTCATCAATCGTTTCATACATACACATTTTCATCCGGTTTATAGCAGGGGGTTAAAATAGCCACATCGCAATTCATCTAAGAAAGCAATGTTGCAATTTGACATTTTAAAGTAAGTGCGCAAAGTAAGTGGCGCATAGAAAAGTAAGTGCGCAATGCAAACAAATGTCAAATAGCAGTATTGCTTTCTTAGATGAATTGCATCGATGTGGCCATTTTAACCTCCCAGATCTTCTTTTGTTTAAATAGTACGAGTAAAAAAAAGAGCCCTATAAAGGGCTATTGTAAATATTATTATTTGTTTTCTTCCGTAAACATTTTTATTTTCCTTGTCAAGTGCGACTCCATGCAGCTTATTCTAACATTTTTATAAGCTGACATCATTTATTACCCTTTCAAACAAATATAGAGCAAACATTTGCACCAACTCCTACAAACCTTTGCGAAAACGTCGACTTCCACAGTGATGATTACTCGTGTTGGCAGGCAAACTTAGAAACATAGCTACAAACTTATGCATTACAGACGCTATTGTGACAACTAGTGTCATTTCACTCAGAAGTTTTAGTTTAGCGCTTAGGCTAGAGCGAGAAATATACAGGGTGTAAGTGACATCGTAACGAAAACTTTGAGGGGTGATTGGGGCCATGATTCTGACATGATATCAAGTGGAATTTTCCGTCGCAAAAGTATGGAATTGAAAATAATTAAAAAAAAAACTCAAAAAAATTCAGGAATATTCAGACTGAAAATTCCACTTGATATCAACTCAGAATCATGGTCTGAACCATCCCCCTCAGTATTCGTTACGGTGTCACTAACACCCATACCTACTTGTATGGCTACTGTATGTGTACTTGTGTGGGGTGTAAGTGACATCGTAACGAATACTGAGGGGGATGATTCAGCTGATTATTCTGAGTTAATATCAAGTGGAATTTTTCATCGCAAAAGTATAGAATTGAAAATAATTATAAAAAACTAAAAAAAAAAACATGAATTTTGCGACGAAAAATTCCACTTGATATTAACTCAGAATCATGGCCTGAATCATCCCCCTGAGTATTCGTTACGATGTCACTAACACCCTGTATATACAGGCTGGCCCAGAAGTTTAGGTTCAAAATGAAAAATTAGATAGAGGGGCTCATTAGCTACCAGAAACACCCCCATGTATGTTCAGCAATTATTTACGGTTTAGGAGATATGACCCATTTTGTACCTTTTTCTAGATTTTCTACCTTACTTCATAAATAATCATTTTGTCGCTATTCCTTTCTTAATAATTATTTTATTTTACTTCACAACTATGCCTGAGGCTGTGTACCGCTAAATCAAAGATAAATCAAAGTCAAATCAAGTATAAAAAAAAAGTTATCGGAAGTTAAAGTGAGAATTCGACCAAAATTGTTACAGTTGTTAAAACTTCGCCGAAGAATAATAAACACATGAGATTGTCATGGACCCTGAAAGTATTTCTAAAAACTGCTCCATTTAATAGGCTTTTAGAAACATCCAAAAAAAGTACCCTTAATATGGGCAAAAAACTAAGTAATTTGACCTCAAATATTACAAGACAGACAGATTTGAAGGAAAATTTGACATTCTCATACAATGTAGCTGCTTCTTTCTAACGTTGTTAAAGGTGCTCAAAGACACATTTTCAGTTAAAAGTAAATAAAAATCACGCTTATAATCGCTAACAGGTTAGACATAGCAACAATCCGAAGACAAAACTTGCAGTCACTTTTGGTATTCGTATTTTAATGAAGGTACATAGATTTCAAGGAAAAAGTTGTCCCCAAACACTGTTGGTGATTCATACTATTGGATACTAAAATAAAATCTGTCTTTGAGCACCTTTAACAACGTTAGAAAGAAGCAGCTACATTGTATGAGAATGTCAAATTTTCCTTCAAATCTGTCTGTCTTGCAATATTTGAGGTCAAATTACTTAGTTTTTTGCCCATATTAAGGGTACTTTTTTTGGATGTTTCTAAAAGCCTATTAAATGGAGCAGTTTTTAGAAATACTTTCAAAGTCCATGATAATCTCATGTGTTTATTATTCTTCGGCGAAGTATTAACAACTGTTAACAATTTTGGTCGAATTCTCACTTTGACTTCCGATAACTTTTTTTTTATACTTGATTTGACTTTGATTTATCTTTGATTAAGCGGTACACAGCCTTAGGCATAGTTGTGAAGTAAAATAAAATAATTATTAAGAAAGGGATAGCGACAAAATGATTATTTCTGAAGTAAGGTAGAAAATCTAGAAAAAGGTACAAAATGAGTCATATCTCCTAAACCATAAATAATTGCTGAACATACATGGGGGTGTTTCTGGTAGCTAATGAGCCCCTCTATCTAATTTTTCATTTTGAACCTGAACTTCTGGGCCACCCTGTATATTGAAGACAACAACGTGACATTTGAAGTAAGTTAAAAGTCGACGATACACAAAGGCAAGTCAATCCATCTATTTCAAACATGGAATGTATATTGGACTACTTTTAAATATATCATTATACTTTACTGCGAAGCAGAAGGAGCTCGGTGGCGGTTAACGCGCTCGGTCTGCGATTGTTGAAGTAAAGCAACTTTCGCAAAGGCCGGTCATAGGATGGGTGACCACAAAAAAAAAAGTTTTCATCTCGAGCTTCTTCGTGCTTCGGAAGGCATGTTAAGCCGTTGGTCCCGGCTGCGTTAGCAGTCGTTAATAACCATCAATCCGCACTGGGCCCGCGCGATGGTTTAAGGCCCGATCTTCCTATCCAACCATAGGGAAGGCCCGTGCCCCAGCAGTGGGGACGTTAATTGGCTGATGATGATACCTTACTGCACTTTCGAATCGAAGCATGTTTCGAGAAAATAGTGATTTTCCTAATAGACATTTTCTATGGAAACCACGCACGTGATGTTTCTTAAATATCTCCCACCAAATACCTTGGTAACTTCTATCTTGTATATTCTTCTATACAGCTTGTATCGACTTACCTGAAACAAAATAACAACATAATTAAACAACTAATAAACTAAACATAATAAATATATTAATCAATATTTAATCAATTAGTGTCCTGTGGTGTTGTTTATATTCTGTGGCTTTTGAGTTGCTTGTTATTAGGTATTTTGTGTGTCCTATTTATATAGGTTTATTCTATATCTTTGTGTGTACGTATTTATAAATGTATGATATGTATTTATTTATTATTGTGCATGTATTTATTTGTAAGTTGTACATTGCACACGCAATCTTTGAATTTTTACATATTTCCTTGCCCTTTGGTTGTCTGGAAGAAACCGCTTTAATATATTTGTATTGTATTGTAATCATCATCATAAAAGCTTCATCCATACCCTTTAGTACACATAACATAAACGGACTTTATACGTCCCACTGCTAGGCACGGGCCTCCTCTTAATCAAACGAGGGGGGGTGCTGACGGGGCTGGTCCCGGCTATTAGCCGTAAAAACACCTTCACCAACCCGTAGTGGAGCAGCGTGGTGGAGTATGCTCCATACCCTTCACTAATCAATTATTTACAAACCGGCGGACTATCTTGCAGGAGGTAAGTAAAATAAGAATTTTAGGATACGACACCGCTATCGATGTAGCATGCCAAAATTAACCGCCGCGATATGAGCGGGGTGCATTCCACCCTCAATGAATCCGTCGCCTGGTGGCGGTCGACGACCGGATGCAGTCCACGAGTGTCCGTTCGACGGCGGAGGGCCGCATAATCAATTAGAACAGTAGCATAGAATAAGGAATAATACTACGTATAGAACGGCAACGCCTCAACGGTTGCAGAGGCGAAGATGGGAGCCATAGGTACGGCAATGCAGGACGGAAGGGGCAAGTCACAGGGACTGTAACCTGGAACCTGAAAGAGCAGCAGTAACTGTCAGTACTATCCAGAGGCGGAGGACACGAGTCCTAGTATGGCTTTGTAATAGACTACTCTGGGCGCCATCCCACTTGCGTCAGACAGAGTACTGCGGGGCGGAAGGCTAGAGGGAAACCACTGCCCTATTTTTTCTTAAAAAAGTACCATGGAAAATGCTGCACCGATAAGAGTGTGGCTCTTAAATTGATGACGATGATAGAACGACAACTCTCCGCTCCCCGCCAGCGGCTGAACTAGATTTACCTCACCCACATCGGTCTTACTTTAGTCTTCCATTGTTTGTGATTTGTGTAGTAAATAAAAAATATATATTAACTGATTATTATTATGATTAACGGCCTCCGTGGTCCAGTGGATGAGAGTTGGGCTCACGATCCGGAGGTTCCGGGTTCGCATCCCGGTGGAGACATATCACAAATATCACTTTGTGATCCCTAGTTTGGTTAGGACATTACAGACTGATCACCTGATTGTCCGAAAGTAAGATGATCCATGCTTCGGAAGGCACGTTAAGCCGTTGGTCCCGGTTACTACTTACTGATGTAAGTAAGTAGTCGTTACATGAGTCATGAGCCAGGGTTAATGAGGTTGGTAATCCACTTCACAACCCACACGAGAGAAGGAAAAAAAAAGGAAAGCAATTTTATTATTCAACGTAATCAACACAGATAAACTTGTTGAAGGTAAATTTAACATTTATGAATCTACGTAATATGTACCTAACGGACGTATTTCGTAAGGTGTTATAGCTGAGGAGAATAAATGACAAGAATCTGCAACAGCAACATATTTCGAATAATACTTATTAGGCAGCCAAATTACTGAATTATAGGTACCTATAACAATATTTCATGTTTTTTAAAGAATATCTAGGGCCCTGTGCCGAGGTTTTTCATGCAGCTTCTTTTCCCCAGCTATACAGGTTGTGAAAAGCTGCAGTGGTTTTAGGCGGATGAGACGTTCGTTATATGAAATTGACGATTCAAAGCGTAAGTTATTTTTGAGTTTGAATTCCGAGTTGCGTGATTTACTTGAAAGTGGTAACAGTGAGGTTCGGCTTTTAAGTGAACTCACTGAATTTGAAAAAAGCAGTATAGACACAAAGTGCATACAACCCTCACGCCAGCTCGCGTGGATCGAATCTAAATACTGGCAACACTGACAACGGTCAACGACCGAGATAACGACCCGACCCGACATGTGTCCGCGATACACTGCCATAGAGGATAAACTGTATGTAGCAGGTAATAAAGTCGTAGGACCAGAATCAGAATAATTTATTCAACGTAATTATCATAGATAAACTTGTTGAAGGTTAATGTAACATTTTTGAATTCACGTCATTTCGAAAGGTTTATTATGGCTGAGGAGGAGAAATGACAAGAAACTGCAACAGCAACACATCTTTTAAAAACCAATGCGGGTATACATTACAAGTTATTTAATAACTAGAGGAACACATTCAATACCAGACATTTTTATCATTAAGGTAGTCATTAATCTTATAATAAGCTTTTTTACATAAAGTAAGCTTCACATGAGCTTTAAATTTATTTTCGAACCGAATGTTCTTTTAAAATCTAAACCTTTTTGTTTATCTATTGTTTCTAGAAATCTCGGTCTTACGAGGACAATAATGTAAAATAACAGCGTCAAGCACGTGTGTATCGCTGCAGAGGTAGACTTCTATTGTGAGGGTTGTAGTAAGGTAGTTTGGTGTAGTAAGGGAGTAACCATGGAAACCACCCGTCTGCTAGACGCATCTAGCCTGACAGATAGGTAGGTGTAATAACCGCTTAAGATAAAATATAAGTACCTATAAAAAGTATCTCTCTGTTGCACATTTCTCTCACGATATTCTCTACGTGAAGATCCTGGGTTGCCATTCACTGTACCCACTGTACTGTAACCCCTCAGTACTTTTTTCTAAACGTCAAAACACCAAATTACTTTGACGGACGTCATAAAGTGATCAAGTGAGTGAGTGATAACGTGAGTGAGTGGTGAGAGTGAAGTGAGTGTGAGTAGTGAGTGAAGCGTGGGCGTCATAAAGTGAGTTAGTGAGTGAGTGCTGTGACTGAGTGTCGGACTTATTGTTACGGTTTTCTTAATTAAAAGTCATAAATAAGTGAAATAGAAAAAAGAAAATGTTTTCGACAGTTTTAGATAAAGACATAATTATTTAATAATCACAATTTAGTAAAGTAAGCTAATTTTTGTTCTTTTAAATCGCTTGTAATTCCATTATATGGACATACGAGAACCAGAGGTAAGCAAAGGTGTAACTTAGTTTATACACTCACTCCTCGCTAGCTATGTTTCAGTCCCATATAGTTAATAGGACAAAAACCTGGAAACAACATGATATCAATTACCAAGGTTCCAAACACGAATTAAAACTGAACAAACATGCTAGTTTCAATTTAGTCCGCATTGAAATCCGAGAGCCTATTGCGAAATTTTGTCAAAAAAAATCACATGAGATTTTGTAAAATTGCGCGTTTTTTATATCGATGATTAATACCTAAATGGATGTGAAATCTTCTTTCGAAAAATCGATTTTCAGATGTGTTATTAAATATTCACCCAAGGCAAATTAATATTTCGGGGAATAAACATAAATAAATAAATCAAGATGAACGGTTTAATCGAGAAGATGACATTAATTTTAATTACTTTACTTTGATTAGAGAACTCGCGCAAGTGAAACATTAGATAAGTTGTCGAGTGAACTCTACTTGTTGCGAAGTTGTTGAATGTATATCGTACTTGCAAGGTAAGTCGATAATCTGTTCATAAACCTACATAGGTACTGGTATTATCTACGTATAAGTAGTTACGTAGGTACCTACCTCAGTACTATTACCTCAGTAATTTCGTACATAATGTTCTGTATGAAAGGATTTAAACGTTTTCTTTGAGGTTCCAATCGGCCAAACTCAATTTTAAGGTAAATTTGTTTTCTTTTTTTATATCTTTTATCAAAACGTTTTTATATACATGCTGGCCAGTGCGCATTGGGCCGCGAAAAATGGAAATAAGAAAGGAGGCCTTTGCTCACTAGTGGGATCTTGTAGGCTAGATTAGATTAAATTACTTTTTTTAAAAATAGAACGCTTATCTAAAAGCTTGAATAAAGCTTATGCAAGAAGCGAATGAAAATTGCTCCCTCGCTGCACGGGTCAAAGCCGGGATGTGCATTACATGTCTTCAAAACTAAGATATAAATAATTCAAGGGAAGTTTTTTCATGTTAGTAACTCCGTTTGTTTTTATTTTTTATTAACGCAAATATACGTGATAGGATAAACCGGCACGTCCTAAGTCCGATTAGAGGAAAATGTGGGGGTGGATCTACAAAAACATTTTCGGAAATATGAACTCTAACACTTTGACGTAAGTTAAAACTTCACAAAAACAAATATGTTTATATCCAAAAGTAACCTCAGTACTTAAATAATTTAATAAATCGGGTTAGATTCTAAAAATAGCTTGAAAGTTAGCAAACATTTTATACATAGTGTAATACCTAAGTAGGGGGCGTGCCTACTGCTATCAACCGGGCAAAAACCTGAAAACCTTATGATATCAATTATCTATTATCCAAACATAAATTCAAACTCATAAAGTCGACTTCAGTGGTTTACAGTCCGAGCCGGGATTCAACCTGTGACATTACAATGTTTAAATCACGCGTTCTCCGAAAAAGGCTATATGTAAAAAAAACCAATCAATGACAATAATTTTGAAATAGACAGTGAGGGTCGTTGAATGCGAACAACTTTTGACATTAGACGTCGCAAGTTGTCCAATACTTCAGTCTCCCCCAGTCTCCCTTATTATGAGCGTTCGGATGTCACAGTTGGCTGTCACCAAAACGAAAATGCCCACTGTCCCCATTGTTTATTTGAAAAACTAATAACAGCAATTTTGAATTTCGAATTTATTTTATTAGTGACGAGAATTTAGAAAGTTTAAAAAGTAAGAACAAAGATAGATTTACAAAAAAAGATTTTATTTTTAACTAGCTTTTGCCCGCGACTCCGTCTGCGTGGCATGTTATAAAAGAAAGATCTTTGTGAGTGCGTGGGAGAAAGGTTAAAAAATGCTTAATTTTATTATTAATAAATGAGGTTACAGTATAAGTAGCTCAGTTAAATAATGAATTGTTATTAATTTTTAGATTATTAGTTTATGATTTGGTTTGATATTATAGGAAAATACGATCAGTTTCGAAAATTTAAACAAAATTTAAAAATTACAACAGAAATACGCCGTGAAACGTCCGCCTGGAAAATTCAACAGAAAACTACCTACGAAAGATTTGAACCATCCAAGAATAGTGAAAAGTTCGCCCGCAAAATTCAATATTTGACACGACCATCAACGACGTCTGCCCTCACGCGTCTGCCGCGTTCCGGTTGCTCACTCGGGAATCTGATCTGAATTTAGATTTTATCATACAAATGTTTTTTCCCGCTAACTCCCGTTCCCGTGGGAATTTTGCAATATCCAGTTGCAACTAAGCTTTAAGTTATCTATGGTACCTGCATGCCAAATTTCAAGCGTCTAACTTAAGCGGTTTAGAATTTTTATACAAAAGGGTTTTCCCGCTAATTCCTGTTCCCGTGGGAATTTCGGGAATTCCTTTCTTAGTGCACCTCTACGGTACCTAAGCTACGTCCCTTCCTAATTTCAAGTGCCTACGTTTAGCCGTTTAGGCTGTGCGTTGATATGTCAGTCATTCAGTCAGTCAGTTTCTCCTTTTATATATTTAGATATTTCCGTCATACATGATTTCTATGTAACTTTAACCATTAAGGCTGCTCACGCGACGGAAGCTTAAAAAATGGAGTAACTTCTCCCGTTTTCCCAAAATTTCCCTTCACTACTCTGCTCCTATTGATTGTAGCGTGATGAAAAGTATACTATAACCTGCCCAGGAGTATGAAGAATAATTGTACCAAGTTTCATTAAAATCCGTCCAGTAGTTTTTGTTTCTATAAGGAACATACAGACAGACAGACAAAAATTTTACTGATTGCATTTTTGGCATCAGTATCGATCACTAATCACCCCCTGATGGTTATTTTGAAAATATATTTAATGTACAGAATTGACCTCTCTACAGATTTATTATAAGTATAGATTTAAGGGCTAGGCATACCGCGATCAAATCCAGGTACACTTAAAGAAACGCCAGGGGGTTAAAGAGGCCACATCCAAGCAATTAATCTAAAAAAGCAATAGGGTCAAGAATACTCTAAACTGGCACAATAAATATTTCCCATTCCTTCATCTTTGTAGGATAAAGTATAAATCCATAAAGTAAATAACCGTCCTTTTTACTTCGTCGCAGCCAACATTCACCCGCAT
The DNA here is from genome assembly GCF_024362695.1 of Pectinophora gossypiella. Taxonomy (NCBI): domain Eukaryota; kingdom Metazoa; phylum Arthropoda; class Insecta; order Lepidoptera; family Gelechiidae; genus Pectinophora; species Pectinophora gossypiella. Next base: position 2,718,398 of record NC_065405.1, read on the forward strand.
AATTTTGAATGGAGTTTCAGGACATACTTTCATCGAACAGGGTTGTTGGAGAACTTTAAGCAACAAGGTATAATGTTAATGAGGATGTAATTAATATGAGCCTGGGCATATATAATTATCTTGTTTTGTTAGGGAATGACATCATGACAATGGATAATGTATTTAAATTTATTATCGCGTGTTTTAACGGTAACGTTACGTAACGGTAACGGTAACGTAACGGTAACGCAACGGTAATGGTAACGTAACGGTAATGGTGAAGTAACGGTAATGGTAACGCAAAGGTAATGATAACGTAACGGTAATGGTATTTTCTAACTTAATAGTAACTTTCGTAGTAGAAGAGATAGACACAGCTCACGGCATATCCCCTTTTCAGTAAAACCCACGTAGGCACCTTCTTGAAAAATCACATTCTGATGTGCTTTTCTTAACAAAATCTCGCAAAAGACAAGCTACTTTCAATGCCGGTAAAAGAGGGTGGTCTCAATCTTTACCCGGAATGAAATTTATTATACGTAATTAAAACACATAGTCACACACGCATCATATTATAGTCCTATATATAGTGTATAGTGTTTATATAGTTAGTATAGTCATCACATAGTCATCCCGTGAGCATGGCACTTGCAACAGTGTCGAAATATCGGGAGTCTCATATCCCTGCTTTAAATACGGTAAGAACCAATAACCTGAAGAATCTTCAGGTTATGTGTTTTAATTATGATTAAAACCGCGTAAACTTAAAACAATGTATGAAATTTATTAACGAGCGAAATTAAAAAAAACGACCAACTCAGTATTAACGTATAATAAAGAGTAAAAGATCACAAAATTGTAATAACGTAAAAAAAAACCTTACTTTCACCCCCGTTGCTATGCGCCATATAATCAACAATACCTAGGCAACGGGGGTTGCCAGTGTAGTGTATTGATATTGCTATCCTTGTCTCGGGCGCATACGTCATCTGAATACAGAGCAAGAGAAACAGTCAGTCAATGCAGGACGGTCTGCCTGTACAGAATGATGGTGTGTTGGCGAGCCAAATCATGGCAGTATACAAAAGGTGTACTCTACAGCCAGATCTGACGCCAACAAAATTATTAGATCGAGTCTCCAATCGAACTCCCTCCAGCACGCAAATAAAATCATACTTCATTGTCATTGTCAACAAAAACAATGTCCTGTTTACATAAGTGGCATAACAGTTCACTGGCGTACAAACACAATCGGGACGAACTATGACCCACTTTCATAATTAAAATCGGTCGACAGCTCTACCGCGGCCATTTGCTTCCTCCAATTCGAATATTAAATTAATTATATTTTTTAATTTAAATTGGCTACGTTGTCACGTGTAAGTATTTCGTTTCGTTTTCGGATAAGTATTTTAAAAATTACAGAAGCTTATTTTATACCTCTTAAAATATATTTCAATATATGTATTTCAAATATATTTTAATAATATTTTTCGCGCGAAAACGGTTGGTCACGTGACATTTCTCCCAGTGACGTCACATTTCAACATACAAAGAAACTGAGAAACAGTATAACTTGAAACCAGCGTAGCAAAGCCATAAAAAAAACCTTGAAACCTGACAGATAGTTGTTGACTATTTTGTGAAATGTGACGTCACACAAAGCTCAATCGGCCGTGTTCCGAGTCTTGTAATACACAGATAAAAAAACGCATTCTTTTTTTGTAAATAAAATATTGAAAAATGACACTACGTATCGTGGCCTAAGCTACGATGAGGTGACGTCCGTCTGCGTTCGTCGACTAAATCTGTTCTACGAAAATATGAAGATGACAAATTCACATCTCGCCCAGTGTGCGGTGTCTGACACTATATAATTATAAATTAATATTATGTTTCTTCCCTTAGCTTAGAGCGCCGTGGTAGCTCAGTTGGTAGAACGCTTGCCTTCCACTTTGAGGTCGCGGTTCGAATCCAGCACACAGGCCTAAACCAATGATTGTCGAATTTGTTTTCGAATTCATGTTTGGATCATAAGTGAAGGAAATGCATTTTCGGAGGTATGTGACCTATCCTGTATTGGGCTGGTTTTCCCTTCGCGGGTTGGAAGGTCAGACAGGCAGTCGATTCTGTAAAAAACTGGACCTTTCAAATCTTCAGGTTAGGTAAGCCGACCCTGTGAAAAACGGAATAATTCTAGGGAGATGATAATGTTCCTTCCCTTAGCTGAATGCGGTCTAACCTAAGCTAACCTAACTGCCAGTCTAGCGAAGTAGTAAAAGAATATCGCGAATTCCGTTCAACTTCAGCGGACAAAGTTTAAGCAGTGACCGCAGCATTCGTCGTCTAAAGTGAACTCAAAGTTCGTTGAAACTTGTACTCATAAGAGATTGCCTCATGTCGCCGTTGGTTTTATTTTCCTAATATTCTTTGTCGTCAGCGATACATTAACCCAAGGAACTTTATCGAGTTTCAAATATACAATAATTCCCTAGGTCAAAGATAAGTTATGAAATTCTGATTGTTAAATAAAGACAGATCTAAAGGTGGTGAAAACGTTATTTATGAATTTTAATAAACAATAATTTAATCATAAGTGACATTTTATCACTTTTTTATGACTGTGACAGGCAGTCGCTTCTGTAAAAAACCGGACCTGTCAAATCTTCATGTTAGCTAAGCGGACTCTGTGAAAAACGGGATAATGCTAGAGAGATGATGAAATTCTATCAAATGAACGTAATTTCTAAGATTAAATAAGATTAGTTTTTTTAAGGTTGATTTCTAAGGGCCATATCTAATTGGAACACTATGGTGGCGCTAACGCTACTTGCGCTAACTCCGTACATTTTATTGGTGGTGCGACCGAGGTGGTGTCACTATGGTGTCCTAGTGAGATATGGCCTTAGCAGACGATAGGTTGCTTTGAACCCCTCATTACACACTACTATTTAACTTACATCCTAAATCGGCTGGTTTTATTTTTATAAACTCCCGCCCGTAATTTCTAATGAGGTTTGAAGACAATATTCAAAGAACCACACAAGAACCTATGCACGGAAGTTGGGAAAGCACTTTCCTCCTTTTAGCAAAACGACATTTGATTGCTTCAATCAATTTTCAAATGATATAATAGAAGTAAAGTACAAGGGGAGCGTTTAATAATGGAAATTCACAAGCAAAATATTCGCCACCCCGTAGGAGGTCCAATTAAAGGCAGGATGCGAAAACAATGGAGGCGTATTGAGAGCTGTTTTAACCGGAAAACCGCGGGTAAACAATACCTTACATCCCGCGCTCATTTCGGCTACAATAAACGCGAAGCGGCTAGAAAAATCAAACTAAGTATCCTGTCAATATGGAACTGCGTAAGCTAAAATGTTGGGAAGGCGGGTGGGTTGAAACGGTTAAAAAAAGGCCACACTGAAGCTATCTAATTTATTTTATTTTATTTTTTTCATTTTGCCCATTTGTGGGTCAGGCTAAGATCATAAGACCATGCTGCCTAGTGAAGCTATTTAAATTAAGTGTTTTCTTTTTTAAATTTTTGGCCTGGTTACAAAGACCTTTAGGCCATCAAATTAAGAGCAATATTATTGCGTACTATTTTTTAAATATTGGCAAATGTCACATAGTAATAGAAGAAATAAAAAGAGAGAAGAAAAACACAGGTCGTAAAGTCACCCCCACCACAACATTTGTTGACGTATGAAAGACGCCTATTTATAAATCCATGACGTTGAATAGGAAATTTTGTCGTTATAAAATATCTTAACGACGTCCCCATTGTACAAAAACCATCCATAACCTTACTAATATTGTAAATGCGAAAGTAACTCTGTCTGTTACGCTTTCAAGCCGAAACTACTGAACCGATTTTGATGAAATTTGGTAAAGCGACAAATTAGACTTTGGGAAAGAAACTGGGATAGGAGAAAAAATGAAATACACGCAGGTTGAGTCGTTAGTGGTAAGCTATCTAGTCCTATGTATATAACACGTGTGACAATCACAGCATGTTAGTACATAATTGATTTAGCAAATCCCTTTGTGTCGACCCACATACAGATTATTAGGGTATGTGTGTCGATTCCATTTCGTTAGGTTTGACGTCATCAGTATATATTACGCTTAAATAAAGGTATATTGAATTATATTACCGCGGTAACTACAGTATTTTACTTTTTAATGAAAGCAAAATGTTCCCAAACTGAAAGCACATCAGAATTCTTTATAGTCGTAAGGGCTGTTAGAATTTACAGTTTTGGGAAATACAATCACTACTACATAACAAATAAGATCGATTTTTGATTTGTTTATTTTTAAAAATTAAAAGTTAGATTAAAAATTCGGCGCGAATTTTTAATCTAACTCTGCACAATGGTTGACATCTTACGTTTCAAAATTAACAAACAAAAAGCCAACCTTATTTGTTCTGTGGTAAAGGTTATAATTTTGTACAGGACTGAAAATGCTGACAGACTTGCTATACGTCATGAATTCTTTTCACTCAAATATTTCCTACACTCAAAGGTAGTCAAAAGATGGTATAATAGGTAGCGCTCTTTATTTTATTAATGTAATGTTTCTGTTTCACAAGCCTGAGTGAGTAAAAAATAATAACTGTGTTTGTCTGTACCACAAACCAAACAAACATACCCAATGTGTTCGCAACATTTGGTCACACACAACACAACACGCCTCCCAAAGCTCACATGATCACAAAGGCTCTGCAATTCATCTTGTATGTGATTTGATAATTATATGAGTAATCCCGGGATCATGGACGGAGGGGGATGACGTCACATGAGGCGACAAATCATGCGGCGTGAGGATACAATACACCTTTATTTTTGGCTCCAGTCGAGTTACCATTATTTTTGATTACACGTTCGGATTTTAAATTTTGAATGAAATTAAGAATTTGGAATTATTTATTTGAATAAATTATATCTAAAATACAGTTCAGAAAGAAGCGTATTTTTGAAAAGAGAATCACAATTATCATTCTTATTTTGTAATTTACTTTTCAAAAGGTTTTTGTCGATTAAAATATAAAGTAAGTACGTAGGTTATGTAAAGTTGATGTGATCTTTTTTATAAATATTCATTCAACATTATTTCAGCAGCTATACGTTACTTCTCTTTTCCAATACATTAAAGCAAAATCGATCCTATATTTTATATAAACTTACTTATCTTTACTTGATATTTAATATGGGCATCAGAAGCCATAAGTACATTCACCCCAACGAATCATAACAAAATCGGCCGCAACTCACGAATGAGTCATACGATTTGATAATTATCCGAGTAATCCTGGGGGAGGTAGTAAATGAGACACGGCTGCACGCGAAACGGGGAGAGAGCGCGAATTATGTAAATATTTCACACACGTTTAGAACTGTACACAATCCACATGACTAGAAATATTACCTGTAGCCAATAGAATATTTTGACTGGGTCAAAGATAAATTATAAAATGCTAACCCAGAAATAGAAGCCAGTCTAAGATGATCAAAAATCAATCACATTTTACGTTTTGATTTATTTACGAATTTTATTTATGAATTAAGTAAAATTGAGTACGATGTTCGACCGCTTTCATTGATGACGTCATAGGACAGTACTTCCATTTTCCTTACAAACTTCAAAGAAAACTTTCGCTTTGACGTTTCATAAAAAGTATCTCATTTGACTAGGTTGTCAAGTAACTTATTGTGTCGTTTTTCTGTCTCACCCCGGACACTCCATACAAAAATCTCGTTCTTACCGTGTGCTACCTAACGCGTAAGTGCGAGCGAGACCGAAAATCGCGCTCATCAGAGACCTACGGCCGTTTAAGAATAAAAATACCCAGAGGGGGTGAGGCTGACACCCGATACGAATAGATGCGGGGAGAGTTACCATTCTATACGTAGTATTATTCTATGCTAGTGAGTAACCCTTTTTGTCTTTATGTTGTGTCTTGTGTCACCATCTTCCCGTATTATCCCGTTTTTCACAGGGCTTACCTGAAGATTTGACAGGTCCGGTTTTTTACAGAAGCGACCTGTACGCCTGTGTGTGTTGTATCTTGAGTACAAGCTGTTAAATAAATAATTAACGAAGGAACTCCATCAGTCCGGACACTTCATACAAAAATGCCACCTTATCTCGTGCTTGCGAGTGAAACAGTTCGCGCGCGCTCCCTTACTCCATAACGGCTTATGGATAAAAAGACCAAGACTAAAATCCAAGTACAGCGCCCATTGGGTAATGAAATGATATGAAAATTTATTGTTATAAATGTGGTAAGTATATCGATGGAAGTGATGCTTATAGCGCTCAGCACATTAAGTCATGTTGTGACATACAATAATAATTACATAAGGTACTGACAAATAATTACAAAAATACTTATCTATATAAAAAAAAAGAAAAAACTATTTATAAACTGAAAAACTCACTTTAGCTATAAAAAATATTTTCCTTTAACCAGTTTTTGAGTTGGGTGAGGTAACTTACACTCCAAGCTCGTATTTGTATCGCTTCTATACGTTTTTTATTCTATGGCGCTACGCTACCGTCGTGTCCTACCTACACTGCGTATCGACGGTAGAACAACAACATGTCACCTCCACACAGAAGGCGCAATGACGTGCACTCGTCTGTGTACTGAAGTGACGTATGTTGAAAGCGTAGCTAGAGTTGCCTTACGTCACTGCATTAGAGAATAACCCACCTGGATGCGGAATAAAATGGCCACATCAAAGCAATTCATCTAAGAAAGCAATATTGCAATTTGACATTTGCGCATAAGTGCGCAACGCAAACAAATGTCAAATAGCAATATTGCTTTCTTAGATGAATTGCGTCGATGTGGCCATTTTAACTCCCCTGTACTAATACTTATATATACAAAAATGCGGCGAAAACTTGGCGCTTGTTTAGCTATATTACATTCGTGCAGAGCAGTATATACATTCTATAAAATCGTGTCAAATTAAGAAAGTAGGCATCGTCTTATTACGTATATTAGCGCGTGGTGCTTTGTAACGCGGTCGGGTTATACTGCGACTCGGATTGACCGGAAGTATTTGTTTTAGCGTATTTTAAACAAAATAATAATTTTGGTGGCTTTTACTTATTAAAATGTTTATTACTATAAACATACACAAAGACATAGCTGATAACATACACAATGTCATTATTTATTAGAAAAATGATGTTCCAGCCTTCTTTTTCGCTTTGAGCTTAGAAGCTCAAACAAGAATATACATATATATTTTTGTGCAAAATAGATTTTTGCAAGTTTTCACCACGCACTTCCCCGTGTTGCCAGTTCGGCGCCTAATCGCGCACTGAGGTAAAGTACTGTCAACGTCGCTATATTAACAGTAACTTTGCGTCCCACTTTTTGAGCGCTGATGTTCAATCTACGGTAGTAGTAAATCTATGACCTCTGATGAGAAGAGGTGCAGGTACTTAGTTCATCTCGCGACGGATGTATCTCTGCATACCCCATTTGGGATATAGTCGTGAGCTTATGTTTTATGTTATATACTCGTGCATAGTGCGTGCTCCGTATACTTTTTATGACCTACGCTATTTTCGCAGTGTTTTCATGGACTTTTTATGACTTGTTATCTACTTCTTTTATTAAGCTTGTTATTCCTGTTGTGAGAAGATTCAGTAGTTTTAGGCGGATGAGTTCGTTATGTAAAAAATGACGATTTACAGTGTAACTATGTTACCTATTGAATAAAGATATTTTTGAATTTGAATTTAAGTAATAATAACTTTTAAGCTAATTTAAAATTTGAAATAAATGTTGGCTGACGAAAAGCAGCCCACAAAACACTTCAATAACGGTTCGCTTCGGTAACGGTCGGTTACATTATCGACGGTTTTTACATTAAGTATATTATATTTATATCTACTCTCTTAATCCCCATCCGGGATAAAACCTTATGCAATAACGCACTCAAAGGACAAAAAGACGACCGGATTAAATGACCGCCGTCGGCCGGTAGCAAGGGAAACGTCAAAAAAGTTTATAAACCGACTTCAAAAAAGGAAGGGTCTCTCAATCTTTTTTTAATGTATCCTACATGCAGTCGTACAACGCTTTTAGAGCGCAACACATCTGTGATGTGGTCATTTTTGTCTGTGTGCTAGGAAAATGAGGACGAGGTAGAAGGAGAATCAAATCAAATATACTTTATTGCACAGAACTTAAAACTAAATCGAACATTTTCAGAACTTAAACTTAAGAGAATGTGGACAGCACAGATCAACTAACGCGCATGACTGAAGACAGAACGACATGTGGACAAACGGGCGCCGAACTTCAGGATAGAGATGGCACTTCAAGAATATATACTCGTAAATACATTTGTAACGAAGTAATTAAGACAGCCAATAGATGTCGCTAAAAGATGGAGTGAACAACGAACACGATTTATTGTTCCTCAGCTCCCAATTTCTTATTATTCAAACCATCATTATCAGCCCATTAACGTCCCCACTGCTAGGGCACGGGCCTTCCCTATGGATGGATAGGGAGATCGGGCCTTAAACCATCACGCGGGCTCAGTGCGGTTTGATGGTTATTAAGGACTGCTAATGCAGCCGGGATCAACGGCTTAACATGCCGTCCGAAGCACGGAGGAGCTCGAGATAAAAACTTTTTTTTTGTGGTCACCGAGCGCGTTTATTGCTGCGCCACCGAGTTCCTCGAATTATATCAAATTCTACAATTATTTCTTCAAGTAACGTATCTCAAGGTTCAAAGCATAGAGTTTCATTCGTTGCTCGCTACTTAGTAACAAGTGGTGGTCGATTTGATCGTGATTATGATATAACTGAACATTGCGTGACGGATTGTACAACCCGAACTTAATTGTACAGCCTACTTTGTAATATCGACTCTATTTCTACGAGGTAAGGATCTAGATGCATGTAAACTAGATGATTACGACGCTACTTACTCCCACCGCCTTCCTTACACACTTATATTCCATTAACTGTACATAATACTAACATATATTTATTTAGGTAATCGTTTGATAATGACTGCGACTTTTCTATGCAATATGGAAACCTGTGGGGAAAAAATGGTTCTTGAAGACAGCCTATAAGTGCCCGCGTAGGTATATCAGTCTGGGCTGGAAATGTGGTGGAGTAGGTTACATCGTATCAGCTGTACTGAAGTAAAACTTTTTTTTATGAAACTAGCAAGTCGACCCAGCTTCTAGACGCATGCCTTCTTCTATTATAGATAGATCATAACTGAAGGGTTTTTGGGATAACAGTTATACAGCTAATTACATAATATGAAATTTAATTTTTGACGTTCAAAAAGCGCTAACTATGTAAGCCAATTTTGAAGAATAAATATTTTTTAATTTGAATAAATCTAGCTACATGCTCCCTTCTTTCCTAAGCGCAAAAATAAATTTTAATATTAATTTGGAAGATAAAACGAGATTTATGTTTTATCTATCTACCTAACACTCGTAGGTATAATGTTAATGATAATGCATGACATATAATAAATAATAAATGTAAATGTATCTATTAAATGAAATGAATAAAATGTATATCTATTAAATTATACATATATTCTTAATGTATTGTTTCCAATGTCAAAGTATAGGTATTTGATCTAATTTGACTTATATTTTAATGTAATTTGTAATTTATACTTACACGATAAATGTATTTTTCTTTTCTTTTTCTTTATTATAAAGTTTATAAGATGTATTTTAATTTGACGTATATCAAAGTTATGAATAAAAATGATTATGATTATTATGGCTAAATATTAATGTTAAAGTGTGTATATTTTAATGTTGTAAATGTATATGTGTCGTAGATTTTACCTAAATAAACTTTTTTATTATTATTATTATATATGAATATATAATATACCTAACATCTTTCTGACCCTCACCAAACATAAACCGTGGTTTTAAGTTTACGCGGTTATTATCATAATTAAAACACATAATGGTGCCGATTCCTGCAAACACCAACTTAAATCTAAATTTATCTTAGAAAACCTAATTTTATTTTAGTTTAGCAAAAAGTGCAATTCTGGCTTTCCGGTCGTCTAAATTTAAAATATTTTAACAGGATTTTTGACACGCTTAAATTTAATAGAACGGCTACGAGGTCTATGGTCAACCAGCTGGTGCCGTTTTTTTCGTAAAGAATTGGTAAAGAAGAATGAATGAAAGTGAGTGAATGAAATCGTCATTCGAACAAAAAAAATACATGTTTTTCTTATAATTTCGTACGAAGGAATACAAAATCATAATTTATGTGTGTTTTAGGAGCGAATGCAATAAATAAATGCAATAAAACATTTTTCTATGAATTTTAAAACATACATCTGGCATTATTCTAAACCATAAAAAACACAGCGTCAAGATCATACTTAAAAAAAAACGTGTTGAGATTAGGTATCGTTAGGTTTTCAAATCAAAAATACTTAATAAAACACAAAAATGACTAAATAAAAGGACGTTGATGAAGAGGAAGACCAAGGCGGAACTAGTAAAAGTGGAAGTTGTGTTGTATCAGAACGACGGAACTCGCTGTGAATGCATATTAAAAGTCCTCAACCAACAAGACTCTATCTTCTTCTTCGTCGTTCCCTCACTGCTGAGAATCGCAACCACAGGTTATGGTTTTCCACTTGGTACGGCTATATGCTGCGTGCACCGCCCTCTGTATGCTGCCGCCCACCGTCTTCTTCACGATGTCAGACCACCTCGTAGGCGCCCTTCCTCGCGCACGTTTGCCATCCATTTGCCCAACGATGATCTGCTTCTCCAGACTGTGCTTCGGAGACCGCATAATATGTCCGAAGAAGCTTAGGGCACGATTCCGGCATATTGGGGAGACTCATTCGTACACGTAAATAGCCTTAAATTACCAAGTAGAGAAAGTCCAGCAATGAGGTGAGCACGAAGTTTTGAAGACAGGAGTGATTGTATTAGATTTCCTCCTGAGCAGTTGCACTACAAATTAAGTGATGAAGAGGTGAGTGATCGAAAAAATATGTCATAGAAGAACTTGTAAACATCATATTAATCTGAGTTACTTGTATTAATCAAATTTTTTACTAATTTTCAGGCAATACTTGACAGAAACCTTAAGTGGGATGACACAATTATAAAGAAAATCAATAAGACGATGAACTCGTAATGTTTATAAAACATTAGTATGGAAGAATTTTTGTGCATCTTGGACCAATGGCAACATGTAAGCATATTCCTAGTTAAAAATATATTTAAGTGAGTGTTACTCGTTGTAAGTGGATTTCCTTTAAGGCTGATTAGCCTCAAGCCTAGGACGGCCAGATATGAGGAACGGCTAATCCTGTTTTTTTCTATAATGTGGTTTGTAAGACCAATAACCTACCTCATCAACCTGCTGCTGTGACTATTCGGGTATCCCGGACTAAAGGCCCTTGACGTAGCTTACTTATCTAATGAAATGACTATGTAGATACTTAAGTAATTAGTAACGGAGTCAAGACTCTCTCTTTGTGAATTTGCCTCTTGTGTATGAAACCGTTTACCATGCCAGTCATAGTAACTAAACACATAACGGCCTCCGTGGTCCAGTAGTTGAACGCTGTGCTCACAATCCAGAGGTCCCGGGTTCGAATCCCGGTGGAGAAAAATCACAGATATCACTTTGTATTCCTTGTTTTGACATTTGACATTACAGGCTGAACACCTGATTGTCCAAACGTAAGATGATCAGTGCTTCAGAAGGCATGTTAAGCTGTTGGTCTGGGTTACTACTTACTAGTGTATGTAGTTGTTACATGAGTCATGTCAGGGGCCCTTGGCGGCTCAATAATAACCCAGACACCAGGGTTGATGAGGTTGGTAATCCATCTCATAACTCACATGATAGAAGAAGAATAGTAACTAAGGAAGGGATCTTCTTCCGTATTATAATGGGCTAGGTAACGGACTCCAATGCGGGTTGGTGGAGGTGTTTTTTAGGGTTTTTTTTGGAGCAGCATGGTGGAGTATGCTCCGTACCCCCTCTGGTTAATTGAGGGGAGGCCTGTGCCCAGCAGTGGGATGTATATAGGCTGTCTATGTATGTATGTAGGTAACGGACTGGTTATCTATCTTAAAAAACTGACTGCATGTTGTCTTGATTTTCTTGAAAGTTTAGAGAGATGGAAGTGTATACAGCATTTATAATATTTGTTTTCTCTTCAGATTTAGGAGTTGTGAGTGACAACGAGCAGATTACATAACAATGGGAGAATAACAAGGGCCTTAACTGAAAAAACTGGTGAATGTTCCCAAATAAACCTCACAGATGTAGAAGAAACACAAAATAAATTTGTTTATTTATTTTATTTCTGTTCCCTACTAAACTAGTAATAAAACATACTTGTTACAAATACTTTTTGATTGTATTTTATTTATAACATCAAAACTTGCACAGAAAAAAGAAATATTTATATTTGTGATGGGTTGCTTATCTGTCACCACTCTGGTCATTATGTCCATCACAAGAGGCTGCAGTTGGTCTTCTTGGTAGTGCACGGCTCAGTCCATCCTGGTATGGTGGTGTGACTATGTATTTATGTACAGCACCACAATGGTAGGTATGTATGTAAGTATTTTTTTATACTCCTGGGTTCTTTCTTTATTCATCACCATCTAAAACAAGTATAATGCTTAGATAATTATTCTAATAAGAAACAAACATAAATAGCCTATTTATTATGTCCCACTGCTGGGCATAGGCATCCCTTCAATCAACCGGAGGGGGTATGAAGCATACTATATGCTGCTCGACTGCAGATTAGTGACGGTGTTTGGGCTAAATAGCCCGGGAATAACTGCTTGACGTGCCTTCCGAAGCACAGAATCATATGACTTCTTCATACAATTGGATGATTCAAGCCTGCAATTTCCTATCCATACAAAGGACCTTGACAACCTCAAAGTGAGTGACGATGTCCCCATTGGGTATCAGACCTGGATCTCCAGATTGTGAGCTATGGTTAGAGAACCATTAGACCAAGGAGGCTGTTATATATATAACTCATAGATAGGTAGACAGATTTGACATTCATATTTAATGTACTAACATACCTGAGAGAACATTAGGGATCCATATCACAGAAGTCTTTTTTGTTATTGGTGGCTCATAATTACAATTTATTTATTTATTTATTAATTCAGGATGCAGTGGCTATTAGGACTACTTGCAAATGTCAAAGTCAAAGATTTATCACCTGAAATAAAAAAGGATTATTTAGAATACATACATACATCAATTCATGCTTACATTTCCTAACGGGTTGGACAGAAACAGATATAATGATCAGAAGGATGTAAACAAAAAATGTGGGTTCCGTCACATTCCCAGTACATTTAGCATGCTATAATATTCATGGAAACTGAGATAAAGCAGAAAAGAGCTTGTAAAAGAAGTTTTTTAGCCCACCTTTTGTTACTGCTAACTGGCGATTATGTTTGGTTCACATCATAAAGTATTATGAAATAATCTAAAGGAATAAACCAACAAGTAAGGTATCTACCCATAGCGGGATCAAGTGTGTTAGTAATTTGACTTGGGCAATAAACTGTTTGGTTGCTGCCATGTTATTTATACCTGATTACATTTACCTTGCTGTGGGGAGGCCTTCCTTCAGTGTACTTCTGTAGTTCCATTCCATAGATAGGTACATTACTTTTGTAGTAATTTTAAGTCCTTCAGGTCAAAGGCATAAGAAGAAGCAGGCAGTGCAGCCTGCACTGCCTGCGCGCCTGGTAGGAGTCATTACAGTTTTAACACACACAGAGCTAGGTATGTGTTGATGTTGCACGTTAATCGTTAATATCACTGGCACTGCATTGTTTCAAGCATCCACCATACGGCCGAGTTGAAAGTAGTGTTTAAGATTCACACAATTAGATTGTCCTCTTAGATAAATGTTTGGATTAACTTTGAAGATGATACTCATGCCAGAGACATCATCATACCGGCTAAGAGTCTTTTGTTTCGATGTGCCTCCTCGCAGTCTTCTTTCTTTTACTGGTCTTGGGCGGTAAACGACGTAAAACAAATATTTCTCGTTGACCCTTCTATTCGTATATTTAGAAGATTCTTTATCGCTATTTAAGCTATTTTGAGAGCGGCAAGGTCTTCCGAATGATCTGCAGGTGAAATCAGTGGCCGGAATTCACAAAAAGCGCCCAAAAAGTGCCGAAAAACTGATTCATGTACTTAATTTTAAGAAGTTTAATTTTATCCGGCAAGTTTAGAAAACCGTATAAAATTAATTTAGAATAAGAGTTTAACGTCAAATTAATGTTCGCTAGAATAGCTTTTTGTCGTCTAAACCTAAATTGAGTAATTTAAAAACGTCATTCCTAAATTTAAGATTAGGCGTCAACTAAAATGTGCCGCCAGAATACAAATCCAGTTTTTGACATTTAAACCGTAATCTTAGCTAATTTAAATTTAAGTTTGCCTGCCGGAATCGGCACCAATAACGGGTTATTACCGCGTTTAAATGGTTCGTCGTAGTGAGTTTGGTGCGAGTTCAGATGGTTCCTAACATTCCGATATCAAAAACATAAACAAGCGGCAAAGAAAGAGGGTAGACAGATATGACTGCCCGTAGAATATTATGGATCTACCTGCTCCACTCCAATCTCATCAGTCATCCCGTGATCATGGCACTTGCAACAGTGTCGAAATATCGGGAGTCTCATATCCCCATTTAAACGCGGTAATAACCCGTTATTATGTGTTTTAATTATAAACCGTGGTGTTTCATTTTTCTGATGAGAAGTATACCTTAAGTAGGCCTTTCAAGGAAAAAAATATAAAAGTGAATGAAAAGGCCACCGAATATTTTTATCTGGCAGTCACGCAAACCTACACACAAGGCACGTTCCCCGGATTAAAACGGTCTAATTTGGCTAATTATAGAGTAATCGATGACATTCACCTTGTGTCTAGCCACGTGATAAATTATATAGTCACTATAGGTAAGTGCTGTAATTATCTAAAAGTAGACGAATCCGGCACGCGTACACAGTTAAATAACTCTTACAGTTGAATATATTAATTAAATTATTATACTTATCTTTATTAGAACAAAACGTCTTAACAAGGATAGATGAATAGCGTAGCGTTTTTAACCGTTATCACAGAATAGACACTACGTACAGTCATGAGCAATATCGTATACCCACTTTAGAACCCTGTCGCACTATCATATTTGACATTTAATGAGGCTTACGTTTTAAATTGTCATAAATGTAAATGTGACATAGTTGCGAAGTGTATACATATTAGTACTCGTGACCGTACAGAACGGTAACTCCCCCCCCCCCTCCCCCGCGAAAACCAGTCCAAAACAAATATAACCTCAAATGACCGTAAGATGCTCTCTCGTAAGTACGATTTTATTGACCAATTCTCGGGTACTAAAATAAAAAAAATATAATTCTTACCGTTCCTTCCGTGCCGTTCCTACCGTTCCTTGCGGTAAGAATTAGTTTTTTTTTTATTATTTTAATACCCGTGAATAGGCGTCGTCTCAGCTGATAAAAGCTACGATACGCACGATGTATAAAAAAGATCTCAAAATTAACTTAAAAATATTATAATAAAAATATCTTAAAAATAGCTTATTGATTATATTTACAGTTTACAATTTTATAATAATAAAAAAGAAGTACAAACGACTGAACAATTTACGACAAAGTGCTGAATTCTAAATCCTCCATTCCTAGTTCTATTATCCTATTCCTTGTCGCCAGATAAATTAGAACGATAGGAAGAAGAGAACTTATTTCCCTTGAAATTCAGCCAACGAATGAATTCAAACACAAGCTTGAATGTGACAAGGAGTGACTCATACAAAGGGGGAGGTGATTCAACGCGAAAATACTGAATAGCATCGATTACTTGAAATGCAAGTAAGCTGTCTTTATAAAATGGAACCGTGTGCTCATGTAAGGACTACTTACTTACATCAGTAAGTAGTAACCAGGACCAACGGCTTAACGTGTCTTACTTTCGGACAATCTTGTGATCAGCCAGTAATGTCCTAACCAAACTAAGGACCACAAAGTAAATTTGTGATATGTCCCCACCGGGAATAGCGTTATTGGACTAATTAATATAATAGGGTATTTGACAGAGTCAAAGATAAATTATAAAATGCTAATCTAGAAATAGAAGTTAGTAAGATGATCAAAAATCAACCTCATTTTACTTTTCAACTTAATTTTCGAATTTCATTAATGAATTAAGTAATAAAGAGTACGACGTTTGACCGCTTTTATTGATGGCGTCACAGAACAGTTTTCCATACATATTTCAAAGAAATCTTTCGTTTTGATATTTCGGAAAACGTATCTTATTTAAGTAGGTTGTCAAGAAGCCTATTCATTTAGTAACATAAGTACATGTTCATAATCCGATAACATAACTATGTTCTCAAGTGGTCTAGTCGAAGCTGCATTCGTCGCAATGAACTGACTATCCACGCTTCACCCAGCTGTATTATCTGATCATGAACCAAAATAGCTAATACAATAAATAACTTTATCTCCGAGACAAAAGGTAACAAAGGAATGTAACAGATCCAACAGGCTTTATCGTCGAGAGCCTAAAAATATCTTATTCGCAAATTAATTACGTCTTTGGCCTTCAGTCGAGCGCTGTTCGCAAAAAATAAGGCTTCTGAGACTAATATGATTATATAAGTTTTTATATATTCAGTTACTACTAAATTCGCAGTAAATTCCCAATGAGTCATCCAATTTTGTCTTGTTGTTTATTCATAAAACTTTGTGAAGATAGGCACAATGGCTCATTTAATAAAAAATAACTAAAAGCAAATAATGGAAATCTACGAATCGAAAAATAATTAACTTATAATCTATTAGTTCAAAGTAAAAATTTCAGTACAACACTAAAAGCTTTAATTATGTATACCAGTCGCTAAGCCAATAGACTTCTTTAAAAAGGCCGAACGCCTCAACACAGCTGGCTTGGTGACGCAATCAGCTCATGAAAGACAATACTCGAAGCTATCCACTTACTTATATAAAAGGTTAACTCAATGCATTTTCAACTCACATGCCAAACGCTTCACTAGCATCCGATCACGGTATAATCCATCCACTGCACAACACTATTACATAAACCACAGATTAAAAAGTAGCGTTATTCAAATAACGTTATTAAAAAATAAAACGTGTTTCAATTTTTTAAATAGTCACGTCATAGACAAGTTGATTCAACCGTCACTGCAGTGCTACGCGCTACGGACTACGGCGTAGCGGTCGTAGCAAACACGCGCGGAGACAGCGACGCCTGTCGGCCGACTGCGGTGCGGGCGGCGCGCGCATGCGTACTACGCTGCGTAGGGGATGGATTCCATTATGCTTGTGTCAAACTCAAACCTCTTTCATTTCAATAGGTTATACGTTAACACTTGAATAGTGGAAATATTCTTAATCTCTTGCAATGAAAATCGAACACAAGTTCCGCAACTGTAAAAGCCTTCGCTTATCTATATGTCGTAACAGTGGGTGTCGGTCGTAACATTATCATCAGAATGGAGGGTGGGCGTTAGAAGACAATAATGGCCGTCAATAGTATCACAATCATTTTATTTACTTCCACATAGTTTTTGTATCACGATTAAATAAAGTCACAGCATAAGGTACACACTCACGGCAACGTCACGGTATTCGTAACGGTTACACAGTCTCTCGTTATCTAGCGCGCATAAGGACGTTAGCGCGAAGGGGCTACTCGCCCTCTACTTGCCCTCCACCACCCATGATTCCTATATTCGGACCGAATCATCGGGACATGTGAACGTACTTGCTAGGTGCTCTTTTCTGATCACACTTTCTTGACGTCCCTACAAGTTATAGGTGAGCGACTATAGCACTCCACGTTCCGATCGTAATTATTCGACACGTCCGCTCAAGACGATGGTTCACGGTAGACTGCCCGACTAGAACGGCAGTGCACGTCCGCTCGACACGACGACTCTGTAGTGACTCTGTCGACTTCACTCCGCTCTGCTCGTACGCCACCTTTCGTCGGAGCGTTGCAACTTCATGACGGAAGTGTTGCAACTTCATTGTATTTTCCGATTTGATCAATTTCTCTTCTTAATTCATAACTAACTCCGACACGGCCATCCTGCGCGACACACGTCCTCGTGTGTTAATCTGAAACAATATACCACAGCACAGTATCCAAGTTCGCTCGGTCATTCCTGACCTAACATGAGACTCTATAAAGGACTCCACATGAGCTCTACTTGTGACTCTACACGAGCTCTACTTGTGACTCTACAAGAGCTCTACTTGTGACTCTACAAGAGCTCTACTTGTGACTCTACACGAGCTCTACTTGTGACTCTACACGAGCTCTACTTGTGACTCTACACGAGCTCTACTTGTGACTCTACACGAGCTCTACTTGTGACTCTACACGAGCTCTACTTGTGACTCTACACGAGCTCTACTTGTGACTCTACACGAGCTCTACTTGTGACTCTACACGAGCTCACATTACAACATGATAAATCATCAACTAACAATACACGAACCATTGACCAGTATTCACACACTATAAACAACCAAACTTGAAAATCCAATTACTCTTTACACATCGGTCGTTACTATCACCTAAACGAGCGATAGTAACTCATGCCACTCTACTGAGCGACGATATCTCAAAACCAGGCGTCACTACCACCTAAATCGAGCGGTAGCAACTCATGCCACTCTACTGAGTGACGATATCTCACAACCAGGCGTCACTACCACCTAAATCGAGCGGTAGCAACTCATGCCACTTTCACTAAGTGACGATATCTCAACACAGTCGTTGCTGCCACCTAAATCGAGCGACAGCAACTCATGCCACTTACACCAAGTGACGATATCCCAACACAGTCGTCACTGCCACCTAAATCGAGCGACAGCAACTCATGCCACTTACACCAAGTGACGATATCCCAACACAGTCGTTACTGCCACCTAAATCGAGCGACAGCAACTCATGCCACTTACACCAAGTGACGATATCTCAACACAGCTAGCACACAAACTTTACATTTTAGTTGGTAGAATAGTGGTCAATGCGTTACACAATTTCTTTTATATCACTAATTTCTAATTTGTGCAGTTCGACTAATTCTACCGGAGGTCAACTTGACTTAGATTCAGGTACAATGTCATGACCAAATACAAAGTCAACATGACATCCAGGCCTCGACCGCATACCTGTAGTTTCTAAGACGAGCAGCACAAAAGTGGCTGCAGCCCCGAACACTACAAGTGCGCAGCTTCCTATTAGAGTTGCTCCGAAACAGGTCAATCATAGCTTTCATTACTCAATTAAATCAATTAACATTATTACACATCTACTGCAAAGCACAACAGACTGTAATATTCCTCCCCAAACTGCGGTTACGCTACAAAACAGTCATGAGTCACAACATCCCCTCCCGGGATGGCCACCATGGTCCACGACCACAAAACGACAGAGCACCCTGGCTCTCTCTCTCACACACACAAGTCAAAAGTCACAATGTAGCGACCAACACCTCGAGGAAATATTACGGCACTTACACAATTACCGATTCGGTATGATCATCATTTAGAATGTTTTGCTCTAATTTTCTTTCTAATGATTTACTCTGTTTCGGGCATTTTCTAAGCCTATTTCATTTAATCATAATCCAAATCATTTTACTTCAGAATGTTTACTTCACTTCATTACGATTTCCAATTTAACTAAGGTTAACAAAAGACAACTTTCTGCACTATATTCGTTTGTATCCTATTAAAACTTTTCATCTTTCAAATCAGGTAAAACAGATACGACTCACCGGGACGTATAAGAATTTCCAATAAAAGATCAACCACTGGTCTTGTGACATGGTTTAGGTCTTCCACAAGTCCCGTTGTTATACAACGCGCTGCCGTGATGTCATCACTTTACACGGCTACAGCTCAGCCCGCGCCACTTGCATCGCCGCTTGCAATCCACCAGTTGCCGAACCACGTGGCAAGTTATGACATGAAACAAAAGAATTCACTGTATTATCGTATTCACATGGCTTTCTTTCAATCAGTTTTAAAAGATTACAAATAAAGAATTTTGAATATTGAAACATTTGATGAATGACGGTAGATTACAAAACACGTTATTTAACGAGACTCAATTATCATGTCATGATTAATTTCTTTTTGCTTGGAGTGAGAAAATACAACTTTAACCACGCAGGTTAAGCGTGCCTACACCAATTCGAAATATTTTTAGACCAAAATACAAAGATTTGACGATGATGAAAACAGATTGGAAAACGCGGTTATGATTGACACGGGTTGACACAATATATCTCGTCAATTTTCTTTTTAAACAAAGGGAAATAGTAATTTCCAAGTTAATTTTAAATCAATTTCCCTTATTATTAGAAACGAAAATTCACATAGCAATGAAGTCAATAACAATAAGGTTCCAGTATGAAAACGACTCACCGTAATAACAGTTTTCAAGTTGAGGTACCATAATTTTCAAACACGACTGCACACAGTATTAAAATATTGTGATGTTCACGCCATCATATCTTACGGCATGTAGTGATGTCGATCATTAACAAGGTCCAGGTCACTTCAAATTCAGGTCCATCTTCAATGGACACTACATCTTCATCACGTGGTCACACGAATGTGATAATCATCATAATCTTCTTCTCATCATAATCTTCTTCTGATTGTGATAATCGAAACTTGCATTGTCTTATTGTGAACGTCGCATCACATTGTCTTCATCCAAGTTCACTAATCCCGCTTCTGATGTCGTAGCAGTGGGTGTCGGTCGTAACATTATCATCAGAATGGAGGGTGGGCGTTAGAAGACAATAATGGCCGTCAATAGTATCACAATCATTTTATTTACTTCCACATAGTTTTTGTATCACGATTAAATAAAGTCACAGCATAAGGTACACACTCACGGCAACGTCACGGTATTCGTAACGGTTACACAGTCTCTCGTTATCTAGCGCGCATAAGGACGTTAGCGCGAAGGGGCTACTCGCCCTCTACTTGCCCTCCACCACCCATGATTCCTATATTCGGACCGAATCATCGGGACATGTGAACGTACTTGCTAGGTGCTCTTTTCTGATCACACTTTCTTGACGTCCCTACAAGTTATAGGTGAGCGACTATAGCACTCCACGTTCCGATCGTAATTATTCGACACGTCCGCTCAAGACGATGGTTCACGGTAGACTGCCCGACTAGAACGGCAGTGCACGTCCGCTCGACACGACGACTCTGTAGTGACTCTGTCGACTTCACTCCGCTCTGCTCGTACGCCACCTTTCGTCGGAGCGTTGCAACTTCATGACGGAAGTGTTGCAACTTCATTGTATTTTCCGATTTGATCAATTTCTCTTCTTAATTCATAACTAACTCCGACATATATATATGTTTTCGCTTTTCCCCGAAATAAGGAAAAATAAAATATCCTTGATAATTGTGGTCCATTTTTGGGAAACGGAATTAATTACGATTCCTGTCGATATCCTTTAGCCGAAAGCTATTGTTTATTATTAATTCTACGTAAATATGGTTGAGCTTTATTTTTATACAAAATAAAGACGTGATTCATACTAAATTAACTTACATCAAACAAGTCTTACAAAGGCGTATTCATTGGGTGAATACATTAAGCCTTGGAAGTCCTCTAACCCGTCTAAAAGGGCCAACTAACCGTTTCAAGTGAGTGGGCCTATTGGTTCGTTGCATTAGGGCGCACATTGTTAAGGCCAGGTCAAAAGGTCATTGACACGAAGCTAGGTTGCTTAGCTATGCACTACATTAGTACAGTACGAAACGAATAAATCTTGCATACAGAAACTATTTAGACTTACGTATGTAAATCGGTAAGTTTAAACACTGACGTGGCAACAAAGCCAACGAGGTCCGTAATTTTTTTTATGCTTTGTAGGCCTACGCTAGTTTTGCTAAGTTATAGAACTTTATGTCAAATAATAAACGGCCTCTGTGGTTCAGTGGTTGGAGCGTTGGGCTCACGCTCCGAAGGTCCCGGGTTCAAATCCCGGTAGGGACATATCACCAAAATCACTTTGTGATCCCTAGTTTGGTTAGGACATTACAGGCCGATCACCTGATTGTCCGAAAGTAACATGATCCGTGCTTCGAAAAGCACGTTAAGCCCCGGTTCCGGTTACTAGTTACTGATGTAAGTAAGTAGTAGTTACATGAGCCATGTCAGGGACCTTTGGCGGCTTAATAATAACCCTGACACTAGGGTTGATGGGGTTGGTAATCCACCTCACAACCCACACGATAGAAGATGTCAAATAATCTCATTTTCACATGAATTCTGGTAAACATGTTTGCGATGTTTCCAAACAGTCAAATCAGCAACTTATTACCAAATGTCAAAACAAGAAATAACTAGAGAATAGACCACTAGACAACCTAGACTTCGGCAAATGAAATGCTTTTTACGAAACGTTACGAAACGTCTTTGGAGTTTGTATGGAAATACAAAATCTATGTTTATGTTACTAAAAGTAAATAAATAAATAGGTACTGTCCTGTGACGTCATCAAAAAAGCTGTCGAACGTCGCACTCATTGTTACTTAACCCCTTATTGCATGAATTATGAAGATTGTAAATAAAAAAATATTTTTTTGCGAAAATGTGTTTATTTATCTATTATTTGAAAAAAAATACAAGACAATATTTTTTATAGTTATTATTTATAAAAATAAATTGAAGAGCCATATTTGGCTTCGTATGTGTTTAAGCAAAAATCGTATGGGCCATATATGGCTTCGTATGCGTAGCGTTTACATTTTGTGGAAATCTCTAAAACAATTGCGCTTGTCATTGTAGCATAAAAAAACTACGCACTTTTCACAATTTGGTATATCTACGTAGCTTTGAGCAGAATTGATATAATTGACGTTGATTTTTTACCCAAATAGAAAAATGATCGACACCGTCAGTGCATATAGAAGTCAATGGCAGATCTTGATACCTGGTTGGTGCTTTTCGAGGTTTATTGGCATGCTATTTGGAGTTTCAGCTCGACTAGATGGAGTTCCGGCTCTTGACGTTGTCGGCGTACTAAGAAGGCTGGCTGGGTGTCCCTGTCTTGCGCATATGTTCTGAAACTGCAAGCTTGAAATCAAACAGTGCCATGTAACTGTCGCTGTTTACATAACATGCTTTTTTATTGGGGAACGTGACGTAGTAAGTTCGTACTCCGGTCAGAATCGGAAACAAGCTCATCTTCACTCAAAAAACCATCACCAGGGATAGGATTTACATGCTTTGAAGAACCATAAAACCGTGCACAGTCCATATCTGAAGAAATGATAAAAAGCTTTTTTGCATTTGTATACCTTTGAGTGCATATAAAGCCAGATATGACAAGACAGCAATTTAGCGGGAACGCATACCAAGCCATATATGGATTTTACAAAAAATGGGTCATAAATCAAATAAATATAAATGCACATACAAAAAAACTTACTGTTGGTATGGTCGAAGATACAATGAGCATATAACTATTTTTACTGAACATCTGAAACGTCGATAAACTATTATTTTTCATTGATCAAAACTTCACTGCACTTGTTGCATTTCACTTGCTGGGCGCCTTGCATTATAACTTCAAATACTTTTAACATTTATGACTTACCGTAGACAAAAAAAATATGTTTTGCTTCACAATAGAACACTAATTATTATAAAGTTTATTTTATTTTATTTCGATGTTTCCTTTATATAGAAAAAAAATCATAAAGTTTAGAGGCCATAAATGGCTTCGCATGCGGTAAGGGGTTAATTCATAAATAAAAAAAAGAAAATTAAAATGAGATTGATTTTTACCATCTTAGACTAGCTTCTACTTCTAGATTAGCATTTTATAATTAATCTTTGACCTAGTCAAGACTTGTTAAGTTTGTAATATTTGTTAAATAGTTTTTAGATTGTACCTATTATATAATATCATTCGTGTTTTCATGTAAGGTTTGATAATATAATTAAGTGTTTTGTGTTTCAATAAATTCCTAGTCAAATAACTTATTTGTATCAAAATACTAATGTCGTCATAAAAATAAAGACAAAATATCGAATTCTTGATTTTTAAATTCGTAAGTAAATTAATTATATTAAAGATTTTTATTCGTTTTCAAAGTGTCTTTATTTAGTAATTAATATTTATTTTAGTTTTTTATAAATCTATCAGCTTTTATAAACTTTCCCCGTAATATACAGGGTGTTAGTGAGTTAATATCAAGTGAAATTTTCATTTTTTTTTCCATCGCAAAAGTATGAAATTGAAAACAATTACAAAAAAAACACAAAAAATACATGAAAAATTCATATGATATTAACTCAGAATCATGGTCTGAATCATCCCCCTATGTATTCGTTATGATGTCACTAACAGCCTGCATTATATTTACTCGAGTTTTCTTTTTCTTTATTCACAGAAATCCCACAATATTTATTTGAGGCTCTTACCTGCCGATTTGTCTGCTCGTGTCGGTCGCTTGTCGATGAATGTATATGAGAATTTCACGGAATAAAAAGATCTGGGGCGTCAGCGTATTATAAGTACAATACTCTAGATTTCGTTCCGTTGCGTGAATACGATCACTAGTTTTAGCATAGACTAAGGAATAATTCTACGTATAGAACGGCAACTCTACGCTCTCTACCAGCAGCTGAACTAGGTTTACCTCCCCCCCAGTCTTACTTTACACTTCAATCGTATGGGCGTCAGACGTCACACACACAGATGCGCGTGTACGATAACGTCAATGTGTAGTGTGTAAAACGAGGTGTTTTGTATGAAGCGGGGTGTGGTATTAAGCATATGAGATTTCAAGGTGAATTTACTTACAATAGAAACGGGTCTACGACATATGTTTAATAAAAATCAAGACGTCTTGAATAAACGATTCTTTGTTACGTAATTCTTAAACTTGTGAAACCGTGTTTCACAAGTTCCGCTTACCTAACCTGAAGGTTTTTTACAGAAGCGACTACCTGCCTGACCTTCTAACCCGAGAAGAGAAAACCAGCCCAATACAGGTTAGGTCACATACCTCCGAAAATGCATTTCTCGGGAATGTGGGTTTCCTTAATAAAAAATCGCAAATGAGAAAAATAACAAAACTAATCCACTTTTACACGTTTTATTTTAAATGATCAACATTTCAAAACAAACTTACGTGCTTTGGTAAGTGTAATAGACATTCAGTAGATATTATTCTAATTCATTTTCATCACTGTCTTCACTGACAGTTTCCTGCCGCTTGTAAACAGTAAACAAACTGCTATCAATTTCCCTTTGTCCACGTCGCAAAGGAGTCTGATGGGAGTTATATAAAATTCTTATCAGGAATAAACCGGTTTGATTTGGGGCTTAACGATTTTGCGACTAATCGAACTGTCTTTCCTTTTATTAATCGTCTTTCCTTATCGTTTCCTTAATTTATTTATGATGGATTTAAATTATAAACGATAGGTAAGGATCAAAATATTGTAGATAGTTAACACAAGTTAAATATTACTTTTAGATATGCATTATGCATGTTACTACTAGAGACTCATTCCTGCAGACAAACTGTTTAAACAGTTTTACTAATTTGAAAATTTTAAGTTGATATTACTAGTAAAATGGTTAGGAGAAAGCAGCGGAAAGAAAAACTCCGACGACTTTCTAACTGCATACAGAACAGATCAGATACCAAAATTATAAACAGCATATCGCAAATGAAAGCCAAAGCTGTTTTCTCTACGAAACAAAGCACATGACAGCAGTGTCTACGTTGCCATCTGTAAAACCAGTTTTAATTAGCTCATATTCACCGTCAAAATCAGGAATTCTCCTAACTGAGGCAAAACAGAAACTAGCATGGTTTTATTTTACGTAAACAATGTGCCAGCCTTTGTTGCCGTACAATGCGACTGCACAGAGCTGCGTTTAATTCCAGAGATATCTTCGCGTGTAACCAGCAGAGGTGGTTTTAGGTAATGAGGAATAGACAATGCACGTTTTCGATACATGCAGGGTGTCAGTGACGCCGTAACAAGTACTGACGGAGTGATTCAGACCATCATTCTGAGTTGATATCAAATAGAATTTCCTGTCGGAAAAATCATGAACATTATACCTTTCAAATAATTTTCAGTTCGTAACTTATGCGACGGAAAATTCCACTTGATATCAACTCAGAATTATGGTCTGAATCACCCTCAAAACTTTCGTTACGATGTCAATAACACCCTGTATATGAATGCAATAGGTATTTAGCTTTATTTTCCCAACGACTTAACGTGCCTTCCGAAGCACGGATCGTCTTACATTCGGACAATCAGGTAATCAGCCTGTAATGACCTAACCAAACTAAGGATCACAAAGCGATTTTTGTGATATGTCCCCACCGGGATATGAACCCGGGAGCTCCGTATCGTGAGCCCAACGCTCAACCACTGGACCACGGAGGCCGGGATAACGCTAGAGAGATGATAACATAAGTTAAAACGTGTCAAGTCCCGCCCTGTGTGGTGAGCGTCAGGCATATGGTAACAATAATGAACTGCCGAGGGTCGCGTCTTTCTAAAGCAGTCGAGCAATTCCCCACTTTTACCATTCTTTAAGCACACGGCTAATGAAAGGAGGTACTGTCTTAGTTACCTACTTGCTAGTAATAACGGTTCACTTTTTTATGAATGTGGAAACAGAAGTTTTTATTTTAGACCAAGTTTTGGCATGGCGACCCGGCGTGCGTGTATGAAACGATTGATGAATGTGGAGGAAGCAAGAGAAGTGTGTCAGGATTGAAGCAAATGGAATTTCTTAGTCTCTGCCAATAGGAAATAGATGTGAGTTTATGTATGGTTATGGTGTATGTATGTATGTTTTGACATGGTAGACGGTTACAGGTTTGTACAATAAAGAATTATTTGATTCTTAGAGAAATCAGAATCATTCAACGTTGTTATCATAGATAAACAAATCAAACAAAAAAAAACAAATCAAATTGTACGTATTCGTGTTATGTCTGATTGTTGAAATTTTAGTTCTGTGCAATAAAGTATATTTGATTTGATTTGATAAACTTGTTGAATTTAACATTTTTAAATCAACGTCATTTCGCAAGGTGTTAAGATTTCTTCATTTACCGTTCGTTTAGTTTATTGGTTAGGTATTTGCAGCTTCTTTTCCCGGGCTAAACAGCTTGCGAGAAGCTGCAATTGTTTTAGGCGGATGAGACGTTCGTTATATAAAAAGTGTCGATTCAAAGTGTAACTTTGTTATCTACTGAATAAAGATATATTTGAATTTGTTATGGGATCCATTTAGATATCTAAGATGCAAGGAAGGAACAGTCGAAATACTGTAGTACTGTATAAAGAAATTATATACGGGAGTTACCAAGCGCGCGCGTTAAGGTGGGTACTGACTGGTGTTGCGAGGCGTAATGTACCTAATGTGTTACACAGCGAGCGTTCGTGTAATATAAAATTAAGGAATTGCTATTTGGTAATGGTACCTACTCTCTTATTATTAATGTTTGTAAGTTGTTCTTAGTTTGCACCCGCAATCTACTTTGCCATGGTTGTCTCGAAGAAATCGCTTTAAACGATAAGGCCGCCATTTACAATGTTAAGTCTCTTTAGTAACTATTTTTTTTTTTTGGTGCATCATCTCCCTAGCATTATTCCGTTTTTCACAGGGTTGCTTTTATTTCGGTGAATTAAAGTATATTTTAATTTGAATGTCAAAGTGGTAAAAGTTATTTCCATTGCTCTTCTATTCTTATGCTCATGGATAAGTTTTTTTTTGACGTTATTATTGTAGATTTTCCGCAATATGGCATTAACTACTTGGCCGGACAAATGGGGAGCGGTGAGGGCTCTCACCCGGTACAACGTTTAAGACAACAGGCCTGAGGGTGCCCAGATGGGCGCGAACCTTGGCTTCGTCTGAGGAAAAATATTTGAAAGAATTAATCGACCCTAGCGGGTCGATAGCGATAAACCCTGATTGAGGGAAGTCGTCGACCACGCCGGCGGGGTCGGTATCGGGGTACAATGGATGCGTGCAGCTATAGCTAAGTCGAACTATAAATAATATGAATAAGAAGTACAATTTATTATCAAATGACGCCTGACACATACTTAATAACATACAAACATACACACAAAAAATACTTTGTGATCCCCAGTTTGATTAGGACATTACAGGTTGATCACGTGATTGTCCGAAAGTAAGATGATCCGTGCTTCGGAAGCCCCGGTTACTCCTTCCGGTTAAGTAGTCGTTACATGCTCAATACTAACCCTGACACCAAGGTTGATGGGGTTGGTAACCCATTGTAATTTATTACCCACACGATAGTAGAAATACAATGACATCGAGAAAAGACACACACACCCAAAACAGAAAAATACGTCCACCCACACAGATAGGTACATAGATATATATGTAGATAATTATAGATCAATACAATAAAGCATAATATAAGATCACGCCTATTTCCCGTTGGGGTAGACAGAGACTACTGAATTGCTCACGACGAGAGGTATATTTATATTCAAAAACTGTGATATATATAATAAATACCCGCGTTTCACCCTTTAACTGATTTCTCAACACGTTAAATAAGCTAAAAATAAAATTCACCCGAACTCTCAAGTAAAATATCCAACGTATTTACTGTGGCTTCACGTATAAAATTACCAGGGAAGCAGAACGGCGGAGAAGTTGCACAAACGTAGAATTCCTGTGCCCGAACACAATTAACCGAGGTACCAGACCACCAGGAAACTAGAAGCTCCGGTCACCAACAAATTGTACCGCTGAAACTTTTACAAACTGCCCGCCGGGAATTAAGAATAGCCGCGCTCTTTGCCTTGGTTAGAAATGCTTAGTTAAAATTGTTAGTTTCAGTTTAAAACCTTATAAAATCTCAGGTTCTACGAGGTTCTTTTTACACTGGCGGTCGTAAAATCTGTAAGTAGTGCTTGTACTTTATTATGTACGAAATTTTGTTTTAAAAATCTCCAAACGTTTTTTCGATTCTGCTCCGCACCACCCAAATCCCCTGGTAGTTGCGGCTTCCGAGTACATTCCGCTTAGGGACGGTACTGAAAAGTAGGACGTAATATACGATCCCGACGACCCGATTACTCTAGCCATAGAGGCAGCCAATCAGCTCGCGACACCAAACACTTCAGGTCCCCGATACCGACCCCGCCGGCGTGGTCGACGATTTCCCTCATTCAGCGCTTATCGCTATCGACCCACTAGGGTCGATTAATTCTTTCAAATATTTTTCCTTTCAGACGACGCCCTGAACCGAGGTTCGCGCCCAACTGGGCACCCTCAGGCCTGTTGTCTTAAACGTTGTACCGGGTGAGAGCCTTCAGCGCTCCCCATATGTCCGGCCAAGTAGTTAATGCCATCTGCGGCAAATCTACAATAAGTCACGTCAAAAAAAATGTTTAAAAAATAAATACTCTGCGAGTCTTTATTACTTCCTGTAACAGAGAGGGCCTGCGCCTAGCAATGGGACGTATATTCGCTATTTTTTAATTACCTACGCACTTAAACCTATGCCTGCTGCATGAACGCTGTTTAGGTTATGTTTTTTTTTACGTGCCCTAACACCTGCACTATTAAAGAACTTCACGCCAATGCCGTAAGCGTGGCCAATTACTGGTCAGCAAAAATTTAATATCGATCGCCATCGACTCGCAAAGAAGAGAAGATATGGCAACGTTGCGCAACAGCGCGCGACCACCACCTGTCACCAAGGTTGATGAGATTGGTATTCCACCTCACAACTCACACGATAAGAAGAAGAATTTCATATTTTTTCTTGAACCTAGTATCCCAAATTATATCTGTGCGCTAGTACAATAAACATCGTAATCTGACAGATCCCTAAGGTGAGCATCAGAATGGCCGGTCACTCGTATTCGATAGGCGTATCTAAAAAAACAAAAAAGGTATTCACCAATGGGTGTTCAGAGTACATTGACAACGTGATAATCTACCAATGAGTCCCCCCAGTCCATTACAGTGAAACAACAATATCGACTGGTCACTCGTATCGGCAGATAACATCTAGCTGCAGGCGGTCTGGTCCACTCCTGACCACCACCACACCGTTGGACATTATCAATTTATTTGAAAAATGACACAAACATAAAAAAGCCTATATACGTCCCCCTGCTGAGCACAGGCCTCCCCTCAATCAACCGGAGGGGGTTCGAAGCATACTCCACCACGCTGCTCCAATGCGGGTTGGTGGAGTTGTTTTTACGGCTAATAGCCGGGACCAACGGCTTAACGTGCCCTCCGAAGCACGGAATCATCTTACTTTTTCGGACAATCAGGTGATTCAAGCCTGAAAAGTCTTTACCAAACAAAGGACAGTCTCATAAAGTGATTTCGACTATGTCCCCATCGAACCCGGACCTCCAGATCGTGAGCCTAACGCTCTAACCACTAGACCACGGAGGCTGTGAAAAATGACAGTCCACGGAATTTAATCTTCTATCGTGTAGGTTTTGAGGTGAATTACGAACCTCATCAACCCCGGTGACAGGGTTCTTCGTACCATATCGTAGGTCTTTTAGAAGTAAACCTCGCAATGGACACGCTAGTTTTAAAGCAGGTAAAAAAAAACGTATTTTTTACCCGGAATTTAATGAAATAAATCGAGATTTTGTTAAAGAAAATCAAAAACTAAATACAAAATAAACGTGACTAAAAAAAATAATAAAAAATGTGACTAAATGAAAAGACACACACAAAATGTCAGTATTCAAAAAGGCGCTTACGACGATATATCCCAATAAATGTCGCAAAGTGCAAATAAGAGTAACCCTGTGGCCAGCGGCAGGCCGGCGCCATCGATTCAAACGCCACCTCATTCGCACCACTCCACAAAATACGCGAAACTGGAGTACAGACAACAATAAGCATCGCATTACACATTAATGAGAACAGAGGGATCGCTAGATAGATGGTTATTGGCCACGTAATATTATTAGAAACATAAGATATTGTTGAGAGTGCTAGATGGTTCTTTTCCCCGGCTATACAGGTTGTGAGAAGCTGCAGTAGATTTAGGCGGATGAGACGTTCGTTATGTAAAAATTTACGATTCAAAGTGTAACTATATTACCTACTGAATAAAGATATTTTTGAATTTGAATTTAAAAGGAATTGAAATTAAAAAGTGATTTTTGGAGCGAGAATTTTTTATACAAAGATATTATTAACTATTGATAACAAGGTTTCCAAACTCGCCCTTTAGAAGTTAGTGAACCCCAGAGGCGTTAATATAAAAGATAAAAATAATTCCATTAGTCAAATAATCAGTAGACCGGAGTGAGATGGTGGCTGAGTTCGAATAGAGACCCAAACCTACGGGGCATAACGTAGAATACTTGAACAGGATACGTGTGAAAACCTCAACAGTTGCAGAAGCGGAGACGCGAGCCATCGATATGGCAGTGCAGGACAGAAGAGGCAAGTCACAGGGACTGTAACCCTGACAGAAGGCAGCAGTCTATTCAGAGGTGGAAGACATGAGTCCAAGTACGGCTTTGAAATACACAACTCTAAGCGCCATCCTAGTCGCGTCAGACAGAATACTGCGGGGCGGAAGGCAAGAGGGAAACAACTGCCCTATTTTTCTCTAAAAAAGTAGCACGGAGAATGCTACACCGACAAGAGCGTGGCTCTTAAATTAGCGACTCAAATTATAATCCACAGATGAGGATAAAGTAACATAATGGGGTAGACATAAGTAACACTCATAGTAAACTAACGCACATAATCTCTTGAGATAGATTAGATACGTCTATTCGAGGTACTTAAAGTATTATATTATAAGCAGACACATCATCTGACCTCTCCTTTAGTGGTATCGGTTTTGACTATTGGAATTATTATCCGTTCCACTGAAGTAAGGAGGGGTAAGACGAGTGTGTGCGCCTGCGTTTTGCGCGAACGTCTGCGCACCTTAATATATCCTGCGTAGATGGATAGTTCATCATGGAAGTAGATATTGTAATAAATTGAACTACGAATGTATGCGAACTAGCGTTCCTATAGTACAGTCACGAGCAATATAATGTACCCACTTTAGAACTCTGTCGCACTAACATATTTGACATTTAGTGCGATATACAGTTCAATTTGTCAAAAAAGTTAATGTGACATGGTACCAAAGTGTATACATATTAATGCTCGTGACCGTACCTGACCGCTTCCGCTTCATATATTATAAGCAAGCGAAAATGATAACTGGAACTCGGCAATTTAAAAATGGTACGTAAAGAAAAACGATTATTAACGATTAACAATTATTGGGAGATGTTTTACGTTACGGTAGGTAATCGGATTACCACGTGACGTACACGTGCTACGTGTTTAAAATAATCCTAATCCATTTTATACGATAATGGTTTTCCTTCTAGCTGTTTAAAAATGTTACTTTTTATAGTTGACATAATATAAACGTAATTATGTATATCCCACTGCTAGGCACAGGAGTATGCAGCATATGCCATCACGCAAACGCAATTTTTCGTAGGTCATTAATTATAATGCTTTCTAGACTTCTTGTTAATATATTTATTTTGCTATTCTTCTTCTATCGTGTGGGTTGTGAGGTGAATTACCAACCTCATCAACCCTGATATCAGGGTTATTATTGAGCCGCCAAAGGCTATTTATAGTACACAAAACATAATAAACACAACAGAATATACGATTTATAGACATATAGGTTACACACAAACCAGACAACCGATTCATATTATTTGTAATACATATCTCTTCCAGCAAACTAGTGTTGAATTGATGAATAGTCGATTAATCGATATAATTGTAGAATTATCATTATCGATAGGCATATCGACATTTCGATTATTTAGAGGCTTAGAAAATAATCGATTATTAATCGCTATACAGTCGATAATCGGGCAACACTAGAAGGTAAACCTTACCTTACCTATACATTCGTACGCCTTTGTTTCTTACTTAAAACACACAAACTTACTTGACTTCCGACTGGCTTGAGAGTTCGAAACTTACCTGGAATAAAAACATAAAATTAATGTTAGGTAGATATAGTTGATTACTTTCGGAATTGGTTTTGAAATCGGCTTACATGGAATTTCTAGAAACCCCTTGTTAGTGCTCGCTTGCATTATAAAACTTACATTATACTTACGTAAAACTTATGCATTTCAACGTTCTAGTGCTAGAGCGATTAGGGTCATAGAATAAGGAATATTACTACGAACAGAACGGCAACTCTCCGCACCCCACCAGCGTCTGAGTTAGGTTTACCTCACCCCCCCCCCCCCGCCCCCGAACATAGTTTAGACTTGAATCGTAAGGCGTCAGACATCGCACACACAGATGCGCGTGTATCATAACGTTAATGTGTGGTGTCTGTGTAAAACGAGGTTGTTTGAATAAAGTGTCCGGGGTGTGGTTAGGGCTATGTGTGAACAACACTAAGGCCAGTTGCTTGAAAATAATGATTTGTATTATTTACTAAATCTTACTTTAGAATCATAACAGCACGAAAATCCACTCGTTGATCACAGAATACCTACGTATAAGTTTAAAAACTAAAACCCGAGTAAAAAAGTATGAAACAAGTACATATTTTCCAGAAATTCTTCCGAATAGTGACATAGAGTAACACGGACCTCCGGTGTAGTGATATTTAGGAAATTGTCGTGGTCGTACATAAGGACCTCTTTCTCTTTGTGGTCGTATGCCAATCTGTCCTAAGAATTCCATTATTACGGCATACGACCACGGCTATCTCCAAACATCACTATTCTGAAGAATTTCGGAAAAACATTTTCTTGTTTTTTACTTTTTTTTGGTTGTGCTCTAGTGGCTAGAGCGTTAGGCTCACTATCTGGAGGCCCGGGTTCAATTCCCGATGGGGACATTGTAGAAATCACTTTGTGAGACTGTCCTTTGTTTGGTAAGGACTTTTCAGGCTTGAATCACCTGATTGTCAGAAAAAGTAAGATAATTCCGTGCTTCGGAGGCTGCTATTATCCGTAAAAACACCTCCACCAAACCGCATTGGAGCAGCGTGGTGGAGTATGCTCCATACCCCCTCCGGTTGATTGAGGGGAGGCCTGTGCCCAGCAGTGGGACGTGTATAGGCTGTTTATGTTATGTATACTTTTTACCCACGACGGAACGGAGCAGGTATATGCGTTTAGGGTGAGAGATGTTTGTGTGTGCGTTTGTGCAAAGTAATGTTACCACCTATCTTTTAAACTAATGATCCGATTTTGAGGCGGTTTTCAATAACGGGTTTGTGTTTGATGAGTTCATGTTCTTAGACAGGTGTCATGGCTGTAACTCACTAGGGGGCGCCACAATATTAGTGCAAAACAATGTTGCAATATAATCAAAACGAAATGTCCGATTACAATTCTGTTTTCGGCAATGTGTACGTGGTAGCTTATTGCATGTTCCCAAATAATAAAAATTACGTCTTTAACTCACTAGAGGGTGCTACAATATTGGTCTAAGATAAGTCTTATGATATTAACTCACTAGGAGGCGCTGCTATATTAGTGTGAAACGTTTAAATTGCAATATTATTAAAATTAAAACGTATTGTCTGATTTCAATGCGGATTTCAGGAATGAGTTCGTGGGTAATTGGTGCATGTTCTCAGATGAGTGTTATAGAGGTAACTTTAAACAGAAAGCAACTGTATAATATATAATAAGGGACTTAATATTATGTGGTAGGATGAATCACACTTATTGTTTTGCGAGATCTTACCTACACATTATATAGATTATAATTCGTATATGCTCTCTAAAAAGTCTGAAATAAAATTAAGCAAAATTAAAAATTTTGAAAAAAACCCACGACGGTAAAAATCTCATCGAAAAAGAATAAAATAACTCAAAACCCCCGACTTAACCCAATTATTATGTAACGAAATATTATATTAGACTTAAAAATACTTTCTAAAAAAGAGTTGTCTCGAGACTTCGGTAATAGATATACTTAAGTACCTAAACAATGAATATGGATGTTTACAGTTTTTTCCTAACGTGTCTGTTTCTCGAAGATATACTTAAATGTAGCGATAATAATTTTACCATAATACATAACCGAGGAATATCCGTCGGAGGCTGCCATTAACCCAGCTAAAGTTTTTCTAGTGACGTGAATACAATTATTGAAGAATTGTACATGTTTAACGACGACATAAAATACACTTATGAGTATGATTCAATTTTTGTTGAAATTTCATATAGAAAAGGCAGCCCCCGACGGATATTCCTCGGTTATGTATTATGGTAAAATTATTATCGCTACATTTAAGTATATCTTCGAGAAACAGACACGTTAGGAAAAAACTGTAAACATCCATATTCATTGTTTAGGTACTTAAGTATATCTATTACCGATGTCTCGAGACAACTCTTTTTTAGAAAGTATTTTTAAGTCTAATATAATATTTCGATACATAATAATTGGGTTAAGTCGGGGGTTTTGAGTTATTTTATTCTTTTTCGATGAGATTTTTACCGTCGTGGGTTTTTTTCAAAATTTTTAATTTTGCTTAATTTTATTAGAGCTCGATCTTTCCGTAGCCAAGTTTTAGTATTTAAACTTATTTTTTTTTAAGTATGTCTGAAGAGGAGGCTGTCAAAAGCTCGTTCATTACAATCACGCAATCACGAATGTAGATCCACCGTTAGGGACCGCTTAGAGTAAACTTTGCGTTTAGTATGTGCTATGTGGCCACCGTCTGTCTAGGCAGAGGGTCAATGTTTACCGAATGTGGCAGGTAGGTCGAATATACCTGTTTAGATGCTGGCCGGAATGGGCAATTAGTGCTTACTGGCAGTTTAGATAGCACTGTCTTATTTATTTAACGGTACTGGGGGGTTTAAAACGCCACATCGAAACAATTCATCTAAAAAAGCAATACTGCAAATAAAAGTAAGTGCGCAATGCAATCAAATGTCAAATAGCAAAATTGCTCTCTTAGATGAATTTTAACCTCCCTGTACGCAGTAAAATAAAGCGAATTCAACTCCCGTCCGAGTCTAAGTTTCAAAATCTAAGTTTTGTATTTTTTTAATATACTGTGTTGATGTTGCCAACAGGCTTGCATAATTGCATATGTATCTAAAACCAATACATAATTTCTTGAAAAAAACTGCCCAAAAGAAAACCGAAAACTCGGGCGACATAAAATAATGGTCCCCAAACCAAACACTGTAAGAGCTATTATCCTGGAGAATGTTTACAAGGCAAACACTAGGAACGTATTAACCCTTCAGACTGTGCTCTGATTAAAACGTTGAGCCTTTGAAAATAAATGACTTGTCAGGTCGAGCTCGGAGTGTTCGGAGGACGAGCTATTAGAGTATGTAATGTTTGTCATAGAATAAATAAGACATTACTATATACAGAACGGCAACTCTCCGCTCCCCACCAGCGGCTGAACTAAGTCTACTTCATCCCCCAGAAATATCATCATCATTTATCACCAGCCCATTAACGTCCCCACTGCTGGGGCACGGGCCTTCCCTATCGGGCCTTAAACCACCACGCGGGCCCAGTGCGGATTGATGGTTATTAACGACTGCTAATGCAGCCGGGACCAACGGCTTAACGTGCCTTCCGAAGCACGGAGGAGCTCGAGATAAAAACTTTTTTTTTGTGGTCACCCATCCTATGACCGGCCTTTGCGAAAGTAGCTTAAGTTCAACAATCGCAGACCGAGCGCGTTAACCGCTGCGCCACCGAGCTCCCCCAGAAGTAATCAAAGATAACTTGCAGCCACTGTTGATGCGTAGGCGAAAGTTAGAAATGACACAATTCCTCTGTCGGATTTTACGACATGACCGGGAAGATAAACAGCTGTTTTTTTTCCCAGGCCAGCATAGAAGCTAATCTGTAATATATAAAATAATTATATCCTTTAGGATAAGATCCCTCAGGAAACTACGTATCGACAATATCTAAAAAATCAAAAAAATATCTTTTGATTACCTACCCACCCCATTAAGGATTACAGGCGTGAGTTTATTGTATGTATATGTATATAAAATACTACACAACTTGCAATCAGAACTACAATTCTGAAGTCAAAAATCAGGTCAACCAGTGTCCCCGTGTTATTCTTTAGTTCGCAACTGCCTAATTGAAAGGTTAACCGTTTCAATGACGGGACGCATGTTTTGAAAGGCCAAACTGCCAAACTTCAGACTTGTGGCTACAGACGAACGGCACGGGGTATGTCACGAGCAATAGGTAAATTTTGAGAAATAGGGGTGGGTGTTAATTAACCCCGTCGTCAGTATTCACTCAATACGCCGAAACAACGTAATTGTCGTACAGAATATTTGCTAACACAGAAACATCTATTTACAAAGCTGAGACACCCGAAATGAATATCAATGAACGCAAAATATAAGTTGGCGAAAAACATTTGTTTTAACTGGATATTTGCAAAAAGATTCTAGGATATTGAAAGAAAGAAAGAAAGAAATTATTTATTGTAAAAGAACCCACACGTAATAAAATAACAATTACAATGACTCAAACCACAATAAGGTAGTTTCCAACTAGTGAAATCAGTCACTTTTTACTAAACGTCAAAACACGATATTACTATGGAATTTGTATGAAAAAGCAACCTGTGACGTCATAGAAAAGTAACTAAATGTCGCACTTAGGCCAGGCGCGCACTACGAATTTTTTTGCCGCGCGGCAGAAAAGAACGGCGGCATAATGTCCTAATGATATTGCTGCTGTGTTCCCGAAAGTTTGGCACCTGTTTACTGTCGGGAACATTCCAAAAGTGTCCAGTGACACATCACTGCCAAAGACTAAGGGTATATAAAGTAGACTAGACTTCTCTCTCTCTCTCTCCTCTCTCTTTATTTAAGAGCTGCGCTCTTGTCGGTGGAGTAATCGCCATTCCTCTCTTCTTCCCGCCAAATCCTTCACCTCCTGATACGACACGACCTGCACCTTTTCTTTTATTTGTTTCATAAATGTTCTCCTCGGTCTACCCCTTCCTCTCTTCCCTTAAATTTTTCCTTCTATGATGTTTGTTATAAATGAATCGTGTTGTATCAGGTGGACAATCATATACTGCCCGTAGACTTACTAGTTCGATTCTTTCTCCCCGCGGCCAGTCATAACACGACCCTCCTTTACAGTTGTACGTGCCCCCCCCTCAAGGACCCCACTTCATTAACTGTTCGACGACCTTAACTATTAAAAGGTGCTGGTTCTACTGTCGGCGACGAGCGGGAAGCTAGTCTAGAAGCGGGAGCGGTGAGCGAGCTCCACGAACGAGCTAACTATTTTTTATTTTAACACACACACACACACAAACACGCATTGATAGGTTTCATATTTTCTTTATAAGGAATGTTATAACAATAATAATACATAATGTAGTATTGTAATGTATCGTATGTTTATGTATAGTAAGTAATGTTAAGTCATGTTATATATTGTGTTGTTGTGTGTGTGTTGTGTTATGATTTAGGCTACGTTTAACTATTACTCTTCAACTTTTTTTCTATTTTGTTATTTTCTCTAGACCACTTTCTGGAGGTCTGGAGTCCTCTATAACACAGGATAACCTAGTGTAGGCTTCAGCATCTACAAATATTACCATGTATTTTTGTAGATGAAATAAAGATTTTACTTCCTTACTTATTTTTATGTTGTGGCCGCCTATTACTTTACTATCACCCAAAATTTGCCAACTAAATAAATGAATTTAAACTGCCGAAAACGCTCAATAATTAATAATGATTTATTGCACTAAAAACACAATGCCTTACAGCAATTGAAATCATCTTAGACATACATAAGATCACGCTTATTTCTTTCTTGGGGTAAGCAGAGAGAGCAGAGACCACAATCCACGATATATTTTATTATAAAGGTATTCAGCTACTTAAGCTTGCATGATACCACCAATTTGGACGTTGACAAATATTTCACTAGAGTCCTCTACGTGTTTAAGGGCGGATATAATTCAACGCTAAAAAAAAACGCTCACCGCTTTCTCGTTGATACTAAAACAGGTACTTCATTTCAAAGATTTACTTTTATAGCCACCGCGTATGTTGGGGTAACCTTTCAAACTCTTGGACGCTGGTGTTAAAATAAAGTGTTATTGGACTAATAAAGTTAGGAAAACGGAAACATTGGCCTCTAGGAAGCTTAATATTCAAAGGGTGGAAACTAATAAAGAGTTTAATTAGGCTTTGTTTTATCGTTGAAAGGAGTGCAAATCAAGAAAGACAGACACAAAAATAGTGAAAGAAGTAGTTTAACATGACATAAGAAATACTTTATTGCACAAACAGGAATAAACGAAATACAAAACAAAAAAGAAATAGAATGAGTACAATAGGCGGCCTTATTGCTAAGTAGCAATCTCTCCAGGCAACCTTTAAGTATAGGATATATTTAATATTTTATTTCACGGATTTAGTTTAAAAATGATTCAGATCGACACCCCGTAACTATCACAAATCTAGCACTAGAGTGACGTTACTGTCAAAAATGCAAAAAAAAAGCAACTACAGCACAACATAAGCTCACGTCTATATCAGAATGGGGGTAGTCAGAGGTACATCCATCGTAAGAAGTAAGTACCCACACCTCACGAGCTTTCTGTTAGACCAATGGGATAGATGGTGCGCTATGCCATAACAAGACCATAAAATTACATTTAGGTATGTCGTTGTAGTACTTGATGTGATATATATGTAAATTCAAAAATATTTTTATTCAGTTATCGAAGTACTCGTATTCAGTTAACATAGTTAACACTTTGAATCAATTTATACGTAACTAGCGAATCATCCGTCTAAAACTACTGCAGCTTCTCACACCTGTATAGCCGAGGAAAGAAGCTACATGAAAAACCTTGGCAAAAGTATTTTATTTGTGAGTTAAAGCTAGTGAACTTAGAAGTCAGGAGTCAGGACCACGTTCATAAACGATATATCACAATTTAAAATCTACACCCCAAAACAAAGTTTGACAAATTGAGGCAAAGTTTTATGAAATGTCTCGGGATTCTTATTTAGAATGCACAAGGCGTCGTGCGATGTTAAGCCCACGTGGCCGTGGGGGCCTACCCTATCTTGGGAAATATTTGGCAGAGTTTCACGTAGTGCTGCCCTTTAGAGTTCAACGTCGAGACATCGATAGTTCGACAGTACTATCGGGTAGTGTCCTAGGTAAGATAAATTATGAAATTCTGATTACTAGTCTTACAAATCTAAAACTAACAAAAATATATTTATCTAATTAACTTATTCGGGAAATTTGACCAAGAAAAACGTAATAATAAGCCTGAAATTTTAGCTTAATTTAATAGAGTAATTTCGGGTTTTGCTGTTTATGAAAAGTAACTGATTTGACCACTTGGAAACTAGCCTAATGAACTGTCATAGCCATTCAGTTGGGCCTGCCAAATCGATACGAGCTCTGAAATACCTACTTCATTTAAGTATACTGTTATAAATAGAAAAGTCATAAAGTTCAGTAGGTAATATAACTGAAATCGATACCAACAGATGTCTGGTTATGACGGTAGAAAAATGATCGATGCGCCAATTCCAAAATATATCCGACATTGTCAATTGCATTGAACTTTTGACGTCACAAAAAACGAAACGCAAGAGATGTCAAATCTCTAAACTATCGACACTTTATCGACTGACAATATATATTCTTGAACAACACTAGTTCTCAGGGTCACAGACCTGTGCAGGGGAGACGCAAAAATATCTCGAGACGCCGATATATTCTCGTCCGACAACTATTTCCGGATAACTTTCTCTTATATTACCTATTTACATTATCATAACCTCTCGAAATCCCTTCGCGCACAAACAGAAGAAAATCTTCTGAAAAGGGCCTAGTTTCTTTGGTTACCTATCAGCTACATAGTACATGCATAAAGTCACGCCTGTGCTCCCTATCTGACTGGGCAGAGCCACGAATCCGCAGCCACTACTGATACTCATCCTAAAATGAATAATAATTCTCATTTTGGGAACATTCCCGTCAGGAAAAAGGCGCAAAAGTTATTTAAAATGAACTTTATAATCTAGGCTTAGGTTGATAGGTTTACAGTACAAAAAAGAACAATTTGAAAAAAAAAAACAGCCAGTGTCCGCCTACTTTTAAAGAGTTTTACAACAGGAACATTGCCGATTATGGCACATCACTGATGGTAATAAGTTATCAACTGAATAATACAGTATATCTTTCTACCAATTTCGACGTAAATAAAAGTTAAAATATATATCACCACCGTTAAAAAAAGTAATAATTCAACGTTCGAAACAAGCAAAACAAATGGTAATCTAAAGAACATTTCGTTGACAACTGTGTAAGCGCAAGAAATATCGTTGAAATATGCATTTTGCGATAAAAACAACATCCACAGCACATTTTGGTGTTGTGCCATATTTATGTGGCGAGTTGGTATGGAACAGACGGTAGCGAAAAACTGCAGCCGTTTAAGCTAAATGGTGAAATTATCCGCAAAATAAGTAGTAGGGTACTGTAGCCAGAAAAAAACATGTGCTTAAGTGGCAAATAGCAAAGAATCGATTGCCCTAATCTCGACTAATACGTCACTATCCTAATCAACGTCACAACACTGGCTATTGTACTTTGACAGTTCTAACTCGTACCGCGCAAATTTGAAAAACAAATTACTACGGGAGACCTTTCATATTGAAATTGAACAGCAAAGGAAATGTACTGAAGACTTGGCAGCATGGTCTTATGATCTTAGCCTGACCCACAAATGGGCAAAAGAAAAAGAATTCGTACCGCGCAATATTGAAATATAATCACTAATTGTACTGAACTAGACGTTATGTTTAATATTAGTGAATACTATTGAAGAAAATAATATTAGTTTTAAAGTGGAAAATTGAATCTTTGCGATAAAATAACAACTATGTAGCGTCATTATGATTGGGTAGTTTCCTAGGTCAAAGATAAATTATGAAATTCTGATTACTAAATAAAGTCAAATCTGTTATTAAAGGTGACAAAAAGTTTTATTTTTTTCTATTTAACTTATTTATCCTCACTTTTGAACTGTACAAACAAAGATTACAGACGCGACGTAGAGCCGCTCGCCGTATCGGGAATTAACGCTCGGGGTCTCGCTGTCATACTTAGCCATAAGTAGTGAGAGAAAAAGAAACATTCCTATTTCAGAATTTACACACATAAACAGAAATGAGAATCATTTATTCAACATAATTATCATGGATAAACTTGTTGAAGGTCAATGTAACATTTTTGAATTTACGTCATTTCGCAAGGTGTTACAGGCTGAGGAGAAGAAATGACAAGAAACTGCAACAGCAACACATCTTTTAAATCTTCTTCTTCTTATCGTGTGGGTTGTGAGGTGAATTACCAATCTCATCAACCCTGGTGTCAGGGTTACTATTGAGCCGCCAAAGGCCCCTGACATGACTCATGTAACGACTACTTACTTACATCAGTAAGTAGTAACCGGGACCAACGGCTTAACGTGCCTTCCGAAGCACGGATCATCTTACTTTCGGACAATCAGGTGATCAGCCTGTAATGTCCTAACCAAACTAGGGATCACAAAGTGATTTTTGTGATATGTCCCCACCGGGATTCGAACCCGGGGCCTCCGGATCGTGAGTCCAACGCTCAACCACTGGACCACAGAGGCCGTTATCTTTTAAATCAATGAGGGTATACATTACAAGTTATTTAATAACTAGAGGAACACATTCAATACCAGACATTTTTATGATTTAGGTAATCATTAATCTTATAATAAGGTTTTTTACATAACGTAAGCATCACATGAGCTTTAGATTTATTTTTTGACAAATTTAAAATATTATTTGAGTTTTTATTGTAAAAACGTATAAATTAGAATTTAAGATAATTTTTATTGTGTATAAATTTAGGTACAATATACTTGCAGTTACAGTAGCAATATCATAGTTTCACTAAATTCTACCTTTTCAGGCTTTTACACAAGATTAGAATGTTAGATAATATTATTATTATTATTGCAGTCAATCAAATAAAACTAAGGTTAGTTTCAAATAACTTGACTAAAAATAATTAATTACAAGACAATGTCAAAACATTCATAGACTCAAAATATCAGCAGTAAAAACAAATTTAGTGTGTTAGATTCATAAATTCCTTTACACTATAAAAACATTTATCGGCTAGCCACGTCATTAATGCGGTTCTAAACTTATAAAGAGTCAATATTTTAAATTCATCAGGTAATTTGTTATAAATTTTGATACACATGTGGAATGAGTTTTTTTCTACTAATTGTAGTCTGCTTGCACATTTAAAAAGTTTATGTTTGTACTGACTACGTAGATTTCTTGAGGTCATTTCAAAGTTTTTTTGAAATAAATATTGATTTTTATGGGCAAACAAACACGTTTCCAATATGTATAGGCAAGGCAACGTCAATAATTTATACTTTTTAAAGAAAGGTCGGCAAGAATCTGACTGACATAAACTAAAGATGGATCGAATGCATCGCTTTTGTATGATGAATGTTCGCGTAGAGTCCTTAGCATTACCCCATATTATGATACCATAACGTAGCGCAGATGCTATATAGCCATTATATGCGGTGATTGCAGCTTGCTTTGAAACTGTTTGGCTGATTTTCCTGAGCGGATAAGTGAACTTGTTTAGTTTTGAGCAAAGATCATTGATGTGATCGTTCCAATCAAAGGTACTGTCGATAGTCATACCTAAAAACTTAATTTTATCGACTTGTTCTACTTTACGCCCTTCATAGCTGACATTCAACCTGGATTGGCTACCTTGTTTTGTGTGGAAAGACACACATTTCGTTTTATTTATATTCACTTTGAGATTATTCCTAGATAACCATTCAATTACTTTTTTAAGAGCCTCATTAACATTTGATTGCAATTTTGCTGGTTTCGAAACATCTCCCTTGACAATTACTGTAGTATCATCAGCAAATAATATACATTCATGTTCAAGTATATCTGGCAGCTCATTAATATATAAGAGAAAGAGGAGGGGGCCTAAGACACTGCCCTGAGGCACTCCTAGCTCGTTTTTCGTAGTAGAAGATCGGTATTTTTCTACAGTTTTATTCAAAACACAATATTTTTGTACTTCTACGCATTGCGTTCGATTTCTCAAATAACTTTTTAAGAACTCATAAGCTGGCCCTCTAACACCATACCTGTAAAGTTTTGAGCAAAGTCTGTCATGGTGGACAAATTCAAAGGCTTTGCTCATGTCCAGGAATAATGCGGCAACGGGTATATGACTGTTCAAGCACTCACCTATAGTTTTTAGTAATTTAAAT
This sequence comes from Pectinophora gossypiella, assembly GCF_024362695.1. NCBI lineage: Eukaryota > Metazoa > Arthropoda > Insecta > Lepidoptera > Gelechiidae > Pectinophora > Pectinophora gossypiella. The sequence goes on from NC_065405.1 coordinate 2,762,932, forward strand.
GTAGCCAATGAAGTACTTCTACCTTTTCGAAAACCATTTTGTTCTTCCGCGATTATCCCCTTTTTATCAAGAAAATTAGTCATCCGATTGTACATTACCTTTTCGAATACTTTAGAAAAGACTGGGATAAGTGAAACAGGTCTATAATTTTCTTTTGAGGTACGAGGGCCTTTTTTATGCAAAGGTTTTATTAAAGTATGTTTAAGGGCATCAGGAAAATCTCCTTCTAGCATACACCGGTTAATTATATATGTCAAAGGTCTGGAAATTATGTTTACGCTTTGTTTAATAATGTCAGTACGAATTTCATCAAATCCTACTGCTTTCGAGTTCTTCAAACTTTTTACTGTTTTTACAATCTCATCAACATCTACTGCGGCTAAGAATATAGTTTCGTCAATTGATTTTATTTTAATGTCATTTGTAAAGTCACTTTTTTTATCACTAGAGATATTAATGTCCTGATTTTTATTCATAAAATAATCATTAAAAATGTCGGCAATGTTTTGCGGGTCATGAGTAATTTGTCCTTCATTTGTAAGAGTAGTTATCGTAGTATTCGAATAATCCGTCGTATGTGTTTGCACTATATCCCAAACTGCTTTACACTTGTTGGCAGCATTTTTAATGTGATTTGTGTTGTCAATTTTCTGTGAGAGACGTATGCATCTGCGTAACAAGCTAGAATAAAGTTTGTATGAAGTTTTTGTTATTTTCTTAAGACGGCTCTGTATATGAAGTTTCCGTTTAGTGTGTATTCCTTTTTTTATTCCTTTGCTAATCCAAGAATTTTTGAAGTCTTTTGAACTTTTCTTAATTTTGATCACAGGGAAACACAATGTATACAAAAGTGCATACATATCATAAAATCGATTAAATGACTCTTGGGGCGTGATATCATCACTGTAGACGTCTTGAAATGAAAGGCTAGATAGGAAATTTAGAAACTTATGTACGTTTTCAGGATTGTAGTTTCTACGGTATTCATACCAGTAGATTATCGGAGGTTCTCTTAGCTTGTCTAGAGGCATTACAAGTGTTTGAGCAGTGTGGTCTGACAACCCAAGATCATGTACTTTGCTCGTTCCTGTATCAAAGTTTGTTATTATATTGTCAATACAGGTTTTTTTAATTGAGTTTTTTATACGTGTAGGTTCATAGATCTGCGGGTTTAAGTTATAAGTTTCGAGAGTGCTAATGAATTCTGAAGAGACTCTATTTTGTACTAATAAATCGATATTAAAATCGCCACATAAGATTATCTTTTTCCGCTTATTTCTGCATACTAGTTGAAAAGTTTCACGCAGTTTGTGAAAGAAATCTGAATTTGGGCTACTTGGAGTTTTATTTGTATAGAGACATACAACAATGATTCCGTGATTAAGCAGTTCAATACCACAACATTCGAACAAGAAGTTTTGAGAAATTAACTTTAATTCATTAATGACTTTAAACTCCAAATCATTTTTTACGAGAATTGCCACACCACCTCTATTTCTTTTACGTAAAAATGAAGCTGTCATTACGTATGATTTAATTTTAAGATTATTTTCACAGCCTTGTCTTATATTCGTCTCTGTCAAGCAAACAATGTCTACAGGTCCGCCTGTGGTAGACAAATTATTTAATTCGCAAATCAATTCATCCTGTTTTGATAGAGCTCCTGCAATGTTTTGGTGAAAAATTCTTAAATTATTCGCGAAAAAACTGACTTTTTTGATCACCCGAAACGAGGTAAGACGTTATTTTCGATTGCACTTTGTTTTGACTATTGGGCTCATGTGTAACCGTTTTATCATTTTTACTAATATTTTCTAGAATATCTTGAAAAGTTCCTTGATTCCAAATTCGAATATCATTTACTAAATTTAATATCATGTCAAAAATAATTTTTATACCGTAGTTATTGATGTTGCCTGTCCTAGGGTTAAACATTGTAGAGTCATAACAAAGATTTAAGTTTGAGTCAATTAGGTATGCATACTCATATAAAAAGTTGTCTCTATATAACATTTCGTTAAATTTTTCTATTCTTGCATTAAATAAATTAGAGAATTTACCACAGTTAAAAGTAGGACAGCATAGTATTACATTTGTGAATGTTATTTTAGATAAAACTTTCCGCATATATGAAACTAATTCATTATAATCATTTGACTTTTTGAAATCTTTTTCACCTAGTAATATAACGCAATAGTCACTCATCTTGAAGTATTTAAGCTTGTCTTCAAGGTTGTGCAGCTGTTGTTTTATGTCAGCGCCTGGTAGTAAAAAGTGACAAAATTCGAATGTCCTCATAGAGCTTTCCATTGCAGATAGTATACTATTGTCGCTTTTGGTACTACAGAAGTATATTTTATCTTTTCGCGTACTCCTCTTCGTTATCATGGACAAAGATTCTTTACTACTTTCGCAATGATTATTAATCTGCGGTGAGAGTGCGACAGATGAATTGTCTGACTCTGAATTCCTGATTGTTTGTAAGTTCGTAATGAAAGATGAAACTTCTTGCTGAGTAGCACTGATTGATCTTCCTAAAACCTGCAAGTCTTGATTCAGTTGATATATTTTATTTTCTAGTTTTGTGATATTTTGTTGTACCTGCTGAATTTCAGGTTTTTCCGAGGTATTATTATATGCAAAAGTACAAGCAAATGTTGTGCGTGGTGTTGTGGTCTTTTTCTTTTTTCCTCTTGCATTCTTCACATTCTCTACTTTATCCACTGAAGGGGATTGGCAGATTGATATAGAAGTGTCATTTTTCTTTTCATATTTTTTAATTTCTTCTTTCAGAGCATAGTTCTCTGATATCAGAATATCAATGTCTTTTTCCCATATGACCAATTTTTCTTCAGCTTCTAATAATTTTTCCTTGGTTCTTTCCAGTTCTTCGCAAACATCAAATGTTGTCTCCCGGTAGCTATTGTTCGTCAGTACAAATTTTGGAGACGATTCAATATTTTTCCCGTTAGAGTCAGTTTCCTCATCAGATGTGGACAAAGACTGAAAAGAATTAGAAGTGGAAATGTTGACTTGTTTCTTCCTTTTCGTCACATTTTTCATTAATGAACTATTGTTAAGAGTAGATTTCTCTATGAGATTATTAGGTAAAGTCGTCTTTGGACTGTGACGAACTGATTTGTTTACGTAATCGGAAGTCGAGTTACATGGAAATGGCGTTGAGGGATGTAACGTGTCTGAGCTTTTGCTTTTAGCGGTTTCTAAATTCGATTTAGGCGTAGAAATTCCGTTGGATGCGTCATTAGTACCTCCAGCAATGTCCAAATCCCCTGCAAATTCCTGAATATTTATTGGTGTTCCATTACACTGTTGTCTTATAGGTGTATCATCACAGCGTGGTTTACGACTTTTTATTGTGCATTCTGGACAACACCAAATGCGATCCAGGTTATGTCTTTCCGAAACAAAGATGTCATTTGTGATGTTGACGCATTCATTGTGGTAATATTTCTTGCACGATTGACATTGTAGTCGTTCCATGATGGGGGTGTATTTATTGCAAGCATGACAGTTTAATATATTCGACATAGTGAGATGAGTAGTAAAATTCCTGTTTATTTACAAATAATTTGTCACACAGTTCCAATTGATAATCGACGATGGTTCGGCTACTCGTCCATAGATGGCGTTTTTTTTTAGCGCCCTCTAGTTTGCTCCTAGAGAAATTATAGTTGGAATTCTTGACAATAGATGGCGCGAAATAGCGCCCTCTAGATTATTCTGACGGAAATTACAATTGTACGTTTGTAAAATAGATGGCGTGTTTATATATGTGGCATGTAGCGCCTCTGGTGTCGTTCGTGAGCACTTTTAAGTGTGATCGGTATGAATCAGCTGATCGAATTTGACAGTCAAGTCCTGTTTACATCACGTTTTAATATAGTAACGGCTGGTTATAAAATTATTCAATGATTTTATCTAACTTGACGTGTTTTTTAACATAATGGAGTTACTATATCACTTGAGAGTACTGATGAAGTTATGGTGTTCACTAATATATTATGATGTTTTATGAATTTAGATTTAAATGTACACTAATCACTTCCCAATTTTAAGTGTTCACTGTGCGTTTCGCACGAATCCGATCTGTTCACAAACACTTTTGTAACACTATCACGCAGTTTTGCACTATCCAAACATAAATTTATTGCAAAATATACACTATTTAAATTGATATAAGTTATTATGTACGGAGCTGACGTTAACTTTACTTATACTTTTTTTTTTTTTTTTTTTGATCAGTTCATTTTTCACGTCTCCCTACACATTTCCTCTGAATTTTATCGTTGTCAATCGAAACGCTTCGCCATCTGATGCGTTTCGTCGCCATCTTGTGTACATTTTCGGGTCCAGACATTTCGTTTTTCGCGACACGACGGCAGAATGTAAAGCAGAGCAACGGGATGGCCGGACGGTCGCTCAAAGCTCCTCCACTACTTTGTCATTTTAAATTAGCCTTTAAATTGCATTACCTTCACAGATACTTTTGGGGTGCCCGAGGCGGGCCGAATTGAACTGTTGAATTTGAAATACATCGCCTTTGAATTGAAGTCTGTTTCTGGCCTGTCTCGATCGTCTGATTGTAGACTTGGTATAAACAAATTAAATGCAGGATTGCACTCATTCAGGTAATGAATAACAAGATTAACAATAATTATACAAAATTATAAGCGCTAAGTAGAGGTATATTGCATATAATTTTGTGACATGTTTAAGATCTGACTCGAAAATGATGTGATGATCTGATTCGAATATTCAATGGATCCTGACGTGTATAGAGTAACTAATCTATTCCAGAAGCACAACAAATACCTTATCGCTTTATTTGTATATAACTTCCAGTTTTTATGACTTGACTTATTGCAGGTTTTGTCTTAGATGGGATTAACTACTTGGCTGGACAAGTGGGGAGCGCTTAGGGCTTTCACCCGATACAATAAAGACAAAAGTGTTCCTAGCTGGGCGCGAACCTCGGCCCAAGACGTCACCTAAGAGGATTATATTTGAAAATTATAATCAACTCTAGCAGGCCGATAGCGTCGACGACGGCAAGGTCGGTATCGGGGTCCTGAAGTGTTTGTTGTCGGGAGCTGATTAGAGCGCCGATAAGTTTTCGTACCGTCACTAAATAACTTCCAGTCCAAGTCCACTCAAAGCTTGTTTGCCGGTAAGCACATCAAAAACCGGCCAAGTGCGTTTCCGATTCGCGTACGAAGGGTTCCGTACCATTTAAATATTTATTTTTGAAGTGAATATATAACTATATTTAGTTATACATTACAGTCATCATCATCATCAGCCCCCACTGCTGGGGCACGGGCCTTCCCTATGGATGGATAGGGAGATCGGGCCTTAAACCATCACGCGGGTCCAGTGCGGATTGATGGTTATTAACGACTGCTAATGCAGCCGAGACCAACGGCTTAACGTACCTTCCGAAGCACGGAGGAGCTCGAGATGAAAACTTTTTTTTTTGTGGTCACCCATTCTATGACCGGCCTTTGCGAAAGTTGCTGAACTTCAACAATCGCAGACCGCGCGTTTACCGCTGCGCCACCGAGCTCCTCAAATCCATTACAGTAGTCTGTGAATATTACAAGCGTCTATCTGTTGCCGTTATTAATATCGCGATAATTTCAACTATCTGACTATTACACGTACATGAGATATAGGCTGGTGACAGACGGACGGACGGACAACGGAGTCTTATGAACAGGATCCCGTTTTTTACCCTATGGGTAAGGATAGTGGCCACAATAGATCTGACTAGGTCGCAGTGGCCATTCGGGCTGCATTAGTTCGAGCTCTCTTTATTTACAAATAATTAACCCTAAAAACCCTAAGGAACCCTAAAAAGCAGCAATTTCCAAGGCAGTCTCGCAAGTCCAGCGTCATCGCAGCCGTGGCCAGGCAGTTGAGGCAGTGATTTCCCGAGGGTAGGCATGGCCTGCTCACGGACAAGCATTGCATGTTCGCACACAAATCATAAGAACATGTTATAACTGGCCCCTATCGATTAGGACCATGACGGGGTCGTTTCAAGATGAATGGTCCGGTGTGATTGACATGTTATATAATCAAACTAAACCGTCCCATATTTGCGGAGGTTATGTAGTGATAAGCAGAAGGTTGTTTTCTTTTTCCATCAATATAATATTTCGTAGATTTTTTTTTACGTACTCATTAGCGAAGAAATAAACATTGAGAAGAAACGAACTTAGATAGTGTGACGCAAATCAAGCCCGCTGGAAGCTTTTATTGGTGCATAAGGTATCTGTAAAATACACATTGATAGATAGATAGATAGATGAAATACTTTATTGAGCACAATGGACACAAAAATTGCGTCATGGAAAAAGATTACCTTTATTTATACTGGTCCTACATTCTTCTAGCTCATATGTGATGTCCATCAAAATTTATAACAAACTGCCTAACATATTAAAAGAAGAAAAAAGTGAAAAATCTTTATTTGAAACATAAAAATAACTTCTAATTAATAAATGTTACTACAGCACTAGTGAATACCTAAATGATACTGATGTTACCATTTGAAAAGCTTCCTTCTCTCTTTTAAACTTCTATTTTGTTGTGCCCGAAAGGGTCTGTGATGTGAAACTCATATGTAACTTACTAACTTGTACACCATCATAGTATGCAAATAAAGAATATTGAATACTTATTCGTAATTATAGTTTAGTCCATGCCTACATTCTACAACGTCGACATCAATAAGGCGCATCTTCCCTTGGCATGTATGCAGCCATCCACCTACATTACGTACGACCCACTGAGCCGACAAGTCTTACGATAATAGTCTGTAAGTATCGAGAGATTTTTCCATCGCTTGAGCTTCTAACATTTTCTACTGTTAGCCTTGTTGACAAGTCGATAAATTGATACAGTAACATACATGGGTCTTTGTTTAAATTTGATGTGATTGTTTGTAGGGAAATAAACAGAATATTACGAAGACGAATATACGTACTTATACAATAAGTACCAAGTAGAGTTTTCATAAAGTTTTAATTCAATCAACCAATGTATTTATTGCACATAGAACTAACAAGAAAGCAAGAAAAGAAACAAGAAAAAGTTTGTGGAGGAAGCAAGAGAAGTGTGTCAGTATCGACGCAAATGGAATTCTATAGTCTCTGCTTACCCGGTGGGAAATAGGCGTGAGTTTATGTATGTACGGTCACGAGCATTAATATGTATACACTTTGGTACCATGTCACATTAACTTTTTTGACAAATTGAACTGTAAGTCTCACTAAATGTCAAATATGTTAGTGCGACAGAGTCCTAAAGTGGGTACATTATATTGCTCATGACTGTATCTATGTAACTAACAATGTCTATTTCTTTATAACAAATAGGACAGTTACAAACGGATAAAGTAAACACAACATGCGGGGATATATTACAAAAATCACTTTGTGATCCCTAGTTTGGTTAGGAAATTACAGGCTGATCACCTGATTGTCCGGAAGTAAAACGATCCGAGCTTCGGAAGGCACGTTAAGCCCCGGTTACTACCTACTGATGTAAGTACGTAGTCGTTACATGAGTCATGTCAGGGGCCTTTGGCGGCTCAATAGTAACCCAGACACCAGGGTTGATGAGGTTGGTAATCCACCTCAGAACCCACACGATAAGAAGAATAGGCGAGGTTAATACTAAACATCAATTTCTTCCAGGCAACCTGATAACAGGCAACTTCACATTTAAATGCCATGTACTAATTACATCGAAACTGTAACACGGTTTGCGAACGCTGACAATAATGTCGTTACGGCCGTCAAGTATTATCGCGATTGAATCGCTTAATTCAATGTACATTGACGAGTTACATCAGTCAGTGACGGCCTACCTGACGTTTAAACGAGCCAGTAATCCAGTAAATCAATAAACCACTCGATAGTATCGGTCTTCTTCTATCGTGTGGATTGTGAGGTGGATTACCAACCTCGCCAACCCTGGTGTCAGGGTTATTGGGCCGCCAAAGGCCCCTGACATGACTCATGTAACGACTATGTACTTACATCAGTAAGTAGTAACCGGGACCGGGACGGCATAACGTGCCTTCCGAAGCACGGATCATCTTGCTTTCGGACAATCAGGTGATCAACCTGTAATGTCCTAACCAAACCAGGGATCACAACATATTTTTTGTTATTTCCCAACCGGCATTCGAACCCGGGACTTCCAGATCGTGAGCCTAAACTGATAGGTATCTATCGATTGTTTGATTGGTTTGATTGTTTTTTTTTTAATACTGTTACCAAGGTAACAGTAATCAAGCTGAAAATGCCAATTTCTCACTGTAGGTACCTATTCCGTATAGCACCCACGTTCCAAAAGCTATAACGTTATAACGATAACTATTATTACCGTTAGCTGTTAACAAAAAGCTGTGCTTAATTAAGCCGTACATAGCGTTATATCGTGGCCTCGTATGCTAATGTGCTGTAATATGGTGAAATAAAAGCCATGCTCGCGTGATAGCGAGGAAACGAAGAGAGAAATGATAAAATGTTGGTTTTTCAAAATCGAAATGTTCCATACACAACGCATAGGTATTGGTATTGCCAGGTTGCAAACGAACGAAACGACATTGTAACAAAATAAAATGTATAGAATTGACGTGTCGATCTCATACATTTTACTCACTTTTTCATTATTATTTGCAAAATTTTATCTATAAAAATATGACGAAAATCTTATGAAAGCACTACCTATTGTAAACGAAAAAAAATTACATTATTATATTACATTATTATTACATTATTTTTATAATACATTACATTATTATTATTAATTACACAATAGATATATACGTATATATATTGTGTAATTTTTTTTCGTTTACAATAGGTAGTGCTTTCATATTCATATTTCAGATATATATTCAAAAAAAGGATGACAATGTAATGTTAATTATTATTTTATAAAAACGTTACCACACTTACCAGAAATAAATTCTGAACATTCCCTTTAAAAAACTAAAACTTCTTTATAGTAACCTATAAAATTGAGGCGAGTAGGTTACTATATGAATAAATATTTTCATTTGTATTTAAACATACAACCTTCTTCTTCTATCGTGTGGGTTGTCAAGTGGCCAACTCCAACCAACCCCATCAACCCTGGTGTCGGGGTTACTATTGAGCCGCCAAAGGCCCCTGACATGGCTATGTAACGACTACTAACTTATCATCATCTTACTTTCGGACAATCAGGTGATCAGCCTGTAATGTCCTAATCAAATTAGGGATCACAAAGTTTTTTTGTGGTATATCCCCACAAAGTGTGATCCCTACTAGACCACTGAGGTCGATAGCATACGACTTGCCAACACAAACTCACATCGTTACCAAGTATGCCTACTTATGTCTTTTCGTCACTGAAGGCCGGTCGTCAACTTAAAGTGGATTGGAGTCCCTACATAACTTACAACTACAATTCCAGCAGCTGAGGCCGAAGCAAACTAATCACAAATATCATAAACATCCGACACAGTAGCGCTGTCGTCGAGCCAAATGGGCCGTAGAAGCGTGCAAATCGAGTTGCTTGCAGCAGATGGGTCGTCCACTGCCGGTGACAGATATCCATGACTAAATTTAGGTTGCAATGGATGCCGAATATGCGGAGGCGTCGCGATTGACAAAAGCCATCCACCAAATTATGCTAAGCCGAGAGCAACGGGCAAGTTTGAACCGAATCCAATTCGGATTTGATTGAAGAGTGGAGTTAGGCTTTCAGTGTAATTGTTTGTTGTGTTCCAACTATTGTTTTCCCTACTCTTCTAGTTCTATTATATTTCGCGTTTGCGTAAATTGAGCTTGGGCTTCCAATTTGGCGAGTTGTAGCTGGCTATTCAGTAGCACATTGGATTTGGACCCTCAATACAAACTCTAATTCCTAATAGAACTTTTTTACTTGTCGCCGTATAAAACACGCTCGCTCAGGGAATTCCTGTTCAGAATAAGCGCTAACAGGAGATTATTCGAAAAAAAGAGTAATCAACTACGTTATTACCTAATTCCACCAAGGTCCTATGAAATGACGTCATTCATTTCACCAAATATGACGGACGACTCTTATGCCTGAAACCAAGTCAAGCCAAGTTGCAGACGATTATGACATTCGACAGTTTTTTTTTTGACGTGATTTATTTTAGGTTTGCCGCAAATGGCATTAACTACTTGGCCGAGCAAAGGGGAGCGCTGAGGACTCACACGCGATACAAAGAACATTGGCGAGAAAATATTTTGAAAAAAAGTTAGCGTCTAGGAATGCGACATTTACTAATCTTCATGTAATAATTTTGGCCAATTTTTCAATATATCGGAAAACCCGGATATGAAACTTATATTTAATTAGAACCACGATTGATTTAAATATTTTCACTTTATTTATTCACAAAATGTTTCCTTACATCCTTGACAACAGGCCTGAGGGTGCCCAGTTGGGCGCGAACCTCCGCTCAGGGCATGAGAGGATTATACTGTATTTGAATTTGTATTTGAAATTAGTCGACTCTAGTAAGCCAATAGCGATAAGCAATAAAACATCAAATTATAAACAAAATTCATGTTTCAATCTCGCAAAAAGCTAAGAAGGATAGCACTAAAAGTTCAAGCATCTTTATATCAGGTAATATACGTGACCCAGATACTTTTTAGTGCTCCCACGGGAGATCGTGCGGAAGCTATGGCAATTTCCTTCATATCTCTACCATACTAAGTAGGTACAGACGCGGGGTCTAAGTACAGCAGACTAGGTCTCAAGTTCGCAATTTCGTAGGCTTGTCACGCGTAGTACCTATGATGTTTCAAAGTTTTTATGAATAAGAAGTGACTAGTCAGAGAATATTCATCTCCTTAGCGTTATCCCGTTCTTCACAAGATCCGCAGTTTTTTCCTTTTTAAATTCCTCATCATCCTATACCCTTATGCCAGTCTAGGTGTGGTCGGCATGTATTCTTCTTCCGTTCTTCTGTCGGTTGTCATCTCAGTACTCACACCTTCCACACACATATCCTTCACACAATCAATCAATCAATCAATAATACTTTTTTGCACAACGACATATAGGTAAAAAGGACATAAACACAATCCATCCACAATATTCATATTTTTATTACTGTCTTTGTATGTTTTCAATTCAAAACCTCGTTAAGGTAGTTCACACGAAAAAGAGGTTTAAATCATCTTTCCCGGTATTGAACGTCATTGAAGGCATCAAATCAAGTGGGTTAGTACGTGCGCCATAGATCGTAAAGCGAGCGGTGCGGTTCAACCGACTGGCACATTTGTATTCAGGCCATAACTTTATTACTAGACACCCATCACGCATCGCGTCACTAGTTTTAGCTTTTATCTCGTATAAAGCCACAACTTCGCACTTGTCCCCTCTATTGTAGCGAGTTTTGAGGCCGCTGGTGGGCAGCGGAGAGTTACCATTCTATACGTAGTATTATTTACCCACAACGGAACGGAGCAGGTACATGCATTTAGCGTGAGAGATGTTTGTTTTGTGTGTGCGTTTGTGCAAAATAATGTTCCCACCTATCTTCTAAACTAATGATCCGATTTTGATGCGGTTTTCAATAACGGGTTTGTGTTTGATGAGTTCATGTTTTTTACTCCAAAGTTCTGCTTACTACTACCAAACGATGTTTGTTACATCTCAAATATTAGGCTAGTTTCCAACTAGTCAAATCAATCACTTTTTACTGAACATCAAAACACGAAATTACTATGCAATTTGTATGAAAAAGCACCCTGTGACGTCATAGAAAAACGTGACAAAACGTCGGACTTATTACGTTTCTCTTGATTAAAATTCATAAATAAGTTAAATAGAAAAAAGATAATGTTTTTCGTTAGTTTTAGTCTTTATTTTTGTTATCAGAATTTCATAATTTATCTTGAACTTAGTACGGTCACGAGCACTAATATGTATACACTTTGATACCATGTCACATTAATTTTTTTGACGAATTAAACCGTAACTCTCACTAAATGTCAAATATGGTAGTGCGACAGGGTTCTAAAGTGGCTACATGATATTACTCGTGACTGTACACGACCCAATTGTCACTAGCCAAGCAACTTGACAATTGAGTTACTAACATAATTTGTATCATTCGCCAGACTAAAGAAACTGTAAGGAGCAAGCAATGCCTCGGGAGTTACGGTTCGTTTGCCGCGCGATTTACAACTGTTACCGTTCGATTGGCTCCAGAGACTCGACTTGGGTCACCGGCTATTGAGTGGTCCCTTATCTACTACTTACTACCGTGGATACACTATAGCGTGCTCAATAAAAAAAGCACGCCGAAAACTTGTCACAAATTTAGAATTGTAGCTTTGACAGCGACTTTCCGAACGGCGACCCGCGCTACGGCGAGTCTCTTTACGGCGAGTGGCCTTATTTTCCCTCTACGTCGAGCGAGTTTTGATGTTATTGTACAGTTATGGTAAAAACTGTTTTGCTGTTTTCTTATACTTTTCAGTTCGTTGTTTTTATATAAGTAGTAGTGTTAGACCTATTCTTTTTATTTATGATTTGGTTTAAATAGACAAATACTTACAATTAATTTTCCTCTTATTATTTTTCTAGTTACTTACGTACCTAGTGATGCACTCATGCAGCGGTACGTATCGATTATCATCTCTGAAACTCAACGGTGAAGAAAAACATCGCGAGGAAACCAAACTGCGAAACGTGTTTTCGAATGTGACCTAACCTGTAATTGGGCTGGTTTTCTTTTCAGGTTGGAAAATCTGAGAGGCTTCTATAAAAATCCGGACCTGTCAAATGTTCAAGTGGACTTCATCCTAAACGGGATAACGCTAAGGAGATGATGACACAGCGCTACCTACCTATACTTAGCGGCTAACTATTACATGTCCAATGAATTAGGCACTTCGTCGTCATTATAACGTTCATAGCGCGTGGTTGATGGTTCTTCATAACTTGTTCGGGTTATGTTATGAAATTTGTTAGAGCCGATAGTTGAACAAACCTTTATCGTCCCACTTTTAAAGCATTCATGTTCTATCTGCAGTAGTAGATCAATGGAGTAGTCGTATAATACACGCGCGCAGCTGCGTATAATTAATGGACGCAAATTTGCATGTTATCTCACACGCGGAATTAAACTAATATCGCCCTATTGAGCTTGTCATTGTTAGCAAATGATGCTTGTATACTCTGATTACTCGTATATGGATAAAAAAGCATCTATATTACAAATACACGCCTATTTCCCATCGGGGTAAGCAGAAACTATGGAATTCCATTTGCTTCTATCGGAACACACTTCTCATTTACCGGGTGAGAGCCTTCAGCGCTCCCCATTTGTCCGGCCAAGTAGTTAATGCCATCTGCGGCAAATCTACAATAAGTCACGTCAAAAAAAAAAAAAAAAGTAAAAAGTAAACACTTCTCATGCTTCCTCCACATTCATCAATCGTTTCATACACGCACGCCGGTTCAGAGTACATCGCACTGAACCTTTTCTAACCTTACCTTACCTTTCTTTTCTAGCCTTATCTATTATGTTACTCGTAACATTATAAAAGAAAAAAATTGTAAGAATGTCAGATTGTTTGTTACCCATTAAGGGTACTAAAACTACTGAAGTGTAGGGAAACATTTTGACTAGGTCCTCTGAACTGTCTCTGGTCTATAAGTAAAAAAAGCAATAACTGCGACCTAGTTTGTCGAAATAAAGAGGCAGGCAGATTCTTTTGTTTGCTGAAATGCTTCTAAGATGAGTGGGTATATAAATATGTATATCACAGGCTATATTAACAGGTCCCCATTCTTTCCCAAGTGGTCGAGGCGCTTGACGGCTTTTTGCTAAAAATAAACGCTCATTTTTCAGCTCTTGTCAGTAAGAAATTATTGTGCGAAAATGCTAAATAGCTGCTAAAAATGTGTTGGACTATTTTATTTTTAATTATTATTATTTACAATGGGTAGTGACGACGTGGTCAAGGATGGGACTCACCTAGAAATTAGTGCGATTTGATCATAAATGAATGTTTCTTAAGAACCTACTTTGTTATGAAACATAAAAGACTATTTTTATTGAAAACACACACGAAAATACATCAAAAACACAACTCACAGTTTCTTCCGATATACGTTCTAAAAAAGATATGACGAAAGGCCTTGTGACGAACTAAATTATCACCCATATAATAAGTAATGTTAGATAGAAAAGAATTGAAAGGCCTACTCTTGACTGACACATCACTGTGCTAATAAACGTCACCACTCTGGCTTCTGTACTTTGACCTACGAATAAATATAGACTTTGACAGATCTAATACTTACTGTGCAAAGCTATTGTAAAATGTTATCTATATTGAAATATGTATAAACACTAGGTAGTTTCCTAGTTCAAAGATAAATTATTGAAATTCTGATGACTAAATAAAAACAGATCTAAAACTGACAAAAACGTTTCCTTTATTTCTATTTAATTTATTTATGAATTTTAATAAAGATAAATGTAATAATAAGTGCGACATTTTGTCACGTTTTTCTATGACGTCACAGGTTGCTTTTTCATACAAATTCCATAGTAATTTCGTGTTTTGACGTTTAGTAAAAAGTAACTGATTTGACTAGTTGGAAGCTGTCCTATTGTACTGTACTGTTGAAGGAACGAACGCTGAACGATTGACAGCAAGAGAAGTGTGTCAGGATCGAAGCAAATGGAATTCCATTGTCTCTGCTTACCCCGGTGAGAAATAGGCGTGAGTTTATGTATGTATGTGTACTTCTATCGTGTGGGTTGTGAGGCGGAGTACCAACCTGTTCAACCTTGGTGTCAGGGTTATTATTCAGCCGCCAAAGGTCCCTGACATGGCTCATGTATCGACTACTTACTTACATCAGTAAGTAGTAACCAATGGCTTAACGTGCCTTCCGAAGCACGGATCATCTTACTTTCGGACAATCAGGTGATCAGCCTGTAATGTCCTAGCCAAACTAGGGAGCATAAAGTATTTTTTGTGATATGTCGGGGAAACAAACCCAGGACCAGGTCCACGGAGGTCGTTATGTGTACTGAACTGGTTGTTCTGTTTAATAGTACCAAGTAAAATAAAGCTCCAAGGCAAGGGGAAAATCCTTGCAAGCGTGACGTTACAACGATACGTATTACAATCGTTTAAAGCTCACCTCATCAATGAAAAACCATCGCCCCAGCACCATTTCTCTCCTTCACAAACGAAGGCAATCAGCCACGCCGGGATACTCCCAAATTGTTCGAGCTTCACCTTTTGTTCCGTACTGCTGTATGTATTTAAACACCAGGTAGGTATACTGTCATTGTTCCGCTTTGGTCGTTTCCTCTCCCCTAATTGATTTCGAAGGGATTTCAGTTTCGCCACAACGCGGGATTGCAATTCGATGTAATATTTTTTATTATCCCGCATTTTGCCGCCTTCATCTCTCGTGTACATTACCAAACAAACCAATAAACAAAAGAACTACGAAAACAAACTCACAAATTTCGATCAGTTGCTGACTTTAGTTATTGAATCTGGGGTTTAAAAGGCAACATCGCATTACGCACTTACTTTTATATGCGCAAATGTCAAATAGCAATATTGCTTTTCTATCTGAAAAAGCAATATAGCAAAATTTCCGATGTTGCATTGATGTGACCTCTTTAACCCCCTAGATTCAATAACTGAAGTCAGCAACTATTCAGACTAGACCATATGTCAGTCAGATTTAATTAAGCGAGAGACATATGAAGCCTGGATTCTAGTCTGGAATACTTTGTAACAGCACTATGGGTGATATAAACAGTCTTACAAGACAAGTCTTACTGCAACAATACGTGTCTACCTTAGAAATATCAGACAAAGTTTCAAATAGACAAGATACACTTTTGACAAACAGGTCTCCGGATCCTTGGAAGACGGTAACGAGTTTTGCTGGGTAAACTATCCCGAAGAACAACAAACGTAAAAGATGTAAAATTGACGGCAGATATCCTGTAGGACTTCTGTTGAAAAGTTCACCGTAATCAACCGAGTTTAATGGAACCAGATGCATTTTTGAAAGTTTGCTTGTTAGTTGCTGTTTTGTCACAAATTTTTGCCAGTTGTAATTTAGCCTAGATTGTGCCACAGCCGTAGGCCACAGGTAGGCAAAGGCCTCCCCTTCATCCTTCCACCATTAACAAAAAAAATATTGCACCAAGAAAATATTGTGTGTGTGTTTACCGTATTTTATTGTTTTCAATTTTTAATCAATGTTTATTCGGCAATTATCTTATATGGCAATTTACTGTTTCACGTCTTTGTGTGAATTCCTGCTGATGTTTGCTGAGTAAAGGTAATCTGGACCTTACATGAACTTTCGGGGCGGCGGTAGTTTCGCTCAAGACTATCAATACAATACAATTGTAATATATTTACATCTTCAAGCATCGAATACACAACTGTCAGTTATTTAAAATTAATATACTTAGCATAAAACCTTCTTGAATAAACTATATATAAAACGGCCAATAACTTTTATCTAGGAGTCAAAACTCCTTTCCCCTCAGTCTGCCAAATAATCCAACCCCTCCATTGATCCTGGCTTTGCAGACGTAACTATGTATACCTGTGTAATCAGGGGTTATGCTTGCCAAAACTTCTGCGAAAAGTTCAGAACAAACATACCTATTTTATATGTCGCGCACCCTTTCATCGAACCCAGGTACGGATGTCGACATTGTCGACTATATGTGCAAAGATATGACATAGTAGGTACTGTTCTACTTGTTCTATTACGCATTGCGCTCTGACAGTATGGTATTATTGGACAAGGACTTGTACCGTATTTATCAAAACTTACAAGTCTACACGTTCACAAGCTACAAGTTACAAGTATTTGTAAATTACGTTGTAGAGGTACAAAAAGTTGAGGGATGGTAAAATATGCTTGTGAAATAAATATTGACACTTGTAACATGTAATTTAATTGTGTAGTTTTGATAAACATATTCTTGTAATATTGAAAATTTCTTGTAATATAGGGCTTGTAAGTTTTGGTAAACAGGGCACGGGTATTTGATAAAGACAAGAATAGATTAGACAAAAGACAAGACTTTATATTAGAAGGCACAGTACAATATTAACAATCTAATACAAAAGATGTTTGCTCTATGAATTTCAAAGCTAAATATAGATATTCCGTTGCTAAATTTTTGCCTTTAAAATGATAATTTATCTAATTTGTGACAAATGGATTAATAATGTAGTTCTAAATTAATTGATATTAATACCAGGTAGAATGTCCACAAACCTCGGGTGAGTACAACATTAGGATTATGAAGAGTTTATGTACTTTTTCTTTATCTGCCTTCATGTTTCAGTATGGTACAAGGTTTCTTAGAAAATATTGCACTAGATCTCAAAATAATAAAGCTACCAGATTTTTTTTTAATATTTTATAAGTATCTATTAGTTTTGTTCGTTGTCTTTGAAATCAAGTTATTTACTTCTCTCTTGCTTTAGACGGCCAAAATATTTTTTTCTTTAAACTTTATCCCATAGAAGACCAAATTAATAAACTAAGACTAATCTTTAAGTCCAGGACGTAGCAAAGTTGTCTTCACCCCCAGAGTGTAAATTTGGCCCGGGCCTTATTAAATTCCAGCTTAGAGTTGCAATAAATTTGCGAAGAGACGACAATGCTTAATGAAAATATACTGAAGACGGAACAAAGATAGCGTAAACGCTTCTAGATCGTAATAAACGGGATTATGAGTCCTCATTTTAATAAGGGCACTATTGCCACTGTTATTATAATTATTTTGCTTAATACATGGTGGTAGCACAGGTAGTAGAACGCTTGCCTCTCACTTTGAGGTCGCAGGTTCGAATCCATCACGGGCCTAAACCAATGATTGTCGAATTTGTTTTCGAATTCATGTTTGGATCATAAATGATTATCACGTGCTTAGCGTTAAAGGAAAACAACGTGAGGTAACATTGGGCTGGCTTTCCCTACGCGGGTTGGAAGGTCGGACGGGCAGTCGCTTCTGTAAAAATCCGGACCTGTCAAATCTTTAGTTTAGGTAAGCGGACCCTGTGAAAAACGGGATAATGCTAGGGAGATGATGACATATACAATCCCAATACGAGCTGATCCTAAATTATGTATTACGTACTCAGCAGTGATATAAAACATCGGAAAGAAACTTCGCGGGTTAGGTTAGACAGGCAGTCGCATCTGTAAAAATCCGAACCTGTCCAATATTGAGGCTAGGACACTGTGAAAAACGGGATAACGCTAGGGAGATCATGACGATGACATTTAGATATCAAAAAATTATGGCATTACAAACCCCATTTGCAGGATGCAGAAATCCATTGAAAACAAAGAAGCATCAAAGTTGCGCGACGCGAAGAGGGTAAGTAGTTTATTACTGCACTCTGTATTATGTTACGAGTATAATTGTATAATTGTTACGTGTGCGTTTTGTCTGTATATCTATCTTCTATCTTCTAAATATACCGGGTGTTAGTGACATCGTAACGAATACTGAAAGGGATGATTCAGACCATGATTCTGAGTTAATATCTAGTGGAATTTTCCGTCGCAAAATTCATGAAATTTTGAGTTTTGTTTTTAATTATTTTCAATTCCATATTGTGCTTTTAGCTGCATAGAACCCAAATTTCAATAAAAAAAACAATAATGACAAATTATCGAAAATTTTCGATGTAATGGAGACAACAGCTGCTCGAACGGGTCAACGGCCACACGCACCGCGCCGCGCGCCCCGCTCCGCACGCCCCGCTCCGCGCGCCCCGCGCCGCACGCCGGCGGCGCGGCGGCGGCGCGGCCTACAAAGTAGGCACTACGAACCGATCCTATTTCTTTCTCTGTCTATCGTAAATTATAAATTTATTTTATTCTTATTCTTAAATGGACGGATAATCAACAGGCATAAAATTTATGGAATACACGTCAATTTTAAGCAGAAATCTAAAACAACCGACAGAATTAAGTTACCAGCGAGATACCTTTTTGATTCGACCGGGTTATTCATTCATTTACTCATAGGAATCAGGGCCATTATCTACCTAAAACAGTTGAAACAGTAAATAATTGTATTCTTTGTTGTCATTAGAATAACTAACAACCAACTAACACAACCACCACAGATTAGGTAATTAGTTACCTACTATGTCAACCATCCACCAACTTAGTATGTAAGTACCTACGCAAAACCTCGCTACACAAAAATCGAAAATAAATAAATCTTTTAGATCAATACCCATTATTGTTACAAAGCAAGACCTATCGGTACTATCGCTAGTATCGATCTAAATGTACTATCACTACTTTCGATAGTTTAGACAATTTTCAAGTTCAACAATTGATAATCCATAATACCTATCGATAGTTCGGCAACTCCGCCGCGTAGGCAATGTCGGCATGTTCAAAGAAAAAAATTGTCCGAGTGGAGTGATCTTATTTTTCTTGTTACATGTTGGTACCGAGGTACTAAGTACTAAGTTATTCGTAGTTTTAAATCTCATTGTTAAATCATCAGTAAAGAACTAATTAAACCTATCCTGTTCTGTGTACAATATTCATGTAACGGCTACTTGCTTACATAAGTACCTAGTAGACGGGAGCAACGACTTAACGTACCTTCCGAAGCACGGATCATTTTACTTTCGGACAATCAGGTGATCAGCCTGTAACGTCCCAACCAAAGGCCTTATAAACAGATTTTTGTGATATGTCCCCACCGGAATACGAACCCGGACCCTCCGCATCCCATCGCTCAACCACTGGACCACATAGGCCAAGAAGGTTCTAAGACATAATTAAAGGATCCTGGGACGCAAGACCTCCGAGTTAGGGCTTGTTTGATCTGTCTTGATGGATACTCGGACGTGAATAGCCTCACGGATCAAGGGCAACGCACGCCAATAAAGTAGGCATTACGAACAGATACTAGGTATTTCTTTGAGTTGATAGGTATCAAGTGAAGTTTCCTGTCGCCAAATTCATAAAAATAATAGATTTTTTTCAGTCCCATATTGTGTTTTAAGCTGCATAGAACGCACATTTAAAATAAACAAATAAAAATTACTAATTATTAAATTTTATCAATGTCATCAATAATAATAATAACGTATCTACAACTTCAGCTATGCGCAGGTGAATAGCCGGCGCACGGGTCAAGGGCAACGCTCGCCAATAAAGTAGGCATACGAACAGATACTATTTCTTTCTCTGTCACTTGCACCATAAACATACTTCTCTCTCTCTCTCTAGTCGTCGGCTCGACGCGGCCGCGGCCGGTGCGTCGTCGGCGCCCTTAGTCGGCGCCTTTGATGCTTTGCGCTAACGCCGCCGCCGCGCGCTTCCGCTCAGTCGAATACTAAGCTTGACCCGAATCGCGTGATGTTTTTCGAGGATATTTTTTTCGTGTTTGTGAGTGTTTGTTTCATTCTGTAAATGAGTAGTGTCGACTATGATGATAGATCATAGACCATTTACTGCGCAAAAGTATGGAAGATTGTTGATGTTTATTAAAGAGCAAGGTGTTGTGTTTGTGAATGCGTGTGATACCTACCTACCGCGGAGGAAACGCGATGTTGCATACCTACGTGACGTGACATGTTCTAGGGTACCTACCTAGGTACTTCATCCGAAGGAATAACAATTAAGGTAAGGCAAGAGTAGGGTTTTTATTGTTAATAAGTTAGGAACGTTTTAATAACTGGTAGGTAGGTACCGTGCGTGAAAAATCGTGGCAGTAGGTGTTCTACTTCAACAAACAACATTTTTAAACGTTGAACCACTACTAAGCATCTAAATACAAGAGAATGAAAACTCCTACCTAGATATCAACATCGTATCTCACACGCGTAACGTAGCCGCGCGTAAGTTTAGCGTCTGTGTGGCGCGTTGTTCGACTTACATTGCGGCACAGTAAAAATTGAAAATCTTAATTAAACATTTGCGACAAGAAAAACACCCACCATCGTTTTTAGTACAATAAAATAGGCGTTCCATTTTTTTTTTCGTTACGATGTCACTAACACCCTGTATAAAAGGAGAAACTGACTGACTGACATATCAACGCACATCCTAAACGGCTAAACGTAGGTACTTGAAATTTGGAAGGGACGTAGCTTAGGTACCATAGAGGTGCACTAAGAAAGGAATTCCCGAAATTCCCACGGGAACGGGAATTAGCGGGAAAATCCTTTTGTATGAAAAATCTAAACCGCTTAAGTTAGACGCTTGAAATTTCGCATGCAGGTACCTTAGTAAACTTAAAGCTTAGTTGCAACATGACATTGCAAAATTCCCAAGGGAACGGGAGTTAGCGGTAAAAAACATTTGTATGAAAAAATCTAAACTGCATAAGTTAGATGCTTGAAAGACATGCACTCCCACACACACAAAGAACTCTCTTTTATAACACGCCACGCGGACGAAGTCGCGGGCAAAAGCTAGTAATTTACATGACACAAGAGTTTGAATAAAATATGCTGTTTTGTCTCTCTCTCTCTCTTTGATGGTGAATCTGCGATAGCCAAGTAGTCATATAGTAAGCTTTTGAAATATTTCTCACTATTTAAAACCAAGCGACGTACCGAGTCTTAATTACAGGCAAATGAGATGAGGGGGATGAAACAATACGACCGCGGAAAATTTTCATTCGTAATTAATTAATGAGAGCTTTTATTCATAATAAATTACTTAATGATAATTTAGCTTTTATACGAATAATTAGCGAGGAGCAAAATGCCATTTTTTATGTGCGACATTAAAGTCATGAAGTTAGTAACATTTGCCTTAGGGCAAGTCTGGGACCAAGAGCAAACCCATCAAAGGTAAAAAAAGATATTTGATTATTAACCAATTGTGAGTTTTAAAATAGAAATTAAACCTCAACATAGTTTATGTAAATAAGTACATAATAACTACTTCAATATATTCAATTGAATGTCGTAATTGTACTATCGGCCTTGGAATTGGATTCATAAATAAATATGGCGGCGGGAACGCCATCTTGACGCAAATGTCGCGTGAGACGCATGCTGAGCGTGTATGTTGGGGTTACCAATGTACAAAATATATGACTCATTTTTTTTTTAAATAGGTCACATCCGATTTTGCGTTTGGAGGCCTTTTAGTAACAATCAGTATTTAATTTATATAATTTCGTACTTATATCTCTCCTAGCCGATTTCGGCTACAGCGACTATTGCTTCACATGGTAACTCCTTTGTTAGGGCTAGGAGCTTTGCTGGACTGCTCGCAAGTGCAATAGCCAGTCTTGTTAACAAACGTGCGTACTTATATATTAATATGCTGGTAAGTACAGAAAAAACGTTGGTTAGCTTACTCAAATAGTCCCCACTATTTGAGTAAGCTGTTAAAATTTAAGTACACTCAACAGTAGCGACACCTGACGGGTAAAATAGGCAGTTTTTCAGAAATAGGGAGTATGCTCCGTTCCGTACCACCTAGAGACCTGGGGGGTTAGAACTGCCACATCGAAGCAATTCATCTAAAAAGCAATATTGCTATTTGAGATTATAACAAATGTCAAATAGCAATATTGCTTTTTAGACGGATTGCTTAAATGTGACCTTTTTTGGACCACCTGTACGTACATGAGAAAGGATAAATGAAATATCTGTTTGATATTAAAGCACGCTACTGTAACAAGTAATTACAACAAGTGCATTCAATCCCAAGGGAACACTCGATTATTCACGAACATGTTACACATATTACTGTAATCTAGCATAGACCCGTGGTAGCCCAGTTGACACTACGCTCGACACTCTCTGTGAGGTGGCAGATTTGAATCCAGCACGGCCGCAATGATTTTTGGAATTGTTTTCCAATTCATGTTACGATCATAAATGCTAACCACTCAGCAACGACGGAAAACATCGTGAAGAAACACACATTCGGGAAAATACGCTTCGGAGGTATGTAACCTAACCAGCCTACCTATATTGGGCTGAATTTTCCTTTGCGGGTTGGAAGGCAGACAGGCGCTTCTGTTAAAACTGACCTGACAAAGCTGCAAGTTAGGTACGCGTACCCCGTCATGAACAAGATAACGCTAGAAAGATGGCTATAAATAGAATACTTTTAAATATAACAATGGATATAATAGTGATAAATTATGTGATATACTCCAATTTCATATATCGCCAGGATCAGTTGAGGAAAACCGTACGTCACCTTTTTCAACTTCCCACCAACAGCCAACTCCATACTTTTTCCATTATAACGTTGCGAATGTCTATATCGGACATGGTAATTTGCCAAAATGTTGCCACAGCAAAAAAGTCGATAATACCTGCTCGTATTAGGCAAGTTTGGGGAGTTTCATTAGGATTGGTATTAGGGTTCGTTGGCAGTTTTACGCTACGGTATTGGCCGGTTGGATTTATGGACCCAATACAATTTATCGACTGAGCAGAAGCTAGAGGGGGATCGGTGAAGTGGGGGAGGGCAAGGGGCGGTGGACGACCAGGAATGTCGCGACGTGACGGCAGATACGGATATAAAACGGATGGAAATTTATAGCCGGAGTAATAGAGGCAGGTAAGTACTGTGATTCTCAAGCGATATGAGCTTGTAATATTAATATGAAGATTTCACAAAACGAATTACGTATCTACTGTGAGATATGACACAAGATATTGTAGGCTGCAACTGGAGCTCTTCTTAGAATAGGTTCAGTACGATCTACCCTGAGTCGGCGTGTGTGTATGAAACGATCGATGCATGTGGAGGAAGCAAGAAGAAGTATGTCAGGATTGGAGCAAATGGAATTCCATAGTCTCTGCTAACTCGGGTGGGAAATAGGCGTGAGTTTATATATATCTTTGCAAGTTCCTCCCAACACTCGACATCGCCTCGGCTCGGTTGTAACTGTAGAGGACATTTCCATAAATACAGGTATAACCTCACCGCATGGCTTTAATGGGATGGACTGAGCCACAAGTATTGACAAGGCAAGTAATCGATACGATTTTTATTTCGCTTTTAGTCCAGCATAAATGTAAAGAGACAGAAATATAAAAATAGTTACAAGTCGTTATGTAAAAAGCCGTTAATCCAAGCTTAATCGTTCAAAACGAACGATAAAGACATTTAATAGTTCTATTACCTAGTCATTTCACAGCAGCGAACGAAGGTTGAACGCTCTCTCGACTTTAATTGAACTTGCAAAATTCATGTTTTTCCATAAACTTGATACAGCGAACTGCTGGAGTCGGTACTACAGTATATTTACTATATTTATGTCTCGTAAAATGGCAACTCAGTATTCTTAAACGTCAGTTTGAAATTCAATTCAGTAGCATATAATAAATAATAATCCCATCAAACACATAAATGTGAAATGAGAGCCAAGTTCAATATTATACCTTGGTTGTTGACTTCAACGACAAAAGATGTAGGTACATTATTTTTATGAATGTATTGATGTAACAATTTTATTTTAATTTTTAATATTGGAATTTGTGACTTATTACTTTGATTGTAATTTTAAATATTGTAATTTTTTATCTTGACGTGTAATATGAATTATTATCAATAAATTATATGAATATGAATATTCAGTAGGTAACATAGTTACAGTTTGAATCGTCATTTTTTACATAACGAACGTCTCATCCGACTAAAACTACTGCGTATGTATGTAGGATATAATGAACCGTATGGTGATAGGTGACCACCCCATCATAATGGTCAATCATAACCATCTTAGGACTTGCCCAGGAAGATCAGTAGAAGGAGTTTTTAATATGCCCAGTTCAGTATACAAGCCACTTTGCTACAGAACTTGTAATATTGTAGTGTGATCACTAATTATGAAGTTACGTTGAGTTTGCTGCTAATATCTTCAAGTTGTACCCTCTGGGAGCTGTATCGACACTCGTACGTCAATCACTAAACTTGTTATTATAGTATAAGTAAATAGTTTTGAGCAGACATTATGTTTTGAAGGTTGCTAATGCAATATAAATATATGGGACGTGTAGATTTAGAAACTTGGCGCTACATGAAATCTGATGACTTTTTGACATTGTGATCGATATGAGCTCGTTTTGACAACATTTCACATGAAAATGTTTTTGTTGGGATATTTATTTTTAATTTCATTCAAGGCAAAATAACAGCATCACGCCTGTACCCCCAAAGGGGTCGGAAGAGGTGTATAGATATACTCATTGCCAGCTATTTTGAAGCCCCTTGAAGGCACAAACTATGGAATGTATGGTAATAAAATACTTTTGTCTCCAAATTAATATCGATACCTATATGAGCGGAATAATTGTTCGCCTTTGAATAGAGATTGGGGAAAGAGCCCTCATTAACAAAGTAAAGACAAAAATTCTTAAAGGGTCAATAAGCTTTTAACATCGTAACGGTGTTTGGAAAAACCCAAAACACTTTCAGTGTTATTACAAAAAGAATAGAATGAAATGACAGAAGCATATACAGAGTATTAGTGACATCGTAACAAAACTTTAAGGGATGATTCAGACCATGATTCTTAGTTGATATCAGGTGGAATGGACTTTCGACGACTACTTAAACCTTTTAGCCGCACATGGTCTCTTCCCTGCTTTTCACATGCCCACTAGGTTTTTGACGTGCATAGATCACATAATTATAAAAGCTCAACAGAGTTATACCACCTTAGTTCTGGAGAGCCGTGTAACAGATCATTTGCCCATAATACTATGTATTAAAATAAAGAGACCTAATTATAATCGCAACGTAACGCGTACGCGTACAGATTATTCGGCTGTTATAGAGGAACTTGATGGATACAACTTTCATGACATTCTCTCATGTTATGATGCTAATCAATCTGCAGATCATTTGATTACAATAATAACAGATATTATTAAAAAACACACTGTCCCAACTATAGTCACCAAGAAAAATAGAACCATCAAGCCTTGGATTACCCCTGGACTATTAAGGTGTATACGCAACCGGGATAGAATGCATAAAAATCTCAAGAAAAATCCCGAAAGTGCAGTCTTAAAATTATCTTACACCCGATATCGCAATTTTTGCAATCGTCTGCTGCGTAAACTAAAATTAGATTATGAGAGAGGTGTACTTTATGCGGCAAGAAATAATCCTAAGGCATTGTGGGACGCCATCAAAAAAATCACTAACACACATAACGTTTCTTCTCCTCCAACTGATTTACTTAATATATGTAACGATCCTAAAACTTCTGTTAACCGCATAAATCATTACTTCGTGAATATTGGGGCGGAGTTGGCCCTGAATATCACAAAAACCATGAACACCGGTAACAAGTCTAAGGTATCGTTCTCATCCCAGTGTAATTCTATAGCCGTTTTGAATGTAGAGGAAGTCGAAATAGAGAGAATAATTCTTGGATTACGTAACGATTGTGCCATAGGTTGGGATGGTATACCATCTTCTATAATTAAAGCTTCGCGTAATAATTTAATCCCCTCAATAACACACGTATGCAATCTTGCGATAAACACAGGTGTCTTTCCTAGGGTCCTCAAGCGCGCAGTAGTCCATCCAGTCCATAAGGGCGGGGACAAAGACAATGTAAACAACTATAGACCGATTTCAGTGCTAACTACGCTATCCAAAATATTAGAAAGAGTTCTCAATAACAGTTTGGTTAAATATTTAGAGACCTATAATATTATTGCAGCTAATCAATTTGGTTTTAAAAAAGGAATTTCTACGGAAGACGCCGTTGCAAGTTTAACTGAAACAATTGTTAATGAATTAGATAGTAAATGTAAACCTGTTGGCATATTTCTCGATCTATCAAAGGCCTTTGATACAGTCTCTGTCCCCAAACTTTTATTCAAAATGGAACAAATTGGAATACGAGGGACTATCTTAGATCTCTTCAAAGATTATCTCACTGACAGAACTCAATCAGTTAAGATTGGTACATTCATGAGTGATGAAGAGACACTAAGTTATGGAGTCCCACAAGGCAGTATATTGGGGCCAACTCTATTCCAAATTTACATCAATGACCTTTGTCTACTTACCTCCCCACGATGCAAAATTTTCACCTATGCGGATGATACTGCGCTTGTAGTTACGGGAAACAACTGGAGTGAAACAAAGAGTAATGCAGAGAAAGCCCTTCGTTCTGTGATGGAGTACCTAAGGTCAAACCTACTTACCTTAAATGTGAAGAAGACCAAGTTCATTACCTTCTCCATGAGAACTCCTTCAAGACCTTCGCGGAATTCCTACACAATTACTGCCCACTCTTGTTCACCTGACGGTGCTGCTGGCTGCAACTGTACAAGCTTGGATAGAAGTGACGTTATCAAGTACCTTGGAGTGGAACTTGACGAGAGCTTGAACTGGCACAAACATCTTAGTACCGTTGTAGCCAGAGTTAGGAGACTAATTTATATATTTAAAACGTTACGTAACAGTGCAGATCTAAAAACTTTATTCATGGTATATAACGCACTGTGCCAGTCCATCTTAACGTACTGCATTCCTATTTGGGGAAGTGCTTCGAAATCCAAATTTAAGCAGATTGAAATAGCACAGCGAGCTGTTATAAAAGTAATGCTGCGTAAAAGAATTAGATACCCTACCGGATTGCTCTATTGTGAGGCGAAACTTTTAACGGTTCGACAACTGGCCGTTCTTCACATTATTATGAGAAAGCATAAACACGTACCATTGGTAAGTGTCCCTTATAAAAGAAGACGAAATGTCAGACCATGTTCTAATGTCCGTAGAATAAGTGCTTGGGCTAGGCGACAGCATGAATCTATGAGTTCATGGCTGTATAATAAGGCAAATGACAAGCTAAACATAAATCAACTTAATAAATACGAATGCAAAAGCAAAATTAAAACTTGGCTATTTGGGTTGGATATTGATGCAACGGAGGAACTGTTTAATAGCAATTAGTAACACACACGCACACACTCAATAACACACACACACACACATACACACATGCACACACACGCACACACACACACACACACATGCACACACACACACACACACACACACACACACACACACGCGCACACACACACACACACACACACACACACACACACATACATACATAGACACACACACACACACACACACACGTGCGCACACATATACACGCACACACTTTGTTTGTTTAAATATAACCTTACTTTTTTATGATTTTTGTAATTGTTACAGTTAGATTATAATATTACTGTTTCCACAAATATGTACGACGGAACCCTGCCTTCCAAGTCACAAGTTTTCCACTTAGTTTGGAAGTCAGTGGACCATGCTTTGTACCATGTTCCAGTTAAAAAAAAAAATAAGCTTAATGTACTAAACATTATTACTGTAACTGTTGACAATAAACTATTATTATTATTATTATTACTTTCCCTCGGAAAGTCCCCCATTATATGCAGAATGCGAAACACTAACGCCACTGCCACGGCCGCGATACATCCTTCGTGAAACGGACTAGGTACCTATCTACCTGTATTTTAACTCACTTTATTTAATTTTAAAAGTTAAGTAAATAGGTTTATTAAATCAAAAAAAATTGCACAATAAATTTATATAAAACCGTTTTATTTACTGCGCTCGTCAAAAAGACCCGCCCCTGACTAATCCGGGCGCAAAGGTGCCCATTACACTAGTCGCATTTCCTCGCTACACAGCAATAGACAACCTTTACGCCATGAACAATCCGGCACGGGGTTCATCTCCACTCTCTCTTAACCAACGTCCGATTTCCGCTATAAATTTTTAATCTTCGTATTCTAATAACATTGTGTAGAAACATAATATATTTCTTAGGTCTTAAAAGTAGAGGAAAGTACAAACAGGAACCCTGTAAGGGCACTACTACAACTTAAAATTATACACAATGAAAACAGATAATCAAGAATAAAAATAATAAATATGGATTAATTGATTGATTTGATTGTGATTGTTGTTGTTGTGTTTGTGATTGTTGTTGTTGTGATTGTTAGATTGTTGATTGTTGTTAAGTAGCATGGAAAATGCTGCACCGACAAGAGCGTGGCTCTTAAATTGATGATGATGAAAAAATAAAAATAAAGGATACGTACATTTACAATAATCAGTATCTCAAAGATTCGTTAAAAAACTCATGCAGCGTATAGAATGTTTTTTTCAGTTAAATCTTTTTAACGACATTTTGAAGAGATGTATTTTGAGCCACCATTTGCTTACCTACTGAGCACATTTTTATCTCTGTGCAACCTATTTACAAAATTCCTTGCACCCCATCTGGTATCGAAGCCCGTTCATATCCGGGTATCCGGGGCCGCGCGACGGTGCATACGAAACCGGATAACCCGATTACGGCGCTAGACGCCGCACGTTGAGCAAACGACGAATATTTCCGGGCTTTGCGAGTTTCTTTATCCGGTTTAATGCGGACTCGGTTGCTCGTGGATCTGCTCTTAGAATAATAGCTGTAATTAAAGTAGTCATATTTTTTGGGAATTTCTTTCATATTAATTAGTACTAATTAAATGTATTTGTGAATGAGATTATCTCATAATTATACTTAAATAACTTAGTTTTTACTTCACAAAGAAATTTGAATGCACCGGCAACATTTGAAGGGAAAGCTTTGAAAGAGACTCGAGTCGTGTCGACCATTAGCCATACTACGCTATCGAAATAATCCTTAGACCTAGTAACGTGATAAAAATAAAAAAGAATATTCTATTTTCATATTTCCTTGACACTTCATCAGTCATGCTTGTTTTTTTAAACCCAGCGACGACACGACTCTTGTCTGTCACTGGCAGGCTACACTCGGCGTCGGCTGCGCGCCAAACCGGTTAACCGGATTACAACAACGCTCTTGTGGTTTCGCCTGGCGCAGATGACAAAATATGTGGTGTATTCGAATTTCAAATTTATCTCAGGACCGGCCCGGATTGAATATTAAACAACTCGCGGTTGAGGGTTAAAGCCGCGTCCCTTTGTTTTTGTTTCACTGATTATACGTGACGAGTCAGCCCGCTAATCCATTTTCACAATAATAAAAACCTAAAACGTGGAACAATTGAATTGTTTCCGCTTCCAATTAAGCACATCTAATGAAAGCGTCAAAAGGTCATTCATTCAGCCCGGCATCTGAATGGCATAAAGCGAGAGCAACGCCCGATAGAGTCAATAGCAAACTGAATCAGCCTTAATACAATCAGGAGGGAGTTTCGATCGTTCCGTTTTCAATTCTTAGCGTTAGGATCGGGTAAATAAAATCCTAGCAGTACATTCGTCTTGTGGGGCGGCGGCCGTCGGCCAAGGCGCCTGGGAAATGTATTGGCGTTATAAACTAGTTCCAACGCGAACTCGTAAAAGGATTTTGAACCGTGGCAGTATCGCCATGTATCTTTGTTTGTAGCAAATCGCTGGAGATCGGTGGCCCCGCTATATGGCCCGTGAAACGCCCAGGTTTAAGTATCCGGACGAAACATGGTGATTTAAATGTACATTTTGTAGAAAGTCTCGTAAAGTGTGCTTTATTGTTCCGGGATACTTAGTTCTACGTTGCGTTTGGTTAGATCTTCAATTATATATATTTTTTTTATTTATTCGGCTCACAAAACAGGTTGGGATTACAACACTAAAAATAGGTACAAAAAAAATCTTTACATACGGAATGAAATTACTATATACGTAATCTGTACCGTAAAGTAACGTTTTAATCAAACAATAATCATCTCCGAGAGAGATGTGGTGTAAAAGGCGATATGGTGACTAAGATTAAGAAGTATATAAAGCGAAGGTTGGTGGTGGGGTTGGCAGACGTAGACCTAGAAGGACGACATTGACCAAATTGGTGATGTCCTTAGGAAAGATTCAGTACGATCTACTTTGAACCGATTGAAGAATGTGGAGGAAGCATTGCTTCTCTTGAAGAGAAGTGTGCCAGGATCGAAGCAAATGGACTTCCATAGTCTCTGCTTACCCCGGTGGGAAATAGACGTGAGTTTATATATGTACGTATGTGTATAATCATCTCCATACCTTCAAAAATCTTCTCCCAAATCTTCACACCAAACTCCCTCAAACTTCCAACTCCGACAAATCAAATGACGCGTTTATAATGTATATCTCGCGACACATTACAGCAGATTCGTTAGCTGGCGGTAACTGTCATTAAAAAGACGCAAACATCATGAATTTGTATGAGTTCCAAGTTGGCAGCAGACTATCTGAGGCGTCAGCTGATTTACGACCTAGCAGCGTAGCGCCAGTGATAAGCGATGGGCGGTTACCACCTGGACCTCGGCTTCCTGCAGCTGTCGGTTCTAGGTTTTATGTACCTAGTGACTACAGATAAAGGTGGGAAGTTAGCTAGACACCGTGCCAGTGCTCCGTTACTCCAATTACATACGTTATTGAGCCCTGTGAGATCGCGCGGTGCGAGTTTTATCTATTTGTCAGAAAATCAAGTAGATTCACTAAAAAGATTTATGATGCGGATGTAAGTGGTAGAGTTGGAAGAGGAAGGCCTAGGCGTACGTATAGCGATCAAATGCAGGATGTTTTAAAAAGGCCACCTACCTGGTGAGCATGCATGAAGCCTTTCATGAGAGTGGACGAAGCGAAAGTGGTGTTCAGGATCGTAGTAAGTGGAATTCCATGGTCTTTGCCTACTCCAACGTATAATGTACGTAATAGGCGAAATCTTATGCATGTATCTACACACATATCGTCGCTGACGTCGCTAACTGACGTATCTAAAATTTTTAGCGAATCTGATTTACACCTTTTGCTATTGTCTTATTAGACACAAATTATTTTAGCAAAAAAAATGCAGATACGTCAGTTTGTAAAGTCAGCCACGATATATGATACATACATATATATTTCCTTCTTCCTTCCGAGATCCTTGGGGGAGGCCTATGCCCAGCAGTGGGCGTCGTACGGTTGATGATGATAAGGACATACATATTTCAAGTTTCATGACCTTATAGTAAGGCTAACGTTAAGGTTGGTTAGCGTCAAGATGGCCGGACTAGTTTAACGTGTGTAGCTTTTGATTGAGCAAGTTACTTGCCTTTAAGTGTAGGTACCTACTAGTACTAAATGAGTACTATATCTAACATTATTGAATTTCAACTAGTAGCCGGGACCAATGGATTAACATGTCTTCCGAAGCACGGATCATCTTTCTTTCGGACAATCAGGTGATCAGCCTGTAATGTCCTAACCAAACTAGGGATCATAAAGTGATTATTGTGAGATGTCCCCACCGGGAATTGAACCGGGGACCTCCGGATCGTGAGCCCAACGCTCATACCACTGGACCACGGGAGGCTGTTAGACGCTAACGTTATATATATCACATCGTGCTAGGGAAGCTTGAAAAGAGCGAGAACATAGGTCGAGCCGAGACATTTCTCGCGCTATATGACACCGCCTCCGCCGCTGACTGGCAGCACACCACGCCGCCTGAGACGCGTCGCATACTTATGAATTTAATAAGACTCTCGAACAAATTACGGAACGTGAACTACGTGTATCAACCCGTACGAAGTTTATTAAGTTCCCGAGGAGCTCTTTCTAATGCGATTACGAGAGAATTCGTGTCTTCTTCGCGACAACACGTTGAATGACTGTCGTAAGTTGGCGCGAATTGGTCGTATTGTGACAGCTTTATGTGTTCTAATTCAACCAATTATAGGCTCCTGTGGTGTGGTGTTGCGTAGCATTGGTGTTAGTACAGTTCCGTGTTTGGTTCAATTTAAAGCAAGCTAAGGGAGTGTTGGACGACGCTCATTAGGCAGGACCGCTACAAGGTGGACCGACGATCTGGTGGAGGTCGCGGGAAGTCGCTGGATGCGGGCAGCGCAGGACCGATCGTCGTGGAGATCCTTGGGGGAGGCCTATGCCCAGCAGTGGGCGTCGTACGGCTGATAATGATGATGATGAAGGGATTTTCGTTTAGTGTGCTGTGTGCGGTTTTTATTTAGTTCTAATAAAGTAGATACAATTATTTGGCATAATATCTACGCATAAAGCCTATACCAACGTTACGCCCGGCACATCCCTACACTTAATGAACCGTAGAGGTTGTATCACCTATATTAACAAGTTCACTGTATAACTGACAATTAGTTAACCCGTCACGTGCAATGTTATGTTTCTATAAACACATTGGAATTTATTTACATAGATACTATGGCAAGAAAAAATGTGCCCCGTACGTATGAGTTTCAAATTTAAAGGCCCACATGTGGTTCATACACAGTGAAAGTGTTAACATACATAGTATCGCCGAAGACAGTGTTTAAAGGTGGTATTATTAACTAATCTCAGCTGAGACTGCCCTCAAGACCATGCTCAAGTCCCTGTTTTTATATCAGAACTGTCACATTGACATGATCCTGAGGGCCGTCTCGAAGCTGAGATTAGTATATTAATACCACCCTTAGTCCCGTGCAACAGGGGGCGAGCTTATTGCCATTAACAGGGCAGAAATCCTGCAACTAACTGGAATAATACCTAACGAGTATAAGTACTATATTGAACGCACAGGACACTATATACTACAGAAACAAGCGAAAACGAAGACAGGAACAACAGACGACCTTATTGCTAAAACAAACAACCTTAATTATAATAAATTAAGTAACAAAACAGTCTATAATTAATTAAGTTACTGCAATATAGACGTAAAAATGTCCTTCTATAATCCAAACAAACCCTATTGTTTACCTAACTATTGTGTCTGGAAATCTCTTCCGCAAGAGGATAAAATATATTTAATGCTGCAGTAATCAAGTGCAAAACTAGCAGACTAAGCTGCAATAATAACAGTAATCCTCTCTTCGACACTGCTCCGAAACGACGCGACCTTGTTCCCCATCGCCCTGAAAATTCACCAACGCTCCGAACATTCACTAACGCTCCAAATATTCACCAACGCTCCGAAAATTCACCAATGCTCCGAACATTCATTGACGCTCTGAAAATTCATCAACGCTCCGAAAATTTACCAATGCTCCGAATATTCACCAACGCTCCGAACATTCACTGACGCTCTGAAAATTAACCAACGCTCCGAAAATTCACCAATGCTCCGAATATTCACCAACGCTCCGAACATTCACTGACGCTCTGAAAATTAACCAACGCTCCGAAAATTCACCAATGCTCCGAACATTCACTAACACTCCGAACATTCACCAATGATCCGTAAAATTCACCAACACTCCTAAACCCTAAATACATCGCGTTACGGATTACGACTGACAGAATAATACACCGAAAATATTTTTATCTGTACACTATCTCATCTGGAGAGGCACTTGTAAAGGCTCGTTCAGATAAGTAATAGACAAATGTATTCCATGTACGGTCACGAGCATTAATATGTATTATACACTTTAGTACCATCTCACATTAACTTTTTTGTCAAATTGAACTGTAAGTCTCACTAAATGTCAAATATGTTAGTGCGACAGAGTCCTAAAGTGGGTACATTTTATTGCTCATGACTGTACATCGACACCTTCCATCACATGATATTACGGTCGAACGCGAAACTACCTATTTGAAGTATTTTTGTTTCTATATTTAAAATTAAAAAGCTTTTTCTTGATTTATTATTTGGAAAAGAGATTGTTCATTAGAATTGGGACTCCTTTAACAACAACATAAAATAACATCACGCCTGTGTCCCGGAAGGGGTAGTTAGAGCTGTATGTACTCTTCGCTAGCTCTGTTTAAGCGTAATTAAGTACATTTGAATTCCTATAAATTAAGGGAATAAGTATAACAACATAACAGCTTTCAACACACGGAAAAGAAGACCAATTTGGTATGTTTCAACGACATCGTGTAAGGAACATATTCGTAATTATTTCCGTCTACTTCCCAATCCAACGAAAACATTCGCTCAACGGTCGTAATATAATAACAGCGACATCCGACATAAACATAATACGGCCTGGGCCATAATATGCGTAAAGCCGTAAGACACAGGAGCAGGAACAAACTGGAAGAGACCGCATTAGGAGGGATTCCGGCAAAGCCGAGAGCAAATGAACGTTACAATTCCAACTCAACTTCAGATCCCTCAAGATAACTCTTATATATGTATACTTGTAGGTATGTATAAGTGTTTTTCGTACGTTAGGTAGCTTCTCAATAGGGTAGCGAACTTAAAAAGCCCGGAACCCCGGTACCGGACTTCCACCAATGTATGTTATTAATTCACTAACACAGTTGGCTCGTTATAGACGGCGATACGGCTCACCACTCATCACGTTGGTCTAACAGAAACTTCGGTGAAGAATGTCTTTCTTAATATAACATAAGAAAGAAAGAAAAAATATTTAAGCTCGCGACTATATCCCAATTGGAGTAGTCAGTGGTACAATACAATACAAATACACTTTATAACACCAAAATAAAAAAGAAATAATTACAAAAAGACTCCACATACATCGCAAGATGAACTAAGTACCTGCACCTCACTGAGCTTTCTTTTGCATCGTGATTTTGTATTTCCTGTCTGTGCTTTAAAGTATTTGCTGCTTCGGAAGGCACGTTAAGCCGTTGGTCCCGGTTACTACTTACTCATGTAAGTAAGAAGTCGTTACATGAGTCATGTCAGGGGCCTTTGACGGCTCAATAGTAACCCTGACACAGAGAGTATTTGCTATGTTATGTTAACAGTCGCTCAATAAACAAACGTTAAACACGTTATCACAGTCACAAGATGTTCTAAGCCAAAACTCTAAGTTGCCACAATCGCTAAGCCAACTATAAGTAGACTTAACTAAGAAACTCAGTCCACTAGACATTTATCTCCGGCAGCCAGACAGATCGGATTCGCAACGTCACACCAATCCTTAGCTAAAAACGGACAATCCAGCGGTCAGAACAGAGAAAATAACAACAACCAGAATTATCTATATCCCCGATGGGGTGAGCTTTTTTTTTTTGACGTGACTTATTCTAGATTTGCCGCAGATGGCATTAACTACTTAGCCGGACAAATGGGGAGCGCTGAAGGCTCTCACCCGGTACAACGTTTAAGACAACAGGCCTGAGGGTGCCCAGTTGGGCGCGAACCTCGGCTCAGGGCGTCGCCGCGTCGTCTGAGAGGAAAAATATTTGGAAGAATTTAAGCGCTGATTGAGGGTAGTTGAGGTGAGCAGATGTGTATGTAAGTAATAAACCAACTCCTGACCAGCTTTTTAAGTGTCTTTTAAGAGTCTATTGCCATAAACCGAGCACAAATTCTGACAACCACTATCAATTATCAGATCAAATTAAATAAACTTTATTGCACGGAACTTAATTTTACTTGTACGTTACTGACACGTTAAGCCGTTGGTCCTGGTTACTACTTACTGATGTAAGTATGCAGTCGTTTCATGAGCCATGTTAGAGACCTTTGGCGGCTCACTCACCCTGACACTAGGGTTGATGAGGTTGGTATTCCACCTCACAACCCACAGGACAAGAAGAAAAGACTTTCGGATTTATAATATTAGTACGGATTACATATTAAAACCAGTGTGAACAGTTTTATAGGCTGTGGCTTAGGCCTACATTTCACCGCCGGGTATTGAACCTTGTATAATGGATGCGTCGCCGCTCGTTCGCGGAACTGCACGCCACGAGCCACTGACCTGTTTACACAGACACGCAGACACTGCATTTGCTTTGTAAATGCATATCGATCCTATATCCTTAGGTTTTACACGGGAACAGTATAGAAAGCTTATATTACTGCCTATGTGCCTAGTTATTTATATAACACTGCATCACACATCCCCCAAAGGGGAGGCAGAGGTGTATAATATACAGAAAGAAAGAAGAAAGAAAGCAAAAATCGCATCATAATCATCGCGTCAGAGTACTGCGGGGCAGAAGGCAAGAGGGAAACCACTGCTCTATTTTTCCTCAAAATAATAGCAAGGAGAATATTACATCGACAAGAGCGTGGCTCTTAAATTACTGATGTGATTTAAAATAAAAATAATGTAAAAAAGAAAAATAATACTATAAATAACATGAAAATACGAAAAATTACAAAAAAATATATTTAAATCAGAAATATAATGCGATATAGGCATGTTCTTATGTATGTATGTGAAATAATCTTCTAACATGTGAGTTGTGAGATGAATTACTAACATGGAGAGCATGGAGAGTAGCATGGAGAATTCTACACTGACAAAAGGGTGGCTTTTAAATTAGTGATGATATAAAACTTACACCCTCTCTCACACCTACTTCTAAAAGTGGGGATTTACCAGTCTCAACTTTTCAGAAAACAACTTAGATATTGTGGTTTTAAGGTAAATAATGATTTGCACACCTACGTTTGCCTGCACCTATAAATTCGCCATTCGTAAGTTGAATAAGAAAAATACCTAGATACATCAACTCACCAAATAAAAAAAATACATCGCAAACAGAAACAGCGCCGCGGCTTAACTTTTTTGTAAATTCGTATCCACACACTCGTTCAAAAACTTAATACACCAAACGACACTCAATATTCACCAAAGAGACACTTTAAAAAACTTTTTAAAAAGCTGGCACTGTATTACATTAAAAACAATTTAAAAGGAATCAAAATGTTATGGTTCCAAATTCAAAATCACAACGCACGACAAGCCAGATGCAAAAACCGAGTAACCGCAGTTAACTAACCGCTCGGGACATAATGACATCGATATCGCGTTGCCTTTGCCAACCGGTTTGCGCAAATACTCGATAATACGCGTTGTAAGGATACGGCACTCGACATGAAGGCGATTGCACTGCAAAACTTTCTAAGAGGAAGCGATTATCGAACAAATATTCACAACTGGCAAGGCAACCTGAAGTTAGAAGTCTACTCAAAATATACATACATACATAAACTCACGCCTATTTCCCACCGGGGTAAGCAGAGACTATAGAATTCCATTTGCTTCGTTCCTGACAGACTTCTCTTGCTTCCTCCACATTCATCAATCCACACAACAATTTACACGCACGCCGGTTGAGAGTAAGATCGTACTAAACCGTTTCTAAGGACATCTTCAATTTGGTCAATGTACGTCCTTCTAGGTCTACTCAAAATATAGACTTCTAGAAAACTTGTACTATGACAACATACTACAATATGGTACACTTTATTAAACTCTACGTTATAATTGTAAAAAATATGGTAGACAAAAATAATAGTAACCTGTCACACACACAATGTTTTCATTTTAAATAAAAAATATAAAAATACCCACAAAAGACACATTAACGGTTTCAACGTATAGTCATTATTTCTAAAATTGAGACTCGTATATAAGGCTAAAAGTAAAGTTTTCAGTGACGATTTCACAGATTTATAGATATCTCCACCAGAATTAATGTACCATGAATATTCTTCGTATAATAAAGAAATAAGTAATAAAACTAATAGAAAATCAATAATACAGCACTGAGCATATATGTATCTATACACTTTAGTACCATGTCACATTAACTTTTTTGACAAATTGAACTGAAAGACTCACTAAATATCAAATGCGTTAAACCGACAGGGTTCTAAAGGTTGTATATTCTTCACATAAGTTTGAAAAAAGAAGTTCACATGTATTATGCGTTGCAGAATCCGTTGCAGAACACGTTATGTGGTTACTTTGTAACAGAAAGCTCGGAGTGAAGGATTTACCTCTGACTAGCCCAATCGGGAATATAGTCGTGAGCTTATGTTCTGTTTATTATGCGTTGGTTGTATATAGGTGGTTACATATAGTAGGTATCAGACTACTCGTAGTATACATTGTTTTAAGTTTACGCGGTTATTATCATAATTAAAGCATATAATAACGGGTTCTTACCGCGTTTAAATGGGGATATGAGACTCCCGATATTTCGACACTGTTATCGAACAAATATTCACAACTGGCAAGGCAACCTGAAGTTAGAAGTCTACTCAAAATATACATACATACATAAACTCACGCCTATTTCCCACCGGGGTAAGCAGAGACTATAGAATTCCATTCCAGTAGTAGGTGTTGTAAAAAGCTTGAAACGGCCTAATGTGGTGAAAAAACGTGAGGACACAGTGAGTGCGGTTTGTCGTAGTGAGTTTCGTGCGAGTTCAGATGGTTCCGAACATTCCGGTATCAAAAACATAAACAAGCGGCAGAGAAAGAGGGTAGACAGATATGTCTGCCCGTAGAAAATTATGGATCTACCTACTCCACTCCAATCTCATCAGTCATCCCGTGATCATGGCACTTGCAACAGTGTCGAAATATCGGGAGTCTCATATCCCCATTTAAACGCGGTAAGAACCCGTTATTATGTGCTTTAATTACTCGTAGTATAATAATAACTTTGATAATCCTCAATTATCTGGAAAACTTGAAAGCATCGGCTAATCCCGAATGTACGTTTTAATGAATCAAAACCGACTCAGGAGATTAGCTCGGTTTTACCTAATTAAAGTTCGCCTTCGCAACGTATATCTATCGAAATGTATATCTATAACACACACATAATAACACTATACTAACGAATAGTTCATCATTCCCACTAATATTACTTGCGAAAGTTTATCTGTAAGTGCGAACTCTGTCTGTCACCTTTTCACGCTTAAACCGCAGAACCGATTTAGATGAAGTTCGATATGGAGATAGTTTGGCACCTAGGGAAGAACATGGGATACTTTTATCCCAGAAATCGCCCCCTAAGGGGC
This sequence comes from Pectinophora gossypiella, assembly GCF_024362695.1. Classification (NCBI taxonomy): domain Eukaryota; kingdom Metazoa; phylum Arthropoda; class Insecta; order Lepidoptera; family Gelechiidae; genus Pectinophora; species Pectinophora gossypiella. The sequence continues at coordinate 2,802,746 of NC_065405.1, forward strand.
TGAAGAGGGGATGGGAAAAAACCACACGAAGTCGCGGGCGAATAGCTCGTGTGACTATATTTTATGTATACCCTATGAAGGAATGAATAATGACCCGTTGCTGATCAACCATAAAACTCGTAGGTGTCATATCGAATTGTTGCCTGTTCGTTGCTCTTAGATTCTATAGAGGAAGGGTAACATCTTCAAACAACGTAGGTAGGAAACTAAAGGTATATTACCTACTAATCATCAAAAATGCACGCTGTATTGTTTTATGCTCTATTAACTCAAGTAGCTGTAGAACAATAGTGTTGCTACTGTTCTTACCTGCGAGGCCTTCGCCGGTGAACCAATAGCGAAACATGATACGGCTTTCATATACGTACCTATAGCATACTTAGTAGGTAGGACAATACTAGCCAACCCTGCTTTAATTACACTCCCGTCCGTTTATTTAGTCTCATATTTGCGCATAAATTTCAATATTAATGTCATCGTAGTACCTATAAGTGAATGGAAATAATATTCTCGAAGGTCGATAAATACGGAAATACCGAGTACACTTATTTAATTAACCAGCTTATAAATACGATCGTAAATACAGATTAACTGTATCCAATCACGACTGAATAAACAATACAACAAGTTGATTAAATCGAATATCAACCACAAATCTAAGGAAAAAATTATCGAAGACCACGACGAAGATTGGCCTAAGGAAACAGAATTAGATTACATAAATATTGCACAAAACATCAAAGCCTTAGCAGCAAAAAACTGGCTTATGCCAAGATGAAAAAATTAAACGAAAATTGCGATTGAATAAAAAGTTTGGAAAGCGGTTGAAACGAAACGAGGGCTCTTGATGAGACAGGATAAGGAAACAGTCATAATAATCAACTACGTACTTTGTAAACACGAAGAAGAGAGAACAAATCCGAAATCTGGCGAAATACTTTAAAACTTCTTTCAAATTTGAGTAGACATAAAAGCTGGAGACGTTTAGAAAGACAATGTAAATTGGTAGCAACCGTGAAATGTGCTTAAAATTGCAATTAAAGGAAACAGGGAACGGAGGAAGTAAATGAAAGGGTCTCAAGGGTAAATGGGGAAGGAGCGTGGACACGGCCTCCGTAACTAGATTGCTGGCACAATTAGCCTGAGGAAACGTTTCCCCTGATAAGGCTGTAAAATTGGACGGTCGCCGATGCCTTCAGACATGATTCTTTGAAAATTACGGAAAGTTTCCTCTCCTATCAATACATCTGGTACGTTCGATAATATTCTATAGTCTACCTTTAAACCACGACTTAACTATGAATAGGATGTCTTTATATTATAAGTACGTAAAATATATAATATAATAGTCGTCCCGAAATTCATCATCACTAATTTAAGAGCCAAGCTATTGTCGGTGTAGCATTCTTTTTAAGGAAAAATTGGGCAGTGGTTTCCCTCTTGCCTTCCACCTCTTCCCGAAATTAAGAAGCCTATAATAATTTAATCAAAAAACGATAAAAATAAAAAAGTTACAAAACAAAAACCGAAATATTACAACCTCCAATCTAAACAAAAAGCTATACAAAATTGAAAAGTTCGTGAAAGCAATAAATAAATTCAAATCAACGACAAAAGAAGCAAAGGCCAAGAATTAGATTCACAAGCGATTCGCTTCATTCTTGGCAAAATGAAGTTTGGTCTTATTGGAGCCTTGGAACTTTGAGTACCAACACCGGGATCATTCACCCGACTCCCAAGTCTTAAAAAGTTTCAAATATCATAAAAGACTTTAAGTAAAGGTATTAAAGGGGAAAATGCTTTTGAAATTCAGGACGCTTTTAAAGATTTTTTTCTACTCCTCTACTTTAATCTGGCATTTAAATAACCAAAAAGTCTAATATAAGTACATACATAATTAAACTCTTTGAAAAAGTGTACGCTCTATGGCCTATAAAAGCATTGTTTACAAAGTGTAACTGTACTATAATGTCGCCAAAAAAGCATTGTTGTTGTTTTTTTTTTTTTTGACCTGGAAACTGGCACCTTTACTTTGTTTGGTGCCATAGATATACTATAAAAAAAAAGTATACATTTGCCGCCATTTTCCCGCGCGTTGGAAAATAAATTGGAAAATTTTTGTGTTTCGTTTAAAATTACGTCGTCGTAGAAAAAGTATTGTATGCAACGTTGTATAACTAGGTCAAAAAATGCTCGTGGCGTCTCTTATTGCGATGTTCGCCAAGGCTCACATCGCAACTCACGCCACTCGCATTTTTTGACCCTTCTTATACAACTGTTGCATAAAATACTATAATCTACCTAGAAACATACTGTTATCAATTCGAGATACATCATTAACATTACATGATTAAAATATTCAATACTGATTACTACGCCCATGCAGGAGAAAGCATAATTAATGTAACATAATAATATGCTGCTTTCGTTAACATCGACGTATTCATATTTTCCAACCGTATTAAGTTGCACTTCGTTCTATAACACTATGTAAAATATAACAAAAAGTTTTGTATCAACGCGCAGTTCCAGTATAAAACTATTGACTTGTCACTTGTGACTATTATTTAGAGAATTTGCCACAATAATAAACCTGTTACCTGTATGTTGTGCCTGTTACTAATACTAGGTTAAGTTTTCTGTTACTAACATAATAGTCCAGATTCCGAACTAAATATTTATTGAATTTGAATTACATACACTTTCTAAACGAGTCGTCACAAGGAAATTTTCAAAACTACTCTTTCTGTTTGACACATAATGCAACGTATAGTGCGAAGCTTACACTTTTCCGTTATTCTTTTCTTTTTTGTTGTTTCTCTTTGACTATTATCTGTCTTTGGTTCTAGGCACTAGAGATAAAGAAAGACCAAAAATAGTTTGCTGCTACAAAGCTATGCATACTCAAATAAAAGTCACCGAGAGTAATATCATCCCCTAATGTAAATGTACCTAGTAACGGAGCCGAATCAAACTAAAAGCCGTCACCGCCGCAAATTCACTGCCGCCGCTCCTAATTCAATCTCGTGGAAAAATTCCTTCATATTTCTGAAAGATTTCATTCGCACGTTCCAATCCTTTTACGGCGTCTCGCTCCGATACTTGCGATCTGTCGGTGCATTAGTAAGTCCATTAGACACCGGCCTGACAAGGAACGGCCTTTCTATATAATAAGTAGAGCAGTACTTTGCTTAGTAAGTGGAAAGTGGAGACAGTAGGGGAACACAGTCCCCTTACTTATTTGTCTGGGTTTGAGGAAATGTACGACCAGCAGATGGTAGACAGGCTACTTGAAACAAAAAAGTCTAACACGAAGGCAATTCAATTCGAGTCTAGTCGTAATAAGGATTATTTGATTGCCAAATTGAGTTGCTGACAGAAATAAGACAAAAATATTGTATTTTTATCGTGTGCATTTATTTATGACGGTTATCATTGAATAGGCTGGCAATGGCCCTGATTGCGATTGAGAAATTGAAAAAAAAACAGCTGTCAATCATCCGTCTCTTTCGTTTCTTGTCATTTCCTCTTCTCAGCCATAACACCTTGCGAAATGACGTAAATTCAAAAATGTTACATTGACCTTCAACAAGTTTATCCATGATAATTACGCTAAATAAATGATTCTGATTTCTGATTTGGGCGGATAAGAAAAAGACTAAAATAAGATTAGATGGTGTTTACAGGAATCAGCAACAATAGAATGATAACTATCGCATGTAGATTACTGGTATAACTTCCAATGCTGAAATAACACTAAAAAAAAAGAAATAAATTCTAATAACATTTCCGGGAACATCATTTTTGTCTTCTTTATTCAAAACCTCGCAGCGTTGAAACGACCAATGTGCTTTTAACAAAGTTCTTTGCCAAAAAAACGCTTAAGTTCTCGCGGTTGTTACGTTTCATTTTGACGTCGTCTACCGTCGACGTCGGGAACAAGCATATTTTCTCGACAATGTTCACACTCCCTTCTACTCCCAAGTTTGTCTATTATACACCATAACGACGATACCAGTGTCAAATATTAATTCTTATTTCAAAAGTTCTGTTTAAAGTTCGAATGAAACTCGATTTGGAATTTCTAACTTGCCTTCATTGCTTGTTAGGGAAAATATCTTAAGAGATATCGAAGATACTGAAACCAAGATAGAGCCATTGAAAAGATTTATAGGACGCCAAGACTTTTCTTCAATATCACAAAGAATTGCATTAGATATTACTCTGTACTCTATACTGTACTGTACTGACTCTGTAGAGGAAATAATTAATATTTGTGTCTGAATATATACGTCTAAGTACAGACGTACTTATTCTTTACAAATTCAAATAAACCGAATATTACCTAGCATTACTACTGAACAAGGTACATTAACAGCAGACTAATATCACACTAATTTATTTACAAAAGAAATTCCCGAGAAAAAGCCCTTTGTGTTTGAACTTCTCCACCCCAAAGTTCGTTGTTGCTATATACAACTGTAGCTGTCGTATATGTAAGTATTAGTCAGCTGTAGTGTGGGGTGCTGATCACGCGACTCCGGGTTTCATTCCCGCTGCGGTCGCCCTCGGAAGCTATTAGTGATTCACTCGGCTTCGGTACAAAACTCCACGAAAATAGTTCGTTCGAAATTGCTCTGTATGTCTTCGTTTTATTACAGGTTCTGAACCTGCATTTTCAGTGGTTCCAACATCAATATCGCGTCGGTTATGAAAATGCTAGATTTAAAGCTTTAAAAATCGAACGTTTGAAAATGATAAACGAATAGTGTTTCATAGCCACTTGTAGACGCGTTCTCTGTTGTATCACGTGTTGCATTGTGTTCACAAACAAAAGTTTAGTGACCTCTCCCTCTGTCCCCCACGTCGGCGTGTCGCCCCTCCCCAACAATCGCACGCCCCTCATGAAAGGAAAATTAGATAAACATAAATCATAGCATTACATTTCGCCCATAAAACGGATCTATATTGCAAGAACTTCATACTTTCAATTATTCATAGCCACAACTTTTTGTTCACATAAAGTCAATCGTCTTAAAAACGCATGTGCGAGATATAACTCACATTTTATTGCGCAAAAAATATACGGAAGATCTATCTTCTGTTGAGTGGATCATAACAGTAAAATATTTCTGATCAAAAAACGACATCATACTTGGAGACGAAATCGTATGAATAAAATATCGGATCTATTCAGATCTTTAAGATTATGTACGATATAGATTCGACCGCGTGGATAAAACAAAAACATCTGCCGCTGGGGAATAGGCGATAATAAATAACCCGGAGGAGTGAACACAAGCACGATAAATCACACAATGGCCACTGGAAGGCAATATCAGGAGGAGGTAACCTCACGTGAGACAAGAAACGACCGAGCCTCAAGAATGGCCTGATAAATGGCACGGCTCACGGCGATAACCCACAGAACCGAATACAGCTATAAGTCAATACGGTCCAAGTATCTGTCGACAGCAATTTTGTAAAAATAGCACTCCGTTTGAGTGCTTTTAAAATGTAGCTATGTTTAAAATTGCTAAGATATGACGACAACAAGGAAAGAATTTGACCCTTTGACAATGGCCGAGGCCAAGATCCTTTGTTCTGATAAAAGCTACAAGCGAGGAATAGGGATAGAAAATTGCTTTATAGGGTTGAGATAGACCGTTTAGGTTTTAATTCTATTATCCAAAGAAAATTAGAGCCCGACATTCAGTGGAGACAGTAGACGCGACAGACAGGCGGGAGGTCAGTAGTTCCGTGAAACGCATCAAGAAATGAACGACATATCAAAAGAGAAGGCTCAAAGTAATGCCGTTGAAATAGTAACATTGGGTATAGAAAGCAGCTTTATAATAAATCTCTGCTTGATGTCAGATTAGGAGTTATCTCTATTATGCGTCAACAAATGATAGGCTTGCCGCGGCTAAAGCCCTTAGGATCAAATGAGATAGGACAGTTGGCATACAATAATTGCGGTCCGCTCTCCGCGCGCCCGCCAACGCAAAATCGCTGATACACTCACAATAGGTCCATTTATTCGTCTTCACGGTTCACAGAGTTCTTTGTATTAATGTAAATTAATGAGAATTCCGATCAAATACATTAGTGTCCTTAGTCCCTTCAAATTATCCTACTTAAAAGATGAAATTGGAGGACGATTAGTAAGCATTTTAAAGACGAGTGCGCCATAATGGGTTCTGAATATTCTTTTCTTTTTTAAGACGTTTCATTACCTCAAAAAATATTGTGCGGCCGATAATAGCCGAAATTGTGATACTGAAGAATAGGAGATAGGTGCTTTCGCCTGGCAGATGATCAAAACGAACGAATTCTTGAATCAAAAATGGAGCAGAGATTGAAGGAACCTATGACCAAACAATTTTTCATAGAGAACACTAATAGCGTTTGAGGAAGGGTCTAAAGTAATATGGAGTTGCTAACACAATATTTACCTGGGTTGGCGAACAAACGGACCGAACATAATCCTGTATGTTCCCAAATAACAGAAATTGGAATTTAGGGTTCAGTTATTTGGGCAAGATATGCTGGGAAATACAAGATTGTGTTCTTGGCAATTATTATTCTAATATTGAAGTCATACCTTTACAAATTGTGAGGGCAAATTATGATCGCATAATAACAGCAAAAAAACGACAGAATGAATGAGAAGTCCAAGAGATAGCATATCAGTTTTATCATGTCATCATCATCTCCCTAGGACAATTCCGTTTTTCAGGTCTGCTCACCAAACCTGTAGATTTGGCAGGTCCGGTCTTTTACAAAAGCCACTGACCTGACCTTCCAACCCGCGAAAAGAAAACCAACCCGATACAGGTTGGGTCACAAACATCCGAAACCTATTTCTCGGGAATGTGGGTTTCCTCACGATGTGTTGCTTTACCGCTAAGCACGTGATAATCATTTATGATCCAAACCCGTGCTGCATTTGAAACTGCAACCTGATCGTGAGAATCAAGGGTCCTTCCAACTAGGCTAACAAGACTCTAGCTTAAAAAGAAAACAATTTTATCTAATATATATTCATTCAAAATCAAATATGTATTGTAATATCGCCTAGCCTAAGTTTCAATTTGACAAGGCAGCATTATTACAATGGAACTGTATAACATAACTTGTTGTTACCACTAGTTAGAACTTTTGAATTCTAAAGTAAAGACAGATACATTCATAGTAGTACTTAGTATTAGTTTAGGGGTTGAAGTGCAAACTAACTCGGCCCGTAAAGTTTGGATAACGTAATAATGGAGGTCTACTAATCATGTAATAAATACATTATCCATTATTTTATATTGTTTATCCATTATTATTAATGAATCCATTGTTTTTGTGTTGGTAATGCATCTCACAATACGTTAGAAGATTATTTTACATACATACATAACACCATGCCTAATTGGCATTATATTTCTGATTTGTATTTTTTTATGTTTTACGTATTTTCATGTTAATTATTTAGTCTTATTTTTCTTTTTTATATTCTTTTTTTTTTTTGTATCACAACACTAACTTAAGAGCCACGCTCTTGTCGATGTAATATTCTCCTTGCTACCTTTTTACAGTAAAATAGGGCAGTGGTTTCCCTCTTGCCTTCCGCCCCGCAATACTCTGTCTGACGCAAGTGGGATGCGCCTAGAGTAGTCTATTTCAAAGCCCTCCATCTCTGAATAGTATGTATGTATTTTGTATATTCGTTTATATATTGTTTTCTCGTCATACCGCGCATTAGGCTACACTATAATGCTGTATGTACTTTTACAAATAAATAAAATTTCGCTGTCACTATTACTCACATATATTCCTCTCGAATGCAGCTTTCTCTTCTCTGAACGGCAACTGAAACAAAAAAAGAGACGTCAAGTCAATTTTGTTTACCTAGGCCCGAGTCCCTTGAGTGCTCGTTCGCTGAAACAATAATTAAGTACATTAGAGGTTCAATGGATGAGGTAAGCACCCGGCCCTCCCCGGGGATTAGCCGTGAAATGTTTTTCCTCCTAGATGTGGTTAGTACAGTAAACATCACTGTCTGCCTCCCCTGCCTTAAGCTAAGTCGGAAACGTTACTCTAATATCTAACAGCTTTGTGTGAATACATGTCGATAACGTTTATCAGAAACAATAAATTCTATAGTTTTGTATTGCAATTGTAATTATTTAATTGTATTGTTGGCCAAATTGGAGATGTCCTTAAGAAAAGGTTCAGTACGAGCTACTCTAAACCGCTAAGTTATCGGATAAGTGGAGACTTATCCGATAGCAGTTAATAATGTATTCCACAAAATTCCACTACGCGTATAGAGACTGTTATTATATTTAATAGTGATTGTATAGTTACTACACTTTGAGGAGCTCGGTGGCGCAGCGGTAAACGCGCTCGGTCTGCGATTGTTGAAGTTAAGCAACTTTCGCAAAGGCCGGTCATAGGATGGGTGACCACAAAAATAAAAAGTTTTCATCTCGAGCTCCTCCGTGCTTCGGAAGGCACGTTAAGCCGTTGGTCCCGGCTGCATTAGCAGTCGTTAATAACCACCAATCCGCACTGGGCCCGCGTGATGGTTTAAGGCCCGATCTCCCTATCCATCCATAGGGAAGGCCCGTGCCCCAGCAGTGGGGACGTTAATGGGTTGGTGATGATGTATAGTTACTACAAGCATTACTACAAAGAATGAGAGAATTTCCAGGCTACGTTCCCTAAAAAAATATAGATGGCGGTGTTCAAATTTAACTTGACAATTATCATTCTCATTGCAATATGGCGTACATAATAATTCAAAAAAAATGTAATGGCAGAGACATACATAAAAATAATTGTTGCTTGATATTTGGATCAGTTACGACATAGTATTACTATACTACCTATATTGCTCCACTTTATTTTGAACATAATAATAATGGGTGGAAGATGTGTTGTGCCTGGGTGTAATAACAAGGGTCATCATTTATGCCCAAAAACAAAGATAAAAGTTGCTTGTGTTTGTTATCTATATAGTTAGAAGGTTAACATACATATATAAACAGCCTATATACGTCCCACTGCTGGGCACAGGCCTCCCCTCAATCAACCAGAGGGGGTATGGAGCATACTCCACCACGCTGCTCCAATGCGGGTTGGTGGAGGTGTTTTTACGGCTAATAGCCGGGACCAACGGCTTAACGTGCACTCCGAAGCACGGAATCATCTTACTTTTTCGGACATTCAAGAGAAACGAAGAAGGAAACGAAGGAAAATCTGTACAGCGCCACCTATTCTTTTTTTTTTGAGAACGTAGTCGGAAATGTCCCCGTTGTATAGATACTACAACAATTACAACAAACAAAGATAGGTAATAATAGTAATTGGTAGTAGTAGTAGCCAGTGGTAGCCCAGTTGGGATAACGCTTGCCTCTCACTTTGAGGTCGCAGGTTCGAATCCAGCACAGGCCAAACCAATGAGGATCGAATTTGTTTTCGAATTCATGTTTGGATCATAAATAATTATTACGTGCTCAGCGGTGAAGGAAAACATCAACGGCGAGCAAACCCGCATTAACGAGAAATTTTCGGAGATAATTATCATTGGAAGCCCAGACAGGCAGTCGCTTTTGTAAAAAACCGGACCTGTCAAATGTTCAGGTTAGGTAAGCGGACCCTGTGAATAACGGGATAACGCTAGGGAGGTGATGAATTGACAAGTAATAAAAAGGTCAACACATATGACCACAAACACATGGCGTTTAAATGATAGTCCAAATGACTCGTTCCAAAAACAAACAACATTCGAGGCAATCCCTTCATTTATGGAATAATTTCAACAAAATAAAGTCGTGGTAACGGACCGGGCTGAACCCTAAAACCCGGGGGTTGCAGTGACCGTAAAGATAAACCCGGGTTTACTTAACTTTGACCGGTCAAATTTGGACTGCTTTTGTAAATAACGCCATAATTGGGTCGTGTACTAGGTTCAAGATAAATTATGAAATTCTGATTACTAAATAAAGACACATCTAAAACTAACGAAAAACATTTTCTTTTTTCTATTAAACTTATTTATGAATTTTAATCAAGAAAAACGTAATAATAAGTCCGACATTTTGTCACTTTTTCTATGACGTCACAGAGTGCTTTTTCATACAAATTCCATAGTAATTTCGTGTTTTGACGTTTAGTAAAAAGTAACTGATTTGACTAGTTGGAAACTAGCCTATTTAAGCCTCGATATAAATGTTTGTTGCCAAATCAACGGGACCATGTAACTTAGATTGAGGTAAATATCCAAGTACTTATTCTTAGGGTGGTATTAATAAACCAATTTCAGCTTTGAGACGGCCCTCAAGATCATGTCAATGTGACAGTTCTCATATAAAAACGGGGATTTGAGCATGATCTTGAGGGCAGTCTCAGCTGAGATTAGTTTATTAATACCACCCCTAGTCTTCTTCTTATCTTGTGGGTTGTGAGGTGGATTACCAACCCCATCAACCTTGGTGCCAGGGTTATTACTGAGCCGCCATAGGCCGCTGACATGACTCATGTAACGACTACTAACTTACATCAGTAAGTAATAACCGGAACCAACGGCTTAACGTGCTTCCGCAGCACGGATCATCTTACTTTTTTGGCAATCAGGTGATCAGCCTAGTTACAGGTAATAATTAACATAAAAACCTTGTATAACAATACCACAAGTATATTTAGTTATAAATGGCGATAAAGAGTAGTCTTAGTTAAAAGTTTTTTTTTTTTGTAATTATTTATTTTTATTTTGGAGCAATAAAGTGTATTTTTATTGTATTGTCACTCTATAAATAGTTTTTGGAAACCTCCCTCTTAATTTCTATGTACATTCAATAATTTTAACCTGAACCCTAGTAAAGTCTCTTCTTCTATCGTGTGGATTGTGAGAAGTACCAACCTCATCAACACTGGTCAGGGTTACTATTGAGCCGCCAAAGACCCCTGACATGGCTCATGTATCGACTACTTACTTACCCTAGTAAAGTGAAATTATGATTTTTTTTAGCAATGACAAGTCTTAAGTTTTTTTCTTATAATTATCTGTTAAACCCAAAACAACTCGTCTATCTGACTGGTAGTACCCGGAAATTCTCCCCCCTCGTAGAAAAGAGACAAAATATGAGATGAGGAGATAAAACCAATCACAATCTGATCACAGCACCTCACGAGATAATATCCGACTGAACCATTAACAACAGTCATTTATCTGCCAATATCCGCCCCAAATATAATAAAACTGACACGGAACGATCTCGAGTATCCAATAGATGATAAGATAATATAATAACAGATAAGATAAAGTATATAAGATTGAAGAATGTTATCTACTATATAACATTACACCGGTGATGGCGGTACTCATCCTAATGAGTGATTTAACACCCACAATAGCCAGATACGGCCTCTGTGGTATAGTGGTTGAGCGTTGGGCTCACGATCCGGAGGCCCTGGCTCGAATCCCGGTGGGGACATATCACAAAAATCACTTTGTGGTCCCTAGTTTGGTTAAGACATTACAGGCTGATCACCTGATTGTCCGAAAGTAAAATTATCCGTGCTTCAGAAGGCACGTTAAGCCGTTGGTCCCGGTTACTACTTACTGATGTAAGTGAGTAATCGTTACATGAGCCATGCCAGGGGCCTTTGGCGGCTCAATAACCCTGACACTAGGGTTGATGAGGTTGGTAATTCACCTCCGATATTACGGTAGCAGCTACCTTTACACAATGAATTATCACGTAAAACATATTAATATTACCTACAGCAATTGCACTCATAACAAATTGCCTCTTCAATCACCACGCTCTTGAAGTTTATTCTGATTTAAAAAAAAAACTTTCGCAGCCGTCCGTTCGTTTCAGGATCAGATCCGTTCAAAGGCAACCGTTAGGATTACCTTTAAACCCAAACGAAAAAAACACTTTTTTTATTTTTAGTCCAATTTAAACTTCGAGTCTGGCGTTCCAGCTCATCACTTCATTTCGCCGCTAAAAAATATACGAGTATTTATAGAAAGCAAAGGTTTTTATAGAAAAACCACGTTCGATTTTTACTCTTTTCGTAGGCTCATTGCTTAGCATCACGCCATTATCCCCAAAAGGGTTGGCAAAGGTGCATAGTAATACAGCCAGTCCTCGCCAGCTATGTTTAAGACCCATGCCATAGAGGATGAGCCTATTGCCATTAACCGGGCACAAATCCTGGAAACCAAACCATTTCTATATAATGTCTCGTCATATTTGGTCACGTACCAACTTGGTCACCTCCAGTAAAAAAAATATATTTTGTTATTCATAAATAGGCCTAAGTATGAATGGCAAATAAAATGACTTTCTTTTCTATTTACGACCTGAAGAAGAACTTCAGGGTTAAATTCCCGATCGAGGTGTTTCTCAACCAACCTGCAATGGTGCAGCGGAGTTTGCTCTGCGAATAAACTGTATCTTCGTAGTAAAACAGATATGAAATGGTTTACCTCCCACAATTCCCGTCACGTAATGTTTTATAGCTATCACACATCCCCGCAAGCTCTGTAGCATGGAGCATTTGAGATGTATCTAGTATTACCAGCTCGTTAAAAGGTCTTTGAGGGTTTATCCACTTATCACTACACAGAGAGGAGCCACATTCTTTTGCTTTCACTGTAGGGCTAACATGCGCACCGATTTGACCAAATCTTTTCTTTTTCAGTGGATAAGAAACAGGCAGATGTAACTTCAAATAAACTTTGATGGTGTGTACAGGAATTAACACCATTAACTACTTTATTTACAGAATAAGCGGCCGAAATATTTCATCATCATCATCAATTTAAGAGCCACGCTCTTGTCGGTGTAGCATTTTCCATTCCAGTCTATCAAAGGCCAATTCCTTGACTTCCCTATAAGACACGACGTTAACCTTTTCTTTAATCTGTTCCATGTAAGCTCTTCTTGGTCTTCCCCTTCCTCTCTTTTTTCGAAATATTTGCATAGTATTAAAAAATAAGTAGCCTATATTTTAACCACCAACCAACTAGGTAGGTATGTATGTATTTAGAAAAATATAGGTATTGCATTGTAGCTAGAGGAGCTTGGTGGCGCAGCGGTAATCGCGTTCGGTCTGCGATTGTTGAAGTTAAGCAACTTTCGCAAAGGTCGGTCATAGGATGGGTGACCACAAAAATAAAAAGTTTTCATCTCGAGCTCCTCCGTGCTTCGGAAGGCACGTTAAGCCGTTGGTCCCGGCTGCATTAGCAGTCGTTAATAACTACCAATTCGCACTGGGCCCGCGTGGTGGTTTAAGGCCCGATCTCCCTATCCATCCATCCATAGGGAAGGCCCGTGCCCCAGTAGTGGCGACGTTAATGGGCTGGTGATGATTGTAGCTGTATTTAATTAAGTATGTAAATGAACACGAGGGTGGACACCGGCGTTTACCAACAATAAGTACCTTATAACAAATTCCTGAAATAACCACACGAAAGCTACAAATAGAACCTTATTAACCCTCCACCAACCCTGTCACGTACCTTAGTCCCTAGGTATCAGATATCCTCAATCCTGCGAGCTCTATAAACCGCTCATAACCGCATTAAACCGGTGCATTCCAGATTTATCCGGATTTAGCTAGCTCGTTATTAGGTCTTTGACGGGTTATCGGGTTATCGGCTTACAGTTATGGGCTCTGGGTGTCGTCGGCAGAGACAAACGGCAGGCCTGATTATCCAGTTGCATCCACTCAGTTGAATTATGCAAGTATCTGGTGATAATAGGCTGGGCGGTATTTGATGTCATAGGATTTATCGTTAGTTATGAATGTAGACGATTTAGTACTTACCTACTACTTTCCATACGCAATTATAATAGTACAGGTCTACCAGAATCTGATGGCATAAAAAAGTAAAAAAAAATATTGATTTTCCTATGGTAATGTTAAACTGTCTCCTGTCAAGTCAAAGTACATGTTTTGTCAACAATACTGAGATTCTCCAAAGATTCCTTGAAAATATTCTAAATTTCGTAAGAATATCCAAAAAACTACTTCGATCACAAGCAAGAAAGATTGCTTACATTGTTTATTGTAAAATAAAAAGTATCAAGACGTTTTCATCCAATTACCCGAGTGTTGCTTACTATAGAAATTTTATTTCCCCATTTGCCATCAGACACCTATACCTACGTAAAAAGATATTGCCCTGCTCATGGATATGCAAGTTTAAATACTGTATTATATGATCAGATTACATTAAATAATAATAAAATAATGAATAGTCTGTAAAAAAATGGAACATAGAATAAGAAGGGAGATTGTTCTTTATTTTTTTTAATTCTGCTTATTTTTTACAATAATTTTTCCAATACCTTGACACCGTTCGTACCAAAAAAGAATATATCCACGCATAGACAATACCTTATTTGAAAAAAATACTTCCTTCCGGCCCATTCATCAACGACTCTAAATTGGTAACTTGACAGTTTTCGGATAAGTCTTTTAAAAATAACAAACGCTTCTTATTTCATACCTCTTAGAATATTTTATATTCTCGAAAAAGCTTTATACAGGTAATAGAAATAAACATTTTTTATAAAAAAACGGTTGGTCACGTGACATTTTGCCCAGTGACATCGCATTTCAATAAAGAATCTGTCAGACTACTCGTCACTTGAAGTGACTTGAAACCTGACACATTTTTTTGTTTTGTGAAATGTGACGTCACACGAAGCTCAGTCATGGCCGTCCCTGTTTCGGGTCTTGTATTGCGTGGTTTTTTCACAACTGAATGTGATTTTTCAAAAAGGTGCTTACGTGGTTTTTTCTAAGGCGACGTTATATTACATAAAGGTACATTCATGAGCATCAAATCCTGTAATCTTATCCCTCCCCGCTTCCCACCACGTTCACAGTTCCCATATTCACCTAACTACTTTCCCTTTGTAGACGTAAGTGCTTTCAGCGACTGGTTTAAATCTCCGAGCCGCAATAAAGTAGTACATAACGTACAGTACTACACCAGAGAGGATTACTGAAAGCTGCCTTTGATCGTTTATTATAAACGACCTGCGTGGTGCAGTGGTTGCGCGTTGGGCTCACGATCCGTAGGTCCCGGGTTCGAATCCCAATGAGGACATAAACTCAACAATACTTTGTCATCCCTAGTTTCGTTAGGACATTGCAGGCTGATCCGAATGTCCGAAAGTAAGATAATCGGAGGGCACGTTAAGGAGTAAGTCTCGGCTGCTAATTACTTAGTCGTTACATGAGCCATGTCAGGGGCCTTAGGCGGAATATATCATACAGTTTGGTTGGTCAGCAATTATCATTTGGTCTACATTTTTAATTATTTAAATTATAACACGCAAATAATAATAGAATAAAATTTAAAATCAAATTTCCTCTCGGAAAGTTTCATGTCTTTTTTATAATTATTTTCAGTACCGTATTTTTCAGGAAAATTCCGCTTGATATTAACTCAGAATCATGGTTTGAATCACCCATCAAAATTTCCGTTACGATGTCACTAACACCCTGTACGTACGGTCACGAGCATTAATATGTATACACTTTGGTACCATGTCACATTAACTTTTTTGACAAATTGAACTGTAAGTCTCACTAAATGTCAAATATGTTAGTGCGACAGAGTCCTAAAGTGGGTACATTATATTGCTCATGACTGTACGTGTACGTATAAGTTACTTTTACACAAAACAAAATGTGAGTCGCCCGGACAAGGACTTGAACCCTTGGATTAAAAGTCCAATGCTCTACCGACTGAGCTATCCGGGCTCGTATACGCATGACAAAAAACAAACAACCTCGTACGAACTCACAAACAAACGATTAGCTGAGAATTCGTAATAACCTACTTTGCAAAACACTTGTGCTCATAAATAATTTTATTGATAAGCGGTTACTAAATAATGTAGGTATGTAGCTAAATTACTAAGAGGAGAAACTAAGGACATTATGAAGATGAAAAAAATCTTAGGGAGTAATTTTTATTAAATGGTTATATTTGTTATCATTTATAACAAAGGCGATGCATTAAATTTAAGAAATAAGTAGGCAATGTTACCATTTATAAAACCTGCTAAAGCAGAGTAGATACAATGCGTGTTTAGATACATCAGCGGGCTTAGCACCATAAGCACGCGACTCTTTCTCGCCGCGACATAGATCATCTGTCTCTTTCTGTGCAGTACTGTGAGAGAGTGACGGGTGATGTATGTCGAGGCGAAAAAGAGTAGCGCGCTTAGCTTACGGTGCTAAGCCCGCAGAAACTATCAGGTTCATTTACCGATGACACCATGCCTCTTAATTGTATCATATTTTGACACCATGTCTGTACTTCCGGGTCTGCATGACAACCGCGCCGCTCGCGGCGCTTATTACATTGAGCGCTTCGACCAATAGCCGTTTGACGTCCATCTAAGTATATAGCATTCGTATCGTTTATTGGTCATACCCGGCTGGAATGCGTGTTATTGATACCTCAAACCACACGAGAGAAGATTACTTGTATTATAGACTACAAATACAAGATGTTAGAAAATACACTCAGTCTGTCTTCGACTTTGTCTGCGACACGTCTAGGATGATAAGGGAAGAAAATACCCCAAGATTTCATACAAAATTTCATTCTTACCATGTCTCGCTTAACGCGTAAAGCTGCTGTTTGACCAATCACAGCGTTCGAGAAAGCGAAAAACGAAGACGCTCTGTCACTCTCTCTCACGGTGATTGGTCGATTACTGCACATCTCCGCACAGCTCCGTGTCAGTGGAACCCCGGCCCAAGTGTGAGCGAGACAGCCTTCGCGCGCTCCCCTTTACTCCTTAGTGGCTTACGGCCATATATAAGACCCAGAGGGGGTGAGGTAGGCGATATGGATTGGTGCAGGGCGGAGAATTACCGTTCTTTTATTTCTTCTATGCTTAAGTGGAACAGGAAAGTAGGTAGGTAAATTAATTAGTATTATATCCGGCACGTTTTTCATGAAATCCATTTGAACAGCTGCGTGCACTGGAGACAACACCCCGGATGCTGTAACGCCCACGACCGACTTATTATCTACCTTAACTATAAAAGAGCAAAGGTTAATTTATAAAAATTTCCTTTGACAGTATTTTAAGTTTTTGATGAATCAAATCTTCAGTTTTAAAAGTTGCAAGTTTGCAATCTAAAAGTATATAATATTTTTTCCTTTTGCCCATTTAAGGGACAGGCTAAGATCGTAAGTCTATGCTGCCTAGTCTTCAGTACATTTTCTTTGCTAAAATACTTTTTTAATTCGGGTGTTTTTTGGTGACATAACGTAGTACGCAGATAAAAAATATTATACAGACTTCTTTTTTCGAATTTCATAATCAAAAAATAAAATAACATAATATACTTTTTGTCAAGTGTTGCCAAAGAGAATATAAATCACTATCTTTACGTGTTGACGTATTTTCCCGTAGTTAAATAGAAAAAATCCGCAAATATATCACTACGAAAATTATATTTCCAAAAAAAAAGGAAAAGCAAACAGCCTCTCCACTATCAAAGTACTTAATTATGTTAAAATATGAAATTTGAAGATAACACTTCTTCACTACGATACAAAATATATTGCCGCCCGAACAGGGACTTGAACCCTGGACCCTTGGATTAAAAGTCCAATGCTCTACCGACTGAGCTATCCGGGCTCATACGTCCACAGCTAAAATCAACAAACATATGTTTAAGAAAATATGATCTGAGAACGGTTATACAATCAATTGAATTACTAATAAAAAAAAACGTGAAAATGCTTTTAAATGACATTTTATATAAGAGATTAAAAAGTTAGTCAGTACCATAGTGTTGTCAAAATAAATACTTTACCTACTCATTATGACACATCTTGGTTTCCCGAGGACTTTTTGGCGGGAACGGAAACGGGACGGTTGCTTTCTTCATTGAATAATTTAAATAATTACTGCGAAGTGGTGTTTTGTGGGTAATGATCGCATTAAGTTAGTCTGAAAACATTCGCGATAATGTTATTATATCGGAATATTCAATAAACAAAGTGTACCTATCTATTTTCGCTTCGTGCCAACAAGCCGCTTCATAACTCGAAAGTTTATGCGGACTTTTGAGTTAATTCGTTTGGGGTTCGGAGTAGGAGTCTCCTCCGAGGGTGGGGGCTTAAGTTTCATCATTCATCGTCATCACCTTTCATCATTTCATTAATCATCTTCAAGAAAAAAAATACATAAGACATGCCTTTATGGGCACTATTTAAGTTTGCCTTGCCCTTCGGGGAAACCATAACAACAAAAAAATCATTATGACACTTGCGTTTAAAAAGAAAACGCCCGGACAGGGACTTGAACCCTGGACCCTTGGATTAAAAGTCCAATGCTCTACCGACTGAGCTATCCGGGCTCACACATACACAGCCATAATACTGAAACATATAATATATATTATTAATATAAGAGTCACTGAACCTTCTCAACACTTGATACTATAATTGCCAATAAATCAATAATATAAGAAGATAGAAATAAAATTGTACAAATAGGTATTTCAATTGTTTAAAAGCAATTTCGAACTGTTAGAAGAAATGTCATAAGAGGTCTTAAGATTTGGAACTACACATACATACATACATAAACTCACGCCCGTAATCCCAAATGGGGTGAGCAGAGCCACAAGTAATCAAAGAATCAAAGACAACTTGCAGCCACTGTTGATACGAAGTCCTAAGATGGATATGATGAACCTTATGGTGATAAGGGATCAGCCTATCGCCCATAACATTAGTCCATTATGTTAGAGGACGCAATCCCTCTGTCGGTTTTTACGACATGCCCGGGAAGACAAGCAGCTGAACGTGTTCTATGTTTTTTATTTGCTCCCAGAACAGCATAGAAGCAATTGATTTGGAACTAAGAAATTTAAAAAAGCTGACGATCGCCGTTGTAATAATTACTTATAAAGTTTTAATGGGGTTAATTACATACATAAGATCGCGCCTATTTCCCGTTGGGATCATCATCATCAGTCCATTAACGTCCCCACTGCTGGGGCACGGGCCTTCCCTATGGATGGATAGGGAGATCGGGCCTTAAACCATCACGCGGGCCCAGTGCGGATTGATGGTTATTAACGACTGCTAATGCAGCCGGGACCAACGGCTTAACGTGCCTTCCGAAGCACGGAGGAGCTCG
This sequence comes from Pectinophora gossypiella, assembly GCF_024362695.1. Classification (NCBI taxonomy): domain Eukaryota; kingdom Metazoa; phylum Arthropoda; class Insecta; order Lepidoptera; family Gelechiidae; genus Pectinophora; species Pectinophora gossypiella. Next base: position 2,821,942 of record NC_065405.1, read on the forward strand.
AGATGAAAACTTTTTTTTTTTGTGGTCACCCATCCTATGACCGGCTTTTGCGAAAGTTGCTTAACTTCAACAATCGAAGACCGAGCACGTTTACCGCTGCGCCACCGAGCTCCTGGCGGGGTAGTCACTAATAATCTCTGATGGACCCGGAGATTGTTGGAGTGGCGCCCACGAGCATTCATAAGACCGAGAGGAAGACCACCAATGAGACGGAAGGAAGACATCGTACGGCACGCAAGATATGGCCCAAGATCGTCGGAAGTGGAAAAACATGGAAGAGGCCTCGTCCAAAATTGGATATGAATTTAGGCTGATATAGATAGATATAGACCATAGATGCGCGTCAAACATAACAGATCTCATTGTAACCATAACCCTTAGCTACAATGAACGTATCCCATACAACCAATTGTAAGAATTTATAGCCTTTCTGTCCGCAATTATTGAAGGTAAAAAATATATATATAATTTCATAATTTCCAGCCGTGACAGAAAGCCCCTAAAGAGGTGATATGTGAGCTTGGGATAAAAAAAAACATTTTTAGACAAAAGTTAAGCCGCCCGGACAGGGACTTGAACCCTGGACCCTTGGATTAAAAGTCCAATGCTCTACCGACTGAGCTTTCCAGGGCTTATACTGAAGAAATCTAAATTCGCTGGCAATACTCATCGTAGTCAATTTCATTGCAGTTGATTAAATAATGAGTAAAATAATAATTAAAACCAGTTGTATAAATAATATAAGTAATTCTAGTCAATTAATAAAGTAAAATAAACAATGATAAATTTAATTATAAATACCTACCTAGATAAGTTTTATTACATATTTAGGTACGTACTTATTTGACAAACTATTTAAGTAGATGATTGTTATGTTATGTTAAACAAAAGAAAGTGAATTAGTCAAATTAAAGATTAACCGTGGCACGAAACAATTCCAAATTTGAATTCTAAAATTTCATTATTTTTTTTCTTTGCACGGCGTCATGCGACTTCGTCATTCGCACAAATTGATTGGTAATTTTAGTTCAAGAATTAAAAAGTATTTAACCCCCGAGACGATTTTTCTCGATTCTATTTCCCTCGTTTTCTTTTGATTATTGGTAATTTGACGCTTTGGTTCATTGATGTACAATTTATGTTACTTACACTCATTGATTTGGTTTGACTGGGTTTGACTTCTTTTTCCATTTATCCCGTATGGGGAAAGGCAAGCGACTAGTCTATACAGCCTAATCTGTTTTTATTTGACATAAATAGATTTATAAGAGGCCGAAAGTGTGTCTGAAGTTATCTTTCCAATTTCTATATCCTTAGCGTAAGTGCGGACCCCAGTCTTTATGGTAAGCTCGTTGACAAGAAGTTCAGTTGTAATATCAAAAAGAAATTAACTGTTTTCGTATTCATACTTTTTAATTAAAAATCAACTCAGTACCTTGTTAATTTAGTATGCTATCTACTTGTACCGTTAAGTTGTAGTCAAGCACATTGATTAGACGGTGAGCTGCAAACTCGAACACGAGCGAGTGCGAGTAGCTTGCTCAAGTTTGTTCAAACACGACAAGTTTCAAGTTAAGTTGCTAACTCGCTACATAACTGTCAACAATGCTATTCCGTTTCGTAATCGCATCGTTCAGAATTTAAACAATTGAAAAAATAAAGTTTAGTGACGTAGTTTCTTGAGTACAAAAGGCCAGAGTTCCACTCGTATATTTTAGGTTTCTATATGATGTCTATAAATAAAGAATATAATTAATTACATAACCTAAACATTCAACCTAAAATTGTATTCAGCTTTCTCTTTTAGAAATACCCGTTTAGATAATAAATAAATATCTTACATATTTTGTGACCCAACCTAAGCCGTACTTAACTTACACAATAAAAAAGCGAGCGAGTTAGTTAAATCGATAACCAATTTCTCGTATGCTTATCCCATAGCTATTCAGATATAAACTAGGCATTGTAGTGAATCGCACAATGGGGCCTATGCTCGGTAAATCTTCTCTCGATGTCAACTGCAAGCGCAGTGGCTTGTGCCGGTTGTGCCTCTAAAGGTTTTATGCCGGCCTGGTATGGCGCGCATAGAAAACGCGATTTGTATTGCGTTTCGCGCAAATGGAATCCAAACGGAGCTGTATTTTAACTTCGAATGAAAAAAATGCAAAAGAACTAAGCCTGTTCTGCCAGGTTCTACATGGCCTTTTTCTGCAAAAGCTTTTGTTTGTTTGTGATTTACCTGATAATACCGTTAGCGAAAAAATGTGTGGATGCGTGTGGTAGAATATTGAATCCTTTGTCTTCTAAAATAAATTACTTTACGTATAGTTGTATGTCATTTTTGGAAGTTATAAAGAATTCCATAAGGTCCCAGATACCTTTTAAAATCAGAATTCTAATGTATAACTACTTATTGGCCCCGATTCCAGCTCACACCATCTAATTTTACCTATTTTAAGTTATACTCGTCATTTTCTTGTCCGCCGAAAAGGAAAGGGACGGATGATTGTCAACAAGTTAATTTTGTTTGTTGACATGCTGTCTACTTAACTCTGCCGGATTATTGACCCATGTAAAATTTTTAGACGGTTGTTTTAGATTTCTGCTTAAAATTGACGTGTGTTCCATAAATTTTATTCCCTTTCTTTTTCAGCGGATAAGAAAATGACAGGTATACATTAAAATAAAATTAGATGGCGTCTGCAGGAATTAGCACCATTATGTTCGGAAATTATTTATTTTTTCTACTCCTCTACTTTAATCTGGCATTTAAATAACCAAAAAGTCTAATATAAGTACATACATAATTAAACTCTTTGAAAAAGTGTACGCTCTATGGCCTATAAAAGCATTGTTTACAAAGTGTAACTGTACTATAATGTCGCCAAAAAAGCATTGTTGTTGTTTTTTTTTTTTTTTGACCTGGAAACTGGCACCTTTACTTTGTTTGGTGCCATAGATATACTATAAAAAAAAAGTATACATTTGCCGCCATTTTCCCGCGCGTTGGAAAATAAATTGGAAATTTTTTGTGTTTCGTTTAAAATTACGTCGTCATAGAAAAAGTATTGTATGCAACGTTGTATAACTAGGTCAAAAAATGCTCGTGGCGTCTCTTATTGCGATGTTCACCAAGGCTCACATCGCAACTCACGCCACTCGCATTTTTTGACCCTTCTTATACAACTGTTGCATAAAATACTATAACAGTTTACATACAACAAGATAATTAAACGAACACAAGACATAATAAAAGGGAAATCAGTGTCTTACGTGGATAACGACGTGGAAAGCTATTATCCTTAATTATATACGGTCTACCTATACGAAATTCTTTCCAAAATACTCTCGCTTGAACGCCGCCAATCCAACAGGAATTCGTAGACGATTCGCGGCCATTGTGCAAAAGTGCGCGTATCTAGGTAAGCCTATCGCAGAACGTGCGACAAGGTTTCGCACTTCCCGGATGATTAATACGGAGCTCGGAATTGGAGAAATAACCCACTTACCCCGGATTGGGAGGAAAAATGCACTTGTTTAAACATCCATCTATCAACATAAGAAGTTGATAGATGAGCACAATGATATTACACTATCTATCTATACTCTACGCAATAGATGCTCGATATTGAGCGCTCAATTGCACAGAGTCAAGGAGAGTGGAAGAGTCAAGGGGAGGCCTTTGCCCAGCAGTGCCTTGCATCAAGTGGACTAGGTATGAAAACTCGAAAATGACGAATGAATGCGATTGCCGATAAATAGGATTCGCCCTAATGTACCACCTGATTGGGATGGCGGGCAGATATAAATCCGAATATCGTCCACCTTATTTTGTAAACTAACTTAGTATGTAAGTTTTTGTTACTAACCCTATGGATGTTATGTTGTCCGAATAAATATTTTTTGAATTTGAATAAATGAATAACCCGCTCTCGTAAAAATCACGTCATGTAAGTCGACATTGACAATTAAACAATAGTCACCTAGCTATTCTTCGCCGCCATTTGTTTTTTTTTTGGACGTGACTTATTGTAGATTTGCCGCAGATGGCATTAACTACTTGGCCGGACAAATGGGGAGCGCTGAAGGCTCTCATCCGGTACAACGTTTAAGACAACAGGCCTGAGGGTGCCCAGTTGGGCGCTCGGCTCTGGGCGTCGTCTGAGAGGAAAAATATTTGAAAGAATTAATCGACCCTAATGGATCGATAGCGATAAGCGCTGATTGAGGAAAAACGTCGACCACGCCGGCGGGGTCGGTATCGGAGGCCGCCATTTGTATAGATCGTCAATCGTTAGTAAAACAATTCTTTTTGGCTGTAGTATTCAAACTCATTCTATGAACATATCATTTTCATACTATAAAACAAAAAGTGGAAAAAGAAAATCTTTCACAATATCTACATCATTGGATGATCGGTATATTCTTTGGTCGTAATGTGATAATTTGATGCTATTCATGCAGCAAATTTGCGGCTGCGGCGATACAGACATGCCCTAATAGCCTGAAAACACGAGAGACAATGTGATCGATACTCTAGTGCAGTGTTAAACCGTTCGCTTTATAATTACTCGCAAGAAAATTGTGCAAGCTAGAAAAATTGTAAGAAATGAGACTTTATTGCGATCGACACCCAGGGCGACCACAGGCACCCTGCCCTGGTCTCCGCCAGTAGGTAACCGTTATCACCCATTTCATTTATTTTTGTAATTATCTCATGTCAGTTTAGGTATATAAACTCTTAGATAACATTTGTTCTAGGTACTTTATGGTATGTTTTGTCAAGAACCTTAGTTCAAATCTTTTGTCTATGCGCGGCCACTATTATTGAGTGATTTGTTCTCTGTGGTGTTGTGTATCGGATGCGTGTGCGCGGAAAAATAAATTCAGTGTCTTACAGATTGGATTTTTTATCAAGAACCCAAAACAAGTAAACTTTTTTATGCAAATATCAGTTTTATGTGTTCCGTGCTTCTATATTTTCATTTTATCAAGATACCATACTTAAAACATTAGCAACAAGCCTGTATCGCTGAAGAGGTAGGTAGGGGTGTATAGTATATACACCGACTCCTCGCCAGCTGTGTTTAAGTCCCATAAAACATATAAACATTCAATATGTCCCACTGCTGGTCACAGGCCTCCGTCCTATCAACCGCAGGGGATATGGAGCCACTACAGGTGGAGATGTTTGAGTCAGTAGCCCTGACCAACTGTTTAATATCGTTATATTAAAAAAAATGCCGAAATAAAAATGTAATAGTCATTTTAAGATAGTGCGCGCACACCAATAACCTCAATCAGTTAGTAGTAAACATAAAGCGAACCTAAAATGAAATTCTCTTCAGTCTACCTCATCGCGTCCAAGCCGTGTCCGGAGACGGCGACTCCTAAATGTCTATCCCAGGTCGTTGTTATGATAGGCTCTAATGTGGCTAGCAAAACCGAACTCGATTTGAAGGTTCGGCCACATGGTACACAGAATAACTGACCAGCAGAATTAAACGTATAGTTGTAGGAGGGCTTCTGTCGAGTCTTCCGCATTTGGCCGTACCCACTTCACGAAGTAGGCAGCGTATCATCAAAATCCTATAAATGTTTTCTAAGTTGCCTTATCTAAGTATGTCACAAGAGATTCTCTCAGAGATACTTCGTCACTCGTACGCTACCGAACACTGTTGACCTAAAACCCTATTTTCCCGTTCGCAAATAGGCTAGTTTCCAACTAGTCAAATCAGTTACTTTTTCACTAAACGTCAAATTACTACCCATGGAATTTGCATGAAAACGCACACTGTGACGTCATAGACAAACGTGATCAAATGTCTGACTTATTATTACGTGTTTATTGATTAAAATTCATAAATGAGTTAAATAGAAAAAACAAAATGTTTTTCGTTAGTTATAGATGCCTTTATTAAGTATTTTTTATTTCATAATTTATATTGAACCTAGTACAGTCATGAGCAATATCATGTACCCACTTAAGAACCCTGACGCACTATCATATTTGACATTTAGTGAGACTTACGGTGTAATTTGTCAAAAAAGTTAATGTGACATGGTATCCGTACCGTACACGACCCAATATATGTAGGTATACGCCCTTAAGTATTTCCCAATTTGGCGCGAAACGGCTCATGTAGCATTATAAGACTTCAAAGCAAAGACACGTGAATAATGTATCTTCGAAATTGATTTGCCTATTCAAATAAAAATACCTACCACTTTAAAATTGAATGAAGTAATTAATTGGCACGTAAGCGACTTCAGCGTTTCGTTTTTTTTATTTTTATTATGTACTCTGCATAGCATAAGTCTATACTTATGCTATGCAGAGTATAATGGTATCATGGTGTTATAAGTATCTATACTATTATAGATAGTTTGTTTATTTACTTATAACATTTTATTCAATGATTATTTAATTAATTTGTACAAGCGATTTTAGCGTTTCGACATTTTTTAATTTATATTCAACTCTACATAGCTTATATAACAATGTATGGTATTGATAAGCTTTCTTTAAGTATGGCATTCAAATAAAGTTGAATAGAATACATAAACAAGATACATAAGGTAACAAGTAGGGTAGTAGATAGGTAGTAATATTAAGTTGTACTTAGTTTGCACCTGCAATCTTTGAATTTTTAAATATCTCTTCGTCCTACGGTTGTCTGGAAGAAATCGCTTTAAGCGATAAGGTCATGTACCTAGTTAAGTCTCTTTGTGCCTATTTTCTTTTATTATGGTACAATAAAGTACTTATATTTGTATCTGTGCCTACTAAAACATCAGTAGCGTCATATAATAATAGTTTCACTCTTTCTTCTTCATAATTAGCATTTGCATCTTCTTTGCTGGTGGGTTAGGAGATCGATGATGGACCTTACCAAACTTCAAAATGCCCCTGACATGGCTCTAAATTTTCCGAGCTCTTTTGAACTCAATAGGACTTCGTTACGAAGATATCTATTTTATTTACACTACATATATGTACCGCCTCCAGGCTTCAATATTTTTACCATTAGGTATAATACTTATAGTTACAAAGACCAAGGCGAGGCTCTTCGTTCTCATTTCGCCAAGTCGTTGATACGATTTTGTGAGAAAATTGGGAGAGTATGGCGCCGTCGCGTCGTCGGCGCTCCCCGGACAGACATCAAAACCTTCATTCCCGGTAATGCGCCCGGGAACACCCACTAAACACTGCTTATAGCCGACTGCAGACTGTTCTACTCAAATATACCTGGCTCGTTTGTAAGGGAGCTAGAATACTAACGGGAAAATTGCGTTAAGGTAACACTTAAACAGGTTTACGTAAATAGTGTAGGTACGTAAATACATTAGATCAAAAGGAAATTATCTCAGTGGGTAAAGCAGGAATGGAATGTACCTTCTTCTATCATGTGGGTTGTGAGGTGGATTATCAACCTCATCGACCCTGGTATCAGGGTTACTATTGAGCCGCCAAAGGCTCCTAGCATAACTCATGTGATGACTACTTACTTACATCAGTAAGTAGTAACCGGGATCAACGGCTTAACGTGCCTTTCGAAGCACGGATCGTCTTACTTTCGGACAAACAGGTGATCAGCCTGTAATGCCCTAACCACACTAGGGATCGCAATGTGTTTTTTGTGATATGTCCCCACCGGGATTCGAACCCGGGACCTCCGGATCGTGAGCCCAACGCTAAACCACTGGACCACGGATGCCGTTATGGAAAATACCAATTTGGCTAGAACATCACTATTCTAAGTAGGTGCGTAGTTGAGTTTGGTATGTCCGTGGGTCACGACAGGTCTCCCATAACACCAGCGCCGCGGCCCGTGCTAAGCACATGTCACGACATTATGCTGAAGGTCTTTTTTTATTTTATTTTGGACTATTTGGACTTGGAATAACAAGGAGGGCTCCTTGTATTATAGGTAACTGATATAACATAACATAAACTGCCTATATATGTCCCACTGCTGGGCACAGGCCTCCCCTCAATCAACCGGAGGGGGTATGGAGCATACTCCACCACGCTGCTCCACTGCGTCATTATTTTTTAAGTATATTTAAATCAAATTAAATCATTTATTCGCACAGGATTCATGGTTTTGTAAACAGTTGGGAGGTTTTATGTTCTAAGTGTCACATGATCCACTGGATTTAAGCATACGAAAATTTAGGAGGTAAGTAGGTACTTAATTAACTAATATAAATCTACTGAAGAAAAAAATCAAGTCTAAGTTTCTTAATGTGGCGTCCAATATGGAAATAAATGACTTTTCTTGCTTCTTTCTTTCAATATGCTAGAATATGCCAGAAACATGTAAGTTCTCGATAATGGTTCGCTTTAAAGTAGGAACCTCACAGCTGTTGTATCGTCCGTATTTTCGTAAATTTTCTAAAATAAATTTTACAAAAACTTAAATTTCTCATTCTAAATCCATGTCTTTGAAATTGATACATTAACATAGGTAAATTGACGGGGAAAATTGTGTTTTGTGTCGTGCACGTAAGCCATTACGCTCTCTACGTGATAAAAATCTCTGCAGCGGTCATATCACGATCAGTATTCACAACAAACATTCAACATTATAGAAGGAAAAATTTAAGGGAAGAGAGGAAGGGGTAGACCTAGGATACCATTTATGAAACAAATAAAAGAGAAGGTGCAGGTCGTGTCGTATCGGGAGGTGAAGGTTTTGGCGGGAAGAAGAGAGGATTGGCGATTACTCCACCGACAAGAGCGCAGCTCTTAAATAGAGAAAGATTCACAACAAAATGCCCGCCAGGATAAATGATAACGTACAGAAAAACGATGTAGCCGAAGCTTTATTTGTAAGCTTGACGACCTCGCCTTTCCGTCATCTTCGGATATCCCGGTAAATTTATAGAAAAAAATCGTTATTTACCAAAAATCAATACAATCCTCGTGTTTGGGATTACTTTTAAGCAAATATTTACTTGTTGTTCTGCTTATAGGCATGAGACAAGAATTGGTGTGAAACTCGACCGTTTTTCCAGGAAACAAAGCATCCTACGTTTATTTTACAAAAATATGAACTTCCAAGAAATAATAAATCACGGAGAAAAAATCGCTCACTGAACTTCATCTTAGCTCAATGACTTTTAAAATCGTAGCTTTGATGTCTTCTGAGATTTCACTGTAGGATGGAATAATGTATAAGGTCTTAGAACTAAATTTAAAAAGAACTAGACAATAATTTAAGTCTTTTAGGACCCGACAAAAAGTACTTAATAGGCAGCAGGCCTGTATACAATAGCGGGCGCGTTGTAGTCTGAAGATAAATTATAGGTAAATCTAGAATCTAGAAAACATATATTTATCTGGCAGGCAAACTCTTCCCTAGAAAGCAGTGTTCCTCAAAATTAGAGTGAATAAGCATTTACTAAGCAAGCGTGTACCAACTTAGGCCACCTCTACACCGTTACTTATGTTTAATAAAAAAAAACGTCTTACAATATCCTGACAGTATTAGGTACTTATCATGCAGTCACTAATACACCTAATATTAGTGACTCCATGATACAAGTATAACGTTAATCCCTACTTTTGTCGTCGCAAAATTTCCGCGTCATTCTTTTATCTCCAATACGATATCAAAGGTATAAAAACAATCCCCTTAAACCAAAGTCCCTTCCCTAAGTATCGACCATTCGTTAATTCGCTCTTAGTTTAACAAGTTCCGAGCAACCTCTCTAATCCTACTACCGCCATCTAAAACAAACGACGCTGTAATAAATAAATGTAAAAACAAAAACAGCCTATGAATTACACTGAAATTACGCGCTGAGAATTTTAACGTCAACAAAAATAATTTTAAAGAGATAAAGGGCGTTCAAATGTTTGTCGAAAATTACAGTTTAAATTTCGAACATCAAATTTGAACTAGGTTACACAAATATTTATTTTGTAGCGAATAATAATATTAAGGTATATAAACATTGTTATTCGTTCACCTATCTTATTACTTATTAATCAACAGTGATTCCAGAATGACGAAACAATAATAATAAAGGACGATGTAATGTTATTGTAACGTGATGATATTTTTGGTCGGGTCATGCCTGCAGGCAGTTTTTCCAGGGCGCAATTTAGATTTGGCGCGGCTGTGTGTACCCCCTTAATTCAAAAACTCAGGGAGATCCCACTGTCTGAGGGCGAATCATATTATTGGGTGTAACTTTTCCGACGGGTTTATTTTCCCGTTATTTATTGTCCCCAGCCCGCAACGTGCCACCTGCTTTCATATTTCTTGCCATTACTTAAACTCGTATCCGTTTTATTCGGAAAGCCAGACGATGGAAATTCTAGCAATAAATTACAAGATAATACCTCGTCGCAAGGGTACTGCATAACAATAATGTACAAATTAGCCTATTTTACGCTCCAGTTCGTTCCGAGGCTTCATAACCGCGTCGCTAAAGAGAAAAAAGCTTCAGCGATTGTGTTATTAAAAGATTTTTTCCAAAAATATCTATTTTCAGGGCTGTTTTGAGATTTAATTTCTTAATGTACGTTTGAGCGTGCTTATCGCGTACGTCTGTTGGTAATGTCGATAATTTATGCGATGAGTTCGTTCAGCCGCGGCCGTTGTCCGGAAAACATAAAAGCTTTTAACGTCATTCAAGTGCGAGCCGCGTAATTCTGCGGCGGTTCAAACGCCATTAAAATGAATTCTAAACGCTTCAGATGCTACGCCATTAAGTAATATTATCATTGAGAACGGGTAAGTACTTCCGAAACGATAGAGCGATGAAGGAAAAAAATGTAAAGGACCGATTCATCAAACACCTTGCAGAATTGTATCTTTTAAGAGTTACGTTTGTGCAAATCATGGAGGCGTTATTTATTAAACAAACAATCAAAGCAAAAGGTTGTTTCAGCTTTTAGTGATGCTTGTAATGGTTTATCTAGACAGAATATAGCGAGGCAATGTCACAGGGTCAGCTGGACTTTAATATTTTATCGAAGAGACCGTCCAAATTCATGGAGTTCATGAGAACGATTTTCACTTAGCGCATGTCAAGCGCTCTACAACTATTAATCTTGCAGATGTTTCCCAAAACAATTTATTAAACAGACAAAGGAACGTAAACTGTGGGCTTTGTAAATTGGGACGTGGAGATTAGGTGGGTCAACGTAATAATACATTCTAATGCTTAACAAATGATTGAGTGTAGAGTTCGCGCGGTAACAAAGGACTACTTGGGGCGTGTAGTTGGGCCTAACATGACGGACAGCTTATATGGGAAAATGTAGGGTATTGCGGGCGATGTGTGCGGGGCTCTTGGCAACGTCCATCGACCGCTCAAACTTGTTCAATATCCAAGGGGCGTTATTTTCGCGAGTCATGTGTACGCAATTAAAGTTCGGAGGGAAACTTCGGCGCGTCCTGAACCGCGCTTTGTTCTAGACCCGACCGTCGAGCTGTCATGAAAACAGCCGGATAATAGTTAAGTTCAGCTTACCATCCACCGAGTTAATGACTGTAAAAGCTGGCTAAATAGTTTTAGCAAAACGTACATTATGAAAATCGACACGAGTAAGTTCATGGTGAAATAACATTAAAGTTGAAAACAAACTAATGGAGAACGATATTCAGCGGAATTGCGCTGAAATGTGGATTTTGCCAGAGATAATGTTTTAAATGGTTTGTGGCTATTAATGCACTTAAACAGTCATTTCACTTACATCATAGGTAACTTCCAAGTACTCTAGAAGAAACTACAATGAAGCACTATAGGTAATGCATCTAATCTTTATGTATAAATTACATGATTGAGCGAAGAATCGTCCTGAGGTCTCCAGTGATATTGTCTTCCTTTCAAAGTTAAACGGCTAATCTTCCAGCTCAAAGCGTCAGAATTAAAGCACTTTGTATCCTATTACAAAGAAAATATCAGAGGGGCAATAGCCAAAAGACCGCTTTTGTAAATAACCGTAACAAATAGTAGATCATTAAGTTAATTATCCCTTGTCACTGTGATTCTGATCTTTGATTCGGATTTTTGTAATTTGGAACATTTTTTTTTTCTACACGTATTACGTAATTTATAAATACCTAAAGGTTTTATTTTATTATATAAATTAATATTCCTTCCGTTGGTTGCGATCTAATGTAACATAATTTCCATATCATAATTTACATTTGGACCCTTTAAGAGCATTATAGTATCTAAGTATGTTTGGGGAATAGTTAATCCCATTGAATATAGTTTCCATTTCAGCCTGGTTAAGGCGCACATAATATTGAGGGTAGGTGGCACAAGTGGTTGCCAACGGTTTTAATTACTAGAGTGCGATGCATCCCACGTAACCTACAGCCTGAGTAGGTATGGACAACGTTATCTAGGTCACACTCGAAAATGCCTCCGTTATGATATTAAATACCTTCACTTAATACCTGGGTAACTATGACCACATACATTGTTGAGGTTTACGCTGTTATCATCATCATTAAAACACATAATACCGGGTTATTACCGAGTTAAATCAGGAATATGAGACTCGATATTTCGACACTGTTGCAAGTGATCACGGGATGACTGATGAAATTGAAGTGGAGTAAGTAGATCCATATTTTCTAATGGCAAACGTTCCTTCTTCTTTGCTGTTTGTTTGCAATTTTGACGTCGGAATGTATAAGTAGATAGGTATATACCTATTGCCAGAAATTTCCTCACTTGCTGAATGTAAAATTATTTAGGACGCACGAAAAATTTTACAATGTCAATGGCGTTTTATGCTCGCTGTGCGGTTGCTGTTGATTATGTACGTATTTAGTGTTATGCTTTTTTGTTAAAAAACAATTTCGCCATACGTAAATATGTAAGTACCTACCTACTTTATTTTAACAAAAAAGCACAACACTAAATAACATCACATAACAAAAACTTCGAACTAGCTCCCCAAACTTCACCGAGCTTTATGTTAAACCAACGGTCGAGTCAACTGTGTTGCCAAAAATAAGCGTAGATTCGATGTAACTGATATTTTATTCGCATTTATAGAGAAAACCATTCCCATAATTCAAAATATTTGAATCACTTTATCCTCGTAGATCATACTCCACTGGCTACATCTACTCAAAGTTGTAATTCTCACAAAAACTCGATAAAATACTCCGGCGGCGGCGTCTACAAAATGAAATGGACGTGGAATGGATCGTGAAAAACTTGTAACTGTGGGGTTTGTGCTGGAACCCGGCCGACAGGGCCGGTGACAGGAGGCGAACGGGGCCCATGACACTAGGGTCACTGTCGTCTTGGGTAGTAGGCAGGCACTACCAACATACATAAACAAACTCACACTCGTAAAACTAATCTAGACATAGTCACTAGCAATCACAAGCTTACTGACTAAAACTTAGGAAGACAAGAATGCTTGGGAATAGCCGCCATAGAACCAATACTAGGAAATATATTTTTAAGAACGTCGACGGTTTTCCTCGTAGCTTTCCTCGGCTATACAGGTTGAGAAGCTGTGGCAGTTTTTGGCGGATAAGACGTTCGATAATCCTTCTTCTATAGTGAGGGTTGTGAGGTGGATTATATTTATCATTACAAAAATTTACTATGTAAAGATGACATACGATGTACGCAGGAGGATCTGATGAGCGCTGCAGATAGCGCCATACTTGTTGCCAAGTTTTGGGCCGATACAATTTAGTTTGCCATCGACACGATAAGAAGAGAAGATACGATGTTACCAACAGAATACTTATTTTTGAGCTTGATTCAACAAGTAGGATATGACGACCTGAAAGGTGACAAGTGATCATCCCAACACCCATGATACCTAACGGACCATTACATTAAGAGAGTAAAGGACTTATTTCCCTTTCGGTTTCTACGACCTGTTCAGTACGATAAGCAGCTGTAGGTGTTTAAGGTTTTTTCTAGTCCAACTTCCAAGCAACACAAATGAAGTTGCTTGGAAACTAATGACTAGACGACAAACAAATAGTTGTAGTTCACCAGTACACAAAACGCCCGAAATCCAGCCCTGTCCCGTACAATAATAAGAAAGCAGACCCAAGGAATGGCTTATTCAAATTTAACGTCGGAAAAACCGCAGTTTGGAAAACGATCGGCCCGCACACCTGCGACCGAACATTTTAAACGTAACGTCAGCTTTATTGATCCTCATTCCTTTCGTGGAAAATGGTCTGCTTAAATGAATACTTACTTAATGAATACTAGAACGACCGAACACCTGTTTCATTTAGTTGCAGTTTATTTACTTGCATATATTTTTAATTTTAATTTCAACATTCGCTATTTAACTATGCATAAAGAGTTTGAGTCTACAAGTATTCAATATATTCAATATTCTGCATCATGTGTGGCTAAAAATAATAATTACTTAATAAAATAAGTTTTAATGAAAGCGCACAATCTCAGATCCCTAATATTACGAAGTCACAAAATATCTGCTTTCCAAACCCATAAACTGTCCGGGAAAAAGTTTGCATAGGGGACGTAAATTAAACCAGAAAAGTTTATTACCTGTAATAAAATTAGGACATGTGGTTGTAAAATAAATTCAAGGGTCCAACGCCAGCTCCGTATCCTTCGAATTACATGTGCTGCCGTGAAAAGAATTTTAATAGCATTTGCACTGAGCGACCTGCGAGCTAAATTGTTTATTTTAGCTATACGAAGTACGAAAAGGTATTTAGATATTTATAATGGATTTTCTATAACTTTATTTAATGACATAAATTATGACTTAAAATTATTATTAGTTTGTCGTAAAAAATACTTACCAATAATACCTACTATTCCAAAATACTATTATATTTTAAAAGTACCTGAGCATTTTTATTTGCCTCGAATTGGCTCAATACACCGGTACATCCTGTATTCGCACGTTTTTACTACTTCTCTGGGAGTATCTCTTAAAACATTTCAATCTCTCTTTCGATTTCATTCCACATGTTTACTTTACCTGGACTTTTACAATTACGTAAAGAAAAGGCTACAAAATATTCTCAGATAATATAAATAACGACTATCTTTAGAAACAAACAAGTTATAAAGCGACTCATTTTCCCGCCAATATCAAACTTACTAATTTCTGAACGAAAATTGAAAAGTTATTTGAATTTTGAATTGAAAGACGGACACGGAAGGAAGGAAGACGTAGACGTCCGCTGCACGCCAAACAAAATTTAATTTTAAGTTAATTAAAGTAATATTAATACAGGAGAAACCTATTTAAATAATTTGTATTGCACTAAGAATTAGTTTCAGCATTTAAAGACGTAATTTCCTTCTACCAATCAGGTATTCACTTACCAATAGTTTTATCAATTTGGCTCATATTTTATCGAAGTAGAAGTTTGGCCTACTACCAGTATTTAAAAAAAACGTTATCTTAAATAATATTATACCTTTACATAGTAACTACTAACACCTGTATTCTAAGATGTTAACTCGATTTTTCCTCAACTCCGTCCTTAGTTCAGACGACCTTAAGAAAGACCTCAAACTCTGCTCAGAATCAGTATTCTTACACGTTGCCTCAACCTTATCTAGAGTTTACTCCAGTGTGGTTGCGTGAAGGCATATTTGTTTTGTTGGTAGTATGTTATGTACGACTCCAGTAAGCAAAGTCCTCAAGTCGAGGATGTGAATGTAAACTTAAAATATTAAAATCCTCCCGCTTGTGTTCAATGCGTAATGATATAACAATAAACATTACCTATAAAATTTCGCGAGGCTGAATACCCCATCAAGTTTAAGGGTAAGTACTTGGGTTATAATGAATTGTGGGTCACTAATGCTTTATGTCATTAAGGAGCAATTAATCACGAAACGAATAAAAGTCTCAGGACTTGTGATAAACATCATTATATATCAATAAAAATGTTTTCATCCAATTTTGAAAAGCTTAGATTTGATACTTGAATGGTTGATAAATACTATATTTAAAATTGCCAACTGTAGTAATGGCATTTCATCTTTTTGTTAATAGGTAGATTAATATTGGTGCTAATTCCTGTAAATACCATCTAATTTTATTTTAGGTTATATCTGTCATTTTCTTATCCGCCGAAAAGGAAAGGGACGGGTAATCGACAAGCATAAAATTTATGGAACACACGTCAATTTTAAGCACAAATCTAAAACAACCGTTTAAAAATTCGCCTGGGTTATTCATTTATTTACTCATTCTTCCTAAAATTAAGAGCTGTCAATCATCCGTCCCTTTCCTTTTCGGCGGATAAGAAAATGACAGGTATAACTTAAAGTAAAATTAAGAGATGTCTGCAGGAATCGGGGCCATTATGTACATTTTAATTTCTCAAATATATTTTTTTTTAATAATATTAGGGTGAACATGACAATGATATCTTAATCAGAATTAAAACATTTACAATTATATTTTTCATTGGAAACAAAAACAAAATATTGTAAGTGTAAGTAATAGTGTAAGTACCAATTTTAACTTGGTAAGTGTATACTTACTATGCAAGTGATGCTAGAATATTTTTATTTATGATTTAGGAGATGATATCACAGCTTGGTTGGACAGGACACAGGAGGAAGGACGATCAGGAGGGAGGCAAAGATCTACTTTCTGGAAAAATAAATCAGTATAAAATTAACATCAATTACCATACAACTGAAGAAGTTACAGGTCAAAATTTAATAATTTACTCTTCTGTTCTATACAACTTTAATATATGTTGTTGTTTGTCAGACAAACAAACTGAAGGCTTGTGACATGACAAACCATTTTGTTTAATGGTATCAGCAGATTACCTATGTCTGGTTATACACTTTGAAACCATGTCACATTAACTTTTTTGACAAATTAAACCGTAAGTCTAATTAAATGTCAAATATACACACTCACAGACAACAGAAACGCGTTTTTTGTGCGACAAGGTTCTAAAGTGGGTACATGATATTGCTCATGACTGTACATAATATTATTTTTACGCTATTTTTTTTAATGTAGGTAGGTAGGTATATTAAGAAAGTTATGAATGATGCTCTATAAAATTAAAGTGTCAAGTGTTTAAAGGAACTTATAGGTGCTCAACAGAGATACACTTTTTATGCTTATAAAAAATATTATACCTAACATGGTAAACCATAATTAAAATAAATTTTGAATGACATTCATTATAAGCTTTGGTAATTTTATGAATATGTGTTAATGTTGGGCTCCTTGGTATTATTAAGCATTATGTTGTGATATGTCATTTATATATAAAATTTTGTTGTTTTTTTTTTTCTAACAGCTAGACAACTAGCTCTATATCATTACTTTGCACAAACGCACACACAAACATCTCTCACCCTAAATGCATATACCTGCTCCGTTCCGTCGTGGGTAAAAATTCAGCATGGTATAGTCTTTCTAGCGATATTTGATGTATGCACTTACAACAAGTATCTCTTATTCATACAATAACAATAGACAAGAAATATTAAATATTTGTCCTATATGATAGAAGACTGTACTATAGTAGGTAGGTACCTATGTACTATGAGAAACTGAACTGCTGCTTGTCCATGAATAAAATCAGTGTACTATCATTATGTCAAGAACAAATCATTATTCTATAGATGTACTGTTTTTGAAAACCTATAATAGCCAATGTCTTTGCAAAATGCGGAGGTGAGTAAAGGTCACGAAATGTTTCATAGTGGGCAAGTTTATATAGTAAGTAAAAACATTACTTCTGCTGTCTATAGCATCCAAGGGCGATTAAATACTGTGTTTCATACAATAGTAGCTAAATAAACCGTGTGTGACACCAAGTTGTACATACTTATGTGGTACCCGTAGAAAGTTGCGCATAAAACGAGCACGATAAATGGGTCATAGCATTTATACCACTGTACCCAACAGATACGACATGCAGCTAGTAGAATTTGTCGAAGAAAAAGAAAAATAACCAATAAAACATTACTTTTCTAATATCGATCGGCTGTGTTAGTGTCTACTCTGCGATAGAAAATATGGCACGAACACTTACCTGTAAATTCGACGGCTGCTGGTTTTGCGCCGGTTATTTCAACACTAATATGTCCCTCGTTTAATTCGGTTATCACATGAACAAATGCACATTGCAGTTATTAAGATAACGTTAGTTCTTTTTTGTTTTCTTAGAGCAACAATAAGAACGATAGAATCGAAAAACCGAAGCAAAAAACAGTAGACTTCTCAGGTGGCGCTACTGTGCAAAAAGTGACATTTTAGGCTTCGTTCGGAAAGATTACAAATGACATTTGGATATGGACGAATCAACGAATTTTATTGTTGCCGTTTTACAAAATCTTTCAAATATAGTAGATTTTCTTGGTTAATATTATATTCATAATTCATATTTATAAAAGAAAAACAGTTTGTAAATATAAAATATCAATTTCATAATATGTAGAAAAATACAACAGTTTCTTTTTTGATCACTAAATAACATTACATTAAATATTAATAAATGGCACCTAAAAAATATTTTTATGCTAAGTATTATAAACAGTCTTTCAAAAGATAATGGCCCCGATTCCTGCAGACACCGCCTAATTTTATTTTAGGTTATATCCGTCATTTTCGTATCCGTCGAAAAGGAAAGGGACGGATGATTCACAGCTCTTAATTTTAGGAAGAATGAGTAAATTAATGTGTCGGGTTATTGACTGACGTAAAATTTTTAGACGGTTGGTTTAGATTTGTGCTTAAAATTGACGTGTGTTCCATAAATTTTATGCTTGTCGATTACCCGTCCCTTTCCTTTTCGGCGGATAAGAAAAGGACAGATATAACTTAAAATAAAATTAGATGGTATTTACAGGAATTAGCACCAATATTATGTTATAGTAATAAAATATGTCCAAGATTTGTAACATCATAGTACAAAAAACATTAGCTTAACAGATATCTGTAACTACACATAATCACTTAATAAATTATTATCATGTTGCACTGAGCATTGTTTATCAAGGAACTTACTTCAGTTTACAAGAAAGACTGTATTTGACTTTGAATTTTTGTTATAACTTTCTATACGAAAACCTCAGATCAATCGCTATAGAAGTTCAGGCGAAGTCTACTCCAGTATCGAGGAGGTCCCTGATGAGCACGGTCGCCTTCCGCGGCAGGACTCGCAGGAGGTGACCGAGGTACACTAGGTGCTTGGGCACTGAAGCTTCGGGGTAGTTCCGTCTCACGCTATCCAGTATAGATGCGGCAGCTGAACTTGGAGACATCGTGCCAAAGTAACTCGGTATTCTGAAAAAAAATACGTGTTTTTTTTTCGACGATATAGAGAATTATTAATCACGCCCATATGTTTTATTGGCGTGAACAATTTGTGATCAATTTTGTTGATCAAATAATGATGATATGAAACTCCACCATCTGTAACATTAGACGTGGCACAGGTTTATTTAATCTTTATAAATATTAATTAATTTTGAAATGACTTACCTCATTATTAACTCTGATTTGTCATGAACAATGAAAGGATATATATGTGTAAGAGTTACATGGACTCCATCAATCTTATTTATTCTCAGGTCTTCCATTAAGGACTCTGCGAGACCCTGTACTGCAAATTGAGCCACGCTGAGTGGGATGTGGTCTTTGACGTAGCTGAGGCCAGCTACTGATGTTAGAGCCACTATGTGTCCATGATTCTTAGTCTTCATTGCAGGCAGAAACTCTTCCAAAAGCTGTAACCGAAAATGCAATAGTTTTGATATGACATATGACAATAAATACTTACATTTGTTAGATTATAAAAAGATCACTATTAAATTGTACACTAAATTTAACAAGTTTATTTATTTATGTACACACAAGGAACCTACAACAATACAAAGGTAGCTCATGCATTGTTTAGCAACAAGACAAAGTTAGGTATATAATTATAAAGGTACAAACATAATAACGCAACAATTACATTATTCACATACATACAAATCAACACCTTGATTTGAACTTACCCAGAAAAATGACGTCAAAGTAAGACCAATGGTGTCATGAATACTTGACGGAGGTTGGGTGAACAAGGACCTCGGGCTTGGTATTCCACAGCAATAAAACAACATGCTAACAGTGCCAAGGTCCTTCTCTATTTGCCTAGCCAGCTTCTCCACTTGTTCCTTTTGCGTTATATCAGAACTGTAGCCAATAGCCGACCCTCTATTTTGTTTGATTATTTGTACGGTTTCCTCATTGTTCACTTTGTTTTTATCAACACAAATAACAATAGCACCAAGCTCAGCCAACTGAATTGCTATTTCTTTTCCTACCCCTCTACCGGAACCGATAACCTGGAAATTCAAAATGTGTATTTGAATGGAAGGCAAAAATAACACAACAGTACAATATCTCATTATCATGTGAACACATCATTTAAGCTTCTTATAACTTGGCTATAAATATCAGTGAATATTTTATTTTAGACATCTGTTAAATAATATATCAACCGTAGTGTGGAACATAATTCAGGCTGTTTAAATTATGATATAACACTACTACTACACTCATTTTACGGGACAATTTCAAGGGTCTTAGTTGGTACTGTGCCACACCAGTATCTCATCTCAGTATCTCTTTAAGTCTTATTTCACCACCCTGATACTAACTTTAAGGAATCCTTCCATTAAAATCGAGTAGCTTGTTAAAGAGAGCAAGTTCTTACCAGAGCAGTCTCCAACCTGACTGACTTTAAGGGTGGCGGTCTGAATAGGCCATACACTGCTTGCAGTATGGCATAGATCGCATTCATCACCACCCAAATAATGTCGATAATCAAGATGCAAAGTGAATAGCATCGCAGCAACATCTTGAAAGGGAACATCAGATTCAACAGAGTTCCCAGGATACGATCAAGGATAGGAGATTCCTGCAAGAATAGTGCACATTCATTGATAACATGAAACGTAAATAATAAACAATATAAGGTTAGTTAATGTTAAGAAACTTATCATCTACAATGGTATATTTCTCAAACATTTTTTAAGCACTCTTTATGATACAGCACTTTAAAAATCTAATATATCTAGCCACCAATATTTTTAATTTTTTGTTAAATGAACCGAGGGTAAAATAAAAATATTATTTTTAGGTGCAATAAATAGACATTTGCAATAAAGTTCATAAGTTGTGACCATGCTCATTACAAAACTATTTACTATAATTATAACTAATGAAAAACTAGTATGTAACGTATAAAAAGTCATGCAACTACTCACCATTATTACTTCTAAATATTGCAAATGCCAAGACCTGCAAAACCAGTTTTTTTTATTGATTATTTATCAATACTTACCAAAGTTCGCTTAGACTATTTATTATTTGTACTGTTATTTAAATAGTATTAAAATAAAATCGCATTCGATAAGTTATACAAATTCAGATAAATTATTCAGAATTACTGCTTATGTAGAGACTATAAAAAGGGTAACTTACTTTATCACATCAATTTCACAGTCGACTAATAACCAAAGTTTACGGATGTAAACTCCGTGACCGTCACTATCTAAAAACTGTATTATTGATAACAAAAACGATTATTTTATTATCAGTACAGGTACAGTGGTGAAGACTGAACTGAAGAGATTATTGCATTATTAGTCATACTCTTATTTAGCAGATTAAGTACAAAAGTTTATAAATTATTATTAGACATTTATGTCTTTATTATCATAAATAAAATGCGCAGCAAGCAATGAATTAGTAAAATATTCCAATTTCAACTTTTGTTATTTGTTCGTCGTTGTATCGTTGTTATTTGACTTTGACATTGACACTTATTTGGCAGATGATTTTTTTTTTAGTTTTGGTTTTCCCCGAAGGGTAAGGCAAAGGGAACTATGCCCATACAGCCATGTCTGACGTATTTTTTTTCTTGATGATTAATGAAATGATGAAAGGTGATGATGATGAAACCTAAGCCCCCACCCTCGGAGTAGACTCCTACTCCGAACCCCAAACGAATTAACTCAAAAGTCCGCATAAACTTTTGAGTTATGAAGCGGCTTCCCGGCACGAAGCGAAAATAGGCAGATACACTTTGTTCATTGAATACTCCAATATAATAACACTCGCGAATGTCTTCCGACTAACTTAATGCGATCATTAACCACAAAACACCACTTCGTATTAATTATTTAGATTACTCAATGAAGAAAGCAACTGTCCCGTTCCCGTTTCCCGCCGAAAAGCCTTTTGCAGATGAATAAATGAAAACAGTTGGTAGATTTTGAAATGACTTTTTTGGCAACATCGATTATTTCAGGTAAGCAGAAAAGCTAAACAAAAGCAGAAAGAATATTTATTTAATGTTTAATCAATGTTGGATAGATTTTTTTATTGGTTGTGTTTCGTTGGTTGAATCCGTGATTATTTTAATTATTATAAAAACTACAAATATATAAGGCTGAAGGAACGAAGTTTATTAGCTTGTCATCCATCCTTCAAATGTCAATGTCAGTCAGTCAAAACTCAAAATGTTAGCGCAAGGTTAGCGTAAATAAATAATAATATTCAACTTGGAGAGTTTTCACGTAGATTTCCATATTTGTATCGTAATACATCTTACGAAACTATTTACAATGGCCTTTGTGTATCAAGGAGACTCCGATTTAGAAGCCAAAGCTAAAAAAGGTAACAGCAGATTTACGAAGTAGTTTGATTTGATTCTTTCTCCTACTTTTCAACTAAACATTAAAAAATAAATAACATAAAATAAACTTAACTATTACTGCTAAACGAGGAGTTCGTACGGCCTATCTTAAATCGACATAACATCAATTTTTTTTGTGATAAGAATACATTCCGATAGCGTGATATAAAAGGCCAATGTTTAATATATTTTCAGCGGCGGAACGTATATCAGAGAACATGCACATAGTAGCGAACGAGCCATCGCTGGCGCTGTACCGACTACAGGAGCACGTGCGGAAGGCGCTGCCGCCGATGGTGGAGCGTCGCGTTGAAGTCACCAAGTTGCAGCATGAGTTACAAGGCCGCTGCTATGATGTGGAATATGCTTTAAGGTAGGTGGATATTAACTACCACTGTTGCGTACTAAAGTACACTCCGTACCACCTACTTTGAAGAAGGAAGTCTTATGCCTAGCAATGGAATGTTGGTAAGCTATTTTATTACAAGCATAGATAGCACCTAGAGCACTACTTAGACTTCCCTAATAGGGTTTATTGTACTATACTATCACTACTGGAAGAGCAAATTTACATAAGCATCAAAAGTCCATATCAAGAAAAACCCGTTTTGAGTTTGTTTAGGTATATCACAACTTTTTTGCAATAGTTACATTGCTTTTTTAAATTTTCTATGTCTAGCAATACATTACTGCTATTAAAGGATATTTTGATGCTTACATAATTTTGCTGTTCCAGTGAAAATATGATGTGAAACTATAAACTAACAACTTATCTTCTCATTTCCAGTGCCGTGAAATCAATGGACGGTGCAGCGACGAGTTTCAAAAACATACAAGAGATGCTCAAGCAATCAATATTCTTGAAACAACAGTTAAAATATGAGGAGTCTAGGAGAAATAAAAAAGATTCTAGTTCAGTGTATAAACGTCTCTCCGCACATATTGTTCTTGACCTGCCCGATCTGTCCGAATTCTCTATGGTACGGGAGACCACTAACAGAATTGAGAATATGATGGCTCATGCTCGGGGATCCACTGCCGAGTTGCAACGGTCACACACAACTTTACACTAAGTGTTTAGTTACCATTTCAGTGGACAATGGGCCATCACATTAACCTCTCATCTGCCGGAACACAGATCTCAACCAGACACAATGTAAAATATGTCTGCTATCTCCGCAGATTAGAAGTTAAGGCACAATTATAAGTAAAAAACATATTATAACACACACACAACACATCACCACACCTGTATCCCTAAAGGGGTAAGCAGAGGTGTACAGTACATCCACTCTTCACCAGCTATGTTACAACCAGCAGCCTATGTTATGTGTGTGTGTGTGTGTTATAGGATACCAACTATAAAAAAAAAGAAAATGACTTAAATACTTGCTATTATAGTGTCCCTTGGGTCAAATACTTCACACACTGTCTTATAAAAATTAAACAAGTGGTGAATATGTGCTTAACAACCAAGCAAATTTGAATCTTTTACCAAGAACTTTGATTGAACTTTGCATGCACTTGTTTATTTTTTATCGGTAAGGCAGTTAAATGTCTCAAGCTCTGGTAAATGTATCGTCTTATTAATAATATTAGCAACCCTCATCCTTGACATATTCTGGGAAGGGTTCTGTACTAATGTAAATATGCTGTCAAAGTGTTAATGCTAACTAAAACCTTGCTGTTTTGCTTTGACAAACTGTGGCCTTAGCACGATTAATTTTATTACGAAAACTCTCCTTTTATAGAAAAATTATATGAGAACATTAACAGCATGGGGAAACTATGACTTTAAGCAACTATTTATTTCTTTTTTTTACTTGAACGCTTTATGTACAGTCATGAGCAATATAATGTACCCACTTTAGGACTCTGTCGCACTAACATATTTGACATTTAGTGAGACTTACAGTTCTATTTGTCAAAAAAGTTAATGTGACATGTGTATACATATTAATGCTCATGCGTGACCGTAGAATACAAATGTGCAAGTTTTTCGTGCTAGGACCACATATATGTTAGTGTGTACGCTTGTGTGTTGGTTTCTCTTGCATGTAGGTATAAAGGTTATGTTACATTAGGATCATTGTTGATTCAACTATGGACCAACAACTTTTTTAATCTAGGTTTTCTTTCAATTGTCTTCCCAAATGTATATTTTTTTTATAATATGATCCCAATGTAATAAGAATCTCAATCACAAATCCAGTATTACTATAATTATTAATCAAACTTTATTCTAGTCATAATAAACAACTAACATTAATTAACTTTTATTAACCAAAACTAACATACTTCGTTAATATTCCATTTCAAATAAAAGTATGATAAGCTCTTAAAAATAAACACGGGTTAATTTCCGGAAGCACGCACGATGCACATTATTGTAAGGAGATGACCGGAGATACGCAGGAATAATCCAATCACAGCAATCCACTCGCATGCTGTGATTGGTCGATTCACAGATCTCCGCTTACCTCTCGACTCCATTTCGATGGAAACCCACCCTTGCCCTTAGTAAACGAAAGTCGTGCCTGCCAAAAAGCCAACACAGGCTGAATAGTCTTAACTTTCTATGTGGTCGACCATCGTGATCGTAAATGCTTAAAACTAATCCTTTGGTGGGATAGTACTGAACATTATCTAATCGCTGCTTGCTTTATTCAACTTGCACTACACTTTAGATACATTTAACACTTTATGCTCCAGTGGATAAAGGTTTTCAAGTTATATCAAGGCTTGGGTCGGTAGTAACAATTTTAAAATACTTACTTATAACATAACGTCACATCTATATCCTCTTAAGGAATTTATAGTATACCGGGTGTTAGTGACATCGTAACGAATACTGAGAGGGATGATTCAGACCATGATTCTGAGTTAAATATCTAGTGGAATTTTCCGTCGCAAAATTCATGAAATTTTGAGTTTTGTTTTTAATTATTTTCAATTCCATATTGTGTTTTTAGCTGCATAGAACCCAAATTTCAATAAAAAAAACAATAATGACAAATTATCGAAAATTTTCGATGTAATGGAGACAACAGCTGCTCGAACGGGTCAACGGCCACACGCACCGAGCCGCGCGCCCCGCTCCGCACGCCCCGCTCCGCGCGCCCCGCGCCGCACGCCGGCGGCGGCGCGGCGGCGGCGCGGCCTACAAAGTAGGCACTACGAACCGATCCTATTTCTTTCTCTGTCTATCGTAAATTTATAAATTTATTTTATTCTTATTCTTAAATGGACGGATAATCAACAGGCATAAAATTTATGGAATACACGTCAATTTTAAGCAGAAATCTAAAACAACCGACAGAATTAAGTTGACAGCACACGTCAAACGGTTTGCATACCAGCGAGATACCTTTTTGATTCGACCGGGTTATTCATTCATTTACTCATAGGAATCGGGGCCATTATCTACCTAAAACAGTTGAAACAGTAAATAATTGTATTCTTTGTTGTCATTAGAATAACTAACAACCAACTAACACAACCACCACAGATTAGGTAATTAGTTACCTACTATGTCAACCATCCACCAACTTAGTATGTAAGTACCTACGCAAAACCTCGCTACACAAAAATCGAGCGAGATCGCGTCTAGAATTGGGCGGACACTCCGCCAGAGTGTTGCCTATCGATATTCTATCGATACCTAGTTAAAAAAAACCAATAGTAGGTACCTATCGATAGATCTTTTAGATCATCAGCCGTATGACGCCCACTGCTGGGCATAGGCCTCCCCCAAGGATCTCCACGACGATCGGTCCTGCGCTGCCCTTTTAGATCAATACCCATTATTATTACAAAGCAAGACCTATCGGTACTATCGCTAGTATCGATCTAAATGTACTATCACTACTTTCGATAGTTTAGACAATTTTCAAGTTCAACAATTGATAATCTACCTATCGATAGTTCGGCAACTCCGCCGCGTAGGCAATGTCGGCATGTTCAAAGAAAAAAATTGTCCGAGAGGAGTGATCTTATTTTTCTTGTTACATGTTGGTACCGAGGTACTAAGTACTAAGTTATTCGTGGTTTTAAATCTCATTGTTAAATCATTAGTAAAGAACTAATTAAACCTATCCTGTTCTGTGTACAATATTCATGTAACGGCTACGTGCTTACATAAGTACCTAGTAGACGGGAGCAACGACTTAACGTACCTTCCGAAGCACGGATCATTTTACTTTCGGACAATCAGGTGATCAGCCTGTAACGTCCCAACCAAAGGCCTTATAAACAGATTTTTGTGATATGTCCCCACCGGAATACGAACCCGGACCCTCCGCATCCCATCGCTCAACCACTGGACCACATAGGCCAAGAAGGTTCTAAGACATAATTAAAGGATCCTGGGACGCAAGACCTCCGAGTTAGGGCTTGTTTGATCTGTCTTGATGGATACTCGGACGTGAATAGCCTCACGGATCAAGGGCAACGCGCGCCAATAAAGTAGGCATTACGAACAGATACTAGGTATTTCTTTGAGTTGATAGGTATCAAGTGAAGTTTCCTGTCGCCAAATTCATAAAAAAATTAGATTTTTTTCAGTCCCATATTGTGTTTTAAGCTGCATAGAACGCACATTTAAAATAAACAAATAAAAATTACTAATTATTAAATTTTATCAATGTCATCAATAATAATAATAACGTATCTACAACTTCAGCTATGCGCAGGTGAATAGCCGGCGCACGGGTCAAGGGCAACGCTCGCCAATAAAGTAGGCATACGAACAGATACTATTTCTTTCTCTGTCACTTGCACCATAAACATACTTCTCTCTCTCTCTCTAGTCGTCGGCTCGACTCGGCCGCGGCCGGTGCGTCGTCGGCGCCCTTAGTCGGCGCCTTTGATGCTTTGCGCTAACGCCGCCGCGCGCTTCCGCTCAGTCGAATACTAAGCTTGACCCGAATCGCGTGATGTTTTTCGAGGATATTTTTTTCGTGTTTGTGAGTGTTTGTTTCATTCTGTAAATGAGTAGTGTCGACTATGATGATAGATCATAGACCATTTACTGCGCAAAAGTATGGAAGATTGTTGATGTTTATTAAAGAGCAAGGTGTTGTGTTTGTGAGTGCGTGTGATACCTACCTACCGCGGAGGAAACGCGATGTTGCATACCTACGTGACGTGACATGTTCTAGGGTACCTACCTAGGTACTTCATCCGAAGGAATAACAATTAAGGTAAGGCAAGAGTAGGGTTTTTATTGTTAATAAGTTAGGAACGTTTTAATAACTGGTAGGTAGGTACCGTGCGTGAAAAATCGTGGCAGTAGGTGTTCTACTTCAACAAACAACATTTTTAAACGTTGAACCACTAAGCATCTAAATACAAGAGAATGAAAACTCCTACCTAGATATCAACATTGTATCACGCACGCGTAACGTAGCCGCGCGTAAGTTTAGCGTCTGTGTGGCGCGTTGTTCGACTTACATTGCGGCACAGTAAAAATTGAAAATCTTAATTAAACATTTGCGACAAGAAAAACACCCACCATCATTTTTAGTACAATAAAATAGGCGTTCCATTTTTTTTTTCGTTACGATGTCACTAACACCCTGTATATGTCGCAGTCGAATTGTATAATCCGGCTAGCTGTTTTCAAAAACAGGGCCGTTTTGTAATGCGGCGGTTCAACGATTAGCTGTATTGAATGCGGCTAAGTAAAAAACCGCCGAAACGTATTCGTTGCTATACGTCATTCAACACGGCTAGCCGTAATGTAATAAAGCGAGGGATAGCCGCCTGTCATAACAACTACAATGGCGTTGGATGCAGATAGTGTGTTATTAAATAGCGAAGTTACAAGTGAATTAAATAAAGGAAACGTGTTAAATATGTCGGTAAATAGTGAATTTAAGATCAATTTTCAAGTGCAATTAGAAAAAAATATTATGGTCACCCTACAATCCCTCCGGCGCCAGGGGTCTACTTCTCAAACAGTCTATTTCTCATTTTGACTACTTTTCGTGGAGACAACTTCGCAACAATTTAAGTAGTAGTACAATGCGGCTAAACGTGGACCGCTTTATTGGAGAACGTATCACAATGACAATACGGCTAATCGTTGAACCGCCGCATTACAAAACGGCCCTGTTTTTGAAAACAGCTAGCCGTAATGTAATACAGCGGATTATATGATCCGACTGCGACATATACACACACTCCTCGTCAGCTATGTTTAAGTCCCATGTAATAGGGGGCGACACTATTGCCATTAACCGGGCACAAATCCTGGAAACCACGTGATATCAATTATCTATAATCCAAACATGAATTCAAGCTCGAAAGTCGAATTCAGTGGTTTAGTCACGCATTCTCCAAACAGATCTGTTTTCGAGTTTTTTTAAAACCTAACGATGAAATATGACTGACCACGGTAACTCTTTCAGTTTAGTAATATCATATGTGTGGGAATAACTCAGTAATTGCTGCATTTTTTCTGGCGGTGGCTGTATCTTTGGTTTCTGCTTCGTTATCTTCTTCAACCATGGTCTGGAGATGAAGTCTCCGGCCTCCTTGGTCCCCTTCTCTTCTGATATGATAGCGTTATAGATGTAGTCTATAGGTTTGGCGCAAACAATGTACGAGTACACCTGATTGTTTGTCGCTAAGAGGTGTTCCATCTTCTTGAATACCGTCTCCCATGTCAGGTCGTCGTCCAGAACTTGCAGGTTGACTAGCACCTGGTGAAATCGATAATATGGATTATTTATCTATTTAGCCTTTAAAGACTGCGCCATACGTGACATGGCTGCGTTTTAAAACATCCATAATGGTTGGGAGAAGGTCGCTGAGAAAAGGAACGCGAATGGTGTAAATTAGGGTCGCAATGCTTGGTTTCAAATTTTTGAGAATTTACAGAATAGGAGACATGAGAGCGGTTTAACTCCAACCACAACTTTTGCCTGCCGAGCGTACGGTATACCTTGATACTTCCGTATTGGACTAAGTCCAAGGGAGCCTCGCAAACACGCCTCAATCGTCTTCGGTAGACGGAGGAGGCCTACTGTGACTCAATATCGGTAAAGTGACCTTCTGCGTAAGGTTGCTGGCAGCAGGTGGATGAAAAGTTCCTAGATTGAAACTCGGTGTACTGGAGAGAGCGGTAGGGAAGGGAGAAGTTTTAAGAGAGTAGTGAACATACTGAATTGATAATATTATGTTAATGCGACAGGGTTCTGACGTGTGACCATACTAGATAATTTTAGTATTTGAATGAAATCTGTACTTACGTCGGTAGTATCATTAATGACGAAATTTTTGAAGGTGTTTTGGAACATCTTATGGACGTCAACCTCGTCTTTGAGGTGTACAACAACAGTGTATCCTTTGTTGGAATACCTGTCCAACAGGTGGTCCACATAGTCTATGTCGAAGATGCATCCGTCCCGCAATATTGCCAGTCTGTTAGACACTGGCAAGTGAGCTTCCACGCTGAAAATGAGCCAAATTCTAATAACAGACACTGATAACTCATATCCTTAATTGCTATTGGGAGTTGGTAGAACCACAAGTCTAAGACAACCTGCAGCCGCACTTAGTAGTTATCAAAGTTCAGGTTGTCTTCGTTGCAGGACTGGAAGCCAATTAAAATAAAATCACAGAACGCATTTAGCTGCTTATCTTTTCGATCATGTCTTAAATACCGACAGAGGAATTGTGTGCTTTCTAACGTAGCGGACGATGAGCTTACCACCTGTCACCAGACGTTTCATCATCGCATCTTAGAATTTCGTATCAAAAGTAGCAAGTTATCTTCTGCCGACTTGCTACTTTTGGTCTTCGGAGCATTTTGTATCTCTATCAGTTCTTGACAACGGGTTTCTCGTCGTGGTGTGAGTTTGGCAATAATAGGCGTCTCAGCAAGATTGCCCCTGTCATTAGTATAGGCATGTGACACCCTTGTTGTATATGCAGATAAGAGCCATATCAATGTAAAAATAAAATGTTAACCTGGAAGCCAAATGAATGACAGCATGCCCCTGCTTCCTCAGGTTGTACATGATGTGGTACATTGCATGGCGCACGAATATGTTCTGGTAAGCAGTGCACTCGTCGAAGACCAGCACTGAAGGGGCTCCGATGACGGCGGCTGCGAATTTCAGCCGTTTGCGCTCGCTTGGTTGGAGCCGGCAGATCAACAAGTCTTCATGCTTGCTTAGGTCTGAACACAAAGAGCTTTTATGGCTAAGATCTAAAACTAGTGGCCAGTGGTCGAGAATAGGGTATGGAGAGGTCGTAGAGTACCCGAACACGTTTTGTAGAATGTTCAGCTGTTCGAGACGAAACGAAGCAAAATTATCTAGAAAGGATGAAAGCAGCAATGGTTTACTTCGTGGTTTAAGAGCTGACCTAGACGTGCTTGTGGAACACGTCGGGTAATAAGGTCTTGTACACAGTCATCCAGGTCGGAAGTGGCTCATGTTCATTATAAGAACTAAACATATCAGAGCTAACCCAGTGCGTTGATGTAGTTAAAGAGTTCTTCATTGACGTGCTTGCGGGGCACGCCGCGCAGTATGGCGAGCATCTCCAGGGCGTCATACACGGTCATCCAGGTCGGCAGTGGCTCGCGTTCGTTACACAGCGCCATGTGTTTGCAGAACTAAAAATAATTATAAGATTCACTAGGTTCTTTACCGGCATCGTTCTTTGGGGCGGGAATTTAGTATGTTTTAGGTTAGGAGTTTACATAAAACCCCCACAATTTTATACAAGTTTCCGCTCCCAAATTGAAAATATCTAGCCATCTAAGGCAAAAAACCGGGATGATATCCGAGCTGTTTTTCTTTTCAGGCATAGGCAGGTTCTCTCAATGAACGTTCTGAACTGAGCTTCGCACAAATTTGAGTACCCTTAAGTAAGAAAGCTTTTCAAAGGCCAACATCAAATACCTTTTGAGACAAAAAAGTAAAAAACACCCGACTTACGTTCACAGGCGAGTATTTGAGGCGATACTTCGACATGGCCCATAGGTGTCCTTCGTTGCGCTTCTTATACCCAGAGAGCATTTCACAGAGAATCGTGCGGCCGTGGCGCATCAGCCCTGCTATGGCCAGCGCCTCCCCTCTGCCCACACCCAGGTGAACGTTCCTGACCACGTACTTGTTGTTCCACACCCTCGACAGGTTCACTGCCAATAAATACTCGCCGAACGTATCCAATGTCAATGACTTCGAGTCTGTTAAACATTAATATTGGAAATAACAGTATAGGAGAACGTTAGTTCTCAGTGTTTTGTCGCAGATTAAGTGCCAACCAATTCTTTTGGGCATTAAATATAAAATATCTACAGCAAATGGAGTTACTACAGACGAAAGAGCAATCACGATTCATCTTTTTAGGACGTACTTATATCAGAAGTGGTTGTGGCTGTCATGGATGATTCGTGGTTCGGCCCTCAGTGATTGGGATACGAGTGCGGTATGACTTTGTTACGTTGTTTCACCATTATTTCATCATCATCATCAGCCGTACGACGCCCACTGCTGGGCATAGGCCTCCCCCAAGGATCTCTACGACGATTGGTCCTGCACCATCATTTGTCTAGCATTATCCCGTTTTCACAAAATCTTACCTAACCTAAAGATTTGACTGACAGATCCAGTCTTTTACACACGCGACTGGCTGTGTGACCTTGCAAGTTGAAGAGAAGAATTACAGGTTAAATCATATATAGGTAGCTAAGAAATGCATTTCTCAGGTTAGTGGGTGTCCTCACGATGTTTTTCCTTCGCTGTTAAGTGACAAAAAATATTTGTGTTAGGTATGTCAGAAAACAAAAGAAACTCACGCTTCTGCATCTGCAACTGTTTAACTTTGTCCATAACGTCTTCCTTCTCTTTCGTCGCTCCTTGCATCTCCTCTTCAGCTGGGTACTTCTGTTTGACGAACAGCTTGTCTATCAACGTCTCCAAGACTAGAGGGATGATCCTGTACTCCCACAGCAGTAAGATGCCCATGAACAGGGACCCGGTGAACAAGGTCGCTATCACTTCCGTCTTGATGTTCGCCAGATACGACTTCCTTTTATAACACTCTTGCAACACCCCA
Source organism: Pectinophora gossypiella (assembly GCF_024362695.1). Lineage (NCBI taxonomy): Eukaryota > Metazoa > Arthropoda > Insecta > Lepidoptera > Gelechiidae > Pectinophora > Pectinophora gossypiella. Next base: position 2,854,689 of record NC_065405.1, read on the forward strand.
CATTTACCTGCAATGATCAAATTTCCATACATACTCGTGAATACACAATCAAATCGCCGCTTTATTCCATAAGATCTCACTCCCCCTCTGGGCCAAGCCAGCCTTACTTTTTTTATAATGGCCAAGTATGTTGGCTGGACTATGCCTGATGGTAAGCATAGAGAAGCCCTAATTGCAGCAGCAACTTAGTCGAATTTTCCGCTACTTTTTGCTGAAAGTTCTGAATCCTCCCCAAAGGGTGAACCGCATATTTAGGTACCTACAACATAACATCATTAGAGCAATACATACTTCCATCCGATTGCTGGGCACAGGCAAAAAACCAGCGGCCCCGGGCAGAGCATTTCACCGGTGCTCCAGCGGTTTGGTGGAGGTGTTTATATGAAACGAGAGTACCACTTTACTTCTCTTCTTCGTCGTTCCCTCATTGCTGAGGATCGCGACCACAGGAGTTTTCCATTTAGTACGGCTGTATGCTGCGTGGACCGCTCTCTGCATGCCAGACACTTTACTAATTAAAATGAATATAAGCACTTACTACAACATTTATGGAGCACTTTGCCCTCACAAAGGTTCCCGGAGCGGAAGAGGATGCACTCGTTGTTGTAGAGGAATATCTGCCTGATCTTGACCAGGGCGTAGGCCATGTTGTACTGTGGAGACAACGCCATGAACGACAGGGCATAGTTGTACATGTCGCCGTAGAACAATTTCGCCACGATTGTCGCTTCCCCTAGAGCATAGAATAAGGGATAATACTGCGTAGAGAACAGCAAGTCTCAGCCTCCCAACAGCGGCTGAGCTAAGTTTACCTCACCCCACTCGGTCTTACTTTCAATCATATGAGCGTCAGACGTCACACGCACAATAAATACGCACGATAACGTCAATGGTGCTAATTCCTGTAAATACCATCTAATTTTATTTTAGGTTATATCTGTCATTTTCTTATCCGCCGAAAAGGAAAGGGACGGGTAATCGACAAGCATAAAATTTATGGAACACACGTCAATTTTAAGCACAAATCTAAAACAACCGTCTAAAAATTCGCCCGGGTTATTCATTTATTTACTCATTCTTCCTAAAATTAAGAGCTGTCAATCATCCGTCCCTTTCCTTTTCGGCGGATAAGAAAATGACAGGTATAACTTAAAGTAAAATTAAGAGATGTCTGCAGGAATCGGGGCCAATGTGTGCGGAGTAAAACAAAAGAGTAAAGAGTAAAGCCTAGAGTAAAACAAAAGCTGGATAACACGACGCCATAACTGCGCGTACGAGTGATAAGGACAGATAATAATCCCTAGCCATCGCAAAGTAACTCAGTAATGGTCCGCTTGTTTACGTTTTTTATCTCGTCTGGTTGGCCTTACTATAGTCAAACGAGTTACTCTTTATGGAACGTCAAAACGATTTTCCAGAGAATCTGTAATGGAAATACCTAGAGGTAGTTATGACGTCATCAATAAACATGTTCAATCGTCCTTGCTCATTGCTGAGTAGGTGCTTCTTAATTTAAATTCGTAATTAAGTGAAAAGGAATAAATGCTATATATATTGTAGGTACTTACCAAAAACTATATTGACAATAACTAGGGCCATAGAATTGAGAGCGGGCCGAGGTCCCAAGCTGAATAGGTATGCTTGGGGCACACACCCTACACCGTAGACCATCAGCATAAATGGGACCACGACTGAAATACACAACAATAAGGCAGAATGATTCAAACTTTCTATAAAAGTATGCGCACAGAAACTTTCAACTTTCAAAAAATAACGTAGGTTCCGCAGGTTCTTAAGAATATTACACGATTAAAACCATTTCTTGGACTGCTCGATCCGCACCAGCCAAAATTCTATTTCCGTTGCTTCTGAATACACTTATAGCTTATGGACGATATCGACAATATTGATTTAAGTATAGGTTTCTGATTCATGCGTAATGTACGTACCCATACTAACACAGCTGGGGGGTTAAAATGGCCATATCGAAGCAATTCATCTAAGAAAGCAATATTGCTATTTGACATTTGTTTGCATATGCGCATCTAAGCCTTAGATGAATTACTTCGATGTGGCCATTTTAACCCCCTGGCTTCTTTCGTACAGGCTACTTGACAACTAAGTCAACTGAGATACTTTTTACAAAACGTCAAAACGAAAGATTTCTTTGGAGTTTACGAGTACCTACCTATAATGGTAATACTTTAGTGACACGTCATCAATAAAAGCGGTCGAACGTCATACTCATTGCTATTTAATTCATAAATAAAATTTGAAAATAAGTCGAAAAGTAAAATTAAGTAGATTGTCATATTTTTTGAATGCCCAGCTTTTAGTATTCAGCGATTGATTCTGGTTGACAGATTATTGCATATTTATGGAACATCAGAAAGCATCCCGCGCGACATTCAAGACGTTTTGGCAAATATTGCAACGTACAGGGACTTGTATGCTTTTATAATATCTTCTGGAGTTATAAAGGGGATTTGTATACTTTTCTTGGATATAAGAAATTTGGATATGTCATTTTTATTACAAAGGATTTGAATTGAAAACATGGATTGAACATAATAGAACATGGATTGTACACGGATATTAACATGAAGAAGACGTGGCTTCGGCCTTGAATATTTTAGATAAGACACTTTTATAAAGGACTTGAAATAAAGAACATTGAGAAATACTCACACAAGACGTGGCTTCGGCCTTATTAAGATTTGGACTTGACAAAAAAATACATTAGACGACGGCTGCACGGCTTTGCCTTTGCCTTTCCCCAAAGGGATAAAAAAGTTAAAAAAAAAATAAGTAGATTGATTTTTAATCATCTTACACTGGCTTCTATTTCTAGATTAGCATTCTACAATTTACCTTTGACCCAGTCAAATACTCTATTTGCACTTAATAAAATACCACACAGGCAGTCGCTTACATAGGTCGCCATATTCAAAGTAGGACCGTGGTACGGCGAGCAGCAAGATGGCGAAGGAGACCGCAGCCATTACAACGACTAGTAGCCAGTAGTGGATCGTGTCGCAGAACGCCAGGGTGAACCAGTAACGCGCCGGGGAGAAGTTCATCGCATTACTCTGGAAGAATTCGATGTTTAACCTAACCTAACCTAACCTTTTTTTTTTAATGACTTGGTATTAACTACTTGGCCGGTAAACTTAACCCTTTCACAGGCAGAGACCATGGGTCATTGAAGGTTCATAATAGATAGTATGACACCTTGGAATCGGAACGTCATTAGATGTTCTGTCCTTGAAAGTGTTAAATTAGTGCCTGCGTTAAGGTGAAGCGGTGACATGAAGAGTGACAGATGTGCGAGGTTCGTTATATTATAATTGTTTAGTCAAGTACCTACTTAACGATAAGTACGACTTGAAATACTTATAAGTATGAAATGCTTGTGACAGACAATGCTTGTGAATGCTTATGTCTGACATTCTGATAGACATTCCAACGGTCTGTGCCGTTGTGCCCCAGCATGAGCGCAACGCAGTTCTACCCGAAAACAGGTATACGTATCGCTTGCAGCGACTAATAGCCGCACAACATTTATCTAGGCATTCGCTGCGTCTATTGATCGAAACGCGCGCGATATCGCAATCCATGCCACCTTGCCGACGATAAAACAGCTTAATTCTTCTAATTTTATGAATGAATTGAATGCACAGAATTTGCACGATACGTGAACAGAATAAGTATACTTACTTACTGATTTTGCTTTTTAACTAAGTAGTTATTTTATAATGTTTCATACCTGCATGTGTCTGATAAGCCCATGTTCATTAGACGGCACCAAGGTTATGTGGGAGATTGTCAGCACCAGCAGAAACTGGATAAGCAGAGCAGGCTCCGTTGTTTCTCTGAGGAACTGAAAAAGTATTCAAATCCAAGTCAAATGTAAACAATCATTATGGATATTCTTTTAACACCAACTATAGAAATCGACTACTTTTTTTGACGTGACTTATTGTAGATTTTCAGCAAATGGCATTAACTATTTGGCCGGACAAATGGGGAGTATTGGGGAGTGCTGGCTCTCACCTGGTACAAAATGTAAATCAGATCAGACCGTACGGTCGGGGTCAGGGCGCCGCGCCGTCTGAGAGGAATCGACTGAATATCCAGATTAATAATTGACAACGTGTAGTCATACGAATTTTTTTACAAAACATCAAAACGACTGATTTATATTTTTTTTTAAGGAAATGCTGAGGAATGACGTCATCAAACACAACCTAAACTTATTATAGCGGGAATTAGATGACTCCTGAGAATACCTGCTCCTGTTAGATATGCTAATGCAAAACAAATTAAAAACTCAATAAACTAGGCATCACTTACAGGCGTAAGATCCAGAATGAGTGGTTCATTGGTGATCTCAACACTGGCGTCAGGCTTGGTGGTGAAGTGGCGCATCAAAGCCATGTATACTCGAGCCAAGGAACGCGGCGCCGCCGCCTGGTCCTGGTGTAGCGGACTGTACAGAGCTTGCACCTGGACAGGTAATATTGGACATTGAACTTTCGCGCCCAACTGGGCACCCTCAGGCCCGCGCTAAGAATGAGATTTCGTATGGAATGTCCGAGTAATTTCTTTCGATTGTGGTTAAGTAGGTATATTTTTCGTAGAAATATGTATTATATTATATTGAGTACTTATTTATTATTATATGTACGAAGAAAAAGGAGAAGATATTAACTTGACGGTGCATTGATTTGTTTTAATAAATTTCGCTATTAATTTAATATAATTTAATCGATTTTGTTTATTTGGCATCGCGAGGACATTCGTCCGAGTGGGGTTGCGAGTGGCGCCAACGTCATGATAGTGTGACAGTGGTGAATGGGGAGTGCGAGGTTTTATAAGCCGTACGGCGCGTAGGGGGGGCTCAGTCTGTGTTGAGTCGTGGCGTTGTGCGTACACCCGTAAATCCACTTATCCGTCACGTATCTCTTTGCCGTCGAATATTATAGTGTGTTTAAATAACGATTATTTAAATAAAGCAGTTCAAAATTACGCAGTTGGTATTATTGAGGAATCTACGCATCCTGTTACCCATGGCAGCGAAAAGACGCAATAGCCAGCTTGGTTCTCCGTCATCAGTCTTTAGTTTACGTTTAAATATTTATTTCTTGTCGCATCATCCCGAATCCAAGTTTGGGAAATGTTTGTTTCCTGGTAGCGGTTGCCTGGAAAAAATGCTCTAGAGCGATAAGGCCGCCCAAATTGTATTGTATCCATGTGTAGTGCCTGATTGTTGAAATTTAGTTCTGTGCGATAAAGTACGCTGTTTTCAACAATAAATAAAAATAAATGATTTCATTTCATTTGAAAGCAGTCTCACATTAAGGGTACCGTTCCTGGTAAACACGTCCATGCCATACGCGTACATATGCACATAGTGCTGTGGGGAGTCTATGGCACGAGTCACCAAGTACTCCGTAAGACTCTGGAACAATCACACTGAGGGTCATGATCGTCGTTTGTTGCTACTTTGATCGTCGAAGTAGTGAGATTATTGTATCGGTTGCCAAGTCGAAGATGACCGACCTTTATGGCACGATTTATGGAGCCGCTGAAGACCTACGTACGGTCACGAGCATTAATATGTATACACTTTGGTACCATGTCACATTAACTTTTTTGACAAATTGCACTGTAAGTCTCACTAAATGTCAAATATGTTAGTGCGACAGAGTCCTAAAGTGGGTACATTATATTGCTCATGACTGTACTAGCCACTAGCATGGTTATTATCACTCTACGACTCATGCTCACTTAAGTAATTAAAAAAATAGGTTCGGACATTCGTAGTACTAAACCGGCGTTTAACCTATTGATGAATGTGGAGGAAGCAAGAGAAGTGTGTCAAGATGGAACGCAAATGGAATTCCATAGTCTCTGCTTACCCCGGTCGGAGATAGACGGAGGTTATATATGTCCCTATATCCATCGCAAGATGAACTGAGTGCCCACATTGTTAGACCACTGCAAGGGTAGGGGTAAACCTATACCTATGTTTGTACTATAGTTTTCTCCTACTGCGTGTCAAAGGCTTTTATGTCTTGTCATAGGCATGTCAGGGGTGTTTGGCGGCTCAATAATAACCCTGACTCCAGGGTTTATGAGGTTGGTAATCCACCTCGACAAGAAGAATACACGGATAAGAAGATGTCTTGTGAAGTTTGACTTGCCATCGCGTTCAAAGGATTTGCCTATCTCCGTGGGCTTTTTTTCAGGATATAAATAGAATGCAAATTACTTACCTCGGTGCTTGCCAAAGCTATGTACGACATCTTGCTCACGGAACTACCATTTGCATACGTTTGAGACATCACGTAACTGAAAAGAAATAGTTATGTTTACAATAGATCCTACAAGAAGAGCCGTGGTAGTTCAGTAAAAGCCGTGGACTAACTAATATCAAGAGGAATTTTCCATCGCAAAAATGTAGAATTGATACACAAAAATTACATGAATTTTGCGACGGAAAATTCCACTAGATATCATCTCAGAATCATGGCCTGAAGCATCCCTCAAAGTTTTCGTTACGATGTCACTAGCCTCCTGTATAATAGTCACTATCGCAGATTTGAATCTTAACACGGGCCTTAAGGTTAAATAGACGGTAAATAGGTATGTATTGCAATCAAACTTACGAATTCGCGACAGATAGGGCTTGATCGGAATCATCTAATCGTAACACGAGTGTTGTATTCATCTTCATTGATTCTACCGTCAGTGTCTATAACAAATAATATAAAAAAGTCTTAAACACAGTTGGAGAGAACCAGAAAGGAGGCCTGCAGGATCTGCACAGCAACTGCGGCGCGAATCATATCGATGATTTCGACCAAAAGACGCAGCGAATGCTATCTACGTGGATAGACGACACGAAAGCCCTCGATATGAATCGTGCCATGTGCGGCGTATCTCCCGTGCCGCGAGGTCTGCAGGGTATATTTTGTGTCTTGATCCGCTGATCATGCCCGAAGACAGCAAAGGCCTTCCAAAAGAATAAATAATGCAAATTCATATACGACCTCAAGTCTTACAACTAATAGCAACACACATCACATAAGTGCTTATCTAATAATAACGGAATCGCCGTATGTAGTAATTAGGTAACGGTACTCACTTCTCCATGCAAGATTTTCTTCGTCTGGGCGTCAAGTTCCAACGTCTGCAGCATGGAGGCTAGCGACAAGCCAAGGAACACGCCAGCCACCAGTGAAGACACCACCTGCACTCACCATAAAATTACACGCATAGGTGCATCGTAAACCCCCGCCCTAATGTACACAAGAGGGCCTACCCAATTGGCAAATGCTCCTGTATTTGCAATGGCTTGATAACTTATAACTCGCGGGAAGGGAGACTCCGCCTATAAAGATGGTTTGCCTTGTCGCGACGTGTTCCCGCCGGCGTGGTCGTCGATTTCCCTCATTCAGCGCTTATCGCTATCGGCCCACTAGGGTCGAATCTTCCAATCTTCGTAGACGACACTCAGATCCGAGATTCGCGCCCATCTGGACTTTTGTACTAGATCAGAGCCCTCAGCGCGCATTTGTCTGACCAAGTAGTAAATGCTATCTGAAGCAAACCTACAATATATCACTTTAAAAAAATTGGATTAGAATGTGATTTGCCTGAGCGAAGGCGACCCCTGCATATGTTGTCACACAAAATAGTTTATTCGAAAAGCCAGGAGAACCCCATGTTTCTTTTCCCAAAATCTACACGTTGATATACTAGGCTATTTATGTACCTACTATCAAAAAGTCACACAAACTTACAGTTATAATTAAGAAAAAGCGAAAATGTATGTAAAAACTGAAGTACTTCCAGCCGATAATGCGCAGGTGCGTGAAGTTGCTGCAAAACGTCCTCTTCGGTTTCCAGCTCTTCGGTTCTGAAAGGTATTTAACAAGTCTAATCATACCTACCATTATGTTTTAAGCACATAATATATTTTTCGCGCAAATTGAGACGCGTTGCAGTTTAACACGTTCACTGTACTGAAAATTAGATATCAACCCCTCACGTGCGATGTTATTTTTCGGTACACACTGGAATTTATGTACATAGACACACTATGGCAAGGAAAAAGGTGCCCCACATATATGGGACATGCACGCGTATGAGTTTTAAATTTATTATCTCATATGTGGTTCGTACACAGTAAACGTGTTAAAAAAATCGTCCTAGCCCACTCGACTGTAAGCGAATAAAAAACAAAACACTGTCACCAGTTTATATTCCCGGGCATTTACCTAAATACGGAATGCTAAGCAGTGCGCGGTGTTAAGATCAGGGAGGTTAAAAGAACACATCAAAGCAATTCATCTAGAAAAGCAACATTGCTATTTGACATTTGTTTGCATTACACACTTACTTTTATATGGGCAAATGTCAAATTGCAATATTATATTGCTTTTTTAGATGAATTGCTTCGATATGGCCTTCTTAATCCCCCAGAAGAAAAGGAACTTACCTGAAATCTTCGTCAAAGCCCATTTGGAGCGATCACGCGCTTCCCAACTTTCAAACATGGTAGTGGACCTCGAATCGTGAATAGCTCTGACAAGAATATGATAGTTGATTAATACCATTTCATTAGTTTCAAAATAGACATAAACTAATAGCCAAATGCGAAAACGCAATCTAAATTCATCGAAAAATGAAATGGATACAACCTTTCGAAATCAACTTACTTACTCCTACTTTTGAGTCTGAATTAATGTTTCCATCATAGAATTAATGTCACGTGGTTTCCAGGATTTGTGCCCAATTAATGGCTATAAACTTGCCCCCTATTATACATGGAACCATCACGCCTGCATCCCAAAAGGAGTAGGTAGAAACGCATAGTACGGTACTCCTCACTAGCAATTCAATATTGCCCCATGTAATAGGGGGCGACGCTATTGGCATTAAGTAATTCTGGAGATCACAAAAGAAAAATATCCCGAACAAACGATGAAGATCACCTTCTGAAGACTTCCTCAGGGTCTGGCAGACTGACATTCATGGACGTGATCCCATATTGGACGGATTTCTCATACATCTCTCCGATGAAAGCTGCCACTTTGCTTGAAGGGTTGGTGGGCATCCTCAGGATGAGTAACGGTCCAAAGTGTGCTCGAACTGTAGCACCGTACTCCTTCACTTTGAGGAGCAACTGATTTATCTCCGCGGTGTCTCCTGTGCCACTCTTGAAGGTCATGCGCAAACGATATTCTCGACCTGTGTTGAATGGTTAAAAAAAAGATTATTTTCATGATCAAGCGTTGGGATAGAACAACGATTACTAGCTTGTTGTCGAAACGTCGCCAACGACACATTATTAGCTTATTACAGCTGAGTGCATTATCATGAGGTCATCGCAAATTTATACTAAATAAAGTATGGCAATGTGTATGTTCTGAAGGGTTCTAAAGTATCCTACTACTTACCGAATTTAAAGAACATATAAGCAGGGGTCCCACCAAAGGCTAACACCCTGGTGTCCAGCACAAACAGACGATCGGCATGCTCTATGTCCATACTGGCTATGCTCAACTTAATTATTGTTATGTGCTTCTTGAATTTCTGAAAATATTGAATATTAAGTTGGCGTGGGTCTGTGGCCGAGATTTTCAGATAAAATAGGGGGCTTAAAACAATGGGGTTTTTCACATAGGGTTGATAAGCGAGGTGTTTCTTTTTGACGCAACTTATTGTAAATTTCCTGTTTCTACTTGGCCGGACTAAACGAAATCTGAATGACGTATACATACCATTATTTTATCCTTAATCACAGCCATGAATTCTGGGTCTTCACGGAAATATGGCACGATTACTATCTGATTGGACAAAGCATAATATGGTCAGAAGTGTGCAGGTTATTGTTTAAATTACAATTTGAAAGAGCAAGAGTGAATTACTAAGGTATATTTATTCTCTAAAGAGCTCGTTGTGTTGCTCCAAAGGTACCTCATTTTAAGAATGATACAGTCTGAATTCCTACCCTAGGTTCAAGAAGCAACGCGATGGCCCAGGACAGCTGCACGCGGTAGTAGGTCCCAAGGTTCGCGACGCGCACCTTCCAGAGACCTTCCAACTCACACTCTGTCAACAGCTGCTTTATTCTGATATGCCTATACTCCAGTATCGCCTGGTTGCTCTCGTTCCACATGCAGATCTGAAACGGATGTGTTGACTAGGGTTCCTAAAGTTGCCATTCCTTTGCTACCGCACGAAATAGGCCCCTGATTGGATTAGTATCTGAATTAGGGTTACCCCTTAGAACAATAACACTCTTTAACGCAAACCGATCTCAATTAAATGAACAACTTGTATTAAGGACGAGGAAAGAAACGTCACTGTGATACATTTAGTGAACTCAACTCGTATGGTAATTTATAGGTAAGTACTTGAAGGTGGAATATGAAGTATTCTTCGACGGTAAGGTCGTCGACGTGGAAGGAGGAGTGGCCACAGAATCTATTCACATTGTCCATCATGAGCCGCTCCGTCATCAGGTTCCAGTTAGCTATCTGGTGCACGCACCGCATGATTATGCTGAAGGCAGTGTGTGTCTAAGGAGACAGTCACAAAAAAGGTTCCACTCACATATCGTATCTATTTCCGGATTCGTCGCCTGTGTGAACGCGGTTATGATACGCGGTCTGCATACGCTGCCGTGTAGGGTCTGCACGGAAATTGCGTCGCACGCATTGCGACTTATATCGAGGGCTTCGACCAATAACCGTACGATCGATATGACATCTATCTAAGTAGGTAGCATTCGCTGCGTATATTGGTGGAAGCCCTCGATACGATTCGCGCCGCGCGCGGCGTAGTTGCCGTGCAGACATTGCAAGTATGATACGCTTGTTCCATCTTAAGCCGTCAGGAGCGAAACGTCCACAGACTCCATACAAGGCACGAGGATACATGTAGTAACTTACTTGAATGTAAAATGTGAAGTGTTCTTCGACGGTGAGGTCGTTGATGAGGAAGGAGGAATTGTCGCAGTAGCCCATCATGTGCCGCTCCGTCATCAGATTCCTGTCGGGTGTCTGGTACACGCCTAGCACGTTTATGCTGCCACTATCCGGCGGGGTGAGACCTGAAGACATTCTCTTACTTAATATTATCTTTCTTCTTTAAGCCCTATCTTTGACGATTGCTAAAGCTAGACATGGATTTCTTCTAAGGTTTGTCATTTTGCCTTCGTTTAGACTCGGACCTGCAATCCGGGTCGGTTCATGAGCGCTCCAGAACCAGTAGATAATTTGACAGTAAGTACTTAAGTATAATTTGTTCCAGTAAATGACAAAACTGAATGGTCTTAGTTTTGGGAAAGTCAAATAATTCATTAAGCATATAATGTAATAAAGAAGCCATTTTAAAAAAATAAGTACTCATGTATTCTTTAAAAATGGCTTCTGTATGAACTCATGTTCATTGAAATAGTTTAACCGTCAACTTTTCCAAACGCTAGCGGAACTAAACCATAAAGTAGTATTATTCCTTATTCTATGCCATAACAACGCCATTGAATAGACTACACAGAAGAATATAGGTACCAGTGAGCAAGTCCTCCATGGCACAAATCGTCTTCTCCTGGATCCGCTCGGACAGCACAAGCGTAAACTCTCCGCGATAGATGTCGAAAGTCACGTTGTGCAGTACTGGCACTGCCATTATTCTCTGTCATAAATAAGTAAATTTAAGAGCAGTAGCTCGTAGTTCATCAACAGCAACAGGCGCTGGTATAGGGGAAACGTCGTCTACCTTCTGGTGAGGTAGGTGTTGAGTACGTGAATTGGGTTGTTTCCTCGGTCAAAGATAAATATGAAATTCCGACTTATTTTTTTTTCTCGAAAAAGCTTTATATGTACTTATAATAGAAAAAAACATTTTTAAATTTCGCGTGAAAACGGTTGGTGACGTGACATTTTACCCAGCGACGTCACATTTCAACAAACAAAGAAACTGTCAAACAGCATCCTGACAGATATATTTTATTTTGTGAAATGTGACGTCACTTTCTTTTTCAAATTAAAATATTTAAAAGTTATCTTAATAAAAAAAACTATCGGATAATTATTGTAAAATATTAAACTACCATATTCGATATATTTCATATTTTATTGTTAAAACTTTCAAGTACCTCCGGCCTAGTAGTTAATGCCACCTGCGGCAAATCTACATTCACGTCAAAAAAATGTCAAGTACTTATCCAATTAAACAAAAAGGTGACAAACAAGAGTTAATTTTCGCATTTATAAATAATGAAATTGAGAATGAGTTGGTTACTCCGGGGTTACTCACTTTGGAGACCCGTCTGAAGCTAATAGCCTTGGCAGTGAGGTCGTCCACTTCTTGTAGATTCTTCCGCTCGCTTCCATCTGGATGTATCACAGGTCGCAGTTTGCTTTTATCCTGGATTTTTAATGACAATAGGCTAGATGACTGAGTCAAAAATATATTATAAAATGCTAATCTAGAAAAAGAAGCAAAATTAAGCTGATTCAAAAATATTTTTGACTGGTTTAAGATAACATAAACTCGCGACTATAACTATCCTAATTGGGAGAGTCAGAGGTACATCCATCGCAAGAAGAAATAAGTACCTACACCTCACCGAGATTTCTGTTAGACCAACGTGATAGGTGGTGAGACGTATCGCCATATAGATGGCACGTCACACTATCACGTGGTCGGTGAACTGGTGAAAACTGTACTTAAGATAAATTCGTTCGAACCGGCGGCGTTCGAAATTGTCATGTCCTGTAAATTTATTGATAGTGTAGCCAATCCTAGGATAGAATTCTTTCCCGTCTACCTCATGGTGTAGATTGGCATTTTTTGGCAGAGCAAACTAGCATACTTACCACAGCTTTCTTAAAAACAATGGCCTTCCACGAGACCTGGCCGCCGATAGCACGTTGGGAGCCGATAGTCCTCTGAAGCAGCATCAGGATCTGAGAGTACACGAAGATGAGGATGAACCACGACAGGATCGTGTACAGGATCGAGCTCATGACCGTTGTTTCACCTGAAAGTTATCGGAGTGGCTTCGGATTATGTTCATCATCATTAATCAGCCCGCAACATCCACGGCTAGGTATAGGCCTCCTCCATTTTGCACCACCCTTTCTGGTCCTGCGCTAACCTCATCCACAACTTTCCCGCCGTTGCAACGATGTCATCCGACCACCGGGCCGCTGGTCTACCCATTGACCTTTCCCTTCTTGTGGCCAATATTCTGTGACAACCTTTGTCCATCGACCATCCTCGCGTCATGCCAAGTGCGAGGCTTATGTTATTGCTAAATAATTATATATAGCCCTGCCCACAGCAATAATGATACGGGCATGATAAAATGTACGTATGTAGGAATAAGAAGTAACGAAGAACGATTCTATTTTAGAACTAGGCTTTCACAGGACTAAAGTAACTGCAGTAGTTTTAGGCGGATGAGACGTTCGTTGTGTAAAAAATGTCGATTCAAAGTGTAACTACTTATGTTACCCACTGAATAAAGATATTTTTGAATTTGAATTTGAGCTGTCGGACTTCTTCTTCTATCGTGTGGGTTGTGAGGTGGTGTCAGAGTTACTATTGAGCCGTCAAAGGCCCCTCTGTCGTCTGTGTTTGTTGTCGTCTGTCGTCCGCTGTTGTCTGTCAGTGTGTTGTCTGTCGTGTGTGTCGTGTGTCTGTGTGTGTGTGTGTGTGTTGTGTGTGCTGTCGGACTAAACGCCTTATTAATAGTACCCAATCCATCGGCCCCCATAATGTAGTCGTAGCACGAGTCATGTCAGTGGCCTTTGACTGCTCAATAACAACCCTGACACCAAGGTTTATGAGATTGGTCATTCTCACAACCCACACGATAGAAGAAGAAAGCACGAATAAAACTAACGTCCGGTCTGCAAGAGAGCGAACTCATCGAGCCCGTTGAGCAGCCCCAACGGCGGGAGACACATGTGCACGATGAAGGTAATCCCCGAGTGCTGTTCATCATACTTGTGGTGGACCATCAGCTCCGCGAGGAAGGTTTGCAGCAGCGTCTGCAGGGTCGTCCATATGCACGCGATCTTCGCTGAAACACGACACAAAGGTAAGACCTAGTTAAAGATAATGAATGTCACTGTGGCCCTGTATCATAGCTTTTTAATTGACATGACTTATTGTAGATTTGCCGCAGACGGCATTAACTACTTGGCCGGACAAATGGGGACCGCTGGGCTCTCATCCGGTACAAAATTTAAGACAACAGTTCTGAGGGTACCCAGTTGGACGCGAACCTCGGCTCAGGGCGTTGTCTGAGAGAAAGAATATTTGAAATAATTAATCGACCCTAGCGAATCGGTCGAGAACGCCGGCGGGGTCGGTATCGGGGTCCTGAAGTAAACATCAATATTCGGAAGAATTTCAAAGAAGATATGTTAGATTTTTAAAACGAGATTACGAACACGTAACATAACAAAATACTTTAGTATTGCTCCCGCTTAGGGACGATACTGAAAAGTATCGGCGTCCGAAGGACGTAATATACGATCCCGACGACCCGATTACTCTAGCCATAGAGGCGGCCAATCATTTCACGACACCAAACACTTCAGAACCCCGATACCGACCCCGCCGACGTGGTCGGCGATTTCCCTCATTCAGCGCTTATCGCTATCGACCCACTAGGGGCGACTAATTCTTTCAAATATTCTTCCTCTCAGACGACGCCCTGAGCCGAGGGTCGCGCCCAACTGGGCACCCTCAGGCCTGTTGTTTTCGTTGTTCCGGGTGAGAGCCTTCAGCGCTCCCCATTTGTCCGGCCAAGTAGTTAATGCCATCTGCGGCAAATCTACAACAAGTAAAAAAAAATAGTATTCCACAAACAGTCGAAATACAAAACAAAAGAGAAATTGAAAGAGTATAATATGCAATAATAATTATTATCGCTTTGTTTAAACTGTAAGTATATACTTAAGTATGTATTTAAAATAGGTACCTACGCATAACGCAAAGATAATGAGAATAGTATCTATTCGCATAAAGTGAACAATTTCACCTCATCGCTCACAGCCGAAATAGCTCAGTTGGGAGAGCGTTAGACTGAAGATCTAAAGGTCCCCGGTTCAATCCCGGGTTTCGGCAAAACTGTTTTTTTTTACTCTAAAATGAAGCATAATACCGCGTAAAAGCGAAGCGTAAGCGTAGCGTGTAGCGTAGGTAATGAAGCGTATAGTATAGAGTATTTATTATGTTAACTTTAGTTTTACTTTTAGGTATTTATTTTTTGTTGCACCAACCCGCATGCAAGTTTTTAAATGTTTATTTCCTTTTGGTGGTTGCCTGGAAGAAATTGCTCTAGAGCAATAAGGCTGCCCAAATTGTACTGTATTCATGTGTTATGTCTGATTGTTTAAATGTATTTCTGTGCAATAAAGTATATTTGATTTGATTTGATTTGGTATATTTACTTTATTGCACAGAAATACATTTAAACAATCAGACATAACATATGAATACAGTACAATTTGGGCGGCCTTATTGCTCTAAAGCAATTTCTTCCAGGCAACCACCAAAAGGAAATAAACATTTACAAACTTGCATGCGGGCATGAGTACATACATCCAACGTGATGCGCCGCTACTTATATTCGTATGTTTAGTTGGAAACATTATGTTTTGTCTATCGATTTATGTAGATAAGCGTATTCCTATTCAACTGAATATTTTATTTTTGTCTACCATAAGCAATAATAATTCAACTGCCCACATAACTTTGGTAGGTAATAGTTACGTCGTGGCTAGATCTTACAATGTGCTCGATCATTTCATGAAATAGAATATCACTCGTTGGCCACATCATGCTCTAGTTTGGCCAGATCAATGAACACAAAACATTTAACGATATGAGCAACTAAATGGATGATTACTTCATGATGTGGGCAAACATTGGCAAACATATCGTAAAATTACATTTATATCCACCAGTAGTGGCGCTGTTTAAAACTTGATTGATATTATAATCGACGAATCAATGTAATTGTACAATTTTCCATATCGATAGTATTGATTAGATAAATAATTTTGAACCTAAGAAATTAATCGACTATACGCATTTTTATTACACCACATAGCATGGACTGTATGGGACATACCTAATAGTCTACCATTTATGGTCAGTCACATCTCTAAACGCGAGCAAGCCAACGCGTCTCAATGTTTGGATCTTGTAATTTAATATAATATCCCAAGTAATACAGTTCATTCAATTGTTTGTGTGGGGTTTTATTAAAATTACCAGCGCTCCCTACATGGACACCCCCTACGTTGATTAAAATATCATTAAACGTTGACGTTTCAACGACATGGTCAACTCAAGTTGGCTATTTCATGAAGTCAAACACATCATGAAATGATCAATTCTAAGATCTGGCCACGATAAGTACATTCTTTATTTTAAAACCGTATCAAAAATAGATTACCAGAAGTTCCTTTCCAGCTGATAAGATTACCTGAATAATCTAGTTGACAATTTCACCTCATCGCTCACAGCCGAAATAGCTCAGTTGGGAGAGCGTTAGACTGAAGATCTAAAGGTCCCCGGTTCAATCCCGGGTTTCGGCAGGATTTTTTTTTACTTTTCATTATTTTTGCTGTTTGTTATAATATATTACGCTTCGAACGGAGGTCTTATGATAAATAAAATGTAATGTACCTAAATACTTACTATTATTTTTTTTTTGACCTTTCTTTTTGTACTTATACGGTCACGGGTATTAATATGTATACACTTTGTAACCATGTCACATTAACTTTTTGAAAATTTAAACAGTAAGTCTCATTAAATGTCAAATATGATAGTGAGACAGGGTTCTAAAGTGGGTACATGCTATTTCATTTCAGTTAGTGACATCGTAACGAAAACTTTGAAGGATGATTCAGGCCATGATTCTGAGTTGATATCAAGTGGAATTCCGTCGCAAAAGTATTGAACGGAAAATAATTTTAAAAAACACTAAAATTTTCATGAATTTTCCGACAGGAAAATCTACTTGATATCAATCCAGAATCATGGTCTGAATTATCCCCCCAGTATTTGTAATGATGTCACTAACACCCTATCTACTTGTACGGCTACTTGTATGTACTTGTACAGGGTGTAAGTGACATCGTAACATATACTGAGGGGGATGATTCAGCTCATTATTCTGAGTTAATATCAAGAGGAATTTTCCATTCCCATATTTGGCTCTAGAGTATACACGCCAGATGATAAAATAAACAAAGCTCCCAACCAACCCTTGTTGTGGAACATGGCCATAATGAGAGCCAGCATCATCATGACACAGAAGTAGGCGAGCAGCGTCAGCAGCGCATATACCAGGTGGATCCACCTACAAAGTACAAAATAGTTTATTGGCCCTCATTCCAGCAGACACCTCCTACTTTTACATACATACATACACTTACGCCTATTTTCCACCGGGGTAAGCAAGAAGGAAACAATTACAAAAGAAGACTTAAGGCCGCCAGATTGTACTGTATCTATCATCCATTTGTGTTTTGTTTTGTATATTGTGTGCAATAAAGTATATTTGATTTGATTTTGAAGACTTAACTAGTTGCATGGCAATTAGCAGTCTTAGCGCTTAAAGCGATATTATCCAGGCGACCAATAAGGTGTGGAAAATATTTAAAGATCAAAGATGGATGAAAATGAGACTAAATTTAAATAAACACTAATGAAGTTATCACTCATTTAAGAGCCATACTCTTGTCGGTAACATTCTCCACGTTACTTTTTTAGGGAAAAATAGGACAGTGGTTTTCCTCTTGCCTTCCCCCCCACAGTACTCTGTCATACGCGAGTTGGAAAACAAAAAATTAGCTAAAACAGATAAACACAAGAACAAACAAACAAACTAAAGTTGTGAAGTTGATATAAGGGTGTGTGTGTGTGTTCGCGTGCGTGCATGCGTGCAAACCTGAAGATGAGGATCAGCGCAATGCTGCCCAGCAAGCAGATGGGTAGCGCCGTCAGCAGGCCGTACACAAGCCAACCGAGGTACATCGTGCTGAAGTTCACGCTGCGGATGCGAAGAGCTCGCTGCCACAAGCAAAATGACATAACAACATAGCATCACGCATACCGTTATCCCCGAAGGTATAAGCAGAAGTGTATATAGTACAACCACTTCTCGACAGCTATGTTCCCAAGTCCCAAGTGTAAATAGGGGACGAACCTATTGCAGTTAACCGGGCACAAATCCTAGAAACCACGACATGTCAATTATGAATGAAAACTCACAAAGTCGAATACAGTGGTTTACGATGTAAGTCTCGCGTTCTCTGAATACGGCTGTAAAAAGCAAAACGCTTCGTAAAATATAAGTACTTAAGTAAGTTATCTTATTTGACTAGATTGCCCTCTTGCCGAATATAATGTTTACGAAAAAGTAAAGTTACTTCCTTCAAAAACAGATATTCGACTTAAGAAGCGTACACGAGTACTTAGAGCTGCTTTATACCTTCAAGCGGCTGGAGGTCTCCATGACGACGAGCGCCTCAGTCTCCACGACCGGCAGTAGGAGGGCCAGAGTGAAGCAGAGGAGGATCAACGAGATGGCCCTCCGAACCTCGTCCTCTTCCATCAAGGGGGACACCGGCATTGACATCAGGCTCAACTGTACACAAGTGTAAGATTTTAAGAAAGAAAAAAGTAATTATATGCCGCTACAGTAACAAAACAATACAATACAATAAAAAAATAACAAGAGATATCCTTTGTTTGACATGCACTAGGTCAAAATCATCATTAAAATACATACAACAATAAATAATAACCCCGACACCAGGCTTGATGAGATTGGTAATCCAACAGTCACAATCTACACGATAGAGGAAGAAGACGGTTATCATTATCATTAAAACACATAATACCGGGTTCTTACCGAGTTAAATCAGGAAGTCTCATATCCCTGATTTGACGCGACAACCAAGAACACAATACAATAAAAAATTATGAGGTTTACGCGGTTATTATTAAAATTAAGTAAAACACAAAGTACCGGGTTCGGGTTCTTACCGAATTAAATCAGGGATATGAGACTTGCACTCCCCGTGCTAATCAGGGAGTCTCAGCGACAACCAACAAAACAATACAATAGCATCAAAAAAATAACAAGAGATATACTTTGTATGAGGTTTACGCGTGGATAGTTATGTGACTCCGGAACTCCCGGCGTTCAATCAGGGAGTCTCATATCCCTGATTGAATGAACGCAGAAAGAATCCCCTACCAAGAAAATGTATTAATCCGACTACTTCTGACAGCTGTCATCCTAATCGAACTGTTTTCAACCTAGTCAAATGAGATATTTCTTACGAAACGGCAAAACATAAGTATTTCTATGGAACAATTTCCTTTTTTATTCATATTTCAATACTACAGTAATACAGTAGTATTTTGTCTATCTATCTACAGTATTATAATCGTATAAACTAGGTAGGTAGATACTGAACTGATTTATAAAGTCATCAATAAACATTTACACGCACCGAAGTATTTTGTTACCTAACGTAAGTAGGTAATCTCGGCTCGACTCGAAGTCACCTAAATGCGGTTTTTTTTTAAATTTATTTCTCTAAAAAGAATATTCAGGATAAAAAATGTAACCAGCTAAAACGGGGTCGAGTCGCGACTCGTCAATCATTAAGATAGCAACAAGCAAGTCACATAGGATCATTATACATTCGCACATGACTCGCATCTTCATAAATTATTTTAACGGTAAGTATTGATTGTCTAAGTTCACGGGGTCAGATGTGCAATCATAAATATAAGTTTTGGCAAGTTAGTATGGTCTACTCTATATTTACAATATAAGTATTCTCGTATTATCAGAGTACCTACTTAATATATAACAGTACATACCTAAGTACTTATGCCTTTATTATAATATGAAACATAAGTACTAACAGCCAAAATAGCTCAGTAGAAAAATCGTTAGAACAATTTTATAAAGCCCCCGTTCGACATTCGAATCTGGTGATCGCTCGCTCGAAACACCCATAAATTTCTTTATTTATATTTAAATATTTTGATTTGTTAACTTATGACCTGCTAAGTCTGTCCTATGTATATTAGAGCTAACCCCGCAAACCTTATTTCACCACCAAATCTGCATTTTTATAAAAAATGTCTATCTATATGTATATCTATCTACTTAGTCATTCGTCTTGAGCCGTGGTAGCCCAGTTCGTAAAACGCTTGCCTCTCACTTTGAGGTCGCAGGTTCGAATCCAGCACAGGCCTAAACCAATGATTGTCGATTTGTTTTCGAATCCATGTTTGGATCATAAATGATTATCACGTGCTCAGCGGTGAAGGAAAACATCGTGAGGAAACCCACATTCCCGAGAAGTGCATTTTTTATGTAACCTAACCTGTATTGGGCTGGATTTCCCTTCGCGGGTTAGAAGGTCAGACAGGCAGTCGCTTATGTAAAAAACCGGACCTGTCAAATCTTTAGGTAAGCGGACCCTGTGAGGAACGAGATAATGCTAAGGAGATATTATGACTTAGTCATTCGTTACATGTTTTAACAACGGCCGCAATGTATTATTACATTTTCATGTTCATATTCATTTATTGCATGTCACAAACATAAATTAAGGTGGAACATAGTAAAAAGTTACATGTGACAATATAAAAGAGGCGACACTAGGTGCCTTATTATAATAATATTATAAGTACAAAACTATATTATACAGTTGTTTAGTGTGTATACCGCACCACACGTGTAAAACTTAATTTATAACAAGATTTAAAAAAAACTTAAGAAAAAAGAGATATCGAAGCATTTAAGTATTTAGTTTATCTGCAAAAAAATCTTGAATGTTATAATAACATTTGCCTAAAAGGTACTTTTTTAAATTACTGTGAAATTTTTGAATTTTAATTTTTGAATATTTTTTTTTTTAATTTTTTTAAAGTAAGTGTAGGTTTGTCTATACTCCTAATATGGTTAGGGATATGATTATATATCTTGATGACCATGTGGTGGGGTTAGGTTTCTGTTATTTCTTTTATTATTATTTTGCAGTGGGGTAAATAAGTTAGGATGTTTTTTTACAAATTTGCACGATTCTAAAATATACATAGATAGATGTGAGGGTCAGAATTTGATGTTTAACGAAATAGGGTCAATGTTACTTGAGTGTCCGAGATGTGCTGACAGTGTGCCTCTGGACTAGGCACCTGGTCTGTTCTCTCTTTTGTACCAGGTGAGAGCCCTCAGCGCTCCCCATTTGTCCGGCCAAACAGTTAATATCATTTGCGAATCTACAATATTATAACCCACGGGAGTCTTCAAGGCTAGAGTGAGTAGGCATTTGCTGGGTAAGCGTGATCCACCCTAGACCACATCGACACTTACCATCAGGTCAGATTGTGGTCAAACGCGAGCCAAAAAGTCACGTGGAAAAAGATGTACCTCGTACTCGGGGATGGTGGGGCTGGCGAACTCGAGCACGGCCTGGGAGACGGCCAGCTGGATGGAGAGGAACCCGGCGTGCAGGTGCGGGTTGCGCGCGCGGTCCAGCTCACCCTTGCGCGTCATCACCTTAAAGAATCGCGCCAGGTCCGTGCTCCTTACAGTGAATCTATACACGTTGCCCATCTGGAATAAAAACAAAATAGCATATACATAAACTCACGCCTATTTCCCACCGGAGTAAGCAGAGACTATGGAATTCCATTTGCAATGAATGGTCCGATTTAGTTGCGGTTTTTTTTAATGTAAATTCGTGTGGAAGGATTTTACGTGTACCTACAATTTTACTATGATTGGGATGATCTCAGATTTTATAACAGACAGGTACTTACGTATTAAATTGCAATCGCTTTTTAATGAAGAAGAAAAGATCTTAAATGTATGAAAAAGAGAACTAACTTCTTCTGGAGGTCAGACGAACCTCAGAAGACAAATTAATAGCCCGAATAGAGAAAAATGTATGTGTCCAACCTCGGGCGTAGCTAGCTTCAATTTGCCAGCAAAAGCAACCGACTCCCTCTCAAAAAATTCAAAATACGAAATTCAAATAAATCGACCATAAACTACTCACGGCCAGTAACATTTAACACACATCGCAATACTTTACCTGGGGCTTCCAAAGGACCCAGATGACTTTATTAACGATCTTGTTCCCTTTGGATCGCGAGTATAGCAGATAGTTGAGACCCCTCTCGGTTGGAGCGGAAATTATTTCTGTAAGTAATAAAAATAAAATAGTAACTCTTAAGGTGCCATCATCACTAATTTAAGAGCCACGCTCTTGTCGGTGTAGCATTCTCCCCAAAAGGTACCATATGATTAGGTAACTAGAAGTAGAGTCACGAATGCTACCAAGTAATCAAGTCAGTATCTTAGCAGGTGGTAGCCAATCTGATCTTCCAAGTTCCAATCCAAAGGGGTATTTTTTTTTGATGTGACTTATTATGGGTACGTCACTGTTCCCCAAACGATGGAACATCTTACATCGTGTCCTGCGTGCCCGAACACCTGTACGCAGGAGGATCTGATGAGCGCTGCAGATAACGCCATACTTGTTGCCAAGTTTTGGGCCGATACAATTTAGTTTGCCATCGACACGATAAGAAGAAGATGGGTTTACCGCAAATAGCATTAATTATTTGGGTGGATGAATGGGGAGCACTGAGGGCTCTCACCCTGTACAAAATAACAGGCCTCAGGGCGCACGGAGCCTGTACGCAATGGATTTCAGAAGGACTCGCCTGAGCGAAAACTCCTGCATGGGTCATGATCGGGCGAATGCAGGTCGTATACAATCCAAAGGGGAAATTATCCCAAGAACGGAATCATCTTACTTTTCGAACAACATCTAAAGTGATTCAGTCTTCATCGTGCCCGGACCTCCAGATCACGAGTCGAACGTTCTAACCATTAGATCGCAGAGGTTGATCTGGGGGTTTAAAAAGGTCACAGCAAAACAAATTCTTCTAATAAGCAATATTGCAATTTGACATTTGCGCATATAAAATGAAGTGCGCAAGGTCAACAAATGTCAAATAGCAATATTGCTAAAAATTTCCTATTCTTCCATCAGGTGGCGCTACTGTTGAGTGTTCTTAATTTTTTATATGATCTGTGCCCATAGTATTTGAGTAAACAAACAAATTGTTTTGGTTATATTTTTACGCATTTGCGCAGAGTTTAATTGCAAAATCATAGTCTTATATTTATTCTCTAAAGATCGGAAAGAAGATCGGTTTGTCTGTCTTGTGTTAGTGTAATTGTTTTATAAATGTTCTGTATACAATAAACTGATTTTCAATCATAACTGCCTCTTTCCAACTTATGGCTTTTCTTTTGCGTAACTCATCCTTCGGATGGAAAACACTCCACTTAGCTCCATATTTTGTAGCAATTTATCTCGGATTTTAGAATGCAGAACTGTCAAAATTTAGGAACACTCAACAGTGCTACCGCCTACATTTGAGCTTCTAGTTTTTATCCTCATTGCTTCAACGTAGCCTTTTTAACCCCCCTGGTCAGCTAAAGAAACCTCACCAATGTTAATAAGCTCAGCGGTTCTCTCCATGATCGCCTTATAAGGTTCGGTGTTGGGCGCGTATCCGATGATGGTGTCTTTGTGCAGCTTGCTGATGATGTCTGCGAAGGGCAGCGGGGGGACGGGCTCAGCCTCCAGGGGGGTGAGGAACACCGGCTTGGCGATGAACACCGCGACCAGGAATAAAACCGCCGCCAGCGCCGTCTCTACTAGCAGCAGTTTCCATCGCCGTCTGGGGAGTTGGAGAACTATAAAAGCCTCCGATAAACAGACGGTACTGCAAACGGACAGCCTCCATTGTCTAGTGGTTAGAGCGTTGGGCTCACAATCTGGAGATCCAGGTTCGCTTCCCGATGGGGATACTGTCGAAATCACCTTGTAAGACTGACCTTTGTTTGGTAAGGACATTGCAAGTTTGAATAATCTGATTGTCCGAAAAAGTGAGGAGTCCGTACTTCGCAAGGCACGTTAAGCAGTTGATCCCGGGCTACTATCCCAAACCTCCACCAACCCGCACTGCAGCAGCGTAGTGGAGTATGCTTCATACACCCTCGGGTTGATAGAGTTCAGCGACATGACGTCACATTTTAATTTAGGTATAAGTTTCTGTGTTCGTTTTCCATGTTCCTATATAGAAAATATTTCGTGTGTGCGTTGACCTCTGATGTGATGTCATTGTAATGTATATATATGTAATCCGTGTCTGTGGTGTCCTAAATAATAAATGTTTCTTTCTTTCTATGTTTCTTTCTTATACATAATTCGTATGTAGGCTGTTTATGTTTAGCAGGAGGTATAAGACCGCGCCGCGTTGCTACGGATTTCGGTGCATAGAAAACATAATTCACTTTGCTACTTTACCGCCGCATTTACGTCTTCCTTGACATAACTTAAGACCACGACTATCCCAATTGGAGTAGTGCGTCGCAAGATGAACAAGTACGGTCACGAGCATAAATTTGTATACACTTTGGTACTATGTCACATTAACTTTTTTGAGAAATTGAACTGTAAATCTCACTAAATGTCAAATATGTTAGTGCGACAGAGTCTTAAAGTGGGTACATTATATTGCTCATGACTGTACCTACCCACACTTCACCGAGCTTTCTGTTAGACCCAACGTGATAGGTAGTGAACCGTACTTACATCTTTTTTAAGAAGCAAAATTCACAAAAATAGGTCGCTTTTCAGAAGACTGGGTGCTTAAGTGGACTACTTGCACAGATAGGAGTTATACCTACCAACCTATATACAGGGTAAGTAGATATTTTATAATAAATCAACAATAAACATACTGCCTTTGTAAATATGACTTCCATACGAGTACGTTAACTTGTTTCTGAAACTTATTTCGTACCGGCTTCTTTGATTCTTCATTAAACATTATTTTTACTTGTGATAATAAGTTTTATTATTATTTATTATATTATTATTTATTAAAATATCATAATATGACAATGATTTGACGTTTACGTCATCGAAGTGTCGAAATGTCAATGAACCATCTAATTAAAAAGCAAATAATCAATAAAGGTTTTTGCTCAGGTATTTCCCAAGTAATGGACGATACCACAGCATTACAGCAGACAATTTCCAGTTAAAATATCCAATGACAAATGGTTTGACGAGTCCAAATATTTGCTTTGAATATCCCGTAATAGGTAAAGTCCTAGTCAACATAACATCAATATGTGATATTGAAAACCGACTCTAAAGCCATTTCTTGTACGATGATTTTCATATAAGTAATCTAATCGTTAAATAGGTGGGTACGGAAGGACGATACGAACAAATTCTCACTTAGGCTCGAAGTGTTTATGGGTTGTCGTATAAATTGAGGTATTTTCTGATAATGGATCATTGTAGTTGGAAGTAGAGGACGATATGGCTCGTATACCCGTGTTTTGTTGTGCGCTTCTGCTGTTGGCGGCTGTTAGTGCTGGTATAGTGAACTATTCTTCTTCTTCTATCGTGTGGGTTGTGAGGTGGAGTACCAACCTCATCTACTCTGGTGTCAGGGTTACTATTAAGCAGTCATAGGCCCCTGACATGGCTCATATAACGACTACTTACTTACATCAGTATGTAGTAACCGGGACCAACGGATCACCTTACTTTCGGACAATCCGGGCCTGTAATATCCTAACCAAACTAGGGACCACAAAGTAATTATTGTGATATGTCCCCACCGGTAATCGAACCCAGGACCCCCGGATCGAACTATAACTCAACTTATTTTAACACACTTTGACGATAAGACAGACAGACAGGCAAGTTGAAAAAGTGCTCTTCAAACTTCGGTTTAGCATTTTGATTTCGTCAATTTACAAGATTTTTTTTTTCAATCAAGTACTAGTACTACATCTTCCCTAATCGTTTTTTTTTGACCTGACTTTATGTAGATTTTCCGCAGATGATATTAAACTACTTGGCCGGAACCTTTCCTAATCATCCGAGCCTTGTTTAAAAATAAGTACGAAATAGTCCACGTAAATACGTGTTCGATTTACCATTTAAATAAAAGAACGCAGTGAAATTAAGTTATTTTTTGTTTCAGCACCTCAATTCGGTGGCGGCTTCAGCCAAGCAAACGCGCAAGCGGGAGCGTTCGGTGGTGGCGGCTACGGTCCTGGGTACAACAGGCCTGGCTTCGGATACGGAGGCCAAGGGTTTGGCGGCCAAGGATATGGCGGCCAAGCATATGGCGGCCAAGGTTATGGGCGGCCTGGGTACGGCGGCGGCGGCTACGGAGGGCCATATCGCAACAACAGGGGTGTCGAGTGGGTTGTCGATCAGCGTGGCCAAGAGTGTCAGCATCGGAGGAGGCGGCGGTGCACAGTCCAGCTCCCTAGCCCGCGGGAAGTGAAGATCATCACTGTGATAAAATGTTTCGAGTTTAAATTATACTCATGTGCAATGCTTCTAATCTGTAGTATTAAGATTTGTTTGGAAATGTTTCGTAATCAGTGTGTGTATAGCAATTTAAGCCCCCAACGGGGCAGAGGTGTTACTAAGTTGTTAAATAAAATGTTTCTTTACTATAATTATCTCTATGGTTTTCTTATCCCTATTCCCTAAACACGACTACGTTCGTACGGAAGTTATTATATGATTAGATACCATTTCAGGAAATTGAGTGAAGCTAAGTGACAGACCATAGCATACTTGAGGGTTTCATTCAAACCGGGTGTTAGTGACATCGTAACGAAAATTTTGAGGGATGATTCAGACCATGATTCTGAGTTTATATCAAGTGGAGTTTTCCGTCGCAAAAGTATAGAACGGAAAATAATTTAAAAAAGACACAAACAAAGACACTAAAATTTTCATGAATTTTCCGGCAGGAAAATCCATTTGATGTCAGCTCAGAATCATAGTCTGAATTATCCCCCTCAATATTTGTTACGATATCACTAACACCCTATCTACTTGTAAGACTACTTGTATGTACTTGTACAAGGTGTAACTGACACCGTAACAAATACTGAGGCGGATATTTCAGCTCATTATTCTGAGCTAATTCAAGTGGAATTTTCCATCACAAAAATATAGAATTGAAAAAAAAAACATTAATTTTGTGACGGAAAATTCCACTTGATATTAAAGCAGAATCATGGTATGAATTATCCCCCTCAATATACGTTACGATGTCACTAATACCCTGTGTACTTAGTAAAAAAATCTACATAACATACGTATTATAATAGTTTTGTATTAGGTTGATGTTGAAAGATATAGGTTGACAATCTGTCACAGGTACAATTCATCAACCTACCAATTTGCCATTTCATAATGGTACTAAACCAATGATTTTCGACCCTGTTTTCGAATTCATGTTTGGATCATAAATTATTATCACGTACAAGAAAGGTAAACATGAAACAGTAGGAGTAGGGCCCTTTGCTAGGAGGTTTTCTGGCCACTTCTTTCCTTCAGAGATACAGCTTCCGATGTGATAGTAGTTTTAAAGCTAGTTACATAATAATGTAATTTAATTTTTGACGTTCAAAAATCGCTAACTATGTAAGCCAATTTTAAAGAATAAATATTATAGTTTTTTTTTTTCATTTTTAAACGTGTTCGGCGGTTAAGGAAAACATCATGAGGAAACCCGACAAATTCCTTTCGGAGGTATGTGACCTAACCTGTATTGGGATAGTTTTCCCTTCGGGTTGGAAGGTCAGACAAGTAGTCGGTTCTGTTAAAAACCGGATCTGTAAAAACTTTACGTTAAGTAAACGGACTCTGTGAAAAACTACTACCACTAACTTTTTTACTACTTTTACTGCCATATATGTACCACATTTTTTGCAATAAATGAATTTGAATTTTGAACGGGATAACGCTAGGGAGATGATGATGACGACTTTATTTACTTATTAGGTGCACAAAACAGGTTGGAATTATAGCACTATACATAGACAAAACATAACACTAAACAGAATAATTGTTTTGAACTGGATTGGGATCCAATTCTATGTAAGGTGATAGTTAACCAATCCATCGCCGATATACTTACTTATATAGTTTGTATCATGGCCTAAGGTCTTTATCACCAAAAAGTTGGACTCACGATCCGGAGGCCCCGGGTTTGAATCCCGGTGGGGACATATCACAAAAATCACTTTGCGATCCCTAATTTGGTTAGGACATTACAGGCTGATCACCTGATTGTCCGAAAGTAAGATGATCCGAGCTTCGGAAGGCACGTTAAGCCGTTGGTCCCGGTTACTATTTACTGATGTAAGTAAGTAATCGTTACATGACCCATATCAGGGGCCTTTGGCGGCTCAATTATAACCCTGAACCAGGAACCAGGGTTGACGAGGTTGGTATTCTACCTCACAACCCACACGATAAGAAAAAGAACCAAAAAGATCTGCATTATTATTAGACATAACACATAACACTTCGGCCCGATGCATTTGCTGATAAACTATCCAAAATCTTATCTGCCTGATAAGCGTCTGATTGCTGTGCCACTAGCTGCCGTGTAAGTTCAGCCCGCGTAGTACGAGTATGCTGCTCGCATCAATAGCTTTAGTTTTATCCCGTCGCGGTGTCCATGTTACGGTTACTGGGTAGGTTATCACCTCATTTTTACGCACGTAAAGATATTAAATTTTAAGCTCTCAGAAAAGTCTCAATGATAATTCTGTGGCATTGTAGCAAGTTTTCCCTGGGGAATTTTCCCTCCTTTTTACCAACTGAGTGAGGTACAAAACTATTTTCGGCGAGTTTCTCAAAATTGCATCTATGATGTCAGTAACCTTGCCACTTTGTAGAATCCGTTTGCTGATTTTTTAATACATTGCAAATAGATCGCGAATTTCCCTCGATAGTGCTATATTTGTATACAAATTAGCTGAAGAGTATATGTACATTCTCGGAATATATGTTATCACGTGTAGTTCTTACCTATATATTCAGGAGGTAGGTGTCATCTGTCGCAGATCACTTCGAATGCTCCAACAAGATGGCGAAATTGGTACTAGCAATCCTGGCATTATCTGTTTTCACTGCTCAATGTGCAGTGCTTAGGAGTAAAGGTGAGTTTCGCGATTTGACGTTTTACTTTGACATCGTTTGTCCAGAATAGGTGTATACCCTTACATACTGTAGTGAGATCTATTGAAAAGGCACATCACCAAACCAACCTATCTTTGACTTATATCAAGTCCCAACTTTGTGTCTTTTGATTTTGATTTACCGTCCAGTTTCGAAGTTTAACCAATATGCTAGGTACCCTTAGCCGACTAAATATATTACATTCTTTTCAGACGCACACGAGAGAGTAGAACGGTCACCATGCGAAGTATGTGGACACAGCTATGGACCGCCGCCGCCGCCCCCACCACCAGCATTCCCCCCACCGCCGCCACCACCAAGGATCTTCCACGCTAGGCACTGGACTGGATACGCCAGAAACGCTGATGGCAGCCAGGAAGGAGTATTCAGCGGTGCAGCCGCAGAAGCCAGAGGTGATTCTCAAGCGAGCGGGCAAGCATTCTCCGTAGCAGCTTCAGGGGCTGGAAGTGACTCGGGTGACCTCACACAGAACCAAGCTGGCCTGACCCAAGGCAGTTTAAGCCAAGGTACTTCTGGCGGCTATGGAAGCAAATCCAACCAAGGAGATTACAACAGCAACTATAAAGAATCCCACTTCGCTTATCATAGTGGCGGTGAGAAGCACTCACAATATGGAGGTTCTAGTAATGGTGGTTTCCAAGGCAACCAACAGCAGGCTCAATCTGGAGGATCTGCCGGTTATGGAGGATCTCAGGGTGGATTTGAAGGCAACCAACAACAGACCCAAGGATTTAACTCTGCTTCTCAAATCCAAGCTCAAAGCAGCGCTAGCTCCGGAGTTGGTAACACAGGACGAGGCGATCAAGGTCAGGAACAATTCGGAAAATACAGTTCTTCTGGATCAGGTTCCGGGGCTGGTTACGGAGGAAGAGGTGACCAGGGGCAACAAGTGGAGCAGTTCGGTAAACACAGTGCTGGCTCACTCTTTGACTCAGGCTATGGTTCTGCAGCACAAAGCGGAGCGCATAGTGTATCGGGAAGCGGATCTCAAGGACACCAACATGGACAAAGTGGTTCTCAATATTCGAGCGGACAAGGGTACCATAATGGAAAATTCAGTGCTGGCTCGTCTTCAGACTCGGGATATGGTGCTGTGGCACAAAGTGGAGCACAGAGTGGATCAGGAAGTGGTTCTCAAGGATACCAACAAAGTGGCTCTCAACATTCGAACGGACAAGGGTACAATAATGTTGGTTCTTTTGGACGTGATGAGCAGCAACAAATTCAGTCATCTGGAGCGGGACATTTTGAATCTGGAAAATATGGAGGTGGTTCAGGATCTGGCAGTTTTGGTGCCGGTTCTGAGAGCGGAGCTGGCTTCGGAGTTGGTACAGGAGCTTCTGCTCAATCTGAAGGTCAGGAATCTGCCCATTCAGCTCTCGGAGGAGCCTTGAAACTGGCATCAGACGGCCTTCAAACAGCCAATCAAGCTGGTTGTAGCACTTGTGGAAAGAGCAGCTATGCCCTTAGCAATGCCAGGAGTCACAGCGGGTCCGCCATAGCTCTTTCCATCGGCGGATAAATGTACCTGATTCAATTAAGATGTATCTTTAAACTTTTCGACACGTTTTAATGTATCCTTGTTGTAACTGTTTGTAAAATATTGTTTTTGTTTTCATTGTAAATATATCGGTTATGCTGAAAATAAACTCTTGCGTTTTTGTAAACACTTTTATTTTCTTTAATTTTTTGATAACAATAATACAAGCTCATAATGTCATAATCCATATTAGATGTCATATTAGGATATAGATATAAATCAAGATATACCTATGTACCCTAACAAAACAGTTTTCTCTCTGAAACTCAGCTCCTATAAAAATACTTGGGTACTTTATAGGGAACGTGTCCTTTACTTTGTACTTACTCTTTGTACCGATATTGAGCGAGGCAAAAAGTACTTACTTAAATAAGTAGTATAGATAGCTGTATTATGATTTATATGTCAAACAATTTAGAATATAATATTCTTGTTTAAAAAAACGCAATAAATTGTCCTTAATCTGTGCTAAAACAAAGCAATTAATAAAAATGCCACAAATTTGTTATTTTTATTATAAAGTGATTTGGTGAATAAATAAACAAGTTTCCATAGAAAACCGTAAACTCCGTGTCATATTTAGATTTTAGACCTTATAAATTACTCACGGCAGGGCCGACGAACCCATAATTAAAACTTATGTTTTATGTAAATATTATGATAGACTTGACAGATACAAATTGTAAAATGAAAAAGTGGGTGACCTAAAGCAAACTCATTTGACATTTTCAAGCAAGTAGATAATGCCGATCTTCCTTTATGATTACCAAATAACTGTACTTAATAATAACTTTAAAATAATAGGCGTCTATTTAATTATTATTTTTAGTTTCCTTGCGTCATTGCAGTGGGTTCCAGAGCAGCGGAGTACCAGAACAGTTCAGGACATGGGGAACTTAGTTCACACGTTCCAGAACGCCGAAAGGCGAGCCTAATTAGAACATCTGTGGAATATAGGGTTTGGGCTTGTATGTCACACCGTTAAAGAGAAAAAAGAAAAAAATATATTTTTCTTTCGACATAGTTAGGATGATATTTAAATTCGCGCGCAGAATGAGGGAAATCGTCAACCACGTCGGCGGCGTCGGCGTCGGGGTCCGTATCATCGTACGGTTCATCATAATTATCTACTTTGTAACGAACATCAATAGTGACTACGAGTGGTCTTATTGATAACTTACGGCTCTGCCTACCCCGTTAGGAAAACGGGCGTGATTATATTTGCAAAAACCGCCTGCCGGACAAAAAGCTTTTTGTGGCTTTAGAAAATCAACATCAAAACGAAAGCTACAATTTCGTAGCTAACGAGGACGAAATTCAATATCTACTTCATTTTAAAATATGTAAAAAATAGACATAAAAATGGTTGTTATAAATCCCTACTGAAGTGTGAACTGGCCAAATTTTAAATCTCTTTTCTGTTCAAGCAGATGATGTGTGTAATGTGCACAGTGGAATCTTGGGAACGGGCGAGCGTGCAGAAGATGGAAATAAAACAATTCACGTCATCTTCTCTTCTTGTATTATCATAATCCGAAATCAGAAGTCACAATTTCCACATGTTTGTTTAGATAAAAATACGATTTAAAATATTAGTGTATACGGTAAACTTATGTTCTACATGGCGGCCACGGAAGGAAGGAAAAGAGGCAACGACAAAAGATCAGCGTGCATAGATAAATTTTAGTTATTGTTTTAAACTATAATGTATGCAATGACATCACTATCATGCAGCCTAGTCTGACATTCATAGTTATATAATTAATGAATATTATTTATCACTTCCCCTTATTCATTACATTATATAAAAGCAACACCAATCATATACAGATTCGAATAAGGACATGTAGAGACAACATGTTGACAAAATATCATTCATAAAATTCAAATAATGCAATAATAAAACATGCTAATTACATTATAGATAATTAATTATGCAAAGACTCTACATTTATAACATTCATGTCATTGATAAAATGTTTATGCTTCATGGAACTCAACGGTTTAGTTAATACATCTGCTATCATTTCTTGAGTTGACATATACTTAATAGTAGCAAAGCCAGTTTGGATTAAATCCTTTATATAATGGTACCTTAAATCTATATGTTTCGTGCGCTTGTGACAATATTCTTTTGACTCTAACAATTTTTGCGCACTTTGGTTATCATTATACAAAACTATTTTGGGAACTCTACATATGACCTCATTTAGGAAATTTTGTATAAAACATAAATCCTTACATACATCAGTTATCGCTAAATATTCAGCTTCAGTGCTCGATAATGCAACACATTTTTGTTTACGAGCCTCCCAATTAATTGTACAATTACCTAGCTTTACAATAAACCCTGTGTACGACTTTCTGTTTACAATATCGTTAGCCCAATCGGCATCAGTAAAAGCAGTAATATCTAAGTGATGGGTCTTATAAAAACATAAGCCATAACTTAAGGTCCCTGCTAGGTACCGTAATACACGTTTGGCAGCAAGCCAATGTGACATATTAAAGCCGCAACAAAATTGACTTAGCTGGCTACATACAAAAGCTATGTCAGGGCGTGTACATACAGCTAAATACATAAGTGATCCTATCAACTCTCGATATGGATACATGTTTTCATTTAGACAATTACCATTAGGCTTATCTAACTTACAATTTAGTATCATAGGAGTTGACACAGGCTTACACTTTTCCATGCCAAAACGTAACAAAAGCTTCTCAATATAAGACTTTTGATCTAATGTTAAAACATTTTCGCATCTGTCACGACATACATTCATACCTAAACATGTTTTCAGAGCACCCAAATCCTTAACAATAAATTCCTGTTGTAATAATTTTAATAATTTATCTTTAGAGCAATTTCCAAAAACATAAAAATCGTCTACATATAATGCTATTATAGTCATCCTTTTATCAGACCTACATATATAGACACAAGGTTCACATTTGCTCTGTTTAAAATTATTATTACATAACAGCTGATGTACCTTTTGATTCCACATTCGACTGGCCTGTTTTAAACCATAAATGCTTTTTAACAAAAAACACACTTTATTTTTATCTGTGTCAAAGCCTTCTGGTTGTTCCATGAAGATATGCTCGTTTAAGTCACTATTTAAAAACGCGGTTTCTACATCAAAATGACTAATTTCCCAATTAAATTCATTAGCTAAGGCAAATAAGGTTCTAAGTGTAGTATGCCTAACGACAGGCGAAAAGGTGTCACTATAGTCCACGCCTTGCTGTTGTGAAAAACCTCGCGCTACTAAACGAGCTCTAAATCTATCCTTACCCGAGTCGTCTTTCTTTAGCTTGTAGACCCACTTACATTTTATGATGTTTTTATCATGTGGGCGATCAACAAGACTCCAAACACCATTCTTCATAAGAGCATTATACTCCTTCTCCATAGCAAGTCGCCAATCCTCCCTATCTAGCGACAGCATAGCGTCCTTATAAGACAGAGGTTCGACCTCATTATGAACCAGCAAAGACAGATCATAATCCCCATACCTGAGTGGAGGCTTGCCGCGAGTACTACGTACAGGACGTGACAAATCAGCTACCGAACCAGGTACCTGTAGGCCGGAACTAGAATCCACTTCCCCTCGAAGCGACGACGGATCAGGTTCTGAAGAGCCACAGTTCAAATCCTCAAGATTTGGACTAGCAGCAGCAGTTCCCGCATCATCATCACCAGTACAGTACTCCGAGTCCGCACCTGAATGGATGGTTGTATTAATATCATGATCACTTTGATTGAATTCATTTTTATTACTAGAACTAATATCACAGTTAGATTCAGTACAATTTAAAATATCACAGTTAGATTCATTTTGTAAATTATTAATTTCATTTGTGACTATACTATTATTTAAATTATTAAATTGACTAGAAATTACAACTTGATGTTCAGTAAAATTATTTTTATTTTTACAATTACAGGGAACATTGCCCATGTCCTTTAAAAATCTTCCTTCCAAAAATTCTACATGCCTGGAGTGTATAATCCGCTTGGGATTTTTTGGATCGATCAATCGGTAACCTTTAGTGGTATCACTATAGCCAACAAAAATATATGGTTTAGATTTAGCATCTAATTTAGAACGTTTTTGCTCTGGGATCAATGAGTAAGCAATGCAGCCGAAAATTCTAAGGTGACCTAGGTTAACATCGGTACCGGTCCACACTTGTTCAGGCATCAGTCCGCCAAGGGCAACCGTAGGGCTTCTATTTTTAATATATAAAGCGGCCATAACAGCCTCTCCCCAATATTCCCGGCTGAGACCAGATTCCTGCAGCATGCATCTTGCCTTCTCTAACAAAGTCCTGTTAAGCCTTTCTGATACACCATTTTGCTGTGGGCAGTAAGGCACAGTGACTTGATGCACAATGCCCTGAGATTTGAGGTAGGAGCGAAAACGCTCATTACAATATTCTCCACCTCCATCTGTTCGTAGACACTTAATGTTGACACCAATTTGCTTTTCCACAAGGTTTTTAAATTCAATAAAATAGGAAATTACCTGACTTTTCTCCTGTAGTAGATACACCCAACTCTTCCTGCTGAAGTCATCCGTAAAGGTCAGCATATATTTCGCACCGCCCCAACTTCGAATCGGCATCGGTCCACAGATATCCGAATGTATGAGCTCAAGTCGACCAGTGACACGTTTGGCTTCACCAGAGGGAAAAGCTTTGGATACTTGTTTGCCCTCTAAGCAAGCCACACACGCCGGTAGCTTGTGTTCTTCATTGTCCTGAAACATACATTGTTCTGTCGCAAAGCGTACATACCTCCGTAGCTCCTGTGTCCCAGCCGCTTGTGCCAGATTTCAGCTGACACTGACAACGCACTCTGTTCCTCCTGAACTCGTTTCTTCAGAAGAACTGAAGAATGCACCACTGGCTGCGAAATATTACCTGGTGTACCGCTGGACAGCCTATAAACACCATTGATATCACATGCATGACCTACTACCATGCCTGTGATCCTACAGTCCCTATCTTTATAAATATGACACCCTTTCTTATCAAATACCAGTATGAAACCACCCTTAGTTAATTTACTAACAGAAAGTAAATTCATCGCTAATTTAGGAACGAGCATAGCTTCAATTTGTACATGGCAAGAGGGAATAACAAGTTTACCTGTTCCTTCGCTAAGCAAATACTCGTCGTTAGCCATACACACACGGCTCTTATTATTCTTAAAGCTTGTTAGCATATTCTTGTTCTTGACCATGTGATTGCTGCAGCCGCTGTCCACAACAAACTCTTCTTGAGCAACGGAATAAGCGCTTTCGGTGACATTAAAAGCCTTCTCAGCCTCTGCATTTTCTTTCTTCTGTTTGCGAAGCTTAAAGCATTTGTTCCGAACGTGTCCAGGCTTCCCGCAGAACTTACAGATAACCTTCTTCTTGACAAAGTAGGCATTTTCATGCATAGTCCCTTCATGGTTGCCGTTCTTTCGCATCTCTTCTTGAAGAAGACGTGTCCGGACCAACTCGCTGGAGAGAGAAGAACTAATACATGCTGTTTCCAAGTTACTCACAAGAACATCATATTCGGAAGGTAAGCCAGATAAAAGGATTTCAGCAACCTCCCCGTCTTCAATAGTTCTTCCAATATCAGACAGTTGTGAGACTAGCGTCATGACCGCATTTATGTATTCTTGCATGCTCATAAAGTTCTTAAAATCAATACGATGAAGCTGTCGCAACAACAAAACACGACGGTATAGCCCCCGGTCTTCAAACACCATGGCAAGCTTTTCCCATGCATCACGTGCAGACACCGCTTCACGTACATATTGGTAAAGTGACGTTTCAATACTTAGGCAGATTCTGGCCAATGCCCTTTGATCCTTTTGAGTGTCTTGAATCGATTGTTCGCTTATACAACTCCATAGGTCTTCAAGAATTAATGTCATCTTAATAGAGAATTTCCATGAAATATAATTGGCCGAGCCACGCAATTTCTCCATGTGTACTCCGGCGCCGTTGCCAGTAATAGCCGGCTGCCTAGGAGCAGTGACGTTGATATTTGGCGATGATCGCGACATGTTGTTTCACAAAATAATTCCGCACGCTCTCTTCCTCAGCCCTTTTTCCAACTTCTGGGATTCTAATATTATAATATATATTTAACACTGGTGACATAACCTGTTCAAGCAGATGATGTGTGTAATGTGCACAGTGGAATCTTGGGAACGGGCGAGCGTGCAGAAGATGGAAATAAAACAATTCACGTCATCTTCTCTTCTTGTATTATCATAATCCAAAATCAGAAGTCACAATTTCCACATGTTTGTTTAGATAAAAATACGATTTAAAATATTAGTGTATACGGTAAACTTATGTTCTACATGGCGGCCACGGAAGGAAGGAAAAGAGGCAACGACAAAAGATCAGCGTGCATAGATAAATTTTAGTTATTGTTTTAAACTATAATGTATGCAATGACATCACTATCATGCAGCCTAGTCTGACATTCATAGTTATATAATTAATGAATATTATTTATATCATTTTCAAAAAATAGTATTGGAGCACATATGCCACGTTATGAAGAACTAGAACACTTGGGATGACTCCATAACTCTAACTTATAAAAGTTGGTATCGGTCAGTAATCGAATTCGAGATCTCTTGTTTGTGATAAGTCTAGCTTCTGAAGTCCTCACAAGTTGAAAATAGGCATAATGACTTTGACAACAGCGAGTTCCCGAAAGTCGATTCCCGCTACGGGGAGTCTCTTCATAGTGAGTGGCTCAACGTCGCGACTGTCATTTGTTTGTACAAAGGGGTTTAAAAAGGCCATAGCGAAGCAATTCATCTAAAACATCGCATATAAAAGTGCGCAATGCAAACGAATGTCAAATAGCAATATTGCTTTGTTAGATGAATTGCTTCGATGCGGCCTTTTCAACCCCCCAATTTAAAACACAAATACGTATAAAGCGAAGGTTGATGGTAGGGCCGGTAAAGGAAGACCTGGAAGGACCTACATTGGCCAAATTGGAGATGCCCATAGAAAATGTTTAGTACGATCTACTCTGCGTGTATGAAACGATTGATGAATGTGGAGGAAGCAAGAAACGTGTGTCAGGAACGATGCAAATGGACTTCCATAGTCTCTGCTTACCCCGGTGCGAAACAGGAATGTGTTTATGTTCGAAACACAGCAACAGTACATTATAAGAACATTTATATCAGACATTACACACATCTGACCGTGCTGTTTGGAACAATGTTCTCGACATTTTCCAAAACGGAGATCCGTACCGTGAACTGGACCCAACCTTGGTATTTTCCCAATAATCGAAATTATATCGGACTGCGAACAACATTACATCATCAACAACCACATTCAAATTGAAGTAAACATGGTCACCAGGGAATCACCTTATATTTATCATTTATTTCTCACCTTTACTGTACACAATGAATTACCACATAGTTGCGAGAAGGAATTGTTGTCAAATTCTTGGTATTTTCAACCATATGTTTGATATTTATCCGAGAGGTGATATAAATGTGTAACAAGAAGCCATGGAAGTAGACACGGTAGCTATCATGTGGCGAGTAGGTGCTGTTTTGATTTTAGCAGCCGTTTTTGTTGAAGAATCCTTTGGTGATTATGATGGTAAGTCCAATGATGAAACAAACTGGCTTGTTTTATCAGTTGTTGATAGCATTTGTTAATTATGTTGTATTTAGTAAAACTGCTATCAGACTCTTATCTGACAGATAGGCTGTTAACACCATGTGGTTAAACGTTTGCAAGTTCGCAATAAAAACTATAAATAATTAATATTAACAGGGCGTATGTAAATCTAATTGCTTTCGCAGGGCTCTATCTTTGACCCAACGTACTTCACTATACTATATACGTATTTATTAATAGTATTTACCTAAATAGGATAATAAACACTTGTACTGTCAATTTCATATTGATTGGTATTTAAGTGGATAGTTACTCCATACTTTTTTGCATCATTTGGCTATCATTTGATCAGTTGGCTAACAACCCTTCTATTATACAAACATTATAACGTGTTTGGTCAGTACATTCTCTTGTATTTTCAGATGGTCATCCGTTAGAGCGGCACAAACGCCACTACGACTGTCCCCCACACTGCTATTATCGGCCTAGGTACGGACCACCACCACCCCCATATTGGCCACCACCTCCGCCCCCACACGGACCACCGCATCCACCGCCACAATGGTACCAATACCAACAGCCGTCATACAACGAAGCATACCCTCAAGCTGAAGACAAGTCTCAAGCGATTCAAAGTCTACCTGACACTCAATCTCAAGGTCAAGGTCAACCGTGCACCACATGTGGGCAGAGCTCAGCAGTGAGCAATGCTCAGAGTGACACTGGGTCTGCTGTTGCTGTTGCCATCGCTAGAGCTACAGCTAAGGCGAATTCTAAATAATCTTTACTTGTGTTATTTTAATCCCCATCTGCCGGGTCTGTATTACAACCGCGCCACGCACGGAGCGAATTATATTGAGCGCTTCGACCAATAAACGGCTATTGGTCGAAAGCCTCGATACAATTCGCGCCGCGTTCGACGCGGTTGCCGTGCAGAGCCTACTGGAAGACACGGCCTTACGACACTGAAACTATGATTAAGTACTTGTATAATGTAATCAGGTAAACAATTAGAACAATAACGTCCGTTTGCCCTGATAACGTCATAAAAATGTTGACGGATTCGTAGCCAATAACCGTCTAATACGTTTTGCAGTTTGTGTTCTTCTCTTCTTTCGTGTGGGTTGTGAGGTGAATTACCAACCTCATCAACCCTGGTGTCAGGGTTACTATTGAGCCTCCAAAGGCCCCTGACATGACTCATATAACGACTACGTACTTACAACAGTAAGTAGTAACCGGGACCAACGGCTTAATGCAGTTTGTGTTAATTCTAAGTTTTCAATGAGGCACTTTCCAGGCTACGTTCCCCAATAAAACTGTAGATGGCGCTGTACAGTTTTGTCTTCGTTTTACCTTCTAATTTAATAGATAACAGACATATCTATGCATAGTTTATCTTTGGTTTTGGGTATAAAATGATAACCCTTGTTATAACACCCAAGCACATCATATCTTCCACCCATTATTATTCTGATCAAAATAAAGAGTAGCAAACTAATTACAGACAATATGATCCAAATATCAAGCAACAATTATTTTTATTATATGCTTATGAGGGGAGGCCTGTGCCCAGCTGTGGGTCGCATATAGGCTGTTTATGTATGCTTATGTAATGGACATTGTAATTTGGAATAATTATGTACTTACCCGAGTAAAGAGAAAATAGGTAATTATCACGTTAAAGATGTACAACGCCATGTTGTTTTGTTGAACGTTGACTGGAAAGTCCTTCATTGTTTGTTTTCACTTCGTTGTTTATTATCGCCACGTTCTTACAAAATCTAGAGTTTTTTTTTGTATTTTAAGCGTATATAACTAAGTCTCTAGTCTTATATGTAATTATGTTTGTATTGTAATAAACCGTTAAATATGAAATACCTACTTATTATTCATCTATTAGCGTTTATTTTGCATTATCTAAACTGAGATTAAAGCCGGCATGAACTTGATTTATGTCTTTTATGCTGTCACATAAATACAGGGTGTTAGTGACACCGTAACGAATACTCAGGGGGATGATTCGGACCATGATTCTGAGTTAATATCAAGTAGAATTTTCCATCGCAAAATTTATGATTTTTTTAGTTTTTTAAAATTATTTCCAATTCTATACTTTTGCGATGGAAATTTTCACATGATATTAACTCAGAATAATGAGCCGAATCATCCCTCACAGTATTCGTTACGATGCCACTTACACCTCGTACAAGTACATACAGGTAGCCATACAAGTAGGTATGGATGTTAGTGACACCGTAACGAATACTGAGGGGGATGATTCTGACCATGATTCTGAGTTAATATTAAGTGGAATTTCCTGTCGGAAAATTTATGAAAATTTTAGTGTTTTTTTAGTTATGTTCAGTTCCATACTTTTGCGACGGAAAATTCTCCTTGATATCAACTCAGAATTACGGTCTGAATCATCCCTCAAAGTTTTCGTTACGATGTCACTAACACCCTGTATATGAATGTCACTGCGCTGCGATCCGTTAGCTTTTTTATGCT
Organism: Pectinophora gossypiella; assembly: GCF_024362695.1. NCBI lineage: Eukaryota > Metazoa > Arthropoda > Insecta > Lepidoptera > Gelechiidae > Pectinophora > Pectinophora gossypiella. The sequence continues at coordinate 2,895,611 of NC_065405.1, forward strand.
TCAGACAAGACTTGAGTAGAGACTATGCTACTGTAACTTTCGATCTATCGATGTAAGCTTCGATAGTCAAGTAGAAATCTAGACTACTTTCTCCGAAAAAAAAAACAAAAGTTACACTTGGATCAAATCAAACTCGTAGGTGAGAGCAATCACGAACTGATCGACTTTTCGATTAGTTTTATTTCTATAATGCAGTGTATTTTCACTACACATATAAGGGCAATGTGGGGAAGACCGTCTAGTGCCAATAACTTCTGATTTTGATTAACTAGCGCCTTACGTCTCTGTCGATAAAACAGTACTTAATCTTTATTACTATATCATCACATCACAAGCCCATTAACGTCCCCACTGCTGGGGCACGGGCCTTCCCTATGGATGGATAGGGAGATCGGGCCTTAAACCACCACGCGGGCCCATTGCGGATTGGTGGTTATTAACGACTGCTAATGCAGCCGGGACCAACGGCTTAACGTGCCTTCCGAAGCACGGAGGAGCTCGAGATGAAAACTTTTTATTTTTTTGTGGTCACCCATCCTATGACCGGCCTTTGCGAAAGATCCTTAACTTCAACAATCCCAGACCGAGCGCGTTAACCGCTGCGCCACCGAGCTCCTCATTATTACTATATACTTATAATTATTATATGGTGCATGTACCTATCTCTCTATATAGAGCGTTGCTATATAATTTGGTGGTTATCCAAGCTGGTTTATTGTATCTGTGGCAAACCAGACTACGAGGGTCAAGTTCACACGATCCAAGGTTATTATGGCTCGCATTAAGCTTGTGGTCCACTGGAACTTAGCTACAAGGAGGTATTTTAAAGAGAGCATTTTCAAAACGCTGCCTTCTATACATAACTTTATTTATTCATGAAATCTTAATAATAACGTCCAAACTTTTGTATAAAGGTGAGGAAAGAGTCTAATAAAATATGCTTAATACGTATTTAGGTAAGTACTTCCGTTGGTTTGCTCTTTTATAGTTTTGCGGAAATTAAAATGGAAAGTGTTAACACTTTCAAGGACAGAACGTCTAATGACGTTCCGATCCCAATGTATTACCTATTATGAACCATCAATGACCCATGGTCTCTGTCCGTGAAAGGGTTAACCCTTTAATTAATAGGTAGTATGAGAGTATGACAACTTGGAAACGGAACGCCAATACACGTTCTGTCCTTGAAAGTGTTAAACTAATTAACAGGTTTATAAGTGTAAATATATTTAACAAATGCAATGCAATGACTATAAACTATGTAATAGTGATCCAAAGACTATAATATAAACTATGTAAAAGCGTAGGTAATCTTGAGCGATTATCAGAGAAAACACATTTTTATGACACAACACGCATATTACAAAAACACAAAAAAAACGAAAACACATATTTTTTTGGTATATGTTATGTTTTTCTTTATGTAACAAAGTGTTTTTGAATTGAATTGAAAACATAAGCCAAGACCAAGAAACATCATTGAAATCTACAGCTTAATGAAGGTAGTTAAGTATTTCAATGTTTTATAGCACGCACTGGACGACAAGCAGCGAAGGCAACGCCCACGCAGGGCCTCGCCTCTTTAATAGGAAAAAAAACTGATATTCTGCCTTTACATAAAGTTAGGTAATTATGCAAAAATCGCTTGCCAAGGAAATAGGAAGCCGAAAGCGAATACATTTTGCACTTCCGTCCTTCCTATTGGTGATGATTTATTGTAAGTACCTGATGTATTTATTGTAAGTATACTTAACTTACATACATAACCTCACGCCTATTTCCCACCGGGGTAAGCAGAGACTAAAGAATTCCATTTGCTCCGATCCAGACATACCTCTTTTGCTTTTCTTTTGCTTCTTTTGTTGCTTGTTTGTCTTGATATACTTAACATAACATTATAAGTACTTAGGTAAGTTCCTCTTACCCCGATACCGACCCCGCCGGCGTGGTCGACGTTTTCCCTCAATCACGATTAGGGTCAATTAATTCTTTCAAATATTTTTCCTCTCAGACGACGCCCTGAGCCGAGGTTCGCGCCCAACTGGGCACTCTCAGGCCTGTTGTCTTAAACGTTTTACCGGGTGAGTCGGAGTCATTTCTCCGGCTAAAAACTACAAAAAAATAAAAAATGTAAGTTCCTCGCATGACTTCGTAATCATAATCTCGTGGTTTGACGTTTAGTAAAAGGTAACTGATTTGACTAGTTGGAAACTAGCCTATTTATGAAATTTTGGCCTAGCGTTTGCTAAGACATTTATTGTGGTTAAGTATATATGTATCAGTAATGTGCCGTTCAGTAATGAGCAGTAAAAAGTAACAATACTTAAGTAAAAAGAGCTAGCCTATATTTTAAGCAGATAAGACCAGAGTACAAAAAAGAACAATTTGAAATAGACAAGCAGCCAGTGTCAGCCAGAGTTTTTACAACGGGTACATCCCCACTTTGGGTACATTTCTGGGAACGGTCACGAGAATTAATATGTATACACTTTGGTACCATTTCACATTAACTTTGTTGACCAATTGAACTGTAAGTCTCACTAAATGACAAATATGTTAGTGCGACAGAGTCCTAAAATGAGTACATTATATTGCTCATGACTGTACGTTATCTATGTCATCAACATAAATCTACTGTGGACGTAGATTTGACGCGGGACCGCTTCAAACCTGATCTTTGGACTAGATGAAACGATAAACAGCATGTAGGTACTGAGCTTGAATGTTGAAAGTCTTGAAGAGATTTTACCACTATACGGCGGAACTCCACGAACGGCCTCTGTGGTCCAGTACTTGGGCGTTGGGCTCGCGATCCGGAGGTCCCGGGTTCGAATCCCGGTGAGGACATCATCATCATCAATTTAAGAGCCACGCTCTTGTCGGTGCAGCATTTTCCATGCTACTTTTTTAGGGAAAAATAGTGCAGTGGTTTCCCTCTTGCCTTCCGCCCCGCAGGACTCTGTCTGACGCGAGTAGGATTCAGAGGCGGAAGACAGGAGTCCTAGTACGGTGAGGACATACCTATCACAAAATCACTTTGTGATCCCTAGTTTGGTTAGGACATTACAGGCTTGTTAAGGTTCGGAAGGCACGTTAAGCCGTTGGTCCCGGTTACTACTTACTGATGTAAGTAAGTAGTCGTTACATGAGTCATGTCAGAGGCCTTTGGTGGCTCAATAGACCACGGTTGATGAGGTTGGTAATCCACCTCAAAAACCACACGATAGAAGAGTGATGGAAAATGTACTTGTATTCTGGTCTGTGGATTGTCCATAAGGTTTTTTTTTATCTCAAACCTTATAATTTTATTAATAGTCTGTCACCCTTGTTAAGCGGCACCCAATTGCGGTAACTAATTGGCAATAAAAGTCTTTGGTCGTAGAACTCACTCACCTACATTTTTAATGGTGAAATAAATTACGAATTAAAATCTCACATCGACAATCAAAAGTTATGGCAAAAAATGTAGGCATTCAGTTGTCGGTCTTCGAAAGAGTGAGTCTATCAAATCTAGCTACAATAGGTATCTTCATGTGTCAGTCAGGGTCTGAAGACCTTGTAATTTATTACTCGACAACACGTCAATAAGTATAAGTTTTTATAACCTCCAAGACAATCGATAGTAACGGAATTAAATTACATTGATCCTCTAACATAGAGGACGCAGCGCAGAGATGATACTGTATAAGTAGATGGGTACCTGGAAACTACTTCCTGAGGATCCAAAAAAAGCCACATTATTGCAATTTATTTAAGAAACGGCCTCTGTGGTCCAGTGGTTGAGCGTTGGGCTCACGATCCGGAGGTCCCAGTTTCGATTCCCGGTGGGGACATATCACAAAAATTACTTTGTGGTGCCTAGTTTGGTTAGGACATTACACTGGCTAATCACCAGATTGTCCGAAAGTAAGATGATTCGTGCTTCGGAATGCACGTTAAGTGAGTAATCGTTACATGAGCCTTAAGGGGCCTTTGGAGGCTCAGTCATAACCCTGACCCATACGATAAAAAGAAGATTTAAGAAAGCAATATTGCTATTTGACATTTGCTGACATTGCGCACTTACATTATGCGCAAATGTCAAATTGCACTTTTGCTTTTTAGATGAATTGCTTTGACATGGCCTTTTTAACCTCCCTAATGCTAATCGCACGTTGTTGATTCGCAAAAAGATTGCATATTCATACGGGCTAATCAAATTCCGCGGAGGAACACTTCCGAACGCCAAATCGGTCATTGTTTACAAGTTCGCGATTGTTTACGGCTTCCGTGGGACTTTGCGAGAGACCTCAATGTCCGAGCGTGGGGGCGGCCTCGCGCACTCGACCTATAAAACAGTTTCGACCACCTAATAAAAAACACATCCACTAACGAATCAAACAACTAAACATGGCTCCATACCTCTTACCGTTGTTCTTAACCGTCCTCGTCGGGAACCGGGTCTTGGCTCAAGGTTATAATTTCTACACTTTATAATCTTTCTATAATTTCTACACTCTATAATCTTTCTATAATTTCTACACTCTATAATCTTTTCTGTGATCGTCCAATAAATTTTGCACTGCGTGGATACCGTTAGGTAATTCGGCTAATGGATCCCTTTGTTCTACTTTTTTAACTTCAGATGCTGAGAGTGGAGCGGTCAGTGGCATCAGGCAGCCGCGACATTTGTTCAAGAAGAAGTTCGGTGGAGGAGGGTTCGGTGGGTATCAAGGGGGCTATGGAGGTTACCAGGGCGGTTACCCCGGAGGTTTTGGTGGCTACCCACCGATAAACATTGGCATCAGCCAGTCGCAGTCCTCAGCGAATGCGGGCGGGGGTGGTTACGGATCTGGGTACTACCCCAACAATTACCAATACAACAGCGGATTTGGAGGCGGATACGGCGGCTACGGGCCAAGGCCCGGTGGTGGTTACTTTGGCAACGGACAAGGAGCGTATAACAACCAGTTTAACGGGAACTATTACGGCGGTGCGAACGGATATCCTGGACAAGGTGGATTCGGCTTCCAAGGGCCTTATGGCAACGCATTTTATGACGAAGCTGATGGTGAAGGACAGAAGCCTGAACACGACGACCACAACGGCCGCCCAGATGACGACCACCAGAACAACCGTCCACAGGATTACAACCAGCCTCACGGTGGCGGTTACTCAGGCGCCTCATCCTTTGCCTACTCCAGAAACAACAAATAAAAGTAGAGAGTTATTAATTTTACCTGTGATAATACATGACAACAACGTCCTTAATTCTAATTTATAATTTAATGTTATCTTATCGGTGCGTTTCTTAATTTATTACAAAATTGCCTATAACAATAAATTATTTTTTAATTAATACGCCTTTTGCCTTTCTTTACTGTCGACAATTAGAGCAATTCTTTTTTTTTTTTTCTTTTTTTTTGTGACTTATTGTAGATTTGCCGCAGATGGCATTAACTACTTGGCCGGACAAATGGGGAGCGCTGAAGGCTCTCACCCGGTGAAGGCTCTCACCCGGTTAGAGCAATTCTACGAAGTTCCTATTAATATCTGGAAGTTGCAAGATTTATTGATGATGATAAGCAATGGAGTAATGAATGCCCACACTGAAGCAGCGTGGTGGAGTATGCTCCAAACCCCTCCGGTTGATGGAGGGGAAGCCTGTGTGGCTGTGTCCAGCTGTGGGTCGTATTAAGCTGTTTATGTGTGTCTTAGATGTAAAAAATATCTATGTACCTAACAAACATCAATGAATTCATTTGTCAACAATTAGTAAGAAGAATAATTATCGTACGTACCTAAGTATTCAAATTAATTTCAATAAGTATTATACTTAGTCGGATTTTCCAATATAATAGTAGTAGCAAGTGTACATGAATCTTCTTATCGTGTGGGCTGTGAGGTGGAATACCAACCTCATCAACCCTGGTGTCAGGGTTATGATTGAGCCGCCAGATGCCCCTGAAATGGCTCATGTAACGACTACTCCCTTACATCAGTAAATAGTAACAGGGACCAACGGCTTAACGTGCCTGCCGCAGCACGGATCATCTTACTTTCGGACAATCAGGTGATCAGTCTGTAATGTCCTAACCAAACTAGGGATCACAAAGTGATTTTTGTGATATGTCCCCACCGGGATTCGAACCAAAGTGGCAATATTCATGTTTGATAGTAACAACATTGGCTGCTTTTCTTTTCCAAATTTTTCTTTCTTATATTCTGGTCTTACCTGCCTAAAAGTTCGGCGATCAAGCTTTTATATTATGTAAGCTTTTTTCAATCGATCATCGACCTTATCTAATATGACACCACCACATAAACACAACTTTTATTAACAATTAAGCGCATCTAAACCCAATTAAAGCTCTTCGCTAATTTACGATATCGGTATCGGATAGTCAATAGCTTTACCGTATGTTTTTGTGTAAAATTTATTAGTGTGGATTCAGTTATGAGTTTGTGACCTACAAGTTTCGCTAGTGGGGGAATGTTGCTCGGTATATAAGCTCGGAGAAATATTTCAAAGTCACACACTGTCTCCGGAGAAAGCAACCAGTGACCTTCACTTGTAGTACTTGTAATTAAAGATGGTTGCAAAGTTTGTGGTGCTTTCTCTAGCCCTTGCAGTGTGCCAAGCTGGCCCCGTGTGGGTTGATGGTAAGTGACGTCATTATACTTGAACTTGAGACGAGTGATGCGCGTGATCGTATTTTTTTAATAGCTCTTATTCACACTAGCATTTTTATCATGTTATGTTCAGTTACTATAATGTATTTCGCTAGGTACTTATAAGTTTTTACTAAAGCTGAATATGTTTTTAAACTTAAGTTGATAACATTAAAACTCATAAATGGGATAGTTTTCTAAATGAAGCAAGTTAACCAAGTATAAATTCGTTGCAGGCAGCGGCTATTACCCCGGCATGATCCTGCGCATCGGCCGCTCCCCGAACATCGCGTACGCGTTTGGCAGCGGGATGAGCACCAACATCGGCGGCATCAGCCACTCCACCAGCATCGGCTCCTCGTTCCAGACCGGCGACGCCGAGGCGTACGGCGCTGGCGTCGCGGCCACCAATGGTGGTGTCTACGCCCGCGGGGTCGGCTACACCAATGCTGCCCCCGCATACCCCCTCGCCTACCAGCAATCCGCCGCCTCTGCGTACAATGGAGGGCTCGGCCGCACCGGCTACGGCTCCGCCGTCTCCTCCGCTCAGAACTACGGCAGCAACTTCGGCTCCGCTGCTTCCTCCGCTCAGACCCACAACGGTTTCGGACTTGGATCCGCAGTATCTTCCGTCCAGAACGCTGGCCCTGCTCGCTACCAATCTGCCGTCTCCTCCGCCCAGAACCTCCGTGGAGTCGGCTCTTCCGTAGCCGCCGCTAACAGCAACACTGGTCTCGGATATGGCTCGGCTGCGTCCAGCGCGCACAACGCTGGTGGCAACTACGGCTCCGCCTTGTCGTCGGTTCAGGCTCACAACGGCTTCAACAACTACAACGCGGCTGTGTCTGCTGCCGAGAATGTGAACGGTTACGGCGGCAGTACCTCCCAGGTGGTGCAGCACAGAGCTGGTACTGTGCAGCACAGCGGAGCCTCAAGCGTCAACGGGCCCGGAGTGCAGGCCGCTCAGTCCCACGCTGTCAACACCGGCTTTTACTAAGTCACTCTTGAAGGCCTTCACATCCTCCAAGATGGTTTAAGCAGTGCCTAAGGGCAATTTTATTAGCACCTATAAGAAATGAGTGAGATTAATTATAAAAGATATTGTGACGACTGCTAATCACTTGTCGCAATCTCTTTTCCTTGAAATGTTTGTGATGTAGAAGTTAAGTTAGGACTAGCAAAGCTACATCAATAAAAGACTAGTAAAATTACTGAAGTTGTTTATTTTTAATCACTTACTTGTTGACTTAGTTCTATCCTTATCTCAAATTTTATCCCTCCTATTTTATTAATAAATACACCATCCATTAACACTATATATTGATAAATACACTACATAAATACACTTAGTACCTATAGACCACAATAAATTAACTTAACATTATAACTACCCATTTAGTTGCTTATATTCACAGTTTTAGATTGGCTTTTGCCTTTATCGTCAACAGTAACAGTCTTCACTTTACCATACACGTGACCATTATTACTAACTGCAGTAGCTGTCACAGACTTCACTCCTTCACCCAATAGACCAGGATTGTATAAGTCTTCAAAATTTCTCGCCCAGTTCACATCGGGGTTATTCAAACCGAATTCTTCTAAATTAAGAGGCATGAAGAATAAAGGAAATGAGAATGGATTTAAGTTTGATGTGGAAACGAAACTCCTTCCAGTGCCAGCGGCTGCCTCACCAGGGGATGAAAAACTAAAGCTTCTCTGGAATATGTCTTCTGGAATGTTCTTAATAACACGGGAGTCTTCATTGGAATCTGAGGGGTATTTAGCAGCAAAGTATTTCTCGACTTCTGGGTCGGATGATGCTATCGCTATGACTGCGTCTCCGTTATTTGAGGAACCTGGAAGAATGAAAACACGCTTTAATAAATATAATAATAATGTTTGTTCTCTTTGTGGCTCATAATTTTAAAGAAATAAAGTGCTATGAATGAGAATCCTACACCAAATTAAATATTATAAAATAGGCACACACCTCGTAAAACAACCGGAATAGCTTCAACAAAGAAGTAAAAATTTAAAAAGAAGAATAGTCTCACGCAACTCATATTCATTTCGTATTAAAATAATTAATAAAATATTTTCTAAAGGATAATGAAATCTGTTCAGAGAAAGATTATAAATGAGGCCTAATGGCTTATTCAGCGGCTTATATAGAACGGCACTTGCTTATAATTTCATTACCAATCGAAAGGTCAGTGACCTATAAGATTTATCTATCGCCTTAGCAGTTCCGTTGCTTTGTATTTCAAATTTATCTGAATCTAAGAAGAGTTAGGGTTGGGACTAATCGTGTGAAAAAATAATAACTTTGACAAAGAAAATGTAAAAATGTACCTACACGTTTATTGAAAAAAAAAAGCCATGAAAGGTTGTCGTAAAAGTCGAATAAGGGTTTAGGTCTAATAATGATGATGACTATGACGCCAACGATGGTGGTTAGATAACGATTATTGAATGTCTCCAAACTAGAAGTTAAACAAATAATTCAATAGTTGAATCCAAAAAATATAGGTACTTACCTATTGAATTTAGCGAAGTATCTACCACAGGCTAGGCTTATTAATTTACTTCTTGTAATATAAATAAAATATAAGATACTTACCTACTAAGTACTTATTTCATAAAAAAACCAAAACTCTCAAGACTTCTTTAAAAATCCTACGAAAAAGTAAAAATAAATAATCAATAATTAAAGGAGTTTTCAAACATTAATATTAATGATGCTGGCCAAATTCTTTCAAAAAAGTATGTAAATGCCATTTAAAAATTAAAAATAAATGTCTATTATTTTCTTTTTTGCCTAAAACGGCGATCAAAGTGATTTTTTTTGGTGAATATTGCCAGTCGTTTATAAAATTGGGATACACTTTCTAAAATTTAATTCAGTTCTTAAATATTATTTTTCTAGTTTCGTTGCATATACTCTCGCCCCTATGTAATCCGTACTCAGACGGACGAACATTATGCGAGCCACAAATTATCAGAAGCCAACTGCCAGACGCTCTTTGTATTGGCGCTTTGATAGATTTACCTACACTCCGTTAAAATATAATGATTAATTTGACAGTTGTCAGGAGTTCAGGACAGTACCGTTTTCTAATAAGCCTCGTTTGCACTAGGCGGTACTCTATCTCCCACCGCATAGTCACGTTGATAAATTAATCATTCTACATTTAGGAATATTGTAAGGTACCACAATATGAATTAAAAAACATATATAACATAGCATCACGCCTACATCCTCATAGAGGTAGACAGCTATATTTGCTATGCAGCCATGTAAAGGGGGCCTATCTTAGAAAACTTGTGACACAACAAAATGTTATAAAATGCGCCTCAATCCCGCATAATGTAAATTGTAACTTTAGGTGAGAAGGCACAGAGTGTAGGTACCTACTGTACGGTCACGAGCATTAATAATGTATACACTTTGGTACCATGTCACATTAACTTTTTTGACAAATTGAACTGTAAGTCTCACTAAATGTCAAATATGTTAGTGCGACAGAGTCCTAAAGTGGGTACATTATATTGCTCATGACATGACTGTACAAAGGAATAAATAAACATAAGTACATAAACACACATAGTACCTATTCATAGCCGTTATTATAAAGCGTTAGAATATTTTTTATCAACATTTTCAAGCTTATAATGGACAATAAAAGAACAGTTATTTGTTCGAACTATTGATCTTAGGCGGACGCGTTCGGCAAAAAGTTAGACAAATCGCTTTAAAACAATCGTCGATTCCGATCCTGTATTATTATTAGGTTTTTTCATCCCATATCGTGATATAAGATAGCATTTACTGCTGCTAATTCTAGTGATAACATGTTAGTGGTGGAGAAATTACACCTTGCGATGCAGGCGCGAAGAAAATTGGTCGCCATGACAACCATAATCAATAAAGAACCGTTTCCCGTTTATTATCGAAAAGTTAATTTGGCAGTGGGATATAATAAATAGTGAGAGACTGGTACTTGGCTCACATTCGGAAGACTGAATTTCCACCATGAGGACATTACCTGTTGTTTTATTTTGCGCTGCAATCGTTGCCACTGCAACGAAACCGACAGGTATATCCATACATACATAAACTCACGCCTATTTCCCACCGGGGTCAGCAGAGACTATAGAATTCCATTTGCTTCGATCCTGACACATTTCTCTTGCTTCTTCCACATTCATCAATCGCACCATACACGCACGCCGGTTCAGAGTAGATCGTATTAAACCCTTTCTAAGAACATCTCCAATTTGGTCATCGTAAGTCCTTCTCGGTCTTCCTCTGCCAGATCTACCATCAACTTTCGCTACAGGTATATACATTTTCATAACTCTGTAAGTATATTCAGTTCAGTGGGAATTTTATTCGTTTCATCTTTCATCCTCATGATAAACATGACACAAACATGACACACACAAGTGTATCCCACACTTTCTAAAATTTAATTCAGTTCTTAAATATTATTTTTCTAGTTTCGTTGCATATACTCTCGCCCCTATGTAATCCGTACTCAGACGGACGAACATTATGCGAGCCACAAATTATCAGAAGCCAACTGCCAGACGCTCTTTGTATTGGCGCTTTGATAGATTTACCTACACTCCGTTAAAATATAATGATTAATTTGACAGTTGTCAGGAGTTCAGGACAGTACCGTTTTCTAATAAGCCTCGTTTGCACTAGGCGGTACTCTATCTCCCACCGCATAGTCACGTTGATAAATTAATCATTCTACATTTAGGAATATTGTAAGGTACCACAATATGAATTAAAAAACATATATAACATAGCATCACGCCTACATCCTCATAGAGGTAGACAGCTATATTTGCTATGCAGCCATGTAAAGGGGGCCTATCTTAGAAAACTTGTGACACAACAAAATGTTATAAAATGCGCCTCAATCCCGCATAATGTAAATTGTAACTTTAGGTGAGAAGGCACAGAGTGTAGGTACCTACTGTACGGTCACGAGCATTAATAATGTATACACTTTGGTACCATGTCACATTAACTTTTTTGACAAATTGAACTGTAAGTCTCACTAAATGTCAAATATGTTAGTGCGACAGAGTCCTAAAGTGGGTACATTATATTGCTCATGACATGACTGTACAAAGGAATAAATAAACATAAGTACATAAACACACATAGTACCTATTCATAGCCGTTATTATAAAGCGTTAGAATATTTTTTATCAACATTTTCAAGCTTATAATGGACAATAAAAGAACAGTTATTTGTTCGAACTATTGATCTTAGGCGGACGCGTTCGGCAAAAAGTTAGACAAATCGCTTTAAAACAATCGTCGATTCCGATCCTGTATTATTATTAGGTTTTTTCATCCCATATCGTGATATAAGATAGCATTTACTGCTGCTAATTCTAGTGATAACATGTTAGTGGTGGAGAAATTACACCTTGCGATGCAGGCGCGAAGAAAATTGGTCGCCATGACAACCATAATCAATAAAGAACCGTTTCCCGTTTATTATCGAAAAGTTAATTTGGCAGTGGGATATAATAAATAGTGAGAGACTGGTACTTGGCTCACATTCGGAAGACTGAATTTCCACCATGAGGACATTACCTGTTGTTTTATTTTGCGCTGCAATCGTTGCCACTGCAACGAAACCGACAGGTATATCCATACATACATAAACTCACGCCTATTTCCCACCGGGGTCAGCAGAGACTATAGAATTCCATTTGCTTCGATCCTGACACATTTCTCTTGCTTCTTCCACATTCATCAATCGCACCATACACGCACGCCGGTTCAGAGTAGATCGTATTAAACCCTTTCTAAGAACATCTCCAATTTGGTCATCGTAAGTCCTTCTCGGTCTTCCTCTGCCAGATCTACCATCAACTTTCGCTACAGGTATATACATTTTCATAACTCTGTAAGTATATTCAGTTCAGTGGGAATTTTATTCGTTTCATCTTTCATCCTCATGATAAACATGACACACACGATCATGGTAAACAGGATCTCGAGCGTGTTGGTGGGGCGTAACCATGGTAACCACGATATCGAGCTAGTTTAATAGCGTCGATTTTCCCTATCTCGATGTGACCTTAACACATCGGTCTGGGTGGTGTAATTACCGCTTTAGAATAAAAGTAGAATAATACCTACCTACTACGTATAGAACGGTAACTCTCCACCCCGCACCAGTTCGTAATGAGCGCCTACCTCTCCCCTCTCCCCCTCTAGGTCTTAAATAGCCGTAAGCGTAAGGGGCAACGCGCGGACTGTATTCTCCTACGAACTTACTTGTTTCGTGGCACATGATGAGAGATGGTTTTATGTGGAGTATCCAGGGTGTGATCCTGGGTATACTTTTTAAATTAAACCGCCCGAAGGATTCAACAAGGGTTGGTTGGGAGCTTTGTTTATTTTATCATCTGGCGTGTATACTCTAGAGCCAAATATGGGAATGGAAAATTCCTCTTGATATTAACTCAGAATAATGAGCTGAATCATCCCCCTCAGTATATGTTACGATGTCACTTACACCCTGTACAAGTACATACAAGTAGCCGTACAAGTAGATAGGGTGTTAGTGACATCGTTACAAATGCTGGGGGGATAATTCAGACCATGATTCTGGATTGATATCAAGTAGATTTTCCTGTCGGAAAATTCATGAAAATTTTAGTGTTTTTTTTAATTATTTTCCGTTCAATACTTTTGCGACGGAAAATTCCACTTGATATCAACTCAGAATCGTGGTCTGAATCATCCCCCAAAGCTTTCGTTACGGTGTCACTAACACCCTGTATGTTACTTATGATTTTACCCATTTTATCAATAGGGCTGGCACTCAAGCTAAAAGTCACTAAAAGATAAGCCACTGCTATAGTAACGAAGTTACTGAATTCGTATTTTAACTTATTGTATCTATCTTTCCAGATGAAAAATTCCAACACATCCAAGTCCAAGCGACTTACCCGAGCCATCCCGATGGTATGTTGGGCGTGGCTACCGTTGCAGGGATCACAACAAGAAACGGTCGCGTCTCCTCGCTAGGAGGAGTCAAGTTCTACCCACGATTCGGAGATATGACCAATGAAAACTTCTTGTACCCTCTGACAGTCTCTGCTGAGAAAGACGGAAGATACGCCACAGGATCTGTTCAGGTTTACCCTGGACTCATATCTACTTCTGCCAGAGCCGGATTTGGTCCTCCAGAAGACCTTCAAACTACTTCTGTCAAGGACGGATTAGCTCCAGAAGACATTCAAATGCCGTTTAAGGACTTCTTCCTACAACCACCCCCGGAATTGTTCGCTCCCACCAATCTGGACAATTTTCTACAGAATGAGTTCTTCAAAATCTTCCCACCAAGATCTGACGTTAGAACCGGATGGTTGTATCCGGGATTCAATCCTTCCATGAACTTTTGGCGATGAATAAAATGACTGTATAAATTTTGAGTTTCATTTTTTCCATATAAAGGGGGGTTAAAAAGGCCACACCGAAGTAATTCATCTATAAAAGCAATATTAACATAACATAACATAACATAACAAATACTTTATTGCACAAACAGGAAAAAACAAAATACAAAACGAAAGAGAAATAGAATTAGTACAATAGGCGGCCTTATTGCTAAGTAGCAATCTCTTCCAGGCAACCTTTAAGTATAGGAGATATTGAATATTAAGTAATATAGCGGGATAGTGCAGCATGGGAATACTTGTGCATATAAAAATAAATACACTTTCGACTACATAAACTACATAATAATAATACACATAATTATAATTGTTATAATAAATAAATATCACTACTTAAACTACTACATATACTATGGAAGAAAAGGAGTAGATATATTATGAAGATGAAGAGGAAATAGAGGTAAGGAAATGCGCCTTGACTTGCCGTTTAAAGGACTCCAATGACGAAGCTCTCCTAATGCTTTCAGGCAGAGAATTCCACAAACGGACAGCTTGCACCGTGAAAGACTTGGAGTAGAAAGTTGAGGAATGGGAAGAAATATTTAGAGACAGATTGTTGGATGAACGGAGGTTGCGGGTAAAAGTGGAAGAATGAAAGACGATGAATATTGCTTTTTGATATTTGTTGGCATTGCGCACTTGATGATGAATTGCTTCCATATGGCCTTTTTAACCTCCCAGGTTTATGGAATAGAATATAATCGATAGAATATAATAAATATAAGGTCCATTATACAAACATTGATTTATAGTTCATGTCACTAACAATAGTTTATAGAACATTAGGGCCTTGGTCATCTATTCTCCCAGGTATTTTGTCAAAAAGGGCAAATAAGCCCATGATCAATGTGATAATACTACTTGTCTCAGGTAGGGAGGTGCTCATCGTAATCAAACAATTCATCAAGCATTTCTCTTGAATAATGTTACATTTTCATAAACAATGTTAACTCTCCAACTCTTCACAACAGATTACCGCAACCGAACCAAAATTCCACGTCACCGCCTTTTTAAAAAGGCGGGAAAACATTCCCGTTCGAAAAAGAAGAAATCAAAATAAAAACAAATTAAATAATATGCCAGAACCAAATTAAAAATAATAAAGTCGTGACACAGATTCACGACTTTATTCCGTCTGTTATTAATTTATATAATCTAATAATAATTAAATAATAAAATAAACATTACGAACCCTAACATCATGTCATGTGTGTAATATTATCCGAATTCAGGTGTTTAGCTCTATCACTAGTCGATCCACGTCTTGTTTCTCCGAAATTTAAGATGGATGAACATTTAGAACTTAGGACAGATTTTATCCCGAAAATCACCCCCTAAAAAGGTGAAAGAAAAAACGGATTGTGGCGTTGACAGCGACTCCCTGAACGGCGATTCCCGCTACGGCCGAGTCTCTTTACGGCGAGTGGCTTGATGTCGCGTCTGTCACCAACCGCGCGCGATAAACGAAGTCCACGCGACTAAATCGCGGCGAAAAGTTATTGGTAGATATATACGTACGTACTACCGTTGAAAAATTACTTGGTTATTAATCGATTTATTCACGAGTGCAACACCTTCAATCACATTTAAAGCAAAATTAAATTAAGTTAGCCATCATGTTTGTAATAGGCATAAGACCAAACCGTGTTAAACACATCATAAATACTGTAAATACTTACTTAAAATTATCTACAACCTGTAAAACCTGTAATTACTAGCTGCAAATGTTGAAAGATTTTTTACCGCCATAAGGCCGTTATTCTGAGATAGTGCGCAAGATTCGCTAAGTTGTCGATAAAGCGACCGTTGACCTAAATGCATTGGTGAAAGAAATATGAATTAACTACTTAGTCAATTTTTTTATTGTAAAGTTAAGCTCCCTGATAGCAATCACGGTTGCTAGTGTGTGGAGAGATTGGAGAGTCAATGGTTTAGAAATAATGTACTTACTTATAAGTAAGTATACTTTATGGCATAGTATTCGTGCTAATTCCTATAATTAATATAATTTTAATATCAAACCATTTATTTCAGACTATAAGTACCTATATAATATATGCTTTAAGTTAAGTATATATTAAAAAAAACAACTTAAAAAGATCTTGTTTCTAAGAGACATCTTGGGTCCCAATTTGTAATAGAAGAAGAGCCATAGACTTACAATATTCCTCCTACTCTATGATTTTTTTTTTCAGTTGAAGTCTTGATCCATGGGACTTTGTTAAAAACCCCTAAAATAAAATAAAAAACAAGAATAAGGCCATCTACGCGAGAGCTAAATATCTAAGTACTTAGTTAATCCTTGATTTGCTGCTCTTTAATCGCTAACCATGCTAATTAATCTGTTTTACCTTTAATAAACGTCACGTATTGTGCAACAGTTAGCAGAATGCGTCCGAATGGTAAACACAACCAAGCGATTAGCGGTTTAACATCAATCTATAATAGTGTGTTTGACTGGGTCAAAGATAAATTATAAAATAACTAAGCTAGAAATAGAAGCCAGTCTAAGGTGATCAGGAATTCTTTGCCGCCTTCAGTATTTCCGAATGCATATAACCCGTCATTTCAAGGCCAGAGTGAACAGGCACCTTCTGGGCGAGCTCCATCTTAGGCCTCGTCAATGCCTTCGGGCATGTCTGGGGCCAAGAGCAAACCCATACCAAAAAGGTAAAAAAAAATCAAAATACAAAAAAATACAAAATACTTTATTTGTAGAAAACCAATACACTATTATAGGTGATTGGAGCCTCCTCCATCTTATTTACTTTTCGACTTATTTTAGAATTTTATTTTTGAATCAGCCATTTTTCTTCAAGTTTACCATAACGTGTGAGTAGTACATACATTTACCTATCCTGTAAAAGTTCTCTCTCGAATGTCGATAGTCATCATCATCCCACTAGAATTATCCCGTTTCTCACAGGTTCCGCTTACCTAACCTGAAGATTTGACAGGTCCGGCTTTTTACAGAAACGACTGCCTGTCTGACTTTCCAACCCGCGAAGGGTAAACCAGCCCAATACAGGTTAGGTCATATACCTCCCACGAATGTCAATAGTAATTTAAGTGTTTTTTTTTAATCTGAGCAAAACGAATTGATATTTATTATTGAAAATACCATCCCTTACAGATTTAGGCTGATCCCCTTGGATCGAGGGTCGCGCCCAACTGGGCACCCTCAGGCCTCAGCGCTCCCTATTTGTCCGGCCAAGTAGTTACAAAAAACTGATCTTCGCTCTCCGCGCCGCAGTCTTATTGAGTCACAGTCTAATGGAAATCGTACACCCACCTCTCCGGCATTATGCAACTGCGATACAGAGTTATTCTGCACTTCAAATTGGAAGCGTATAAAAACATATACTATAGCTGCTTGTTTTCTCTTGCATGACGTAAAATCCGACAGAGGGATCCTTTCTAACACGATGAACAATTGTTATGGGAAATAGACCACATAAGGTTCATCGTAGCTGTCTTAGGCCTCAACAGTGGTCGCAAACCGTCCTTGATTCACCTACTTGTGGCTCTGTCCACCCCATTTGGGATAACAAGCGTGAGTTTATGTATGTTAATCTTACAAAAGAGGTGGTAAAAGGATCATTTTTAGTAGTTGAACATGATATCTTAAATACATACATAAACTCAAGCCTAGCAGAGACTTCACATTCATCAATCGTATCATAGACGCCGCGGTCTACTCTTAAAAAATCTTAATAATAAGTCGAATCCGCTCTTCGAAATCAAATCAAAACACAAACGTAACAGAATACTCCCACAGACGACAGTTGTCAATCCCCGCTCTTCGCACGCGCCGCGCGACCTGCGCAGTCGCAATCAGTTACGATCATCCACCATGCGAGTGTTACTGGTGCTGTGCTTGTTCACCATCATCGTTGGAACCTTTGCAGCGCCAGCGCCGCAGAGACATAATTTGCAGTCCGGGCCCAATGGTAAGAACTTGATAATATTATAAAGCCTCAAATACAATCTCGTGCAAAAGAGACATACTTAATTGTAATATGCCTAATCAGGAAATTATAGGTACTGTTCTAATAGCTGTCATTCTAATCAATCAATTTTAATGAAGTAGGTAGGTTAATATGGAGTCCAGCAAACACAAACTGGTATTAGTTTGTCAGTTTCAAAGACTAGCTCCATCTCTTTCTTGTACTTATCACAAGTAAAGGACGGAGCGATTTTTAAAACGGTCAACTGAATTAAAGATTAGTTCGCCTGAATCAGCACTAGTATGGGTCATTTTCTTATTATGATCGTTCTACTGAGTCTCCATTTCTTCATAAGCACATAAGTAGGTATGCTTTGGATACCGGGTGAGAGCCCTCAACGCTCCCCATTTGTCCGGCCACGTAGCTAATACCATATACGCAAATACAATAAGTCACGTGAAAAGAAAATCTTTCCATAGTCTACATTTGTCCAGGAAGGTTGTAATACATAAACGCCAATGCACTGAGAAACATATCTATTGTTTGTGCTCTAAACCTACGAACCAGGGCGTCGTCTGAGGGGTTCATATTGAAAGAGTTAATCGACCCTTGATGGCCGTAAGCGCCAAATAAGGGAAATCGTCGACCGCCGGCGAGATTGGCCGCCTCTACAGCAGCTAGAGTGATTGGGTAGCCAGGATCGTAATAAAGTCCTTCGGTCTGTACAAAAACCTTTACAACCTACTAGGTTGTTCCATAATCATAATTTCCCTAGCGTATCCCATTTTTCACGGGGTCCGCTTCAGTGGCGGCCTTAGCAAGATATTTAGGTGGTACAGTCATGAGCAATATAATGTACCCATTTTAGGACTCTGTCGCACTAACATATTTGACATTTAGTGAGACTTACGGTTCAATTTGTCAAAAAAGTTAATGTGACATGGTACCAAAGTGTACCGTACGAGAACTCAAAGTGGCGCCCCTTATCCCCTCTAAATGCATTTTTTTTTCAATTAGTTTACGGCCTCCCGGTATGAATTTTATATGGCCGCAATCTAACCCGTTTAAGTTAGTTTGCGGTCAGGGTGAACCAGTTGGTTGATTTTGGCCCTCCCCATTCGTAAAGATTTGACAGGTCCAGTTGTTACTTGTTTATATAAGCAAAACTAAAAGCTATAGTCACATCAGTGTTGCAATACAATCAATTAAATAATAAACATGCTATTACGCGAGTCTCGACCCGAATGGAGGTCAGACAAGAGGTCACGTGACGTCATAGATACTAGTACCAAGAAATATATCTCTGTGTTTTTATTAATTTTCCTGTTGTTCAAAACAATAAACAAAAGGTAAAAAACTAAAAAGGAAATTAGTAACGTAATATCAAACCTGGCTCTTTGTGATCCCTAGTTTGGTTAGGACATTATCACCTGTTGCCCGAAAGTAAGATGATGCGTGCTTCGGAAGGCACGTTAATCCGTTGGTCCCGATTACTACTTACTGTTGTAAGTAAGTAGTTACATGAGCCATGTCAGGTGCCTTTGGTGGCTCAATAATAACCCTGACACCAGGGTTGATGAGGTTGGTAATTCACGTCACAATCCACACGATAGAAGAAGAAGAAACCTAGCAGAACGTTGCTGAAGACTGGGAGGATTGGAAAGAGAAAGGGGAGGCCTTTGCCCAGCAGTTGGACATTAATTAGGCTACAGAAAACAATTTAACCCTCCTTTTTGCTTCGCCGCAGTCGGGTGAGTAGATTTTCGAACACAAGTGTTACCAACGGATGGAGACCCCGCTGAACCCATTCAGTTTTATTGCTCCTAACGATGGAATTTCCCGGTCACGTTCCCAAAAAATAATATAGTTGGCGCTGTCGAGATTTAACGTGATAATTACCTATTTTCCCATTACTCGGGTATATATAATTATTCAAAAATACAATGTAATGACAGAAGCATTATAAAAATAATTGTTGCTTGTCAATTGGATCACGTTATGTATAGAATTATGTTGCTACCTATATTGTTTCTCTTTATTTTGATCTGAATAATAATGGGTGGAAGATGTTATTGTGCCTGGGTGTAATGAGAAGGGTCATCATTTATACCCAAAAACCAAGATAAAAGATGCATACAGGGTGTTAGTGACATCGTAACGAATACTGAGGGGGATGATTCAGACCATGATTCTGAGTTAATATCAAGTGGAATTTTTAGTCGGAAAATTCATGATTTTTTTTGTGTTCTTTTAAATTATTTTCAGTTTCATACTTTTGCGACGGAAAATTCCACTTGATATCAACTCAGAATCATGGTCTCAATCACCCCTCAAAGTTTTCGTTACGATGTCACTAACACCCTGTATGTCTGTTACCCATGAAAATAGAAGGTTAAACGAAGGAAAATCTTTACAGCGCCACCTATATTAAAGTAGCCTGTATCCATTGTTATACAAGTACCAATAATTGTACATCAAAAGCCCGTATCCCTAATTTAGCAGAGACGTCTGGGGCCAAGAGCAAACCCATTAAAGTTAAAGAAAACGTACATTTTCTTATCCCCTACTTACTTTCTGTTTCCAGATAACGAGAAGCCATACATAGAGGAAGTGGTGGTAGAATCAGTCTTACAAGTGAGGACGCCCACTGGACGCACCTCGCGCACCAACACGCAGCTGAACCTCCAGGACGGCTCACGGGTTGCCGAGATGAAGAGAAGCTAGACTATGACTAGACATAAATACTTACACTCATGGTTACACTAACCTGCAAAACTAAGTGCTTTCACTACACTACACACTTACACGACATACACATTTTGTACACTTTTTAAAATTATAACATCTCTTTGTTTAGAGTTATATACTGTCTGTTTTCTATTTGTATAATATGTACCTTATGTGTGTGTATATTGTGTCCAAATAAATAGATAAATAATAAACTTTTAAGTACACAAGATAAACTTAAATGAAATTAAATTTTAAAATTGTAGTTGGTACTTCGTTTTGCAGGTCAGTGTATAATGGGAATTTGTAATATTAATTTAGACTAAGCATTAATATAAATAATGACTATTTTTATATAAGAGATTTATCTTTCTTTTTATTATTTTTTTTAATAAAATTTCATTTCGTATCGCCTTAGTATCGCGAGATGACAAGATAGGACAGACTGTAAAAAGAAAACGAACCAGACAAGAAAAATAGAATTATAATTATATTTTGCGTTATGTTTTTATTGAATGTTCATATATAAATATACCTACCTACCTACTTTATTGCAAATCAAAAGAAACAATCATAAATTAATTAATTTAAATATCTTGGTCACATAGTCACTGAAAATTTATGTGATAATGCTGATATTGAGAGGGAGCGCAGAGGGTTATCGGTACGTGGTAATAATAATGTTGGCACGCAGGTTTGCTCAGCAGAAGTTAAAATTACGCTGTTTAAGGCATACTGTCAGACTTTTTATGCGGGCAGCCTGTGGGCCAACTTTACACTTGGGACCTATAACGCTCTGCGTATCCAGTACAATAATGTATTTAGGGCTCTGTTTAGGCTCCCTCGTTACTGCAGCGCCTCAGGCATGTTTGCCGATGCTGGAGTCGACGACTTATAGGCGGTAATTCGCAAAAAAGTTGGCTCTATAGTAAGCAGAGTGCGAGGGAGCACGAACAGCGTCCTTAGGATGGTGGGAGACCGGATGGACTCCGCGCTGCTGGGCCGGTTCACCGAGCTGCACGTGTTGCGCCCGAGCGCACGGTGAGGTTGCCCATCTGCTCATTATATTATCTACATTACCTTGTTACTAACATAGCATGTAAGTTAGTCATACTAACATATCTGTGGACTGTAGTCTGAAAATAAATGTTTTTTTTTTTTTATTAATAAAGACACTCAATACTTTAGATGACATACATTATGAACCTATAACAAACCTGTAAAAAATCCAAATTGTAAACCCAAAAAATAAAAGCCCATAATAAATTAAATAAATTCAAATTCAAAAATATGTTCAGTAAGGAAACATAGTTACACTTTGAATCGTCATTTGTTACATAACGAACGTTTCAAACTACTGCAGCTTCTCACAACCTGTATAGCCGGGGAAAAGAAACTGCAAGAAAAACCTCGGCACAGGGCTTTAGTTCTTTTCCTTTTCATGTACCCACTAAATTAACTATTAGATTTCTTCAAACTTCGAAGTAAGCTTTAAATTAAAACTGCTATTATATTTACAAAAGGCGTACTGTGCATAAGTATTATTCCTTATTCTATGGCATAAGTTCACACGCAGTATTTCTTCCACTAAACTTGAAGCGCCTACGCGATAATTTATAGCAATATTTATGCAACTAGTATTAGCTATTTAAAACAATGAAGGCACTTATGGATTTATTTTCTTTCATAGTACTGATATTATGTTCTACAGGCATTAAATTCTAAATAGGTACATATATAAACTCACGCTCATTTCCAAAGGGATAAGCAGAGGCTATGCAATTCTATTTGCTTCGATCCTGACACACTTCTCTTACCTCCTCCACATTCATCAATCGTTTCAAACACTCACGCCGATTCAGAGTAGATCGTACTAAACCTTTTCTAAGGACATATCCAAATAAGTACTACATATTATAAACACGTATACTTACCTATATTTTACAAAAAGTAACTATCTACTACTACCTTCTTCCGGCTTATATCGAGTTTGCTATTCGTGCTAAAGAATATAAAACATCTAATTTAAAAATTACTTAACTTGATTTACACGCTCTTACAAAATCATTATTTAATAACCTAATATATAAATTCCCTACTAATATAATCTAGTCGCGTCCTTAGTATCGCGTAGTATCGTAGATGAAAAAGTGCTATTGTTAATGGTATTCATAGTGCGAGGTTGACAATGAGATGCGCACGCGGCGGGAATGTGGCCAATGAAAATGATCGACTGGATTTGTACAGGTTGCGCTTAAATATTGCATAACATAAGCTCACGCTTATATCCAATTGGGGTAGTCAGAGGTACATCGTAAGATGAACTAAGTACCTACACTTCACCGAGCTTTCTGTTAGACCATTCTGATGGTGTGTGCTATCAAAGTTCAATATCTTCTATCGTGTGGGTTGTGAAGTGGATTACCACCCTCATCAACCCTGGTGACAGGGTTACAATTGAGCCGCCAAAGACCCCTGGTATGACATGAAAGTTCAAAATAGATAGCATCACGTAATCCATCAATGTTTATTTTGGTCCATGGGCGGGCCATGTAGCTAGACTGCAGGATGGACGATGGAGCGAGGAATCCTGCATTAGTACCCTTGTGACGTGGCAAGACCGCGAGGCAGACCGAAGCGACGATGATGCGGTGACATCGTGAACGTAGGCTACCCCACGATAGGAAAGGCTGGCAAGAGACGAAGGAGGCCTTCACCCGAAGGTCATCTGCAAAACGGACTCATGCACCATTCTTCTTATCGTGTGGGTTGTGAGATGGAATACCAGCCTCATCAATCCTGGTGTTAGGGTTATGATTGAGCCGCCAAAGCGTCGTGACATGGCTCATGTCACGATTACTCACTTACATCAGTAAATAATAACTAGGAACAACGGCTTAACGTGCCTTCCGAAGCACAGATCATCTTACTTTCGGACAATCAGGTGATCAACCTGTAATGTCCTAACCAAACTAGGGATCACATAGTAATTTTTGTTTTATGTCCCCATCGGGATTCAAATCCAGAGGGGATTGGGAGTCCAACGCTCAACCCAAAATTTTCGTTTTGACGCTCAATTGTTTCCTACTGAGTGGTTAAAAAGGCCAGGGGGGTTAAAATGGCCACATCGAAGCAATTCATCTAAGAAAGCAATATTGCTATTTGACATTTGTTTGCATTGCGCACTTACTTTTATAAGCGTAAATGTCAAATGTGTTTGTTTATTAACAAGCCCCAGAGTGAGTGCTGCACCATTATTCCATTTTGAATGTCAAATTGCAATAATTGTTTTTTAGGTCAATTGCTTCGATGTGGCTATTTTAACCCCCCTAATCGAAGCAATTTATATAAAAAATGAATTGTTCGTTTTTGACATTTGTTTGCATTGCGCATTTACTTTTATATGTGCAAATATCAAATTGTAATGTTTGTTTTTTAGATGAATTGCTTTAATGTGGCCTTTTTTAACCCCCCTGTTGTTTTTATACCGTTCACGCTGTACATAGACGGTCAAAATGAGCAATATTTGAATACAATCAGAAGAGATACGACCACCGTTAGCACCCGACGTTGATCAGGTCTCTATATGATCGGAATACGATTACCAATTCCTAGAAAGACTATAGAGTAACATGGTAATCCCTACCTTGTTGCTATGGGGTAATTTTTTATACTCTGTTACAATCCAGACACTACATAAATCGTTCTTACGATTTGCCGCTTAACCGCCCGAGAGAGACAGTCGGTCGACGTGGGCTCCCTTACTCCTGAATGGCTTACAGCCATTTAAACTAAAATGAGACCCAGAGGGGGGCGGGGGGGTTGAGGTTAATCTCGTTTGGCACCGATACGAATTGGCGCGGAAGGGAGTGTCTGTTCTAAACGTACTTACTAGCATTATTCTTTATTCTATTACTCTCCCGCTGCAGTTTAATATTATATGAGTACGTAGATAATAAAAACAGACAGCGATAAAAACTTATTAGCGCCTTTTTGTAAAATCACATCCGGATGTGATTTTTGTTAGCAAATCCTCACAATAGACACGCTAACAGTCCAACAGCGCAACGTTTTAAAATTATCGTCCGATTATTTAAATTATGTCCAAATCGATAAGTTTGTTTTTTTCCACTAACAGACAGAACGATATGACTTATTTAGGTTCACATATTAGGGCCAATCAACAAAACGACACAATTATATCGTCAGAATAACAAAATTTACCACGTTGCGCATGCTAGCACTATAGGTAAAAAGTTAAGACCACAATTTTTACCCGGATTGGAATTAGTTGAAACAAATGTACGTAGTTGAAATATATGTACTTAGCGATATAGATAGATACTTAATACAATCAGTGCAGACAACTCAAAACGCACGTGGCGCATTTTACCAAAAAAACATTAAAAAAACGGTATAAAATATTCATTTAATCGTTCACTACTATTGTCTTGTTGCAATTTATTGCTTAGCTCCGACGAAGAGTTCCATATATTGTTTAAAAATTCGACTGCGACCTCTAGAAGAATTTATAATCTGCCAAGATTATTTGCAGCTGCTTTTAGCGGATTTATTTCATTGAAGGACAATAAAATTTGGCGTACGGGCTTGCATACTGACGTGCTGTGCCTATGAGTTACAATGACGACGTAAATTAAAAGTGTACGCACCTATGGAATTTCAATGCAGCTTCCATCACTGGCAGGTGCAAATTTTGGGTACTTACTTATATTTAATCAAATCAAATCAAATATACTTTGTTGCACAGAACTAAGTTTCAACAATCAGACATAACACATTGAATACCTTATTGCTCTAGAGCAATTTCTTCCAGGCAACCACCAAAAGGAAACAAACATTCACAAACAACTTGGATATTGTGTTGTGTGCATCATTGTATGGAATTTAATTGATGGACGATATAGTCTCGGGCGCCACTTCAATCTTAAAGTTTCCACTACGTCATAACCACAGATGAATAGTTATAATGTATCTGTGTACCTACAAAATTATTCCTCTATTACGTGGGTTGTGAGGTGGATTACCAACCTCATCAACCTTGGTGTCCGAGTTGTTATTGAGCCGTCAGAAAGCCCTAACATGGATCATGTAACGACTACTTACTTACATCAGTAAGTATTATCGGGACCAACGGTTTAACGTACCTTCCAAAGCTACTTTCGGACAATCGGTCGATAACTACGGAGGCCGTTACAGACTACTATATACGAATAAAACTATGAAACGAATAATACTATCATCTCATACACAAATAAATATGTAACTATTACCCAAAATATACAGTTGACATAATAACAAGTAAGAACAAAACAAATGTTAATTAACATTTAAATAAAACACAAAATATACTAAGAAATAAAATTAATATGTCGGAACGGTTCCACAGACACTTCCGTGCTTTAAGGTGCTCTCTCACTGTGCATGACTACACACTTAATTCGACAGGCTAGCTTTATTGTGTGCCGTGTGACCGAATCTTCAAGTTCGGTTTCGCTAGCCACATCAGAGCCCACCACAACAACGTTTCGGGATAGATATTTAGGAGTCGCCGTCGTCGGATATGTTTTGGACGACATGATAATGACGATCTTACATTAAAAAAACAGTATTCTAACGTAATGCTCAAAATCGAACCACAAATGTGTGGCTATTGGAAAAGTGGCTATTGGAAATGGACTACGAAAAAACGGAAGACCTAATAAAGTTTGTTGCCTGATGTTTCCATACACACTCACACCACACACCCCACAAACACACACACTCACACACACACACACACTCACACACAGACACACATACACTCTAACAAATATGAACACTAATATTAAGTATGTATTTTAAATCCGAACAAGCTGTTATAACACTGGTACTGTACTGTTATCTCGCATGCACTGCTCCTTAAGATACAGGCTAACCTAGTTTAAGGAGCAGGGTTCATGTTTTGAAGCTTATGTTTTTAGTTTTTAATCTATTGTCCTAAGTTTGCTGTTCTTATGGTCAAATAAATATTTTTATTCATCATCATCAATTTAAGAGCCACGCTCTTGTCGGTGCAGCATTTCTGTAAAATACTCTTCATGCTACTTTTTTAGGGAAAAATAGGGCAGTGGTTTCCCTCTTGCCTTCCGCCCCGCAGTACTCTGTCTGACGCGAGTGGGATGGCGCCCAGAGTAGTCTATTACAAAGCCATACTAGGACTCCTGTCCTCTGCCTCTGAATAGTACTGACAGTTACTGCTGCCCTCTGTCAGGTTCAATATTTTTATTATTATATTATTATTATAATGTTACATTACAGGCGAATGCTCCCGTGAGAGTGCACCTTTAAACGCGATATAAAACGGTTGGGAATACCAACGTGTGAGTCACCTGAAAATTATGACATCAATCAATGATACAATCTGTCTGATCGGACTACAATAAAGTGGGATGACGTAATCGATTCAATAACAAAGATTGGCATCATTGGCATCACTATAAGTTTCGTGTTGGACTTGAAAATATGGTTTTGATAAACATTTAACAAGTTGCTATGGATGCGAAACTTGGACACTGACACAAAAAGACGGAGAGAGACTCGATGCCTTTGAAATGAGGTTTTCGAGGAGGATGGAAAGAATAAGTTGGACAGAAAGGGTTTACAATGAGGAAGTGCTAGTAAGAGTAAGGGAAAAAGTAAATATTGTGAGTTAATGAGGACAGAAGAGGAAAGGTGATTGGACACTTAATAAGAAGCGACGAATTTATTAAATACATCATAGAAGGGTAAGCAAGGAAAGAAGGAAGGGGAAGATCAAGAAGAGCTTACATGGAACTGATTAAAGAGAAGGTGAACGTCGTGTCTTATAAGGAAGTGAAAGAATTGGCCTTTGATAGACAAGAATGAATAAAGCTACACCGAGAAGAGCGTGGCTCTTAAATTAGTGAGTGAGTGAGTGAAATATGTGTAGTATAGGAGCTCGGTGGCGCAGCGGTAAACGCGCTCGGTCTGCGATTGTTGAAGTTAAGCAACTTTCGCAAAGGCCGGTCATAGGATGGGTGACCACAAAAAAAAAGTTTTCATCTCGAGCTCCTCCGTGCTTCGGAAGGCACGTTAACTCGTTGGTCCCGGCTGCATTAGCAGTCGTTAATAACCACCAATCCGCACTGGGCCCGCGTGGTGGTTTAAGGCCCGATCTCCCTATCCATCCATAGGGAAGGCCCGTGCCCCAGCAGTGGGGACGTTAATGGGCTGGTGATGATGGTGATGAGTGAAATATAACATAACGTAATAATAACATAAGCTCACTACTATATTCTAATTGGAGTAGTCAGAGGTAAATTCATCGCATGACAAACTACCTATATAGGCAACCACGTTTCACCGGCTTTCTGTTAGACCAACGTGATAGGGGGTGAGCCGTATGGTTTTGATATTTGAGTAAAAAATACAGTTGATTATAATAATAGTTATCAGCAAAATTGGTAACACATACCGAATACTGAGTATACTTACCTAAGTTAAAGAGACTCATAAAAATTGCGAAACCCATAAAGATCATCACCAATCAAACACACTTGGACGAGAAGTCTCTTCGTAGATAAACAAACAAAGAGGATAACTTTAGCGCATGCGCGTTGGGTATTGCTCTAGAACCACTCAGTACTCGTGATAGTGAACGAGGCACGTCGTCGCCCGCGCACGCTCATGCTAATCGACAAGGACAATACAAGCCAATAAAAAGCAGGAAAATTGACATAAGGGGCGTGCTTTTACTATAATTTTAATTCTAGATCGTGACTGATTACAGATCATAGAATAAGTACATACAGTATACAAAAAAGAAAAAAAGAAAAAGGTCTGAATCGAGTTACCATGCCCAAAGGCCTAATAATCGCTGACGAAGCACCGACGTCAAATATCGAAACATCATATTCTGCTATAGATTCATAATTGATTAGATTTTATTTGTATTTAATCTTTTTGCAACTTTCAGGTAATAAACATCTATGTATTTTTAATTATATTACTTTCAATATATTTATTTCAATAATTAATTACTTACTTTCAATATATATTTGTTTTTTAAAAACCCAAATTCAGACCGTCGTAGATAAGTAACTCTCGGATGGGAAATGAACCCAAATGCAGCTCTTGTCAAGCCGGGACGAGCGTGTTAACCATTATTACACCGCCGGGTCCTTCTCCTGTCCATGCGAAATTCTTTCCATCAATGTATCGTCATTAAGCCGACGCCGGCACCATCTATCTTGAATATTGGGTTCTTTTTTCTTAGTTTACAACAGGGTCATAACGTAATCCCGAAATTACAGAGTCCACATAAGTACGTAACCTGAAGATTTGACAGGTCCGGTTTTTGACAGAAGCGACTGCCTGTCTGACCTCCCAACTCGGAAATCTAGCCCAATATAATTTCTCGGGAATTTCAGTTTCCTCATTATTGACATGAATTCGAAAACGATTTCGAAAATTATTGGTTTAGGCCCGTGCTGGAATAGAACCAGTGACCTCCCAGTGAGAGTACAGCGGTCTTCCAACTAGGCCACCACGAGTACTACAGTACCGTATCAAATAGTTTTTACACATAATTTGCCGCAAATGGTATTAACTACTTGACGCAAACAAATGGGGAGCGCTGAGGGCTGTCACCTGGGTGTCCAGCGTGCCCAGTTGGGAGCGAATCTCGGCTCGGGGCGTCATCAGGGTTAAGAAGTACCAATACCAATTTAATATTGAAGCTTAAAGCTCTGAGAGCAACCCTGTCACCCTGGTACCAAAGCATCGGTACGCTTTCATTGCACTCTGACGTCAATAAATATGCATTGAATGCGCCGGCGCAGACTGAGCTGAGACAAAGGGTGTCTCTATCTTGACGTCATTCGCTCCATAATAACATCATGTCCACTAATAAGTTTCATAACCCATTTTTATCGAGTTATCTCAGTAGATAGGTCTTGTATGTATGTAGATCAGATACGCAATGTAAAAACCACCTAAAATTGCAGTTTTTTAACAAGACAATAAATACAAAACAAAAAGTACATTTAAATACAAAATGTAAGCAAATTCGCGTCTTTCTTGGAAACTAACAGAAACAGCGACTGTTAGTAGTAGATAGCATATCACGCGATCTGTGCCTGCGCGTCGCTATGTCTGCCGGCTGCGCGTGCGATGCAACGCGCATGCGCGAGAGATAACACACGATTTATTTTGATTGTGGAACGGACAGAATAGAAGAGCAAACAGCCTAAAAAGCAATATTGCTATTTGACATTTATTGACATTGCGCACCGATTTATTATAAAAGCGACTGCCTGTCTGACCGTCCATTCCGCGAAAGAAATCCAGCCCATTACAGGTTAGGTTAATTTACAGGTCACATACCTCCGAAACGGATACTGGCGAACGGAGTCTTACTGACTGTCATCACTAAGTTAAGAGCCACGCTCTTGTCGGTGTAGCATTCTCTATGCTACATTTTCAAGGAAAAATAGGGCAGTGGTTTCCCTCTTGCCTTCCTGCACACCCCGGACACTTCATACAAACAACCTCGTTTTACATAGACACTACACATTGACATTACCGTACGCGCGCATCTGTGTGTGTGACGTCTGACGCCATACGATTCAAGTCTAAACTATGTTCGAGGGGGGGTGAGGTAAACCTAGCTCAGACGCTGGTGGGGAGCGGAGAGTTGCCGTTCTATCATCATCATCAATTTAAGAGCCACGCTCTTGTCGGTGCAGCATTTTCCATGCTACTTTTTAGGGAAAAATAGGGCAGTGGTTTCCCTCTTGCCTTCCGCCCGGCAGTACTCTGACGAGAGTGGGATAGCTCCCAGACTGGTCTACTCATAGTATTTTATTCTTCTTACTGACTGTAATCCTTTAATTCACCTATCAGGCTGATCTAAAAGGAAGAGTCAGTATTAATGGAATCAGATCATATATTCTGTGCTTATTCGGCGTACGAAACATGCTCCGTATGGTAATAGCAAGTTAAACTACTTGTCAATCCAACTGGCGTGAACCAAGACTCCTGATAATCATACTAATGCCAATTGCTGATGTTTCCGGCAGAGCTGCTGGTTCAACGTGTGTCAATTATCAAGGATTATGTTCGGTATCTGGATTGTGGTAAACAAATAAATTAACCTCTGCACACCAAACTTGAAACGATGGACTTTCCAGGCTAAGTTCCTCAAAACCATGGCGCTGTAAACATTTTCTTTCATTTAATATCCTAATTTCATGGATAACAGACATATCCATCTTTTATCTTTATGTTTATTTTTTTAAAGAACGTCTAAGGCCCTGTGCCGAGGTTTTTCTTGCAGCTTCTTTTCCCCGGCTATACAGGTTGTGAGAAGCTGCAGTAGTTTTAGGCGGATGAGACGTTCGTTATGTAAAAATTGACGATTCAAAGTGTAACTATGTTACCTACTGAATAAAAATATTTTTGAATTTGAATTTGAATATCTTTGTGTTTATGACCCCTCTTATTACACCCAGGTACAATTACATCTTCCACCGATTATTATTCTGGTCAAAATAAAAAGAAGCAATATAGGTAGCAACATATTTCTATACATAATGTGATCCAAATATCAAGCAACAAGTATTTTTATATATGCTTCTGCCATTATATTGTATTTATGAATAATTATGTACCAGAGTAATGAGAAAATAGGTAATTATCACGTTAAATATACATATATAAATTCTTTTCCCCGGCTATACAGATTATGAGAAGCTGCAATAGTTTTAAGCGCATGAGATGTTCGTTATTTAAAATAAAAAATAAAGATTGAAAATGTAATTATGAAGAGTACGGCTGCAATTAAGACTTCTTATATAACCCTAACTTAACAGGTGTATACAGTTTATTAGCGTCAACAAGAATAGTAGTTTAACAGCCATAGTATATTATGTCAGCAATAACTAACTTAGAGCAAGACATCCAATATGCAAAGCAGGGAACACGACGCCTGTTACAACTACTAATAATGCATAAGAGGCTGTTAGTCCCGTAAATTTGACTGTTATGAGCCGGGTGATCTGAGTCGCAGGCGCAGATAATATCGCGCAAATTGTAGACGTTTGATCGTATCGCTTCAACGAACCCGTGGTTGCAATACCAAATCGAACGAATGGCATTCTTGATAACGATATTATTTAGATATATAACTACCAACTTAGACAAAACCTAAGCGCGAAAATCCTAGGTCTAATGGAGCAGAATATGAATTGACAAAGAACTTTTTTAACATGAACTCGTTCATAAAGGGAACTTTATGTATTAGCAATGAGTTAATTACCTACTAACGGCCTCTGTGGTCCAGTGGTTGAGCGCTGTGCTCACAATCCGGAGGTCCCGGGTTCGAGTCCCGGTGGGGACATATCACAAAAATCACTTTGTGATCCCTAGTTTGGTTAAGACATTACAGGCTGATCACCTGATTGTCCAAAAGTAAGATGATCCGTGCTTCGGAAGGCACGCTAAGCCGTTGGTCCCGGTTATTACTTACTGATGTAAGTACGTAGTCGTTACATGAGTCATGTCAGGGGCCTATGGCGGCTTAATAATAACAAATCTAAAACAACCGTCTAAAAATTTTACATTAGCCAATACAGCCCGACAGAATTATGTTGACAGCACACGTCAAACGGTTTGCATACCAGCGAGATACCTTTTTAATTCGCCCGAGTTATTCATTAATTTAGAGCTGTCAATCATCCGTCCCTTTCCTTTTCGGCGGATAAGAAAATTACTGGTATAACTTAAAGTAAAATTAGGAGGTGTCTGCAGGAATCGGGGCCAATATCACCGTAAGACCGACCCGATAGTCACTGTCTGTGTGCCTGTCTGTCTGTGTCTGTGGTGTCCGGAAGTTTTAAATGTTTCTTTCTTTCTTTCTTTTTAATAGTACAAGAACATTTTCCTAGTCTATTAAGCATATCTGACACAGTGGTAGTTCAAACTTCCAAGAAACATTAAATCCCTAGTAAACACTGGATACTAGTGTTTATAAATCGTCATGAATGAACCTCCTTGCCATGCCACGTAGGTCGATTTATGCAGGGCAGACGCGGCCGCAGCATAATGTGCACGCTTCCAGCACGTTAATACCCTATATTTATAGACCAACAATACTCAAAGTTCACACGGCTGAACGGCAGAAAAACCCGTGCTGTTAAAGAGTTCCTTGCGCAGCGTTGTCAGACGTCCCGATTTTGGCGGGACGTCCCGATTTTTAAATCAAAATTTAATGTCCCGCGCGGGACACGCTCAGTCCCGCTTTTCGGAAATAACCGTGCGTGCAACGTACTGAGAAAGCGCGGGCGGATGGCACAGACAAGTGTGGTCAAAATTTCCAAATTTTGATTTTGATTTCCGTTTTTTTTTATTCAGAAGACGAATAAGACCCAACTATTTAACGATACAGTAAACCTGATTAAAAATATCATATTTTTATTAAAATACTAATCTCCTTATCCATCTATGGGGAAGGCCCGTGCCCCTGCAGTGGGGACGTTAATGGGCTGATGATGATGATGATTAAAATACATTTTCTATGGATATTTTTGCAATCTATTATCACGTAAACGTAATTTGAACTCAAATTAAAAGATAAATATTCAAAAATATATATATATATATACGTTTTTTTTAGTATGTCCCGCTTTCGACGAAAGAATCCCGCTTTTTTCACTCAAAAAGTTCCAAAATCCCGACTTGGCAAAAAAAATCTGGCAACGCTATCCTTGCGCCGCTTTTTCTTCTCAGCCAACGTGTAGAGCATGCTAGTTCCAAAGTAGTAGATTAACAGCCTCCTTGGTCTAGTGGTTAGAGCGTTAGGCTCACGATCCAGAGGTCCGGGTTCGATTCCCGATGGGGACATTGTCGAATTGACTTTGTGAGGCTGTCCTTTGTTTGATAAGGACATTACAGGCTGATCACCTGATTGTCCGAAAGTAAGATGACTCCGTGATTCGGAAGGCACGTTAAGCCGTTGGTCCCGGTTACTTCTTACTGATGTAAGTACGTAGTCGTTACATGAGTCATGTCAGGGGCCTTTGGCGGCTCAATAATAACCCTGACACCAGGGTTGATGGGGTTAGTAATCACCTCACAACCCACATGATAGAAGAAGACTCATTGGTGAAACTCCGGTATTGAGGTTCGGGGTGGATTATTATTGTAGAAATGAACTAAAATTGTATCTTGGAGGAGCTCTGTTAGCCCAGTTGGAACAGCGCTTTACTGTCTCTGTGAGGACGCAGGTTCGATTCCAGCTCAAGCCTAAACCAACAATTTTAGAATTCATATAAGTACTTATAGAATCATAAATAATTCTCTTGCTCAACGTTGAAGAACATGGTAAGGAACTCACATTCCCGGCAAATGCGCTTCGGAGGTATGTGACCTAACCTGTATTGAAATGGTTTTCCCTTCGCGGGTTGGAATTTATCACACAGGCAGTCGCTTTTGTAAAAGACCGGAACTGTCAAATATTCCGGTTAGGGATGCGGATCCTGCGAACACGGGATACCGCAAAGGAGATGATGAAGTAAACAAGTCTCGATGTTCAATTGATGATCGTTCCAAATAAACGATCATTTTTCAGTTTCTTTTTTAGTGTTAATTGTACATAATTTATTTTATTTTGAGTTTTGTTTATTTGTTTTTGTTTTATTTAATTTTATTTTTGTTTTGTTTCTATATTTTGTTCTGTAAGCAACTGTTTTGTTTATGGATGAATAAAGTTTTAATTTTTCACATCGTCTACTACACGTTTCGCAAATTATGCCCGAAATAATTCTCCATAAAAATTCTCCTGGTCAGATCTTGAGTCACCGAAACGAAAAGACAGTTTTGCCCCGAAATGATAATAACAGGAACGGTTCCTCTGATAGATTGGTTACGTGTTGCGCATGCGCCAGTCCTTTACTAGGATGTCCAGTTGCCGTAACGGTTGGGAACAAGCCGAATCATGTAAAATGACGGTCAAAGCGGCGCGGGCGCTGCGGCGCCGTGCCTCGCATCCCAATGAGTCCAGACAGACTAGACTATATAACGCGGCATTTGGTTGTGAGGGACATACACTCCGTGGCTTCACTCACAACAGCACCCTTGTTTTCCATAGGGAACTGTGTTCAAAAATATATAAGTACAATGAAAGTTATCGCGTTTGTGTTCTTAAGTTGTGCGCTGTTAGAGGCTTACGCGTATCCATACTACCCGTATTATGGAAACGTCGACTCACGTAAGTTCTTGTGTATTTTCCCCATGCTCACAAGAGTTGCTCTAAGCATTATGGTTTGTAAAATTATAAATGTGATGAGAAATCCAGTAATGTAAGCTGATAATAAATGATCACTGTTCTACCTCTATATTATAGTGTTGAAAAAAAAGTAATTATCTAAATCCATCGCCTCATTTGTTTCCAAAAGAAACTGTACGATGACGTCTTTATTTACTCTTTTTGACGTGACTTATTGTAGATTTGCTACTTGGCTGGACAAAAGTAAATGACGTCGAATTCCAAAAGCATCAAGATCTCTAATAAGAAAATAACCCCGATGTACTAACTACCGATAGTATTCAGTTATTGCAATGGCCTAATATGTTTTAATTTGTCAACAGTATCGTACGGTGCATCGGACAACAGCCGTGGCGGCATGGTGCTGAGCCGGTACTACAACCCGTACTACAACCCACGCGTGGGCGGCGGGATGGCGGCCTTCATGTTCAAGCCGCCAGAGGACGCCCAGCCCAGCCAGTACTACCTCCCCGACAGGCGCCGCCAGACACAGGAGCCCAACTTCGTCCTCCCACAAGAAAACGAAGTCTACTACCCTCAAAACCAGATACCAGAGAAACCCGCCACGGAACCGACGGAAATCGCCGACCCCACGGAGAAGACCGAAGTCTTCTCCACCACAGTGAAAGCTGTAGTGCCAGAATTGACTGAACCTGAAGTCGAGGAAGTAGAAGAACAGAAGCCAAGAAAGGTATCAAAGAAGAAGCAAGCGAAACGGCCTGTTGATGACGAGGAAGACGAGGAGCAGCCTAAGATGCCAACTGGGGCGTTCTTCCCGATGTTCTTCGGGTGGGGCAGGAACGGGGGAGGCGCCCCCGGTGGAGCCACCGCCATCGCCAACGCCTACAGCACCGGCCGAGGAGGAGTCGCCACCAGCCACGCCACCGCTTACGGAATGCCCACACCCGATATCAAGGACTACAAAACATATCAACAACAAAAACAAAGACAATAAAAAGTAAATAAACCTGTAAAAGAAAAACTTTTCGACCAGTTTAATTAACGGAAAAAAACAGTCATGATTTAACAATACAGATCGTCTAAACATAAACTGCTCAAAAAGTTTTAATGTATGTTAGGTGTAAATTTTGTACTATTGTGTAGTAATAAAATAAATAAAGCCTAAACTGTTTTTAGTTTCTATAAAAAATATAATGTTAGATCGTGCATGAGATCGCAAAAAACTAAATATCAATCCATGCGGATAATACCTATACCCATCTATCTTTGGTCAAGCAATTAGTAAAAAATACTGTGCTAATAATAATATAAAAAGTGATGTTTGTTTATAGGAAGTAATCTCTGGAGCTATTGAATCGATGAAATTTATTTCACCAGTATGATGATGATGGTGAAAATTATTTCACCAGTAGAAAGCTACATTAGGTTAGGTATTCCAGAGTGCGATATCTATATATTAACCTGTGTAGGCGCGCGCACTTGCGCACTACAATATTCTGCGCAAACGACTTTTTTCCGATATAATAACCGAAGTCCACGATTATGTTTTGTGGGACCATCCAGGCTACGTTCTGCAAAAACAATATTGATGACGCTCTACATCTCATTGCTCGGGTACATAATCATTCAAAAATATAATATAATATCATCATCATCATCAACCCATAAACGTCCCCACTGCTGGGGCACGGGCCTTCCCAATGGATGGATAGGGAGATCGGGCCTTAAACCATCACGCGGGCCCAGTGCGGATTGATGGTTATTAACGACTGCTAATGCAGCCGGGACCAACAGTTTAACGTGCCTTCCGAAGCACGGAAGAGCTCGAGATGAAAACTTTTTTTTTGTGGTCACCCATCCTATGACCGGCCTTTGCGAAAGTTGCTTAACTTCAACAATCGCAGACCGAGCGCGTTTACCGCAGCGCCACCGAGCTACTTAAAAAAAAATATAATATCAGAGGCATATAATATAACAATAATTGTTCCTTAATATTTGGATCAAATATGGTATAGAATTATGTTGCTACCTATATTGCTTCTCTTTATTTCGATCAGAATAATAATGGGTGGAAGATGTGTTGTGCTCGGGTAACAAGGGTCATCATTTAAACCCAAAAACAAAGAAAAAAGATGCATATTATGTTTCTTATCAATGAAATTAGAAAGTTAAAGTAGTAGAAGAAAAGTAGGCAACTCTGTATTTTATCTTTGGGAAACGTAGCCCGGAAAATCCCTCATTGAAGCGATATTAGTATTCTTCTTCTATCGTGTGGGTTGTGAGGTGGATTACCAACCTCATCAACCCTGGTGTCAGGGTTATTATTAAGCCGCCAAAGGCTCCTGACATGGCTCGTGTAACGACTACTTACTTACATCAGTAAGTAGTAACCGTGACCAACGTCTTAACGTGCCTTCCGAATCACGGATCATCTTACTTTTTGAATAATTAGGTGATCAGCCTGTAATGTCCTAACCAAACTAGGGATCCACTTTGTGATCCCACTTTTTTCATTACATTTTTGTGATATGTCCCCACCGGGATTCGAACTCGGGACCTCCGGATCGTGAGCCCAACGCTCAGCCACTCAACCACGGAGGTCGATATTAGTAAATAAGACACTTACAAGAGTGTAAGGTCATTCATTACAACAATACAAATCTTTTGACACCAAAATACCTACTTATTTCATGTACTTACCTAAGTACATTTAACTGACAAGGTAAAAACATGACAAAGAAAAAAATACTTAACCTCTAGTTGCTTATAACAAAAGCAGGTTATTATGACGACATACACTAAAAATCCCTAACTTCAAATGGGTTTTCACTTCCGAAATATTTTTATTTACTTGCTACCTAATTACGAGGTCACTGGCTGGAACTAACATATTCGGAAACCACAATACAGACTGTTTTTAAGAAAAAAATAATGGCTGTGTTCGAGAAATAAAGGTGAAACATTTAAAAATCGAATAAGTATGTAAGTAGGTACCTAGAATTCGGAATCTCCTGCGTTATCGGAATTGAGTTGAAGATAAATTATGACATTCGATTATTAAATAAAAACAGACCTACTTAAAACTAACGAAAAACATTTTCTTTTTTCTATTTAACTTATTTATGAATTTTAATCAAGAAAAAGGTAATAATAAGTACGACATTTTATCACATCTCCTATGACGTCACAGTGTGCTTTTTCATACAAATTCCATAGTAATTTCGTATTATTGCATTCCTTACTCGGTACTAGTGATGGGCAGGGAAAGAAAAAATTGGGTGGGAAAGAAAAAATATCGGGAAAATATGGGAAAATAAAATAAACACCCGAAAAATTCCCGAATCATGGGAAAATA
Organism: Pectinophora gossypiella; assembly: GCF_024362695.1. Classification (NCBI taxonomy): domain Eukaryota; kingdom Metazoa; phylum Arthropoda; class Insecta; order Lepidoptera; family Gelechiidae; genus Pectinophora; species Pectinophora gossypiella. Next base: position 2,934,093 of record NC_065405.1, read on the forward strand.
TTTTTTATTTAATTATTTTTAATCTTATTATTATTTGTATGTCGTTTCCATGTCTCGGGTCGGGTCTGTCATGGAGTCCCGGACTTTTGGAAGGCGTGCGTGGGGCCGAAGCCAACACGTAGAGGCCCCTTAAGACAATTTACTGTAAATGTGTTGTGACACCAACCGGCGATTATCCCTGTATGCACTATGGGAGTGCACCCAAAGACAATCCCTGGTTCGTGTAGGACTATTGCAGATTATGGGAACAAAAGGAACTGGGCTGTTGGGTTGGGGGTTAGTGAACCTATATACTGGGGCTATGGGGGACTATGGCGCCTGCTCGACCAATGTTAATAACAGAGATACATTGGGCAGGCGGTGACTCGTCACTCACTGGTTGGGCCACCTATCTAGCCGACGCCGACGCGACTGGACGGCAAGGCAGCAACATGGTTGTGAGCATCTCAGCGTGTCAAGAGGTGTACACCGCTTTCTGCGAGGCGGTTCACCCGCCTTACCAACTCGCGACTTATGCATCTTTCACTTCCACCCTGCGAGCGTATAGCTCTAACGCCCCACTCTGGCTGGCCAATGAAGGCAAGCCAGAGGTGAGAGTCCTGCGGCCCCCGCTAAGGTCCATTCCGGCCAGCCAGTACTGTCACCATCTTTGTTGTTCTTCTTTGGACTCTCTCTAGTAGTGCAATGTCCTTCCGATAGTAAAGTCTCCATATTTGAAACCCATGTTCTAACAGCGGTCTGACGTAAGTAAGTTTTGTAAAGCCTAAGAAACAATTCCGTATCTATATGATAAAAAGCTTTTCTATTTATGTATAAGAGGGAGTTATCCTTCTTAGTGATTCCAATAATGTGTTCGTCCCACTTTAGATTATGTGTTATCGTTATGCCAAGGTCCTTTTGTTTTTTAACACACTCGAGAGGTTTTGAGTCAATGGTGTAACTCAACGTGGGGTGGTTACTGCCAACATGCAACACAGTGCATTTGTCTACGTTTAATGTGATTAGCCAATCTCGGGTCCAAGCAATTACTCTATCAAGATCATCTTGGATTATATTATGGCTAATAAGTGGATTCCCCGTTATTTTCGTGTCATCTGCAAAGAGTGATATATCAGACATGATACCATGTTTAAGATCTGTAAGGTAGATACTGAATAAAATAGGTCCTAACACCGATCCCTGCGGCACACCGCTGAGGACTTTTCTGGGAACAGAGATAAAATAAAAAATTCTCCGATGCGCACAGAGAATGTGCGATTTGACAGGAAGTCTTCAATACACTTCACGACATTGCCTCTGATTCCAAAGGGCTCTAATTTAGCAATCAATGGTGTGACAGGAACTCGATCAAAGGCTTTTTCATAGTCCAAGTAAATAATATCTGTAGGTATTCGTGCCTCCCAATTTCTTGCACAAAACCATGTTGCTCCTCGATGATGACATTCTCTCGTGCGAAAAGCATCCTATATATCCTATAATATGTAGATATCTTTGCATGGAATTATTAAAATCGAAAATTCCATTCAAAATATATTACAAAGGAGATCATCTGCTTTCCATACTTTGGCCGGCCCAAATTTGAAAGTGCCGGTCAGAGAAAAAAAATGTGTCAAACCTTTCGAGTAGATTGTTCTGAACATTTTTTACTATGACACCAGACGTGTATGACCATTAGTTTGGCTTTAATTGGATTTTAAAAATCTCGACTTTTCATACATTTTGTAAAAAATAATATTATGTCCGTTGGGAAAAAGAGGTATACAGGCGTATTACAAAGGACCGTTAGAACATTTATTAGTATGGCGCCAAACTTCTATGACCATTATTTGGACTTTCAGTTTTGGTTAATATGTTAAAATGCCGGCCATCGAAAAAAATACGTCGAATCTGTCTAATAGTTGTTTCTCAATATTTTTTAATAACACCAAACATCTATGACCATTATTTTGACTTTTATTGGAATTTACGTTTTAGTTTAAATATGAAAAATGCCGACCAGCAAAAATATCATGTTGAGAGTATCGAGTAGATGTCTGTTAACATTTTTTTCTATAGCGCCAAACTTGTATGACCATTAGTTTGGCTTTTAGTGTATTTTAAAAATCTTGATTTCTTATTTATTTTGTATGAAAATAAAGTGCTTTGGGTAAAAAATGCGATACGGCGGATTACAAAGGACCTTTAGAACATTTAATATTCTGGCGCAAAACATTTTTGACCGTTATCTTGACTTTTTATTTGTCTCTCTTTCCGTTTTGGTTCAAATGGGAAAATGTCAGCCAGCAAAACAAAATAAGTCAAATCTTTTGGTAAACGACTTGAACGACGTATTTTTACTATATTACCAAATGTCGACTTTGGCTTTTATTGGACTTTTTAAAAAAACTTTTTTTTATACATTTTAACAATGACAACAAGCAGAGCTTTCCCAATGACTAGTTATTAGTCAGATAAATACTTTGTGTTTTTGTTTTGTGTGTTGTTAGGTGAACTTCTATATTAATACTATCTGATTTTAGATATGACGTTGGCTGTAGTTTTTGCATTCGACTCAACGTTACGGCCTAAGTTTAGGTTGAATTATGGTATTGATTCACCTTGACCGTAAATGATTACCACCCTCCAAAGATAAGCTTGCCATCTAGTGACGAAACTCGTATTTTGGCATGACGTCTGAAGTATCTGTTAGGGAAAACAGGAGTCGGGTAGTTGTACTTTGCAAGTATGCCTATCACAATGTCCTGGTGCTACTCGGCCGATAACATAGTAGGTACCTCTATCACCCCACTGTTTATTCCTTGTATACACTTTTCTTTTAAAAAAGTAGTTTCTTAAGCGTGTATCACCATCAGGTAAGGTAGTGGTCAAACGCAAACCTATTTTTCAAAAGACGACCACCATATTACGCCTTTAGCAAGATAGTTCCATTATCACTAGATAAAACTTTTTTTTGATTTTTGGAAAATCGAATTAAGTTCATAATATTGGTCATAGTCGTTTAATGCCATAGTAATAAACATTCTGACGATCCTTTAAATAACGCGCCTGTTATATTTTATTTTTATACAAAATGAATCAAAAATCAAGTTTTTTTTAAATCCAACAAAAGCCAAACAATTAATGGTCAAAATACATGTTTTTGTCATAGTGAATAATGTTTACAGGTATCTTCTCGATAGCTTTGACATGTGTTTTTTGCTGACCGGCACTTTTCACACAGAAACTATAACGTAAAGTCCAACAAAAGTCAAAATAATGGTCAATGACGTTTGGTGCCCTAATAATAAATGGTCAAATGGATAAGTTCTAACGGGATATACAAATATTGTTTCATGGCCGGCACTTCACATTTTCACCAAAAATGTATGAAAATTCAGTTTTTTTTATTAATTATTGACCCTACAGCTTTGGTGCCATAGTAATAAATGCTCAGACGGATAAGTTCTAAGTATAATATCATTATTGTTACTTGGCCGGCACTTTACATTTTCACCAAAAATGTATGAAAAATACTGTTTTTTAAAATCGAATAAAACCGAAGATATTGACCCTACAGCTTTGGTGCCATAGTAATAAATGCTCATATGGATAAGATCTAACGGAATATAGCAAAATTATTTTTTGGCCGGCACTTTAACTTCTGGGCCGAAATCCGATGATCTCCTTTAAGTTTTTTAAGAGTTCATACGACACTACGACAGAAGATAAATTGGGCATAAGTAGGCATACATTATATTTAAATGGTCTTTGTTGGAAATCCTTACTTTTAATACAAATATATGCGATAAAAAATATTTTCCCTTGAAATGGGAATTTTTCGGGTTTTTTCCCTCAGAATTGGGAAAATTCCCAAAACGCGGGAATTTTCCGGGTAAGAACCCAACACTACTCGGTACATAAATAAACATGAGTTGATAATGAGTTTAGATAATTGATATCACGTGGTTTCCAGGATTTTTGCCCGGTTAATGACAATAGGCTCGCCACCTATGTATATGTATATACTGTACACCTCTGCCTACCCCTTCGGGTAAACAGGCGTGATGAACATTTGTACACAACAGAGTATGGTTATCAGGTGTGTTATATATATCATCGCTGACGTATCTGAAATTTTTGGCGAATCTAAATTTATGCCTTTAGCCATTGTCAATAAGACAAATTATTTTAGCAAAAAATTGCAATAACCTATAAATAAACAATTCTCTAGGTACCTATGTACTCTATATACTTATCTTTAAAACCACAGAAATCGTTAGACCCGGATGTGGTATTAGCGCGATGCATTACCTGAGTCGTGACCAGCCGATATTGTTACCATTTTATGTAGAACACTCCCACAGTAAAACGTCAGTTATCCACGCGCACAGTAGAGTACGGGAAAAGTTCTCAATATAAAATAAACGCACACTGGCCCCGATTCCTGCAGGCACATCCTAATTTTACTTTAAGTTATAGCTGTCATTTTCTTATCCACCGAAAAGGAAAGTGACAGCAACATGCAGTTTCTTGTCATTCTCCTCAGCCATAACACCTTGCGAAATGACGTAAATTCAAAAATGTTATATTGACCTTCAACAAGTTTATCCATGATAATTACGTTGAATAAATGGTTCTGATTTCTGACGGATAATTGACAAATCTTAATTTTAGGGGGAATGAATAACCCGGGCGAATCAAAAAGGCATCTCGCTGGTATGCAAACCGTTTGACGTGACTGTCAACTTAATTCTGTTGGGTTATTAGCCAATGTAATTTTTTTATAGGGCTGTTTTAGATATGTGCTTAAAATTGACGTGTGTTCCATAAATTTTATGCTTGTCGATTACTCGTCCCATTCCTTTTCGGCGGATAGGAAAATGACAGATATAACTTAAAATAAAATTAGATGGTGTTTACAAGAATTAGCACCACTATGTACAACTTCAGGCGAACATTGACCAAAAGTATATTCCTACGATGAAGGATGACATTGATAGGACGCTTAGAGATTTCCACCACGCAACTCCATTGTTCGTTGGTGGAAATCCAGGTCCTTCCCATCTTTAGATACTAGTTGCTTCAATTCCTCCTCACGTAGAGCAAAAGCGTTGCTGGTAGGTACAATCAAAGAGCAAAAGTTCACGTTCGGACGTTCAGTCACTGAGCCCAGCGAATTATTTGTAAACAGTGGTAAAATTATGAGCCATTAGTTGTCATAATTATAAAATTTATGTTTTTGTAGTGTTTTTGGTATATTACAGACACCTCCTTTTACACCGACTCTACACATTATCATTATCATTTAATTTCTGGCTGTATCTGAGTCTGTATGGACATTTTAAAATGTTTTATGTTCACTTGTGGTAGCTTTTCATTGGCATTTGTTTGTATTTATAAGTATTCATTTTGTAAAAAAGGCTGTAAGCTACCCAAATAAAATAAAATAAAATAAAATAAAATTATCGTACACGCGCATCTGTGTGTGTGACATCTGACGCCCATACGATTGAAGACTAAAATGGTGGGCAGAGTAGTCGCTCTATACGTTAGTATTATTTATTCTTTATTCTATGGCAACGAGATGACGTCATCAAAAAATTCAAATTAAAAAACTAAATTCGATTTTACCTAATTTGTAATAATGACGCACATAAAACTGTCAATTCTCACAGCGCGTACGATGCTGAATAATTTTGTTTCATAGAGCAACACGGGCCCCCGATTTAGTCGGATATAGGCATAGGATCCCTCAACGTGCAGTGGAGCAGCGTGGTGGAGTATGCTCCATACCCTCTCCGGTTGAGGGGAGGCCTGTGCCCAGCGGCGGGACATATATAGGCTGTTTATGTAAATAATTTTATTTTTATTATGATTAATTAAAATTTATGAATTTCAGCATTTTACTAGCCCATCTACTCAGAGAGAACTTTAAAACAGCACTGTCAATTATGTTTCCATGGGATATTTAAACTAATCGATTCCACTACCAATGATCCATTGTGGTTGTATTGCGTCGTTTATTTATGAGTTTCAACTAGTCGTAACAGTTTACATACTAATGATCTTACAAGAATCCTACTGGAGTAAATTTCCGGTCGTGTGATGAAGATAATTACTTTGAGAATAGTATTGGAGTCATCTTTTACGAGATTTTATGATTGTAACACATGCGACCTTTGAGTAGGGTTGAGTATGTGTGCTAGCGGGAGCTATATAGGTGTAAGTGACATCGTAACGAAAACTCAAAGGGATGATTCAGACCATGATTCTGAGTTAATATCAAGTGAAATTTTCCGTCGCAAAATTCATGATTCTTTTTTTGATTTTTATTTCTATACTTTTGCGATGGAAAATTCCACTTGATATTAACTCACAATAATGAGCTGAATCACCCCCCTCAGTATTCGTTACGGTGTCACTTACACCCTGTACAAGTATTACAGGTAGCCATACAAGTACGTATGGGTGCTAGTTGCACCGTAACAAATAATTAAAGGAATGCTTCAGACCATGATTCTGAATTGATACCATGAGGAATTTTCGTCGGAAAATTTTATTGTTTTTTTAAATTATTTTCAGTTCCATACTTTTGCGATGGAAAACTCTAAATCATGATCTGAATCATCCCCGTCATTGTTCACTGTATAGCGACTGATATAGCACCCTGTACATTCTATAATGATTGTGACTTGTGATTGTTGTGGTATTTATGTACCTACTCAAAGCGAACTCTATAGGTAAGTACTTATGTTTTGTTTATCAATTTCAGTTACAAACAACCTTTAGTTGAAGTTTATTATTAGAAGATGTATATTAATATTAACAACATAGGTATTGGCTATAAAAAAAAATGGACACGTGATGTATTCACGCAAGGTTTTCTCAAAAGAAAAAAAACATGTCAACAGCGGTTATAGGTATTACCTTCTTATTTAGTTATTGACACGTGGTTGCACAGTTGGTAGAACGCTTGCCTCTCACTTTGAGGTCGCAAGTTCAAATCCAGCACAGGCCAAAACCAATGATTGTCGAATTTGTTTTTGAATTCATGTTTGGATCATAAATGATTATCACGTGCTCAGCGGTGAAGGAAAACATCGTGAGGAAACCCACATCCTCGAGAAATGCATTTTCGGAGGAATGTGATCTAACTTGTATTGGGCTAGTTTCCCTTCGCGGGTTGGAAGGTCAGACAGGCAGTCGCCTGTCAAATTGTCAGGTTAGGTAAGCGGATCCTGTGAAAAACGGGATAATGCTAGGGAGATGATGATTAAGTAACATATACATCATAAGTATAATATAGTCTCCGCATACCTTTTTTCACAGGGTCCGTTTACTTAATCTGAAGATTTGACAGGTCGAGTTTTTTACAGAAGCGTCTGCCTGTCTGACATTCCACACGCGAAGACAAAAACCAGCCCAATGCAGGTTTATGTTACATACCCCCGAAAAGCATTTCTCGGGTATGTGGGTTTCCTCACGCTTTCCTACAGCGCTGATCAGCCTAAATCCGCCCGAATTAAAGTTGGCCATTTTACGACTTTCCTTAGAGAACTGTCAAAATGGGAAATTCATATTTGAATTGAAATATGAAAATCCATAAGTGCCCATTTTACGATTTGCAATTCAATTCATAATAGGAACATATTATGATTCATCAAAAGTGGCCTTATTAGTCCCCAAGTAATCGTTTATGCTCCAAACTTGAATTCGACAAACAGTAAGGAAATCATTGGTTAGGGCCTGTACTTCCCAGCACAACCTGCGAACCTGCGAACTCACATTGAGAGTCAAACATTCATCTGAGTTACCACGGCTCATTTGCATTGTATACGCGATATGCTTTTCGGCTTTCCGCATACGAAGATTACAAACATGGATTCATACGTTGGTCGAGAAATCAAATCACAAACTAGATAGGTATCAATAGGACCTTTACATGATGGGCCATCTCACTAGCCAACTAAGCTGGGCCAGCACTGGGCCATCGTGTCGAGCGGTCACTACAGCTGTTGGGCTAAAATGGACGTAAATTGACCAGAAATAGGTACATATGTATAACTCAAATCATACATAGGTAGTCTTCTTTTGTTCTAAATATTTCCATCTTCTTTTGACGTGTTTTATATATACAGTAGACTAAATTCTCTCCTATATTCTACCTTCGAAAATAGAAAGAAATTACTAATCTATAAATGAACTAGGCACTGATAAAATTTAACGATGCATACTAGTACAACAGACGCTAGAACACTGCTTACAACTAGTTTTCAAATTGTAAATACCTACTTTAAACTAGTTTAGTTAGACTATATACCTACAGATTATAGTTATCTTATTAAACACTTATAAACCTCCCAAGGTCGATGTACGATTACGTCAGCTGTTCTCTTAAAAAAAGATCTATCTAATAACAACCACCGATTCTCAAAACCTCTCCTAAATAATTGGCCGACAAAAAGTTACCTGGTAGGTAGATTACGTATATATTCCGAATAATTTTGCCATGGGAAGCGTGATATAAAAACTAATTGTTTTCCCCAAGAGTTGATTCTCTACTCACGTTTGATGATATTAATATAAAAGGATTGTATAAAGGTTTATCCAGTTAGTCAACAAGCAGACATGAGGCGGCGTTTATGTGTGGTGTTGTGTCTCGCCGCGCTGTGCGGTGCATCAGGTAATTACGCTTTTTGCATATTTACCTTATTATTAGATATAACAAAGTTTTTCTTACATTTTTTAAACGTGTAATGGAGGTTTTTTAAACTTGTTTATTCATACTTAAGTACTTAGTAGTTAATAGCTAAAGCTTTTTCCGATATTCTCCATTTATGTAATTAGGTAATAAGCATATTAGTCAGGATTGTAATTTTTTTTATCAGATATTGTAATAGTGTTTCCGATATTTTTACAGAAAGAGTGCGCCGAGGTTATGGTGCCGCTGACGCAGGCGGGGGCGGCGGAGGCGGCGGGGGAGGTGGCTTCGGCTTTGGAGGTGGGGGCGGCTTCGGCTACGGCGGCGGTGGCGGCGGCGGCGGTGGCTTCGGGGGCGGCCTAGACGCCATCCACGAAGGAGTCTCCGGAATACTTGGAAAAGTCCACGCTGGCTTGAAAAACATCGGCAGCGGTGGATTCAGCGGAGGATACAGTGTCGGGGGTAATGGTGGGGGAGGATATAGTGGCGGCGGGGGTTACAGCGGAGGGGGAGGATTGGGCGGCGGCGGAGGCGGAGGACTAGGTGGAGGCCTAGGCGGCGGAAACGAAAAAGTTGTGTACACAAAATCGGATGACGGAAAATCTGGCGGCTTCGCTTTCACCGGAACACTTGACGGAGGCAAAGGTGGTTACGGCGGCGGCGGCGGCTACAGCGGCAACGGCGGCGGCGGGGGCGGTGGATACGGAGGCGGCGGTGGATTCGGAGGCGGCGGCGGCCTTGGTGGCAGCGGTGGATCTAGCGGGGGACACGGAGGCAGTGGTGGCTACGGAGGAAGCAGTGGAGGCGGCTACGGTGGAAGCAGCGGTGGCGGGTTTACCAAGGTTGTAACTGTGAAAATAGACGGCGGTGGTATTGGCGGTGGTTCGGGCTGTAGCTCCGGCGGCTGCGGTGACACCGCGGGCGGCGGCGGCGGGCATGGAGGTGGCGCTGGCTTCGGCGGAGGCACTGGAGGAGCCTCCGGAGGTTATGGCAGCAGTGGATCTGGCGTCAGCACTCTTAAAGTAGTGGGATCCGGCAGCGGTGGGTACGGTGGGGCCTCAGGTGGAAATGGAGGCGGATATGGTGGCGGCGCCGGCTTCGGAGGCGGTGGTGGCGGAGGCTTTGGAGGTAGTGGCGCTGGAGGCTCTGGAGGCAGTGGTTCCGGTGAATACGGCAGCACATTGAAAGTTGTCGGGTCTGGGAGCGGCGGATATGGTGGTAGCTCTGGCGGCGGCTACGGCGGTAGCTCTGGAGGCGGCTACGGCGGTAGTTCCGGCGGGGGGTATGGAGGCGGCGGAGGTCTCGGGGGCGGCGGGGGACTCGGTGGTGGCGGTGGATCCAGCCACGGTGGCGGATTGGGTGGCCTCGGCTTCAGTAAGACAATATCAGGCTCTCTGAACATCGGTTTGGGAGGCTCTGGCAGTGGCAAATCTTACGGAGGCGGTGGATATGGTGGAGGACTAGGAGGCGGAGGCGGTGGAGGGTACGGAGGCGCCGGGGGTTATGGAGGTGGTTTAGGGGGCGCGGGCGGTGGGGCTGGCGGTCATAGCGGCTCAGACGGCCATGGAGGTTCTGGCGGTTGTGATGGCTCCTGTGGCGGGTCAGGAAGCTCAGGTGGGGGGGCCTACGCCTCCGCCAGCGCGAAAGCCTCCGCTTCAGCTAGCTCTAGTAGCGGTAGCTACGGCAAATGAAAAATTGGTGTATTAGAAAACTAAGGCATTCTCTATGATGTATAAGCATTTTGTCACCATGTGATAATATTTTAGAGTTTACAATGTATGTTTGGACTTTGGATTAGGCTATACAATCTCGGTATTCGTTGTATTGTAATCTTGGGTTCAAAAAATTTTTGTCCCCGTGCTTCGGAGGGCAAGTTAAGTAGTCGGTCCTGACTTCTGTATCCCCATGTAAGTATATTGTAATTGTTACATGAGCCATGTCTTGGGCTTAGGCGGTTCAATAGTAACCCTGAAACCAGGGTTGATGAAGCCTAAATTATCTACATCTAAAGATTGCATACAGCTCCCTCCCTTGCATAGTGAAAGTAGGTATGAAATGTTACTATGTGAGGAAATGCTTGCCATATTTTTGTAAATACTGATAAAGCAGCGCCCGTAGCATGGTGCCTATCGCGCGCGATACCAAATTCGAGTGCCGTGTTTTGTTAGTTAGGTACTAGTTTTATAATGTAAGAACGCTTGTAAAAATGTTAATGATTACGATAAGCAAGACTTTTTAATTTTTATAGTCATTAAATTATTTAAGTTTATATTCTCATGCATTGACGTCTTTTATTATGTCCCATCTCAACCTTTTTGTAATTAACTTTTTATGAGTCTGGAACTTGTACTTGGCTGGTAATAAACCGCCTTTAAAACTTATAAAAACGAAAACTAAATACATAGTTGTATTTTATAAGATCAATTTACTTCCTCATAAATCATTGAAGTATATAACACAAATAATTTATAATTTAAAAGTGAATATTACAAATGAGTTTTATCAGTTCCATTAAAAAATATTAACTAAGTACGTGTAGGTAGATGCAACATAAACTCATCATCTATCTAGCACTCACACACACACACACACACACACACACAGGGTCCGCTTACCTAACCTAAATATTTGACAAGTCCGGTTTTTATTATAGAAGCGCCTAAACGAAAGGGAATACCAGCCCAAATGCAGGTTAGGTTAGGTCATACATTTCACGGGTATTATTGTGTGTGAAGGAAAACTTATCTTCTTATTCTTCTTATCTAGGATAAATGAATTCGAAAATCATTGGATTAGGTCCGTGCTGGATTTGAACCTGCGACCCTTCAATGAGAGTCAAGCGTTTAACTAATAAACCCAAAAAAATTCAGGTTAGGTGTATTAGATAGGTACAACAAACAATTTTTTAATAAATAATAAAAAAAAAAGTATGTGGCTTATATGGAAATTTCATTTCCCCATTTCCTATCTGATCCTGGTAGACCTTTACCCGTGCTTAGGGAAACTCACAATGAGATTTAAGTAAGTAAATCAAAGAAAATATGATTCGGACGGGACTTGAACCAACTCATCTTCACAATATTTTTTTTCTGATTTGACTAGTTGGAAACGACCCTATTGTTATGGGCGGTAGGCTCAGATCTCTTTTCAGCATAATGTTTATCACATGCATCTTAGGATTTCGTCTCAACGTTGTCTGCAAGTTGTCTTTGACTTGGACTTTTTGGCGGGAACGGGAACGGAACGGTTGCTTTCTTTATTGAATAATCTTAATAATTAATACGAAATGGTGTTTTGTGGTTCATGATCGCATTAAACATTCACGATAGTGTTATTATATTGGAATATTCAATAAACAAAGTGTACCTATCTATTTTCGCTTCGTGTCAACAAGCCGCTTTATAACTCGAAAGTTTATGCAGACTTTTACTGAAAATTCATTTATGGTTCGGAGTAGGAGTCTGCTCCGAGGGTGGGGGCTTAGGTTTCATCCTTCATCGTCATCAGCTTTCATCATTTCATTAATCATCATCAAGAAAAAAATACATAAGACATGGCTGTACGGGTGTTACGATATCATCCCCTTCGTAATCTGCTGATGAAGATAGTGCCTGACAACATTTTGCACACGGCACATTCGATTGCAACATCGCTGACACCAATTCCCACGTTTCCTTTCCCTTTCATAGTTCCCTTTGCCTTGCCCTTCGGGGAAAACCAAAACAAAAAAAAATGTCTTTGACTTATGTGGCTCTACCCACCCCATTAGTGATTTATGGCGCCGGGCGTAAGATCGTATATTCTTATGTATGTATACCTATTTTTTATTATCTTTATTATACATGTGTAGGTATGTATGGTATAAAAACAATAAGCAGGTTTGATTCCAAAAGTTGATTATGTAACCACAAATATATTTTTTGCGATAAGATCGTCTGCTAGTAAACAGAGCTCTTCAATCATCCGTCAAAGAGCGACACAAAAAAGTTGTTTGATGTGTACCTACTCTGTGGTACCTTGTGATACTTTGTAGACTGTAGTAGATTTATTTTTAGTATAATAAAAACCTACTCCTTAGTATTTCCCGATTACACAACATAAACAGCCTATATAACGCTAACGCTCTAACCACTAGACCACGGAGGCTGTTGATTTCCCGATTATTGGAGAAATATCACAAAAATCACTTTGTGATCCCTAGTTTGGTTAGGACATTACATGCTGATCACCTGATTGTCCGAAGTAATATGCAAAAGTTCAAAGATAGCGGTAACAAACTAAGTAATGTACAATATGCGCAATACATACATAATAAGTACACATACATACATATATAAGAAGCAAGAACCACATACTATACACGTTGAGCGTTAGGCTCACGATCAGGTCCCGGGTTCGAATCCCGGTGGAGACATATAGAAAGGCTTTTTGACAAAATCCAATGGTGATTGACTGGAATAATAAAAGCAACTTCTTGTGAGCCACGAATAATATTTATTGTCACTTTAGAACACGATTAATTACATACAGTCAATGAGATTCAAAAGGATTAATTTATAAAGCAAAATACGACCATTACGTTTGCCAGATGTTTTTTTGGAAGAAACCAGGCAGAGAGAACGAAAGTCTATGGATAAAAACAAAAAAAACCGCATTAAAATCGGATCATCCGTTTGGGAGCTACGATGCCACAGACAGACATTTACACAGACACGTCAAACTTATAACACCCCGTCGTTTTTGCGTCGGGGGTTAAAAATAAAGGTATATGACAACTAGTGGTGTTGCCCACAATAAACCGATTATAAGGGTGCATATTCAATAACATATCACACAAAAATCACTATGCTATTTACTTTGTTGGATAGTACATTATCACCTTGTTGTCCGAAAGTAAGATGACCCGTGCTTCGAAAGGGATGTTTAGCCGTTGGTTCCGGTTACTACTTACTGATGTAAGTAGTCGTCACACGACCAAATATGTCACCTTTGGCGGCTACATAATAACCCTCAACACGGTCGCTGAGGTTGGTAATGCACCTCACAACCCACACGATAGAAGAATCATCATCAACCCATTAACGTCCCCACTGCTGGGGCACGGGCCTTCCCTATGGATGGATAGGGAGATCGGGCCTTAAACCATCACGCGGGCCCAGTGCGGATTGATGGTTATTAATGACTGCTAATGCAGCCGGGACCAACGGCTTAACGTGCCTTCCGAAGCACGGAGGAGCTCGAGATGAAAACTTCTTTTTTGTGGTCACCCATCCTATGACCGGCCTTTGCGAAAGTTGCTTATCTTCAACAATCGCAGACTGAGCGTGTTTACCGATGCGCCACCGAGCTCCTCAATAGAAGAATATAGGATAGAAGAATAATTCACTTAAAAAAGGTACTGATGCAGACAACGTTAGTAGGTAAACAACATTATTATATAATTGTATACAAGTACCTATTGCAATTAACTTGCCATGATTGTTCTGCTCGATAGTGTCAGGTAAGCAAGTTCAAGATCAAAGATGGTTATATGATAATTATGGTACTCGTATATTACGCGAGTACTTTTAATAACAAATAGCTTTCTTACCTAAAATACAATATGAATTTGTAATTTACGTCTAGAAACAGATGAAATTGTCAGAATACATCACACGATCTTCTACTGCAATTCTATAACATCCTCGTGATTTAATGTAAGTACTTAATATTTATTTGAGGAGCTCGGTGGCGCAGCGGTTAACGCGCTCGGTCTGCGATTGTTGAAGTAAAGCAACTTTCGCAAAGGCCGGTCATAGGATGGGTGACCACAAAAAAAAGTTTTCATCTCGAGCTCCTCCGTGCTTCGGAAGGCACGTTAAGCCGTTGGTCCCGGCTGCATTAGCAGTCGTTAATAACCATCAATCCGCACTGGGCCCGCGTGATGGTATAAGGCCCGATCCCTATCCATCCATAGGGAAGGCCCGTGCCCCAGCAGTGGGGACGTTAATAGCCTGATGATGAATGAATATTTATTTATTTTATATACTTAACCTGGAACTTTTTGGGTTTATTAGTCTACGTTACTGAGCTGTTGTTGAGACGTGGGCACACCCCGGACACTTCTTACAAACAACCTATCTTGGAGGCCTTTTTATAAGAACCTACGAGCAGAGAATCATATTTGATTTATGCTTTCATTCACAACAGCATCACATCTTAGACTGTTGTTGGTGGGGGCATGAATTAAATAAGATTTTTTATCAGTTTTAGTCAGTCTTGATCGATGGGGCTGGCATAACAAATTTTGTTAAAAGCCCTTAAGTAAATAAAAGACCAAGGAAAAAAAAACTCGTTGTATACAGACATTACACGTTGACATTATCGTACGCGCACCTGTGTGTGTGACGTCTAACACCATACGATTCAGGTCTAAATTATGTTCGAGGGAGGGGTGAGGTAAACCTAGTCCAAACGCTGGTGGGGAGCGGAGAGTCGCCGTTCTATACGTCCTTATTCTATGCCGTGGAGCAGCCAGAATGAACGCCAAGGTCAGTATTTCGAATTACGGCACGGGTGGTCGGTCTTCGGCTTCGCTTTATCTGCGTCATCGACGTAGCAGAGTTATTCTGAAACTTTAAATCATAACGGTTTTAAAAAACCCTGGGTTTGCTCTAATGGCGGTATGAACCACCTCCGCCGCCGCCGCCTCCGCCCGCGCGCCATCCACCCTGACCACCACTCCCATAGCCGCTGCCGTGACCGCCCCCATGACCACCGCCTCCTCTTCCACCGCCGCCGCCGCCGCCGCCACCTCCACCGCCGCCACCGCCGCTGTTACCTCCACTGCCGTGACCACTTCCACTTCCATGCCCACCGCCGTGCCCATGGCCGTAGCTTCCTTGGTTTCCGTGACTAGTTCCCCTTCCACCGTTGCCATGTCCATGGTGGGTGTCGTGGCTGCCGTGACCACTCGTTCCACTTCCTCCGCGCCCATGGTCAGTGTTACCACCTTGGTCCCTCCATTGGCTGTGAGAGCTGTAATGGCTCTCGTCGTGGCTAGTGCTGACGTGGTCACGTGTGCTGCTACTGCTGTAGTCTCGGCTGCTGGTCCGGTCGTTACCCCCGCCACTGCAGGGGTTACAGCCCCGGCCACTGTCGCTCTGACGGTAGTGATCTGAAAATTATCCATTATTGAGCTGACAAATCTACAGATGGCAAAGATTAGAAAATAATTAAATGATATTCTAAGTCTTTATTCACCTGTACAAACTTTTGATACGAATACGAAGACCGACACACGAAGTCCTCAAATTCAATCCTCAGTCAATTTTACAACATGGAAGGTACATGAACGTGTTCTATGTTTTTATTTTTTTTCCCCGATCCAGCATTGAACTATACCTAAAGCTTGCTGCACACCTTTTTTGTACTGTTCGAGTTTGAATGCACGCGTTCTACACAGAAGTTCATCGTATTTTCAAACTAACTTACCGCTGCCATAACGCTCCCCACTTGTCTGACCAAGTATTTAATACCATACGAAGCATCCACAATAAATCACGACAAAACTGTATAAAGAACTTAAAATAAATATTAGAAATAGGTACCTGGGGCTGCGTATGCCACAGCAAGAAGGCCTATCGCCAGGCACAAGAGCGTAAAACGTCCCATTCCTGTTTCTTCAACTGTGGTACGCATAATACTGTAGACATTACTCCAACGTAGCTTTTATACAAAGGCTGGGATATATGTAATAACACTGGCAGTGATAAGGAATAAATGCGTCATCTTTGGCAGCTAAATAATACCACGATAGAAATGCGTATAAAAAGAGAGGACGCATGAAAAATGGCAGCCTACAGGATTTTCAGGCCATATGGTGATCTGTCACCATATATACATGAAGAGCCTTTGAAAAGAATTTGTAGAGGCTGTCTGGATGCAGAAGAAACTGCTTCCCATGTAATCCTGGAATGCATGGGAGTGTCAGCACAACGAGGCTTCTGAGCATCGGGAAGAAGTTAGGGTAACTTACGTAGTCAACAATAGCACGCATAAACTTAGAGTCTAAATGCGGAAAACAGACCCCACTAACTAACTAAACATAAAGAACCTCCAAACTATTTCAAGATGGTGTGGATTAGGATTTCCATGGTTCCCTAGTCGACTTTCTGGCGCAAGTGTATTTTGTCTTTTTTATTTTTCTTTCATATTTTCTCAATTTCAATGTCGATCAATAAGTAAAAAAAAAAAACTTAATTAATAAGTAAGTATTGCATTCAGTAGCTTGTTGTCACGGGAGTTTGACAATGACAATACAAAAATTATAAACAAAGTAAGTTTATCTCGATTCACGTGGTTTCATGGTGTAATAATGTTTTATATCTGATAAAAAAAAACTATTTAAATTTTCTCTCTCTCTGGAACGTGATTCTTTCATATTCTTTTGGTCAGCCCGTAATGGCGACGGAATCCTAAATTTAATACCCAACACGCTCTTGGTTGGGTTTTTATGAATGATTTAAAAGTTATGATAATGATTAATAAATAAGGACTACATAAATAAAGCAAGTAATTACCTAATTATATTGTACAATGTTTGTTACGCTTGGTATTTCCATTTTATAAATAAAATATCTTATCTGCTGACCGCGGTGGTTCCAAGAAGGAGGGTATAATACAATGCGAAAGAGATTTAAAACATTATTAAGGAAAAGTATAATAATGTTATATTATTAATTACGTGAGCTAGCAGACGAGTGTCATGTCCAGACACACAGTAACGGCCTTAGGGGGCGAAGGCCCCAGGGCCCCCGCAAAAGCATTAAAATTCTGGGGCCACATCTGGAAAATAAAGAGGCATGAAAAGAAAGTATGAGCCCTAGGTGCCTGGGGCCTTAACCACGATTATGACAATCGACATGCCACCTTTGTGTTAATTTCTTACAAGTAACTACACAACAGACTAACTATAACTACTTAAAGAACTAACTATACTAACTATAACTAACTGTAAGTATAGAATAAACAGTATCTTTACGTATAAATAGAAGGGGCATTCTCCATCTCGCATCACACCTCCATGTCCCATATATGGGGCACTAGGGAAGATGGGAAAATCCGACGGGAAGCTTTTCAGATTCTTTTTCATGCCATAGTGTGTCTATGTACATAAATTCCAATGCGTTTACCTAATTTTCAGTTATACAGTGAACGTATAAAGAACGAGGTCTTTCCAGAGTGTGCTTTGATGAATGCTTTGACACAAAATGGACTTGCAATGAGTGGTACTCAGCTAGAACGTAGACTACGTAGCTGTGGAAATCCTAACCAATACCATCTTGAAATATTTCGGAGGTTCTGTATGTATTTATAAAAGAAGTGTAGGAAAGATAATGACAGATCACCCTACGGTTGCGTGAAATTCCTCTAGGCTGTAAGTCCGCCATTTTTCGTACTTTTTACAAGCTCTTATTTCTATCATGGTCGATGACCTAGTTAGTGCACCACACATGATGTCAGAATTATTATTTAGCGGCAAAAGGTGACGCGGTTACTCCTTATCACTGCCAGTAGGTATTATACATAGTGTTTGTATAAAAGCTACGTTGAAGTTAATGTCTACAGTATTATACGGACCACAGTTAAACAAACAGGAATGGGACGTCTTACACTCTTGTGCCTGGAGATAGGCCTTCTGGCCGTAGCATACGCTGCCCCAGGTACCTATTTTTAATATTTATTTTAAGTTTTTCACACAGTATTGAGGTGATTTATTGTAGATGCTTCGTATGGCATTAAATACTTGGACAGACAAGTGGGGAGCGCGTGGACGGTGATCAAGGGTGCCAAGTATGGGGTAATGCGAGCGTTATGGGAGAAGTAAGTTAGTTTGAAAATACGATGAACTTCTGTGTGGAACGCGTGCATTCAAACTCGAACAGTACATAAAGGTGTGCAGCAAGCTTTAAGTATAGTTCAATGCTGGACTGGGAGAACAAACTAAAAACATAGAACACGTTCATGTACCTTCCATGTTGTAAAACTGACTGAGGATTGAATCTGAGGACTTCGTGTGTCGGTCTTCGTATTCGTATCAAAAGTTTGTACAGGTGAATAAAGACTTAGAATATCATTTAATTCTATTCTAATCTTTGCCATCTGTAGATTTGTCAGCTCAATAATGGATAATTTTCAGATCACTACCGTCAGAGCGACAGTGGCCGGGGCTGTAACCCCTGCAGTGGCGGGGGTAACGACCGGACCAGCAGCCGAGACTACAGCAGTAGCAGCACACGTGACCACGTCAGCACTACCCACGACAAGCGCCATTACAGCTCTCACAGCCAATGGAGGGACCAAGGCGGTAACACCGACCATGGGCGCGGAGGAAGTGGAACGAGTGGTCACGGCAGCCACGACACCCACCGTGGACATGGCAGCGGGGGAAGGGGACCTAGTCACGGAAACCAAGGAAGCCACGGCCATGGGCACGGTGGTGGGCATGGAAGTGGAAGTGGTCACGGTAGTGGAGGTAACAGCGGCGGCGGCGGCGGTGGTGGAGGCGGCGGCGGCGGCGGTGGAAGAGGAGGCGGTGGACATGGGGGCGGTCACGGCAGCGGCTATGGGAGTGGTGGTCAGGGTGGATGGCGCGCTGGCGGAGGCGGCGGCGGCGGCGGCGGAGGTGGTTCATACCGCCATTAGAGCAAACCCAGGGTTTTTTAAAACCGTTATGATTTAAAGTTTCAGAATAACTCTGCTACGTCGACGACGCAGATGAAGCGAAGCCGAAGACCGACCACCCGTGCCGCGGGAGATCTTTTCATTTAATTCTAGTTAAATTCGTAATACTTACCTACTTATCATTATGTAAAATAAGATATCGATATAGAAATATGATGTCATCGACATATTGCCAGTTATTTAGTATTATAATACTTAACTCATGAGTGTGTTATTAAAACTTTTCACAATTTCATGCTTCGTACCCACTTACATAAAATCTATAACTCTAGCCATAGAGGCAGCCAATCAGCTCGCGACACCAAACACTTCAGGACCCCGATACCGACCCCGCCGGCGTGGTCGACGATTTCCCTCATTCAGCGCTTATCGCTATCGACCCACCAGGGTCGATTAATTCTTTCAAATATTTTTCCTCTCAGACGACGCCCTGAGCCGAGGTTCGCGCCCAACTGGGCACCCTCAGGCCTGTTGTCTTAAACGTTGTACCGGGTGAGAGCCTTCAGCGCTCCCCATTTGTCCGGCCAAGTAGTTAATGCCATCTGCGGCAAATCTACAATAAGTCACGTCAAAAAAAAAAAAAATCTATAAGTACGATTAAAATTTATACTGAGTTAAGCCTGATACTTTGTTTATTTTGAGTTTCACTAGACCCTACCCTATTCCTTTGCAATATTATATTTATAACGATAGTTAAAAACAACCTTTTTCAAATTACCAAACAGTACTTTGATACATTTGTAACCTCCTTAGGAGAAAATAGGAGCAAACATGCAGCCTGCAACATAATACCCTCTTGCTCTTGATTTCAATGGGACTTTACTGGAAGATAAAATAACATAACACAGCCTCATAATAAAATTAAAAGGTAAGCGTGATCCACCCTAGACCACATCGTTACTTAACATCAGGTGAGATTGAGGTCAAACGCGAGCCTATTATATTAATAAAAAATAATAACATATTTATTTCTTAAAACAACTACTAGTCTACTCTACTCTCTTTCTTTATAATAAAACTTTAATTTTACACCAGCAATAAGGAAAAGTCAACTGAGGAGGTGCACTCAAACCTCAAACTAATAATAAAATTACAAAGAATTTTATAACCAGTATTTCGTTTTATTTTTTCTTTGTTAAGGTTTCAGAGATCCGCACTCTACCTATTTATTACAAAGTAACGTAAACCCATTACATGCGTAATTGAATTATAATTTTTGTAATATCCTCCTGTTAGGATTTGGTGTGAAATAACGTGATGGCTGTAGAGGGCTTGTTGTCTGAGGATTGGCAGTTAAAACGTCAATGTAGCAGAAGCAGTTAAAACGTCAATGTAGTTCAATGGAGCAGAAGAAAAACGGAAGTGACGCGACACATGTCATTGCAATCGAAATGTTATAATTTTACATTGTAAGTAAAATTAAGGCTAGTTTCTAATAAAAAAAATATCTGGTTCCCCAAGATTCAGGCATTGCCTAGTTTGGGGACCCCTGTACAACTCCTGAATTCTAATTAGTTTATAAGCACACTTTTAGTTTTAAGTAAATATATATTTTTGTATTTCTCTTATTTTGTGCAATAAAGTTATTATTATTATTATTATATTACTTAATGTTGGGGTTGCCAACACCTCCTAAAGCCAAGATTTCCAGACACAATAGTTAAAGAATGGGGTTCGTATTTTAGAAGGAACTTCGGTCTTACGACTTAAGTCCCCACAGGGATTCGAACCGTTCTTTTTTTATTAACATTCATTTTTAATGAAAATAAACGGCCTCTGTGGTACAGTGATTAAGCGTTGGGCTCACGATTCGGAGGCCTCGGGTTCGAATCCCGGTGGGGACTTATCACTTTGTGATCCCTAGTTTAGTTAGGACATTACACGCTGATCACCTGATTGTCCGAAAGTAAGATGATCCGTGCTTCGGAAGGCACGTTAGCCGTTGGTCCCGGTTATTTACTGATGTAAGTGCGTAATCGTTACATGAGCCATGTCAGGAGCCTTTGGCGGCTCAATAATAACCCTGACAACAATGAAAACAAAACTCGTGTCCAGTATGTACTTGACTATAATTAATATTAAATTCAGTAGATAATAAGATAAAAGCAAAAAGTCCTACAAAAACTGTTACACACGTTTTGCCATCATGACTTAGTACAAATACTATTTAATAATTTGTTAGTAACCGACATTACATCTGATTTGATATCATCCATCATCTCCCTAGCGTTATCCCGTATTTCACAGTGTCCGCTTACCTAACCTGAAGATTTGACAGGTCCTGTTTTTTACAAAAGCGACTGCCTGTCTAAACTTCCGCCCCGCGATGGGAAAACCAGCCCAATATAGGTTAGGTCGCACACCTCCGAAATACATTTTTCAGGAATCTGGGTTTCCTCACGATGTTTTCCTTCACCGCTGAGCACGTGATAATCATTTATGATCCAAAGATGAATTCGAAAAGAAAATCGAAAATCATTGGTTTAGGCCTATGCTGGGATTCGAAACTGCAACCTCAAATTCAGTCAAGCCTTCGGCTACTACATCTGATTTAATATAATAATAGCTAATTGACGTATTATACATTTGCCACGGATGAGATTAACGACTTGGCCGGACAAATGGGGAGTGCTGAGAGCTCTCACCCGGTACGAAATTTAAGACAACAGGGCTGTGTGTGTGGTGTTCAGTTGGGCGAGAACCTTGGCTCAGGGCGTCATCTGAGAGCATTATATTTGAAAGATTTCATCGACGCTAGTGGGTCGATAGCTGTAAGCGCTAAATGAAGGAAAATCGTCGACCACACCGGCGGGGTCTTTAATAAATTACTTTATGATCCCTAGTTTGGTGAGGTTATTACAGGTTGATCACCTGATCGTCCGAAAGTAAGATGATCCGTACTTCGGAAGACACGTTAAGCGGTTGGTCCCGGTTACTACTTACGTAAAATAAGTAGTCGTTACATGAGCTGACACCAGGGTTGATGAGGTTGGTAATCCACCTCACAACCCACACGACAGAAGAAGATAGCAGGGCTCAATCCCCATATCAATCGGAGGGAGCATACTCCACGATGAGATGGTCCACAGACGGTGCATAAACACCCAGGCCAGATCCGTGGAAATTAAGAAAATGACATCGAACCTGCGACTTCAACTCTGGTGGTCAAGGCAACAAGGTATCTAACTAGACATAACACAATAGTTTAAAATAATATAATTAGATAAATGCAGTAATATTCTAGCGATCATATCGTATTCGCTAATATGATGTGCTAACAAGAACAACAAATAATACCTATGTCATTTTCCTATTAAATAATTGTATGCACTAAATCAAAACAAGTTTCAGATCACAAATCAAAGATACAAATCTTCATTTTCACTGAAATGCGCCTTGGAGTGATTCCCCGTTTTATTTCCAAGAAATGCAATAAAAAATTCACACTCGTTTTATTTAGCAGAACTTGAAGGCAAAAAATGGTTCCTGTGTAAAAACTGAAGAGCATAAACATTTGCATGTTATGACATAAGCTCGGTTGTATAAAAGCCGTGTGTGGGGTGTACTGAGCACAGTTCAACGATGGCTCGGCTTGTGTTCGTTGCTCTAGCCTTAGGGCTGTGTGCTTGTGCCTTTGCTGCACCAGGTACTTATAACAACATTCATTACTTCACACACTTAGTGAAATATTGCCCTAGCAGAGTTTACATTATTTTAATGTCCTCTGAATCGTCTTTATCAGCCAACAACCAACTGTGGCTGCAAGTTGTATTCGTGTAATTTGTTGCTCTGAACATTCTGATAGGAATTACAGATGTGCATCAGTTATGCCTCGCCTGGCTATCTGTTTTCTAAGGTAGACAAACTGTTTTAAGTTTTGTAAAAATACATGGTTTGAAATTTCAGGTTATGGAGGCGGTAGTAGCGGTGGTGGCGGAGGATACGGTGGAGGAGGTGGATTCGGAGGCGGTGGTGGATTCGGAGGCGGTAAAGGAGGCAGCGGCGGCGGCGGCAGCGGAGGCGGCGGCGGCTTTGGCGGCGGTCATGGCGGTGGAGGCGGCCTAGGAGGCGGCAACGGCGGCGGTCACGGAGGTGGTGGCGGCCTTGGAGGCGGCAACGGGGGCGGTTACGGAGGTGGAGGCGGTGGCGGTCTCGGCGGCGGTAACGGAGGCGGTCACGGTGGACACGGCGGCGGCGGAAACGGCGGCTATGGTGGCAGCGGCGGCTTCGGTGGCTCTAGCGCCAGCGCCAAGGCTTCAGCCTCGGCCTCCGCCGGCGCTGGCAGCGGTGGCGGCGGCTACGGCGGACATAAAGGAGGATACGGGTAAGTTCCAAATGTACAATCTCCTTAAATTAATCCACTGCTCCCGATTTCCAATTATTGTACAAGAAAGCCCCAGCCTGCTTATAGTGGAGAACGTATTTAAAACAAAACAACAAATTCCTGATTATCCCTGTGCTGGGGTCAATACTCAATAGGTATTCCCTGATTCGCTGC
Source organism: Pectinophora gossypiella (assembly GCF_024362695.1). Lineage (NCBI taxonomy): Eukaryota > Metazoa > Arthropoda > Insecta > Lepidoptera > Gelechiidae > Pectinophora > Pectinophora gossypiella. The sequence goes on from NC_065405.1 coordinate 2,957,996, forward strand.
TATTAAGTAACTATTATATAAACTTTCGTCTTAAAATCCAAGAGGATGGCAACATTTTGTTTCACAATAATTATTATCTTGTAGGTAATTGATAGTAGGTAACTTACTGATTATATTTGTTCCAGACGTTAATATTTTACGGAGCTGATCCAAAGAAGACCAGAGGCAGGAGTACCAACTGCTCAATGTGATATAGTTTATATAACGCCATAATACTTATTGTACATTACATTATATGTAGCCAATAAACAGCATATGTTTTTAAAATCTACTTGTATTACTTACCTTTTATTTGCAATGGGTGAAAAATTGGGTTCCGACGTGAAAATGGATAGTTCTAGCTACGAGGAACAAGTTACCACGTCCTTCCTCCTTTCTTTATCCATTTTCATGTCGGAACTCACGAAAATATAATATCAAAGCTCGCCACCAAACTTGGCACATTTTGATATACACCACAATCGAGAATGATTCGCGATTCAACTCGAACATTAAGATTGAACTCACCGAGAAGACATTGCACATCTCACACTTGGCGACGTTTTGCTAACATGCCGACAGGATGAGGACCCGATAGTTTAATGATGAATATGCTACAGGTTCACACCCCTTCATAATCTCATTTCTTGAGTCTCTTTTTGAGTGTCTTTGCGAGTGTTTCTTTATAAAAACAAAAAACGTTTACCTACTTCCACAATCAGTGTCCTTTAAAGACCAGAGAAAATTAAGAAAATTAAGAAAGAATCCTACAAAAGCCTCCGTGGTCTAGTGGTTAGAGCGTTAGGCTCACGATCTAGAGGTCCGAGTCCGATTCCCGATGGGGACATTCTCAAAATCACTTTGTGAGACTATCCTTTGTTTGGTAAGGACTTTTCAGGCTTGAATCACCTGATTGTCCAAAAAAGTAAGATGATTCCGTGCTTCGGAGGGCACGTTAAGCCGTTGGTCCCAGCTATTAGCCGTAAAAACACCTCCACCTACCCGCAGTGGAGCAGCGTGTTGGAGTATGCTCCATACCCCCTCCGGTTGATTGAGGGGAGGCCTGTGCCCAGCAGTGAGACGTATGTAGGCTGTTTATGTTATGCAATACTGAGAAAGTAAGGTAAGTCCCTACATACATACATACATAAACTCACGCCCGTAATCCCAAATGGGGTGGGCAGAGCCACAAGTAATCAAAGACAACTTGCAGCCACTGTTGATACGAAGTCCTAAGATGGATATGATGAACCTTGTGGTGATAAGGGATCAGCCTATCGCCCATAACATTAGTCCATCATGTTAGAGGACGCAATCCCTCTGTCGGTTTTTACGACATGCCCGGGAAGACAAGCAGCTGAACGTGTTCTATGTTTTTTATTTGCTCCCAGAACAGCATAGAAGCAAGTCCCTACATAAACAAAGTTAAGTATATTGACGTTGAGGAAATGTGATGGAACATTTATTTTATTGTCTGAAAACTTAGTATTCTCGCTTTTCATAGTAAGTATACTTACCTAATAGTATATTCAATTCATAACCTGTTTCTAATGGTGTCGTTTTGAAGCTAAATGTTAAGGCTTCTCACCCTCTGATGTCAAGTAAGTAGATACATTTCAATCAATCAATCAATAATACTTTATTGCACAACGACATATACAAAGGACATAAACATACGAATAAAAACATAAGTACAATAGGCGGCCTTATTGCTAAATAGCAATTTCTGCCAGGCTACATTTATTATCCGTTAAACGATTTACTATTTGTCTACATCCAAATACCCCGCGCTCCATACCCAGTTGACTGAGGGGAGGCCTTTGCTCAGCAGCGGGACTTATATACTTATTTACGTTACGTTACGCTACTATTAATTATTTTCCGAATTCAATGGCACAATAAATTAAATAGTGCATTAAAATCTTTAACTAGTTACCAAAACTAACAAGTTAACGACGTAATTAATTACTTATCATTATAATACTTTTTTATTATTAACAAAAACCGAAACAATAATTATATAAGCACCTACTCGTAAGTAATTGTAGATACTGAAAAAACCCTAACTAAGGTAAGTACCTCTATGAAACCAGTGACTAATTGACTTTAAAAAACACAAACAGTGAACCGTGGATCGTTCTGCATTGTAGTTTTCTGTACAATTAAATACAATTATTTTACTCAGTATTATAAGTAAGTAATAAGGTTGTTTAATGGCGAAAACAGATACAGATTCTTCCGAAACGTGCGTGATGATAGCATTATCAGTTTTGTAAAGAATTATAAATCATTAAGTACTACAATACTAACTTATACAGTAACTTATATACTTATTACAATAGTAACTTATACAGAAAACTACAAAAAGTCCGCTGATATTTTTTTACGTGACTTATTGTGGGTTTGTCTCAGATGCCATTAATTACTTCATCATCATCATCATCAGCCCATTAACGTCCCCACTGCTGGGGCACGGGCCTTCCCTATGGATGGATAGGGAGATCGGGCCTTAAACCATCACGCGGGCCCAGTGCGGATTGATGGTTATTAACGACTGCTAATGCAGCCGGGACCAACGGCTTAACGTGCCTTCCGAAGCACGGAGGAGCTCGAGATGAAAACTTTTTTTTTGTGGTCACCCATCCTATGACCGGCCTTTGCGAAATTGTTGAAGTTAAGCAACTTTCGCATTAATTACTTAATAGCCGAATAAAATAGGAGCGCAGAGGCCTAAAACAATTGAGACAACAAATCTGAGTACGCAATCTAGGTGCGAACCTCAACTCAGGGCGTCGTCTGAGAGAAATATACTTGAGAGAATCGGCCCGTATTTTTCTCGGGAATGTGGGTTTCCTCACGGTGTGTTCCTTCACCGTTGAGAATGTGATAATTATTTATGATCCGATCATTAATTCGAAAACAAATTCAACAATCATTGGTTTAGGCCCGTGCTGGATTCGAACCTGCGACCTCAAAGTGAGAGGCAAGAGCGTTATCGCTATAAACTTTGAAAGAGAGAAAATGTCGACCAATCTGGCGGGGTCGCTATCGTATATCCTAAAGTGATTGCTATCACGAGCTGATTGACCACCTCTAGTAATGTCTAGAGTGATCGGGCCCGATATTTTTCGGTGTCGTCCCTAAGCGGGATGTATTCTGAAGTCGGGGATTTGGGTGGTGCGGAGCAGAATCGAGGTTCGACCAACCCTAATAAGTCGATTTTCACATCGGGTGGTGTTCGTATGTTAGATATCAGCGGATTACATAGGTACTTACAAATCGATGGGACCTTGCCGATCGCTTTACCGTCAACGGCATCGGTACCTAATCGCCTAAGGATTACGATCACCATCTGTGTCTGACGTCTTCGAAGAACGTCGATTGAAGACTAAAGTAACACAAGTGAGGTAAACCTAGCTCGGACGCTGGAGGGGAGCGGAGAGTTGCCGTTCTGTACGTAGTATTATTCTTTATTCTAAGGTCTGTGCAGGGACCGTAGTGTATATGGGATACATTGGTGCTAATTCCTGTAAATACCATCTAATTTTATTTTAAGTTATATCTGTCATTTTCTTATTCGCCGAAAAGGAAAGGGACGGGTAATCGACAAGCATAAAATTTATGGAACACACGTCAATTTTAAGCACAAATCTAAAACAACCGTCTAAAAATTTTACATCGGCCAATAACCCGACAGAATTATTTTGACAGCACACGTCAAACGGTTTGCATACCAGTGAGATACCTTTTCGATTCGCCCGGGTTATTCATTCCTTTACTCATTCTTCCTAAAATTGAGAGCTGTTAATCATCCGTCCCTTTCCTTTTCGGCGGATAAGAAAATGACAGGTATAACTTAAAGTAAAATTAGGAGGTGTCTGCAGGAATCGGGGCCATTCGGGGTGATTATTCCTTTCACGCATGCAGGTAAGTACTTATCATGCCCTTCCAAGAAGTTTCTTCGTTTCTAATTAATTTGTCCTAATCAAGGTCGTTCCACCTTTCCAAAAGAATTTATTTGAAGAGAATTCTAATCACCGTTTAATGGAAAACGAAAATAGAACGCAATCAATTTGTAGTGTATTTAAGGTGTTCGTTTTAGTGAAAAGATTAGTTGAGGTAGGGCTGTAAGATGAGGAGGATAACTGTGGTGGCGCTGGTTGTCGTTGTGTTGGCTGTGTGTGTTCAGGGTAGACCTGGAGGTGAGTTTATCATCATTTTATCATTAATTCCTCCGCGATCCTCTGTAAAGTGACAGTGACTGTTACAAACTTCAATTACTTAAGTAGTTTCCTAGGTCTAAGAAAAAAATTAGAAATTCTGATTACTAAATAAAGACGGAGATTTATATTTTCTATTTTACTTATTTAATAAATTTTAATAAAGAAAAATGTAATAATAAGTGCGACATTTGACACGTTTTTCAAGTTTTGTTTGTCATACAAATTCCATAGCCATTTCGTGTTTTGACGTTTAGTAAAAAGTAACTGATTTGACTAGTTGGTATCTACCGTATTATCCCAAGCTTCAAGAGACGAACTGGCTTATTACAAAGCAAAGCCTAATACTTACCAGGACTTATTTACTAGGCTTATTTATTTATTTTTTTATTAGGCTGATCCCTTATCACCATAAGGTTCATCATATCCATCTTTGGACTTCGTATCAACAGTGGCTGCAAGTTGTCTTTGATTAGTTGTGGCTCTGCCCACCCCATTAGGGATTACGGGCGTGAGTTTATGTATGTATGTACTTATTTACTTAATCGAAGTAAATTATCATCATCTCCCTAGAATTATTCTGTTTTTCACAGGATCCGCTTACCTAACCTGAAGATTTGACAGGTCCGGTATTTACTTTTTTTATTTCAGGCAAATGGGGTGAAGACGATAAAGATGGAGGTGGAGGCAGCGCTGGTCGTAGAGGAGGCAGCGGCGGTGGCGGAAGGGGAGGCGGAGGGGGCAATGGTGGCGGTGGCAGCGGCAGAGGCGGTAACAGTAGCAGTGATTCCAGCAGCAGTGAAGAACGCGGCGGTGGTGGTGGTGGAAACGCCGGTGGTAGGAGCGGCGGTGGAGGCGGAGGCGGCGGCGGTGGAGGCGGAGGCGGCGGCGGCGGAGGCAGTAATGCAGGCGCCGGCGGCGGGAAACGGGGTTAAGGGAAAAAAATATGTACCTAATTACTATAGTAGTAATATGTAATAATTAGTTGTCTTTCGAGAGTTAATTATTATTAAATTAAAGGCGACATGTATGAGACTTAACATTTCAAATCGCCTGCAATTTAAATATGTAGCAAGTTCTTTCGCCCTAATGTTACCTGGAAGAAATTGCTATTTAGCAATAAGGCCGCCGATTATACTTCTCTTGTCACATTTGTATTGTTTTTAATGTTGTGTCTATATGTGCAATAAAACGTTTTTGTATTGTATTGTATTGTAAATCTATTCGACTACGTACTCTTTGTTATAGCAAAGAGAAATATAATTTATTATAATAATTATTATACCTACCCACTTGTTATTATATTACATTAGCATGGCAATTTTTTTTTGTTTTCAATAAGACCCACTTAAGTGAATAAAGCAAGGTCGTTGGCAGTATGTTTTTTTCTTAATTAAATCAAGTACCTATCTACCGAGTAAGTAGCCGAGACGTTATAGTGACAGTAAGCGGGCTGAGTTGTAAAAAAAAAACAGTAAAAAAAGTATTAAAAAACATAAGTATTTTGTTGAAAACAATGTTAGAATCTAAATTTAAAAGTCGATTGAGTTTCTCCTTCGTATTTAGGTAAGTACTTACTTACGTTACGAAGACTTTTCGTGTGTGAAGTCTGATGATAAATTGATGTATGCAAAATGTAGATAATATTTTACTACGTATATACGTACTCATATAGGTCCTTGTACGTAATTTTACAGGGTGTAAGTGACATCGTAACGAATAGAGAGATAATTCAGCTCATTATTCTGAGTTAGTATTAAATGTAATTTTACATCGCAAAAGTATAGAAAAATACAATAATAACATGAATTTTTCGACGGAAACTTCCACTTGATATTAACTCAGAATTCTGAGCTGAATCATCCCTCTCAGTATTAGTTACGATGTCACTTACACTGTATAATGCCATCCTCATGCTGCACACAACTTTTGCCCTGAACTGCCATTGCCGGGCCTGTCAACCTTGTAACCTTCAAAAAGCTAAGGTCATGGCTTAGCGACTACATATGCTGACAACATAACATAACATAATCGCTCGACAATCCCCAAATTCTTTTGTCCTTCCATCTGTGTGTCAAAATGTGACATTATGTGACCGTGTCGTATCCGTAGCGATGATTTGACGCAGCGGGACCAATTGATATACCGTATATAAGGCTGGTGGTGGAACATGGTGGTAGCAGTCAACATGGCGAGGGTCATCTGGTGTGTGGTGCTCTTGGTGCTGGTGGCATGTGGTGACTGTGGTGTACATGGTGAGTGTTCCAGACATTAATAAATAATAGAGGTATGTTATTATTATTGTAACGGTTCATCATCACCCCTAGCATTATCTCGTTTCTCACAGGGTCCGCTTACCCAACCAGAAGATTTTGACAGGTCCGGTTTTTTACAAAAGCGACTGTCTGTCTGACCTTCCAACCCGTTCCACCCATTCCAACACAGGTTAGGTCACATACCTTCGAAAATTGCATTTCTCGTGAATGTGGGTTTACTCAGGAGAGTGGTTTCGAACCTGTGACCTCAAAGTGAGAGACAAGCGTTCTACCAACTGGGTTACCACGGCTCTGGCACCGGGCTATTATTGTAGTGGATATCAGCTCAAATGGGCAGTCTTAAATTTTGTACCGGTTGAGAGCAATCAGCGCTTCCCATTTGTCCGGCCTAGGCCGGACACTACTAGTAGTGAATACTGCAAATCTACAGTAAGTCACGTCAAAAAAGAAATGGATATCCGAAATCAGGGAGTTAGAAAGAAATGACAATACCCAAATAGGAACGTGACGCCATGTGTTAGATTAACTTAGTACGGCGAACGAAAAAAATGGCTGGAACGATTGATCGGCCGAACGGGAAACATCTGATTTGACCCTTATATCTTTATTTTATTTTATTTATTTGGGAAATTTACAGCGTCTTAATAGTATTAATAAAACTTAAGTATATAAATTGAAAGGCCATTACAAACTTCCACATACAATTATTAGATAATGTAAACAGTTTTAGCAAAGAACGGAAGATGCGCCGTATATCGATGCATCACAGTATGTGTGTGCGTGTGTGCGTGTGTGCGTGTGTGCGTGTGTGCGTGTGTGCGTGTGTGCGTGTGTGCGTGTGTGCGTGTGTGCGTGTGTGTGTGTGTGTGTGTGTGTGTGCTTATTTAAACCATGTTTGAAGGAAATTTTAGATAAAAAAGGGGTCACAATCCCTGAAAGTTTTATTGTAGGTACGGGATACGCGGGTTATGACAGAATTTTTTGCGTAGTTTTATCTTAGTTTTTTTTTTTTGACATCAGTTAATTAATTGTAAGTACATTATCTTAGATAATATTTACCTACAATGCGGAAGGACTGAAGCACTATTGCTTAAAGATGCTATTTAATCTACAGTGAAGCGTGTAAGACGTGGCTACAACAGCGGTTACGGTGATAGCAGTAGCGGGTACGGGCGCGGGAGCGACGAGCGAGACGCCAGTGTTAGCGAGGAGAGTGGCGGGTGCAGTAGCGGAGGCGGTTATGGGAGAGGGTACGTTGGGAAAGTGTCCAACTTTATAAAGGACCTGAATAACTTAAATCAAAGAAGATTTTTAATCAAAATTAATTTCCCTACGTTATTTTTTTTTAAATTAAGTGTTTTGGGCCCTTCCCTGGCCGGCCACTATTCAATACACAATATCTAATTATATACATACATACATACATAAACTCACGCCCGTAATCCCTAATGGGGTGGGCAGAGCCACAAGTAATCAAAGACAACTTGCAGCCACTGTTGATACGATGTCGTAAGCTGGATATGATGAACCTTATGGTGATAAGGGATCAGCCTATCGCCCATAACATTAGTCCATCATGTTAGAGGACACAATCCCTCTGTCGGTTTCGACATGCCCGGGAAGACAAGCAGCTGAACGTTGTCTATGTTTTTTATTTGCTCCCAGAACAGCATAGAAGCGAATCTAATTATATCACTAAAATCTAATAATCTCTACCTTCACATGTCATCATCATCATCTCCCTAGCATTATCCCGTTTTTCACAGGCTCCACTTACCTAACCTGAAGAAGCGACAGGTCCGATTTTTTACAGAAGTGACTGCCTGTCTAACCTCCAGACCTGTGAGGGGAAACTAGCCCAATACAGGTTAGATCACATACTTCGGGAAATGCATTTCTCGGGAATGTGGGTTTCCTCACGATGTTTTCCTTCGCCGCTGAGCACGTGATCCAAACATGAATTCAAAAACCAGCCTGTGCTGGATTCGAACCTGCGAGCTCAAAGCAAGCGTTCTACCAGGGTTACCACGGCTCGTTCACGTGTACAGTCATGAGCAATATCATGCGCTCATTCTAAACTGTCGCACTATCATATTTGACATTTAATGAGACTTACGGTTTAAATTGTCAAAAAAGTTAATGTGACATGGTTTCAAAGTGTATACATATTAGTACTCGTGACCGTACTCCAAGAAAAAAATAAGACATCAAAGCATTAAAAGAAAATGAACGTTATTTGAGGTTTGGCCAGGGAGTAGTTCTCCCCAGCCGCGCTATTAGTATGTACCTCATCACATCATCAATTTAAGAACTACGCTCTTGTCGGTGCAGCATTTTCCATGCTACTTTTTTAGGGAAAAATAGGGCGGTGGATTCCTTCTTGCCTTCCGCCCCGCAGTACTCTGTCTGACGCAAGTGGGATGGCGCCCAGAGTAGTCTATTACAAAGCCATACTAGGACCCCTGTCCTCCGCCTCTGAATAGTACTGATAGTTACTGCTGCCCTCTGTCAGGTTCCAGGTTACAGTCCCTGTGACTTGCCCCTTCCGTCCTGTATTACCAAATTAGTATGTACTTACCTAAAGCACTGTATTTTCGTGGTTTTCACTATAAACCGGCGATATTTGTCAAATTCTCAGATACAACAGCAATGGCGGTCGAGAGCTGGCGTACAACCGTGACGGCCGGCCGACGTCGGACACGCGCGGCGGACGCTCCTTCATCAAGTCCACCGCTTCCGCTGCCGCCTCCGCTTCCTCTTACACCCTGAACCAGAAGAACGCTGTATAACGACAAACACGACGGACTTAGGCCAGCGCGCACTATGAGTTTTTCGCCGCGCGGCAGATAAAATCAGCGGCATAATCGCACTGTAATACTGCACCAAACAGTTTTAAATTGTATTGCGCGCACTTGACGGCAGAGCCACCGCAGCGGCGCAGTATTACAGTGCGACATTATGCCGCTGCTCTTTTCTGCGGCGCGGCGAAAAACTCGTAGTGCGCGCGTGGCCTTATGGGCATTTATAACCACGGCGAATTTTGTTGGCTGATAATAAGTTTGCTTTACAATTTAGATATTATTATTTGTATATTAGAGTTATCTTAGCAATGTCAATAAAAGTTTGACAAATATCGATTGATGTGATTATATTTTTTAATCTTAATATCTGTTTTTAAATATCTGTCCTGGCTACTGAATGAGGGTCTTTCCAGGATACATTCTTCAAAATCAATATAGATGGCGCTGTACAGTTTTTTCTTCGTTTAACCTTCTAATTTCATGGATAACAGACATAATGTACCTATCTTTCATCTTTGATTTGGGTGCAATTGTTAACCTTTTTTTAATCCACCATTATTATCCTGATCAAATTAAAGAGAAACAATATAGGTAGCAACATAATTATATACATAATTAAAGCACATAATAACGGGTTCTTACTGCGTTTAAATGGGGATATGAGTTTAAATGGGGAGTCTCATATCCCCATTTAAACGCGGTAAGAACCCGTTATTATGTGCTTTAATTGTGATAATAATCGCGTAAACTTAAAACAATGTAAGTATAATTATATACATAATGTGATCCAAATATCAAGCAACAATTATTTTTATACATATATGCTCCTACTATTATCTTCTTCTCTTCTTCCTTGCGCTATCCCACTTTAGGTGGGGTCGGCTACAACAATTATTTTTATACATATATGCTTCTACTATTATAGTATTGTATTTTGGATTAATTGTGTACTTACCCGAGTAATGAGTGAATGTAGCCTAGAAAGCCCCTCATTCTTTCATTCACCAATTAAGCTGTTATCACCCGGCGCGGATAACCGCGCGGTTGTCCGCACAGGTCTTTCCCAAAGTACCCACTTTGGAACGTTTCCGTTGTAAAAACAGAAACGACAATGGCTGCTTTTCTGGAAACCTTGTGATATCAATAATTATCTATGAATTCGGTTTTTTGGCGGGAAACGGGAACGGGACAGTTGCTTTCTTCATTGAATAATCTAAATAATTAATACGAAGTGGTGTTTTGTGGTTAATGATCGCATTAAGTTAGTCGGAAGACATTCGCGAGTGTTATTATATTGGAGTATTCAATAAACAAAGTGTATCTGCCTATTTTCGCTTCGTGCCTTGAAGCCGCTTCATAATTCGAAAGTTTATGCGGACTTTTGAGTTAATTCGTTTGGGGTTCGGAGTAGGAGTCTACTCCGAGGGTGGGGGCAAAGGTTTCATCATCATCACCTTTCATCATTTCATTAATCATCAAGAAAAAAAATACGTCAGACATGGCTGTATTATAGTTCCCTTTGCCTTACCCTTCGGGGAAAACCAAAACAAAAAAAAATATCTATGAATTCTATGAACCAAATTTGAATTCGAATTCAAGAAGTCGAATCCAGCTGTTTAAAGCCCGAGCCGGGTTACCAGAGCGGGTTACGAACCAGTGACACTACGAGCGACGTAAGGCGGTTATGTTATTGTTGTTTAAATTCGCCTTAATAAGGCAGGCAAAGGTGTGAACACCATACAGCCTTGATTATAGTGATTTAATATTCGAAATTCACGATCAAAATAGGCCTAAGCCTTGTCTTTACTTTTCAATATCCAATTTAGGCCAGTGCCTTGTCTTCAGTTTTCAATATCTTTTATTTAATATTCTTCTCACATGATGCGATCGTTCGCGCGGTGAGGCGCGGCTTTTACAATTACAACTCAAAACCGTCGATTCTTAACATACAAACCAACCGAGCGACTGTGTAAGTAACCTTTAAGTTGTACTAGCTGGTCCTACCAGTTGGTTCATGATATCCTTCTCAGGACTCCAATGGTAAAAGAGACTTCAAGATCTTGTCCTCACACGGAATAGAAGAAAGAGTATGAAAAGGCCCTAACGCGCATTTAGTATGAAAACCGCTGTCGCCGGTTTAACCGCGCCCGATATCGACCCCCCTGGCGTGGTCGATGATTTCCCTTATTCAACACTTATCACTATTGACCTACCATACCACACCACACCACCACACACCATTACTACACTACCATTCACTCCATTTGGTGTACTAAATGGGGAGCGCTGAGGATTCTTACTCGGTGCAAAAAAAAAAATAAACAATGAAAATAATAATCGATTACTAAAAATCAAACGATTTTTGTTGGATTGTGGACATTTTAATGATTTTATTAAGTACTAGAAATAAAACAATTGCTATAAAACTTTATACGTAAAGTTTGTATATAAAGTACAATTTAAATTCTAATTTTAACTTAGCTAAGAATATAAATAATAACGTATCACATAAATGCACTGGATTGTGGATTCTTCAATGTGCAGTTGTAAGGGTATGTCGTCTAGATATCTGAAACAAGAGATTGAACCTATTGTAGAAAGAAATAACATAACATAGCACCACGCTTGCAACCTCAACGGGGTAGGCAGATATGTATAGTATACCTACACCCAGTCCTCGACAGCTATGTCTAAGTCAATATAAGCCTATTGACATTAACTGGGCACAAATCCTATAAACTATGTGATATCAATTATCTACTTATAGATTGAAATAATTTTACAGAAGCGACTGCCTGTTCGATCGTCCAACCCGCGAAGGGAAAACCAGCCCATTACAGGTTAGGTAACGTAGGTTTCCTCGCGATGTTTTCCTTCACCGCTGAGCACCTGATAATCGTTTATAATCCAAACATGAATTCGAAAAGAAATTTAACCTCAAAGTGAGAGATAAGCGCTTTAACAACTGTTCAAAAAAAACTAACTTAAGCAAATAATAAAAATTCCTGTAGGCTCTGCACGATAACCGAGCCGCGCGCGGCGCGAATTATATCGAGGCCTTCGACCAATCGCCGTTTGACGTCCATCTACGTAGATGATATTCGTATCGTTTATTGGTCGAAGCGCTCAATATAGGTAATTCGCGCCGTGCTCGGCGCGGTTGTCATGCAGACCCGGCTGGCTTACCGATTTATCCCAAGACAGCGCCCCCGCTCTGGGAGCTGGCGCTGGCCGAGGATTTAGAGAAGGATTGCGTGAGCGGCACGCCCACGGCGCCTAGACCGCTACCGTGGCCGCCATGACCACCGTGGCCACCATGACCGCCGTAGCCGCCATAGCCGCCACCGCCGCCGCCGCCGCCTCCGCCGTACTCATTCAAACCCCCAACGTAATGCCTCCTCACACGGTGGTTGTCACCTGTTACAGGTGACAAATACTTGTAATTAATGTGTTTAGTTAGATAAGACCAATTCCCAGTTTCGTTTATTCGAAAGAACGAAACCCAATAGTAACCAATTCTAGTGTTGCAATAGCAATAGGCTCGTATACAAGGTTTTAGTGACATCGTAACGAATACTGAGGGGATGATTCAGACCATAATTCTGAGTTAATATCAAGTGGAATTTTCTTATTACTTTTTACTTGGTACTTTTTCGATGAAAAATTCTACTTGATATTAACTCAGAATAATGAGCTGAATCATTCCCCTCAGTATTCGTTACGATGTCACTTCACCCGTAGAAGTACTTACACCATACAAGTGTCTATTTATGAGTGTTAGTGACACCGTAACGAAGGTTCCCTATTTTGTTGCATAAAATTTTATGTCATAAATTTGCATGGCATATATTTACTATTCCTAATAATCGTTACCCGTTGGTCTAACAGTAAGCTCGGTGAGGCGTGGTTACTTAGTTCGTCTTCCGATCGGTGTACCTCTCACTACCCCAATTGGGATATAGTCGTGAGCTTATGTAATTATTTTTTTTTAAATAATCAAATTTAAAAAAAAATAATGGGTGTTTGCTCTTGGCCCCAGACTTGCCCGAAGGCATTGACGAGGCCTAAGATGGAGCGAGCTCGCCCAGAATGTGCCTGTTCACTCTGGCCTTGACAGCACCCGGGTTATATGCATTCGGAAATACTGAAGACGGCAAAGAATTCCACTCCCTAACAGTGCGCATAATGAAGGACGATGCGAAGCGCTTTGTGCTAATAATTGGGATATCCACCAAATAGGGATGGAACCCGACTGTACGTCTGGAAGTCCGAAGGTGAAAGGGGGATGGTAGATGATATAGCAAGTAATTACCTTCTTCACCTCTCGGAGGAGCGGAATCATCTTTAGGACCACGTCCTGGAGGAGGCGCGGCGAAGCAGACTGCTGCTACAGCCAAAACGGTCAATACTGCCAACCTTGCCATGTTACTTGCTGAACCAACTGCGGAATGTGCCCAAGCCTCACCAGCCAACCGTTTTATACACCACCCATCACATAGAAACTGCCAATCATCCCCGATGTTTACGCCAAACCCACCAAATCGAATGGTTCCGACAATCGACAGTTTTTTGTTTCCGTCGCAGCACGAGCTCGCGACGTTTTTTGTCGAGGCTGCCGCGACAATATTGTGTCGTTGACCTGTTTACTGCTTTTCCTTAAACTTTTTACGGGACGATCTCGATCGTCTTTTTACAGGACGATACTCTCCTTAAGATCTATGAATAAGTTGGTTAGACTATAGCCATCTTTCTTTGTGAATCAGAATCATTTAAAGTATTTATCATGGATCTTCTATCGTGTGGGTTGTGAGGTGGATTACCAACCCCATCAACCCTGGTGTCAGGGTTATTATTGAGCCGCCATAGGCCCCTGACATGACTCATGTAACGACTACGTACTTACATCAGTAAGTAATAACCGGGACCAACGGCCTAACGTACCTTCCTGAATCTTACTTTTGGACAATCAGGTGATCAGCCTGTAATGTCCTAACTAAACTAGGGATCACAAATTGATTTTTGTGATATGTCCCCACCGGGATTCGAACCCGGGACCTCCGGATCGTGAGCACAACTCTCAACCACTGGACCACGGAGGCCGTTATCAAGGATAAACTTGTTGAAAGCCAATTTCACATTTTTAGGTTTTTCGCGGTGCGTTCTAGACAAAGAAAATATCCTGAATACATTTCTAAAGGAATCGCTTAGGTCTCACGCACTCTACACTCCTTGAGCAATTTGTTTACTGTACGGTCACAAGCATTAATATGTTTACACATTAGTACCATGTCACATTAACTTTTTTAACAAATTAAACCGTAAGTCTCATTAAATGTCAAATATGATAGTGCGACAGGGTTCTAAAGTGCGTACATGATATTGCTCATGCATGACTGTACTACAAGTGATATGATGTTGTTGTCATTTTTTTGTGTGTGGCGTCCTTTTATAATAAACTTTTTCTATTCTATTCTAAGTGGACCGCACCGTAACAAACATGCCCAGGATGAAAGCAGCATGGCATAATTCAAGTTCTACCATTTTAACTATGTAAGTACACCCAATAAAACTAAAAATCTAAATTGGACGATGCTAGAGACCTCAATAACAAAGCATAGTGATTAGATCAGTATAGCATAGCGCAAAAAATCTCAGAGCATCAAAAGTACCTACTTACATACAAAAAACCTGTTTTGCGCATTGGATCTAATCAAATTATGCTTTTTATCGCATCGATTCCGCTTATTACTGAAGATTTGCCTGTCTGGTATGTTCATTGTTGTAATTGTAATATTTATACTTAATAGGTAAGGTAAATAGGTATACACTAAGGACATATTATTACCTATTAGGACCATTGAAATGATCCATCTATCTATCTATCTATAATTTTAGCATGTACTTTTTAAATAATATGATACTTACCTACATTTGCGCGTACTGTAAGTATGGTTATCCCAAATTATTTACGTATTTAGTTACCTACTTGCATAAATATTAGCCGAAGGGATTTGATACTTTTTTAATTATTAGATCGTTACCATATCTCCCCTCCGGTTGATTGAGGGGAAGCCTTTACCCAGTAGTGGGACGTACATAAGTAGGCTATTTATGTTTTATGTTAATAATAATAAACATTGGTCGAGCAGGCGCCATAGTCCCCCATAGCTCCAGTATCCCGGTCCACGAACCCCCAACCTAATAGCCCAGTTCCCTTTGTTCCCATAATTTGCAATAGTCCTACACGAACCGGGGATTGTCTTTGGGTGCACTCCCATAGTGCATACAGGGATAATCGCCGGTTGGTGTCATACCACATTTAGATTAAACTGTCTTAAGGGGCCTCTACGTGTTGGCTTCGGCCCCACGCACGCCTTCCAAAAGTCCGGGCCTCCATAGGCCCGAGATATGAAAAAGACATACAATAATAATAATAATAATAAAGTTTATTTAGGTAAAATCTACGACACACATATACATTTACAACATTAAAATATACACACATAACATTAATATTTAGTTGGAAAACATAAAGGTACATGTTCCATATCTCGGGCCTATAGAGTCCCGGACTTAAGGAAGGTATGCGTGGGGCCGAAGCCAACATGTAGAGGCCCCTTAAGACAATTTAATTTAATGTGGTGTTATTATTAGATTGTTTTATGTTTACGCAGTTACTATCATAATTAAAACACATAATAACGGGTGCATTTTTCGTCAGTACATACATAATGTTCTCATATATTATGGGCTCTAATGATGTTTGAAACTGCGTATAAAATCCCTCGCTCTGCGTCCGATTTCCTGATCATGTGTAAATCAAGCTTAAACAGCCTAAAACAGCCGAATATTCTACTACCGACGTGCTGATCTGACCGACACGGTTTAAAACAACAATGGATGATGGTGATGGTAAAATACCAAAAACGAGGAGACAAAAAATAGCTGCGTCTGGCTGGTCATGGTCATTCGCCATTTTTACAGCGATTCGCGAGAAACATTGTAGCTGTGTGGGGAGATTTTGTATTTATTTTTTGATTGAATACTTAGACAACATTATCACTAATTTAAAAGCCACGCTCTTGTCGGTGTAGCATTCTCCATTCTTATCTATCAAGACCAATTCCTTCACTTCCTTATAAGACACGACGAATTTATTAAAAACATCATAGAAGGGAAGCTACAAGGAAAGAGAAGAAGGGAAGACCAAGAAGAGCTTACATGAAACAGACTTAGACGACATAGACCGAAAAATTCGCGTATACAGGATGAGGACCCGAATCACGATCGACACAGATTTTTTCAAAAGATAGCATTGCGCCTGTTAACAGAGGTGCATTTTTCAAATTTTCGAAGCAAAAAAAGAGTTATCTGCGTGACCGTATGAATGTATTTACATAACGTAAGCTCACATCCAGGCTTGGGAGGTTGGTAATCCACCTCACTACCGATACGATAGAAGACATCTAAGCTTCACAGAGCTTTCTGTCAGACCAACGTTAGGTGATAAGCCGTGTAGCCGACTATAATGAAACGGCTTACGGCCCTTCAAAAACTAGAGGTGACGTAAATCTAGGTTCGCGCTGGATACGAAATTGGTGCATGGCAGAGAGTTCCTGTTCTTTATTCTATGTCTCTAAACCCCGGAGACTTCATACAAAACAACTCGTTTTACACAGGCACTACACAGTGTGTGTGACGACTGACGCCATACGAGACTAAACTATGTCCGATATGCGAGGTAAACCTCAAGACGCTGGTGGGTAGCGGAGAGTTGCCGTTCTATACGTAGTATTATTCCTTAATCTATGCCCTGGGTGACTCTCTGACCAACAAGGAAGCGTGGTGTGGTAGTCTATATCCCAAGCTCCATCCAGCTGATAAGGTACCTACTTTCCAGGCCACCTATAGCGTCATCTATATTTTTATTAGAGAACGTGACATGAAAAGTCCCTCAAAGGAGTTTTATGCCTAAATTAGGACGTTTTACATTGCTCGACAGTCCACTCGAGGAGCTCGGTGGCGCAGCGGTTCACGCGCTCAGTCTGCGATTGTTGAAGTTAAGCAACTTTCGCAAAGGCCGGTCATAAGGATAGGTGACCACAAAAAAAGAATCATCTCGAGCTCCTCCGTGCTTCGGAAGGCACGTTAAGCCGTTGGTCCCGGCTGCATTAGCAGTCGTTAATAACCATCAATCCGCACTGGGCCCGCGGGATGGTTTAAGGTCTGTTCTCCCTATCCATCCATAGAGAAGGCCTGTGCCCCAGCAGTGGGGACGTTAATGGGCAGATGATGATGATGACATTGCTCTATATTGTACTCATTCGCTCGCTCAAGTATGTACAGTCATTAGCAATATAATGTACCCACTTTAGGACTCTGTCGCACTAACATATTTGACATTTAGTGAGACTTACAGTTCAATTTGTCAAAAAAGTTAATGTGACATGGTACCAAAGTATATACATATTAATCCTCGTGACCGTACATACGTAATAGTTTTGAAAGAAATAAAATGCATATGTATTTCAATAAAGTTTTTATTTACAAATAATTAAAAAATACGTGACCAACGTCACAGCAACAATCTGTACTGCACCTAATATTAGGTCATCGCATCGCTAAGAGTAAGAAGGAATAAACAGACGGACATTTTTATAAAACTACAGTACCATAGACAAGTTGTAATTGTAAGTGAAGTAGAAAATACAATTCCTGGCAGAAATAATACAGCATCAATATTTTTCTAAAGACAAAATAACTTAAATATGAATATTTTGGCATTTCCATTTAATTTACCAGTATGGCGCCGATTTTGGCCGACGTTTTCTTTTATTTTAGTTTGCCAGCTCTAAAAACACAGCCGTCTCCTCTTATGGTGAGCGTAAGAAAGGGACAGAGATATTCTTAGAATTCTCGAACTAAAATAAAACGATGCATGCGTCTATCAGAATCGGCACACAACATAAAACTGTAAATTGGTAATGAACTCCGCCATCATTGAGGTTTAGTAACAGTAGATATAACAGGAAGAAAATTTAAAAATTAAAGTTGAATTACGAGATACATCACTGTTCTAGCTTTTTAGATATATTGATGAAGTTCTAGGGGAAAAGACATTGTGACGACTTGCGAATACGACTATATGTTATTACTTCATTAGGTACTGTTTTGTCGTGGACTTCGATTATCGCGCGCGACACGTTCTTTTATTCTTTTCCACCCCCTTCTTTTCATCCTGTTGAGGGTTGATTTCGGGGATAAAAACTTTTTTTTCTACAGATATTCCATCGAATTTATGAATAATGTCTAATTACTAGCTTTTATCAAAACGGCGCTTTTAACGTCAAATCAAGCGACCTTGCCAATGCAACGTTCCTATAATTCGATAACGTATGACTCGCTCGAATCGAAACGCCTGACGACTTATCATCCTTGACGCAAGGTGTTCATTCAATTCGGATGGGTAGAACGATTGTAGGTTGAAACGTTGGTTTTTTGGCAAGGCCCTCAGATATTTTAATTCCCAATAAGGAAATATGTCATTATAATGTCTCTTTACTACAGACCGGAATGAAGAAGCGGAAATTGGTAATTTGCTTCGCGATCTGTGCCCAGTAACAATAACATAAGCAATAACAGTGGTGCCTATTTTGGCAGACACAAACATAACCTAATTTTAGTTTTGACAGGGCTTGAACTAGTGCCGTCCTTCACTTACAATAGGTAAAAAAAACGAGATAGAGCTACTTTTGGTCGCGTCAAATTGAAATTAGTTAAAATTGAGTTCGAGTATCGGCACCAATGCTGCAGATTACTGCAGACACCAACTTAATTTTAGCTTAGTTTTACAATACTAAAACTCGCTCCATCTGTCTTGTACTCGTCGTAAGCAAAGAACAGCACTATGTTTAGGTTTTTAAGCTTAGTCTGCCAGAAACATCACCAAATACGTTGTTTAATTTAGAAATAAAGCGTAAGTGAAAATCTACAACAGAGCATCTTTCCCTCTAGAACGACAACACTGCTTAAATAAACGTTACTAACACAATAAAAGTCGCGTAAAGTATTATAGTAATATTATGTATTGTGGCACTTATTCAACAACAATTTTAACCTAACATCCAGAGGTATTATTCATTACAACTACACGTAGACTAGTAATTGTGTTCACTATTTCAAAGATATTACGTTCCATTTCAAACTTAAATATAAAGAGACTGTTTTAGCTGAACGACGACGCCAGAGCTTTTGTTTTATAAAAAAAAAGTTAAAACAAGGCATATAGATATTGTTTGATCCCGATAAACTAAAATGTTCAAAGACGTGTGCGTTTTTACATGACTTATGTACAGTCCTGAGCAATATAATGTACCCATTTTAGGACTCTGTCGCACTAACATATTTGACAGTTAGTGAGACTTACAGTTCAATTTGTCAAAAATGTTAATGTGACATGGTACCAAAGTGTATACATATTAATGCTCGTGACCGCAGACTTGACAAATGGGGAGCGCTGAGGGTTCTCACCGGGTAAAAAATAGGTTGCGCGCGAACTTCGAATTGCATTTGAACGCCGCTGGGGTCAGTTTTGAGATCCTGAAGTATTTGTCGCGAACTTTCTATATATAACATCTGTCATGTTCTATGTGCCCCGGCTGACTTAGGGGAAGACCTGTGCAGCAGTGGCACGTATAGTGCGACGTTATGTGAGTTGTGTCGACTTTTATATGAGGTCTAATCTAATCTCCACGATAAAAAAATCCGGCATCGACAGCTAAACAGTCTACCTATCTGCTTAGAACAACTATAGCAACAAATAACAAATTAGCTAGACCCTAGCACTGAGACGATTGTTAAAATAAGTTTACACTCTAAAATTATATTAAAAGTGATTTATAGATAAAATGGCCGTTATAAATAGAAAAGAAGACGACAATTCCTAATGCACCAACTCAGGGTCGTAGCCAGGGAGATCAGAAACTTTTACCCTCTACAATTTATATTAAAATTAAAAATAAATCGAGGAGTGGAAGAAGGGAAGAGAGGCCTTTGCCCTGCAGTGGGTCATTGAGGGCTATTAATAATAATAATAATCGACAGTGAATTGTTAAGAGTTTTCATGTTAACTCTACCATCAAAAATGTGTTAACTCTACTTTGGTAAGATATACATCTAAAATGTGATGTACTTTTTGATCAATAAGACATTTATAACGTCCCCTCCCCCCGTGGCGCGAATGATAGCGAGGCCTTCGAAGCCCTCGATATATATAGATCCGCGCGCGGTTCCCATGCCGCTGGGCTGATGTCCTGCCAACGACCCTGAATTCATTATTATTTAACTTAAGCAATACATACAGTATACAATAAAAGGGAGAACCATTGACCACACACGTTCGTAATTTTCGTATTTACAAACCAATCGTAACTGAAAATTGTTATTTCTCTCCCTCTAACCTATTCATTTAAACTATACGTCAGAGAGAGACACAATATTTCCAAATTCATTCGATTTGTTTACATTTCCTTACGAAAATTACCAAAAAAAATAGGTGTAAAAAGATTTAATTCAACCCTACTAAAGAATATATAAAATTAGCTACATTTTTCTAAGCAATTGCACATAATTAATGCACCGTTAGTTATATTAGGAATCGTATTCGTTTAATTTTGGTCCGCCAACTAGCTAGAGCACTATTCTCGTTGTTACTTCGTTATAATTGTCTTTGAATAGGAATATTCAAAAGCGAAAGGAAGGAAAATATATCTCTCTCGCTCGCACTCGCAGTTAAAGGCCGAGGAACGATAGAGGCAATATGGTTTTCTTTCTTCAGTTAGAATCTTATATTGTACTTAATATTTCATTGTACGTTATATATTGTTGTTTGGTGGCAGTGAACAGAGTATAGAGGTATTATGGAGACATTTGAACACCGAAGAGATAATTCTCAAGTAATATTAAAAATATTGCAACGACCAAAATCATCATATTGCACATGCTAAAACGATATATTTTTCGAGCTTAGAAAAGATTTTAAAATTAAGTAGGTGGACAGGTTAAACATATCGTCGTTTTAAAGTGAAAAACACGTAACCGCCTTTTTAAATAATCACATTCGGAATATGAAATCTCGCAAAAACCCAATTAATTACAATTAGGTAACAAATTTTGTGGTGTCACTTTTTACCCGAAATTAAGTTTTTTTGTCGATGAGAATGACATAACAATGTAATTTTCTAATATGCGCTTACGTGGTTTTCATTTCACTATAAGGCAACGAATTCAATATAGAAAATGTTACTTTATAAAAAAAACATGATACAACATCACAGATCTAGGAGAAATAATCGAAATATCCCATCATTTCTGACCGTACCCACATTGTACCGTGTGCAAACGACTAATACTACAATCTCTACTTTTACACGCGACCCAGCCTTGATTTAGAAATAACTATAAAGAGAATACGCCTAATAGTGCAGTGGACCATAGACGAAGTATCAATATAAACAGTATAGCAACTAAGGAAAAAAGAGAAAAGTGAAAGAGAAACTGGCGTGTCAGGATCGTGGTGCAATTCCGTGGTCTCTGCCTACCCCAACGGGAAATAGGCGTGATCTTATGTATTTATATAACAACTAACGCCACAGGGTAAGTGTCAGAGCACCGGACGTCAATTATTATTAGTGCCACCACAAAAATATTCTAAAATCCTTTGTCTTTTTCCTATGCTTTATGCTTTCTCCACTTGAACTTATGTATGTTCTAACAGGGAATTTTCAAAAAGACAACCGATTCTAGGATGATATTGACTTCTGGTGTTCTGAAACTCACTCCGAAACGTCACGAACATGACGTAACTTATATGAAATAAGCCGAGTCATCTTTAGAGCTATCACACTGCATATATATCACTTTATGCTGAAAAAGATGCTAATGTTCACAAGAGAGGAACTTTTAACGAATTTTAAATTACTTTTTTGTTCACAAGTAATGGCCCACTGCACTACTAACCAAGCTCAACTTACAGATAAAAGGTATAATTGATTTATAAAGAATATTTCATAACGTAAAACAGACAATTAAATCTAAAAATAGAAGAAATTGCTTATTGGACTAATTTATTATGTGATTACGTGATTAATAATAATATTTACATAGGTTTTTAATTGATAATTTGTAAAAAAAAAACTTGCACTAAACTAATATAAACGTCTAATCACTAGCCATGTAAATCGCGATCGAAAAATGTTAAGTGACATGTCCACTGTTTTATCATCACACATTGTATCAAAATCGACCGTTTCGTATTAAAAATAAAATAAAAATATAGATCTATGAAAAGCTTTTGTCTATAAAAAAATAGAGAAAAGATAAATAAATTTAAAAATTGAAAGACTTTTAAATAGCGAGAAGTGTTTATCTATTGTCAAACCCCGGACACTATATAAATGTCTCTTTCTTGTCGCGTAAGTGAGAATGAGACAGACAAGCCCCGCCGGCTTACGGCATTTAGACAGTAAGGCCCAGAGGGGGTGAGGTAAACCGAGCGCGGCGCCCGATCCAAATTAGTTCGGGGCGGAGAGTTACTACTGTATACGTATCCATTCCGACTTAATGTATGATGACAAATAGTGGTCAAGCACTCTATAATGACTCAGCCCCTGAATGTGATCATTTTAGTAAAAACTGTGATGTATATTAAATAAACTAATGTACGGGACTCCGTCTTACGACCAACTGGCCTTCAATATTGTTTTACACAAAATATATCCCTATTCCAAACCTATTGATATATTTACATTATTAAAAAAAATTCGTGGACAATATTATTACGCGATTTGGTATATTTTAAAGTCATTCGCTAATATTTGATCCCAGATGTATCTATTTATTTCAATTATTTTATTATTTATTTCATTTATTATGCCCAAAATATTATTTACGTATTGTATGTTTATGACTAATTTAATATTTTAATATACTATGTACACTTTATTTCATTTGCTTTATAAAATTGAGCACGTAAACTTATAGTATGAAAATGCATAAATATCTAAAAATGCAATTAAATATGTATAATATTGTTCATAATAATTGTTCGTCAGTCAGAATTTGTCGTTCATTTAAATACATTATTCTCACTGGTTGGTGTTTTAAGTGTCGAGAAAAATATTTTATTTATCGAAAAATATGTTGTAAAGCTGCCTTTAAAATTATAGTTTATTTGATTCACAATTCCACTATTTCATTTCTCGATCGTTTTATCGTATCGTGGAGATGTTCCACGCTGTTCCTTAAAATTAACAGCACATAAATCACACAATTCAATGCGGAAACTTCGGAACTACATACGTTTATTCGAAGAGGACTATTTAGATCACGAGAACAACCCTATAATTATTCCCTAACACCTTCCTTATCTTTCCTAAAAACCACAACTACAGACACATCGCCTAAAAATTCGTACTAACAAATTAGTGCCATATGGATTACTTCCTTTGTTTATCATAATTTCACATCAATTATTATTTATTCAGAAATAAATTCCAAAGAACCACTTACCTACAAATCCATCACGCTTGTCACATTATTTTCTTATACTAACAAAAACAACGCAATTTTTTTTTATTTTCCCATAATTCTTTTTTGTTTTCTCTTCTAATTTAGACTACTTTTCTAGAATTCGTCTTATAAAAATGACACCCTAAATTTATTTACTATCGATTCTTTTCTTAGCTGTAAAGTTACTTTTACACGTTCTTAGTTCTTTTATAATTTTTGGTGGTTCTTTCTTCAAAACGGTTCTTTACTAACAATGTCAATATTTTTGCTTATTTTATCAGTTCCCTTGTATGTCTCTTTTTCTTTTTTTTCTTCTAATTTTGCATGGTATTTTCAACTATTCTCTATGATTTTTGAACTTCTTAATAGTTCTATCCTATTTACCAACCATCTTCTATAATTTCTAAGCGAGTTCCTTGTCAGTTCCAAATCCACTTGCATTTCAGTTCTCCTCTGACTTTAGTTCCTAGTGTAATTTGTGAGTTCTCTTCTGACTTTAGTTCCTGGTGTACTTGCGTTTACAAGTGTGTCTCGTAGAGTGTGTGTCAGAGTTGCGTGTCATTAGGTTTGGGCCGCAGAGGGGCGTGGTCGGGCGCTGGGTCACCAGGGTTCATGTCGATGCGACCCGCCTTGCTCCACACCAACATGTCCATTATGAACGCTAAGAACATTAGCGCTGCCGACAACCCTATAATGAAGAAATAAAGAGGTTAAGTATACGAGAAATATTGTATGTTTAAGTATAATATTTTTTGATTATGTAAACTTTAAGACGCGAGCTACTTTAGCTTGATAAAGTACTTAATTATTATATGTTTTGCTTTTGTATGTTAAAGAATTAATCGACCCTAATGGGTCGATAGCGATAAGCGCTGATTGAGGGAAGTCGTCGACCACGCCGGCGGGGTCGGTATCGGGGTCCTGAAGTGTTTGGTGTCGCGAGCTGATTGGCTGCTGATAATATACAGAGTGTTAGTGACATCGTAACGAAAAGTTTGAGGGGTGATTCAGACCATGATTCTAAGTTTATATCAAGTGGAATTTTCCGTCCCTGAGTCATCCCTCTCCGTATTCATTACGATGTCACTTACACCCCGTACAAATACGTATGAGTGCTAGTGACATCATGGTAACGAAAAGTGAAATTTTCGGTTGGAAAATTCATGAAAATTTGAGTGTTTTACTTAAATTAAAATAAAAACCCACAAAAACACAAATTCCAACTGATATTAACACAGAATCATGATCCGAATCATCTCCCTCAGTATTCGTTATGATGTCGCTAACTATATATTACTGATCGCCGATCGTATATTACTAATTCATCGCGCTTGGCATCAAGCTCTAGGTGCCGTTGACGTTAATTGTATTATACGCATGCATTTACCTACAGTACCCAGGTTAAGCAGTTTGTTAAATAACCACAGCGATGTAATCAATGTCAATGTCGACAGTATTCGTAGATTTAGAAATATTTTTTGTAATGTTTAAGTTTTAGATTAAGCGAAAATAAATCTGTCTTTATATTTAGGTTATGTATTTGTACCTACCTACCTACTTATTAATCTTGTCTTTGTTATTTTGCATGCTGTGTTTATTTATAATTAGTCTCTACACTTAGCTTTGTATACAGTAGAGACGGCCTCGTCGTCGGGGGGTCGGGGTCGGCCTCTGTGGTCCAGTGGTTGAGCGTTGGACTCACGATCCGGAGGCCCCGGGTTCGAATCCCGGTGGGGCATATCAGAAAAATCACTTTGTGATCCCTAGTTTGGTTAGGACATTACAGGCTGATCACCTGATTGTCCGAAAGTAAGATGATCCGTGCTTCGGAAGACACGTTAAGCCGTTGGTCCCGGTTACTATTTACTGATGTAAGTGAGTAATCGTTACGTGAGCCATGTCAGGGGCCTTTGGCGGCTCAATTATAACCCTGACACCAGGGTTGATGAGGTTGGTATTCCACCTCACAACCCACACGATAAGAAGAAGAAGACCCTAAGAAAATACTGTGTAAGATGGCTGTAAGTAAACCAATAAATTAAATAAAAAAATGAAAAATACCTAAGAAGAAGTGTCTCAGGCTGTCGTTGTCGTAAGAGGCGCAGGCGCCGGTGACGCCGCAGGCCACGTCCCGCAGGCGGCACGCCGCGTCGATGGCGGCGCCGAACACGATGGGGCACGGCACGTTCCCGAACACGCCTATAGCGAACTGTATCACGCCCATCGCCATCGCTTTGTCTGCAATCATACACGCCAAGCTATAAGAAAACTAGGTATGCTCCAAAGTGACAGCTGACATTTCAAGGTTAGCCCAGCTGACGTCATCCCACCCTGAGTTGCCATTTCGTAAAAAATAATTACCCACAACGAATGTTTTTATATTTACTTTTTTTATACATGTGACAAGTACATTAGTCAGTAATTCACTTAATTTTCAATAATAAAATTTACGTCCTTGGAATGTTAGAGATACCAATTTAATGGTAACACAGTGGTAACACTTACGTTATCAAAGAGCTAGCGAGGGCTTGTCATAGGATCGACCGTATCTGGTTTTCTTATTAGTTCACACTCGAAGTTGAGATTAGTTTATCAATACGGGCGTAAGAGTGTCTCACCGTGTTTGTCAGTGCAGCGTATGATGAGCAGCACGGCGCCCACCTCCCCGCTGGCGTGCACGAACATGAGCGTGGCGAAGATGGCGATGAAGGCGTATATCCGGCCGCACGCCGCGCCGCACTCGCCGCTCACGGCCACGCCGCGCCCGCCCGCCAGCAGCGGCCCGTGGCTCGCGTTCCACGACGCGTCGTAGCGCTTCACACTGGAGCCAAACAACTCATACTTAACCCCCGACGCTACGCAGAGAGGTGTTATAAACAGTAATCGGGATACCATTTGCGAGATTTGTCCTGCTAACTTGGATATGCGTCCCAAAGCTCGAATCTCGAAAGACAATATGCGAAATTTTATTTTGTGATTTTAGTAATTTGTATGTTGCTTTTTTTATTATAAATATATTTATTTATATCATTAAAGTATCACATAGTTAGGTAAACCACTGTTAAACCACAATACGGTGTGTCTCGGTTTGTTACTAAAGAGCTCAATCGCCATACTGCGACGCGTAACCCGGAAATAATTGAAAATTCCGTATTAGAGCTAGATGCCGCTGTTGTTCTAGCGGGATTTATATAGATAGATAAAATACTTTATTACGTTAGGGGGTTAGGTTAGGTTTATGTTTCTTTTAGGTTGCGTACATTTATCCGCTAGGAGCGCTTCCGTCAACAGTCTAATAAATATATCTTCTTAATTCTTCTTGAAAGTCTAGACTAGACGGTGCTGACAACTAAAAGCGTTTTTATACTTTGCAACGCCATCTAACATTTTTTGTAATTAATATCCACTAGAAAAGTGTTCGTAATGATATGAGACGCTGTCACTAGATGGCGTTTATTTCTATAATGTATCTCATACGGTTAGCGACATCTAGTGACGAATAATATACTACGGTCCCTGCACAGACCATAGAATAAAGAATAATACTACGTACAGAACGGCAACTCTCCGCTCCCCTCCAGCGTCCGAGCTAGGTTTACCTCACTTGTGTTACTTTAGTCTTCAATCGACGTTCTTCGAAGACGTCAGACACAGATGCGCGTGGACGTTAACATCAATGTGTAGTGTCTATAAAACGAGGATGTTTGTATGAAGTGTCATGTGTGTGCCTGCAGCTGGTGTGAATGTTTGATAGGTGTGGTAATACTAACGCTTCGATAGCCTTAGCGCCATCAGTGAGTATGTTGGCGTCGATACACGAACAGTTGTAGTAGAGCCAAGTGCTGTTGTCCAGCTGCTCGCTGCTCTCACAGCCCGCCTGGCACGGGGACAGGTACGTGAACGAGTCCTGGAATAAACAATACAAAGGTTCATGTAATAATTGGGTACTTTCCTAGGTCAAAGATAAATCATGAAATTCTGATTACTAAATACAGACGTTTTCTTTTTTCTATTTAATTTATTCATGAATTTTAATCAAGAATAATGTAAAAAATAATGAGTACGACAATTTTTCAACTTTTTCTACGACGTCACAGGTTGCTTTTTCATGCAAATTCCATAATAATTTCGTGTTTTGACGTTTATTAAAAAAGTATCCGATTTGACTAAAGACTACCTTAATGTCCGGTATAGACAAGCGGCTTGGAGGGCCGTTTTTTATTTTATATATTATTATAGAAATTAGTGGCAGAATGTGGATGAGATTGGCATAGGAATGTTCAGGATAAATTCAAATTCAAAAATATCTTTATTCAGTAGGTAACATAGTTACACTATGAATCGACAATTTTTACATAACGAACGTCTCATCCGCCTAAAACTACTGCAGCTTCTCACAACCTGTATAGCCGGGGAAAAGAAGCTGCAAGACAAACCTCGGGCCATAGACGTTCTTTAAAAAAAATATAACGCAATAGTAGAGGACTAACGACTTACCTATAATACGTATAACGTCACAGGTTGCTTTTTCATACAAATTCCATAGTAATTTCATGTTTGACTAGTTGGAAACTAGCCTATTGATTAGGATAACAAATAAGTATAGCATATTGCTTCCTTTCTAGCGAGGACGCGCGACAGCCCTAACGGCATCCTGAGGGCGTTGGTGGACCGGTGGGACTCGCCTTTTCTTAAGGTGTGGATAGGCCGCCATACCGCATAGAACCACTTCGTTTTTATTTATTGATTTTTAATTTTAAATTGTTAATTTTGTAATTTGAATTTGATTTTTACTATTTTAATTGTTTGTGGTATCTTTTTTAATGTATGGATTTTTAAATCTGAAATAAACGATATATTATATTATTATTATTATTACCTGTCCACATACAGGCGTGTATGGGCCTTCGTCACAGTTGCACATCTGACTGCAGGCGAGTGTCGCGTTGTTCCCCGGAGTGCTCAGGAGACGGAAACTCTCCTCCGGGCAACTCACGAACATTAAGATCACCATGCCTGGAACACGCATACAAAAGAACATAACATAAACAATAATTAAAACACATAATAATGAGTCCTTGCCGCGTTTAAATCAGGGATTATGAGACTCCCGATATTTCGACACTATTATTATTATGATAATAACCGCGTAAACGTAAGACAATGTATAACATAAACAGCCTATATACGTCCCACTGCTGGACACAAAACTCCCCTAAATCAACCGGAGGGGGTATGGAGCATACTCCACCACGTTGCTCCAGTGTTAGTGGAGACGTTTGCGCCAGTCGCCCGGGACCAACGGCTTAACGTGCCTTCCGAAAAACGAAATCATCTCACTTTTTCGGACAATCAGATGATCTAACTTGCAATGCCCTAAACAAAAAAAGACAATGTAAAAAAGTAAATAATTAATATAGCCTATACTAGTTTCCCTTCTGTGGTTCTGCGCTGTCCTGACTCCTGCCCAAACCTTCAAAGAAGAAGTTATTTTTAGTCGTGTCCCCAGCGGGAATCGAACCTAGGACCTCCGGGTCGTGAGCCCAATGCTCAAACGACCGGACGGAGGCCGTTAAATGTTAAATAAATAATTAAGATAATAACATAACAAATACTTTATGCACGTACAGGGAATACGAAACAAAAGAGAAATAGAAAGAGTACCAATAAGAGTAGAATAGAGGGAATAAGAGTAATAGACGGCCTTATGATTAATAGCAAATATTAGTGCAAAATAGAGGAGCTCGATGGCGCAGCGGTAAACGCGCTCGGTCTGCGATTGTTGAAGTTAAGCAACTTTCGCAAAGGCCGGTCATAGGATGGGTGACCACAAAAAAAAAGTTTTCATCTCTAGCTCCTCCGTGCTTCGGAAGGCACGTTAAGCCGTTGGTCCCGGCTGCATTAGCAGTCGTTAATAACCATCAATGCGCACTGGGCCCGCGTGATGGTTTAAGGCCCGATCTCCCTATCCATCCATAGGGTAGGCCCGTGTCCCAGCAGTGGGGACGTTAATGGGCTGGTGATGATGATTAGTGCGAATTAAAGAAATAGTAGTAATACCAGCACTATAGATTGCAGCGGTAGCGGCGGTCCAGGCTGCTACCTGCCTCGCAGTGGGCACCAGCTTGACGATCACCACGCCCGACGTTATGATGCCTAATCCCATCACCAGGATACCACCCAGACCTGGAATCAGAAGTGTCGATGTTAGAACTTGCAGCACACGCTGTCGGTTCAGAGAATCTACAGGATAGTGACACCGTACTGAATACTGAGGGGGATGATTCAGCTTCAGAGTTAACATCAAGTGGAATTTTCCATCGCAAATGTATGTAGGAAATTCCACTTGAAATAACTCAGAATTATGTGCTGATGCTTGTCAAACAAGTGAATGTGACATGGTAAGTACACCATAGCAAGAGAGGCCAAGATATAAAAGACCATTCTCGTCCATCCATCGCGACACGGCAACCGTGACGCGCGCGGCGCGAATAGGCTAGTTTCCAACTAGTCAAATCAGTTACTTTTTACTAAACGTCAAAACACGAAATTACTATGGAATTTGTATGAAAAAGCACTCTGTGACGTCATAGAAAAACGTGACAAAATGTCGGACTTATTATTACGTTTTTCTTGATTAAAATTCATAAATAAGTTTAATAGAAAAAAGAAAATGTTTTTCGTTAGTTTTAGATGTGTCTTTATTTAGTAATCAGAATTTCATAATTTATCTTAAACCTAGTACACGACCCAATTATACCAAGGGCTTCGACCAATAGCCATACAACGTCTGTCTACGTAGATAGCATTCGCTGCGTCTATTGGTCGAAGGTCTGGAAGGCGCGGCGCGGCTGTCGCGCAGACCTTCAGCATAGAATAAGGAATAATACTACATATAGAATGGCAACTCTCCGCTCCCCACCTGCCTCTGATCTAGGTTTACCTCACCCCCCTCGAACATAGTTTAGACTTGAGTTTAGGCGTCAGACGTCACACACACAGATGCGCGTGTACGATAATGTCAATGTGTAGTGTCTGTGTAAAACGAGGTTGTTTGTATGAAGTGTCCTGAGTGTGCCTGCAGCTCCTATGATTTTCAATACAATATTTGATAGCCTATCAACAGGGTCCATATAATACCAGCGTCGTGGTTTGGCCGCGACTTGTGCTGAGTGAGGCCGTTTTATCTCAGGACGTCCATCACCACCTTATGATCATTTCAACGAACATCCGTTTTGCTTTCTTGTAATTCTTTTGTGAACATTTTAAATGATGTTTTTGTCTCGTTTCTGGGTGTGGCGTCCTTTTCTAAGAAACTATTTCTATTCTATTCATCTATCGGTATCCTCACACCCTCATCGCTAGTACCTCACCGGAGACTAGGTTGGCATCATGCGTGGGCAACCGGAACTGCTTCTCCAGATACTTGGGCAGGAAGCTGTACACCCCACTGATGGGCATCAGGTGGAGCACGGAGCTCGCCGTGCGCCACATGAGGATATCATTGGTCAGCTGGCGCTTGATTGTCGCGAAGAAATCTGGAATTGGTAATAGATGCTTTTGGGATACTGCTCGTAAGAAATAATCGTTTATTTTGAATGTAGGATAACATAACAATAAGTATATAACTTTAAATCATCTCTTTATCATGAGAGATGAGAGATAATCACTGAGGGTATAAGACATGATCTTCTTCTATCGTGTGGGTTGTGAGGTGGATTACTCCATCAACCCTGGTGTCAGGGTTGCTATTGAGCCGCCAAAGGCCCCTGACATGACTACTAACTTGCATTAGTAAGTAGTAACCGGGACCAAAGGCTTAACGTGCCTGAAACACGGATCATCTAACTTTCGGACAATCGCCAGATTGCTGATCACCAGATCAGCCTGTAATTTCCTAACCAAACTAGAGATCACAAAGTGATTTTTGTGGTATGTCCCCACCGGGATTTGAACCCGGGACCTCCGGATCGTGACCCGTACGCTCAAACCACTGTACCACGGAGGCCGTTTATAATACATAATTTGAAAGAGAGAAATACATTGTTTGCATATATTGGCTACCTATCCACGTTATATTATGCGATAGACGTAAGGTGTCGTGAATCCCATATAATTATATCACATTCAGTTTGCAACTTGGCTAAGGCCACGAGCTAAACGCATGTTCTTTGGTTCATATAATGATAGCGACTTCCTCCACGTGAATTTGTACATAGCTCAATCGTCTGAAAGGCTTATATTTGAAAGAATTAATCGGCTGATAGCGTTAGTTCCGCAGTATACCGACCAATTGGCGATGTCCTAGCTAGAGGTCCACCAGAATACATTCATCATCAGAGGTGCGCTTATGAAGCAGCGGTAGGTATTACGAATTTAACCATGATAAAGTGGTATGACCTTTGAAGAATGGGGGATCGTTCTTGTCCTGAGTCTTCTTGGGCGGCGGCGGCAGCAGCTCCGGCTTGATCTGCCGCGGGAAGAAGAACATCAGCGCCGACAGCAACACGATGAACCCCGCGATGAATACCATACCTGCCAACATAACAATATTGACATCAACCACTTTGAAAACTCAGAATATATTTATTCAGTTGGTAACATGACATAAACAGCCTATATACGACTCACTGCTGGGCACAGGCATCCCCTCAACCGGAAGGGGTATGGAGCATACTACACTGCTCCATTGCGGGTAGGTAGTAGTTTTTTTTTATTATAATTTTATATTGGCCAGTAACCAGACATAATTAAGTTGGCAGCACACATCAAACGGGTTGCAAATCAGCGAAATGTCTATTTTATTCGCCCGGATTATTAATTCGCTCATTCATTTTAAATTAACTGTTGTAAATCCTCCGTCTCTTTTCTTTTCGGCGGATAAGAAAACGACGGGTATAACTTGAAATAAAATTAGGATGTGTCTGCAGAAATCGGGGCCATTATTAATCAAAATAAAAAATATTGTTATTAAAATATTTATTCATGTTAATTACGGAAGACTTTACATATTGAAATTAAACATAAAAGAAAATATACTGAAGACTAGGCAGCATGGTCTTACGATCTTAGCCTGACCCTCTAATGGGCAAAAGGAAAAAAAATATTCATGTTAGAAAACTCCTTACTTACTAACCAACATCCAAGTCTTTTAAATATATTAACCCTCTAGCATTTTTTAATTAATAGTTATTTAAAATATCTTTAAATCTAGAATATGTAGACTACACAAAAACTTTCCACATATTCTCTTGTTAGCACTTCGCTCGGCCAATCTAATTTAAATGAGATTGATTACACTCTCATGAATACCTAATTCACACCCAATCATCTCGAGTTATTGTCTTGTTATTATTGTAGCAGTTAGCCTGAAAGAGATTGCTACGTAGAAATAACACCGCATATTGCTTACGAGACTAAACCTATGATTTTCAAAATCGTTTTTCAAATTCATGTTTGGATCATAAATGATTATCACGTGCTCAGTGGTAAAGGAAAACATCGCGAGCAAACCCACATACCGAGAAATACGTTTCGGAGGTATGTGACCTAAACTACGCAGTATTATTCCTTATGCCTAAACTGTATGGGCTGGTTTTCCCTTCGCGGGTTCGAAGGTCTGACAGACAGTCGCTTCTGTAAAAAACCGGACCTGTCAAAGCTTCAGGTTAGGTAAGCGGACCCTGTGAAAGACAGCATAATACTGATGATGATGATTTTCTTGCCTTATGGTTGTCTGGAGGAAAAAAACATTTGCCATGTACCTAGTTAAGTCTCTTTTGTAAATATTTTCTTTTATTTTGGTGCAATAAAGTACATTTGTCTTGTATTGTACTGTTCATAAGTCCAAATTGTATGCTGCTCTTTTTTATTTAATTATACAACTATTATACACTTTTATTTAACATTTGTTTATTCTAATTCACAACATCGAAACCACCAGTCTATCTTCATTTATAATTCACATAAAACCATTGTGTGTATACCACAAATCTATAAATACATCTAGGTACCTATATCCATTCATTAACACTGGCACTATAAACAGCATAAGATTAAAAACAAACATTTTCGGTTGAGTTTATGTACCGGTTACTATCTGACTAACCAAAAACTTAAACAGTGCGATTGTTTTCGCAAATACCTAACATCGGAATCATCGACATGGGTGAAAAAAAATCGCTAACAAGTAAACAGAGGTGGTTGCCAAGATGGACCATACGTATGTGCGTACACGCGTGTATGGAACATTCCAATTATACCCAATACCCATGGAAATCAATTGTGACATAACATGACGCCTCATAACATTAAAATAAAAATTTTAAAAACCCCCGACCAAAAAAAAAAGTACTCAATTATTATGACAAAAGGTTAAAAATGCTAATCCTATAAAAAGCAAGAAATAACTTATCCCACATATGCTTGCAAGCAAACTGAGCGTGTAACATTTCTATCACACTTAACAAACGACCTGATGACCTTGAAGACCTGAACAGATTTCCACCAAACATAGCTAAGAACACTCTCGACAGATATACCTTTCAAACAAAAAAAGCCGCATTAAAATCGGATCATCCGTTTGAGAGCTACGATGCCACAGACAGACATTTACACAGACACGTCAGACTTATAACACCCCGTCGTTTTTGCGTCGGGGGTTAATAAATACACCCACTTCTCGCTAGCTACGTGTGAGTCCCATATAATAGGGAGGGAGTCTATTGCCATTAACCGGGCATAAATCCACGGGATATCAATTATCTACAATCCAAACATGAATTCAAACTCATAAAATCGAATTCCGTCATCAAGAATGTATCTTTATCATAATTGTTGTAACACTAAGGTGGTAACTGATGCCTATAACACGACAGGCTTCAATCTATTTTAGGCATCAGCAGAAATATAAAATATCTGTTGTAACTTTGCCCGTTTACTTTATAATAAAATCTCGAATATGTTTCAGAATGGCTTCTTATCTTGGTCTTGTAGGTAGATCCTCGTATATCGGATTATAACATTAGCAGGCAGAGCATTCGACAGGAAGGATTGTATTTCGTGAGTGTTCATGGCGCCCTAGAGCGTGACGAATCACACGAAAATATGCTATAAATTGAGCAAATCACGACACACAGAGTCACCGGGGTTCCTTTTACTTTAAATTGCGAGCAATAAAACCGTCATGCGTCCCCACTCATCATTTCTCAGCAACACACACTCTTGATTTATGTGCCATAATTTAAATGCTAAAGGATTTATTCATTATTTAAACTCAGACATATCAAAGGGAAGAAACGGGTGTTGTTTATCACAAACCGATATCAGCAGAACCCGAGGTGTGAGTCAAAACAATCGAATAGATCCAAACAGAACATTTGCGCTGTTACAAGGTCGCCCGGTCGTCGCTCAGTCAAGGGCGTTCGCTAGACACCACAGGTACCTACCTAGCTACTATGCGATATATATTGTTTACTCGGCCAACGTGTGCGACTTATCACTGTCGCGTTATAATCCAAAGATATAATTATAATAATTGAATTTCCAAAATTGATGGCACATACAGCCGGAGTGAAGATGAACCTCGAAGGTCAGATATACACGCGACCGGTTTAAAAGTAAAAGTGAGGTGGCAGTGGCGTGTCCACGATCCACCCACTAAATCCTCATTACGGGCACCGAATTGCCGGCGACGGACAACCTTGGCCGTGACCGGTACATAGAGCGCTTATTTTAGTAGTGGTGACGCCGCGTGATGTAAGGTGCGTTATGTAACGCGTGGCGTGCGCGGGCGCAGCGTGACGGCCACCCGCTGAGAAAAAGCGAAAGCCGAGTGGAAATTGCAGCTCCGCCTTAGCGACTGATACTAGCCAGCTCTACACGAGCACACCTGTGCCACACGATGCCGTTTCGAAAATATTAGAATAATCAACTATTCCAGCAATAAACTTTTAAAATTATTAAAATTTTACACGCTTTCAAAAAAGCATACCTACTAACAATAATGTGCACGGCATTAAAACAGGTCTATATAGGCAAGCGCGAAATACCTACTCGTAATAAAGTAATTTAACTTTAACAAAAGGCTGCACTAAATTGCCACGTGGCAAAAAATCCTCCATAGTTCTTCTCAGAAACGATCAGATACATTTAATCACAAAGTAATGTGCACGCACCCAATACTCAATTAAAAAACATCTTAGACTTTATAGTTGAGAGTTGGGTAGGTTTTGAAGAATTGATACTCGAGGTAAAAAACTACAAATACCAAAATCTGTAGTAACACAACAAATAGGGTATAAATGACAAAACAAGAAAAGGAATTCAATAAAATTATAATTTTAAGTGATAAGTTTGATGAGGAGAGAATAATTAAAATTAATTAAGTCAACCTACATCATTTACACTTACTCCAAAAAGACAAATAGGTAAAGACGAAGCTCTACACAAAATGAGGCCGTGAAAAGGAGCATATGGAATTTAAATGCAACAAAAACAGTGTGAAAGGCAGAAATCCGCCAACAAAAAGATCCGTTGAAAGACTCATCAAAATTCAGAGCTCCATTCATGAACTTATGTCAGAACAATAAGGAAATACGCAGAAACGATTGCGTATTTGCGAATTCTCTTTATTCGCAGTCGAGGCACGCGTGCGGCAGTTTTCTACCGATACTTTATAATCACTCGTTAAAACTGTTTCCAGTCGAATGTGCACCTTAGCCCTAGGTAACAGGAGAGTGTAAATTTTGAAGGACTGTAAGAGTGCATTTAGGGCCAGCACGATTCGATTGGTACTTCGGTCACGCACACGCTTTCTTCGTAGATTTTGCGCGCGAATCTGCGTGCCAGGTTTCTGTAACGGTAGATGACAGGGCACCGGAATGCTAAGGTCTAGTGATTGACGATAGGCGAAATTGGTGCAAAAGTCGTCGACCGGTCTAATTTTGGCTCCTACGAAAAGTACTCTAAACATCCTA
This sequence comes from Pectinophora gossypiella, assembly GCF_024362695.1. Taxonomy (NCBI): domain Eukaryota; kingdom Metazoa; phylum Arthropoda; class Insecta; order Lepidoptera; family Gelechiidae; genus Pectinophora; species Pectinophora gossypiella. The sequence continues at coordinate 2,994,817 of NC_065405.1, forward strand.
CTTCTATATTCGGAAAGTAAAATACGCAACCTAACAGCAACTTAACAGATTTTAATGAAAGTTTCTTATAAGTTTGACATGCGAGAGTATTGAATATACAAGCAGTTGCGATTGCAATAATATGTTAAGTCAATAAAACTGCTAATGAAATGCATTAAATCATGCGCGGGGGATCATTTATTCATTGCATTCTGTTTTACACGGGCTGGGATAATCTCACGGTACAGCCGCAGAAACAGCGAATTCAAACGTTATTAAAATAAAACACGTTTATTTTCAATGTAAGATCTTTAAAGAACACTTATTGAAAGACAATATTATATTTTCGTCCTATCCTACAATGCTGTCACTTCAGGATGCAACATGTGTGACGACATAGTGCAACCGCTTGGTAAAATTGATTTCATCAGCAAAAGCAGATAGATAAAAAACAATGTTTATGAAGGTAAACGATGATTGATGAAAGGGCAGTGATGGGAAAACCATCGAAGAACATGAGAAACAGAAAGAGAGTCTATTCTACCTACATATATAAACCAAATAATGGACAAAATTAAGAATAGAATGTCTACAGGAAACACCAGATATAACTTGAATTTTAGAGGCAGGAAAAATCTTCAACAGCTAATTATATTCAGGATATGTGTATTTTTAGACGACTGTAACATACTAATGGACTTTTTGATAACTTAATTATGTTACTATATTGGTCAATTTCATGTTTTTCGGTTGGACCCGTATATTCTTTCTATAAGTTTCCTTAAAATGTTTAACTAATTTAAACAACTGTTTGAAGCTGATCGTTAAACAGCAGACTCGCCTGTTTCCAAACCACTACCAAAGACCATTTACCAAATGCGTTAGCGTGTAACGGAGTGCGTTATGCGATAATGCAACATTGTACGTGGACAGGTTAATTGGAAAGGCATATGCATGCATGCATACTCATTTGTAACCGCTCCATACAAGTTTAAGGTCCCTCCACATAAGGAATGTATAAAGGCGATTGACTTATGACTTCGAGAATTCGATTAATTTTGAAACGTGAATCTTCCAAGAATGATATGAAAAAGTAAATTTAAGTATTGAAATCTTACATTTCCTTAACGATGTAAAAGTTTCGAATAAATCCAAAGTTCGTTCATGTGTTAAGGATTCAATCACGAATTTGTTTGAATTTAACACGTCACTGAATCTCATAATTGGAAGTGATGTAAATGTATTATCATTAGATTGTAATTCAGGATACAGTAATCGCCAAAGCAGTCGTAATAGACGGAAACACATTAGTCATTGACTATTTACAAGGATAAACCAAATAAGGGGGTAGATATCAGTCCTACTTTTAAGGCAATTATGTTTTATTAAAATCTACTTAAAGATTTTATCTTTACGATTTTATGTTACGTCCTTCTTTGATATGAAAAAAACTACTAACTAACGCATAACCAAGTCCGTCTGTCATCTTGGAAACCAATCCAATCGCAGAGTTATAAACAAGTTTTTCAAAACTTGATGATATAACTACTTACCCAGCCACCAGGCACCGACCCATCGTGGATCACTGTACTCGTATCCAGGGTCGAAGAGAGGATCCACATAGACCCTCGTGCAGAGCGCGCCGAGCAGGAACCCTAACGCCGGTCCGATCACCCTAATCCCGATTGTAATGGCTGAGGACAAAGAAACAAACAATTGCATTAACACAGGTTCAATTACAAGGAAAACCGTACGAGTACAATAACAATAAGAACATTAATGTATGGGTAGTTTTCCAAATATCATCGACGTTATTGAAGAAAATATTATCATACCTACTGCTTACAAACATTTGTTTAGATAAGATTTTTATTAGTCTGCATTACTTCACTTCACAACTAAATTCAAATTCATGAGCGAAATATTTTCTCTGCGTGATGGCTCCAACTTCATGTTCCACAGATCACATCACATTTCACGGTTGTAACCATCACGCGATGTAAACGCGATTAGTCCCGATTACGTTATCGAACACAATGCCAATCACATCTGCATTTATATTGCACGCAACGCACTAGACATACAGTGTAAGGTGATATGGTCTCATAAGAGTCTGATGCCATGTAAACAGGTCGAGGATATGAGGAAAATCTAAAGTAGTAACGTCTACTCAAAGGTCACTAAACTACTTATATCGCCCATGAAAGCTACGAAGACACCACAAGAGGATTTGCTGAATTTAACGCTACCAGTTCTTCGCTCTACTCCAAAAATGATGAGACCACCTGAAGAGTTTCTTTTATTCGCGGAAACATTACTTATGTAGCAGACGGGTAATGATGCGGGAGTATTAGCGGGTGTAATCACGGAGGCGGAGACGCCATTATGCAAATGTCTGGACTCGTGGACCGCAGTTTATCTCAGGGCTAAAGCTGGACGCTAATTGAAGGGCATTCAACCGCGGATGGATTGAGGGATTGACTGTCAACAGTCATCTTTGTCGCTTTCTATACTCTCGAGCATTGGAGTATAGTAGTGCGAATAAGAAGGAATTGAGTATTGGAGCGGCGAATGAATTGCAGAAACGTTGAAAATATACAAGTTTCTTTTAAACGTCATCCTTTAAGCAGAATTATGCTTTACGCATTTCACCGATGCACAGTACTGTCCCAGATACGAATTTAAATTTAAACCTGTAATAACGTAACAAAGGACCACTTTGAGGTGATTGACCGAGAAACAATCAGGTACTTAGGTCCCAAATGTAATCTTTCTCAGAAATCGGCCTCATGGGTTGCCAAAAAACGGCGTGTGTTCGATTCGCGTGCTCGACGTCGATGGAAAAATAAAATACAACATCCTATTATCATCATACACTTTTGTAATAAATAATGGTCTCGTCAGGATCGTTTTTCAAAACGGGCGCTGGTCGAGTCCCCCTGCAAGTTTTTAATGTTCCGCACGCCAGTACCGGTTCCGATGCATCATTAACAGCAGCCGAGTGCTGCCTCGAATTAACGTTCAACAATTGTCAAAAAATGACGAATTGCGCCATTAAAGTTACTTAGTATTCGTAATTCGTTCTGAGATTGTTTGAGTCGGAACGGAACACCAACGGGGACCAGCCATTTTTTGCGAAGCTTGTTTTACACACCGGCCTCGTCCGCAGGCGCAGGTGAAACAGTTATACACCGTAGACATCCGCAACAAACCAGTATCATTTAGTTTAATTAGGGCAAAGTGACACATGCTCTATTTTAGATGAAACCCTCTTTGTATGAATATAATCAAACAGGGCGATATGAATGCAGGGCCGCTGATAACCTTGTTACGTCCGCTAAAGCAAATAAGGTCGTTTACGCTGCTGATACACTGCACAAACATGTGCACACTGCAAAAACTATATCAAACGATACGTCATGACACGTGCCACAAGATAGCACCTAGATATAAAAAATCGAATATAAAGTTATCTTCAAAACCAAACGACTAGAAACATTACCTTACCCTTATTTTCGAAAATTGTAAGAGAATTTTAAAACAACACGACTTTTTTATCGACATCTCAGAATTTATTATAATCCTGTCTCTATTCCGGGAAATCGAAATTATCTAGAATTAGCAGTTTAACTCGCTTAATTGAAAGTCATCTTTCCGACCACAAATAAGTAGATCGTCTAGATATGCAAGCCAATGGTCATTGCCCCTACGAATTTTTTGGAAGTATGACTAATTCGCCACACCGCGAACATATGAATAGACGATGTGTGAATTGATAGAACACACCTGTCCAAACTATATATGACGTCCTCGATGAAACAATGAAGATATAGAAATGCCATCGACTGGAAGTGTTGAAATAAACATTATAATATTTATATCACCGGAAGAAGGAAACTTTAATACGACGATTCCAATAGTTATAATAACAACACCGCTGAACGATAATACCGTTGACCATCTAAATACTGACAATAAATAATATACAAAATATAAAATATTACATGATGCGCAAAGTCTTATCGAAGACAAATAATCAATTAATTATGCACCTACGTAGTACGATATCCTCGTGCATGTAGATTGATAAAGTGACAGTATCTAGCCTTTTTGTAATCTAATCTGTAATTATGTTGCAAGAAAACTGACCTGCGGCAACAACCGCAAATGATTGCAGCGTAACGCGAGCCGACTGCAAAAAAGTTGCATAAGTGCACATGCAACGTGGGCCGTGACGTAACTCGCGTACAATGTTACTCTAGCATTGTAAATCAATGGCCAAGTGGTACGACGCCGGCGATTCGCTTTTCGTTTTTCAGGGTTAACGAACCGAACGAGATGTGGTATGAGATAACTATAGGGGCAAGTGAAGTACAAGCAATTGATTTGCACTTAACGACAAGCGCTTGATATATCGATGCAGACGTAGAAAGTTGAACTCGAAGTCAAGTGGCAGACTTAGAGTAACTTGAACAACAAAACGGTTGACTTTATCTAAAGATCTTAAAGTGATAAAACAAGGACAACTAAATAGTTAACAATGCTGTTGCTCAATTTACGACCACCAAATTATCACCATCAAACTTGTAGTGCAATAGGCCAGCAGTGACGCAGTACAAATAAAACCAAATATGGAAATACCCAAACATCTGGACAAATTAACAAACCTATTGACCGACAAAAATTTAGAACATCTAATGACCAGTGTTGAATCAGAATAAGATAAAGATTTGGCATAAACTTGACTGAAAAGTAAGTCAGGTACTCAATTTACCTCTGACTAGCCCAATTGGGAATATCGCCATGAGCTTGTGTTATTTATATAAAAAGTAAAGTACAAATCTTTTGATTCAAACATACCCATGTAAATAAACGAACACGTTAGTTAAACGAGGTAGTATGTAAACGAGAACAGACGCAAAAATATCTAGTTAGTTACCCTAACAAAACAACTAATGAAGATTAGATAAATAAATAAGTTCTTTAGTGCAGAAACAACGCAGACAGTCCAGAACATTACAAAAGCCGCAAGCCGCTCATGTGACAAGTCATAAAGACAAAATTAGGGCTGAGGAAGATACCTACCGGACCTAATGCCGAGAACAAGCTGAAATGGCCGTCTCGAGACGTCCCGGCCCACTGACACACTTGCACCGAACATCCACTGAAATAGCAATTGCATCCTCGTAACGCAACGCATCCGAACGACACATTTCTTCAACGAGATTAGAATAGCATTTCATACAAGCATTTAACTTAGCATCAAGTGAAATTATTTGCCAATTGTAAATTTTATCTGTCAATGAACCCTAGGTATGCAGAATTAAATATAAAATCTTACGAGGGAAGATATCCTAGAAATTCGAAGTATTTAAAAGATCAAGACGTTGAAGATTTCAACACAATGATTAACTATTTGGCAGCGATCATAGAAAACAATCACGAAAGAGGTGAGGAAAAGAATCCAAGTGACCAATGCAAAAGAGCATCAGAACATTTCATTTAAAACTTTAAAATCTACTGTTCTGGACAACATCGACCCAAATCGAGAAACGACAAACCGATCGCATGCGATACCATTATTCGGGTCAGCAATCATTAGCACAGATTGGCACTAATTGTGCTGATGAATTCGCGATTAACAGCTGATGCAAGATGACATTGCACTACATACATAATTTAATATCTCTGGATACCAAACAGACGTTAATCAAGTAATAAATGAACAAGAGAGATAAAAAATAATGAACACTAAAAACTGGTATCACCGTCGTCGACGGCCTTTGCCTTTATCATAGATACTCTGAAACATCGTTTAACGAAAGATGACATTTTGACAGAAATAAAAGTTAATAGAGATGAATGTGCCTACTTATTAATTTACTGCACTTTCCAACGATTAAATTTAACTTAGTTTTATGGCTCAATCTGTTTTCTAATCATAGCTCACGACATTCATTACCATAACACTTTGTTTTTCACTCTCACCGCTATATCTAACATCACAGACCAACATACTGTCATCGCATTAACAAGATTTTGCATCGACTTCTTAACGTGTGATTTAAATATACCTTTGTTAACAAGTTTCAAATTAGCATTATTCTATATCTTTCCTTTCCGTTTTCTTACCACTTCCGTTTTAAATGCAGTATCAATATTATATAAGCCTGCTATAGCATTCTTCATCCATGATATCGATATTGTTTTTATACGTGCAACAAACTAATACATTGATGTGAAAATAGCTGGCCTATTTCCAGAGCCCATAACATAAAATCAGTACAAGGCCGTCGTTGTTTAGTAAATAAACGTATGTGTCTACCACTGGCGTTTTTAATGCACATCTTTTTACTTTCAACGTAGGTTTTTGTGGTTGCATCATTTTTGTGACGTTATCCGTTACACAGCAGCTGACGTCATTTTGAGAGATGTATTTTTTTTCTAATTTCGGAAAAACGATCCTTCAAAAATAAATATTTAAAAATGTTTTCATTTACATTGCGTTATACCTCACTCAGATTTTATAATAGTGGCATTGCAGCAGACGCAAGATACGATGCAGATACAACAAACAAGTTCAAAAGTCCAACACAACCTTTTTGCTCTGGGACTATTTACTCACACCCAAACACGCATTGTTCGTCCCAGTTTTTGTACAACTTTTTGTAGTAACTATCCGATTATATTTCTTGAAACATCTGTGTCCGAATCGCGAATCTATGTTTATACCCATTTGGTTTTCCCTGAGATTAGGAGATAAAATACGAATGACCAACCAATGGTGTTAGGGTAGTTAGCTTATCGTTTTCCAGTAATAGTAAGAAAAATCTGCTAATTTTACGACGCTCATAACAAAGTGCAGTTTATGTATTCACCGGTAAGTACATTGTTAATTACGGCAAGCCTCGAAGGGGCGGCGGCTCGTAGGCGCACTGTGGGCGGCTGTGATTTATGCACCCGCGCCCGCGTCAGCCACGCTTTATTACTCTCGCTCAAGATCAAACGCGACCCCTCTATCTAAATCACTTACAATTGTAAGACTACTCACCCATGTAGAGCGGAGACTGTCTGCTACCGACGTTGTCGTCGACATACGGGATGCCGAGCGTAGCGATGCCTGTCTGCCCAACACCCACTACAAGCAGGCAGAAGAAGAGCCATGGTAGGATGATCGCCGTCATCGAAGACCGCGCCTCTGTGCTCTGCACATGCGCAGAGTCACACAGGTATGACGTGGCATTCTCCTGGGAGCAGACCGGCGCGGCGCCCACGCGGTGCGTGTCCAAGTGCACGTCGAGAAGCCTTGTGCCGTAGAGCATGTGCGGTACCACACAACCCACCACGCCGACGGCTAACACCAGCATCATGCAGGCAATCCACCTCGGCCGGTGCCCGCGCCCCGCTAGGTACGTTAGAAATAAAGCGGTACATATTTGGCCAATCTCCGTCGCCGCTAATAATGTCCCAGTTGTCCTTGATTCCACTCTATATAACTTTTCTATGGTCGTCGTCACGCTCACGAAGTACGTGAGGAACATGCCCTGTAGTACCCATCCCGAGAGAAAGACGAGCATGAACACTCTGGTGGAGTAGAACACGGAACGGGGGCCGGCCGGCTGCGGCGAGGGTAGCTTGCAATCAAGGGAGCCATTGTTGTTGCCGGTCGCGAGCCGTTCCTGTTCCTCTGGCGTGGCTTCGACGCCTTTCATGGCGTCCTCGGCCACGGGGCCCGTCTCGCCACCCGCTGATAGTGGCGCGACCTTATTCGCCCTGCAACAAGAGAAGCTTTCATAAGCTTTTTGATCATAATTAATTAACTTACCACGACATACAGTCAACTTACGTCATAATTACGGCTTAACTTCGATTTAAGCGATACTTCACTTTAATAAGATTTGACGTGGAAACGTTTGAATAACAGAAGTAGCTATGACCATCCGTTTACGGAATAGAAATGGGGTAGTGATTAACGCTCACAGAAATAAGGAGTCTAATCGGTATGGTTGCAGCGATGCGTGCGCATAGTTTTTTGGGGAATCGTTGAAGCGAGCGATGGGGTGCAGAGTAGAGGCTGCGTGCGCGCAGCGGCCGCGGCGGACTCTGACTGCAAGTTGCATCGTGCGCTCGCACCCGCTGCGCCCGCCCCTCGGTTCTCCCCATACAGGGTTTTTATTGGCCGCCTATCCATTTTTTGTGCGGCACGCATTTACACACGATGAAAGCCGTCTGCGCAACGCCCTCCTCCAAGATACTCTCGTCTCGACACTTTGGAATGTCTTTGTCTCTGCACAGAGCTTTTTTAAGCTCAACTCCACTTACAACTTCCACTCCACTTCATGACAAAAACTAAAATAAAATTAATATTGTTGCCGCATCGGTGGCATGCACTTTTGGAACTCCTCCGAAACTGGTAGGTTAACGATGAAATAAAAGCAAAGATGATCAAATTATATTGTACTAATAAGTGGCACTTAAGAAGGTAAAATAATTAATACGTTGAACGTAGGGCAGTCGCTAGGTTCGCAGTAGTAGCAAGTGTAGAATATTAATGTAACGAGTCATACGGCTAACTGGAGTTGCGAAACTGAGCAACGGAGGCCGATGACCACCGCTGACACCGCGCACCGGCGCGGGCGACGCTCTGCAGCGGCTAGTCGACGACCAGTTCCACCGGGGAAACTATTTCACTGATACTACTAATTAATACAGATACAAAGTTACAGAAATGCTACAGATACGTAAATCGACCCATTTTTTATTACAACGAAACGCATGGATAACTGCATTCCGAGATAAGTGCACGAAACTTGCGCAATGGTGGGCTATCGCGGCGTGCTATCGCTCCAGTGATAACGGGACGCGACAAATAGACTACTTGAACCGGGTTGCTGTCCCGACAACCTTTAGCGGAGTGACCTATTTATCTCTACAGTCTGCCGTCTGCCGCCACATCAAAGCGTTTTAGACTGACAGACACCACCCGATTTTGAGGAAACTTGTTGATGTCTTGCCAATTTTTTGTCTTCGTCTTCTGTAATATCCTACTAATAACATAGCAATATTTTTCAGGCTTGTGTTGAGTAATTAGTCGGCCAATTTCCAACAAACATTTTCAGGTAATGAGCATAATTTATTTATTTATTTATTTATTTATTTAGATATCCAACAGCATAATAATAATTAAATGTTTGCATAGTGTGTACTCGTAAAAACAAAATCAAAAGAGGAGGCCAGCAAGTGCGTAAAAATTAATATGCTACTGAATAAGGTGGAATATCTGATGGTTATAGATCAACTTGCGGCGAGGCGAGGCGGGACACGCGACGGCCACTCTGCCGACGACAAGAGGACAATAACTGCCGATTTATTTAATCTCCAGCGATTGGGTGGCAATGAATCATTTGAGCAACCGTCCGACAACCTATTGACATAAATTGAATAAACTATCGCTCAATACAGCTCCCATACAATAACGACATATTCAAATAATACTCCTCTAGATAACGACACTTTAAAAAATTATGCTGACGGGAAACGAAAAATCTCATCTCGATATGATCGCTCAGTTTTATTTTTATTTGAAAATGGGCAAACGATAGAAGATTTAAAATGAAGGACCGCATTAAAATTCATCCGTCGATTGTCGAGAAACTAGCACTTATAATAAAACAGATTTCAAATTCATACGCAGTTCGAGTTTTGGGGACAAACAATGTGATCTCATACATACGTTTTGAAATTCATAGTGAACTCAAACGATCGACATCTGGTTTTTAAAAGAGCTGGAAGACTTGTGCGTGTCACTTACAAATCAACGATCGATCTGAAAAACAATCGAGTAGCTAAATAGTATTCAATACGTTAAACATTGTGCAGAGTCGTTCTACAAGACTAAGTATACATAATACTTGAAATATACTATATACGTAATATAATTCTTGAAACTTATTCTATAAAATATTTTGATATTGGCACATAATCTAGGGAAGACAAAAGGCATTCCTTTTAAGAGACGTCGCAGGTGCAGGCAGTATGTCTGCAAGTGAGAGGACCTCGCGCGGTCAAGGCGAGTGAGCAAATGATACCTGTTGCGATGCCACCATGCTCCTTATTGTTCGTATGTTTTGAACAAACCCGTGACATGTCCCGACCGTGATGGAGGTCAGCCTAGTCTAGGAAGAAATAACGTCAATACATGGTAGAACACTGATTAAGCTGTTACAAATATCACTTACAAGTTTTAGGGTGGTATTAATAAACTAATCTCAGCTTCGAGACTGCCCTCAAGATCATGTCAATGTGACAGTTCTCATATAAAAACAGAGACTTGAGCATGATCTTGAGGGCAGTCTCAGCTGAGATTAGTTTATTAATACCACCCTTAGCTTGATGAATCATAGTCTGGGGACTTATCCATATAAAGCGACGTAACGAAATCGGTAAAAAAGACTGCAGAAACAGTGCAAGATGAATCAATATATTTGTACAGGCTATTAAAATTCAAACAAGTTGTAACAACAGTTCAATTAACAGAACAATAAAAGCACAAAATTATTAACACTTCAGTAGCAAGAGCAAATATATTACAACGCAAATGAAAATACCTACTAAAGGAACATAAATATTCAATATGTATTATGACTTCTTGCAGAAGATTGCAGCGATCGGCAACACAGATAAGATCTCTTAACTATTATGTCAAGTGATTATGCAGAGTGGCAATAGACAGAACCAGTCGCGTACTACCGAAAGTAAACACCTACTAAAGCTGGTCTTAATTAAATTAAACCGGATTCGTTCCCACCTCGGCCAACAAGCCGCCTATAGACAATAACATACTAATCAGCAGAATAGATAAATGCGTGGGGCTAAAAATAATATATTGTTTTTGCGGTGAACAGAAAAACATTTAACTTCCTCGATAACAGGATGCTATTCGTGTCGGGATGAACAATATTTGTACATAATTAAAATATAGATAAATAATACCAAACAAATAAAACGTCTGGCTGTTGTAGTTTCTCAATCCACTCCGCATTGAACCTCCCAAGAGTGAAGCATAAAAAGTAATCTTTATTATTTGAAGTGCTCATAATATCAATGTATTTATGCGTGTACTACAAATATTTTAAAGGCTGTGTATTAATCGATTAGCATTTACAATGAATATGAACTCGTATTACGCATAATATTATTTAGGTGCAGTCAACGATATTTAAATGATTCTATTATCGCCAGATTGACATTTTGTATATCTTTTTTATCTCGATGGTATTCATGCTAATGAATTTCTGAATACATATAAAGTATAGTAATTTTGATTATTAAAGTCACTGTGGTCCTGTGGCTCACCGGCTTGCTCTTCAAACGGAGAGCGCCGGTTCGAACCATGGTACCGAACTTGCACCAATGAGTTATTAATTTATCTTAGTACAGTTTTCGCTAACATGGCTCGTCTACTATAGACGGCGATACGACTCACCACCTATCACGTTGGTTTAACAGAAAGCTGGGTGAGACGTGGGTACTTGGTTCATCTAGCGATGGATGTACCTCTGATTACCCCAATTGGGATATAGGCGTGAGCTTAAGTTGGTTTCGATTTTCTTCGCCATAATTTTGTTCATATCCAAGGTGTACATTAGTATAAGGAGAAAAATATTTTTCACATCCAGTCCAATGAACTGCTGAACTTTTTGTATTAAAGTGAAAGGACAAGCAGCGTCTCTAGTATTTGAGCTTATTGGAGTACAGATTCCTTGGATCAACTGGAAGTAATTGGCTACGTTCTGAAGCCCGTTGCAGCCTGCGTGACTACCGCCGTATTTGCAAATCAAATTCTAGTAAATGCATGTATTCATTTTCAACAGCAGCTGTATTGTCAATGAGAGAATTGATTTATACTAGCAGATACCTATAACGGTGTTAATTTATTCAACAATTTATACATCTGTAGCAAATGAGATTTATACACACCTCAGTCAATTTAATTGTTATCCAGATAAAGATGACATTTGCATGATCAAAATACTAGTCATAGGCGTGATAAGATTGAAATTATTATCTTCAATACGCTTTTATTCGTCGCTTTAAAATGTTAATTTTCTCTCTTAAGTTCACCCTCGAGACCCTACATGGTGCTAAACGAATGACAAATTTCGCCGATGATATGTTTCATCAGTGGCCCCAGTGTATCTAAGGTTGCATTTTCGTATTTGGAAACAACTTTTCGCGAACCTATTTAAATAATAAATGTAAAAGCTCACGGCCGTAGAGACTAAAATAATAAATATTCAGATAGCGATCCGAAACAAATCGATTTATCCAAATTTAAGAAACGAGTTATGGGCAACAGGCGGTACGAAGATAAACAAATAAATTGGGAATTAATTAAACACATCCCAAGAAACATGGGCACGAAAATAACAAGAGAAAGAAAATCTGAAGGTAATAAAAATAAGATGAGGCTGATTAAAGTCAATAATTCACGTAAAGAGACAGTCGTGTGAAGCAAATCTCAGGAGGTGTGCCTTCATAAAGCTCCTTGTGACAGCGGACGCCCCGCGGCGCGCCCCGCGCTTCGATCAGATATACTGCCCCCAACTATAGCCTTAAAGGTATGGGCCAATTTCACGCAATCATGTCTTTATCTCTTTTTAATTAGATTTATCACGTTGTTCGATATACTGCAACGTGTTGAAAACTCAAAAGGTTCATAAAAAATATATGAGGTGCCTCTATCACGTGAACGCGGCAACGCGTCCGGAATTTTGATAGCCCAACAACTATTTACATCTGAACATGGCGGCAATTTTGTGATTGTACAGTCATTATTGTGCTGACCGGTGGCAAGGTACTCCATGTGAGCAAATTACGCAAGACTGACATAACCGTGCCTTGACATTGTTGATTTCACACGTGGCACCCGATGCTCTATGTGTAAGCTAACGGCTGGTCGGAGCACCGCTCCGGGCCTCGCTAATGAGCATGGCATATGAATTAGTCACGTGGCTCCAAAATTAATTTCAAGGTAAACCTAGTCTTCTTGAGTCGTCAACGACATCAAATCAGTTACCGTAAAATTATTTCATGTAGAATTATTTACAGTTTTTTAAATATAATTGGCTGCTTATGTGATGTGTTCCCAAATGTATGATTTAATCAAATATCAGCGTTTTTATCAGCCAAATATATATTGGTAACGAACCATCACAATACATACATTAGTATAATGTGTGAATAAACTGCACATTTAATCAATTGTGTGTTACGATACGAACCGAACCAGCCGTTTGCAAAAAATGTAATTCGTCAACGTGATGAAAGTACGGTCCATTCTAGTTTCAGAAAAAAGTATAAAACGAACGCCTAATGAAAAGCTAAGTTGATGGAAACGTGATCTCTTGCAAGGCAAGGACACTGTAAATTATTGAGTACCGACGATTTGACATTGCTCACCTCCATTTATTGGCCAAAGTGGAACGTGTAAATGAAGAACTGATACGCCACCCTGCAAATGTTTAACAAGCCTCTTCAGTGACGAAATGTGGCACGTCGCAAGGTAATATTCATTCAGACATTCAATAGATTAAAGATGAAGCAACGAACTTTGTGACGATATGAGTGTTATAGCTCAAAGACTGACATAAATTGGAGATGCGAATGTTGAAATAATAAAAGAAAACGAAATACATAAAAATTATGAAGACGATCGCAATGGCAAATACATTAACGATATTGATACAGCTGCGACGATGGAAGACAAATAAGCTACAATTATAAATTATATTCTGATGTTGCAATTCGATACGTGGGCAAAGAGAGTCAAAATTACTCGCATCAAGATGCCCGGTGAAAGTGAATAAACGAGTATCGAAATATTCGGGCCCGAGGGGAGAGCAAATAAAATGTCAACGAATACGCCTTTGGACTTCGGATAGCAGCAAGACTCGATATTTGCATACAACGACGAGCAGTTCGATTCGCGTGGAGAAATCTTGACGCACTACTTTTAAGAGTCTGTAAGCATTGTGACTGTGTCCGTTTGATTGTGGAAATTTAAGGTCAATCATAGCACGGTAAGTTTTAAGAATTACAAATTGATACTGGATTTATTGTCAGAAATACATACAAAACAGCAGCTAAATTCGACACTACTGCGAGATATTTTTTGTACTTACTAGCAAACTTTAGATAGAGGTAGTCATAAAACTTTAAATAGTTACTTCAAAAAATGTGTATGTTATGGAACACGATGTTTAGCATTTAATACACTCAAAAATTAATTATTACGCGCTCACATATTATAAGAAGGAAGCGAACAAATCACTTTGTTATACGATCAAGTCTGATACTACTCCATACCATTATCTAAAGCTTCTTAAACTAATCTTTCAATATTCGAGGGCCTAAAAGGCAAAACTAATAAAATAATAAAAATAAACTAAGAAACACAAAAAAGAAACCAGTCTCAAAAAAGAACTTAAAATCTTTTGGACATTCCTTTCGACCTCATACACAGCAACGCCACGCCGCCAGGATTAAAGCAAGTATTTTTAAGCAACGCTCACGCGCATTAGGGCACTGCGCAGATTGCACAAATATGCACAATCCTGTGCAAACATATCAGCGGCTGCCACTTCCTACAAAACACACAAGTCGACCAACACTTTTATTTTCTCTACGAGATTCTGTAACTCAACGTGGACATGGTATCTCACAGGGATTAACTTATGAGAATGTCTATAATATCCTGTATTGGGCAACACTTGACTGGTTTAATTAATTCCATATTAGCTCTGAAAAGGTTTATTATTACAACTATCCGATTGCGATTTTATATCTGCGGATTTTATAAATGAGTTACTCATGAACTCTATGACAGCAATAGACGATTAATCTTAAGTACTCATAGAAAAACTTCGACCTAAATACATCAGACTACAGACATAGATCGCCATCGGTCAGTCAATATGTCATTAGTCCTCTTGCAATGAATACTACAGTGTTCACAGTGTTCTGCTCTACTTAAACATAAAGAGGAGAATTTTAATTCAAGGCCTAAAGACTTTCCATGAGTGGTTGTTAAAGGCAGTAGGTACTTCGCCTGTTTGAGCAAACACGTCAGTGCGAATGTTAAAAGAAAACAAACAATGCGCCTGCGGTGAGAGGATTATATCCTCAGAAATACGATGCGGAATTTTAATAACGTAAAAATAAGGAATAAGTGGATGCGTAATTTATATCAGAAAACCGTTAAATTTTTAATATTCTTAAGTCAGATAGCTGTGATCTTGAACCTTACTCGAACATTAAGTATAATTACTAAATATAAATAATTTCTATCTGCAAGAATTGAACTTCAGCAGAGGTCGACAGATAGCGCCCGAAGACAAAATTTCGCTGCAAAATACTTTCCATTAACTAGTCACGCCGAGGTTATCTGAGGTCCAGACTAGCTTAGGTATAACTTTTCACCAAGGCCAATGTTGTATTGTAATAGCTTAAAGGTCTCTTTGAAAAGTGACTAATCACCGTTTGCGACTATTGGATTCAATTGGTCAAAAGTGCGACTGTAAAAAGTTGCGAGATATAGTCGATATACCAACTATTACGCTTTGTAAAAGCAATATCTACAGTCACGTGATCACGTCAGGTAATTAAAGACATGTTTAGTCATTTCTTGTTGTATTTTTACATAAACATTATGTCAAAGGTTACTAAAAGGTAAATTTTAACCAGAAAATACTTTGTAAAGATAGGTTTACTATTAAAGTCCATAGCTACACCTACAAAATTCTTCGTAATATCAATCACCAAAGTACGTCATTCTCATAACATTATTAGAACCAATAAACCGAAGATGGCCTCCAATCGTTATAACACGTAATTTTGTTCTTATAAATAGGGAGAATGTAACCACGTAAGTAAAGGAAATTGCTGGATCAATTTCGTCGACCACTTGTGGTTTCGATATCCAATTATGTCGTAGGGCAGAGAGGGTTCGAGTAATAACTATGGTAATCGAATATGACAGCACAGGCAGTTCAATTAAAATGGACGTAAAATAATGCCCAAGACCATTTCAGAAACACTGACAAGAAGATACTACATAAGATATTATATAAAACCCACAGCCCTTAAATAAATAGACAAGTCAACAACAAACAGAAAACATAATGCATTTTTAACGATGTAAAGATACTCGGTAATGACCCGGTCTACAGATACGAGAGAACAAAAGGCCCAGTCAAGAATGTAGCCAGTAGTTGAAAGCCGATAACTTTTATCTAGTATGCAAAGTAAGTTACTATTCGCTTAATTGCACGTTAAGTGGACCACGCTGGCAAATTCACGGTCGCCGGTTACAAGTCCAATAAATGGTGACTAACGACCGAAATTTTCAATGGCCTTCGCTAATGGTGTTCCGGATGCAAAATAAAGAGTATCAACTCTGTTAGAGCTGTTACTCGACCCACATCTGTAACCAGGTTGCGGCGAAATCGCAATGTAATTTCGCGAGGTAGGTACATTTTTTTGGAACACTTTTACTTTGGCACCGGGTAACCGAACCACCGTAGGAACGAATTCAGCGATGACACCAATTTCTCTTTCAATGGTGGATGAGTAGCATAGAACTACATTCTGAATAACTGAACCTTTTATCATCTAGATGGATTTTTCAGTTTTTGTATAAAGGAGGAAAACTGACAAAGGTGTGTGAACTGTTAAATTGCTATACGAAATATTGTTAGAATGAATTTTAATTCCGTTTCAGACATGATATCACAAAGTATTAGACGAATGGAACTTTTATGCTAAATATTGATTTGCATTGCTTACGAAATGAAGCGTATTTTCCGCGCAACTTTTCGCGCGATGACGTATGCCATCATCGCACAGATCGGCGCGGACGCAAACAACCGCAGAACTTTCTCTCTCGTATGCATCCAAAATTTCATAAGATTTGCATTCACTTAAAACCGGATAAATTAAAGACAACTTTTACAGTATATCACAACGCAGAATTATTTACTTCATATTATGTGAATAAAATAAATCTAAAGAACATAATTCTAACACAAATAGGCATTACAACCATATTAAAGGTCGACATATTCACAGTTACCGGTTTCTTTCCACAATACCTTGAACTCAAATCGTATGATTTATATCTTTTATGGAACCAGTGCTACATGATACTTGGCTTATAATGTAGAACATTAAAATGAACTCTGCCACTGTAAGTTTATATTGAATAAAACGCGGCGATTTGCCAATAGGGACACCGTCCTAAATCCGCATAAAAATCCGGTCGAATTATCAGATAAAGAAGCTCGCAGCAAGCGACGAGAGCGAAACGAATAGACCAGTCAGTGGATTACTTTCATTTGTAAGTGACGCCGAAAGTGAACTTTTACTTTCCGTATGAAAGATTTATTCCACAATAAAACAACGTTGAAGCATAGTTAAGAAAAGCACGTAAAATCACTATTTCATTGGCAGACAAAAATAAAAATTGTTTTGAAACTATAGACTTACGATACAGCGATTAGATTCAATTTACTTTTGCCAGTGATAATGACAGACTTCATAAAACCTTTAATAATGCATGAATCCCAAAACCAAAGTGCAAAATTAGAACTTCTGAAATAGCTTTTATATGCGTTTTACAGCTTTCATATGCGTTTTTGCAGTATTTTTAGAATTCGTAGTTTTATGCACAATTCCCATAATGAACTTAGTGCCAAGATAATTAATACACACAGAATAGAAGGAAAATTGTATAAATATGATCATGAGAGTACTGAGAACAGGCCGGTCGAAAGCGAAAACTTAATTACTTTCATCGGTCGACGATAAGCTGTCGACCCAGATGTAGAATTAGTGTAGACCAAATCCATGAGATGACGTAAACATCTGCATAACGTCTTTATTGAAATACAATTTCGATCCAATTTCTAATATTATGCTTTGGTATTGAAGATGCCGAACTGTCTGTAGGTGGCTGGCCAGATGGTTCGACGACCTTGTTAAAATGGCCGATCAATAATTGACGAGAAAATCCATAAATGATATCATATGCCATCGACACAAAGAACAAAAATTTGGACGAAAAATGAAACAAGATTCAGAAAGTATAAAATAAGAAGGAAGTAGATAACAGAAGATGATGATCATGTAGGAAAGGAATTTAAGGAAACTGATGATGACAATGTTTATAAAGCGTATTGTAACGAAATATTTGGTTTCGATTACCGCGGCAAGAAAAAAGATGTCAAAACCTAGTACGTTTAATATTAAGAAATTTATGTAACGTCTTAAACCTAAATAAAGATTCTATCTATCTATCTACGTCAGTGGCTCTTGGAACAGGTCACATTATAATAGTATATCTTTCTTTACTCCACATATTTACCTTATTATAATCAGCAGTAGATGCCTAATCCTAAGGCGTACTAATAGTACTTAAATGAGGTTAAATAATACATAGTAGTAACAAACGAGTACCGAAAGACCTTCGTAGGTACGCAGACAAGGAGCGTTTTACGACATACTTAATAGCAGCGATTAGGCATCGCTGTCCGACAAAAAATGTCGACCAAAATAGATTAAATCTCGCTTAGGCCCCATCCAACTATAACATTCGAATTTGTGTCAAACGTTACTCACACTCTAGCATTATCTGTCCTTGAAGCTCAAGGCCCACCCCGGATATTCCATACAAAAATCTCACTCCTCAGCGATTTACGGCCATTTAAGACTCAGGGGGGGTGAAGTCAGTGCCGGATACGAATAGGTGCGGGGCGGACACTTCTATACGTAGTATTATTTTTATTCTATGCTTGAAAGCAAACGCGAGGGCTCATCTTTACAGTTATTTTCATTATTCCCACGATTCCAGTTAATTAAAAGCGAGATAAAACGATTCACGCGTGTGAGATGGGGTCAATAACCGATAGTGCGTGCTGGAGAAGACCTTATCACCCGCCTTATGTGCTCTGCAATCCAGTGAACACAGTCGTAATTAAGCAAGATAAAGTTGTTTTGAAATAAAAATAACTATTATGTTATACGGGTACAATCTATAGGGCGAAAGTTAAATGTTAATATGTGCTTTAGAAAGAAAGCGATTTATCAATGTAATAATTTTATGTTTCTTTGAATTAATTGTATCCTACCAAGCTTACAAAGTATCTATGATCAATACAGCCAATGTCAGTTTCTATTTGCGATTTATGCGTCGCTACGACCCGCAGACTTATCTCAACTCTAACAGGTGTTCTTAGTCCATTATCATAATTAATTTATTGAATCAGTATTGAATGAATATTCACCAGAACCAGATCATACAAGATAGAAACTTGATACTTTAACAAAATTCTATATCAGATTCAGTACTAACGCATAAGCAAAGATAATAATGGAAAAGGACGAGTTGTATTCATTTACTTTCACAAGCAAAGTGAAAAACGAATTAGTTATCTGTGGGGAAGAAGTAAACATTTGAACAAAATTAAGATAGAGAAGACCTTAAGTGTATACCAGAAGAATCAAGCATAAAAAACAATAGTGAGATCAATAAAAAAGCAAAAATAATAATAACTAGTTGTTTTATTAGCTAATAACAAGCCATGGCAAGGAGTAGACTCCCATAACATTCAATCAAGGCTTTCTCGGAAACAATGTATTGTTTATATGGCACAATTTGATGGTGACGAGCGTCAAAGGTCACCTGTCTAGAGGTCGCAAGGAAGAGGGTGTTCGTACTGGACTGAATGTATAAACGTATAAAACTTTTACTTGTAGTTACAATTCGTCGATGACATTCATAGGAAATGGATGTTTTTTTTATAGATTTATCATATCATAAGACAAAAAAACTATCGACAATATATTTCCGAAATCTTTTCTCGTCCTAATATTTTGAAACCATTATTTATACACGATTGTACCTATTAGGTTTAAGAGCTTACATGGTAACTCGAAGCATGGTCGAGGAAGGTCGATGAAATTTGAAATTGGACTGCAAGATTTCAAACAAGCATCACTGATAAAATTATGTTTTACGATACAGACCTGAAAAAAACTGTGCCAAAGATTTAGCAGTAGAAAATTGCCATTAAAACCTGGTGAAATGGTGTCAATCATTTAGAAACAGTGAAACCTGAATCATAAGTAAATACTTAGTAAAACGAAAAATATTGACAGTCACAAAACAAGAAATGTCTGCTTAAGAAGGAAGGAAAGTTTAATAATGTTTAAGAGTCCAAATTGTTTTAGGTACAAAGAGTATTGATCGGTTTCTTGGCGTCTCGTGTATTTTGATACACATGGCCACTTAGAATTAAGAAATAAATTCTTTGATATACAAGACACTGCCGGCTTTAACATAAAATTATATCAAAGAAATCACGTGTACGCGTACTATCCAAACGTGATGAACTAATTTTAGGCAAAATACTGGTAACATGTCATTAATCATATCGTCTATGAACACCATTACTAAAGCTGCAAATTGTCTTCAACTAGTGTCATACAAATAGACATCAGGCGTGAGTATTTAAATTTATGTAAACAAAATTGAGGATATTATTACACACACAGATGTAACAGACGCACCAGTCTTCCAAAATAGACAAGAAATTTATATATAAGGAGCTCAACAACATGAATTCAAGGCAGTCGTGTAATACTGCTATACTGGTCTTACATAAAGTCACCCACTTGGTCTCGTTTAGGTAATATTGAGCCGTATGCTTATCTGTTTACATGTTTATACGGTGATAAAGGTGGGCAGAACGATCTCATCGAATGCAATACAAATACTGTCGTAACGTTGCAGTATTGATAAATTCGTGTGCGCACGGATAATTATTGCCTTTTCTACGTGACGTATGTGAATGTCAGTAGGTGCACGTGTACTAGGAGCTACACATACCTCCCCTTCAATATTCTCAACCAGAGGGTATATTTTCGAAGGGTGTTCGTCTAAAATTAGAGTGCTTGTTTGCAATATAAAAATACTCTTCCCAGTATTACCATTACGCCTACGAAAATTTCCACGGATTAGGGAAGGTCATGTCTGATCAAAGTGCAGTATTATCATCGTAATATTTGAGTATTACAAGACAATTTCAAAGCAAAATTTAAATGGCCTTAAGATAAACATGCATTAGATTGTCAAAACCATCAATCGTCGTAGTTAGCCGTGTGTAGGAGCCGCCGCATGTTTCCTCAATGGCTATATTTACTATCCACCTGAACATTTACAGGCCCCAAACACATCGATCCCACAAAGTTTGTACATGCACCGATCCCAGCACTGATATGTTAATTTTATTACACCAACTAAAAACATCTCAACCGGTTTAGTTTCGAAAAGGAACGCAAGTGACATAAAATTACGACCTTCACGTAGAAGTACGTCCAAATCACAAGAAGTATCGCTTAATACGTTCGCTTGAACATATTACTTTAGTGATAACTACGAGAACAACTAGCAGAACTAGGCAGCACGAGTCATTTCATAACACAAAAGTCAAGAGCACATTGGTAACTTAAAAAAAAGTTTCAGGAAGTGACTTACGATGTTGTTCGGCGAGGGTCCTAGAGTCGGGGGCGCGACGAATTCCGTGGAATGATCTAATCTGGACTAGTTTTGTAATGGATCTTGTTTTTTTTTTTTGCGTCGGCACTAGCGCATCACCCGGCGTGATGTCGAGGTGCGGCTCGGAGCGGGTGTCGGCGGCCGCGGGGCGTCGCGCGTGCAGGCCGGCGGCGGAATGCCGGTGCGAGACGCTCGCAGCGCAGCCCGCGCACCGGCCACCGCTTGTCAACAAACCCAAACGCTGGTGGGGGCCCCGAAAAGCCTCAGCCGTTCACTTACGTCACTTCACTGCTGCCCCCTGATACAGCCGAGCACTCACTACTTTTGTGATCTTTGCTCTCACGATTCAGAAGGAGAAATGATTACGAACTCTTTCGTGAGCTAAAAATGTGCATGATAATTTGATAAACGATAAGATTAGCTGTTTAAATATTGAAATGGTTTCCTTTGATTGGAGTGGCCCTCAAAATATTATCTTCTTTCTAGTCTATATTAAATAAAAAACTTAGGCGAAGAATTTTTCGTTATGAAATAAAATACAAACGAGTCCAGTTAGAATATTCACATATTAAAATAATGACGTTATTAGTTATATTTCTATGCTATTTAATATCTTCTTGCACAATCCGCGTCGTAAATAAAATTGAATTATAGGTATTCATTGTCGAGTCTCATGAGTGGTAAAATTATGGTCCTGTGAACGGCAAAAGCGACTCTAGAAATATTCAACGTTCAAACCACTTTTTATTCATTTCCTTTGGAGCGATGCATTCATGTGCAACTTGGTATGGACGCACTGTGTAATAAGTCTGTTTTACTATCCTGGCGTCATGTCCGAATGGCCCTTTCAAGGAGTTAAAAGAGCAATAGACATAAAACATCCAAGCGGTTTGCCGCAAAGCTGGAAAACACTGTTATTTCCCATAACCATGCATGTTTATTTCAATAAATTCAGTCTCTCTTTTTTGCTCTACTCGTATCATGCCAACCGACAGGACCGTTGTTCAAACTTCAAACTATTGCAAAAATACCTTCATGTATTGTCAATTGTATCTACAAGTCCCATTAGCATATAGGAACAAAACAGCCTGGTTTTTGTTCGTATTGAATTTCAAAAATATCCTGATGAAAGTCAAGCGTCTATGGGAACAGTTGATGTTAGTAAAATATCGGCCACTGACGCAGTTTGTGCGTTGTTAATATTTATGTGGAATATAAAGCAGCCGATGTGGTTACATAAAACCTTTTATCGTTTTCCCATCATTCCATGTCAACTGCATATGGGTACTGAATTGACAACTATTATGATTTATAGATATAAATTAAGTCTCGTAACTACTCATCGAATATACTAAACTGCTTTTAAATTAAACAACAATAGGACTTCCGGAATATCAATAGCTTTAACTTATTTGGTAAAAGCTTTATTTTTCCAAATATTAATTTAATGATTAATACATATACATATCGAATTACAATAAATATTCATTTACAGCCATAACAGTCATTTTATATCGTTTAATACCAAAATATTCTTACGACACTATTAAAATCACATGGCACTTTGTCACAATAGTCAAGGCTACATTTCATCATTCAATTTATAGGCGGTTGTTCACCTTTATTGACAATTTGCTGAAGCTCGCAATCCTGAACTACTTGGAATATCCTGGTCTTCGCCTGATTCAGGTAAAACGGATTTAATTCCCTCAGCGTCGAACCTATGGCTTCCAGAAACACTGCAACTGGATCCAATGGTCGCTCCTGTGACGTGGAAACGTTGTCAAAACTTGCATTATTAATAAATTCATCTTGTCTTTTATTTACGAGCACAAAATTAGACACGTTAGGCTTCACGTCTAACACATCTTCCGTGCTATAATCATTATCAAAAAATACTTTCTCAGATTCAACCCCGGAGTTCTCGTTATCTGCGTAGTCGTCTGCTTCCTCAGAACATCCACCCTCAACGTTAATGTTTCTGAAAAACGGGATCAGGAACGCCAACTCATCTTCATATTTATATTTGTACTTAGACTGATTTTTCCTCCATGGTTGATTCGAAAACTTTTCCCTTTCTCTGATCTTACGTCTCATATTATCTCTTATATTAATCCAACGATTTTTACACGCTATTGCTGGAATAAGAAACAATCCAAATCAGTTAAGGGTTATCAGTATGGGAACATCAGTGATACGAACAAACAAACGAAACAAAAGACGCCTAAGTCGTAATAGAGATTGAAAACAAGTTCGCGGTAGTCTCACCCGGTTTTTCAAGAGCATCGCTTATCCTCTTCCACGCATTCTCCCTTTGCTCGGAATCCAGAAATTTGTCATGATTGTTGTTATAAAGTATAGGAGATTTCTTGACAAATTTTATTAAGTTGAGGTCTTGGTCCTTGGTGAACGGCGACGGCATCGTGTCGACGGCGAGCGCACGTCAGCGGCACGGCGAGACTGGTCCCGTGCGCGGAGTGCGCGAGCGCCGGACGCGTGACGTTATCTGCACCAACCGGCAACGTCGCTGTGCCTTCCGTGTCGCGTACGTGTTGGTTTTTGACGTGACATAGGTATTGTAGATTTGCCTTGGATGATAACTTGTGCATTACCAGATAACCTTAGGACACTGCGCATACTATCTATTAGATTCACATATGATCAGTACGCTTGATTAATATTTAAATTGGAATTAATATTTTCGACAATCTGTTTTCAAACAGGTACCTTTAGGTTTAGCTTACTTTACATGAACATGTTCATACAAATAGACGTCCATCAGGCTGGTATCATTCGGACTGACCAACTGCACTGATCAAATATTGACCTGACCTGCTCTAATGGTGTATTAGAACTAAAACATAGATCACAATGCAGATGAACTTAAAACAAAACCCTTTATCGAACAAACTCGCTCATTGCCTACAAGATAAAATTTTCCTGTTTATCATCCATCCAGAGTCCAAATGCTCTACATTCATTAATTTTGATTCCTAGAAGCCCATTTAACTTTCTATTACGTCAGACTATGTAACATACAAAACATGGTGATGGAGACGAATTGACATTTTACAAATTGCAAATGACAAATTGATCGCCCTGGGCGCAACCACGTGTTTGGAACTCGACGGAATCCTAACCGTATCATCTCTCTAGCGTTATCCCCGAAGTAATCCCGTTTCTCACAGGGCCCGCTTACCTAACGTCAAGATTTGACAGGTCCAGTTTTTTACAGTAGCCTGTCTGACCTTCCAACCCGCGAAGGGAAAACCAGCCCAATACAGGTTTAGTCTCATACCTCCGAGACTAATTTCTTCACCTCTGAGCCCGTGATAGTAAAGTATGATCCAAACATGGATTCGAAAATTATTAGTATAGGCCCGTGCTGGGCCTGGGTATTCGAAACTGTAACCTTCAAACTAGGCTACCACGGCTCCTAACCACTTAAATATATACAAATTCGTTTCGGACTCCAAACCACGTGCGCGTGCGGCTGAATTTATAGGACCGTCATAACATAAATCATAATGTGACGGGCGAGCGACACGAACAGCAAAGATACGAGATGATAAGTGACAAAATAGCGAATTTATAATTTGTCAATTCACTAATTTTCAAACTTCCGGAAAACTTGCCAGGGTAAAATACCACATGACTAGACTGGAACGGTTCCGATGTCCAGTGGTTGAGCGAAGGACTCAGGATCCGGAGGTCCTGGGTTCGAATCAAGAACAAGAAACATTTATTATGAAGCTGTGTAGGTACATACGTGCGTCGGACGAGGCTCAGTGGGTAGGCCCGCTACAAGGTGGACCGACGATCTGGTGAAGGTCGCGGGAAGCCGCTGGATGCGGGCAGCGCAGGACCGATCGTCGTGGAGATCATTGGGGGAGGCCTATGCCCAGCAGTGGGCGTCGTACGGCTGATGATGATGATGATGAGGTACATACGTGCAGGTGTCAAACATTATAAAATTCTCGGCACCGGTGGAGGGGGGGCACGTCTTACAAAAAATCATTTTGTCCGAAAATATTGATGATTCCGCGTTTTGAAGGCCACGTTAAGCAGTCGGTCCTGGCTACTATTTACTTTTAAGTTGTAGTCGATACAGGCACGAGCCATGTCTTTCGAAGCTCAACAGCGATAAAAATGTGTGTTGACATAAAGTCAATCCCATACATTTTATCACTGTTACCTTCACTGTCACTGTCGACTATCATAACCGTTTGCAACTTTCCTAAGGCCCCTAAGGGAAGCTGATACTTCGACGAGCGTGTTTCGAGAGAGAACCAATAGTTGACCTGTCCTTAGTATCTTTGACTATTCAAATTCAATAGGTCATATTGAGATGTATTGATACTGATTGGAGTGCTTTTTTTTGGCAAACCCCAACTGAAATTATCCAACCGTGAATCTTCTAGAGCGAAATCGGACGCGATAGGAGTTAATGGGTCATTTCGGTACAAGATACCGATAACAGCTGTTGAGATAAAGCTATTTATTGATTCCCTTTGATAAATCCATATCATATTTGTAAACCTATACCAATAAAATTAAATCATACATGTGAGCCGTAGTAGCCCAGTTAGTAAAACGCTTGCCTCTCACTTTGAGATTGCAGGTTCCAATCCAGCAAATTTATTTTCGAATTCACGTTTGGATCATAGGTAAATGATTATCACGTGCTCAGCGGTGAGGGAAAACACAACACGAAACCCACATTCCCGAGAAATGCGTTTTCGGAGGTCTGTGACCTAACCTGCCGGCTGGTTTTCTCTACGCGGGTTGGAAGGTCAGACAGGCAGTCGTTTCTGTAAAAAACGGGACCTGCCAAATCTTCAGGTTAGGTATGTGGACCCTGTGAAAACCGGGATAATGCTAGGGAGGTGATACCTGTAAACCTATAGGTACCTATTTTTGATGATCTTGACAAGTTTATCCACTGATAAACAATTGATGAAAAGTACTGGTAGGTAATGAAGGAATCAAAGGTGACTCACCACATTTAGTTCTTCAAATATCGTTCACTTATACTGAAAATCACGTAAGCACCTTTTGAAAAACCACTTCGGATGTAATTTTTGATAACAAAAACACTCGCTATAGACAAGCTAGTTTTAATCCAGGAAAAAAATTGTGTCTCGATTTTAGATTATTTTTATTTATTTTTTAATTTAGAATTAAATTAAACTTTATTAAACTGGCTGCCTTTCAACTACTTATCCGTCTAAGGGTTAAGTAATAAAGCTCTTTTTACATAAGTTTTGCGCCTTTGGTCTGTTAGTGGGCTTATGTTTATGAGGCAAAAACTATAAAATTAAAATACGAATATGACACAGTTCACGCTTTCTGCCTAGGAAAGTGAAAAAGTGGTCGTGTTGAATGAGGTAATACTAGTGCGATAGACCAGCGGCATTCACCGGCCGCGCTCACTTTCGTTCGGATCTCGTTGGAACATAACCAGTCCCATGAACCTTAGTTGAAAGCCCTTCTACTGCACTGGTTCTAACCAATCATGTACATGGAGCAACGAAAGTTGATACCCCCCTTATCAATTCGGTCGTGTACTAGGTTCTTTATAAATTATGAAATTCTAATTACTAAATAAAGACACATCACAAAAGCACGAAAAATAAGGCACAAAAAAGACACGTAAAAATAAAGGCACGTTAAGCCGTTGGTCCCGGTTACTACGTACTGATGTAAGGGAGTAATCGTTTCATGAGCCATGTCAGGGGCCTTTGGCGGCTCAATAACAACCCTGACGCCAGGGTTGCTGAGGTTGGTAATCTACCCACACGATAGGAGAAGGAGAAGACACATCTAAAACTAACCAAAAACAATTTTTTTTTATTTAACTTATTTATGAATTTTTAACAAGAAAAACGTAATAAGTCCGACATTTTATCATTTCTACGACGTTTTTCTATGACGTCACAGTGTGCTTTTTCAAACAAATTCCATAGTAATTTCGTGTTTTGACATTTAGTAAAAAGTAACTGATTGGACTAGTTGGAAACTAGCGTATTAAATATTAGCGCTGTGCGACGATGGTGGTGGAGAATATTTTCCTTTTTAACTAAATTAGAAAAAATCCAAAAATAAAACATACATGGAACTTAATACGTAAGTTGGCAGAGCCGCATGTGCTCAAAACACAACTTCCAGACAGTTTTGATACGAAATCCTAAGAGGGATATTAATGATTAAATACGCCAGAACACTAGAATTACAATAATATGGTGAGTTGGTAATAAAACATAAACTCACAGCAATTGGGATAGTTGTTTTATTGGCTGCAGTAAGGCACAAATTACTTTGTACTAAGAAATATGACGAGAGTAAGGCCTCACCCCTTCAAATCAACAAGAATTAACTCAGATGTAGGTTCGTCGTAAACTACTCCTCATTTATTGACCCAGAATATCCTATTCATTACAAAATCAGAGATATTTAAAAACGGAATTGCTTCTATTCTGGAAATGGGAACTAATTACAATAATTTAGATGTTCACTTGCTTCTATTGCCATATAACCCAGATATGTCGTAAAAACCGACGTAGGCATACCGTTTATTCGTATTCAAAGTGATTCCAATTGTGACCAGACTATTCGTGGCTCTGCTCACCCGATTAGATTATGGACGTGAATTTATATACCTAGTCATATATCTAAAGGAAAATCTACCTATAATTCGTTCTATTATCATAAACCAAGCTCTAATGTGCTAAAAACGATTACGCAACTTTGTATTCTATTGACGTGCCTATAAAATCTATCTACCCGCTTTCCGGAACTACGAGCGTGAGTTTTGCGTACATTTGCTGTATATCATAGTTCAATTCTGTATTAGACGCCCTAGGAAATACGAAAATAAGAACTAATTCAATAATTATGTCTAAAGATGAACGCGCACCTAATTGAACTGCACGCGCCGAAGTTTTGCGGCAAAATGCGGGTCGCATATAATTTTAATTTCATACAAAGATTTATAAAATGCGATGACTTAGTGCGTGGAGCTCTTCAGGCGCGCCATAACCTTAAAGTGGAAGGTAGAAGAGAAAATAAGTTTGGAAGCTCATACAATAATGGTATGCAGTGCAACTTCACATCATTAAAAAAGAGTAAATCATTACAAATAACATAACTTCATGACTATCCCAGTTAGGGTAGTCAGAGGTGAATCCATTACAAAATGAACTAAGTACCCACACCTCACCGAGCATTCTGTATTTTTCATTACAAAGACTATAACAGCAGTGTTAATAGTAGGCCACATAACACACCATTGCAAAAATGCCTCTGTATTAAATAATTATCTGCAAGCAAAGTGCAGTGCTCATTTCAAGCATCTAGAATTCTAGATAACAGGTATTATATACAGCTGAGAGTTAATATTAGTTAGTCTCCAGTCCAGGGTAGTTCAGGTTAGATGCCTAGATTACAGGGTAAGATAATGACTGCAGATTCTTTGCTATTTTTATTTAAAAGAACAGAGATACAAGATGGTGTTTCATAATATTATATGCTTTTTGTATCCACTTGATTCAGGGAAGGTAACAAATACTGAGGGAGATGATTCAGATCATGATTCTGAGTTAATTTCAAGTGCAATTTTCTGCCACAAAATTTATGATTTATTTTGTTTTTTATTTTTTAAATTGAGTTCTATTCCATACTTTTGCTACTTTAAAATTCTATAACAGCATTACATATGATCTGCTTATATCAAAATATTGTTATTTTATGTGTTACCTTTTATGACCTATCACAAACTTGTTTATTGGTCAAAATTAAATGCTATTGCAGTTGATCAGATGCTTCTGTAAACCCCAGACCTCGTCAATAAATCAGGACTTCATTCAGGGTCAAAAACAGAATAAATGTTAAGGAGACAAGATGTTAATTCTTTTTTTTAAGTAGAAGTTATTCTTTCTTTAATGTACCTATCTTATACATAAATGTAAGATAGATAAAAACTTAATTTAGCTTTAAGATGTACCTTCATGGTACATTTTACTTATAAGATGTGACTTAACATTTTCATAGAAACTAGAGGCATAGGCAAGGAGTCTCAAAATAAGAATAACATTCACCGCATTAGTCTACTACAAATATAAATTGAATTTACAACTCATTTAATTAATTATATTTACATACAACTCATAAATCATTATCATTAAAGTAAAAGATTTTTATTGTTTCTTTTAAATTTAATTAGTAAATAGTAAGCAAAACTAGTAGTCATTTTATAAGCATACTACCTACATTCTAAAACAGTTAAATTTTAAACATAGTATAGGTTGGGTAGTTGTAGTACAGGTAGGCAGAGTACAGATGTACTCAGATATTATATGGGTACCCTACAAAATTTTAAAAAAAGACAATATGCCTACATAAAACAATATTTTTAAAGTTACAGGATTATGCATGTAATACTGGCGTATTTGTAATAATAAAAACATACCCACCTTACGCAGTAGTTTCGTCACAAGCACTCAACGCAGGAAATTACTTTTACTTTCAGCGAAAGAGCGCTAGGCTGACCGCGGGTTCTGACCGGTGATTCTACGAAGCAGCAGCGCACTGCCGACCAGCACGCCAAGAAGAATCAACCAAGAACTATAGCTGATATTCCCTAAATCCCCCAAAATCTTCAAATTACTGTCGAACACTTCCCTTATAACCGACCCGAACAAAAATTCGTTCCCGCAACAAGAACTCATCACAAACCATAGTAAAATTAAACTAAACTAATTCTACTATGCATTTTTTTATGCTAACTAATATGTAATTATCATGTTTATGGTATAATTTTGTAAATTTTGACCTAAATAAATAATATCGGCATGTAAACACCTGACAATGACACAATAAAATTTGACAGGTAATCAGGATTGCCATTTGTTATAACTTACCTATGATTTAGGTAGAATCTATTTTATAAAAGTATTGTTGAATTAAGTACATTCAAACAAATGCATTGCTTTTTCTACCTATACAATACCCAATAAATCTACACTTCTCATCAAAAAAATCGAAACACTTCCGTTTTCATTGTTTCTGTCCGAATTTAACACAAAAAAGAATTCATACGATGAAAAAAAATACATAAATGTATAGCTGGCAGTTTGGCCATTACAGTAATAAGCGAAAATTCTAAATTCAAAATTAGAATTTCATTTGTTTATCTTATAAACGAAATGAATCACTGTTTTGAGACAAATGTGTGTTTAGGGTTGGAGTACATTTAGCGTTTAAAAACTAAAAATTGGCGCCTATCCTTAAACTTTTTGTTTTTTATTTCAATACTGTGACTTTGGGACGTCTGAAAAAAGGTTTTTTTTCTAAAACGTATGGATACTTCGCCCACAGAAGCCGCCCAAGTTGTGGCATTGCTGGATTCTGGCCTTAGTCAGCGTGTTGTGGCTGCAAGACTGCATCTAAGCCTGTCATCTGTTCATAGAGTCTATAAATGTTATCGGGAGACTGGTTTGTTCACGCGCCGTTCAGGATCTGGCAGGAATCGGGTCACTTCTGAGCGAGATGATCGATTTATTGTAACAACTTCTTTAAGAAATCGACGCCTTAACGCTTTTCAACTGCAGCAGCGGCTTCGTGTTGTACGAAGGGTGGCTGTAAGTGACTCTACAATTAGAAGAAGGTTGAAGGATCGTGGACTGGTACCGCATAAGCCAGCAAATGGGCCGAAATTAACTGCAGACCATCGAAGAGCGCGCCTTAACTTTGCACGTGAGCACCTAAATTGGTCATACCTACAGTGGAGCAAAGTTCTCTTTTCTGATGAGTGTAAAATTATGCTGTATGGTAACGACGGAAGGAACAAGGTCTACAGAAGAGACGGAGAACGCTATGCACAATGCTGCATTGAAGAAAAGGTCAGCTATGGTGGCGGTTCGTGGACGGTTTGGGGAGGAATCAGCGCCGACGGTAAGACAGAGCTTGCTTTCGTGTCTGGGCCACGTCTGCCTGCACTAAACTGTCATCGGTACGTCGAAGAGTGTCTCGAGCCTCATGTGATGCCCTATGCACATTTTATTGGCAACGGCTTCATATTCATGCACGACAATGCTAGGGCTCACACCGCGGGCGTCGTACGAGATTATCTTAACGAAGTCGATATCTCTATTATGGAATGGCCAGCAAGAAGCCCGGACATGAATCCCATTGAACATCTGTGGGATGAATTAAAGAGACGAATTCGAGCAAGAGATCCTGCCCCAGAAACACTTAGCCAGCTGCAAGATGCAATCCAAGAGGAATGGGACAATATACCACAGCATGTGATCGTGACTCTCATCCGATCGATGAAGAACCGTATGGAAGCAGTAATTAGAGCTCGGGGAGGGAATACAAGTTATTAAATAAACGTTTTTTAGCTTTTTTTTTTCATTTACGTGTGTTGTTTTATCCATTTCCTTTATACTCCATACGGAATAAAAATGACTCATTTAACAAAATACGAAACCTATGAAAAATTCATTTAAATTTAGAACATTAACATTAAGATTTGATAAGCTCATATTACTCACTATTAAATGACATTTAACATTTATTCCTAAATGTACACATTTTTCTGATAATCCTGACAAAACGTAAACTTGCAAGGTGTTTCGATTTTTTTGATGAGAAGTGTATATCACTACACACTAGTAGCACACGGATGTGGAAATTTAAAAATAAAATGGTAACACCAAGTTTTTACGTATTTTTTTAGCAATTTTCGAGCATGGCAGGTACGCTTTCTACGCAGTAGATGAGAAACTAATTATTTTTACAAAAATATGAATTACATAGTATAGGTACTTAATTTTAACACAGCGCACGCGTGGATTAATTATTTGGGCTTTTTTAATAATGATACGGGTAACGGTAAAAAAATAAAGAAAGAATATTTAAAGCTATCAACTTTATTTACACAGCTATCTTACAGTAGTTGTACAGTGTACCTATTTTCTGGTATAAAAATATTGTACCAATATTTAAGTTTTTATCATTTTTAACAAAGTTTTATCTCAACTTTTTGGAAATCATTAGCAGGAACAATTATTTCAAATGCTAGTCTTGTATCAAACAAATAAATGATTGTATCGTTAAATGCGCCAAAGAGGGTAGTCACAAAATTGGAATATTTTTTGTCTCACACAAGACAGTCTTACCTAAACATGAATATAATAAAATTAATTAACTGTTCACTCAACAATTCATTAAATCATTAAGATCTTTTGTGATATAAATTATTTCTTATTAACTATAAAATAAAATACTAATACAAATCAGTATTATTCAACTCAACTGATTAAATTAAAGCAACCATTATGTTGAAGCTTAATGTCTAAATGTTGCATCTACACTGATAAATAAAATTATACAATGTTAGTACAAATTGGACATAATAAAAAACTGTATAATATTTTGTTTTTAACAAAACTGTCAAATTCGCTTTGCTAACTCACAATGCAAATATTTATCAATGTGGATGTAATCTTGAAATGTGTCAAACATAATCTAACTATAATGAATAATAATTAATGTAAATAAAAAGGGACTAACATTATAGTCTTATCTGTGGCACTATCTTAATAGGTGATGTGGTTATAGGTTTCTTTGGACTCAGTTTGTTTGGTGATCTCATCACCACGTCGACAGCCTTCCTGAGGATCTGGTGTTCACTTTTCTTGTATTCTTCAGTTATTTGAGAGAGATCTAAGTCAGCATCTATTACTAAGACCTGAAAATATAATTGTAGACATTTATATACTGTCCCACAAATATTATATTATTATTTTATTTATTATTCAGCATTATGTATAATTATTATTAAGTAATTTAATTACCTAAATATGTTCTGGTAATTAGTGTTAAGTATGCTGAATAAATATTTTTCTCTTTCTTATAAAAAAAAATTGCTTGAAATTGCATCTGTCATGGCATCCTACACAAAGGAATAGCCCAACCTACTGCTGTGACTAAATGAGGCTGATAAACAGTGTGGTTCATAGTTTATTAATGACTTTGTAGTTTGGCCTCAGATAGCAGTAATTACTTTCCCAAAATATCAATTAGAAGGAATGTAACTTTCTCCATGTCATAACTAGGGGTATGTACAGGAGATGTACAGTTTTCAATCTGTTTGTCATCCTTTCTGAATAGAAAGAAAATGACATGCTAATGTACAACTTACGGGAGCAGGGCATTCAGCATGTGTCCTGTTCATAAGCCAGTCTTCATGCAGCCTGTGCAGCTCATCAATGTATGAGAAAGGCACACACTGTTCCTCAGATCTGGCTCGCTTCTTGATCCGCTCATACACTACTGATGGAGTCGTCTTGAGGTACACTGTAATTGTATGGAAATTATGTTATTTTTTTTAAATGTTTGCTGTCTCATAATGTCAAGTTCTTCTGCCCATACTTACTCTAAGAGACATTTACTAACAGCAAATATAATTCAAAAGGAAAAACGCTTTATAAATGCTTTATAAACGATTTTTTTTATAATGTAGGAAGTCTTGATATAACTTTAAATTACAAATAGAAGACCATAAATATGTTATTGCTTTCCTAAGAATACTTGAAAAATACTAATAAAAGAGTAAGCATAAAGAGATAGAACACATACCTATAAGATCAGCTTCAATTGAAATCTGATTTTTAATAAACCTAAACCACTCATCAAGGACAGCAAACTCGGCAGGGTGCAAGGTTCCACTGCGCATCATATGCTCTACAAAGCAATACCGAGCACTATAAAGTGACCGTTCCATCAGCTTCACCGGTGTGGTAGTTGGTCGCCTATGCATGTCCAGCATTGTTAATGAAACATAAGATTGGAAAGCCATTGCCCACCTCGACGGGTCTTTGTACATCAGATCCTGGAAAACACAACACCATATTCACATGTAGAGATAGACAATCTAGGTGGATAATAAATATAAACTTGTAGATAAATACCATGTGTCACTTTGGAAATACAATGGAGGTAGGTTTTTAAATAGATATTATTATATTAAATATATAATTCAATAATTTGTTTAATAACTAAAAAACAAACTTACCAGGAGATTCCATCCTTTCAAATTGCGCCATTCTTCTACTGGCTCAGTCAGCAACGTTATATCTTCAAACTGTCGAAAATGTTCTAGAAAGGTTGTTTTGCCACTTCCAATGTTTCCCTCGACAAACACAGTGAAAGGCTTGGTATTCATTGCGCTGATTGTGTGGAAGAATCTTCCAGCTACAAATTAAAATTTAAATAATTATTAAATCCACCACTAGCACGATGCACCAGACGGTTTGGCACTTGCTTTATGAGCTTTCCCGCCGAAATTGCCCCCAAAAATAAACAACGACGCGCCAAGATAACCTGTCAGCCATGAAATTAGTAAACACAAGTACCTTTATTAAAAAGCATTTGTAAGTGACGTTTTATCATTGTAAAAATGTGTTTTTAATTGTTTTTCCTTTTCTTTTTCATAACAAAAATGCGAATTTAATGCTATATTTCAATAACAAACGCAAAAATTCTTTCAGCAAAGACAGTTTCAGCGTCAGTCAGCCAATCAGCGATTTGTTAATTTATGATCATATTTTTTTTCTTTCTTGTCTATGATTTCTTTTTTTCAAGATTTAAAAGAAAAAATATAATCATAGACACATAAATTCGGATACACGTTATCGTTATCGCATCAAATGCCAATAATGTCCGGGAGCGTAGCCCGCGAAAAAATAAATTCACCAATGATGCGCGACCACGAAATCCATTGACAATCTGTTGCCAAAAAAGAGAATTGACGTGTTTATTTCACGTTGTCTGGTCTTCGATCTCCCAATAGCCGGTAATCTGTAAATAAGTTACGTTATAATTAATGAAAATGCTTCAGGCATATTGCTTGGGTAAGTTTATAAAATACAAAATTATACCGTAAAATTCCTCTTCATGGTTATTTTAATATTTTGTAAACGGCCGGTTCTTAACTGCATATTTAATGTTTTAGGTGTTTTACTGTGCGTAGCGGGGTCGTGGGGCATGTACGACTCCTCCTCGGGCGTAGTGGAGTTAAATCCTTCAAATTTTGATACATTAGTCACAAAATCTGATGATGTGTGGGTGGTTGAGTTCTACGCCCCCTGGTGCGGCCACTGTAAGAATCTCGTGCCGGAGTACAAGAAAGCTGCTAAAGCTCTAAAGGTAAGCCCTAACAACTACTGGAAGTATTGTCATAATTAATGTGGTTTGTAAGTAATAGAGGTAGTTCAGCTGCAAGTCTTTTTTTTTATTCTTCTCGCGCTAGTTTCAATAGCTCTTCGCTGTCGATCGAATATTCTAGGCTTATCTCTTTACTTTAAAATAATACCCAATTTAGGCAGTAGCATATATCCAAGAAAGAAAATTAAAGTCATCCAAAAAATTGCTTATATTCTGAATGAAGATATTTATGATACATTCTTTTGTCTCCTTATAATGAATAGAAAGTATTTGGCAAACATCCAGCATTGTCAATTAGAATAATAATACACATTTCTGCTGTCCTTGGTACTTGCTTATTCAATTGATATACATATAAGTGGCCAAAACTTTGTCCATTAAGTTTAGGCAAAATATGTACCCATTTCTCTCATGTCATTATTTAAGCTTTTTTTCTATTCTATCTAAAGTAATAAGAAGATAGTCAGCATATATGTTGTCATCTTTATTCTTCTTCTGTCACATGGGTTGTGAGGTGGATTACCAACCTCATCAACCCTGGCGTCATGGTTATTCTTTATTGAACGTAATATACCTATTAAATTAGGTGTAAAATAGATAAGCCCACTATTTGTTACACCGTTTCTTAGTTTCTTTGGACAAGATTTTTATTGTAATACACAAAAACATAACAAAGCATCATGCCTGTGTTCCCAAAAGGGTAGGCAGAGGTGTATGGTATTTACATGTACTGCTAACTGTATTTAAGTCCCATGTAATAAGAGGCGAGTCTATTGATATTGTAGTTTTTGTCTTTTTATTGCTATAAAGAATATACGGAAATGTTGTGGACAGAAAACTAAAATGTACTCATCAATTGAAATTTCTATTAGTGGGAAAAAAAATCTCTATACCTATTATTACAAACCATTTAATTCTTTAATGTCTTTTCCAGGGTATAGTGAATGTAGGAGCTGTTGATGCAGACTCCCACAAGAGTTTAGGCCAGAAATATGGGGTCACCGGTTTCCCCACCATCAAAGTGTTCAAGGGCAGCCAACACATCCCGTACCAGGGGAAGAGGAGTGCTGAGGACATTGTTGAAGCTGGCTTGAAGGCAGCCAGGGAGAAGGCTTATGAACGCCTTGGCAGTAAACCCGGCAGCAAATCAGACCAGGTATCAGACATATTGGCCACTTTAACCACAAATATGGCAAAACCTCCTGAAATGTACAATTTCTTGTTACGACTTAAGGATGCATTGCAGACGTATCAGGCACAGCACCCTACGGCTTAGGCCTTTCATTCTTAACACTGCTAGGTAAACCTCCTTCCCTTTATATCTTCCATCTTTCACAGTGTGATAGGCATTAGAACAATCACATCACCTCTGTAAAGGTCTATCCCATTGTAGTTGTTTTTTGTTGTTTTTAGTGACAATAAAAATCTACTTAAAAATATTGTTAACAAAGTTAGAACACTATAGTGTAAGGTTACTTATTTATTTATTCTAGAATGTAGTGTCTTTTTAGGCTTATAGAATCATTCTTTTACACTTAAGTGTCTGGAAAATATTACGTATTATGTTTCTTGTTTAACACTTTCAAGGGCAGAATGTCTACGGACAATGCGATTCCAAGGTGTCATACTACCTATTATGAACCACCAATGAACCATGGTCTCTGTCCGTGAAAGGGTTAAAAAAATGATCTATAAGTTAGTTTTTAAGTCCTGTAAGCTTTTTCCAAAACTTTTTAATTACCGGATTACGAAATTTTAAAAAGCACATTAGTATAGTAACTGCACCAATGGAAATGGAATTCATATAATGATTCAGAATAAAGAAAGGGATTTGTTTTTAAATACTTTTAAATTCTTCTATCGTGTGGGTTGTGAAGTGCACTATCAACCTCACTATATAATATAACCACTGGACTATGGAAGCCGTTAAAAGTACGTAAACAATAAGATTTTTATCTACTTTGATAGAGGCATAAAGAAGTGGGCATACAAGGGCACAGCATACCATGGAAGGGGGGTAACAAAAGAACAACTGGTAAAAAAACTACATCCACAACAACTACAACTAGTACAACGGTAGACGTCTTAGCCGATCTAAAGAAAAAACTTCATCGAAACGGGAGAACTAAGGCAATGCAAAAGAAACAGATAGTCAAGCCTTCACCATTGAATCCTATTACTGCGAAGAATTTATTTAAGCTAGAACGATTCAAAGCAAATCTATTCCGAAGACTGTCAGACTTCGAAGTTTCTCTCATTGTTACAAATAAACCTAGGAAGTATAAAAATATGATTGTTAAAAGGAGAAGGCTTAAACCACGCATGTCTTCTGATAGCAAAGATTGGTAGACATCTGAACACAGACAGGAATTGAAACAGGAACACATATCAGAAGTACATGCTTAATATAAATTATGTTTCTTGGTTTTCAGTTTTATTATCACTTATTTTTCTACAAATACTATTTTCAGAAGAATATACAAGAGGGAATATTTAAAAACCTTTTAAAAATTTTCAATGTTTTTATTCATAACAGATACGGTTAATGTTCAGGGCGTTGACATGTTATAGTTATCACTGTACATACAATGGATTGTTTACGGAAAACGTTATTCGGAAGCTAGTTATCGTATAGTAGTTATTTTGAAAGTTTTATCGTACCTAGTAACAAAGTTGTGATTCACAACACTTTCTGACGTGTAAAAATGGTGATCTACCCACGCTCGGCGGCGTCTCGCCTACTCAAAACTCTCACTTCGACTTGTTCCAAATCGGGCTTCGCGCCACGTCAGTCCATTCATTCTCCTTTCGAAACATCCTTGAAATTGTCATCGTTCAAACAATGTCATAGCGCCGGTGTATAGTTAAAAAAACATAATAATACATTTTTGTTACATTTAGTACTTAATTTTATGCCGTAGATCTTACAAAATTACTGCTGAGCTTTACTATAGACCATACTACATAAATACATACATAAACTCACGCCCGTGACATCTAATGGTGTGGGCAGAAACGGCAGTAGTCAAAGACAACACCAATGTTTCTCTTTATTATAGTATACTTCTCTGGCTACTTAAGCTCATATTTCTGTCTATAAACCTCTACCAGATTACAAGTAGGTACCTTTCCTAGAAAAATTGCTTCACCTTTTCTCAATCGATCTGGTCTATTATTATCATTCCACTGTTTAATATAGGGTTTAATAATGGTAGTGGTAGGTATGGCAGGTCGTTAATCTTTTTTTTTTTTTGTAGGTAATAAGAAAGTACCAAAACTTTCGTATAATGCAGTACATACAAAACTTTTACATCATTTTCTCAATTATTTTTCAATTTCGGAATATTGGTTTCTCTCAAATTAAAGTTACTGCCGTTTTGACTTCTACAAATGAGGAATAGGGTAGTTTCCAACTAGTCAAATCAATTACTTTTTACTAAAACTCGAAACACGAAATTACTGGAATTTCTGTGAGAAAGTAACCTATGACGTCATAGAAACACGTGACTAAATGTCGCACTTATTATTACATTTAGTAATCAGAATTTCACAATTTATATTTGACCTGAGAAACTACTCAATTTCAAGGAATATCTCTTTGGCAGTTTCCGCCAATTTCGCCAGTCTACTATCTTTCCCCAGTACGAGCCCAAAAATAGTGTAATCCCCCACTCTAAGGATATACTCAATAAAATAACAGCCAATGTAAACATTTAATAATCAAGTAATCATCTTCTTTGCAGTCGGACGTGGTCGAGCTGACAGACAGCAA
Source organism: Pectinophora gossypiella (assembly GCF_024362695.1). Lineage (NCBI taxonomy): Eukaryota > Metazoa > Arthropoda > Insecta > Lepidoptera > Gelechiidae > Pectinophora > Pectinophora gossypiella. The sequence goes on from NC_065405.1 coordinate 3,034,410, forward strand.
CTTCAAGGAGAAGGTTCTAGACAGTGATGAGATGTGGCTGGTGGAGTTCTTCGCGCCGTGGTGCGGCCACTGCAAGAACCTGGAACCACACTGGGCAAAGGCTGCCACTGAACTTAAGGGCAAGGTAAGTACAGCTGGATAGTTGTAGCACTGTCCTATAATAAAGAACAGGGGGGGGTGTTAAAAAAAGCCACAATCGAAACAATTCATCTAAAAAAGCAATATTGCTATTTGACATTTGTTTATTTATTTATTGAGGAAAGCTAACAGCACGGAATTTTAAATACGTACAAACATAAGCTATACAAGTAAGTGTGCAAACAAATGTCAAATAGCAATATAGCTTTTCTAGATGAATTTCTTTGATATGACCTTTTTAACCACCCCAGTACTATGTTAATTATGATAATTATTATGTATAGAACGGACATCATCCTCCCTGCACCAATTCGTATTTGAGCCGAGTATAGATTTAAACCACAATACATTATAACCGGGGTCTTACCGCGTTAAAATCAGGGATGAGTATAGATATATATTTTTTTAATAATGACATGAATTTATTGGACCAATCAGCATCTATCGGTTCCGGCTACTATTTATCTAAGTATGTCTACCCTCAAACTTATGGATTTACCTACTCCAATCTCATCAGTCATCCCGTGATCATGGCACTTGCAACAGTGTCGAAATATCGGGAGTATCATATCCCTGATTTAAACGCGGTAAGAACCCGTTACAAAGGCGTTACATGAGCCATGTCAGGGGCCTATGGCGGCTCAACAGTAACCCTTACACCAGGGTTGAGATCGGTCATTGCTTATAACCTACTAGAAAGAAGATAAGTTCCGATCCAATGATGTTCACATGTTCGACAACCTATGTGTAAAAAGCAACCAAAATCATTTAATAGCACAAAGTATAATTAATTTTAATTTACCTAATGTTTATTGCAACATTTGTAAAACTGACGCTATCTTCAAATCACTCGTGTTACTAATTGTCACAAACTATTTACTACTAATTCAATGCCTACTTGATTTTTTTACACGTTACGTATTTTGAACTTCACATAATTCACGTCACTAATCTTACGGGGTAGGCAGATTAGTTTACAAAAAGGTTAATTTGTTTTTTTTTCCATATAGCGGAAGTAGCATAGTGACAAATCATAGAGATAAATATCGCATAGAGAAACTAATTACTATATAATAAAGCAAAGGGTCTCTCGCTCGGCATACTAAGAAAGTTACAGTGAGCATTTTGTACAAACTGTCCAAAGCTTTCATAATGACGACACACTATCTTAACATGCCCTTCGAAGCCCGGAATCATCTCCCTTTTTCGGACAATCAGGTGATTCAAGCCTGCAATGTCCTTGCCAAACAAACAAAGGACAGTCTCACAAAGAGATTTCGACAATGTCCCCATCGGGAATTAAACCGTTCTAACCATTAGACCAGTAAACTTGAATAAATACTCTTTTCACCAGATCAAAGTGGGCGCACTCGACGCCACCGTCCACTCGTCGACCGCCTCCCGCTACCAGGTGCAAGGCTACCCGACCATCAAGTTCTTCCCGGCCGGCAAGAAGAGCAGCGACTCTGCGGAAGACTACAACGGAGGCAGGACCTCCAGCGACATTGTGGCGTGGGCTATGGACAAGCTGGCCGAGAATGTGCCGCCGCCGGAAATTATTCAGGTTAGTAGAATAGACATACATGTAAAAACCGTAATAGCCCTGTTCCGAGCGAGCGTGTAGCCGAGTTTGGTGTCCCAATTTAGATAGTCAGAGGTACATCCATCGCATGATAAACTAAGTACTCACCTGGTTGCCTGGAAGAAATTGCTGCATGAGCAATAAGGCCGCCTGTTGTGCTTTTCTGTTTGTTGTCCTTATCTCTGTATTTTGTGTCCATTGTGCTCAATAAAGTATTTTATCTATCTCACCGAGCTCCACGTCGAAGTGTCTTCCAGGATTTGTGCCCGGTTAATGGAAATATGCTCACCCTATGCATGGGACTAAACATAGCTGGCGACGAGTGGGTGTTGTACTATACATAATCGTCTTATACTCACCACACAACACAAAACAGTACCAATGACAGTTATTATATTATATTAAGCTGGAGACCTATGTACTGACTCACTCACTCACTGACATAATTTTATATTATATGTATATGGAATGGGCTATCTCCGCCAAGCACCAATTCGCATTAGTGAGGAGCTATAGTTACTTTAGTCTAAATGGCTGTAAGCCGTTAAGGAGTAAGGGGCAGCGCGCGGATTATCTGTCTCGTTCACACTTACGCGGCAAAAGGTAAGAATGCGATCTTCGTAAGGGCCGCGTTGTAGGCCAATAAATTACAAAAAAATAACTTCACTAATTCATGCGTGATTTGCTTATAAAAAAAAACATAAAAATAACGATTCATTCGACCCTGACAATATTTACCTTGTTTATTGCTTGAAGACACACATAAAATGACGCGATAAATGTTATCTCCTACGATCTTTATGCCTCTTATACTTTTTTCCTTCCCTTTTGCGCGCAATCTATCACCTTTGGATAATAGGCACTTCTTGTGGTCAGGACCTAGCCGCAGGCGGCAGTATACTTACATAAAACACGAAGCATAGACTCCTACTCACGACTCGTGAACAACTGCAAATACACAAAAAACAATCATTATTATAAAGGGAAGTGTTTTAAGAAAATTGTATTGAAAATATGATGCCTTCACCAGTGTGGCTCTCCCGAATTTCTCAAAGAAACTGCGGGCAATCGGCCGTTATTACGACGTCCCATCACGAATGTTATGTGTTATTAAGGTATTATTGTATTGTTGTAAGTGTATATTACAAGAGAACAGTCAAAACAACGGCACCCGATCATGCCACCTTAGATGCTGTTATATTTATAGCAAGTACGTTGTGAAACGTCGTAAAATTTTATCAACATTATGTAGGAGTCGTGAATTTGCGACCGCGAAATGTATTTGTAACGTTAGTGTAAGTACTTTCTTGAATATTTCACAGTCAATCATTTAAGAAAGAAAGAAAGGTACACCACAGAATAGATAAAAAACAAAACACAGAATAACACATAACTAGCATTTCGTCATGAATCGATAAATCTCGGTTATTTTTGTAATGAATGCAGACAAAGTTCAAGTTCGCCTCAAAAACATCGCGAGCGCTTTTTTGAAAAATCACACTGGAATGTGACTTTTGTTAAACTAGTTTGAATCCAGGTAAAAATTGGTAGTCCCAATTTTTACTCGGAATCCAATTCTTCTATCGTGTGGGTTGTGAGGTGGAGTACCAACCTCATCAACCCTGGTGTCAGGGTTACTATTGAGCCAAAGGCTCCTGACATGGCTCATGTAACGACTACTTACTTACATCAGTAAGTAGTAACCGGGACCAACGGCTTAACGTGCCTTCCGAAGCACGGATCATTTTACTTTTTGGACAATCAGGTGATCAGCCTGTAATGTCCTAACCAAACTAGGGATCACAAGGTGATTTTTGTGATGTGTCCCCACCGGGATTCGAACCTGGGACCTCCGGATCGTGAGCCACACGCTCAACCACTGGACCACGGAGGCCGTTGGGAATCCAATTAATGAGGACTTTCCAGGCTACGTTCCGCAAGTACAAAATAAATTGCGCTGTAAAGATTTTCATTCGTTTAACCTTCTAATTTCATGGATAACAGACATGCATCTTTTATCTTCGTTTTTGGGTATAAATGATGACCCTTTTCATTACACCCAGACACAATTACGTCTTGCTGTTCTTCGTCTTCTTCCGGGAAGTAATATAGAGAGCAACATAATTCTATACATAATGTGATCCAAATATAAAGCAACAATGATTTTTATATAATGCTTCTGCCGCCATTATATGGTATTGTTGAATACTGATATTAGGCAGCTGAATTACTCAATTGTATAACAATCATCATCATCATAAGCCCATTAACGTCCCCACTGCTGGGGGCAGCCCATCACGCGAGCCCAGTGCGGATTGATGGTTATTAACGACTGCTAATGCAGCCGGGACCAACGGCTTAACGTGCCTTCCGAAGCACGGAGGAGTTCGAGATGAAAACTTTTTTTTGTGGTGACCCATCCTATGACCGGCCTTTGCGAAAGTTGCTTAACTTCAACAATCGCAGACCGAGCGCGTTTACCGCTGCGCCACCGAGCTCCTCGTATAACAATATTTATGTTTATTTATTTTTTTAAAGAACGTCTAGAGCCGGTTTTTTTGGTGAGCAGGTTTTTCTTGCAGCTTCTTTTCCCCGGCTATACAGGTTGTGAGAAGCTGCAGTAGTTTTAGGCGGATGAGACGTTCGTTATGTAAAAATTGACGATTCAAAGTGTAACTATGTTACCTACTGAATAAAGATATTTTTGAATTTGAACTGTACCCAACTGTTTGTACTATAGTATGTATGTACTATATTATCTTTGAGCAAAGTAGCCTGGAAAGTCACTTATTGAATGAATTCGATGTTTTATTGGAGAAAATCACACCAGAATGTAATTATTCGAAAACGCGCTTACGAGAATTTCACTATAAAGCGACGTTATAGAGATCCCTCTTTATGTAAGAGGAGTAAACGCCATTCCTCTCTTGTTCCCGCCAAATCCTTCACCTCCTGCTACGACACGACCTGCACCGTTTCTTATATTTGTTTCATAAATGTTCTCCTAAATAACCCCCCTAATTTACCCCTAATTTTTTTTTATCTAACACTGTATTATGATTGCAGGTGACAAACGAGGAAACTTTGAAAGCATGCAGCGATAAGCCTCTATGCGTGGTGTCGATCCTGCCACACATCCTGGACTGCAACGCTGCCTGCCGCAACGACTACCTGAGCATCCTCGCGCGGCTGGGAGACAAGTACAAGAACAAGATGTGGGGGTGAGTCCAAATACACATTCCATCTTATGAGAATGTCTTTTGATGCCACTTTAGAATCAAATTTTGTAATACATCAGGAGGATTGGTTTCTTCATCTTGCTAGATTAGAATGACAGCAGACGGAACCATATACTTGCATTTTTTTAGCGCTTACAGTAGAACAGCGTGGTGGAGTATGCTCCATACCCCCTCCGGTTGTTTGAGGGGAGGCCTGTGCCCAGCATTGGGACGTATATATGCTGTTTACGTATGTTATGTACGGTAGAACAGGGGGGTTGAAATGGCCACATCGAAGCAATTCATCTAAGAATATTGCAATTCGACATTTGCGCATATAAAAGTAATTGCGCAATGCAAACAAATGTCAAATAGCGATATTGCTTCCCCATCCCCATCCCCATGAAATAATAGGAGTTGTCGTGATAAAGATTCTTATGAAAGAGTGAGAGGGAAAACATTCAAGCAAGGCACACATGCATACCAGCAAACAAACAAGAGAAATTACAACAGAACATTTAATAGAAAAGTAAACACAAACGTAATTCTTATTGCTAAAGATTCTCATTGTTGGTTTCAGTTGGATCTGGGCGGAAGCGGGCGCGCAGCCATCACTGGAGGAGGCGCTGGAGCTCGGCGGGTTTGGGTACCCCGCCATGGCTGTAGTCAACGCCAAGAAGCTCAAGTTCTCCACGCTGAGAGGCTCCTTCTCCGAGTCCGGCATCAATGAATTCCTCAGGTAAGTTCCTAAACACTTGGCAGAAGTCGTAGTAGACAATCTGGCCAATCCGACACGTATCGTGTTAACTATGTTACCTAATAAATGAAGATATTTTTACTTACAACAATGGCAACATAGATTTGCCGTCTCCATACGGTCGTGGTACCGAATGCAGACGGCAAACCATTGGTGGTATTTTTGCCATTTATCCCCAAAACTACTAGACTCATGCGGTTTTCAGTGATGGATTCGGGATATGTTTGAGTTTGATTGGATCCTCCACCTAGCAAGGACCGTGTCTAGGAAAGACATAAATAAAAGAGTTTGTGACGGCAATTTCACGGTTTATTTATTTTTTCAAAAGAGATATTACAGAGAACGTGTTGATTCGATATAATTTTAAAATGAAGAGAGAATGAATGGTTGGAACGAATGTTACCATATAAATAATATTTTTCTTTTTTAATTAAGAATGGTTTGGCTCAATGGTTGTTGCAAACAGACCGCGAACAAACCGCCCATGTGTATTCGCACGGATACCTGAAGAGAAAAGGTGCAACTTGGCGATAGTACACCTTCAGTCTACTCGCACTTGTCGTAACAGAAACACGTATTTTTCTCTTCTCGCTCGAACTAGAACCTGCGGGGCTAACATGCGCAGCGTAAATTATCGATCGATGAATTATTTTTTGTCGAAATCGATAACTTAGTTTTTTCCCTAACATGCCTGCCACGTGACTCTGTTCGTATTTTGAAAGAACTACATGACTTATTTGGGTTCACATAATTAGCACCAATCGACAAAACTACATAATTATAACGTCAGAATGGATAAAATTACCGTGATATGCGCATGTTAACCCTACTGGGAAAAATATTAAAGGAACTTTTCATCAGTACTATAAGTTGTATTCACGCCTTATTGATTTTTTCCACAGGGATCTGTCATTCGGTCGTGGTCAGACGGCACCAGTGAAGGGCGCGAAGATGCCCGAAGTTTCCACCACCGAGGCCTGGGACGGCAAGGACGGTGAGCTGCCCCCAGAAGAGGACATTGACCTCTCGGACGTCGACCTCGACGACGTCAAGAAAGACGAGTTATAAATCTAATCAATGGAGATTTGTGGACTGACGAATGAATGTGGTTCCCATGCTCTCAAAGATCTAACGTTAAACACGTAAAGACAGTGTAGTAGGAAATTATCAACTTGAATTGTATTTTTTAGCTCTGGCAATAAATATTCTGTTAGCTAATACCAGTGTTGCCATTAAGCGAAATAACGGCCTCATGTCTAAACTACTTGAAAATCTTGAATGATATAATAAGATTGTTTCACAGCAATTATTGAGTACTCACAACTATACATGGCTTAGGTGAATTTGTTATTTTGAATGCAATTTTAAATGAACTTTCCATCTATGTTAAATATACAAGCCATAATACATATCCACATTCTATAAGTACCTCTGATAAGCTCACTGTTGCTTTAAAATTGTATTTATAAATCTTAATTTACAAATCACAAGTACTATTTTATTATAATAATTTTACTGTTTCGTTGAATGAAAGCGTGAATATAATGGATGTTGTTTTCTTAGACTAAAAATGCTCTTTTGCCCAAAATTTAGAATTTTTGAATGTATATTACTTTTTGACCTAGTGATTGTTCAATTTCAAATCTTCTAGTTTGTATAATTGTAGGTGTGTATTCTATATAGTTGATAAACTATTTTTGAATAGTTGTTCTACCGCAAATAATTCCTGGCTGCAACTTCCACTAAGTTTTTTAAGCATTTAAAACGCGGCCGTACTTGATACAATTTTACTATTTATGTAATGTGAAAGTGGTTCATAATACATTTTTATAATTTATCTTTGCGTATTATTCATTCCCAGAAATCAACACTATCGCTATGAAACTGAATGTTCCAAGAATACAATGTACTTATTTTAAAAATAGAATGGCCTTAGTTGCCATAAAAAGCGCTGCTGTTCGATTTGCATAACAATTGACGCTCGAATACCGTAGCAATGGATAAAACAATGGGTAATTCGTTTTGTGGTTACGATGTTGCACGCTTGAACACTTCGCCTGTAGGGGATTACGCGCCAGTTTCGAAGAACTGAAATATTGGTATCTGCTTACTCAACAGCTCAAACTTTAATCCCACTGCATTAGCTAATACTGAAACAAAAAATGATCGATTTGACACAGTAATCTCGATTATCGCGCGAAAACTCATTCCCGCGATAATAATCGTGACAAATAATTCGAAATTTCACAGTAAATGTTTCAGTCTTGCTTCGGTTTGAAAGGTAAAAGTAAAACTAATCGTTAAATTGGATACAATCATATATTTGAGCATTTTGCTGTGTGTAACTATAAAAGTAACTTATTCTAAGATTACAACTAATATACAAAATACAGTCTTCACTATATTTGTGACATTATCAATAAGATTGGTTCTATAAAATAATACTGTTGTGTAGAGATCCAAACATTTTGAGTCAAATTTTGTATAATATGAATTCCAACATTGTACATAATATACATACATGTATAAATTGATGACTAAATGGAACAGTACAGAAAAAGATATACTACAGTTACAGATAAGCTTGTTTGCTTAGCTAACACACACTGAAATAAGGACATGGCACCTTCTATCAGGGAGGTATTTAGGTCACAAAATATGCTTTACAAATTATATAATTCATAATCTTTTAATTATTTATTACAAAGTCCAATACAGGTTTAACAATTAAACTCTATTATAATAAAAAAATGTCTTTTGACAGGCTTCAATAAGACAATAAATGCCAATATTAATTTCAAAGTTCATTTAATTCACATTAAAGATAGGTACCTATTAAAAATAGCCCAGTCAATTCCTAATCACTAATTGAACACATTTTTGTACATAAATGTACTCACATTTATTTCATTTACAATATTATTGGTCCAAGGCAGTCTCATTGAGTTCAAATGCATTTTTACTATCAATTGAATTATATTAAAATAGTGCCATTCTACATTAACATAATCTAAATAGTTTCCTTTGATCATAGTACTTCATTTACAGATAAGCAAACTAGTTACATGTGTATTAAAGTGTGTATGGCAAATACTTCTTAAAAATTGATTCCATAACCAGCTTCAAACAATTCTCCCAGTCACAACCACATACATATACAATTAAAATTGAAAGTGTTGATATTTTAATCATACCCTTATGCCACACTGGGCAACCCAATCATGTCATACTTACGTGTCTTTTTGCATAGAATAGGGTAGCACAAGGCGAAGTAATAAAATCCCATTCCTGCTAATATCATTGCAATAATAACTGTAACTATGCCCCAAGCAGAAATACCCAGTCCTCTTCTTGTAGAATTCTGAGAAGGAAGGCCAGGAGAAGTCCCTCCTAGTGTTTTCGGCTTCCCAGGGTCGCTGTAGCCTTTATCTTTACCATAGCTTCTACCATATCCGCGTAATCCCTCGCAAGGTGATAAAAGTTGATTTATCACTGAAAAGTAAATTAACCATATAACTTTATACAGCCACGAATATTCTAGAACACCAATAATATATCTAAAAGTGTTTACTTACCAAGTACAGCGAGGGTCAGTCGAATAAATAGACTCAGGTTCATCATCTCTGATAGGTCTGACTTCCTGCGGCGGGCGATAATTTATAATTTGTCTATATTATATTTCTTTGAATAAATATCAGGTTGCAAGAAACACTTATAAAATTGAGTTGAGTTGTTGATTAGAAAAAAACCATGCGGTATGAATAAAAAAAGTTGGAATATATTTTAGAAGCTCAACCAAACAAACAACCACTTTGCTCAGTAACAAAACTTCATTAATTTCATTTTTTGAACGTCAACCAGCATCCGTGACAGATTTTATTTTTAATTTTTGGCTTGGTTTCATCCAAATGCATCTCGCAGGCTTATACATTTTTTCCAAAGAAAAAGCAACTTTAGTAGTTTATGGTAAATTCAATTTTAATGAAACGTGTATCCGAATTTTTGTAATTTTTGTCTCTTTCTATCTAATAATGTAAAACAGAGATAGACAATCTTTTTACCATAGACAGCATAAAGTAGGCGAAACGTATTTCCGGCACAAAAAGATGTCGTGTACTTCCTCCGATACGTTGTCAAAGTCAAAAGCGATTGCTAAGTGATGCCGGCGATGGCGAAACTACAATTTTGTTTTTTATTTGTGCTCTATATTGTTATAAGTAGCCACAGTGCAAATGTTGACACAATATCCAGTGATATAAAATTTAAGAATGTTGATCGTATGATCGATATATCATCTCAACTCGTGAAGATTGCTGCCAAAATAACCTTGGAAAATACGGGCAACTCGCCGGTAAAACAATTTTTGCTTGCAGTTGAGTCTTCAATTCAGCAAAATCTCGCTTTCATCGGAGCTAGAGATAACAGTAACAAGGAACTTCGGATTACCGAGACCACTGTAAAGGGCCATGACAACACCAAGTTCTGGCGTGTGGATTTGAAAGACGCAGTCAACGCTGGTAGCACAGCAATTGTTAATGCTGAATATGTCTTTACAAAAGCTTTACTGCCATACCCAACCGCTATAACTCAGCAGGAAGACCAACTAGTTACATACAATGGTAACTTATATTTCTACACACCATACCAGGTTACTTCGCAAAAAACTAGCGTAATTCTGAACACAAAGAGTGTCGAGTCCTTCACAAAAGTGAAGCCATTCACTCAGCAAGATGGTACCATTCTTTATGGCCCCTTCACAAACACTGGCCCATTTAGTGAGAAGGAATTAAATGTGCACTATAAGAATAATTCTCCTTTCTTGACTGTTACCCGCCTGGAGAGACTGATTGAGGTGTCTCACTGGGGTAACATTGCTATTGAGGAAGTGATTGAGGTGGAACACACTGGTGCCAAGCTGAAAGGTCCTTTCTCCCGCTATGACTACCAACAAGACCACCACAGTGGCCCAGCAAGTGTGAGGTCTTACAAGACTCTGTTGCCAGCCTCTGCTTCGGATGTTTATTACCGTGACACCAATGGCAACATCTCTACATCTAACATGAAAGTCAGGAAGGATTCAGTGGAGCTAGACCTGAGACCCAGATACCCGCTGTTTGGTGGCTGGAGAACACACTACACTCTAGGATACAATGTCCCGAGTTATGAGTACTTGTATCACTCTGGAAACGAATACTTGTTGAAGATGAGATTGGTAGATCACATTTTCGATGACATGCAGGTTGATGAAGCTACTGTGAAAATAATCTTGCCTGAAGGATCTTCTCATATCAAAGTGAACACTCCCTACACTGTGAAGAGATTGCCTGATAGTCTCCACTACACATACTTGGACACTAAGGGCCGCCCAGTGATTGCATTTAAGAAGACCAACCTTGTAGAGAGCCACATTCAAGATTTCCAGCTTCGCTACACATTCCCTCGCCTGTTGATGTTACAAGAGCCTCTACTGGTAGTAGGCTTCCTGTATGCCTTATTCCTATGTGTTATTATCTATGTAAGGTTAGACTTTTCAATTCACAAGGCTGAACATCAACATAAGGATTAACTATATGTTTATTTATTTATATTTTGTTTTCAGTTTTATGTAACACATCCAGTTGTCATGTCACACATTTTATTTGTATCAATATGATTGCAATGTTTGCGTGGAGAAGTAAATGATTTTATAAGGAAATTATTCTTGTCATTTCCCTTGTAAATTTACGTGCATTTTGTTTGTAAGTGTTGGTATTATGCATATAAAGTTTATTTCTGTTCATAAAACCATTTATTAGTTAGTAATCAGTGAGTACAAAATGGAAGTACATAATGGTTTGGCTATTTACAGATATGATTTGAGCATAAAACTATTTACACACCCAACAAGGGCTTAATTTACACCTCATTACCACATACACAATCCATTCCATTCCTGTAACATTCCAAGAATTTTAATAGCTAAAAATCCTTATCAACAACAGAAGTTAACAAACATTCATCTAAAAGTACAATTTAAAACTAAAATTATTGAAAACTAGGATGGTGGAATCAAGGTCTCAATTGAAATAATCATGTCGATTTTTACTGTGTAAACTACAAAATATACCTAATTTACCATTATTGTTTTATATTGAAGTTTTATGATACAGTTTATAGGCCAGGCGGAAAAAAGTGAAATTAACTTGCAAAACAAAACTTGTGTGCGAAAAAATACGGCACTGTTAGCGCGGGAACTAAAATGAGACTAGCTATATACACTTCATAGCTGCAGCTTTATGCCGCATTCAGTAATATGTAGTCTCCATAGTATACTTGCAAAGGCATCATAGTTTTTTTTCCGGCCTGTCTCAGAAACAGTTCATCAACAATTCAGGACTACAAGTTATACATTTCTAATAATATTAATAATATAATATAATTAAAAATATAATATTTCACATGCCATATTCTGTCAGTTTGGTTCTCAGCACGACCGGCGCGCTAGTGCAGGGTAGGATAGCCTTCTCCGTGATCACTGCGGTGACTAGACTCGCCGGAGTGACGTCATAGGTCAGGTTTAGAGGCGTCAGGTTCGGGTTGGAACGCCAATCCTTGAGCGGGGAATTCTCATCGTTCTTGTCGATCAGAGCGTCGGGATCGCCTGGGGAAAAGATTGCTGTTAGAGGAAAGTGCTTAACTACGCCTATATATAAAACGGTAACTTTCCGCCCCACACCTTTTTTTTTTTTTTTTTTTTGACATGACTTATTGTAGATTTGCCGCAGATGGCATTAACTACTTGGCCGGACAAAACGCCCCACACCAATTAGGCGTAGAATAAGGAATAATACTACGTATAGAACGGCAACTCTCCGCTCCCCACCAGCGGCTGAGCTAGGTTTACCTCACCGCCCCTCGGTCTTACTTTAGTCAATCGTATGGACGTCACACGCACATCTGTGTGTACGATAACGTCAATGTGTAGTATCTGTGTAAAACAAGGTGTTTTGTATGAAGTGTTTGAGGTGTGATTAAGAGTGGGTCCTTGCTTACCGAGTTCGTTATAGACGAAGGCATCAGTCTGCACGCGCTCGCTGAACTTGTGCGTTTCGCAGGCCACCAGCACGGGCACGTTGCTGGCCGCAGCCGCCAGCGCCACCTGGGCGGTGCCCGCCGCGCCCAGCACCGACCCGTTGACGAGCAGCGAGCTCGCACCTAGTAGCACCTTGTCGATCTGGTGAGTGGGGAAAGGGGATTTTGTTAAATCAGTGGTTCTTAACTGGTGGTCCGCGGACTCCTGATTGTCCCTGAAACCTTCCACGATCCTCTACTGACATATACATACGTAATATCACGCCTATTTCCCGTTGGGGTCGGCAGAGACCACGATCCTGACACACCACTTGGCATAGACTTCATGCATGCTAGCCGGTTTAGAGTAGTCGTGACCTGGCCTTTAAAACATCTTGGATCTGATCTTCTTCTTCTATCGTGTGGGTTGTGATGTGGAGTACCAACCTCATCAACCCTGGTGTCAGGGTTACTATTGAGCCGCCAAAGGCCCCTGACATGGCTCATATAACGACTACTTACTTACATCAGTAAGTAGTAACCGGGACCAACGGCTTAACGTGCCTTCCGAAGCACGGATCATCTTATTTTCGGTCATACTGGTGATCAGACAGTAATGTCCTAACCAAACTAGGAACCACAAATTAATTTTTGTGATATGCCCCACTGGGAATCAAACCAGGGACCTCCGGATCGTGAGCCCAACGCTCAACCACTGGACCACGGAGGTCGTTTGGATCTGATGAAACCCAAATTCCCGAGAAATGCGTTTCAGAGGTGACCTAACCTGTATCGGACTGGTTTACCCTTCGGGTTGTAAAGTCAGACAGGCAGTAGTCGCTTCTGTAAAAACCCGGACCTGTAAAATCTTCAGGTTATATAAGCGGAGTCCTCGCACAGGGGACAACGCTAGGAAGATAATTATGCTCTGTACTATGCGCTTACAGTGTTCATGACGAAGCTAATAGCTGTTATGTCCACATAGCTGCAGGGCAGGCCGGCGGCCACGAGTCGCCGCAGCATCTCTCTACCGTCGTCGGACACGCGGTCCCCGACGATGACGGTGCGGAACTTCAGCTGGGAACTCCACGCCTCGCGGAGGATGCGCTCGATTAGCGATGAGCTGGGACAATGAGAAATAAAAAGTTATTTCATAGCTGATTTCCACAACTCGAACTTTACCACATACATACATACATAACATAAACAGCCTATATACGTCCCACTGCTGGGCACAGGCCTCCCCTCAATCTACCGGAGGGGGTATGGAGCATACTCCACCACGCTGCTCCACTGCGGGTTGGTAGAGGTGTTTTTACGGCTAATAGCCGGGACCAACGGATTAACGTGCCCTCCGAAGCACGGAATCATCTTACTTTTTTCGGACAATCAGGTGATTCAAGCCTGAAAAGTCCTTAACAAACAAAGGACTGTCTCACAAAGTGATTTCGACAATGTCCCCATCGGGAATCGAACCTGGACCTCCAGATTGTAAGCCTAACGCTCTTACCACTAGACCACGGAGGCTGTTACCACATACATAATTGTATAATTTTAAAAGAAAAATACTAAAAACGAGCTACCACGTACTAATAAAAAAAACACGAATCCTAACGAAATGTCCTGTCCTTCTTCTCTGGAAAAGCTGGGAAATAAATTATTCAATGGACAATATGTACTGACCAGCCATAAGTGAGGATATTGTCACCAGTAGAAATCTTCTTCTGCACAGCCATGCTGATCGCTTCTCCCGCCTTGTCGATCTGATCTTCTATGTAATGGTCTATTTCTTCTTGTAGCCTCTTCTTGGCCTGTAGACGAAACGGATAATTAGGTAGTGTCCTAGGTCAAAGATATATTATAAAATTCCAATTACTAAAGCAATACTTCTTTTTATTTAATTTATTTATAATTTTTTATGAAGTCCTTGATATGATTCGCGCCTCGCGCGATGCGGTTGCTGTGCCGCGGAGGCTGAAAGCAATGTAGACAACACTACTCTACCCTTTTGGTAACGTAACGTTTATTGTTAAAATTAAATTCTGTGCAATAATTGTATTTGATCCACCTTATCCAACTCACAATCTCTTCTTCAATCGTGTGGGTTGTGAGGTGGAGTAGCAACCTCATCAACCCTGGTGTCAGGGTTACTATTGAGCCGCCAAAGGCCCCTGACATGGCTCATGTAACCGGGACCAACGGCTTAACGTACCTTCCGAAGCACGGATCATTTTACTTTCGGACAATCAGGTGATCAGCCTGTAATGTCCTAACCAAAGTAATTTTTGTGATATGTTCGTGATCGTGTGCCCAACGCTCAACCACTGGACCACGGAGATCGTCACGATTAAGCCACACGACACAAGAAGAAGTGTCCACTCATCACTCACGTCAAACTCGTCGACATTGTTGGGCAGCTGCGTGAGCTGGTGCCGGAAGTACTTGACCGCGTTGGTCTGCGCGGCGGAGGGCTGCCGCATGGCCCACAGGTACTCCAGGCTCGCGGTCAGGTGCGACTCCAGCCCGCGCGAGAACTCCGTCTTGGCTGGCAGCGTGTAGTCTTTCACCATCTACGTGCAAAATATACATCGTCACTGACCCTGATTCCTGCAGACACCTCCTAATTTGATTTGTTTTTTTTTTAATTTTTTACCTGTCATTTTCTTATCCGCCGAAAAAGAAAGTACGAAAGAGACGAGAGATGTCTCTTACCAATAGCCGTACGACGTTTATCCATGAAGATAGGCGTACGTTGCGTCTATTGCTCGAAGCCCGCGATATAATACGCACCGCGCGCGAAACGGGAGCCGTGCCAACATTCCCTATTTTTAACTACCTGCTTCTATTTAGTAACTTCTTTAAGTATTCAATATTCTTTATTTGCATACTTGGATGTTATACAAGTTTGTATGTTACATATGAGTTTCATATTACAGACCCTTTCGTGCACAAAAAAATAGAAGTTTAAAAGAGAGAAGCTTTTCAAATAATTTACTAACCTCCTTAATAGCATTGAGAAGTGCTATACACCTCGCATTGGATCCTGTGATGACGCGCGACGCCAGCTGCACACCTAGCCTGACGATGGCTGGGTGGAGACTGTTGAAGACATTGTCACTTTTATTCAAACTTGAAGTACTTAATATACTTCGCTAAACAGCGCTATAGTGACATTCATACATGTCGTTAAAAATATCAGGTAAAAAAAAAACATATAAAGCGCGTCTCTTCAAAAGTGGTCAAATATAACTTGAATAATGTGTAATTTTTCATGTTTATACATTTTTATTGCCAGGGATACGGGTGCAGACCTCAACGGTTGCAGAGGCGGAGATGGGAGCCATCGATACGGCAAATGCAGGACAGAAACGGCAAGTCACAGGGACTAACCTGGAACCTGACAGAGGGCAGCAGTAACTGTCAGTACTATTCAGAGATGGAGGACAGGAGTCCTAAATAGACTGCTCTGGGCGCACTCTCACTCGCGTCAGACAGAGTACTACGCGGAAGGCAAAAGAACATTTTGTTTTTTCTATTTAACTTATTTATGAATTCTAATCAAGAAAAACGTAATAATAAATCCAGACAATTTATCACGTTTTTCTATGACGTCAGTGTGCTTTTTCATACAAATTCCATAGTAATTTCGTGTTTTGACTTTTAGTAAAAAATAACTGATTTGACTAATTGGAAACTAGCCTACTGATGCGGGGCGGAGAGGAACCGTTTTATTTGCAGTATTACTCTTCCAAATCAATCTTGTTCCTTTAGACTTAGGCAACATTCTGATTGATTGGTTTACGCAATTTACTTGGGTAAACCCGTACCAATTTTTTTGTTTGGTAACCATGAGTTGAGTGTTGGTGTTTGTGTATTTTATGATATGGGTTAGAGCAATAATACGTACGTAGAATTGAGAGACACCTTCTGGAGTGCATCCTTATCCTGTGCAGTGTACAGATGCTGGAACCAGTTCACTCTGTTTGCATTCACAGACTTCGGCTTTGCTTTCTCTAAAGATTTCGGTTTTGGTGATTTTTCCTGAAACATATCCATGACATGAGATTTCGACTAGCCCAAATGGGAGTATAGTCGTGAGCTTATGATCCAAATTCAAATTATTTTCTCTTAAAACATGGTACTATGAAGATATTAACCTTTAAGATACACCAGTAAGTTACTCTGGAACAAATTGTTTTTAACAATCCTATATTTTTTAGTTTAGTAAACTATTAGGAATGCTACAGTACAGTTCCAAACCTTTATGACCTTTTGCATGGATAAATGGATGTATTTATGTACTTGATGGTGCTGATTTTAGCAGACACAAACTTTGACAGTTCTAAAAATAATGCAATCCTTCTCTATCAACAAGGGCAAAAAAAAGATAAAGTTTTTTAAATGTCAAAGAAAATTAAAATTAGGTTGTCTGCCTGAATTGGCACCATCATGACACTATATTGCGCCTTTGCATTCTATTACCAAATAGTTCCAAAAAATCATATATCTCTGTATTTTTAAATAATTTAGTTATGTTGATTGATTCAGGTTGATTGAGGGGAGGCCTGTGCCCAGCAGTGGGATGTACCTATATAGGCTTTTTATTTACGTTATGTTACAAGTTTATAAACCTTAACAATATCTCCTTCAGGTTTGACCGCAACCTCTGGTTTCTTAGGTTCAGGTTTGGCCTTGGCAGCCTTGTCCACGGTTGCTTGCTTGGCCGCTCGCTGAGCCTCTTGCTTCGCTCTCCTCTCCGCCCTCAACTCTGCCTTGCTTTTGCCTGAGCTGTCTTCCCCTGGGGCTTTGTTAGTTTCTGCATTGACAACTGGTTTCTGTAAAAGAATTGTTATTATATTATTCTGATCGAGTTTAATAAAGGATATATTGGTGCCTATTTGAGCAAACACAAACCTAATACTAGTTTGACAGGTCTTAAACTAGTGTTCTCCTTCATTTACAATAAGTGCAAGAAAGAGATAGAGCTAGTTTTAATAACATTAAGTTGGTATCCTATTATGGCTGCCAAACATGGGCACTCACCAAAGCACAATGCCAAAGATTAAGTATAACTCAGAGAGGCATGGAAAGAAGTAGCATAAAGAAAAGAAGAATCGATAAAATAAGTAATAAGAACTTAACAGGGTTAGCTGACGTCACATAGAAAACAATACAGCTAAAATGGAAGTGGGCTGGACATACTATTAGAGGAGGAGATAAATGGAGCAAAGTTGTTATACTATGGCACCCTAGAGGCCATAAGAGAAACAGGGGTAGGCAATTTAAAAGGTGGACCGACGAAACAATTTCAACGGCTGGAAACACTAAGACCTGGACCAGATTAATGCAAAACAAAGAATGGAGAAAAATGGGGGAGGCGTTTGCCCCAAAGCACACAGATTGGTTATCATAGATTAAGGAAAATCTTTAAAATGTAACTTCTATGTCTGATAAAAGGCTATAAATAAAAAAGTTGGTATAGACAATACTTATCTTGGATACCAACTTTTCAACAATCACAACTTAAATATAGAATGATGTAAAACTTATTTCAAATTGTGTTTGTATTAAATGTGCTTTTTTATCTTCTTTAATGAAGTTTTTGTATAATTTAGTTTGTTAGTCATTTACTGAACATCAAAAATCTTTCTTTATGCCACACTGCTGGCTGGAGGCCTAGCCTGTCCTATCACTGCAGATTAACAACCTTATGATTATTAACTTTGTTATAAACAAGTGTTCAAGCAATGTGTTTGGTAATGTTACACATTATTTTAGCACCAAACACAAAAGCACTTAAAACATCCTAGTACCTTCTTAGCTTCAAAATTAATTGCACTAACTTTAGCTGTGATATCTTGAATATCCTTCGCTACATTCTTGATGTCTTTCAGTGTCTCCACTACATCTTTGACAGTCATGTCAGGGTTAGCAGCTACGTCATCAGGTCCTTTTCTCCTAGCTTGTTTTGCTGCCTTCTTAGCTGCTCTTTCAGCTATAATTTGTTCCTTTGTCTTTTGGTTGTCTGCAGCTTGGTCCAATGCTGGTTCCTTAACAGCTGCTCTATCGACTTCATCTACACAATTAGATGCACCTGTTTTGTTTTGTACTGGTGTTGTATTATCTTTTTTGCTATTATCTTTTGATGCTACATTTCCTATCTTTTTGTTACCAATGGTATTGTCACCACCTGGTATAGCATTGTTGTTCTTTCCTTTTAATTTTGCCTGTTTCTTTGCTTCCCTTGCTGCTAATACTTCCTCTCTAGACTTAGCTGTTTGATTCGAAGACATGTTTGTATTCTCTATTGCTTGTTCTTGCTTACTTGCTCTATTGTTTGTATCTACTTTCTTGAAATGTTGGACAAGTGCAATACCTAAATTAGAAGTGTTATTTGCGGAAATTACTTCCGAATGGACTTCCTTTGGCACTTTTTTATTATTTGTTAAAGTGGGAAGACTGTTTTGGATTTTACCCAACAGGCAAGTAGGGTTTTCTATATTATTACTTGTAACGTTCACGGAGGGATCACAAACTCGAGAAGCCAGCAATTTTTTCCTCCGGAGTCTCCTTTTCTTAGCAGAGGTCAAGTCGCTAATAACTTCACTGTGTTCTGTTGAAACCTGTAAAGTAAAATAGCTTGAAAAATATGTATCAACTTTAATGAATAACTATCGATTTGAGAGATACAGAAATAGTTATAACGAAGGGTAAGGGCAAAAGGGTACATGATGATGACACTATTTGCAACAGGGGGATCAATAACCAGTAGTTAAATACTTTTTGATATTATACATATTTCACATTTTAGAAAAGGGCAGAATGAAGCAGCATTTTACATTATGGGCATCATAGTCTAATCTAGTTCAAAGGTAACGAGCAAAGGCTACAAACGTATCAAAAAAGTAAGTTGCATTATAACCTCGAAATACAATTGACACATCATACCTAGCATATTGTGAAATCACGATTACCTTTGATAAAACCATAGCTGCTGTTCCTCAGTAAGCTATAAAATAATTTAAGAGTAAAATATTTAAGAAGAAATAGGAAAAAGTACGAGTCAAAAAAGCTTATAGAATATGACCTTTCCTTACCTACGGTTTGTTGAAACTGGACGGAACAAATAGTAGTAATGGTTTTAATTATTTTCTCAAGTTTATCCTTCACAGCAACAGAATAAATGAACAATAATTAGGTACAAAACCAAAATTTTCAATCAACTTACGATAGGTATTCTATTTTTTTTTTTGTTTTGGTTTTCCCCGAAGGGTTAGGCAAAGGGAACTATGCCCATACAGCCATGTCTTACGTATTTTTTTTCTTGATGAATGATGAAATGAGGCTTTTTGGCGGGAGACGGGATCGGGACAGTTGCTTTCTTCATTGAATAATCTAAATAATTAATACGAAGTGGTGTTTTGTGGTTAATGATCGCATTAAGTTAGTCGGAAGACATTCGCGAGTGTTATTATATTGGAGTATTCAATAAACAAAGTGTATCTGCCTATTTTCGCTTCGTGTCAGGAAGCCGCTTCATAACTCAAAAGTTTATGCGGACTTTTGAGTTAATTCGTTTGGGGTTCGGAGTAGGAGTCTACTCCGAGGGTGGGGGCTTAGGTTTCATCATCATCACCTTTCATCATTTCATCAATCATCAAGAAAAAAAATACGTAAGACATGGCTGTATGGGCATAGTTCCCTTTGCCTTACCCTTCGGGGAAAACTAAAACAAAAAAAAAAAAAGAATGATGAAATGATGAAAGGTGATGATGATGAAACCTAAGCCCCCACCCTCGGAGTAGACTCCTACTCCGAACCCCAAACGAATTAACTCGAAAGTCCGCATAAACTTTCGAGTTATGAAGCGGCTTCCTGACACGAAGCGAAAATAGGCAGATACACTTTGTTTATTGAATACTCCAATATAATAACACTCGCGAATGTCTTCCGACTAACTTAATGCGATCATCAACCACAAAACACCACTTCGTATTAATTATTTAGATTATTCAATGAAGAAAGCAACTGTCCCGTTCCCGTTTCCCGCCAAAAAGCCGATAGGTATTCTATCTTAATGTTTTGCATTTATGAAGAAAGAGAATGATGACATATGCGCTTCATTTTTGACAACTTCATTTTGATTTAATATGTGAAATGATAAAATATGTGATGAACATTAAATTTACAAAGGCTTTATAATAAATATTTTAAAAAGTTTGCCTTAATATTTTGATCAATGTTCAATGATAAACCCGAGATATGTTTATTAACTTTTAACCAATTTATTACACTAAGGTGCAGTTCTTAGCTTACTTCATAAACAAATTATATTTTGGAATTGTTTGGAACAAAGACCTTGTGTTTATTCTCTAAATATAAATAAATTAAGTACCTTTAAAATACATACATTTATTCACTACATGATGTTTCTTTATCATATTATCATTATTTTTTAATATTTTTTTTTCAATCAAGTTTTGAGGGGTAAGGGTAAGTACGTAATTTCTAATATTTCAAAGTAGAAAATAAAAATACAGCTCAAGTTATTGAAAATGCATTATATTATTATTATGCTTAAAATTAGCTCCAGTAATTACTATAGGTACTTATTTAATTGTTAGTTAATTTATAATATTGGTTTGGGTAAGGTGAAGATTTAATCGAGTTTAAGTTTTTAACCCGTTTACGACGAGTTACCCATGATACACTTGACTTATAAACCAAAAAAGGATAGAATTATGGTTACTTCTATAGGTACATAAATGCTATAGAATAAATGCTATTATATCTTACTATATTGATATGACTATATTTTATTCATCTTATTTTGTTTACTGGCACAACAACTAAATGCTATTTCAAATATTACAGTACTATATTTATTTTAATTTTTAGCATTGAAAATATCTATCTTCTAAAAGTTCTCATTGTTGTATATTACAGCACCGTGATTTGGTGTGGTTGCAAATACGTATTGATGAGATTTCTCTTTATCAATGTTACAGTGTTTAACATAAAACTCTCGTTTCAATGTTTCTATATAAATATTTACTTTATCTTTGGGACATAAAGCCACTATACAGCCTCCCCAACCTGCTCCTGTTAGACGGGAATGAACGTTCATATCTTGTGATATCTTTACAAGCTTATCCAAATTAGCATGTGAACATTCATAAAGATTTTTCAAACTTTCATGACTAGCTGTCATTAGTTTCCCAAGAATATCTAGAGTTTCATTGTCATTGGAATCACCATTTTTATGATCATTTTTATCCCCATTTGTACCGTTTCCATTAGTGACATGTAAGCCACCATTAACAGTCTTCATACAAATCTTTCGAAACTTTTCTACCCTCGCTGCTTCTTCGTAAACATGCAACGCCCTTTGTTTCAACTTGAATTCCTTTAAGTGGCGCGTATTCGGAGTTAAATATAAATTATCCATTTCTTCTTCGGTAACATCCAAAATGTTGCATATTTCGCCTTTCGTGTAGATATCCTGTGGCAAATGTTTCAAGACGAGTTTTACCATGTCTTCCAAGCTATGCTCTAGTATCTTCTGGACTTCACTTAATGTAATGACTTTATTTTCTTTGGCCGCTCCCGTAATAGTAGCTAATATTTTGGCTGCCAACCTACATTCTATGACCCGTCTATTGAAATCGTTTGTAGCTGCTTTGTTGGCTTCCGCCATACTATGCGCAACAACAAATGTAGCGTCTTCAGGCAGACCTACTGATGCGGCGTTAAGCGGTTTCCAAGTTATGTATTGAGCACTATATTTCTCTGCAAGAAACGCTATGGCTTGATCCATTCCACCACCTTGTGTTCCGATGTATCTTTCGCTTTTAGCACATAGCGAAGCAATTTCTGTTTTGCTTAAATTAGCATTTTGCGCATAAAGGAAAGACAAACAAGCTGCACTGACCAACGCTGAAGAACTAGACAAGCCTGAAGCTGGAGGAACGTTACCGTCGATAACGAGTTGTAATCCATTTGTCATTTTATTATCCAAATGTTCAAGGGCTCCTTTGATTCCACACAGAACATAATTATACCAGAAAGGTTTTCCATCTGAGTCCGCTTCAATGTTCATATCCTCGAACGTTTTTATTTCCGTATCGAAACTTGCGTATTTTCCATTTCCATTTCGTAGTTGGAGTTTCTTTTCGTTTAAAAGTTTTGCCGCAATAAGTATATCTTGTTCTAATGCCATTGGCAACACTGGATAGCCGCAGTAGTCGATATGTTCTCCAATAATATTTACGCGTCCCGGTACCCGGACAAAGAATGACGGATCACAGCCAAATTCTTCACGAAAGATTTTGTTTATCTTTTTAATTCTTGCATCATTTGGAATGCTTGCAATCGGGACTTGGTTACTCATTACGTTGCTGCTCATTTCAGCGAATTTCAGTTTGTAAACAACACGAACAACCTCACTGCACAGCTGCTAACTTGTAACTGAAAACGTTCTTTATCAGCAAACGGATACGATTATTATTGTATACTTGGCCACGGTTTATTATGCTCGTGCAATACAATCACTACTACTACTATAACTTCTATACGCACATTTGAAGAAATGGTTACTTGTGTCGTTTTTTCTTAAGTGAATATTTACGTTGTTCGCTGCGCTCCCTACCGACTGATATCACTAATTACTCACACTATCATTTACATGAAAACAATGACTTTCTCGGTAATAATGTTTTGTATCAACATAACCTAAGAACGATGTTTACACGGCCAGTTTTTTTCTGATTCTGAGGAAGATGTTGCTATACGTACATCTATAGTTATAAGTATGTCAAAGTACTGTTAGAATTCGATGGCTATAACGGGTTTAATGAAGCTGATTTTATAGAAAATATTAAATTTGGTAGGTGCCTTAACTAGGTACTTATTATAAAGAAAATAAACAAAAATATTAGGTATACTAGATAAATTGTATAATATAACTACCTTCCAAAGTTTACTACAAATTCAACTAAAGCTTTCCTCATTACGGCAGAGTATGATTTTAATTTCTAATAAAATGCTGCTAGAATACCCCTGTTATCTAAACAGTTGTAATTTTCTGTAATTATAATCTCTATATTATTATGTTATCTACCTATACTTACGAAATACTTGAGATTAAGTACAATTCAATAACATATCAATGCTATTTTGTCTTACTACGATAACATCAACTCAGGCCCCTCTTTCCCACTGGGCCTCGCGATCAAAGGGTGTTCTCTATTTCCCTGCTAGATCCCCAATCGTTAGCCGATATTTTAAATACTAATAAATATTGTTTTCTGCGAAGTTAATGTTGAATATATCGATTCTCTTTTCTCGTTTTAACAAAATAGTCTTTTGTAAAAGTTATAGGGGTACCATCATTATCATTATATTGTGCATTTGTGCCCATGGCCCCCAAATACCCCGACAGGTTACAGACTGCCCTTCTGCCCTGCATCAACCTATTATCTGGGCTTCGATTATATTGGCATATGGGCTAATAACAATGATTACTGTTAGTTGACCATCATCAATTTTGATCTCAAGTATTTGCCATTGGTGCGGGGCAGAGAATGTCCCTTCTGTACATAGTATTATTGTTACCGACTTCAATTCAATACGCTAACTCAGGCGTGACCGTATTAAACGACGAGACGTCTCAACACGAGTCTTTATACAAGATAACGAAGTTATAGATTTTAATTATTGCGCGTATACCAAAGGCGGAATATTTCTTACAACACTGCAGTTCACTGCACCATTTTAATGTAACTGTATTTAATAATAGTAATCAGTTTATTTTTTATACGAGGCCATGGTACCCTAACTCGGTCACACATTGACTGCAGGGACACAATTTGAAGCATATGTTGTCCTTATACCGATCCGCAACCCTAATACCAGGGTTGATGAAGTTGGTAATCCACCTCTCAACCCACACGAGAGAAGAAGACTGATCCGCAAGGCAACCATTTAAAAGAAACTGATATTATCCACAAGTGCCTGTAATCAATATAAGAACTCCCTCTCTGTTACAGCCAAAATCAGAGACCTCTCCATTGGCTTAACACTGACTGAACCCAATCAAAGCCTTCTTCGCCTTTATACATCCCATCGCCACTATGACTCTGAAGATACAGGGAATTTCACCAGGACACAGATCCACTCTAAGATCACGAGCATGATGCGAGTGTAAAAAGACTGGAAGCACCACAGATGATGTCATTCTTACACTAAAGTGTCCAAAACGGACAGCAAGAGAAACTTGATCCCAAGCTCGATCCGACATGGGACCGTTCTAAACAGCCAAAGCAGGTTTTATTAAACCATCCAAAGAATTTAACAAATCCGACAACATCCAAAAATTGCAACTTCGTAAAACATGCATGAACTTTGGGACAAACAAACAATATCGAATTTATTGTAAAAAAAAAAATCCATCTTGGAGACTTCGCGTGGCTCTCTGTCTGTCCCACTGGGGTCTACGAGCGTGAGTTTATGATATGTATGTATGTAATCTAAAAAAACCTTAAAACACGAATCGTAAGACCATTATCACATTAATATTATGTTTCGTGCCCATTTTACCCGTGGTCCCGGTGAATCGACCCATTACCGGGTCCACGGTTAATTTTATTTACCCGTTGACCAATGACACTAGGGATTATTACATAGGTATGTATTTATCGATTATTGAAAATACGATACTACACATTAAAGCTTTATCTATCATTTATCATAATGAGATCCAAAGGTTTATTAAGTAAACTTTTCTTCCTGTTTTGCCAGTTATGATCTCCGTCGAGAGTTTTCACTTGTCATAGTAAAATAAAGAAAATATATTTGACAACTACGTACAACAATTCCATGGTTGCGGTTGAATTTAAAACATTGTTTGTCGTGTGCGCTGTCTTGTTCTTGTATTTGTTTTAATTTGCAAAGATGGAAAATAATTTTAAAATAATCAGCAGGAAAAAAGGCCAAGTCTTATTGTATAATAACCATCAATACTATAAGCATACTATGTACAAAAATGGATCCGCACTTTGGAACTGCAGTTTAAAACGAAAAAAACAATGCAAGGGTTCTATAACGATTACCAAAGTAAGTAACACTTACTAATATCTTTATAGTGTGACAAACGAGAACACTGGTGTGACTATGAGTCTGGAGGTTTTTTTTTTTCAGTGATTTCCCATGACGGACTCGCGGCACAACCGCTTGATACAACTAGCAGTTGGACCACGAATTCGGAGTGACTAAATCTTCTTTCAAAACGCAACTTTATTTGTTTCTATGTTGTAGGAAATGATCGTTACGAAGGACAATCCACACCAATGCCCGAACGATATGTTGAAAAATGAATTAGCTTTAGAATTTGAAAAGTTAAAATCAATGGTGAGAACAAGTGATCAACCTGTCACAAAAATTTTTGAAGCTGGAGAAGATGCTTGGTGTGACAAAGGGAATAATTTAGTAGCTCCTTTCCCTAAATTTGAAAACGCCAAGCATTCGCTTTATGACGCTCGGAATAAATTTGCGGGAGTAACTAAAATGAATTTCAAAAGTTTTGATGAAGTACAGGTGCCAGTACAACACTCGGATTTTGTTTTAGTGGAGTACAAGGACGAGGACAAAATGATACTAAGAAAAGTAGAAGAAAGAAAAGTAAAAGAAAAGTAAACCCGAAGCCAGAATAATTTCACTTTGTTCAGTGTTACCTTTATTGCCTAGTGAACGACTTTTGGAAGGGTGGGAATACATCAAGTCCGAGAATGACACTAACAATAGCAAAATTACCAAGTATCTAAATTATATAGGTACATCGCAATTGGCTGAAAAAAGATTTCAAAATTCTTAGCGTATTTGGAGAACGACACCGCACAAATAATGTATCCGAGTGCTGGCACAGTAAAATTAAATTGAATAAATCTAACACAAATTTGATGCGACTCCTTAACGTGTTAGTCCAAAAATCTAAAACCAAATATAATAAAAAGTGAGAGCCAGAGCAAAATCACTAATTGAGAATGATGAATTTATCACCAATATTTTAATGGCATTAATTTCAGGCGAATTATCTGTGGGTTATGCCTTAGAAAAACTAAGATAATAAACTTGTAACAAAATGTATAAAATATCTTATTTTATCTCCTTAGTCCTTTAGTTGCAGCCTCACGTAATTGATGGATTGGATTTATTTATTTTTATCGACTGATCTGCTATCAATTTATCAATTAGCAATCCCTAGTGTCATTGGTCAACGGGTAAATAAAATTAACCGTGGTCCCGTTAACGGGTCACCTTAACGGGACCACGGTTAAAGAGGGGTTTCGTGTTGTATTGGTACAACTTTAACGATAATTATACTGAAAAAGAAAATAAATAACTAAAAAAAAGAAAAATAACAAGTATATACAATGTTTTATGCTAACCCGCACATTTGGGTATTTGATGATGATGGTATTTACCGAGTACATTACGTGTTAATCGCATTTAGAGTTATGTTAATTTTGAAGAGTAGGCTGCATAAATGCTTGCCCTCAGTCTATTGAAGGCCGAATTAAAAAGTAAAATGCTGTCAAATCTGTCATCGCTAACAAGCTGTTTGTCTTACTTTTTTCGTTTTTATTTTCATGTAGAATTAAATATTGTAGCTGAATTATTTCTATAAATATCGTAAATATGATGGCCAGTAGCCTAGACTTCAATAAAGTATGCCGGGCTTGCTTATCGGACTCTGAACCGATGAAGGATTTGTTCAGTGTTTGTTCGCCAGAAGTCTTCAAGTACTGCACTTCTGTTGAGGTAAACAATGAATACTATGATCAATTATCAAGGAATTCTTATTCTTTTTAATGTTAACAAACCGTAATTTCTTACTTAGAAAATATTTCAGACTAATAAATTACATCTGAAGTTCGAATGACAAACTTGTTTTCATATTTTTAACTCGAAGTTTACCTTTCAATATTTTTTTTTTCTTTTAATTTTTTAATTGATATTAAATCAAGAAATGTTAGACCTTAACATATAAAATGAGCGGTAAATTAATCTCATGAAGCTCTCTGAATAATATGATGATATGTATTTTTTCAGGTCTCCCAAGTTGATCCACTGCCAAAACAATTATGTCAGAAATGCATAGATTTGTTGAACCAGTTCTATTTCTTCAAACAAGTAGTGATAAGGTCAAATTCATTACTAAAGCAACAATGTTCAGTGCAGGTATTGTAATATCATGTTTTGCTTTTTTTTAAATACCTGATTGGTATTAATTATACATTATTTTATCTGTATTATTTAGCATCTATTATAAGTTTTTATCCTTAAAACTCTCCTGAATTTATTCCAATGAAACCCTTAAAAATAGTTTTGCATTGGCAACTAATTCCACGAATTTATTTTTAACTGGATTCGATGCATTAGCATCAAAACTGTTTATTTAAAGTTCCATTACATTAAATAAATTTTAAGAAAAGTACCTACAAATTTTCCAGATAAAAGTAGAAAGTCAAATGAATGACGCCACAGACCTCAATCAGATAGAACATATCACTCTTCTGGACCATACGGAGTCAGTTCCCGACGACCTGCTGCCAGAGGCTCTGTCAGCTGCAGATGACGATAATGAAGTCAAACCTAGGTAAACATAATCAAATTAAAATACATTATACACTTAATTACTACACATATTATTATTATTATTAAAAAATAAATATCAAAAAAGCTAGGTGAGGTGTGGGTACTTAGTTCATCTTGCAATGGATGTACCTCTGACCACTCTAATTGGGATATAGGCATATGCTTATGTTATGTTCTTGTTACATATATATTTTAAATAAATTATATGGATAACATTATATGAAATAAATGAATTAATAATTATAGGCACGTCTACCACAAACATGTCTACCAAGCTGCAATGTGTTCATAGGCTGTTGATAAAAAAATATATATTTATAGAAACAGCAGGTTTAATTCAAAAAGAAAAGAGCAATTTCTTGGTGATTTTCTTTAAGAATTCTCTTTTGTTTATTGTGTTATGATTCTTTTGTGTTAAAGTAAAGAAAAAAATATTTTATTTTCTTTTAGCTTGCTTTCTTGGTGTAAAAGTTGTGTAAAAAGAGCTTTTAAGAGTTTATGAAGGAACAATTTGAAAAAACAAAGAACAAGCAGCCAGTGCCTTTACTTTTTTTTAACTTGTTTATCCCTTTGGGGAAAGGCAAATGCAAAGCCGTGCAGCTGTCGTCTAATGTATTTTTTCAAATCTTAATAAGGCCGAAGCCACGTCCCAGTGCCTTTACTATTAAAGAGTTTTGACAACAGGAATGGCATTAATATTTAAGTGGACATAAAAGTATTTATTTGCAAATAAATAGGTTTATTTTATCATTGTTGAATAGCTACAATGTCTGTGTTATTTTCTGTCCGTGTAACTTTGATAAGATTACACAGTTTAATGGTACTTGTAAAACAATGTCAATTGTGTAAGTTCTGCTACGTTATTGGAGTAGACTCAATTACAAGTTGTTACTACAATTTTTTATGACGAACAGCAGGGTCTGCATGACAACCGCGCGCGGTGCTATATTTATATCGAGGGCTTCGACCAATAAACGCAGCAAATGCTATCAACATAGACAGACGTCGAACAGCTATTAGTTGAAGCTCTCGATATAATTCCGTACTGTGAGGGCTGTGTAATGAAATTGCTTAATGGTAATAAATGTCTATGTTTCAGAAAACGAAGAAAATATGTCAGAGGTGGAAGGGAGAAACCAAAACCAAAGAGGCCTCGGATGAAGTGTGTGAAATGTGAAAAGAGTTTTCAAAAATATGAAAATCTAGAGGCTCATATGAGAAGTCATTTTGGGAAGAAGGTATGGTTATTTGTGTAAAAAAATGTTGGTTAATAGAATCTCCTCCTTTTTTCGTAGGTTAGATAAGTCAGTCTTCATTACTTAACAAAAAAAGAAGTCACAAAAAAAGTTAAGTTAGGTACTTAGTTTAACCACCTTACAAATAAAAAATAAACCAGGGATGAACGTGGGTTTAAGCATTTGGCAGCCAAGAAAAATTTTAACCAATTATCATACAATTCGACTGAACTTTGCTTGGCTGGCTTAAACCCACATTCATCCCTGGTTTATTTTCTATTTGTAAGGTGGAAGTTTAAGACCATGGGATAACAATAACCTGTGTGGTCACTGATCACCAAGTTTTAAATTAAACAAACCCTTTAATAAGCTTTTGAAACACATAATGTTTTGGTAATGTAGTAGAAGAAAATGCCTACTAGAGTCTGGCTAGCGAAACCTGTGCATGAGAAACGGCGGCATTTAAAAAAAATACATACATAAACTCTAAAATCTATTTCCCAATAACACAGTTCATACTAGATATATAATTTTTGCATCTAGTTTCAACTCTACTTGCGCAGTGTATACTTAGATTTCAGCTACAGATTTTTTTAAACTGCCGCCGTTTCCTCGTTGTTGTTTAAATTCGCCATAAATAAAGCTGGCAAAGTTCTGAGGAACATGCAGCCTTAACGTTAGTAATTTAGTCTTCGAAATTCACTATCAAAATAGGCTTGAGCCTTGTCTGCCGCCATTTTACTTGGACAGCTTTCGCTAGCCAGTCCACGTATTAGGTAATAGTTACTATGTAAACCAGATTCTTTACTCAGATTTTGCCTACACTGATGTATATTATGTTACTATAGCTAATCTCTTTGCTTGCCTACCTCTATTCAATTAGTGTAGCAACACCAAAAACAAGAGATAGAAAAATCTTTTTAAAAAGCATTCCTTTTCAGCCTGACATAAAATGCGAACACTGCGACAAAACCTTCTTGAACTTCCGTAGCCTCAACGCCCACATCCGCACGCACACAGGGATCAGAAAGTATCAATGTCAGACGTGCGGAAAACACTTTGCTTACCTCAATGTATTGAAGAACCATGAACTAATCCACGCAGGCATCAAGAAACATGCCTGCCACATCTGTGATATGAAATTTGTACAAGCTTATAATTTAAAGGTTTGTATTGATGATCCTTACCAAACAAAGGACCGTCTCACAAAGTGATTTCGACAATGTCCCCATCGGGAATCGAACCCGGACCTCCAGAATACCTGGATCCCCGGATCACATGATTGTCCGAAAAAGTAAGATGATTCTGTGCTTCGGAAGGCACGCTAAGCCGTTGGTCACGGGCTACTAGGCCAAACAACTCCATCAACCAGCAGTGAAGCAGTGTGGTGGAGTATGCTCCATAACTCCTTGATTGAGGGGAGGCCTGTGCCCAGCAGTGGGACCTGTATAGGCTGTTTATGTTTTTATTGACGATGTTCAGAATAAAATACATAGACATATATACATAAGATCACGCCTATTTCCCGTTGGGGGTGGGCAGAGACCACGGAATTCCACTTACTACGATCCTGACACACCAACCATCAGAATAGAATGTCTTTATTTGCTCAAAACATGCAAACACCTTTTCTACATACTTTTTCATATTATATAAATTTGCATTGCCATCATGGTTGGTTGACTAGTATTTTTCATTAAGCGAGTATAATGTAAGATCTGTGAGGCTTACGTGCCTTTCGAAGCACGGATCATCTTATTTTCGGACATTCGGGTGATCAGCTTGTAATGTCCAAACTAGGGATCACAAAGTGGTTTTACTGATATGTCCCTATCGAGAATCGAACCCGAGACCTTCAGATCGTGAGCCCAATGCTCAACCACTGATGAATATTGCTTTAAATATCCGGAGGCGGAGACCTGGTGTCCTATATGACAGTTTTAACCTAGTTTGGGATTCAGCCCCTTCACTTTTGTGTTCAAACTGAGTGCTATTTATGTGAAAAGGTTTTGTGGAGGAAATAAACTTTACTGAAGCATAGAAGTTGACTTATTAATACGATATAGAATTCCTTATTAAAAAAAACATTTAAAAAATAAGCATCTCCTCTAACTTCTAGATGCATCTAGAAACACATAGCGCTCAGAAGAACTACTGCTGTCTACAATGTGGGAAGAAGTTCGCGCAGCCGGGTAACCTGAAGATACACCTCATCAGACATACTGGTATCAAGAACATAGCTTGCACGGTCTGCGATATGAAATTCTATGTTAAGGTAAGAAGGTTCACAAGGGTCAAACCACATCTGGCTATAGCGTGCTTACGCGCGTTATGGTGCGGAGTGTGAGTACTATACACCTCTGCCTACCCCTTTGGGTATACAGGCGTGATGCTGTTATGTTGATAGGTATGTTTCGCGTAATCCACACAATAACCGCGAAAGTAACTCTTGTCTGTCAGTTATCTTTTCAGGCTTAAACCGCCGAACCGATTTAGAATAGCATAGAAATCATTTTTTTAGATACATATAAGTAGGTACACAGTAGGAGTGAACATAATAATTAAACCTTATTTCTAAAAGGCCACGTCAGCTCAGCAAAATGTTGTAACACTCCGACATTGAGGAAGTGCCACAACACTGATTTTCAGCTGTGCCCCAAAAATACTAAAAAATAAAAATGCTTAAATCTAAAGAATAATCAAACAAATTAAAATTAATAAAGTGTGG
This sequence comes from Pectinophora gossypiella, assembly GCF_024362695.1. Classification (NCBI taxonomy): domain Eukaryota; kingdom Metazoa; phylum Arthropoda; class Insecta; order Lepidoptera; family Gelechiidae; genus Pectinophora; species Pectinophora gossypiella. The sequence continues at coordinate 3,066,772 of NC_065405.1, forward strand.
AATACAATGCATGTAAAGGGTGTATTTGCGTGTGTTTTAGATGAAATTTTGATTTTATTCCGGAACTCGCCTACTAAGGGCTTCCATCCAACGTGCCGCTCGCGATAACCGAAGTCCGCGCGGACAGTCGCGGACGGAAAGCTGGTAATAAAATCGACAGAAGAGGACATAAAAATTGTTATTTGATTTTCAGAGTGATTTATACAAGCATATGCGGTCACATTCAGCAAACAAGCCCTTTGGGTGCACGATGTGTGATAAGACGTTCAAGAGCAAGAGTTTCCAGACTGTCCATATGAGGACACACACAGGTACAGTATCGCCAGTTTTCCGAAAATAAGTATTTATTTAAATCTTTAAAAGTAACTTAATACACTAGTCTGGTATACTGGATGTTAGTGGCATCGTAACGAAAGCTATGAGGGATAATTGAGACCATTATTCTGAGTAATTATTAAGTGGAATTTTCCGTCGCAAAAGTATGGAACTGAAAATAATTAAAAAAAAAAATCCCGACAGGAAATTCCACTTGACATCAACTCTGAATTATAAGTCTGAATTATCTCCCTCAGTATTTGTTACGATGTCACTAACACCCATACGTACTGGTATGGCTACCTGCTGTACATACTTGTACGGGGTGTAAGTGAAATCGTAACGAATATTGAACGATTGAACTTTTCTTTTCGTTACGATGTCATTAGCACTCTGTATAGTATCTGGTCACCATGTCCGAAATCGGTCGGAGAGAGATCATTAAATGTTTTCTATTGCCAATTACTATCGATATGAGGAACTGTAATAATATTATGTCTATAATTAATTATTTGCAATGTTTAGGCTAAGACCATTCATTCAAAATTTAAGCTCTCGTCAATGGAGCTCTTTTGTGATTGGTCAGTCCTTTGTAAGTTTCTTGACCTCCTTGTAAGTTGTATGACATCGTCTTGGCCTTTCTCTAGAACGTTCGTTTTTTAACCAATTCTTACTTATTTTAGGTGAACGCCCATACGCGTGCGATCTGTGTCCGAAACGGTTCATGGCTCGCAAGGACCTGCGCAACCACCGCATGATCCACACAGGCGAGAAACCACACAAGTGTCAACTGTGCAACCAGGCTTTCATACAGAAATGTGCTTTAAACCGACACATGAAGGGTCATGGGAAGACCCAACTGCACATACCACCCGATGCTCCTCTAGCGTTATCGTACGCAACCTGGCAGCCAGATGCATGATGCTTACAGAATCCATACGAAGTGTGTGAATCCAAGGGATTATGAGACTTGTTTGTGAGGACGAAGGTTTTTGTGCAGTTGAAAGTGGGTTTCCTAGGTTGTTCAATATTAAATATAATGAAAATGGTAAACAGTTTAGTGATAATTTGATAAGTTCATAATGGTGCTAATTCAGGCAACCACCAACTTAATTTTTCCTTTTCTAAAACTAGCTCTATCTCTTTCTTGCACTTACTGTACCTAAGTGAAGGACGACACTACTTTTGGAGTTGTCAAACTAAAATTAGGTTAAGTTTGTGTCTGCCCGAATAGTTCCAATGGAGTACAAAAAGTCCCTAAAAAGGGAGGAAGGATAAGAATGTAAGGCGACTATCTTATTAACTGCGGTAACTTCATAGCAATATCACGCTATCCCAATATTTTTCCCCAATATTTCTTACTCAGACACATCAGTGTTAAATGGAGTGGATAAAAAGTTTTGGGGTGAAGATTTAGTGTTAAATATCACTGCCACACTGGTGATCCTAAGTATGTACTATATTATTTGTTATGAAAAATATACGAAAAACAGGAATCAGTTGCTTGCGACTCAAAAACAAACTCAGTTTTTCTTACAACTATTATCATTAAAGTTTTAGTTTTTTAAATATTTTGCTAGGGCCACATCAAACCACATCTGCGTTGCGCGTTTGCTGACACACGCTATCGCCTCGTGGTTTCTGCTGCGTGTGGTCTCTCTCTCGCTCTAGCAAATTACTGTTCTGAGTAACAAAAAGGATAGAAGTATAGGAAAGTGCGATGAGGTGCTGACAGACGTGGTTTGACTAATGTCCGTTGGACACTCGTGTTTTCTCTATGCCCATGATAAGAAATATTTTACAAGTACAATGGCTCCGATTCCTGCAGACACCCCTTAATTTAAAGTTATACCTAATCGACAGGCATAAAATTTATGAAACACACGTCAATTTTAGGCAGAAATTTAAATACCCTCTCAAAATTTTATATTGGCCAATAACCCAATAGAATTAAGTTAACAGCACATGTCAAACTGGTTGAATATCAGCGGGATGCCTATTTTATTCGCCCGGGTTATTCTTTCATTTACTCATTCATTTTAAATTTAATAGTTGTCAATCATCCGTCCCTGTCCTTTTCGGTGGATAAGAATATGACAGGTATAACTTAAAATAAAATTAGGTGTCTAGAGGAATCGGGGCCAATTAAATTATTTAAAGCTTAGTGAGATTGTGTTATGAATTTATGATTATAATTAAAACAAAATTGTATTACAAAACGCTGCATTAGAGCGTTCAATCCGTCTAATTACGTTATTTATTTCTTTGTTTTTGTTCACAAACATATTAATCATTCCGTCATTAGAAATAAGGCGTGTATTCGATGTGTACATAATAATTGTGATTTGGAAATTTTACAATACAAATGCACTATGTGACTAAAATAAAATACAAATTATTATTACGATAAATAATACTAAATATCATCCGACCAGTGAAAAGTAAACAAGTGGTCAATGTGCAAAATTGAAACCTAATTATTTGATAATTAGATTCAATTTTACTTGGCTGTCAAATACTTACATGTTCTCTGTTTATTTATTTTTTACTGGCAGCATATATATAAATATTACTTATATGTCCTAAGGTTGTTCAGAGAAATAAAATCCCGTCCATGCAGGCGGAAATTATTTATATTTTCGTTTTCTTTTTTATCATTGGCATTTCCTTCGGAATTTCTCTTGCCTTGTTGATCTTTCACCACTTTGCTTTGGTCCGCCCTAAAGTGAAATTTGGTGGATGTCAAGTCAAAGGAGGCTTATAGTAGGGTGTCTTTTTTACACCTTATGAAAGCAATGAGATGATGAATTGATGACCTTACATTCCCGAGAAATGCATGTTCGGAGGTATGTGATTTAACCCGTAATGGACTGGTTTTCCCTTCGCGGATTGGAAGGTCGGACAGGCAGTCGCTTCTGTAAAAAAACCGGTCTTGTCAAATCTTCAGGCTAGGTAAGCGGACCCTGTGAAAAAAACGGGACAATGCTAGGGAGATGATGATGAAAGCTATGAGATAGTACCATATACGTCAACGCCTTATTGTTTGTTCACATTTTAACGAATGCACGTCTATTGTTTATGAATATCTGGCCGACACAAAGGCCATATTCAAGATCGTGTTATTCAAAACCTAATACTTATTCGTGCTACGTAACAAGTGTCGGAGCTTTCACAGGATCGTGGACTTTCATATGCCGCTTTAACGTTCCTCTCTGAGTAAACCTCTGTTCACACACCAAACATCTATGCGGCTTATCCCCTGTATGTATTCTATGATGGTCCATCAACCTTCGCTTCGAAAGAAAACTCTTCGGACAGAAGCTACAAGTAAATGGTCGCTCCCCTGAATGTATTCTCTTATGTTCAATCAAAGACCCGTTTGTCGCGTAGGATTTGTCGCAAATGTCACATTTGTAAAGCTTCTTTCCGTCGTGGATTAGTAAATGCTTGGCTAAGTTGTATTTGTCAGTGAAAGGGTAGTCGCATATTCCACAGATGTATCGTAGGCCCGTGTGCAGCCGCTTTATGTGAGAGAGTAAGATAGTGTTGGTGAAGAATTTCTTTCCGCAGTGTTCGCATGTGTGTCGACGCTCTCTATCTGCCTTGTGCGTCTCTAAGTGTGCCTGAAAGAGAGGAAAGACTTAGTAAGGTAACAAAGAATCTATCTTCAGGAATCTCGACTGGAGTAACTGCGGAATAAAAATCGACGGCTGTAATCTTAGCCACTTAGTTTCGCTAACAACTTGGTATTATTTGCTGAAGATTCCAACACACTGGAGAATATGTTAATGGAATTGGTGATCGAATGCAGGACTAGAGATGAACCTATCGAAGACCAAAGCCATAACAAATTGGCATAAGCACAACATTTATATTGAGAACCAACAGCTACATTATGTTAAGGAATATACAAAATGTAGTGACATTGTAACGAAAACTTTGAAGGATGATTCAGACCATGATTCTGAGCCGATATCAAATGAAATTTTTTGTCGTATCGTACATCGTACATGTATACTTATAAAAATGAAGTGAATAAAACTATGTAAAATTGTCAGTGACTTATGGCTATTTTATTTTATAAGTTAACAGAGAAAAAAAAACGGAATATTTGAATGCACACACAAATACGGAAAAAGACAAGATGAGAAGTATTTTTTTTTAACTAGAGTGAATAGGCATTTAGGTAAGCTGGTACCATCTTAGACCACATCTTCACTTACCTGAAGATAACACATATTTTTATTTTTTATTAAAAAAATGCATAATTTAATCTGTGATTCTAATTCTGAGTGTCACCTTTAATATAATAGCAGAGGACACCCTCTTCCCGCACACGTGGCAGACGGCGTGCGCGCGCGCCGCGGCGTGCGTCTTCTCGTGCGCGCGCAGCGAGTGCTTGGACGCGCACACGCGGCCGCAGCGCCGGCACGCCACGCTGGACAGGCGCACCGGCAAGTGAGAGCTTTCTTCGTGACGTTTAAGCCCACTTAAGGTCATGAATGTCTTGCTGCACGATACACATTGTAGGTTTGTCTGGAAAAGAAAATATATTAAATAACATAGGTATAGGTATCTATAATTAATTAAAGAAAAAATATTTTAAAGGTTACCAGAATAATCTGGTTTGGTAATCAAATTTTATCTAAATACACACATAAAAGAGAGTTATGTGTGGAAGTGGGGAACAGTCTAGTAGACAAGAACACCTCTTTGCGTTTTGTAGTGATAATACTTTTCACAGGTTTATTTAGATGTTATAATTCATCATGGCCTCCATGGTTCAGTGATTTGAGCGTTCGGCTCACGATCGGGTGGTCCCGGGTTCAAATCCCAGTGGGAACATATCACGAAAATCCCTTTGTGATCCCTAGTTTGGTTAGGACATTACAGGCTGATCACCTAAAACATGTATGTTTGCGTGAACTTACGCCGCCGTAATCTCCACACATAGCTATTTGTTTTTGTGTTATAAAACCAATGAAAATACAACCCATACCACAGTTAATTCAGCCAAGTAGGTAATGCCATCTGCGGCAAATCTACAATAAGTCAAGTCAAGTACTGCAGTGTGGTGGAGTAAGCTCCATACCCCCTCCGGTTGATTGTGTGGGGGATATATTTAGACTTTTTATGTTATATTAGAATTTAGACTTATTTTCCCTCCGGTTGATTGAGGCCTGTGCACAGCAGTGGAATGTATATCGGCTGTATAACTATGTTGTTATGGTATGATCTTACTTACATCCCTCTGGCAATTATGTTCTAGTTTGTGAGCTTCAAATCTTTTACGATATGTGAACTTTTTCTGGCAAACGTCACAGGAATGTAGCTGCTCTTTTACAGGCTCTTTTTTGTTGCATTTCACATCTTTGGATTTCAATGTCTTAAGCTTTTTTCTCCTGAAAATAAATTAAATGTATGTAGTTAAAACAAATGTGTATTGAGAGGATGAAAGGGGAAATTATTACATGATTAAGTTCTGAGTCCAACCAATCTATCCAATTATGTAATTAGAATCTTCTTTCTTAAAACAATAATGTATTCAACTATAGATTCATTCAGTTTACCTTTTGTGTACTAGAACTATATTTTTTACAGACTCATCTGAAAGTTCCGCTGTTCCATCTGAAATAAAATAAATAAATTGTAAAGTTCTTTATTTTTGTTGATAGGAAAGGTTGTACCAAAATCATTCTTACTTACCTTCCACAAAGTGGTCTGACAATTCTTCTTGTTTGACATAGAGTTCATATTTTGTTTGGGAATTATTTTCTAGTTTACATCTAGATTCTTCGTCAGTTTCTACTTCTTTTTCATCAAGCTGCGTGGCTGAATGATTGTGTTCAGTTTTAACAGTGTTGGTACAAAGTAATAAAGTGTTCTGCGATTCAATACAAGTGCTTTTAAACTTAGAATATCTTGTAAGGAGCTCAAAGCAACCATCACATAGTGCCTTGGGTAAACCTTCTTCTTCTTTTATCTGGACAACAGAATTTATAGTTGAGATAATACACAAAGAGATAAGACTACATAGCAAAATTCAAATAAGTTAGGCAGTTATAACAAACCTGAATCGAAGTACAAAATAAATAAGTTTCGGCAGATACATTTTCGAGTAAGAAATATGTAAAAGACTCCTTCGTTGTAAGACACGCGCGGCACAGCTTGCTCCAGACATCATTCATGTCGAATAGTTTTAAATAGTGCAAGAAGAAAGCAATAGTTAACAGTCTCAGAAAAGAAAATTAAGTACAAATTAACCCAAACAAACACTCGAAATCGTCAATGTTGACATTGTTTTTTTTTTATTTATTTTTTTTTTTTTTTTGTTTAGGTTTTCCCCGAAGGGTAAGGCAAAGGGAACTATGCCCATACAGCCATGTCTTACGTATTTTTTTTCTTGATGAATGATGAAATGATGAAAGGTGATGATGATGAAACCTAAGCCCCCACCCTCGGAGTAGACTCCTACTCCGAACCCCAAACGAATTAACTCGAAAGTCCGCATAAACTTTCGAGTTATGAAGCGGCTTCCTGACACGAAGCGAAAATAGGCAGATACACTTTGTTTATTGAATACTCCAATATAATAACACTCGCGAATGTCTTCCGACTAACTTAATGCGATCATCAACCACAAAACACCACTTCGTATTAATTATTTAGATTATTCAATGAAGAAAGCAACTGTCCCGTTCCCGTTTCCCGCCAAAAAAACGTTTTTTTTTTTTTTTTTTTTTTTTTTATTTCTGACAAATAGTTACTAGTGTTGCCAATTTAGTGGCAGATACAGATGGGCAATGTTGCTGGTACTTTTTTTTTTTTTTTTTTTTTTAATTTATTGCGGCTTTGGTTACAAGACCATTGGCCGAAAAGTGGAACAAATAACAATATGAAAATAACAAAATTGAGTATCCTAAACTTAAAAAAATTACAGATCAACTTAAATTATGCTATATAAAAAACAACAAAGGAAAGAAAAAAAAAAAAAAAAAAATAGTGTAGCTGGTACTTTGAGTAAATTCTTTTTTATAAGTACCCATTTATTTATCCTCTCCTCTCTAAAGACGGGCAATTTACCCGATTTTATTTAGGAATCTCCCCAAAATGCCGGGTAGATTGCCATCTATAGTGGCAGGCAGTCGTAGTTTGTAGCCAAATGAAATCGATTCCTAATAAGCGAATTTTTAGAATGTGATTTAGGTAATAAAGTCAAACAAGCATTTAAAAAAATATAAACTTTATTATAAGTAAACCATTTTGTACATATAAAAATCTCATGATAAAATCTCTATTTTGGAAAATGATAACCATAATACTCTAATAGTTACACGGAATGTTTTACATCCACCACCTTATCTAATTCTGCTGATTCAGTCCCATTTTTACTTAAACTATAACATTTGCCTCCATAACCATACAACTGCTTTACATTGTTATATTACAAAATCATAATTTGTCTAGTATATGTATTATATTAGTAAGACATGGTTTTGCTGGTAATATTAAATTGATTTAATCCATATACCGTAATGGTCCGATTCTGAGTTGATATCAAATGGATTTTTTTGTCGCAAAAGTGGAACTGATAATAATTTAAAAAACAAAAACACAAAAAAAAAATCATGAATATTCCGACAGGAAATTCCACTTGACATCAACTCAGAACCATGATCTTAACCATCCCCCTCAGTTTACGTTACGACACCGTAACATCGATACGTACTTGTATGGCTACCTTTACTTGTATGGGGTGTAGCACCCTGTATTAACTTATTAAAAAAATTACGATTGTTATAATCAACCACAGTGTAAATGTAAACCATAGGCGTAGGATTTTCGCGTGTGTAAACTAATATTATCATACTACACGCTACACGCCGAAAACTTTTGTAGTGATTTTCTTTAATTATGAAAGTTGTGACTTTATAAATATTCAATTTTAAAGTTTCCCGCTCATGAAAGGCTTGAGGTACTTGTGGAAGCTGTCGTTGACGGGTTCCTTGTTGAGCGGACTCTTGAGGGCTTCCTCCATCAGACGCTCGTACACGCGCCCGTCGTACGCGCCCAGGGTAGAGTGAAGAATCTATGGAGAATTTCAGATTACATTACACATTCTTCATTAATTAGCAGACATGATCATTGTCTATCTCCCTCTTTTTCTCAAAAGACATCTTCTTTTGCATTTATTACTAGAATAACATTTAAATGGTGCAATGTTGCTTATTACGTAACCAAAACCGAGACTATGGAACACCCCGGATACTCCATACAAAAATCACATCCATTCACATTTATAAAGTCAAACATGCATACCTACTCGGTATTTTGAGAAAATTTATAATTAAAAAAACTAGGGTAGTTTATCCATCTAGGGTAAAAAGGTGGGTATAATTAGGAATTTACCCTAAATACTGGGAAGATTACCCATCACAGCACAGCGCACACGGTCAGACCAACCGAGTCACAGTTAAACTGAGCTATTGCTTGTTAAAATTAATGAACATAACACAATGACAGTCATGTGGCAATAAGTTATTCATTTATCTTAAGTGCAGTTTTCTCTAACACAGTTGGCTCGACCATTATAGACGACGATACGGCTAACCTATCACGTTGGTTTAACAGAAAGCTTGGTGACGTGTGGATACTTCATCTTGCGATGGATGTACCTCTGACTACTCCAATTGGGATAAAGTCGTGAGCTTATGTTGTTATATGTACACATTACATTACATTATGATAGTTACCTCATCCTTGATGTCGAAGGCGTCGACAAGTCCTACAGCGTTGGGTCGTAGCTTCACAAGCAAGTCCTCGTACCAGTTCTGCAACTGCTCGATGTCGCGTTCCGATATCGATGTGAACTGAAAATAACCAATTTATTTCAAAATTCATCATCTATTTTTTGTAGCTGATGATGTGTTTGGATGGTATATGTGGAGTGTTAAGACTTTTTAATTTATTCATTTGTCGGAGAACGAGCAACTTCTTAAAATGGCAACACAGTTTATTCCTAATGTCATTTTTGAAATTCAAATTGGTTGTTACCATAGGATCCACAACATAACGCCGTGAAAAAGTTTTTGGAGCTGCGAGAGCGTGGCGCTGCATGTATTTATTTTTTAAAGTAATTTAATACATATTTATAGAAAGAAAGAAATAATTTATTATTACAGGATGTCACAAGAACAACACAATAACAAAAAAATTAAACTTACACAAAATGTCATAAGAGAAACTTTATTGTTATTGTTTATACCCTTTATATAGGTGCGTTTATGTTTATATAGGTGCCTATACAGGCGCATACAAACTTAACCTAATTTTAGTTTGACAGCTCTTAAATTGTTGCTGATCTTCACTTACAGTTTTAGTCCTGTCAAAATAAGTTAAAATTAAGTAGGTGGTTACCCCAATCGACACCATAGCCTTCTTTTTCTTTTATCGTATAGATTATGAGCTGGATTACCATACCAACCTCAGCAATCCTGGCCTAACGCCATGTCATGTATCAACTAGGAACTTACATCAGCTTATTGTGTTGTTACCTTTCTTGTGTATGATTTTCATAATGTTTCATGTATGTGTGTGCAATAAAGTATATTTGAATCGATCAGTAAGTAGTAACTGGGACTAAAGGCTTAAGGTTTATATAGTAGTTCACTTACTCTAAGCAAGTCACCGACGCGCTGCAGCGCCCAGTACACGACGTACAGGTCGGCGAGCTGCGACAACACCTGCCTGAGCGCCGGCGACGCCTGCGCACACAGCTTCTCCGTCTCTTCGTAGTAGCACGACAGAAGCATTGCCCGGCAGTGCGCCTGTACAAAAAAAAAGATTTTAATAGTCGATTTTGTTAAGGTCGGAAGGGGAGATGGTAGTAGCTTTTGAATTGCTCTATGAATATGTTTATGCGTTTAATTGTGTCGATGAGTAAATCTTCTATCATGTGAAAGTGAGACGGATGACCAAACTCATCAACCATTGAGCCGTTAAGTCCCCTGACATGGCTCACGTAACGACAACTTACTTATATTACGTGCCTTTTCGAATCATTTTACTTTCGGACAATCAGGTGATCAGCCTGTAATGCCCTGACCAAGTTAGGGATTATAAAGTGATTTTTGCGTTGTCTCCACCGGGATTCGAAGCCGCTGATGAGTAAATAAATGTGACTTACTTCGGAAGCAGAGGCTAGTTGCACGGATGTCATGTTCCACGCGTCCTCATACGCCATGCCCGTTTTTTGGCGTTTCTCGATGTTCGCGACACACAGCCCGATTTTGCTGTGAAATTGAAATAAAATCGTTGATTTGACAATCGATTGAGACAATTCGCAGTGCAGTTGATTGTTGTATATAAGTTTCAAGATATAATAATTTTTTATACTTGTGTTAATTGTATAATTTGAAATGAAAATAAGTATAGCTATTAAGTCAAAACCTATTTTCAGCTTCGAAAATAAGTTACCAATATAAACTGACATTCATAAGTGTCAATTTCATCTAAGTCTTTCGTTCGTAATCCTATAAAATGGCTATAGTTAGGACCTGTGTTTAGGACACTGATATTATGTATGTTGTATTTGTTATTAAAATAAAACCAGTATATAAAAATATTGTACAAATATATGTTTGCAAGTGAGAACTCAAGATCTCCTAATAGCTTTCGTCACACTTCGGGCGTAACGGGGGGCATTCGCGACGAAGCGCGCCGACAGTGTGGCAATAACTAAGACGTCACACTGTGGGCGTTTGTCGTCGCGCTGAGCGTTACGAGAGCAGACTCTATGTCTCTGAATGTTAATTAAATAACAATATATGATGTTCAGTCACCCGGCCGCGACTCTTTGGAAGCCGTCAATGATGCCTTGTATGGAGTTGTCCCAGGGCGGCACACGGCGGCCCGTGGTGACGCGCCCGAGGTACGACACCGTCGGCGGCAGGGCGTCGCCGCCCGCCGCCTGCTGCCACGCCTTCACTAGGTATCTAAAAAAGAGAGAACCCGGGTTTAAAATTGTATATCGTCGCCTTATAGTCAAAAATCTTGTAAGCGTCCTATTTATAATCACATTCGGATGTGATTTTTTTGTTAAAACGGTTACGGTTTCAATAAAGTAGTCTCAATTTTACCCGGATTGTAATTAATTGAAAGAAATCGAGGTTTTGTCGAAGAAAATTGCATGTGATTTTTTAAAAAGGTGCTTAAAGGCTTTCACTGTAAGGCGTACTCGTAATTCTGATTACTAAATAAATACAGATCTGAAGGCGACAAAAATCATTTTCTTTTTCAATTTAACTTATTTATGAATTTTAACATTGAAAAATGTCATAATAAGCGCGACATTTTATCTCGGTTTTCTATGATGTTACTCAGACACATTCCATAGTAATTTCGTGTTTTGACGTTTAGTAAAAAGTAACTGATTTGACTAGTTGGAAACTAGCCAATTGATGGACATGGAAAATAGTATTCGTTTGTTTTCGGATGTGTGATGATTTCCGAGGGCGTTAAGGGAGTAGAAGTACTGTATAATCATGTTACCTGGCAGTTTGCAGGAAAAGCACGGTGTTTTCTCCCTCATAGGTGCATGCGGCGGTGACTAGTCCGTAAGCGACCGGCAGGTTGGAGGACTGCATGTACCCGTGCCCGCCGCACGCCAGCCGGCACCGCTCCACCGTCTCGGCCGCGTCTGACGTGCTCACTGCCTTCAGGCAACACGACAGGGCGTGGAGCTGGAACGAAGTTTATAAAAAAAATATAATCTTTATTACATACTAGGAATCCGTGGTAACCTGTTCTATGGTGGTAACCCTGTTGAATCCGTGACAGCCCTGTTCGAAGAACGCGTGACTTGTTTAGTTAGATAATTGATATCACGTGATTTCCAGGATTTGTACTTGGTTAATGGCAAGATTTTTATTTTTTTTTCTTCATTGTCCGAAATCCATAAACCATTTTTTATTTTATTTACCAAATAACATAAGGGGGTTAAAAAGGCCAGATCGAAGCAAATCATCTAAATAAGCAATATGGAAATTTGACATTTGCGCATAAAAAGTAAGTGCGCAATGCACACAAATGTCAAATACAAATAATGTTTTTTTTTTTGATGTATTACTTTGAAGTGGCCATTTTAAACACTAAGTTCACGACTATATCCCCATTGATGAGAGGTCCATCACAATAACATAAATTAAGTACCCACGCCTCACCGAGCTTTATGTTAGACTAACGTGACATATGATGGGCTGTATTACTTATAAAAGACGACCCAAAGTTTGTTAGTGAAAATCTGCAGTTTAGATAAATTAATAACTAATTTGTACGAAACGACGCTTTCAGTTTGAGAAGCAAGCCAAACCACAACCACAGTGTTAATAATATTAATTGATTATATACAGGGTGTTAGTGACATCGTAACGAATACTGAAGGCGATGATTCAGACCATGATTCTGAGTTAATATCAAGTGGAATTTTCCGTCCGTTTAGTAATGACTGATGTCGTCACTGGAAAGGTAAAATTACGTGAACGCCTAAATATCTGTGTTATAATTATGTATTGATAGAAATTGAAAATTAAAAAATAACGTACTATTCCGTTGATATCATCAAAATTAGATAAGTGGATAAAAAGTTATGATAAAAAGACGAAAAAGACTTTAAATGGATTTTTCTCAGTGGCCTTTTGACGCTTACGTAATTTTGCCTTTCCAGTGATAATGGCCCCGATTCCTGCAGACATCTCTTAATTTTACTTTAAGTTATACCTGTCATTTTCTTATCCGCCGAAAAGGAAAGGGACGGATGATTGACAGCTCTTAATTTTAGGAAGAATGAGTAAATAAATGAATAACCCGGGCGAATTTTTAGACGGTTGTTTTAGATTTGTGCTTAAAATTGACGTGTGTTCCATAAATTTTATGCTTGTCGATTACCCGTCCCTTTCCTTTTCGGCGGATAAGAAAAGGACAGATATAACTTAAAATAAAATTAGATGGTATTTACAGGAATTAGCACCAATATGTATCATCACCAGCCCATTAACGTCCCCACTGCTGGGGCACGGGCCTTCCCTATGGATGGAAGGAGCTCGGTGGCGCAGCGGTTAACGCGCTCGGTCTGCGATTGTTGAAGTTGAGCAACTTTCGCAAAGGCCGGTCATAGGATGGGTGACCACAAAAAAAAAGTTTTCATCTCGTGCTTCGGAAGGCACGTTAAGGCGTTGGTTCCGGCTGCATTAGCAGTCTTTAATAACCACCAATCCGCACTGGGCCCGCGTGGTGGTTTAAGGCCCGACGATATGCATAATAATACATTGTTTTAAGTTTACGCGGTTATTATCATAATTAAAGCACATAATAACGGGTTGATCATGGCACTTGCAACAGTGTCGAATTATCGGGAGTCTCATATCCCCATTTAAACGCGGTAAGAACCCGTTATTATGTGCTTTAATTATGATATGTATAATATTGATGTATTGTCACCTCAGGCAGTCGATCCATGTCGCCGGCCTCGAGTTCAGCGGTGACGTTGTTGTACATATTCCAGATCCATTCGGCGCCGAGCCGGAACGCGTGCACCGACGCGATGCCGATGAACAGCTTGTGCTGCTGCGTCACGTAGTCCAGGATCTGGGGCTCCGGTTCACTGACGACAAGAAACCACAATAGTTAAACAATGGGGTTTGGAGTTTAAAAGAACATTCGGTTTTACAACTTTAACGTAACGTTATTGGCTACTTCACAGTTTTCGGATCATCATCATCATCAATTTAAGAGCCACGCTCTTGTCGGTGCAGCATTTTCCATATTGTACAATCTGTACTGTACTGTGTTTTACACATGCTGTGTGAGTACTGCGGGGCGGAAGGCAAGAGGGAAACCACTGCCCTATTTTTCAATAAAAAAGTAGCATGGACAGTTTTCGGATAAGTATTTAAAAAAATACAAACGCTTATTTTATGCCTCTTATTTTTTTTTCTCCTAAAAGCGTTATAAAATATTTTTCTTCATTAATTTCAAATTTCGCGCTTTGTAGTTGCTATATTTTATTATTATTAAAGCGAAACAGGTTACGTTACTTTAGAATATGGTTTTTACATGCATGCATGCGAGTCTGCATGTTTGCGAGTGCACTTGCATGGCTGCATGATGCGGGGGGTGCAGAGGGGGGAAACCGCACGCTGCATGTTAAAAAGAACTTACTTGGGCTTAGGCTGGCTCTGTCTCCGGACGGCGGAGTACCTCGTAGCGATGGTGACCGCCTTGGCCATGTAGTTGCACATGTCGTTGACGATCACCACGCGCACGAACATCATCGTGCCATACGTCAGCTTCGAACTTGGCGCGTTCACGTATGTGCCGTCCTGGGGGATGTTTATAGTTTAGTTATAATTTCAGGTTAACAGCCTCCATGGTCTAGTGGTTAGAGTTAGGCTCACGATCTGGAGGACCGGGTTCGATCCCCGATGAGGACATTGTCGAAATCACTTTGTGAGACTCTTTGTTTGGTAAGGACTTTCAAGGCTTGAATCACCTTGTTCGTCCGGGTATTAGCCGTAAAAGCATCTCCACCAACCCGCAGTGGAGCAGCATGGTGGAGTATGCTCTATAGCCTCTCCGGTTGATCGAGGGGAGGCCTGTGCCCAGCAGTGGGGCGTATATAGGCTGTGTATGATTATGATAGGCGATATTTTCTTCAAATTAGATGCACGAATAAAATATACTTCTCATCATCATGCGCAGGTTGACACCAATCTGGCTGAATGCTTGATACCGTGGAGGATATTATGTATGTCGCTATTATCCAGCTGGGCCATTATAGAAGTAAAGTTGGACTCACCTCCAAAACCTTAGAACACTTCATAAGCAGAGACTTCCTGGGCATCCTAAGGTCTTCAAAGGCGAGGAATCCATTATTGGTGCCGTTCATGCCGAGCTTGGCGCCAATCTCGTCGACCTTGATCCCAGGAAGGGGCATATGTGTCTCCATCATCCGGCTGAGCAACTATCCAAAGTCCTATTATAGAAGTAAAGGTGGACTCACCTCCAAAACCTTAGAATTCTTCATAAGCAGATGCTCTCGGGGTATCCTAACGTGTTCGAAGCCGAGGAATCCATTGTTGGTGCCGTTCATGCCCAGCTTGGCGCCAATCTCGCCGACCTTGATCCCGGGGAGGGGCATATGTGTCTCCTCGTCCCTTAGCTGCACTATGAACGGGTGGATGCCGTGGCACTTGCCCTTGGTGTACAGCTGGGCCATCACAATGCAGTAGTTTGCTGTGTGGGCCACTGGCAGGGGGAAAAAACAAAATACCTGAATAAATACTAGGCGATTAGTCGGCCTAGAAAGCTGACTAGTGGGCTAATTGTGCGGCTAATACATGGGAGGAAAATACTGTTTCTGAAGTTGAAAATATACACGAAACTATCACATCAACAATTATACAGGGCGTAAGTGACATCGTAACGAAAACTTTGATGGGTGATTCAGACCATGATTCTGAGTTGATATCAAGTGAATTTTTCCGTCTCAAAAGTATGAAACTGAAAATAATTAAAAAAACATTAAGTTACAAATTAATGATAGGAATTATCCGAGAGGAAATTGTTATCAACTCAGAATCATGGTCAGTAGCATCCCTCTCAGTATTCGTTACGATGTCACTTACACCCCGTACAAGTACTTACAGGTAGCCATACAAGTATATAAGGGTGTTAGTAACTCATTATTCTGAGTTAATCTCAAGTGGAATTTTCTATTGTAATTGATATTAACCCAGAATCATGGCCTGAATCATCCCCCCCCCCCCCCCCCCCCAGTATTCGGTACGATGTCACCATTTGTAATTGACAATATGGTTATCAAAAATATAAAAAATACTTGTATAGGTACGCGCAAATGTGGAATAGCAATAGTCATTTTTTTAGATGAATTGCTTCAATGTGGCCAAACCCCCTCTAGAGACTAATAGTCAACTTGAGCCCATATGCACTTTCGTAATTATACTTATATTTTTTATCTATGTTATCAATCAACAAAACAAGAAAACAATCGTCATTGTGGGTTCTTAGGCAATATTGTTGGGTTCTTAGACAGCCTCCGTGGTCTAGTGGTTAGAGCGTTAGGCTCACGATCTGGAGGTCCGGGTTGGATTCCCGATGGGGACATTGTCGAAATCACTTTGTGAGACTGTCCTTTGTTTGGTAAGGACTTTTCAGGTTTGAATCACCTGATTGTCCGAAAAAGTATGATGATTCCGTGCTTCGGAGGGCACGTTAAGCCGTTGGTCCCGGCTATTAGCCGTAAAAACACCAACCTGCAGTGGAGCAGCGTGGTGGAGTATGTTCCATAACTCCTCCGATTGATTGAGGGGAGGCCTGTGCCCAGCAGTGGGACGTATGTAGGCTGTTTATGTATGTATGTTTATGTGAAACTCCTAACATTAATGTTTAGTTTAGTCTATTGAAGTATGTTAAGTGAAGGAAGAGCTGAACCTCCTGACATAGACTTTCTTAGTCTATAAGGCGGCTTGGGTCAACTAGATTTTATGCAACGTGTACTGAACTGCAATAAATATTTTTTATTTCATCATCATCATCACCAGCCCATTAACGTCCCCACTGCTGGGGCACGGGCCTTCCCTATGGATGGACAGCGAGATCGGGCCTTAAACCACCACGCGGGCCCAGTGCGGATTGGTGGTTATTAACGACTGCTAATGCAGCCGGGACCAACGGCTTAGCGTGCCTTCCGAAGCACGGAGGAGTTCGAGAAGAAAACTTTTTTTTGTGGTCACCCATCCTATGACCGGCCTTTGCGAAAGTTGCTTAACTTCGACAATCGCAGACCGAGCGCGTTGACCGCTGCGCCACCGAGGTCCTCAATTTTTATTTATTTATTTATTCTAAACGCGTTTCATGAATAAATAATGATATTGCATCACATAACACTTTAATAACATGTTAAGAACATTGTCACATTCAATAATAAGTTTGAATAGTTCGTTAAGTGCAAGTCATGTCAGGTTAATTTGCGTAAAAAATATTACGAACTAGCTTTTGCCCGCGACTTCGTCCGCGTGGCGTCTTATATAAGAGAGAGATCTTTGTGTGTGTGGGAGTGCATACTTATGCAGTTTAGATGTTTTCATACATTTTTTTTCCCAATAACTCCCATTTTTCAAAATACAGCCAAAAATAAACTTTATATTTACTAAGGTATGCATGCATGCTAGATTGAATCAATTGATTGAATTGATTTTTTTTTAATTGATTGTTCATTGAGTTTTAATTTTAATACACACTTCCTCTCTTCCCTTCAACGTTGCTGTGCCCTACAGGGTCCATGTTTTAGTTCCTATGCCTATGTAACACCCCATTGTACTACATGGAATGCAATAAATAATTTAATTGAATTGAATTGAAAACATCTATCTTACGCGGTTTCGATTTTTTCATACAAATGTTTTTTTCCCGCTAACTCCCGTTTCCGTGGGAATTTTGCAATATCCTGTTGCAACTAAGCTTTAAGTTAACTAAGGTACCTGCATGCCAAATTTCAAGCGTCTAACTTAAGCGGTTTAGATTTTTCACACAAAAGGATTTTCCCGCTAATTTCCGTTCCCGTGGGAATTCCGGGAATTCCTTTCTTAGTGCACCTCTACGGTACCTAAGCTATGTCCCTTCCAAATTTCAAATGCCTACGTTTAGCCGTTCAGGCTATGCGTTGATATGTCAGTCACTGAGTCAGTCAGTTTCTCCTTTTATTTAGATTTGATTTTTTCATACAAATGTTTTTTCCCGCTAACTACCGTTCCCGTGGGAATTTTGTAATATCCTGTTGCAACTAAGCTTTAAGTTTACTAAAGTACCTGCATGCCAAATTTCAAACGTCTAACTTGAGTGGTTTAGATTTTTCATACAAAAGGATTTTCCCGCTAATTCCCGTTCCCGTGGGAATTTCGGGAATTCCTTTCTTAGTGCACCTCTACGGTATCTAAGGTACCTGCATTACAAATTTCAAATATCTAACTTGAATGGTTTATATTTTTCATACAAAAGGATTTTCCGGCTAATTCCCGTTCCCGTGAGAATTTTGGAAATTCCTTTCTTAGTGCACCTCTACGGTACCTATAGTACCTGCATGACAAATTTCAAACATCTAACTTGAATGGTTTAGATTTTTCATACAAAAGGATTTTCCCGCTAATTCCCGTTCTCGTGGGAATTTCGGGAATTCCTTTCTTAGTGCACCTCTACGGTATCTAAGGTACCTGCGAGCCAAATTTCAAACATCTAACTTGAATGGTTTAGATTTTTCATACAAAAGGATTTTCCGGCTAATTCCCGTTCCCGTGAGAATTTTGGAAATTCCTTTCTTAGTGCACCTCTACGGTACCTATAGTACCTGCATGACAAATTTCAAACATCTAACTTGAATGGTTTAGATTTTTCATACAAAAGGATTTTCCCGCTAATTCCCGTTCTCGTGGGAATTTCGGGAATTCCTTTCTTAGTGCACCTCTACGGTATCTAAGGTACCTGCGAGCCAAATTTCAAACATCTAACTTGAATGGTTCAGATTTTTCATACAAAAGGATTTTCCCGTTTATTCCCGTTCCCGTGGGAATTTCGGGAATTCCTTTCTCAGTGCATCTCCACGGTACCTAAGGTACCTGCATGACAAATTTCAAACATCTAACTTGAGTGGTTTAGATTTTTCATACAAAAGGATTTTCCCGCTAATTCCCGTTCTCGTGGGAATTTCGAGAATTCCTTTCTTAGTGCACCTCTACGGTACCTAAGGTATCTGCATGCCAAATTTCAAACGTCTAACTTGAGTGGTTTAGATTTTTCATACAAAAGGATTTTCCCGCTAATTCCCGTTCCCGTGGGAATTTCGGGAATTCCTTTCTTAGTGTACCTCTACGGTATCTAAGGTACCTGCATGCCAAATTTCAAACGTCTAACTTGAGTGGTTTAGATTTTTCATACAAAAGGATTTTCCCGCTAATTCCCGTTCCCGTAGGAATTTCGGGAATTCCTTTCTTAGTGCACCTCTACGGTATCTAAGGTACCTGCATGCCAAATTTCAAACGTCTAACTTGAGTGTTTTAGATTTTTCATACAAAAGGATTACCCTTCACTACTCTGCTCCTATTGATTGTAGCGTGATGAAAAGTATACTATAACCTGTCCAGGAGTGTGAAGAATAATTGTACCAAGTTTCATTAAAATCCGTCCAGTAGTTTTTGTTTCTATAAGGAACATACAGACAGACAGACAGACAGACAGACAGATAGACAGACAGACAGACAGACAGACAAAAATTTTACTGATTGCATTTTTGGCATCAGTATCGACCACTTATCACCCCCTGATAGTTATTTTGAAAAAATATTTAATGTACAGAATTGACCTCTCTACAGATTTATTATAAGTATAGATTTATAGATAATTTTTGACTAATCGTCATTAAAATGATAAAATGGTATGGTAACAAATTATCATGATTGTTTTAGTAATTAATCGATATTCGTGTGGCATTCTGTCCTTGTTTATACCTAGTTATTTGATAATCCCCTTATCTTAAATATAACTTAAAACTACAAATATTATGCAATAGCTACCTACACTTTTAAAATAACACGACAATCATATTTAAAATTCAAAAATGAATGAGGTTACGTTCCCCAAAAATAATACAGATGGCGCTGCCAAGATTTAACGTGGTAATTACCATGGTACAAGAAAACCAGGTATGCTCAATCCTATGACAAGCCGCCATTGCTGCCATTGCCCTTTGATGACGTAAGTGTTACCATTAAATTGGTATCTCCAACATTCCAAGGACTTAAATTTTATTATTGAAAATTAAGCTTACCTTACTATTACTTGCCACATATATAAAATAATTAAAAGTAAGTAAATCTTTTACTAAAAGTTCAAAATTTAATTGTAAAGTAAATTAAAAACATTGGTTGTGGGTAATTTATTTTTTACGAAATGGCAACGCAGGGTGGGTGACGTCAGCTGGGCTGACGACCTTGAAATGTTAGCTGTCACTTTTGATCATACCTGGTTTTGCTATACCATGGCAATTTCCTATAATCGCCGCGTCCGTGACCTTGACGCATCGGTCAGGATGGATTTGCTAGTCTTAACCGCTAGGTATACATATAAATACTTATTCAATAGTTCTACCACCACTTCGAATCTGTCATTTGACGGACTCGGATCAGAATAGTGTGAATCCGTCCTAAGAATATAACACTTACATCCTCCCGGCCACCATTTGTACGCTGTCAGTGTAGGGCTGTGCAGTACAAATTCTTTGGTCTTAGGGTCGTAAGTCGCTGTTGTTTCCAACCCTCGGATGAAGGTGCCGTGACCCAGTTCAGTCTGAAATTAAAGTGAAAAAATAAATTAAAAAAATAAAATGTACATATACATGTATGTAGATGTGTGTGTGTGTGTCAACTGTGACTCATTCGCCAAGCTACCTACTGCAACTTTTCAACTTGCCCTATTACTTTTTTTAACAACATAATGCAGGTTGAGTTGCAGTAGCTTTAGGCAAATGAGACATTCGCCAAACAATATATTTACATAAGAATGGACGAATAATAATAATTTATGACATTTCAATTACATAGCGACTGAAAAGTAGCTACAAGAACAACCTCGGCGCGATAATGGTTTTTAAATTAGCATAGATTAAAGAACTCTATGCATCTGTACACACACAACCAATGCAATAGGTACTTTTAATACTGAAATTAAATAAAAAGTGAAGCAGAATAAAGCTGGTTTCACAAACTCATAAAAGTTTTACTTTCTCTCTCAGTTAAATGCAGTTTTACGTAACTTATACGAATTTTTAAACTACCTTCAAGTATGCCCGAGTTTAATTAAGTTCCGATCCGAATATAAAAATATGTAATATTTTTCTTGCAATCGAATCGAGATCAAGAAAGTTCATCACATGTCGTCCATAAAATCAAACGTTTTCAATCGAAGTACTACGATAATAACATCCCTCCTCCATTTTTGAAGTCGGTTAAAAATAACAAACCTGAGCGTAAGTGCCGACGATGTCAAGGTTGAACGCCCTACCGATCCAGTAGGCCTGCTGCTCCACTGTGGCCTGCCCCATCAGGGTGGGGATAAACATCACGTAGTGGAGCGTGAGTGGAGAACCGTCTTGGAGGATGGCTGAGCCGAGATTGCCGCCCAGGACTGCTCTGTTTGAGGGAATTCGGTCAAGTTAGATAAGGCGAAGCGTAATATTGCAGCTTTCTATTAATATAGGATTACTTAGAACTCAGTAGTTTCCTCTACATAAAGACCGCGAGGAATACTTCTAAACCGCTGATTCAACTTTACAGTTTATATTCATGTTTGAATTATATATAAGTGGTCGGCTGGTCGCCATGGCCGAAATCGGTTGGAGATTTATTTTATTTTATTTCATCATCAATTGATATCACATGGTTGCCTAGATTAGTGCCCAGTTAATGGCAATAGGGTCACCCGTATTACATGGGACTTAAACATAGCTAGCAAAGCACCCTGGAACACCCACTGGTGTATACATATACTATGATGATGATCCCCGACCGATTTCGGCTATGACGACCACTTCGACTCCTAGTCGGCACGACGCTGATGCGCCCGAAGATGGCTTATGTAGCCTATCTTTATATACTATACACCTCTACCTACCTTTTTAGGGATACAGGCGTGATGTCATATATGTTCTAAACAAATAATAAACTTTTCGTTTTAATGGTTATGTCCTGGGAACTATGTCATGTACCTATGATGCAGTTCTTTATCATTAGTACAAATCTACTAAGTTAAAAGTGTTTAAAGAGATCATGTTTTTCCGTATACAACGTCACAGTGTCAAAAACCATCTAATTATTACAATTGGCTGACTAATACGTTCAAAGGTCAATAAGTACGTAGATATAAAGAAGATATTGCTTTGACAACAACATCAATTTATTTATGTCATATTATATGTAATTTAATTTTACATAGTTAATTTATTGTTTTAAATTTTGCTAGTTTTTTATTTAATGTTTATACTTTGATGATATAATTTTTATTCCTGTTGTTATTTCATTATTTTATTGGGATTGTTTAATGGAACTACTTTATAACCAATATACAGGGTGTTATAAGCGATAATATAAAAAAAAGTCATTCAGTCAGTAGTCAGGTAATCCAACCAAACATTAATTTCAGTTTATTATGATTTTGAACAAAACAGTCTCCCTTCATTTGCCATAATAGAAGGAATCATGATATCATAATTTACAATAGTGAATATAAACACTTGTACCTAAGCTATACCTATATGGGTAGTTTCCTAGGTCAAAGATAAATTATGATATTCTGATTACTAAATAAAGACAGACAAAACACATTTTTTTTTAACTTATTTATTCATTTTAATAAACAAATACGTAATAATAAATGCGATTTTTTGCCACTTTTTTCTATGATGTCACTGGTTGCTTTTTCATACAAATTCCATAGTAATTTCGTGTTTTGATGTTTAGTAAAAAGTAACTGATTTGACTAGTTGGAAACTACCTACCCTAATGTCAGGTTGATGAGTTTTAAATTATTATTTACTATTATAGAGATTAGTAGCAGATTATGGATGAGATTGGCACAGGAATGTCTCGGATAGCGCAATAGTAGAGGACTAACAACTTACCTATAATTTTCCATTGAAGCATTGTCTTCTTCCTGCAGTCTACGGATGAGTTTAAACAGGTAGCATGACTTCTTGATGGCTCTCTCATATTTCTCCTTATGGCTGAGGTATTGCATTGGTACGTCGTCATGGTGAATTCCTTCCTTCAAGACGAGCTCCTCTAAAACAAAACAATGGATTAGACAACTTGTAAACAATATAAACAGACATAACCTTGCCTTATAGTTAAAATTACGAAGGTGCTTTTTTGAAAAACCACATTCTGATTAGATTTTTGTTCACAAAACCTTACAACAAAAAAGATAATTTTAATCCAGGTTAAAATTTTGGGGACTCAGTTTATACTTGGAGTGAAGATCAAGGATTAGTTGCAAAACAACACAATGTTTTCTAAAAGGTACATGGTTTTCACCATAAGGCCACCATTAGAGCAGCATTACAAGTTATTTGAACACAACTTGCAGCCAGACTTGTTGTAGAAGATGTATCTTGGATATTACATACCTACAACAGGTATTTAGAGGATTTCATTTTTATAGCACCCACCCGTGCTGCAGGTTCAAGTCCTATCCAAGTCAGACTTCTTTCTGATTAAATTTTCTTTTTATAACAGTTATATAATAAAAAACGTTATTAGTATTTTTAAGCAGGTACCTACTTTAGTATTATATATATTTTTTGCCATAAAATACACAATAATTAAAATTATCAGTCTAATAGTAAAGTACTAAAAATGATTGAAAACTGTTTATTCATTCAATTATTTGTATGGCATTTATCTTTGAACATTTATATTCATATTGTTTGCTCATAATTTACAATGATAGCAATAAGTAACTGATCTTTGATCCTTTGCCTACTTTACAACCGCTTTGTTATATACAAATTGTTACTTATAATTGGTGGTCATATTACAAAGATGAAGTTTCTATACTTATTGATCATTTGAACTCTGTACTTAAAACAAAGACTATGAAGAAAAACAAAGAAAATATAAATTCTTTCATGTAATACCTAACTTATCAATAAAGTTTACCAGAATCTCAAACTTGTATCAACAACTTTTTAACTTTAACTGTGGTCCAAAAATTTATAATCATTACAATAATTACCCATGCGTTTTCTGTCCTCAGTCTTCTCAGGACCTCCATCGATGATGTTGGTCAACTCTGTGATGTTGAAAGTGCACTTATCACGCTCTCTTTGCAAATCCGGGTTAACTTTTGTAGTCATTTTGACAGAGATAATGTTCGGGAAAGCGCGATACGTGATTCCAAGCGAAAGGAGGCCGAGCAACTGATTTTCGCCGCGGCCCCTGGTTGGCTCGTGGAATCTTCTAAAACCCGTTATCGCGTAGTTCCTCTCACTCAATGTGACGTAATTCACATCAAAAATAACAAAACAACAAGATGTGACTAGTTTTTTGAACTCGCGTTTAACTTAAAATGTTAATAGCATTACTGCTTAAATTAAAGCAAGTTTTTAAATTTATACGGTGATGAGCATTTAATATGAAATCGCAACTAGGTATTATGAAGACTTTTAAAGTATTTTTCGAAAGATTTACAATTAAAAAATATGAAAATTATACAACAAAAATATTTCAAATTAAGTTATGTCAAATTTCTTTTTTTTTCGGTTTGGAATACATGATTATTTGTCTTTTGCAACGAAAAGAAATAATTAAATAGTGCTGCTAATACGGCTAAAATTCTTAGTAATATATTTGAATTCATATTCTGTGTTAAATTTGTTGTTGTGCTATTTCATCTTGAAACACTTTGAAGAAACAAATTTTATGAATTCCTAAAGAAGTTCTAGATACAGCTTGAAAGTATTTGGACTTAGAATAAAAACTTAAAAAAGGAAAAACCATAGACTGCAGTCAAACCGTAGTCTATGTTCTTTTTCTAAATATGTTGCCATATAAAAAGAAATATCCAATTTTAAGCCAATATATGCATAATGATTCAGATATTTTTATTAGTCTTTTTCTTTTTAATTTATCTGATGACAATTATGGGCGTTCTTCCCCCCAAATTGTATTATTGTGAAAATGAACTGTTTTCTCATTGTAAAGGGAACAAAAATATTCAAAAATTTATACTAATGGCAGAGACATAATATATATAAAAAATAAATGTATACAGGGTGTTAGTGACATCGTAACGAAAAAAAAAATGGAACGCCTATTTTATTGTACTAAAAACGATGGTGGGTGTTTTTCTTGTCGCAAATGTTTAATTAAGATTTTCAATTTTTACTGTGCCGCAATGTAAGTCGAACAACGCGCCACACAGACGCTAAACTTACGCGCGGCTACGTTACGCGTGTGAGATACGATGTTGATATCTAGGTAGGAGTTTTCATTCTCTTGTATTTAGATGCTTAGTAGTGGTTCAACGTTTAAAAATGTTGTTTGTTGAAGTAGAACACCTACTGCCACGATTTTTCACGCACGGTACCTACCTACCAGTTATTAAAACGTTCCTAACTTATTAACAATAAAAACCCTACTCTTGCCTTACCTTAATTGTTATTCCTTCGGATGAAGTACCTAGGTAGGTACCCTAGAACATGTCACGTCACGTAGGTATGCAACATCGTGCAACATTTTAAATGTGCGTTCTATGCAGCTTAAAACACAATATGGGACTGAAAAAAATCTATTTTTTTTATGAATTTGGCGACAGGAAACTTCACTTGATACCTATCAACTCAAAGAAATACCTAGTATCTGTTCGTAATGCCTACTTTATTGGCGCGCGTTGCCCTTGATCCGTGAGGCTATTCACGTCCGAGTATCCATCAAGACAGATCAAACAAGCCCTAACTCGGAGGTCTTGCGTCCCAGGATCCTTTAATTATGTCTTAGAACCTTCTTGGCCTATGTGGTCCAGTGGTTGAGCGATGGGATGCGGAGGGTCCGGGTTCGTATTCCGGTGGGGACATATCACAAAAATCTGTTTATAAGGCCTTTGGTTGGGACGTTACAGGCTGATCACCTGATTGTCCGAAAGTAAAATGATCCGTGCTTCGGAAGGTACGTTAAGTCGTTGCTCCCGTCTACTAGGTACTTATGTAAGCACGTAGCCGTTACATGAATATTGTACACAGAACAGGATAGGTTTAATTAGTTCTTTACTGATGATTTAACAATGAGATTTAAAACTACGAATAACTTAGTACTTAGTACCTCGGTACGGTACCAACATGTAACAAGAAAAATAAGATCACTCCACTCGGACAATTTTTTTCTTTGAACATGCCGACATTGCCTACGCGGCGGAGTTGCCGAACTATCGATAGGTAGATTATCAATTGTTGAACTTGAAAATTGTCTAAACTATCGAAAGTAGTGATAGTACATTTAGATCGATACTAGCGATAGTACCGATAGGTCTTGCTTTGTAACAATAATGGGTATTGATCTAAAAGATCTATCGATAGGTACCTACTATTGTTTTTTTTTTAACTAGGTATCGATAGAATATCGATAGGCAACACTCTGGCGGAGTGTCCGCCCAATTCTAGACGCGATCTCGCTCGATTTTTGTGTAGCGAGGTTTTGCGTAGGTACTTACATACTAAGTTGGTGGATGGTTGACATAGTAGGTAACTAATTACCTAATCTGTGGTGGTTGTGTTAGTTGGTTGTTAGTTATTCTAATGACAACAAAGAATACAATTATTTACTGTTTCAACTGTTTTAGGTAGATAATGGCCCTGATTCCTATGAGTAAATGAATGAATAACCCGGTCGAATCAAAAAGGTATCTCGCTGGTAAATTAATTCTGTCGGTTGTTTTAGATTTCTGCTTAAAATTGACGTGTATTCCATAAATTTTATGCCTGTTGATTATCCGTCCATTTAAGAATAAGAATAAAATAAATTTATAATTTACGATAGACAGAGAAAGAAATAGGATCGGTTCGTAGTGCCTACTTTGTAGGCCGCGCCGCCGCCGCGCCGCCGGCGTGCGGCGCGGGGCGCGCGGAGCGGGGCGCGCGGCGCGGTGCGTGTGGCCGTTGACCCGTTCGAGCAGCTGTTGTCTCCATTACATCGAAAATTTTCGATAATTTGTCATTATTGTTTTTTTTATTGAAATTTGGGTTCTATGCAGCTAAAAGCACAATATGGAATTGAAAATAATTAAAAACAAAACTCAAAATTTCATGAATTTTGCGACGGAAAATTCCACTAGATATTAACTCAGAATCATGGTCTGAATCATCCCTTTCAGTATTCGTTACGATGTCACTAACACCCGGTATGTCTTATAGAATTATGTTGCTACCTATATTTTATTTTGATCAAAGGTAAAAGATGCATATGTCTGTCAATCATGAAATTAGAAGGTTCATCTAGGATTGATAAGGTTGGTCATCCACCTCTCAACCCACACAATAAGAAAAAGAAGAAGGTTAAACGAAGTTAAATCTGTACAGTGCCACCTGTATTTTTTTGGGGAATGTCGCTTGGAAAGTCCCTCATTACGGAAGATTTTTAAACAATTAAATTATTCTCACATCATATACAAAAGTCAAATTTCTACATATTTTGCACAATTTTATTGCGAAAAATTTGGCAACACCTGCTGCGTCCGCCATATTTCTTTCTTGTGTGCGTTGGATCTCACCGTGTCAGGATGAGGTTAGTTTTAATGAAAAAATTAGAAATTTTGTTAAATACAACAAAATAAACGTCTTATGTGAATTAACAATTATCACTACTCCCTCTACAATATGTATCTGTGCCATAAACCAGACTTTATTCGTAGTTGTGGTGTTGAATGTTGTCGGCATGTTTCTGTGCCATGTGGTCATTCGTAAATTTTCTTTATTTTCAGTTCCCTAAAGTTGCAGAAGAGGCTTGCAGCCTCTGTTATGCGATGCGGCAAAAAGAAGGTGTGGCTTGATCCAAATGAGATCAATGAAATCGCAAACACCAACTCCAGTAAGTACTGCTAGACTTCCACCATGATTTCCCGCGAGGACTATCTTGAAGAATGTATGCTAAATTTTAATACCAGACCCAGAAGGAAGTTGAGATGCAGGATTGATTTGAAAACACTAGTTTATCAGATTTGATTTTCATAGACCAGTAGTATGCAAGTGCTTTTTACTTGTCTCATGACATAATCTTAGGTGGAGGTGGACAAATTAAATAGGTTAGAACTAGTGAACAGAAGTTTAAATGTCTAGATTAATGGTATTGTTTCTTATTTGATAAGTCCCAACTCACAGTGCCTCCTTAGGTACACTCCAACCCTTATATTTGTATAATACAACATGAATCTATTTTCATATTTTTTTATCTTTTGTAACTGCACTCTAAATTAAATACTCAATGTGTAATACCTTTTCAGGACAGAACATCCGTAAGATGATCAAGGATGGTCTTGTCATCAAGAAGCCCGTAGCCGTACATTCCCGTGCCCGTGTCCGCAAGAACACAGAGGCCCGCAGAAAAGGACGTCACTGTGGCTTCGGTAAGAGGAGAGGTACAGCCAACGCGCGTATGCCACAAAAAGTAAGTATACTAAGTTTTGCATGCTTATCCAGCAAATCACATTCGGTCTTTATGGTGGTCCTACATTCAATCTTTTTTTCTTTCTCAGGTATCCTATTACATTTTTATTTTTACTAAGACTAGTAAAATATAATTGTTCTAAGTATTTGTCTAGTTTTGAATGGCAATTTCACCACTTCATGTTTTGTCAGTGATTGTTACACAATATTAAAATGAATATTTTACAGTGTGTAATTTACAGTGAATTTCCTTTCACAAATATTTAGTGTCAGTTTAGGAAGGTAGCCAAAAGATTTTCCGTTTTCTAATCCATAATCACGACAAGTGGAAATGTAATAATCAAGCCCTACATTCCAGCAGGGGATAATACAATTAGAACTAGTGGAAAAGGAATATCCATATAAACATTGAACTGAGCCATCATTTCCAAATTTAACAGCATTTTTGCCAATCCCATTCCATTGACTCGAGCCATCATTCCCAAATTCAACAGCATTTTCACCAATTCTTTCCATCTTTCAGGAACTGTGGGTACAAAGACAGAGGGTACTCCGTAAGCTGCTCCTCAAGTACAGAACTGCCAAGAAGATTGACCGGCACCTGTACCACGCTCTGTACATGAAGGCAAAGGGTAATGTGTTCAAGAACAAGCGTGTGTTGATGGAGTACATCCACAGGAAGAAGGCTGAGAAGGCTAGGACTAAGATGCTTAGGTAATGGGACTTCTCTTTTTAAATGTTAAACCCGATATACCAGCATAAAAATACTTTAGATCATAAACATAAGAAAAATAAGAATATGGCCCTAAAAAAGCTAAGTTGACAGCATGAAAGTCATGACCTAATATTGGAAGAAATACTCTTAATTAAAATGAAAGATCAAAATAGAATGACCTTTTTTATGTTGATTGATAAATATAACCTTACATAAGTGTGCTTAGGCACTTTTGCAAGATATTTTGTCTTCCCTTTAGTTATCACAATGGTCACCACTTGCGGTTTGTGGTTAAATATAACAACACTATTTATTTAATACAGATCTGTATCTGTAACCAGAAACCATCGAAAAATATTACTAGAGCCTTAGAAACAAAAGATACAGTGTACCTTTTCATAAAGAAATATGGCGACATTTTTTACACTTGTCTCAACATATGTTTTTTCTTTTAGCGACCAGGCGGAGGCGCGCCGTAACAAGGTGAAGGAGGCTCGCAAGCGACGTGAAGAGCGCATCGCAGCCAAGAAGGAGGAACTACTGCAGACCTTCGCGCGCGAAGACGAGGCCGCAGTCACCGCTAAGAAGTGATCCCTTTAATTTGTAAACAAACAAAAAATGGTCCAATAAATGCGTTGGGTCGATGTTTGGATTTTATTTTTTGTATGTACATGCGAAAATTCAGCAGAACCTTATTGTAGATTTGCTACTTGGCCGGACAAATGGGGAGCATTGAGGGCTTTCACCCGGTATACAATTTAAGTCCACTTGCCTGAGGGTGTGCACAGTTGGGCGCGAACCTCGGTTCAGGGCGTCATCTGAGAGGATAATATTTGAAAGAATTAATCGACTAATGGGTCAATAGCGATAAGCGCTGAATGAGGGCACAATAATACTACGTATAGAAGCATAATATATTATCTAGCTTGATCCCACTTGGGCAAAGGCCTTTCCTTTATTCTTCCACTCTACAAGACTGTGTGATGATCTCAACAGTGGATGTAAAAAAGTTATTTATAAAAATGAAACAGACTTCAAATCTATCTAATAAAAAGTAATCAATTATATTTTGTTGAATACAATGTTAGAAATTAGAATCTAAATTCTGAAGTCTGCGCAAATAGACGGCCGGACTGCGTGTTCCACACACTTGACAGGTAATGGAGCATTTGGTACCTAACGAAGTTTGCTGGCTGAGCCGACTTCAGAATTCAGATTCTAACATTTGCCTTGTATTCAAGAAAACATTGTTTCTTACTTTTAATTTTTAAATTACTTTTTAAGGTATAGCGATATCCTTGTTTTAATAGTTACAATCGACATGGCGTCAGCGATGTAACCAGCATAAAAAGACACCTAATCGCAGTCTTCGGGTAAGCTGTATCGCCGTACATGCTAGGTCTTGCAAAATGGTGGCCTCTACCACTATCAGCTCACGACGCCAATTCACTAGTACCCGTTCTCATACTAATTACTCGTGGAGGAAATTGAAGTTGACATTGTAATGTAATGATACCTTCTAACAAACAATACTAACGTAATTCGTAATTAACAAGGTGGCATCAGAATAATTGTTTCACTGGAAAAATGATAGACATTCGATTTTCCTTTACTTAATAATAAAAAGAAGTAATCATGTAATTTAATTAAGATAAACATAACATAAACTGCCTATATATGTCCCACTGCTGGGCAAAGGCCTCCCCCCTCAATCAACTCCACCACGCTGCTCCACTGCGGGTTGGTGGAGGTGTTTTTACGGCTAATAGCCGGGACCAACGGCTTAACGTGCCCTCCGAAGCATGGAATCATCTTACTTTTTCGGACAATCAGGTGATGCAAGCCTGAAAATAAAAATTAATTTAATTTAATTTAGTAAGTCATTTAAATAGGCAACTTGACAACCTACTCAAACGAGATAGGTACTTTACAAAACGAAATTTTTCTTCGCAGATTGTATTAAAATACTGTTCTGTAACATCATCAATAAAAGCGCTCAAACGACGTACTCATTGTTACTTAATTCATAAATAGAATTCGAAAATAAGTCGAAAAGTAAAGTGACGTTGATTTTTTATCTTAGACTGGCTTCTATTTCTAGATTAGCATTTTATAATTTATCTTTGACCTTGGATTTACGTTTCTGTAATTTAACAATTACAAGTAAGTAAATACAAATCTTTATTGCACAAATTAACAAACTAAGTACATAAAACTAAAACAAAATGTCCCCAAACTACGCAAAGCCTGAATCTTGGGGTACCAGTTACAGGTATTGTTTATTTGTTAGTCTTAAGTTTACAAAAAAATAAACAAGATAAGCAAATTAATATTTTGTAAATACAAGGTCCAGGATTGCATAAACGTAGGTAAGTATTCGAACATAGTGTTCCTATTGTGTATCTACTTGTTTATTCAAAATTCAACCTTTCACCTGCATTCAATATAATGTAATATCATTGCCTGTGCAGGTGGGCATACCAGACGTTATACGCTTGAATCGCGTGCTGTTTACCTCCTTCAGCGGTTGAGCGTAGGGCTCACGATCCGGAAGCCCCGGGTTCGAATCCCGGTGGGGACATATCACAAAAATCACTTTGTGATCCCTAATTTGGTTAGGACATTACAGGCTGATCATCTAATTGTCCGAAAGTGAGATGTGCTTCGGAAGGCACGTTAAGCCGTTGGTCACGGTTACTACTTACTGATGTAAGTATGTAGTCGTTACATGAGTCATGTGAGGGGCCTTTGGCGGCTCAATAATAACCCTGACACCAGGGTTGATGAGGCTCGCCCATATCACATGGGACTTAAACACAGCTGGGGAAGATTGGGTGTACGTAATGCACCTCTAGGCAGATCCTCTAGCGAAGAAGTAGGCTCTCTAGGCACCTCTTCGGGAAAGCAGACGTGATGTTATGTTGTTTTTATTCTTCTATATATTCTTCTCTCTATTTAAAAATTGCGCTCTTGTCGGTGGAGTAATCGCCATTCCTCTTCTTCCCGCCAAATCCTTCACCTCCTGATACGACACGACCTGCACCTTTTATTTGTTTCATAAATGTTCTCCTAGGTCTACCCCTTCCACTCTTCCCTTCAATTTTTCCTTCTGTTGTTATCATCGGTGAAACGCGGGTTGTGAATATAGCCCCGTTCTCACGACTCCCGACGCTTTGACACCATTAAAATCGTCGACCATCGGTATGGGGATTCTGAAGTGTTCGTTGTCGTGAGCTGATTAGCCTCTTCTATGGCCAGGGGGGCTACCGGCTAAGACGAAGCCGATTCAGATTTAAGCAAATCGAACATCGATTTGAGTCCTTTGGGCGCCGATACTTTTCAGTACCATTCACAGTGGGACGTGTGACGCTTGGGTTTAATTATGTTACATCAGCGGCAACGTACACACTACTGGTTTACATTTCACGAGTATTTCACACAAAACAAACATCAAAGTGAATAGGAATACAATGGACGGTCGTATTGCTAAGTAGCCGTCTCTTCTAGTTAACCTTAAGCATAGAATAAGGAATAATAATACAACGTAGCTCGGTGGCGCAGCGGTAAACGCGCTCGCGCTCGGTCTGCGATTGTTGAAGTTAAGCAACTTTCGCAAAGGCCGGTCATAGGATGAGTGACCACAAAAAAAAGTTTTCATCTCGAGCTCCTCCGTGCTTCGGAAGGCACGTTAAGCCGTTGCCGTTGGTCCCAGCTGCATTAGCAGTCGTTAATAACCATCAATCCGCACTGGGCCCGTGTGATGGTTTAAGGCCCGATCTCCCTATCCATCCATAGGGAAGGCCCGTGCCCCAGCAGTGGGGACGTTAATGGGCTGATGATGATGATTACGTATAGAACGGCAACTCTCCGCTCCCCACCAGCGCGAGTTAGGTTTACCTCACCCCCCTCGGACTTAGTTTAGTCTTCAATCGTATGGCGTCAGACGTCACACTGTGCTGCTTCACTGCTGGTCGCCAGTCGGTGGAAGAACAATACCTACTCATTAGGTTGGGTAACCGGGAATCAAACCCTGTAGAGCTTCAAGACGTTTTGTAAATAATTTTGGCTGACCACCTCAATAGGGTTTACGATCGCATGTTTAATGTTGTAATATAACATCTGTATCACGTCTGTATCCCCAAAGGGGTAGGCAGAGGTTTATAGCATATACAGCCAATCCTCGCCAGCAATGTTTAAAGTAAAGTAAAAGTAAAAATTCATTTATTTATAAAAGAGATTTGCACAAAACTAAACAATTACAAACTTCAATTTTATAGTAATTTCTACTCTAGATTAGTATTTGCACAAACTAATTTTTAGACTCCAATCTCCAAACTAGGCAAAGCCTGTATTTTGGAAATTGGCGTTCGACCAAACGGTTTACCTATGATATGTGTGTTTAATGTTGTGGCTTTAAAAATAAGTATTTGAATTTGCATGGACAAGAGGAGGACCCGGTGGTGTATTGATTAACGCGGTGCCCGGCTTGACAAGACCTGCGGGTTTAAGTCCCGTCTGAGTCAATCTATTGAATTTAATTTAAGTAAATATACAAACTTAACGATAATATTCGATTATACCATAAGCTTATGTAGGTAGATCCTTACCTATGAAAAACTGCCAATACTAATTAAATGTCACTTAAGTAGGTGTAATAGGTATTATTAAGGTACAATAGGCTAGTTTCCAACTAGTCAAATCAGTTACTTTTTACTAAACGTCAAAACACGAAATTACTATGGAATTTGTATGAAAAAGCACTCTGTGACGTCATAGAAAAACGTGACAAAATGTCGGACTTATTATTACGTTTTTCTTGATTAAAATTCATAAATAAGTTTAATAGAAAAAAGAAAATGTTTTTCGTTAGTTTTAGATGTGTCTTTATTTAGTAATCAGAACTTCATAATTTATCTTGAACCTAGTACACGACCCTATTGTTTAAAAAAATATCTTTAAAAAAAACGGCAGATTTTCTTGTCAATTACCGATTGTATGCAAAGCTATTATTATGGGCTCGGCAACTGTTATTACCTTATATAATATTTCCAAGATGTTTTATGTTTTGCTGATAAACACTACACACAGTGCTACCGATAACCCTGCACCACACGGACGCTTCATACAAAAGTCATTCATATCGTTTGCCGATTAACGCGTGAGTGCGAGTGAGACACATATAGCTTACGTCTTTAGCTTACGGCCACTTATGAAAAGTGAGACCCAGAGGGGATGAGGTCGACGCCATATACGAATTGGTGCGGGGCGGAAAGTTCTATTTTTAATTCTATGTCAGCAAGGTGGCTATTTTTTTACCAACCCGTAATGAAGAACTTGTGAGACTCTAATATTTTGGGTAGTTTTCTACGTTAAAGATAAATTAGGTACTTATAAAATTCTGATTACTAAATAAGGACAGATTAAAATTGACGAAAAACATTCGCTTTTTTCTATTTAACTTATTTATGAATTGTAATTAAGAAAAACGTAATAATATTTCGGACATTATATCACGTTTTCGTATGACGTCACAGTGTGCTTTCGTGTTTTGACGTTTAGTAAAAACTTAAAAAGTGACTGATTTGACTAGTTGGAAACCAGCCTATTCTCCACTCGTCAGATAGTGAATCTTGGCATCTCGGTAAAATGATGCATTCATGATGACGTTGAAATTATGTTGTGTCGGAGTTCCGTGATCCGTTGTTTGACAACGTCGATACTATATAGCATAACAAGTTCGTTCCGACCGTATGTCGCATGTCATATGGGCAACAGCAATGCATAATGTTTAGACCAGTCAGTCACTCGCCGGCTTTCTACCAAACAAGTTACCGCCACTTAGTTCGTAGTGTGAATATGGGAAAAATAAACGAAGACCTCCAGCGCGAGAGGAATAGGTGCACCTTCAACATTGAGGAGTTGACCAACTTCAAAGATGGAAGTCCAGAAAAGACTAAATTGCGGAAACAAAGAGGTAAACAAACTGAATCTATTGACCCCGCTTTATTTAAATAATTAAAAGTAAAGTTCCGATATAAGTAAATAATATGATATGTTTTGTAAATTCGAGAATAGATTGTTTTAAGTTTACGCGGTTAACATCGGGAGTTTTATATCCCTGCTTTAAACGTGGTAAGTACCCGTTATTATGTGTTTTAATTATTTCGAGAATAGCTTATGTGATAAATATATTTCAAGATTACTTAATTACCGTCCTTCAGAAGTCACGTTATATAATATAATGCCTTTGGTGCCATTAGCCGCAAAATACCCCCACTAACTCGCAATGGAGCAACTTGGTGGAGAATACTCCGTACCTCACCGGTTGATTGAGGGCAGACCTGAACGTACTATACTTAGTTTAATTACTTACACTGAAGTTACAATTCTTCTTCTATCGTGTGGGCTATGAGGTGGACCAACCTCAGTAACCCTGGTGTCAGGATTATTATTGAATCTTCAAGGGCCCCTGAAATGACTCGTGTAAGGACTACGTAGGTACATCAGTAAGTAGTAGGGCCAACGGATTAACGTGCCTTCCGAAGCACGGATCATGTTACTTTCGGACAATCGTGTAATCGGCCTGTAATGCCCTAACTAAAATAGGGATTACAAAGTGATTTTTGTGATATGTGTCCACCGGGATTCGAACCCGGGACCTCCAGATCGGGAGCCCAATGCTCTGGACGATTGAGGTCGTCAAGTTAGAATTAAAGCGCTGGTGGGGAGCGGAGAGTTGACGTTCTATTGGTATTCCTTATTCTGTGATCTTGCAAATATTTTGGCTAAGTACAGATATCGTAAGGAGATATATATGCTGTTGCAACCCCTTCTGGTATTACAAGCTGCGATGGTTCAGTGGTCAGGTGCGCGTCTCCGTTTCCGAAGGTTGCAGGCTCCACAATATCTCTGAAACTCAGGTGTTCACTGTAACTACGCGTTCACTGTACGTATGTACGTAAAAGGAAATTGAGAATTTCGCAAAAATCCTTTCCAGAAGTATGTACTTCTGGAAAGATCTGGAAAAACCGTTTCCAGAAGTACGTGCTTCTAGAAAGATCTGGATAAACCTCTCTGGTGGATCTGGATCTTCTGTATCTGGATTTTTGTGAAATTCCAATTTCCTCGTTTGGTTTTATTTACTTATAAAATACTTTCCGTATAATTTAGCTCTAGGGTTTTTCTCGTGCGATTTTCCGTTTAGTTTTTACTACCTAAGTATTACGAGTATTTGCTATTTTATAAAGGAAAATATATCACGAGGAAATCTCCTTATATAAAAACAATACCTACCAATGCTATGTGACGTATGGTGATGATGAGTTTTGCGCCTATTGGTATCCCTTTTCCTTAAGGAAAAAACAAACGTTCATTCATAAAGGACCATGACTGTAACTGTATGAGACCCGTCCTCCCTTCCAACAGGTAATTTATTGTATTTCAATAATTTTATTAGATTGTCTTCTGTTTTTTTTTACCTAAAGCTGCTGTATATTTCTATTTAATGCCCTCGTTGACAATTACTTCCGCCCAATATCCCAGGAGGAGGTAATGACTGAAAACCAGCGCTGGATGGCGCCATACGAGTAGCTTGGCTCCATCACAGCACAAGCTGAGCCATTTCCTTTTGCTCGTATTCGTAATATTCATAATTACCTAGTTGTTATAGCAAATCTAAATTGTTACTGGCAATAAATTTATTTTATTCTTATTTTATTCAATAGTATCTTTAAAAAGATTACCAATTAGTTCTAAATTCAAAAT
Source organism: Pectinophora gossypiella (assembly GCF_024362695.1). Classification (NCBI taxonomy): domain Eukaryota; kingdom Metazoa; phylum Arthropoda; class Insecta; order Lepidoptera; family Gelechiidae; genus Pectinophora; species Pectinophora gossypiella. Next base: position 3,103,842 of record NC_065405.1, read on the forward strand.
TCTATAAGGTTTAGAAATAAAATTAAAAAAGGTTTTTCGAAAATCGAAATTGGTTGAAACAGTGTTGTACCAGGCGGTATCCAAAATTGTAGTTTTTTAAAGACGCGAATTCCGGCTAAACCCCGCGTATTTCTTAAAAGTCGCCATAGAACAAAAATATCAACCTAAGACGCTTCGAATCAGGTAAGTATGTCTGGAATCTGTCGATAGAGGGGAACGTTTTAACTCATTGTCCTTTAGGCTTTAGTCGTAGTTGTATATCAAAGCTTTAGTCACCACCGCGCACCAGGTCGACCCATAACTTAAACAACCCATACATTTTCCCAGATTTATTGGTAACATAACATAGCATCACACAGTAACCCCGAGGGTGTAGGCAGAGGATTACATTATACAGGGTGTCAGTGACACTGTAACGAATACTAAGGGATGCATCAAACCATGATTCTGAGTTTATGTCAAGTGGAATTTTCCGTCGCAAAATTCTTGGCGTTTTTTAGGTATATCCCAATCCGTAACTCCGCACCATCCGTAACTCACCGAACTTCCTGTAACCAACGTGATGTCTACCTCTATAATGGTCGAGCCAACTGAGTGAGTGACCAACTGTGTGTTAGTATTAATCACAAATTGCTGAAACGTAAACAAGTATTTAATTCGAAATTGCCACAACCAATAGGTTTTTTATCTTCTAACGAGTATTATATTTCTTACGAGCTACCTTACCTTGTTTATCGCAGCATTATCCAAATTTGTTTTAAGAAAACGTCCAGCTGTTGTCGAGATTATTCAGTTTTTTCTTAGAAGGCCTTTCTTGCAGCTACTATTCCTCGGCTATACACATTGTGAGAAGCTGTAAAGCAGTAGGTCATCCGCCTGAGGCTCTAGACAGACGGACCGCATTTCAACTGCAATCCAACCGCGAATTGCAGTTCTGGTGCAGTTTGAATGCAGTTGACACGACTGCATTCAAACTGCAAACCAACCGTGCAGCACGACTGCACGCCGACTGTAATGGAACTGCAATCGGACTGCCCGTTTGGTTTACAGTTCTATTGCAGTCGTGTCAACTGCATTCGGAACTGCAATTTGGCAGTGGGATTGCAGTTGAAATGTGGTCCGTCTGTCTAGAGCCCTAGATGAGACATTCATCAAGAAATTTATCTATGTAAAAATTGACGATTCAAATTATTAACAATGTGACCAACTAAATAAAGATATTTTTGAGTTTGAGACACAGTAACTACCCTGGAGACATACAGGAGTCGCAGTCACCAGATACGATTTGGACGACATGATGACAACGAAACCACGCATATCAGAGATCACTAAAAACATATTATGTGCTAATACATCATCATCAGTAATTTAAGAGCGACGCTCTTGTCGGTGTAGCATTCTCCATGTTACTTTTTTAAGGAAAAATAGGGCAGTGGTTTCCCTCTTTGCCTTCCATCCCGCAGAACTCTGTCTGTCGCGAGTGGAATGGCGCCCAGAATAGTCTATTTCAAAGCCGTACAAGAACTCCTGTCTTCCGCCTCTGAATAGTCTGACAGTTACTACTGCTCTCTGTCTGGACTGTGTGTGCCTCCTGAAATCTTCTATCGTCCTGGTGACAGGGTTATTATTGAGCCGCCAAAGGCCCCTGACATGGCTCATGTAACGAATACTTACTTAGGTACATCGATAAAAATAGTAGCCGGGACCAACGGCTTAACGTGCCTTCCGAAGCACGGATCATCTTACTTTCGGACAATAGGTGATCAGCCTGTAATGTACTATATAACCAAACTGATGAAACACCGGGATTTGAACCCGGGACCTCCGGATCGTGAGCCCAACGCTCAAACCACTGGACCACCGAGGCTGAAATCATAACCCTCCTATTGTCTCACCGTGTTGAAAAATACCCCGGTCATATTATTCTTTTAATAATAAGGTCGACTATCGTGCTTTCGATTTTCATGTTTTGTAGGTACTTACATAACAAGTTGCAAAGTTAGTATTTCCACCTTAGATCATGTATTACATTACAACACATCATATAAGTAATATTGTAAACTTACTAAGTAAGTAAGTATATAATAAGGACACAATGGTTTCGCTTAGCTAACGTCTTGCAGGTACTACAAAATTGCTAAGTATGTAAGTACCTACTAACTCATACCTACTTAAGCCAGAGAATAAGGAATAATAGCTTTAGCTAAGAAAACGAAAACCGCAAATTGATCATAAATTATTAGCTGAAGGCGAATTTAGATGGTAGAGTCGCGGTTTTGTTTTTTACGTGACTACTTGGCCGGGCAAAGGGGAGTTGTGAGGGCTCTCACCCGGTTTAAAAAGACAACAGGCTTGAAGTTGCCCAGTTGAGCGCGAAAATCGGCTCAACGCATTGTCTGAGAGGATACTATTATAAATAATCGACCCTAGGAGGTAGACAGCGATAAACCCTGATGAAAGTGGGAAAACGTCGACCATGCCAGCGTGGTCGGTAACGGGGTCCTAAAGTGTTTGTTATTAAATCAAATCAATTTATTTGCGAGAACACATAGAATACAAAAAAAGGTGGTAAAATAGTTCAAATATTGTTATTTGAACTATTTTACCACCTTTTTTTGTATTCTATGTGTTGTTGTTGTGATGTGTTCGGCCCGCATGCAGGCGTACAAATATACTTAAGTACTTACTTAATAAAAAAATAAGAAATAAAGAAATTATACATTAAAAAGAAAATTATTGAAAATATACTTATTATTAAAAATATACAAAATTTTAATATTTTTATGTTCAAAATATTTCTTCAAATTAAGTATAGTAACATTTGTCCATAAGCCATTTTGTTAGGTTATTCTTGAACTTGTTTCCAGTCAGTATTTTCGCGAGATTTTTAGCCGCCTCTATGGCTAAAGTAATCCGGCCGTAAGTGGGATGTATTCGGAAGCCGTAAATAACAGCATGCGTCCTCAAAGGGGTATACAGTGGTGTATAATTCTATATACACCCACTCCTCCCCAACTATGTCTAGGTCCTATGTAATAGGGGGTTAATTAGAATAGAATAGAAAAAGTTTATTATAAAAGGACGCCACACACAAAAAAATGACAACAACGCCATATCAAATTTCCACTAAAACAATTACAAAAAAGCAAGACGGATGTTTGTCGAAATGACCATAAAGTGGTGGTGGACGTCCTGAGATAAAAGGGCCTCACTCAGCACAAGTCGCGGCGTAAACCACGACGCTGATATTATGTGGACCCTGTTGGGTGACGCACGAACATCGTATTCCATAAACATGTGTTAATATATTCAAATTGAATTCAAAAATATACATTATAAATATACCAAATTATTTTATAGAATTAGAGTGTACATAGACAAATATTAATTGAGGATGTCTGTAAAGAATAAGCATATTTTTGCTGTCAATATTAAATTTTACTTTCAGAGAAAATGGTCCACGACATCGCAGAGTTCTATGAAGGGACGCCTGAAGAATACTTAGGTCATAAGGAAAAATATGAAGATGCTATTAAGAAACATGTGCCATTCTTCAACCTAGTTCGGAAGTTAGATAAGAAAGGAGAGTCATTACTCGCTCAGTACAGGTAAGAAATGCATAATATTAATAGATGTTGCCTTAGACTGCCTGTTCACCGGAGCGGCGCGGAGAAACGGAGAAATATTATTATTATTATTAACTCAGGCAGGCAGTTTTCACTGATAAGTGCCTGTATTCGACTATTCAGTAGTTGTGTTTTCTTTTCTCTGTTTTATGGCAATTGTTCAATTTGTTTTTGAAGGTGTTGACGCTAGAAGCGGAGACCACGTCCTGCGGCAGCCCGATCTATTAACTAATAAGATTGCGTAAACTAGCCCCGATTCCTGCAAACACAATCTAATTTTATTTTAAGTTATATGATCTATAATTTTCTTATCCACCGAAAAGGACAGGTACGGTACGGATGATTGGCAGCTGGTAATTTTAAAACGAATGAATAACCCGGACAAATCAAACAGGTATCTCGCAAACCGTTTTACTTGTGCTGTCAATTGCGATAATGTATTTTTTTTAAGAGGGTTGTTATATATTTGTGTCTAAAATTGACGTGTGTTCCATAAATTTGATGCCCGTCGATTTCGTCCCTTTCGTTTTCGGCGGATAAGAAAATGACAGGTATAGCTTGAAAGAATATTAGCCCCTATTCCCAGTAGTCTTACCGAGTAGTTTTACCAGTTGAACTACTGGGAATTTCCTTCCCAGTAGACTTAGTATTAATTAGATGATGTCTATAGGAATTAACACCACTAGTTCGCTAGTCCCTTTATTTGTTAATATTTCTCCGGTTCTCCGCTCCGTCGGCTGTCACTGGCACCGCTACGGTGGACAGGCAGCCTTATAGTGGAAACCACGTAAAGCGTCTTTATGAAACGTCACATTCGGATGTATCTTTTCGTCTAACCTCCGATAGACCAGCTAGTTTGAATCCAGGTAAAAAATGTGGTAATTTTTACCCGATTAAGTAATGGAAAGAAATCGAAGTTTCACTGCTCAACTAACTCAAAACGAAAGTTTTCTTTGGAGTTTGTTTTAAAATACTCTCCTGTGACGTCATCAATAAAAGTGTCGTAATACACATTATTACTTAATTCATCAATAAAATTCGAAAATAAGTCGAAAAGTATGAGTAAAATGAGATAGATGTTTTATCATTTTTCACTGGCTTGATACATTTTTATACATTTTCCAGTGACCACATAATAGCCATGATGGCATCGACGCCGAGCCGCGACGGCACCCCACTAGGCGGCCACTGGGTGGTATTCATGCCGGCCATCCTCAGCCAGGGCACTGAGGAGCAACTGGACTACTGGCTCCAGCGGGCCAGCGATTGCAGCGTCATTGGAACCTTCGCACAGGTATGTCTGACTAAAAACCGTCGCCTTATAGTAAAACCAAGTAAGCGTCGATTTTTGAAAAATCACATTCCGATGGCACTTAAGTGGTTTTCACTATAAGACAATGATATAGTATATAATATAATCATGTCAGTATTACCATTGGTTTTCCACAGACTGAACTGGGACATGGGACATTTATCCGCGGTCTGGAGACGACAGCGACATACGACCCTGAAACCAAAGAGTTCGTCCTACACAGCCCAACACTCACCTCCTACAAATGGTGGCCTGGAGGATGTAAGAGTACTTTTATTATTTTTTATAAATATCTGTTTATATTGTGTATGCTCCATACTCCCTCCGGTTGATTGAGGGGACGCCTTTGCCCAGCAGTGGGACGTATATAGGCTGTTTATGTTATGTTATGTTTATATATAAAGCTTATGTAAGTCCCATTTGGGACCTAATAGCAACTAGACTCAAGCATAGAACATCACTATATGCTGTGTTGGTATTCAATGTGTTGCTGCAAAAATCTCTATACTTACTTATACCTACTAAACCGTCCCGTATTCACCACTAGTCACTACTAGCAACCACTGATAGACCGCGTCGTTCCATAAATAATTCCAGAAATGGTTCGCCTGGATAGTAGGAGAGCGGACCGTGACATACCACGACTACCACGATGGGGCTAGTTCATAGTTGTCACTGTTTGAATAGGCTTTCTAAAAATATAGGGTTGCCTTATCTAATCCTTGAACGTTTTGTGTAGGAGGGAATGATATGTGACATTTTTTTGGTGAAACTTCATCATCGGTTTTTTCGTTATCAAGAAGTGCAAAAATACTGGATTGCCTCGCGTTCCACAGTCGGCTACATAGAAGAGAGCCAATATATCACGGTCCGCTCTCGTACTAAGAGTCTTTCTGACTTTTGGGGGCGTAAGGTGACTGCTCTGTTTTCTCCCTGTGCAACTCATCATCATCATCAGATTATTCAAACAGCGTTTCTGTGGCAGCTTTTAAAATGGCTGTAAATTCCGATGCGAGAGCGACAGTAGTGGCCGCACGACTGTGCGACTAAGCTATGCAAATATCGAGAGTTTTTTACTTTTCTATCGATTTGTATATTCTCATTATTTTAATGTAGGGTCGATTAATTCTTTCAAATATTTTTCCTCTCAGAGGACGCCCTGAGCCGAGGTTCGTATTCCCAACTGGGCACCCTCAGGCCTGTTGTCTTAAACGTTGTACGTTGTACCGGGTGAGAGCCTTTAGCGCTCCCCATTTTTCCGGCCAAGTAGTTAATTCAATCTGCGGCAAATCTACAATAAGTCACGTCAAAAAAAAGTGCTATTTAATTTATCTTTTCAGTGGGCCACACAGCAAATTACAGCGTGATAATGGCACAGCTCTACATTAAAGGGAAGTGCTACGGTGTCCACGCTTTCATAGTCCAAGTCCGGGATGAAGAGACTCACATGCCGCTCCCTGGGATCAAAGTTGGGGACATCGGAGCCAAGATGGGCATCAACGTTATGAACAATGGCTTCTTGGGTTTCGATCACGTCAGGATCCCGAGGAATTATATGCTGATGAAGCATGCTCAGGTGTTGGAGGTGAGCATTAAACCAATGTTCTAAGATTATCTTAGGTTTTTTCTGTTTAGATCTGTATGCAAAAATTACGAGTACTTAAGTAAAGGATTTTAGAGCCTACGTCCAGGTCAATATAACTTGATAAAAGGTTACGGAGTGTGATCGGTTAAATTCTCAAAATCAGACAAATGTTTTTGAACTTCAAATATATATATACTTCTGTGGTTTTAAACGACAGTTATAGAATCAATTTGACTGCCGCGGATGATTAAAATTATTGACTTTTTTTTGCTACTTAGCAATAAGGCCGCCTATTAGACTCTTCTATTTCTCCTTTGTTTGTAATTTCGTGTTTCCTGTGTGTGGAATAAAGTTTTTATGTTATAAATGTTTAAATGATGCCGGGCAGCAGCGGTATGAGTACTGGTTGGAGGAAATGGATTCTGGTAGGACTCTAGCTAGAACATCACCGATTGAGAAATTGGTCGGTGTACTGCAGAACGGAAGGCGATTGGGGCAACCACCGTTCTACACGCCCTATTGAAGGCGATTACTCCACCGACAAGAGCGCAGCTCTTAAATAAAGAGAGAGAAATGTTTAAATTTATTTTTCTATATCAACAGGATGGAACCTACGTGAAGTCTGTCCACAGCAAACTGATCTACGGATCCATGGTGTTTGTGCGAGTGGTGATCGTGTTCGACATGGCGAACCACTTCGCCAAAGCCGCCACCATCGCCACCAGATACTCTGCTGTGCGGCGACAGGGTCAAATTAAAGCAGGGTATGTTAATGAACTCACATTTTTTATCATCTTCTTTTCAAAATAAAAAGATCTAGCTAAATTTTGTTGGATAACAATTATGTCTGCTGTAGTCAAAGTTGTACTGTTTTCAACGTTGTATTCCTATAACAACGTTGTATTCCTACTGAATCTGAAACTTTCTGAAGAGGGTTTCTTCCTTATTACTTACCTAAAAAGTTCGTTAACTGACATGCTAGCTGCTTCTGTATTTATTCAGAAATTATTATAATAGAGTATCAAGATTTTGCCAGCCACATATTATAATTTTAATAAATCAATTCATCGAATAACGTCATGCTCTGACACCTTATGGGGAGCATCGGATCGTCAAAATACTGGGCTGACAAAATCTGACGCGTCACCTTCCGTGTTCTCCTAATGATGATAACTTCTTGGGCTTTTCAGGGAACCAGAAGCTCCAATAATGGATTACCTGATGCAAATGCACAAGCTGTTTGTAGGCATCAGTGCCAGTTACGCTTTTAGAATAACTGCGACCAAACTGTGGGATACCTTCCATGACATTAATAACCAGCTCATTGGCGGCAACTTGGAGAGACTACCTGAGGTGAGTACATCTATTGTTGTAACTCTATCTTAGTTACGAGTACGTTGGGTATAGGAAGGTAAGTATTGCATCTTTGCCTGCGCAACCACTTACGCACTCAAATACGAGCATCTCGCGAATATGATTAGCATTAATAATAGTCAATTAACTACCTATTTATCAAGTACTTCCTAGATCATAATAAGCCTCTTCTTAGCAGCGAACCGTAGATGTATAAGCTTGCGTTTGTTTTTTTCCATTTATAGTCCGGTAGGTCTTGATTGGGCGGTGAAGGAAAACATCGTGAGGAAACTCATATTCCCGAGAAATGCATTTTCGGAAGTATGTAACCTAACTTGTATTGGGCTGGTTGTCCTTTCTCGGGTTGGAAGGTCAGATAGGCAGTCGTTTCAGTAAAAAACCGGATCTGTGAAATCTTCATGTTAGGTTAGGTTAGCGGACCCTGTGAAAAACGGAATAATGCTAGGGAGATGATGAGTCCGGTAGGTCTTGCCACGTCATCTTTTCCTGCCAATGGGGTTAACATAGTTTCTTCAGTGAATTCAATGTCATTTTAGGTGCAACACGACTTAATAATTGTTCCTCAATACTAAGTAGTATCTCCTATACTTAAAGGTTGCCTGGAAGAGATTGCTACTTAGCAATAAGGCCGCCTATTGTACTCATTCTATTTTTATCTTTTGTTTTTCCTGTTTGTGCAATAAAGTATTTGTTATGTTATGTTATGTTAAGTACAGGTGCTCCCTCAGTATGTATGACTTTACCTTCTATGTACTTAGTTGTAAATCTGGCTGCCATAATAAAGGTAAACCTTTTGAAAATATTGTTTGTGTATTCCCATTTCAGTTGCACGCAATATCCTGCTGCTTGAAAGCCATCAGCACAGCAGACGCAGCGTCATACGTGGAGCGGTGTCGGCTGGCGTGTGGTGGTCACGGGTACATGCAGTCTTCAAACCTGCCGTTCACTTACGGCCTGGTCACCGCCGCATGCACCTATGAGGGAGACAACACTGTCCTTTTACTGCAGACTGCCAGGTATCTAAAGACTTTTGATGTTTGGTTACTTCTATGATGCATCTTACTAGAAAATTGCTTTGACTTTGATATCAAGGTCTTCGGAATCCAAATCAGTACACTACTGCCATCACAATACGTCGAACTAGAAATTAAATGAAGTCGTTAGGTTTAGGGGTGTTTCCCTTCGCCAAATCGTTCGATCCTGGGACTTTTTTCTTTTTCGTACGACCTATCGGACTACCGGGAAAGACCCATCTATAGCTAGGACATTGATAAAGATATCTAACAACAACTTCTCTCATATTGAGTTCATGGTATCAGTGATTTAGTTAAGCGGATCCTTAGAAAACGAGTTAAAGCTAGGGATAATGATGAAGTATCAGTGATTTATGTAAGGACCCAGTGAACACGAGATAACATAACATAGTAAATACTTTATCACACACACAGGCAATACAAAACAAAAGAGAAAGTGACACGTAACCGGACCGGTTTAAATAATCGGACCCAGTGAAACCAGGATAATGCTGGGGATGATGATGAAGTATCAGTATCACATCACACACAGTATAGGAATACTTGGATGTTCTTTACAGGTTCCTAGTGAAAACATGGCAGCAGATCGACTCCATAACTCTCACCCCTACAGTCGCCTACCTGAAGACTGCCGCTACTGACTGTAGTCCTTGGAGGAACACCGTTGAAGGCATCATCAGAGGATTTGAAATTGTTGCTATGGGGTAAGTTATATTTATTTTATAATTCTTTGGCCCAATTCGAAGTTATTGTAAGAAAGAGGCAGACTTATAATATTATGGTCTAATATCTTCTGTTTGAAGAATAAGGTCGCAGAGAGTATGATAGTCCAGTTATTCTGCAGACTTACTGGATAAATGCTTCGGCGAGTCAGAGGGGATAAGTTATTAAGTACACCTTACATCATCCAACTTGGATCCATTCATCAGAATAGTTACTTAACAGATTTTTTATTTTTCATTCTTTCAAGTTTCATTCAAATCTCACAGATTTTGTTCGAGTGCCTTCTTTCTAAAAGTTTCAAACATTCGCTTCGATGTTATTGCAGGAAAATCTCATCTTGTGTGAACAGTATGAAGGCGAGAGCTGCAGCTGGTGCGTCGTTGGAAGATGCCTGGAATTTGACTTCCGTTCAGCTTGTAGCTGCTGCTGAGGTACAGAATAGAAATCTTTATTTTTGTCAGGACGTGGTCGTATTTAATCGTAACGGAAGTCATACCGGTAGTCAAGTAGAAATTATTTATTTATTTTTTACATTTCACGACTTTACAATGCGCCGTGAAACTTTCAATATAAACAATAATATAATTAGACATATGAAACTTAGGTGTAAACAATATAAAAACATATTTAATTTTCACACATCATTCATCATCCCGCAGAACCTCAGACACTCGCGACACATATACGTCCACTCACTCACAAACAGATCACACTCTGGTGGTAGTATTATCATCAAGCGCGGTAAAATTTTCGCTGCCTACCTATTTCTTATCTACTTTTTTCATAACGAAACATGGTAGCAAGACATCTTGGATTGTTGTAGGTATACAACAAAAGTAGAAACTTTGTGCTTTGTCCATATACTTATCTACTACATATGCATTACGTTAATATATTGACCAATGAGTCAATGACTTTGGCTAATGGTTTGTTGCTGAAGATTAATTTCTTGTCAAAAATCTGGATTTCTAACTAAGAACTAAATAGTAGCTATTATATACTTACCTAGATTGCGGGAAATCAATAAGTTGATACTTCACTCTTTGATTCTTCTACTTTTGTATGTGTCTGAGTGTGTGTGTGTGTGAGTTTCTACTTATGTATTGTTTTGTAAAAGTATGATTTCGGGATCGCAAAGACTTGCTTAATAACAGTTTTCTCTGGTTCTCACGTTCTCACCCACATTGTTCCTGGGAAGGTTATTTTACGAATGGTTCTTCTTCTTCTCTCGTGTGTGTTGTGAGGTGGATTACCATCATCAACCCTGGTGTCAGGGTTATTATTGAGCCGCCAAAGGCCCCTGACATTTTCATGATCTACATATTACATTCCAGGCTCACTGTCGTGTGTTCATATTGACGACGTACTACGAAGAGGCGTACAGAAGAGCGGCGCAGGTGTCTCCAGAGTTGAGAGTGATGATCCATCAGCTCGTAGAAGTGTATGCTGTTTACTGGGCGTTGGAGAAACTTAGCGATTTGCTGCGGGTGAGTTGAGTGCATTTACTGATTGTTTGGTCTGTAAACTATTGAACTTATTCTATATGCATACTTTTACCTAAGTAATTATATTTTTCAATGACATTGTGGCTTGAAACCGCTATATATGGTTACTGAAGGATCAGCAAGATTGAGCCTTATGTTATAAAATACAACATCAAATTCATAATTAAATTAAAACTATTCCCTAAATACCCTTTGGAATTTGATTTCAATTCAAATATAATGTGAGAAAACATTCGAACAGAGTCCTTATTTGAGACATAATTTTCAGTTCACCTCGATTACGTCACAAGACCTTGAAAACCTGCAGAGCTGGTATGAAGAGTTGCTGTTGAAGATCCGTCCCAATGCTGTCGGGTTAGTCGACGCCTTCGACATCCCAGATAAGGTATTTATGTATTTATTAATTCTTACTTCTAAATACATATAATCTATTTGAACAGTTTGTCTGTAGGAATGACTCTATAATATTTTATCATAATATTTATAAGAGTAATCAGGTTCAGCTAAGGACTCTAAGTATCGTTTAAGTATTTTTTTTTATTAAAAAAAGTTTTTTGGATCGAAACAGATGTTCTTTTTTAAGTTCTATCGCCATAAAGGTATTTTCCGGGTATTTTCGTCATAAATATTCATCATACATAAGTTCCAAATCCTGGGCAAAGTGCGCGACCGAGTATACTTCACTGCAGTTTCGCGAAGATAGACCAAAGAACAAGTCAATGAGGAAGATATCGTTTTGTAGTGGAGAGAAGTCACGAAGCAGTTATTAACATAAGTACTTATTTTTATTTTCTGCAACAGATTTTGCAATCGACTCTGGGCGCTTACGACGGGCGCGTGTACGAGCGCCTGATGGAGGAAGCCCTCAAGAGTCCGCTCAACCAGCAGCCAGTCAACGATAGCTTCCACAAGTACCTGAAGCCGTTCATGAGGGGAAAACTATGAAGGCCCCGATTCCTGCAGACCCCTCCTAACTTTATTTTAAGTTACCTATATCCGTCATTTTCTTATCCACCGAAAAGGAAAGGGACGGTTGATTGACAATTGTCAATTTTAAAATGAATGTATAACCCGGGCGAATAAAATAGGCATCTCGCTGATATGCAACCCGTTTGTCGTGTGCTGTCAACATAATTCTGTCGTGTTATGGGACAATATAAAATATTGGGAGGGAGTTTTTAAATTTCTACCTCGTACTTTCCATAAATATTATGCCTGTCGATTACCCGTCCCTTTCCTTTCCGGCGGATAAGCAAATGACAGGTATAACTTGAAATAAAATTAGATGGTGTCTACAGAAATTAGCACCAATAACGTGATATTTTAATTTGTAATAGATAAAAGGTAGTGCAACAAAATGTGTCATGAATTGTGTGTGTCATGAAGTGCATTTCTTTTGGAATAGGATCTCAATGTTCAGTGGAATAATGGAATGGGTACGTATTTGAATATCTAAAATTGAAATACTTTACGTAAAAATACCTACGTTCAGAATCCCTAAAATCATTATACCTAATGGTTTATAATACCTTAGCTTATAACGCCGACTTATAAAATACCTAAGTTTAAAAAACTAATGGACTAAATGTCTAATGTAATAAAATATCTACAGTTATAACACCAACGTTTAAAATACCCAGTGGTCAAAATACCTAAATGATGCATCACTCGTGAGCGTTTTTCTTAAATAGTAGTTCCTAGTTAATAATTTGATTTATAAGATAAGTCAATTATCGTATAATTATCATCGGAGTTGTAATTTTTGTTGGTTATTATCGTACTTTAGTGTACTGTATTATTTCTGTACCTTTGTATTACTAAGTAGAAAATTACACTTTTATTTTTGATAACCATTATGTTGATTAAAATTTAATACTGTAATAGGTCGTGTTTCTTTTTGCTTATACCTTTTGATCTTCACATACTAACAGTATTTTGAATTTAGGTCAATAAACTTTGAGGTACATCAATTTAAGGGATTTTAAACGTAGATATTTCAAGTTTTAGCTTTATGAACTCAGGTAGCATAATCCATTTGACATTTTAAACTTGCGGTATTTTGAATTTAATTAGAAAAACCATTAGGTATAATGATTTTAGGGATTCTGAACGTAGGTATTTTTACGTAAAGTATTTCAATTTTAGATATTCAAATACGTACCCAATGGAATTTGCTCTGATTGAGGGTCGGCTTAATAATTTACATCATCTGTGGTTTTTTGGTAATTTAGGTTGGTAGGTCCTACTTTTGATGCATTTATTATGGCGTATGTTTTAAGAGTTCCATCGACAGGCGGTCTGTTAACACAATGTAGTTGCTTATCTAATTATTAACTTTTAAGTATTTAAGTACTTGTCTTCAGGGTATATTTAAGTATATTAATCTGTATTTTTAGTAGCAATAATGGATTGTGATTGTAATTTATTATATAAACTAGTAGGTATTGATTGATTTGTCAAAATATTGGCAAAAGACTGGAAATTGACATTTATTTCTAATATATTTGACTGTGGGTGCTAAGGATATTATTTTTGTTAAGTGTCTTGTTTTTACGAAGAAGTAAATATTATAGCTATGATATTTAATTTAGTTTCTGTTTTTCTTTCTATTAAAATGTCTTTTTCATCTGTAAGTGCACAAAGGTTACGTAGGTTTATACTATCGCGTCATAAACTCGTTAACTTGAATCTATATAAGTAGCTAACGATATGCCGACAGACGCGCGCTGTCTGTTAGTTTCATTTCATCCATCAGTCTATCCAAACCAGCAAGGCAGGACTGACGTTTGTGTCGATAAAACAGTTTTCAAATAATCGCGAATAAAATACATCTCAATCGCGGAAAATATTTACAAATATTTTTTTGTAAAACGCTAAAAACGAATGTTGCAAACAGTGAAATAATTTTACGTCAGAAGCGTCGTATCATTATCGCGGTTCAAGGTGAAGTGATAATAATTTTAGGATTTGACGTGAGTGTGAGTTCGTAGTAATTGATGTCTAAATGTGGTTTGGTTATTTGACGATAGATGGAGCTATGTGCCTCTATAGGTGTAGATAATACAGCTGTATTTGTTTTGATAATTTGGCAGGCGTTGTATTCGTTATCAGCATAAAGCACATTTTTGCAATAATCACATTCGGATGATGTGGTCTTTCTTCTTATCGAGTGGGTGGTGAGGTGGAGGAATACCAACCTCATCAACCCCGGCGTCAGGGTCATTACTGAGCCGCCAAAGTCCACTGACATGACTCATGTAACGACTACATACTTACATCTGAGAGCTGTAACTGGGACCAACGGCTAAACGTGCCTTCCGAAGCACGGATCATCTTACTTTCGGACAATCGGGTGATCAGCCTGTAATGTCCTAGCCTAACTAGGGATAACAAAGTGATCCCTCCTCTAGTGAGTGACCTCCGGATCGTGAGCCCAACGCTCAACCACTGGACCATGGAAGCCGTTACGATGTGGATGACGAGATGAAGAGACACGCGCTAGATAGTTTTCGAGTAAAAATACTACATTTTTTATTATATTCTTTATTGTACACATAACAAGGAAAAACAAAACAATGAAAATATAGCACAAAAGGTGGGCTTATCTCTAAAAGTGGGAAATATTATGGAGGATTGAAACAAGAATCGTGTCTGATTCCACAACCGTTCTCCTATACCGATTCGCCATTGGACTATTTTGTTTATTTCCGTTTCCCAACAGTCTTTTGTCTATGGACATTTTGCCGTCAGGAACTTTGGGTTTAGTGGTTTAAATGTTTGCTTGTCACTGGCGCCTGGAAGAAATTGTTGAAGAAAGACCGCGACATTGTACTGTATCTTTCGTCCATGTGTGTAAAACTTGTTTTCTATGTTGTATGCCATAAAGTAGGTATACTTATAGTTCTTTTTTTATTTGTTTACTTAGTTTAATTTACGTGGTAGATAACGTACCAAGTACTAACGTACCAAGGAATGTTATTGTGCCTTTACGAAAAATTTACTTAATAAATATTATCTAATAAATAAAATGATAATAAAAGGGATAATAAAATGATAAAAATAGATAATTATAGGTGATTATTCTTTTTGTTTTGGTCATAAAAAGTTTTATTATATCAATACTTTGTTGTTATCATAATTTAGTGATGATCAAGTTTGCAGGTGTCTGTATTATCTTAGTACAGGGAGTACTGTTGACCTTGAAAGCAATACTATCGATACTATTGCAAGGACTATCGATAGTATCGATAGTTATGAACTATCGATAATGGCTAACTATCGATGTCGATAGACTCAAAAAGAAAATGGAAAAATAATAATGACGAACGAAAGAATTTCGCATGAACAGAATGTTAACACGCTCGTCCCGGCTTGAAAAGAGCTTCAAGGTTCAAGTTACGCCCAAGTCAGAATTTTTTCGATTTAAATTTTCTCTTTGAGTGTCCCTAAGCACGGGTAATTGTTATAAAACAAAAATCAATTAGATTTTTTTTGACGTGACTTTTTGTAGATTTGCCGCAGATGGCATTAACTACTTGGCCGGACAAATGGGGAGCGCTGAAGGCTCTCACCCGGTACAACGTTTAAGACAACAGGCCGAGGGTGCACAGTTGGGCGCGAACCTCAGGGCGTCGTCTGAGAGGAAAAATATTTGAAAGAATTAATTGACCCTAGGGGGTCGATAGCGATAAGCGTTGATTGAGGGAAATCGTCGACCACGCCGGCGGGGGTATCGGGGTGCTGAAGTGTTTGGTGTCGCGAGCTGATTGGCCGCCTCTATGGCTAGAGTAATCGGGTCGTCGGGATCGTATATTACGTCCTTCGGACGCCGATACTTTTCAGTACCGACCCTAAGCGGGATGTATTCAGAAGCCGCAACAAACAATTAGATGTCGATAGTATCGTTACTATTGAAGTATAGTATAGATATATCATTATTATGTTATGGAGTTAGGTACGGCCTTTTCTCAAATTACGCCAAGAATGAAAGATCCATTATGACACACCCCGGACACTTCATACAAAATACCTGGTTTTACACAGACACCACAAATTGACGTTATCGTACACGCGCGTCTGTCTGCGTGACGTCTGACGCCATAGGATTCAAGTCTAAACTATGTCCGAGAGGGGGTGAGGTAAACCTAGCTCAGACGCTGGTGGAGAGCGGAGAGTTGCCGTTATATACGTAGTATTGTTCTTTATTCTATAATTAAGATTTAAATTGAAATGCAGTCACTGTATTAGTTAATCACCGCATTGCAGTGAGATGCAAACGGGAAGTGAAAGTAAGCAGTATGCGCCTGAGTCGAAAGCTGGTCAGTGGTGCATTCGGTTGCATCATTCAATAAGCGTGTTATTGTTACAAGTTGTTTACCAGTAGCAGGGTAGGTAGAGACTCTGTTCGTAACGAATTCGCGGGATAGTAAGTAGGTAATTACTAATTTGGTTTTATGATCTTGCATCATTTGATAATACTCTACATAGAACCCCGATACCGACCCCGCCGTCGTGGTCGATGATTTCCCTCATTCAGCGCTTATCGCTATCCTAGTGGGTCGATTAATTCTTTTAAATGTCGGAAAAATCATGTTTTTTTTAATTATTTTCATTTCCATACTTTTGCGACGGAAACTTCCACTTGATATCAACTCAGAATCATAACCTGAATCATCCCTTATAATTTTCGTTACGATGTCACTAACACCCTGTTTATAAATATATGTCAGTGATATATCATTTCTCAAAGGATTATCACAGTGCTTAAATTAATTCGATTACCTGATATGACATCACAACAGGATCCTTTAATATGATAATATTAAAATAACGTAGCTGCTATTTTAAAGTTATAAATAAACAAAATTAATATTTATCTTACGTGGCTGAATATCTATTACGCAGGTAACGATATAAAGTGATAGCATTATAGATTTTCGAATAGATTGAAATAATTGCAAATATCTCTTCGAATATAATATATTATGTTATGTTTCAATCATTCAAGATTGCGAGTGACGCAAATAAAGTTATAAAATTGTCAGCATAGTAGCGATAATCGAAGTACTTAGTACTAAAGTGAGTGTGGTTTAGAGTGCTCTACTCTATCAGTGCTCCAACAGTGCTCCAACTATACTCCAACAGTGCTCCTAAAAATGTCAACAAAAGTGAATGAGGATTTAGTTCGGGAGAGGAGCAAATGTACCTTCAACATTCAAGAGCTGATCTACCTCATCGATGGAGGCGAGAAGAAAACTTTGGAGAGGAAAGAAGTCGGTTAGTAATATTTTTAAATATTAAAAAGACGTGGATCGTTCTTGTATTAAACGATTGATGGATGTGGAGGAAGCAAGAGAAGTGTCGAAGCAAATGGAATTCCGTAGTCTCTGCTTACCCCGGTGGAAAATAGGCGTGTGTTTATGTACATATGTATGTAGTTAAAAAGGGGCAAATACATGGTTTTGTTGACAGTTAATAGGGTTCCTATGTTCTAAGAATCATAATCTACCATATAAAACACGCAAAAATTTAATATTCGAATAACCCTGACGTAATATAAATCTGTTTGTGATAGTGAAGTTAATAAAACAAAATATTTTTTGAAGAAAACAAAAACCTTTATTCTTCAGTACTACTAACTAAATACCTAATTATTTTCTTTGAAAATAAGCATAATCAAAATAAAAAGTATAACTCAAGGAGATTCGTCCGATCCCGTCAATCTCGAACGGGATCTCGTCATATTATGCCGAGATCACGCGAGATCGGGATTGCATTCCCTAGTGGGGAGTAACCATGGTAACCACCCGTAACCTTGACGCATTTAGCCTGTCGGATAGGCAGGTGTAATAAAGAAAGAAAGAAAGATTATAAAGGGACACCACAGTAACAAATACAAAACAAATAACAAATATATAATATCTATAAAACACAGAGTAACACACAACTTAAAATCAAACAAAACACATAATAAAAATAACATTCACGAGTAATACAAATAATAAGCCCTTTAGATGTAAACACCAAAGCTACCTGCCTTTTATATCCTGATAATTAGGTGATTAATGTAATATTGTGATAGCGATACAAATCAGTAATTCTTACAACACGTTTGGTAATGTCTATTCATAGACGTTGACCGTGACAATGCGCATGTTGTAATCTAACAACATAATTGAGAAATTTGTAATAAAAACCGATTAATACCTACTGTACTCCCAGAATGCTGTTACAAAATAGCCGCGGGAAAAGCAAAAGAAAAGGAAGAAGGGAAAAGGTCAGTGGGTAGACCAGCGCGCAGCGGCCCGGTGGTCGGATGATATCGTTGCAACGGCTGGAAAGTTGTGGATGAGGTTAACGCAGGACCAGAAAGGGTGGTGAAAAATGGAGGAGGCCTGTACCCAGCCGTGAGATGATGTGGGCTGCATTGATGATGATGAATACTGATATACAGTGCACGTTGGAATACATTTGTTTAATGGCGGTCTACACAAACGTACAATAAATTAATTATATAAGTAGATATAGACATTATTTTATGGTTAATAAAAAATACACGTCTTATAATGATTACTAACTGTAATCTTCCTCCTAATAATTATGTTGTCGTCAATAAATTCAGTTCTAGATTCAGCACGTACTTATTGGTTTTTGCTTTTTGTTATTTGCAATTTCGATGTATGCACTTAAAACAAGAAGTTCCATCCAATAATGATGAAAACCGTACGGGAATTCGTTCGGTAGTTTTAGAGTTTTTCACGTGCAGATAGAGAGATTAGTTTTCGTTTCACAGAGGAAATGGTGTTGAGCGTAAAGGAGCTAAGAGACGAGATTCCTGAGGAGTATCTGAGTCACAAGGAGAGATATGAGAATGCGATCAGAAAGGCTTTCATTTGCTACAGTCTGCTCAAAGATCATCTGCTGGCACACTCCATGATGGAGGATTTTGGGTGAGAATTGCTTGATTCCTGGAAACTGACTGGGTTCACAGAAGTTTTATCTTCCTTCTCTCAAGTCGATTGTAAGTTTTTGATCTCATCAACCTTGGTGTTTGCCACTCTTTTTGTACTATACTATAATGTTAAAGCTATGTCATACTAAATAATACATTATGAGAACTACTGATTACGTTAGATACTCCACGAACTCTACTGTTCCAAGAATTGCTTCAAATCAAACTACAAGATAAAATTTGCTTTTGCCTAGGAGGTAGTAACGACGTCTACCACGAGTGGCGTAGCATGTATTGTGAATTTGTGACGTTCGTTTTGCCACCAAGATTCATATTATATAGCGTATTGAAGGTACCTCCCGACTACAAGCCCCGTTTGCATGATTTGCGCAAATCCTTTTCCTTGCAAAATATAAGATCACTAAACGTAGTTCGTAATTCCCAGGCCTTCTAACACTTACAACGCGATATACGGCGTATGTAAGGATATATCGCCGCTACTACTGCACATGGGCATGTTCGTGCCTACCATCATTGGGCAGGCTTCATCTGAGCAGCTGGCGGAATGGCTCCCGAAGGCTCTGAACATGGAGTACATTGGCACTTATGCACAGGTAATGTAATTTACAATTTGTTTTTCTTTTCAATGTAGGCAAGTAACTTCTAGCCAAGGAGAGAAAGTCATCCGAAACATATCTACAAGAGTCGCGTCAAAAAAGGCAGGTACTATGAACTCCTAAAAGATCCTACCTTTAAAGGTACTAACTATCACTCGCCAATCTACTCCCTGCTTTAAGACAGTGATGGCGGCGAGTAGAGAGAGAGAATGAAATCAGGAGCTAGAAACAAGTACCAAAAGGGACTGCAGGATTGTCTTCTGCTGTAATGGATTATGCATGAAATTGCTACTTTTATTTTGGGGCAGAGTATTTTATACATTAAAGAAATCAGTTAAAACGGGATTTTAAATTATGATCGTCTAGAGTCTATCTGAGAAACTCTGACAGCCTTATGCCTGACATATACCTAAGAAATATTTCTGATTTAGAAATTGATATATTTCAGACTGAACTTGGCCACGGCACATTCCTCAGAGGATTAGAAACAACAGCGATATACGATCCAAAGACAGAAGAATTCATTCTGAACAGCCCCACACTCACTTCTTACAAATGGTGGCCCGGTGGATGTAAGTTTTCATACCTACTTAAGTACCTGATTGTGTGACCGTCAGAATGCCTGGTCACTCGTATTCTGTTAGCGTATTTTAAGTTGAAATTTTAAGTTGAAAACACTTAGTGCAGCTTAGTGCCTATCACCAGACATTTGCTTTCAAAGTATTTTAAAAATAAAATAACGTATCAAGCTGACCGGCAGTCCTGGCGTCAGAATCGCCGATCACTCGGCGTGCTTCTGGCCAAGATACGGCAAAGCTCTAGTGTTACGATAATGCGTAACACTAGGCAGTATTAAGTGGGCAGCAAATATTGAGCAAAATTTCAACATAGGTAAAATACGCTGACAGAATACGAGTGACCAGCCATCCTGACGGTGACTCTAATTTTAGAGTAGATCTGACGGTGTAAGTAGGTAGGTTGACACCTTCAGTAACAAACATAAAAGCCTAGGTCTTAGGTTAGAAGCATAATATCTTAAGTACATAGAGTCAAGGTTGTTTACAAATAGTAAACAAACACTTTAGTATATTGACTTAAGTAATGCTAATGTTGACATAAGTAAAACACTCATATCGATAGCGATGTTGCTTACCTAATGTTATACTTACCTGAATTTGTTATAAGTGGGTTCTGCAAATCTCTCTCTATTTAGATATCCTTAACATTACTGCTACAGAGACCTATTGACATAATTTCTGACTACTGTCATATGTGCCTAATCAATTTAGCGAAGTTCATCTACTTATTCATACAATACATCGTGCCGTGAGGAAACCCACACTCTGGAGAAATGCGTTTCGGAGATATGTGACCTAACCTGGTTTTGGGCTGGTTTTCCCTTCGCGGGTCGGAAGGTCAGATATGCCAGGCAGGCAGTCGTATCCAGATGAAGCCGAAGCCAGACGTGTCGAATCTTCTGGTTGGGAATGCGGACCCCGTGAAAATGATATAACGCTATCTCTAGCTGATCTATTCATCGCGCTTTAAGTTCCTAATCTTTATAACAGTGGGACATACGGCAAATCACTGCATTGTCGTCGCACAGCTGCACACAAGAGGCGAATATGTTGGTATACAACCGTTTTTCGTGCAAATCCGCGACCTGGAGACACACATGCCACTCCCTGGTGTCAAAGTTGGTGAAATCGGACCGAAGCTGGGCTTCCAAACCGCTAACAACGGATTCCTTGGTTTTGAGAACTTCAGGATACCAAGGACAAATATGTTGATGAAGAACGCTCAAATTTTAAAGGTGACTATTGGTATTCTTAATATTTAAAAAAAAAAACCAGAATTGTGAGTGTCCTTAAGATTTAAATTAAAAGAAAGTGAGCTAAGAAATAATAAAACAAGGCAAGACATTATATAAACAACTGACAACGACAATAGCTGACGCATCAATATACGTATAGAAGCTCGGGTTTAGCCATTGTTATGAATGTAAACCATTTAAAGAAGAAATTGTACCTTTTAATATTGAGCAATATTTACAGGACGGCACATACATCAAATCAAAGAGTGACAAACTGACATATGGCACCATGGTGTTCGTAAGGGTTAACATAGTCAACGATATGGCCTATGACCTGGCTAGAGCAGCCACCATCGCCGTCAGGTACTCCGCTGTCAGACATCAGTCAAAACCAAAACCAGAGTAAGTTCATTTTATAGCGAATATGAAAATGTATAGAGCTTTGCTAGAATAAACTGAAAGTTATGTTTTAATTATTTCTGAACTAACGAGTACAATCCTAGGATTCATAGCTTGCAATATTGGTTTGTTAGGATTCATATTCACTGTCTGCTTTGGAAACCGGAAGGGTTACCATTTCTTCCACTGAACAAAACCAAGAAATCTATTCCAAGAAAAGACTTCAAACGCATAACTCCAAATTTCCTCATTTCCAGCCAGCCAGAACCTCAAATCATAGACTACGTAACGCAACAGCACAAAGTGTTCATCCCAGTAGCGACCAGTCACGCATTGAGGATAGTCGGCCAATGGCTGTGGAGCAGATACATGGCCGTCACCAAGGACATGAGGACAGGGAACATCGATCAGTTGCCCGAGGTACAATGTACAGTACAAGCATACATTAAAATTATGTCTATTTCCTAGGGTAGGCAGGTACCCTATCTAGGCCCTATACTCCTGGCATACCACTCTCGCTTCTTCCGCTCTCATCAAAATCTTCCTACTCAAGTAATCCTACTAAGCAAACATTGAATTTTTTTACGATTTCTAGTATGGTTTGGAATCTTTGGATGCGTTGGTTGAAATCATGCATATAAACTAATAATCATGTACATAAACTACACCCTTTATCCCTAATAAATCACAAACAAAAAATTAAGCCATGTTCGATTATGGAGAAGGTAAACGTAGGTGGTGGGGAGCGGAGAGTAACCGTTATCCTTATTCTGTGCCACAATTTCACTTTAATCAAAGTGGTGGTGAAGTCCGAACTAGTAAATAAATATGCACATCTAGTAAACACAACAATAAACGATGGATGTTGTTCCACTTGTTCTTATTAATATTGTCATCGATAATGATTGGTGTAATTGTCCTATTAAATACAATTAGATTTCTCTATTTCTTTACAATCTTTATATATCGGGTGTAAACATTGCGTGTTGCTTGCTTTAACATTGATGTCTTTGAATATAAGGGGTTCTATAACAGTATCTACCTTATCATCTTCTTCAATCGTGTGGGTTATGAGGTGGATTACCAACCTCATCAACCCTGGGGTAATAACCCCTGACTTGACTCATGCGACAACTACATACTTAACATGAGTAAGTAATAGTCGGGACCAACGGCTTGATGTGTCTTCCGAAGCACGGATCATCTAACTTTTGTACAGCTAGGGCTTACAAAGTTATTTCTGTGATATGTCCCCAGCGGCATTCGAACCCTATCGATTCGAATCTGACATCAACATTTTTGCTTTCAGCTCCACGCTCTAGCGTGTTGTCTAAAGGCCGTCAGCAGCAAAGACGCCGCTCGCTGCGTCGAGGAATGCCGCATGGCGTGTGGTGGCCACGGCTACATGACGTCTTCCAGCCTGCCCATCCTGTACGGCACCACTACTGCTGCTGTCACTTACGAGGGCGAGTACACCGTCCTGCAGTTACAGACTGCCAGGTATGACCTCACATTTCCTCTCTTTCATTTATCTTTAAACAACAGTCTTACTGATTAAACCGATGTAGGTAGATAATGATAAATTAATATAAACATAACTAACATAACAATAAGAAAACATAAGTTGTGGTTTGCTGAATTGTAATGTTAGCAACAAGTTGTGGTTAAATAAGAAATGATAATCTATTTGAAGCTAATCTGAAAGTAGAGGCTCGTCAAAGATTTAAGCTAAGGTTACAGAGAAGAGAGAATGCCTATCAGATAGGGACTTTGTACATTATGTGTAACATTTGACCGATAATGTGGAACATTTCTTATCTCTACATTGTCAGAACAAAGCTCTTGATAACATAAGTATTGCTCCAGATAGACAATACTTACATATAGATAAATGGATATTGTTGGAATGTATGATTATAACGCCATAATTATAATGCTTTCTTTTCATTTTCAGATATTTAGTTAAAGCATGGAAACAACTTAGTGAAGGACAAGTTTCTACTATCCCATACTTTTCTCAGTTCTTCAACAACAACAGTCATAAATGGGAGAATACTCCAGAAGGTATCATTCATGGATTCCAAGCTGTAGCTGCAGGGTTAGTATTCGAGAATTGTCAATATTTTTCAGAAGGAGCATAAAATATTTAAGTTATTAAAGATTTTTATCATTATAACCATTCCGCCTAAATATATCGATGAGATAAAGGTGACCCTATTTGAGATACTTACTGAAAAAAGAACATACAATCTCGGGACACAATGTCTACAATGTGTTAAAGGGCTATATCTCACTAAGATACCATGGAGCAGCAGCCAATAAATTGTTTGCAGCTGACAGCTGGGGGCTAAAAACGCTCCATTGAAGCATCATCATCACTAATTTAAGAGCCACGCTCTTGTTAGGGAAAATAGGGCAGTGGTTTCCCTCTTCCCTTCCGCCCCATTCTAAATAAGCAAATTTGATATTTGAAATATGTTGACATTGCGAACTTACTTTTATACCTATTTTATACATCCCCCCGTTTATACCTGTTTATACATCTGCATGCATTCAGTGAGATAAGGTCATAAAACCAAATGTGATTGTTTTTTAATTTTACAGGAAGACCAAGGCTGCTTACGATACCATTCAGAATCACGTGAAATCTGGGAAAGATTATGAAGATGCTTGGAACTTGGCGTCTGTACAACTTGTCAACGCTAGTGAAGTAAGTATATAGTTAATAGAATGGTTAATCATCTTAATATCACCATTCAATTCAATAAGTACAACTTATTTCATTGTCTCGAAAATCTCGTTGGTAGTTTCTTGGTAGTAGATGAATTTATTAATAAAAGGAGTCAGACGTTTGAGATAACAAATACAACTTTGCATAATTTGTTCTCGCGTACTCACGTTATCATTTTGTGTTACCGCGCTCTAAGTAATATAGGATTACTTAGATCGCCATAAAAAAGAAGATTGACACGTTAAATGACTGACTTTTTCATAATATTTTCTGCAGATGGTAATATTGCATCCTGTTCTTTTTCAGGCACACTGCCGTTCAGTTTTGTGTGAGGTCTTCTGGAAAGAGACCCACCGGACAGGAGCTACTGTCTCCTCCAATTTAGCACAGGTCCTCAAACAGTTAGCTGAATTATATATCGTGTACTGGGCTTTGGAGAAATCTGGAGATCTTTTGGTAGTAAGTATAATGATGTCCTTAATCATTTTGGTTCGCAGTTTTTTAAAATAATAAGTGGATTCTCTTTTTAGTTCCGAGATAATAGTATATCTTGCTTGTGAGTTACAAGATTGTATTCAGAAACTGAAAACAAATAATACGTACACCTAAACGAAATAATCAATCAAGAATGCTGTAGGTTGTTGTAGTTTTCAAATGTCCCAGATTGAAATGTAGAAACTTTAAAACATTTAATTTCAGTACTCGACGATATCGAAGAATGACATAGCCGTGCTGCAGCAGAGATACGAAGAACTGTTGGCATTGATCAGACCCAACGCAGTCAGTCTGGTTGACGCCTTTGATATCAGGGATGAGGTAATTGATATTTACATTGAGGAATTCTAAGGTTCTTTGCCAACTTTGCAGCCAGCGCGAGACAAGTCGAAAGTATGCGACGCTGAAGTGTCCAGGCGCTGAGTGGGAAAACTTGACAATTTCTGAATGCTGTAGCCCGGCGTGACCTGGCTGCCTAATGGGCGGGGAGCCTTAAAATCATTCCCTTCGTCTCTTTCTCTTTATTGAATCAATTGCCTATCATATTATTTGGAGTTTTATTTTATATCGCGCTGAAAGTTGTCAATCTAAGTCTGATATTTCCGAAGTACGCTCGAAAGGTATGTTTATGTATTATATTTAGTACCTTCCTTTCGCAAGGAGGCTCTTTTCTTGCACCCAGATTAGTAAATATAGAAAATACTTCTGTTTATTTTATCAATGACGACGGTAGTCACTTAGTCGTATTGCTATAAGTACTTGGTAGCTAAGTTTCGCTCAATAACACAAAATCATATTTTTTACTAATGTAAGTACGTAGTCGTTACATGAGTCATGTCAGGGGCTTATGGCGGCTTGGTAATAACTTTGACACCAGGGTTGATGAAGTTGGTAATCGACCTTACAATCCACACGATAGAAGAAGAAGAAGATATTTTTTTCATCTAAATCCCATTTTTTCTGAACTTCAGATCCTGAACTCGACCCTGGGCGCGTACGACGGGCGCGTGTACGAGCGTCTGATGGAGGAAGCCCTCAAGAGTCCCCTTAACAAGGAGCCGGTCAACGACAGCTTCCACAAGTACATTAAACCACTCATAAAGGCCAAAATGTAATAGTATATTGGTAACATTTATGTAAATATATTGTAATATAGTATTTATAATAGACTTTCATTGGGAGATTCATGTTTTTAGTTTTATTTCCGTATTTCTATCAAGATATGCCACGGCCATGTCACGAGCTCTTGGCGACTCATTGAATACTGTCAAAGATCCTGAAGGTCGTTGAGTCATAACCCACACCCAAAAGAATGTACAGGGGGGGGGGGGGGGGGTTGGGTTAAAAAGGCTTCATTGAAGCAATTCATCAAATTATTTACAATTTGACATTTCCGCATATAAAAGTAAGTACGAAGCAATATCAACAAATATCATATCAGCAATATTACTTTTTAGATGAATTGCTTTGATGTGACCTTCATAAACTCTATATACTCGTAGACTGTTGACTATGTCGTGTTATGTAAAACAAGTTTTCCCAGATTAATGATTTAGCATTGATTCTATCGACGATTGATCTTCTTCTTCTATCGTGTGGGTTGTGAGGTGGAGTACCAACCTCATCAACCCTGGTGTCAGGGTTACTATTAAGCCGCTAAAGGCTCCTGACATGGCTCATGTAACGACTATATGTGCCCACCGGGAATCGAACCCAGGACCTCCGAACAGGACGTTTGATTAAATGTAATTAGTGTATACGAGTAGAAGCGATTCTACCTTTGTTTCCGATTGCATTTCTTGTGCATTCATGTGTTAAGTACTTACTACATTTTTGCAACGGTCTTGCACACTACGTGATGTAGTCAATAATGTAAAAGGCATTATTTTCATCAAACATACTTTGTAGATGTATCCTCTTTGTAAATCTTTACAGCTGTTCGTCTTGTGATGGATGTACCTCTGACTACCTCAATTGGGATATAGTCTTAAGCTTACGTTATGTGTTGTGTACTATTAAAACTGATAGCTGTAAAACGGTAATCATTGTTTTCGCCAATGGGCCTTGTATCGTGGGGATCGAATTTGAACTAAGTACCTACTTTCAGATTGTCTATGCGGCTAGCTAGATTGCTATCTATAGCCCTTACGTCCATCGGTAATTGTCTTTATCGTTTCTTAGAACATTAGCTGCAACGAAGTGTTGGTACTATGATTATGATCCATCTCCGTCTTTATTTACTATCCTCGGCTGTAGGCTAAGGTTGGATATGCCATTGTCATATAATCTACATGTCTTGGACACAAATGCATATTATCTAATCTTATTAATGCATTGATAAGCTTATATTCTCTTACATGGATGTCAATATCGAATCGGATGTCATTATTATTGCTAGCGCATACATAAAGTTAATTAAATAAAGACCTGTATCTTTGCCAACTGTAAGTAAGAGCACAGATTACTAAATAGTTACTAAGGTAAGGAAGAATTCAAGCGGCTACGTTTCAATCGACGTTTCAGAGTTGGAAATGGTGAGCATAGAACATTCGTCACAACCTACTGTACATACAACATATGTTAAATTACGTAGATTTCCAAAAATAACACACACAAAAATAATAAAAAATAACACAGGTACCTACTTAATTAAGTACAACAAAATTAAATGCATACATTTACCAAGAATTTACATACAGACGACAATACAAAAGTAAGTAAGTACATTGCCTTCTCGAGTACTGTAACCGATGCACGTCGTGTTGTAATAAAAAGACAGCAAAAATAAAATAAGCAAATAGGCATTTACAAATTATAATAATAGAAAAGTGGTAAAAATGAGTCCGAAGAAGGATTTAAAAGAAATAAATGTGGATTTAGCGAAAGAAAGACAAAAATGCAACATCAATATTGAAGAAGTGACAAACATTATCGATGGAGGAAAGGAGAAGACTTTGCAAAGAAGGAAAATTGGTAAGTACAACGTAGGTACTATTTAAAAAAAAGCTTTTGCAGTTGTGGTGCTGTTTATATTTGAAAAAATTAATAGATCCTAGTGGGTCGATAGCGATAAGCGTTGAATGGGAGAAATCGTCGACCCCGCCGGTGGGGTATCGGGGATCTGGAGTGTCTGTTGTCGCCAACCTAAGTTAGGTATCACTTTTAACACAATTTCATCACAGAAATCTCACTCTGAATATTGGTTGCAGAGAACATAGCCCTGAACAGCGGAGCATCAAGAGATACGATCCCTGAAGAATGTCTTGGCCCTGTGGAGAAATATGAAAATGCTGTCCGAAAATCTTGCTTGTTTTCCAAAATTGTAAAGGAGGAAGTGCTTAGTTTCACTGGCCTAGAAACATTTGGGTATTGTTATAATGTAAATTAGTTTGTACTACTTAAAAAGTAAATCGACCTGCAAGTTCGTTCAAAATAATTTATTTTAGTTGGTTTGGTTCATTTCTGTGTATACTTATGCTATTTTATGTAAGAACTGGAAATGTTGATACGTACTAACTGTCTATATTAATTCCTGCTGCCTGAATTATATTTGCCACAGAATATTGCTGTAAGTATTCTAATCTTCTTCTTCTATTGTGAGGTGGATTATCAACCATCAACCCTGGTGTCAGGATTATTATTGAGCTGCCAAAGCCTCTCAAATGACTCATGTCACGACTATTTACATACTTATATCAATAAGTAGTAACCGAGTCTATCGATAGTTTGGAACTATAACTGTCAACGATATTCAATTTATGATCACTGTGAACTGTATCGATAGGCTGGCAATTCTAAGGTAACAATATGCATCATTAATTCCCTAGCGTTCGCTCACCTAATCTGAAGATTTGAAAGGTCTGTTTTTTATAGAAGCGACTGCTCTGACCTTTCCACCTGCGAAGGGAAAACAAAACCAATACAGGTTAGGTCCACGTACCTTCGAAACGCATTTCTCAGGAAAGTGGATTACCAGGGTCTCAGTTTTCCTTCACCGCTGAACACGTGATAATCATTTATGATCCAAACTTGAATTCCAAAATAAAATTTAGGCAATAATATACTTATTACAATTAATATCACTCTTCAGATCGCCCGTCCTCAGACGTACAGCAGATGCCTTCTTTAAGGATATATCTCCGTTCCTACTCCATTTAGGAATGTTCGTTCCTTCCATCATGGGTCAATGTACTCCAGAACAACAGGCGTATTGGTTGCCAAAAGCTCTTGATTTGCAGATCATTGGGACGTATGCGCAGGTAAAATTGTCTTCCCCATGTACTTTTATTTACTTAGTTAAGTACAAATAATTTTGTATGAGGGTCTTGTTTAGTATGCCTATTGATAATGTTTTTATTGTCTTGATTAGACCCATGCTTTAATATTCGTATGTGATTTTTATTTGCACAGCCATTAAAGAGCCTCCGTGGTGTAGTGTTTAGATTAGAGTGCTGGGCTCACCATCCGGAGATCCGGTTTTGATTCCCGTAAGGACAATTCAAAATCAGTTTGTGATACTGTTTTATGTTTGACTAAAACATTGCAGGATACATCATGATTGCCCGAAAAAGTAATAGTGGTTCCGTGCTTCGGGAGGAAGGTACGTTAAGCCGTTGGTTGCGGGCTACAAGCCCTACGGGTCCAAACACCTCCACCAACCCGCAGTGGCGTAGCGTGATGGAGTATGCTCCAGACTCCTTCTGGTTTATTTCGGAAGGCCTCTGCCCAGCACCAGGACATTATAGGCTAAATATTTCAGTTGGAAACAATACCACCAACCCGCAGTAATGGAGTAGCGTAGTGGAGTATGCTCCAAACCATCTCTGGTCGATTTAGGGAAGGCATCTGCCCAGGACCGGGACGTATATAGCCAAAAAACTGTCTGTTGGAAACAGTACCAATGGTTTTAACAAGATTTTTGTTATTTCAAGCGAAAATACTTAATGTAAATCAAGACCTGTACCCAGACAGCGATGTTTTATATTCGTTTGAATTGATTCGGTCATTGACTTTGGTTCTTTGCAATACAACAATGCATAAATACTGTCTGTGACCTACACAGGAAATAACAATACTCAGGATATGGTGTAGGTCGTGGTCTGTCGGTCATAAATTATTCATGTAATTTTATTTGAGATCAGCACTCGTACCATGTAGCAAGCGTAACGCGCGCGACGCGTTAAATAAGCTCATGGAATTAGCGTTGGCTTATCAAATCAAATCAAATATACTTTATCACATCAACCATCATCAACATCATCATCGTCATCTTTATCATCATTTTGCTTATTTATCGCGTCACGCGCGTTATGTCAGGACTATTGTGGTAGTTCAATTAGAGTTCCATTTTACGTAATATATACAAATTCTTGTGGAAATATCAAAACCAAAGTCTAAATAAATGTTTATCGTCACCTTATAGTGAAAACCACATAAACCCTTTTTTGAAAAATCACTTTATGATGTGATTCTTTCACGAAACCTCTATTTCTTTCAATTAAATTAAATTCGGGTAAAAATTTAGACTACAATTTTTACTACGATTTAAATTACCGTCTATTGCTAGTGATTTTTCAAAAAGGCTCTTACTTGGTTTTCACTTATAAGGCGTTATGGGTTCATTATTCTATGGTTATGGTGTCATTAGAAAATACTCTCTTATTAAAGGTTATAAAAACGATTGATATGGAAAGTAGGTATTTTGCTCGAAATGCTTGCAGACCATAGGGCACGGACTTCTCTTTGTTGCAGACAGAGTTAGGTCATGGCACGTTTATCAGAGGTTTGGAGACGACTGCAACATACGATCCAGAAACTGAAGAGTTCGTGTTACACAGTCCTACGATGACCTCTTATAAATGGTGGGCTGGCGGATGTAAGTATGGAAATCCCTGTCTTATTCATCAGTGTGAAGAAGGATTATGTGTGTGAAAGGTATGGGTACTGGGATGACGAATGACAGATAGATGGGAGAGGCATAAATGTTGTGCCGACCCCACTAAGAGTGGGATAAGGGTAGAAGGATGATGATTAATATAATGATTTTGGATATGGTACCAGAGTCCATACATTTTTAAAGGTCTTTCTTCTTTGCCACATCCAGTAATCCCTTACATGAGCTCTTTCAAATTTCTTGTCTTATGAAAAAAGAAGATACTTACACATTGTACTAAAGAATAATATTCGTGGATGCTTCCAGCATTTATAAGGGGGATTTTGTTATCATTATTAATGTCTCAAACTACGTGATAATTGTCACTTAGTAGATAGGATTATAAATATCGGTAACTTAGCAGGATGAAAGTGATCTGAGTATAACGTAAGTAAATATGATTATTTTTCCAGTGGGCCGTACCGTAAATCATTGTATTGTGGTGGCTAAACTCTTTACGAAAGGCAAATGCTACGGGACTCATCCGTTTATCGTCCAAATTCGGGACTTGGAAACCCACATGCCCCTTCCTGGGATCAAAGTGGGGGACATCGGCCCTAGAATGGGGTTCAACACAGCCGATAATGGTTTCCTTGGCTTCGACAACTTCAGGGTACCCAGAGAAAATATGATGATGAAACATGCTCAGGTGTTGAAGGTGAGATGTTACAGATGTTTGTTACCAACTTCAATATTACAATTAGGTTAAGCATCTGGAGTCATGGAAGGGACGGTTTTCATAAATGAAAAGGCTCATTATTGTTGTTACCACTTTTTCAGGATGGGACGTATGTGAAAGTAGGGCGCCACGAGAAGCTAACGTATGGTACCATGGTCTTCGTTCGAGTGACGTTGGTCAACGAAGCGGCCTTTAATCTGGCTAAAGCTGTCACAATAGCTGTTCGGTATTCTGCTGTGAGGAGACAATCTCAACCTAAACCCGAGTAAGTTGAAAAAAGAAAGGGGTTTTACTTCATTGTTTCTTGTGTTTTTTTATTTGGATAAATATTCCAATTTCTTTATTCGATGTCATCTTCCAAGCGTGTATCCTAAAGAAACCTTTCCTTTTTCCTTTTTTAGTATAATAAAAATCTAAAATTATTCTTTATCTCCGTCTTCAGTGAACCAGAACCGCAAATTTTGGACTACATCACACAACAGCATAAACTGTTTATTTGCATCGCCACGGCGCATGCGCTGCAACTGACTGGCTCTTGGTTGTGGCGAACATTTACCAAAGTTCTAGCTGATATGCGGTCTGGTAATACTGATAATCTGCCAGAGGTAATTAGATCAATATTCCCTTGATAATTTTTAAGGTAAGGGAAATAGAGTGAAAATAATATCTACCTTCAATCATTTCGAGTTCGTGGAATTCCAAGAATATTACGATTACGATTATTACGAACCAAGGATGTTAGTGACACCGTACTGAATACTGAGGGGGATTAATCAGCTAATGATTATGATTTAATTTCCTGTGAAATTTTCCGATTTTTGCGACGGAATATTCCACGCTGAAACATCCCTCAAATTTGTCGTTACGGTGTCACTAACACCCTGTATAGACAGCAGTGAAAACAGATACACTGATAAGCTCTAAATAATAAATACTTAGAAAGATAATGGAAAAAACAGCTAAAAAATCGCACCATATTAGTTAACACTGGAATCGTTTGTCATACATACGATGTAAAACCATTTTTCTTCACAGCTCCATGCCCTCTCCAGTTGTCTAAAAGCTGTGAGCACTTCTGATGCTGCTCTGCTGATTGAGCAGTGCAGACATGCGTGTGGAGGTCATGGATACATGTTGTCCTCCAATCTTCCATTTATCTACTCCTTTGTTACTGCTACGAGGACTTATGAGGGAGACTATACCGTCCTGTTACTGCAGACTGCAAGGTGAGAAGTATTCCAGAGATCTGATATGTTTGTTGAAAGGTACAAAATATTGATATGAAAATCTCAATTGTGCGCTGTGGATCTAGTAAACTCTTGACTTTTCAGGTTTTTAGTTAAAGCGTGGGAACAAGCCGAAGCAGGGAAGCCTGTGACGCCTACCGTTTCATATTTGTCTAAAGCTTTTGATGGAAACAAAGTATACTGGGAAAATACGCCTGAAGGAATCATCCGGTGTTTTGAGGGTGTTGCTGCAGGGTGAGATATTAAGTTTTTAAATCTTCGGCCTTTCGTACGTCTTAAATACGATACTTTGATATGTATTGATTAACCTGTTTTTATGTATTAGCAAAACATCAGCGTGTGTAAGGAGTATCAGAAAGCGGGTGGAATCAGGAATGCCATATGAGGATGCCTGGCAACTAACAACTGTGCAGCTCGTGGCTGCAGCTGAGGTAAATACATTTTATGAAGTAGTCTTTGGACTGTGTGATTTTTTATAAAGAAGTGGGCTGAGTAGAGTGGAAAGAAGTAAACTGGTCAGGAGGATATTCTTTGTTTCATAGTTTTTTTTGTATTAAAGCTGACAAAAAGACAGTTTTAATTTAAGTACTTATTTCTGCTTCTTTCGAGATAAGTTTAAAACTTTTTGTCTTTCAGGCCCATTGTCGTGCTGTGCTGATCAGGACGTATTGGTCGGAAACAGCTAGACTGACTGCGACAGCCAGTTCTGCGGTCAAAACGGTGATGAAACAACTAGCTTCTCTATATCTCATATACTGGAATTTGGAGAAAACTGGAGATTTATTGAGGGTAATGTGATTTGTTGTAATGAACTCATTATTTCCCATATTTTTCCATACAGATTTGCTCCCCATTTGTCCGGCCAAGTAGTTAGGGCCATTTCCGGCAAATCTACAATAAGTCACATAAAAAGGTGCTCATATGTAATCTTTTTCAGTATTCCACTTTATCGGAGGAAGACATTGTGAACCTGCAACATAAGTATGAAGGACTACTGGCGCAGATAAGACCTAACGCTGTAGGACTGGTTGATGCCTTTGATATAAGGGACGAGGTAGGTTATGTTCTATATCGTACTGCTTTTTGCCATAGCTTTTTCTAAGAGGTTTCTAAAGCTGGACACTGAAGACGATCTCATCAACCCTGGTGTCAGGATTGTTATTAGGTCACCAAATGCTTCTGATAAACCTCTCCTTGGCCCCACACACATAATATGTCTTGCTCAAGTAGACCCGATTTTTGACACAGGGCTCTGTCTGAGGGTCGACATCGTCTTAAAGTCTGTCTAATCTACTCTCTCTAATAGATTGTATCTTCTGTCAACCCTCACACAGTTACAACTATTATTTTAACTGAATAGTCTTCTAAATTAAAAAGGAGAGAATGCTTGAGTAAAGTCTTCTCCTGAAAATCTTCTGGAGTCTCCAAATATGCTTTGTCCGTTGAATGTTCATGTACGCTTAATTGTAAAGTATCATAATTGTCTAGGTCCTGAATTCGACCCTGGGCGCGTACGACGGGCGCGTGTACGAGCGTCTGATGGAGGAAGCCCTCAAGAGTCCGCTCAACAAGGAGCCCGTCAACGCCAGCTTCCACAAGTATCTCAAGCCGTTCATGAGGGGAAAGCTATAATATGGCAATGCTTTTTAGTATATTACTGATTGTGACAATAATTTGTTACATTGATGTTAGTATTTATTTTATATTAGTTTTTGTTTTGTATGTTTATTGTCCTTTGTATATGTCGTTGTGCAATAATTTGTGTAAAAAATTGATTGATTGTATTTAGGGTTTTACAAGCGTGTATATTTACAAGTGCTTCATGAACAAGTAATATTATTTGTAATGTTAAATTTTTCATTGCCCTTTATCTTTTGCCCAGCAGTGGGAAGGTGTAGGCACTGTAGGCTAGTCATAATAATAATAATGACGTATAGGTATATATACACACTCACACCCACACATACACAGGTAGACACATAGGTGGTCAGCTGGACAGGTTGACATAGACCTATGTCATACGCTAAATATTTATTTATTTTGAGAAAGACTTACGGACATAAGCATATCCTAAAATATTAAGCACACATTACCTAGCCTTTAGTTAATGTGTGCTTAATAATTATAAGTCGCCACCTAATAGTGGCAAAGTTACTTACACTTTTATAATCATAAAAAATGTACGTAGTGAAGTACAAATGACATTTCTAAACAAGGGCTTATAAGTCACTTGTGTCAGAAAGAAAGTTTTCGCATTTTTTTGTCGCATCATGGAAACTTTATAACAAAACAAACAGGTCTAAATCGCACTCAGTTGGTAAACTGTTAAAACTTTCAATAGATCGTATCAAATAGTTATATATCTCTCAAAGATACGGTACGAATGAATTACACCCACACATCAAAACCAGGTAGAACCCAAGATAGATAATAAACTGATATGATAACTGCTGCACCATGTAAGTAAATGTAAACAATACCTATCATCATCATCAGGCGTACGTACGAAGCCCACTGCTGGGCATAGGCCTCCCCCAAACATTACCTATAATCGTATATAAACAAGTATGACCGTAATTTTGCGACGGTCTTATTAATTTAAAATAAATTTAGATTTTACATTTAATGCCACACATTTTTTTAATGCTTTACAAACAGAACTTATTTATTATGAATTGTATTTTTCTGTAAGTACAACAACTATGTATCTATTACTTAGTTTTATGTCAGCTTATGTAATCAATCTTTATTCCGCTGGTCATTTATCGTCACACAGAGCGCGAACGTTAATATAAGCGGTCAAAGTCCGCTAAACAGGTTTAGCTGAACTTTGATCACGAGCAGATTACATGATAAACTCCGATAAAACAGTTTATTACACGTTGTACCTTGAACATTGAGATAATAATCATTTATCAGCTTCCATATCGCTATAGATATTCCTTAGCACCTAGTATCGTTGGCAACAATTGCATAAAAACAGTATAACAACAGTACAACGAACCAATCCCACATTCATATCTACTCGACAACGAGTTTTACAAACAAAACAACTTGTTATCATTCTGAACCCACACTCAACGGCGTTGGCAAGCACTTTATTGTTTTAATTTCATAATAAATTATCAAGGAATTTATAATATTGTAAAACTTTGTGATTGTGATATTAACGCGAATAACATCCAAGCTCTTAGACACGACAGTCTTGCGCGAAACGTTGTTGTAGTAGAACGTAAGTGGGTTAACAATATGGTTTCGAAAGGAAAAGTGAATGAAGACCTACAAAGAGAGAGACAGAAATGTGATTTCAATGTTGAAGAACTGACAAATTATTTGGATGGAAGTGTCAAGGAAACCCATGAACGGAGAGAGTTAGGTAAGAATTTTAATGAAGTTTCTAATAATTTTCTCAAAACAACTCATTAAGTATAATCTTTCGATATGGCATAATATTTTTAATATGAAAAGTAGAAGTTTAAATAAAAACTTTTATTTAAGTAAGTATGACAGGAAAACAGATTTAAATAAAATTATAATTATTCTGATATTTGTTTACTTTGAATGGAAAGTAGCCTGATCAATAGCTTAGAGCAAATGTTCTCAACACCACAAATCGCGTGATGTCATTACACTAGGCGTTTATATCTTTGTACTTTGATTGTTTATCGATATTATCATATCAAGAATTAAGATTGACAGAATAGATAACTTATATATTTTCAGAGGCCAAAGTCTTAAGTGTAAAGGGACTTCTAGATGAAGTGCCAGAAGAATACCTCAGTCATAAGGAGAAATATGAGAATGCTGTACGCAAGAGCGTCATACTGTTTAAAATTCTCAAAGATATGGAAGATCCGAATGCGAGCGAAATTGAGAGAACAAGGTATGGTGAAGTAATAGTCTTATTGGTTTAGCCAGGTTGTTTATAAATAATTGTTATTTAATATCAAAAGCGTCTGACTCCAAGATGACATCAGAGATAGTCTTTCGAAAAGGATGACTTGGTAGCCATAAGATTCAGCGTATTCTTTAGGACTACAATACCAAATTATATTTTTTGTCCCTCATAGTTTTGCCCGCCACTATGGAATTATGAAATTATATGTCTGTCATAAAGTATTGAATAGCAAACTATGCGTTTTATGTATTTTCAGGAGTAAGTTTAAAAATCGCGTGGTATCTGCAGTATTTAAAGATGCAAATCCATTCTCTCTACACTACGGGATGTTCTTGCCGACTCTCATAGGACAAGCTGATGAGAAGCAGAAGGCGTACTGGTTGAAAAGGGCAATGAACGACGAAATTCTAGGCAGTTATGCGCAGGTAACCTTTGATGTATTTATCAGAAAAAAAAATATTCTAAGACAATGCGTTCGCGTAATTTGGAACCTTCAGGCATATACATTTAAAAGTTTTTTATTTGAAACTTTTCACCGCTTTTCCTATTTGCTTGACAAAGCATACAGTGAATATCAGATTAAAAACAAGACAAAAATGTGGAAAGGTTCGACTATAAGAAGAACTCTAGGAACACGATGGCATGGTAGCGATTTGCAGAAGTTTTGTAGATTTTTGATGCCTTATTCATTAAACTTGTTTTAGACGGAACTCGGTCACGGCACGTTTGTCAGAGGGCTGGAGACGACAGCTACATACGACCCCAAGACTGAAGAGTTCGTGTTGCATAGCCCCACTCTCACTTCCTACAAATGGTGGCCTGGGAATTGTAAGTGGCAGAATTTTGTTCAACAAAATTCTGTTAGAGCCCAAAGTAATTTGCAAAACCTATTCTCTCAGAACTCCTGTTAGTCTAGTTTAATAACCTTGACAGAAATGGAGAGTGATAATCAACTTCATAAAGCGGCCTAGAAATCTTTTAAGCCTTGCCTAGTGACCTTGATACAAGAAAATAAGCTAGCATGAGTCAATGTTCAAACGATAGAGGACCAACTAATAAAATCAATATTCATTTTCCAGTGGGTCACACAGTAAACTATTGCGTGGTGATGGCCCAACTCTACACCCAGGGGAAACACTGCGGCATGCAGCCTTTCCTGGTGCAAGTGCGCGACGAAGAGACCCACATGCCTCTTCCCGGGATCAAAGTTGGAGAGATTGGGGCTAAACTAGGATATAACACTGTTAATAACGGTTTTCTGGGCTTCGACAATCACAGGATACCTAGAGATTGGATGCTTATGAAGAATGCTCAAGTTTCTAAGGCAAATATTGATTTATACTGGTTGGCTAACCTGTGTTTGGATAGTAGAAGTTTGGCATGCTTCCTGAATGTGTTGGAGTTGTCTTTTTGGTTTCTCCTTGCTTTGTTCTTATTATATATTGATTTTAGTTAAATAGATATTTTGATTTGTCCTAAATGCTTAAAGTGTTTCATGACTTCTAGCATCAACTCTAATTGTCGGTAGTCCCAAAAACGCATCTATTTAAGATTTATTGTAATGTTTTCAGGATGGCACCTTTAAAGTTACCGGCGATTCCAAACTGACTTATGGCACTATGGTCTTCGTACGAGTAGTAGTGGTCAATGCAATGGCCAATCTACTTGCGAAGGCTGCTACTATTGCCATCAGATACGCTGCAATAAGGAGGCAATCCCAACCCAAACCAGGGTAAGTATTTTAACGAGGATGAATATTTTCGACAATATTTTATCAGCTATCTCATCCGCGGCTCGTTGATTTTATTAACTGTAGCTGCTGTTATTTGATGCTTGTTATTCGGTAATTCTGATAGTGTGGGTATAAGATTTTACAATATTTTCTTTGTTATCCGTCAAAAGAATTAAAATATCATTAGAAGTAGGTAATATATGTATAAACCAATCAGCGATGAGTAAAATTAGGGCAGCGATGTTTAAATTGCAGAGTTGCGATAAGATAGTAATTTTACAAGTAACTCTATTGATAATCTACGAAAGCGTAGAAGTCTTATCTGAATGTTAGTTGCACCTAGTAAATAAATAATGATGTTTCATCAAAGATTCAAGAGAGGTACTTTAAAGAACTATTGCGGAGTTGAATAACAGTTCAGGCTTCTCTTACGAAAGAATACGTATTTAGTATGAGTATGAATATTTTTTGTCAAAATATCTGACAAAAGGTGTTTGTTTCCAGGGAACCAGAGCCACAAATCATGGATTACCTCACTCAGCAGCATAAGTTGTTCATCGCCGTTGCTTCTAGCTATGCTTATAGTACCACAGCCCAGTGGTTGTGGGATTTGTACTCAAAAGTCATTGGCGAAATTGAGGCTGGCAAATCTGATCATTTACCTGAGGTATTGCAGTTCATATGTCACACCATCTTACTCACTGAAAATACACTGACTGAACTCATACTTACTGAAAATCGCGTAGTAAAATCGTAAACGGCCATAAGTGAAACCAAGGGGTCGCAAAAACAGCTCGTCTTTCCTGAGATTATTTTTTAATCGACTTTAAAAAACGAGCACGTTCTATGTTCAATCGACGATATTATTTTCTTTATTTCTAGAGTCAGCGTCACAATACCTGATAAATCCTTAGGGGCTTTAAGAATGATTTAGTGTCTGTTAAATATAATTCATATGTTTTGCGTAATATTAACAATCCTTTGTTCCAGTTGCATTCAATATCCTGCTGCCTTAAGGCAGTGAGCACAATGGATGCCCTTGCTATGACGGAGAAGTGTCGAACGGCGTGTGGTGGTCATGGATATATGTTGTCTTCCAACCTGCCGCAGACCTATGGTTTGGTGGCTGCTGCTTACACTTATGAGGGGGAGTTCACCGTGCTTATGTTGCAGACTGCTAGGTAACTATCTATTAGCCAAGTAGTGTTCGATTTAAAAAAATATACTAAAAATTGGCTTCCTTGTCGGTTTCAAGAGCATCTTTATTCTTGTTGGTCTATTTATTAATCTGAAAATAGTTTCGATGGTATTAAACCTCATATCTACACTAATTTTGTCATAAAATAAATTATTGAATAACTGATCACATTTTAAAGATATTTTTGAAATTATGGTTTCACAAAAGCTTTCCACGTTTAATAACATTATCTCTTCTATTAGTGCATCTAGTTTTTTTTTCACAGGTCGCTCGTAAAGGCATGGGACCAGGCTGCGAAAGGACAGAAATTGAGTCCTATTATGTCATACCTGGATGACAAGACACCGCTTCAGAAATGGGACGGCTCTATTGAAGGCATCGTACAGGCCTTCCAGAAGGTTGCCGCAGGGTACGATTCTAGGACCTGTCATATTAATTATGATTGAATGTACTGGGGGGTTAAAATGGCTACATTGTTGCAATTCATCTCAGAAAACAATATTGCTATTCGATATTAGGTGACAATGCGCACTTACTTTTATATGCGCATATGAAAAATTGCAACATTGCTTTTTAGATGAATTGCATTAATGTGGCCTTTTTTTGTAATCCCCACGTCCTTAGAGAGATGTTTAAAATTGATGTCAAAGTATTATTGTTCGGGTATTGTCTTTTTTATTTGTAACAACCTAAGATTTTTTTTGTAACTTTATGTGTTTTTGCAGAAAGTTGGCGTCAACCGTGGCCAGCATCAATAAGTTCAGGAAATCCGGTATGTCACCGGAAGATGCATGGAACAGAGCATCCATTCAGTTAGTTGCTGCTTCAGAGGTATGTAGAGACTCATATTAAGACATATTTTTAACATAAGTTCACGATTAAGTATATCCAATTGGGATAGTCAGAGGTACATCCATCGCAAGCGACGTCTATGATGGTCGAGCCGAACTGTGTCAAAACATCGTCTTGACTTAGCTTTATTGTGAAAATAATACAACAAATACTTTATTGCACACATAGGAAATACAAAATTACAAACAAAGACAAATAGAAGAGAACTTCACGTGTATAATAAAACAGGTAAAATTCTTACTGAGATAGGAATAAGCTTAACTTGCTCGAAAATAATTCGTCGCTTTTAGTGCGCCTAGATAAACTAGACAAAAATGTGCATGCAATTTATTTAAAGAGTCCGTTATAGTTACCTAGATAGTCATAAGTGGCGCTTAAACATATTTTTTGTGTATCTTTTTTCTATCAATGATCTGATGAACCCAGTGTTGGGTTACCAATGTAATTAGTCCGTTACGTTTAGACAGGATTTGATAGACTGATAATGATGGATTGATCGATTGTAATAACAGTAAAATTAAAATATTAATGTGATATGTATGAAAGTCAACAGCCTCCGTGGTCTAGTGGTTAGAGCGTTAGGCTCAAGATCTGGAGGTCCGGGTTCGATTCCCGATGGGGACATTGTCGAAATCACTTTGTGAGACTGTCCTTTGTTTGGTAAGGACTTTTCAGGCTTGAATCACCTGATTGTCCGAAAAAGTAAGATGATTCCGTGCTTCGGAAGGCACGTTAAGCCGTTGGTCCCGGCCATTAGCCGTAAAAACACCTCCACCAACCCGCAGTGGAGCAGCGTGGTGGAGTATGCTCCATACCCCCTCCGGTTGATTGAGGGGAGGCCTGTGCCCAGCAGTGGGACGTATATAGGCAGTTTATGTTATGTATGTATGAAAGTGTAGGTAAAAGAGTAAGATAATATAAGATAAACGAGTAAGAGAGAGACAGGCATGTGAGGCAGAGATGCAAGATTCGTGTGTGAAAGATAAAAGATATGAGTGAAGACGTATTCGCTTGAACGGAGTGGAAGGGCAGTATAGGAATGGAATTCCAGGGTGAGATGCCGTACGATTGAAAATGCAACTAACTTGTTTCAATAAAAAAATCCCGTCTCTATCAAAACTTTTTGATCCAAATCTGTCACCGTTTTTGGCGTTAAGAAGAAATGACGACAATGATTAGCATTTACACGCGAATTAATAGTGATAGATAGGTGCTAAATGTTTTCAAAAAAAATCTAATATTCTATAGATATTACGGTACCTCCCGTTATTAATGTTTTTAGAAATGCTTTATAAGTTAATAAATTTAGAAGAACATGGTTCCTTGATTTATAATTTATTCAGCATGATAACTTTATTAGTGAGTTAATAATTTATCGTTTTAAATGTGTGAGAGGTATCCATTAGTATCGTTTCCAGTTTTTTTATCTTTACTTTAAATATATTATTTTAAAAGGCACACGCAAATCTTAATTCTGTGTAATTGATTAAGTATATGTATTTGATTTAAGTATGCATTGATGTTCTTATATTTTGGTGCTAATTCCGGCAATCACCATCTAATTTTATTTTAAGTTATAAGTACCTTTCTTATCCGCCGAAAAAGTAAGGAACGAGCAATCGACAGCATAAAATGGAATACACGTACATTTTAGCCCTCTAAAAAAGTTGACAGTTCGTGAGTTTGACGTGTCAAGCGAGTTGCATACCAGCCAGATATTATTTAGAATTGACAGCTGTTAATCGCCCGTTTTTTACTTTTCGGCGGATAAATAACAAGTATAACTTAAAATAAAATTAGATGGTGTCTGCAAGAATTAACACTAATATGTTACTACTATAGTAATTTATATCTAATAAATACAGGGTGTTAGTGACATCGTAACGAATACTCATGGGGATGATTCAGACCATGATTCTGGAATTTTTCGTCGCAAAATT
Organism: Pectinophora gossypiella; assembly: GCF_024362695.1. Taxonomy (NCBI): domain Eukaryota; kingdom Metazoa; phylum Arthropoda; class Insecta; order Lepidoptera; family Gelechiidae; genus Pectinophora; species Pectinophora gossypiella. The sequence goes on from NC_065405.1 coordinate 3,146,485, forward strand.
CATGATTTATTTTTAATTGTATTTTTAAATTATTTTCAATTCTTTACTTTTGCGATGGAAAAGCCCACTTGATATTAACTCAGAATAATCAGCTGAATCATCCACCTCAGTATTCATTACGATTATTTACGATATCACTTACACCCCGCACAAGTACATACAGTAGCCATACAAGTAGGTATGGGTGTTAGTGACACCGTAACAAATACTGAGGGGGATGGTTCAGACCATGATTCCAAGTTGATATCAAGTGGAATTTTCAGTCTGAATAGGTATTCATTAATTTTTTTTGTGTTTTTTTAAATTATTTTCAGTTCCATACTTTTGCGACGGAAAATTCCACTTGATATCAACTCAGAATCATGGCCTCAATCACCTCTCAAAGTTTTCGTTACGATGTCACTAACACCCTGTAAATATGATGCACTGTACATTAGACAGTGATTTGTTGTAGACAAGTAGGTAACTGGTCAAGCTTACGGTTCTATTTATAATGATCAAGAAGACGTGATCCGCTAACTGTTTTTTTTACTAAATGTCTAGGATATTTGCATTGTTAGTTTTTTATCCCTGCAAGTGTACGTATAATTACAATGTACACATAGATACAGCCTAGGTCACTATACTGCAGTACAGTAGGGTTAAAATGGCCTCATCGAAGCAATTCATCTAAGAAAGCAATATTGTTTTTTGGATATTTGTTTGCATCGCGCACTTACTTTTATATGCGCATGTGTCAAATTGCAATATTGCTTTCTTAGATGGCCATTTTAACCCCCCTGTAGGTAGTAACATTAAGTTATGTTTTTTCTAGTTTCTAGTTTTCTTTTCTAGTCTTCAGTCTGACTAGTCTGATGGATTAATAAAAAATAGGTCAATCGATCGATAAAACGATATATCTCGTCATTATATCGGTATAATAACGAAAAAAAAAAACAAAACGCATGGCCAAGATAAGGATACCCGCTCAGATTACTTAATTAATAACGCATAAGCTGACGATATTTTTTCTTTTTAAGGTGCATTTTTTTATATTATTTAAATAAGGTTTATATTATGTAAATACAGTACAAATTGGAGATGTCCTTAGAAAAGGTTTAGGACGATCTACTCTGAACCGGCGGGCGTGTATGAAACGATTTATGAATGTGGAGGAAGCATGAGAAGTGTGTCAGGATTGAAGCAAGTGGAATTCCATAGTCTCTGCTTACCGCGGTGGGAAATAGGCGTGAGTTTATGTATGTATGTATGTACCTATTTAAATACGGTGGTATAACATGCTCGTCCCGTCTTGATAAGAGCTGCGGTCGCGTCCTAGTAAGATTTTTCATAACTCATAACATAAGCTCACGACAATATCCCAAATGGGACAGTTAGTAGTTTTACAGCTAGTTACATAATATGTAATTTATTTTTTTGACATTCAAAAAGCGCTAACTTTGTAAGCCAATTTTGAAAAATAAATATTTTTGAATTATTTTTTTTTGACAGTCAGAGGTGCATCTATCGCAAGATGAACTAAGTATCCACATCTCACCGAGCTTTCTGTCTGTGTTTGTGTAATTTTCATATTATGTACATTTTACTCTTCATGGCTCCAGTGTGCAAATCAAATCAAATCAAACCAAATCAATTTATTTGCGAGAACACATAAAATACAAAAAGGTGGTAAAATAATTCAAATGTGTAAAATTAAAAGAAATATACATACATACATACATAAACTCACGCCCGTTATCCCTAATGGGGTGGGCAGAGCCACAAGTAATCAAAGACAACTTGCAGCCACTGTTGATACGATGTCGTAAGCTGGATATGATGAACCTAATGGTGATAAGGGATCAGCCTATCGCCCATAACATAAAAAAAAATATATTACTTAATTTTATAATTAATTACACTGACGAAGCCTGTGGTGGATTAACATTCTGTTTTTTATTATTATTTTTTTTAGTACCTACTATTTGATTATCAGAATTAAAATATTTTATTAATTATTATGTGTGTGCAATTAAATTTACTGTCCCTCTCCAGGCCCATTGCCGAGCGGTCGTCCTAGCCACATACAAGCGCGAGACTGACAGGAGGACTGCTTCCCTCTCGCAGCCTCTGAGGAGGGTCCTCCGTCAACTCGTGGAGATGTACTGCGTATACTGGGCGCTGGAGAAAGTTGGCGATCTGTTACTGGTGAGTAAACATATCATTATAAATCAGAATCATTTATTCAACGTAATTATCATGGATAAACTTGTTGGGGGTCAATGTAACATTTTTGAATTTACGTCATTTCGCAAGGTGTTATGGCTAAGGAGAAAAAATGTCAAGAAACTGTAACAGCAACACATCTTTTAAATCAATGAGGGTATAATACATTACCAGTTATTTAATAACTAGAGGGACACATTAAATACCAGACATTTTTATCATTAGGTAATTCATTAATCTTATAATAAGCTTTTTTACATGAAGTAAGCTTCACATGAGCTTTAAATTTATTTTCTGACAAATTTAAAATATTATCTGGTATTTTATTTTAAAAACGTTTACTTAACCCGAAAAAAGATGAATTTAATTTACTTAATCTAGAATTTTTAATAGCAATTTTATTTTTATTTCTTGTATTGTAAGTATGCCTCTCACAGTTTCTCGGAAGGAGAGATACATTTTTACGTACATACATAATGTTTTCATAAAAATATTGAATTATATACATACATTAACTCACGCCCGTAACACTTAAAGGGGTGGGCAGAGCCACAAGTAAAAGACAACTTGCAGCCACTGTTGATACGAAATCCTTTTAAATTGAGCACAGCTACATCGAATGTGGTTTTGTTGCACGCGATTTCAATTACAGTGCATTGAACGAATAGTCTTAATAACTTAGAATATGGTTCACCTAGCGGTTATGTTTTTTTTACTATTTATTCCACTTCGGTTCGGAGGTTGATAGCTATCAATAATTGCCTATTATCTCTTCATTTTTTGTCCCATTTCGTATCTATCGTATCTTGCAAGCAAAAACAGGCATGAATGGATGATCCTATAAACGCTTGATTTGTTTCGCTTAAATTCGTTCACCAACTTTATTTTCAGCTTTTTTTACATCGGTCTAACAGAAAGCTCGGTGAGGTGTAGATACTTAGATCATCTTACGATGGATGTACCTCTGACTAGCCCATTGGGCTGTGAGCTATGTTATATTATGTTATGTATGATGGTGTATCAAGTTGGCGAGTTACGGAGATTTAAATAATATACACTTTCATGTTTAAAAGAGAGTAGGAAAAAAATTAAAATAGGCTAAACAGAATGAACACTAGAAAAGAAAACTAGAAACCAGAAAAAACATAACTTAATGTTAGTACCTACAGTTAAAATTGAAATCAGTCTCATTACGATATTCACTACTGCTGTAGTAAAATTTATTTATTATATATATATTTTTTAGTAAATATTATTTTTTTGATAAAATATAGAGCTTGAACGAAGGTAGTCCCTCATCGCTATAATTGCATATTATTTGACATGTTATTTACTTACTTAGTTTCATTTAAATCCGCGGGACTTAAGTCTCGTTACGCGAATTCTACTTTCGAATCTATATATCTACAAATACATATCACTGAACATATATTCATTTTTCTTTTTGTCCGATCTATAGCAAGTGTAGAGTATAATACAATACGTATACAATACTATTAACTATAGGGTATGTCAGTAAAAATACACTCGTCATGACCGAAGAGAAACAAAAACTCTTTAGCAACACATCTTTTATTTATATTTTATTAAAGTAATAATGTAAATAGTTCCGTTCAGGTAGGATGTTTCTGTAAGTAATTGAAAGTCGATACTGTCGTAAATCCTGATGTAAAGATTGAAAAACAGCTGTTAATAGTTCACTGTCCCCTAATTAAAAGACATCTTTTTTAACACTAATGGTAAAATGACATCACCGTGCTCGTATTTTCATAAACTTGATCTATAAAACTTCTTTATTAGTTGCGGATATTATATTTAGAACAACTTGCCAATAACGGTATCAACTACTGGTATTTCCAAACCTCCAAATTATATGCGACAAACTGCTGAAGAAACGGCTTGCTTTTTTTCCATGTTTGTATCAAAAACTTTGTTAAATGACCTTGATGCAACAATTCACTTCAAAGGTTGTGGGTTCAATCCAGGATTAACTTATACTACAGGAAAGTGGCAGCTAAATTCGTTCTCGTAGCTGTTGCTCACTCAGTGCAACTCCGTCCTTATTAAACATTGAATCGAATATATAATATAATAAATATCGAATTATTATAATCATAATGTAACTTTATTATATGTATATTAAGATTTATTTAATATTAATTTATTTAATAAATTAACAAGTAAATAAATCTAAATAATTAATAAAGATAATAATTTACGTATCTCCCTAGGCATGTCGTAAAAACCAATAGAGGGGTAGTGTCCATTATAATATGTTAGATCATTATAATGGACTGAACTATTTATATGTCTATTTATTTTAGGACTTCGTACTTATAGAAAGAAAGTGTCTGTAAGTTATCTAATGAACTACACACTATCTATACGACTGTCCTTCTGTTTGAAATAGAACACCTCCTATAAAGTGACGGGTATCTAAGAGTTTAAAAATGCTATCTATGACTCTTCTTCTAATTCTTTTATCCCCTGTTGAGATGAAGGACTCGAATAACAGATTTCCAAACGTCGCGATCTTTTGCCTCTGTTGGTTGCTCGCATGATATGCCGAGAGTTTTTAATTCCCGGTCAACCGAGCGTCGCCAGGTCGCCCCCTTTTATCAGAGCTCGTCGGGACGGGTGTTCCACATGACATGACCAATCCACCGCCATTTCCGTGCGCGGATATCAGCCTCCACAGTATTCGGTATCCATGACTCTAAAGGTTGATATTTAAATGGAGATGATACAAATAGAAGAAATACCGTCGCGCCGTAACGTGGTAAACAACAGTCAAGGCAAGTAGGTGCATTCAAAGAACAAAAGTTCAGTCACTAAGCCCAGATAATTATTTGTAAACAGTGGTGAAATTATGAACCATTAGTTGCCATACTTAATTATAAAATTTATGTTTTTGTAGGTGTTTTTGGTCTACTACAGAAATGACATTGTAACCAGGAGGTCTTAAGTGCAACCATTTAATTTATTACTTGGAAGAAACTGATTGGACTTTTGCAGCTTATCGTAAAATAAAATACCTAATGCCGCATGCCGGAACAAATAAATTTAAATTTAAATTTTTGTATCCAAGCGCTCCCGTTGCCGATTTTATTTTAATGATATTGAATATTTATTCGTTTCTAAGAACGTGAAGACATTATTTAAAATATGTTTCTATGGATATTATAAATAATACTAACGCGAAAGGCGAAGTGAAATTTAATAAACATTTATATTCAAATTATTATTTAATATGATTTACAAGTTATTTATAAACTACAGAATACATTCGGGTTATTTTCTTTAACTTAGACTATGAAATATGGACTGTATTGTATGTTATATACAATACAGTTATTTAAAAATAAAAAAAAATAAAAAATTAAAAGTTATTTATTTGGTGTTTATTTTAAATGAGAAAAATCTTTTATATCAAATGTTAATCAAATTAAAACATGTAAAGTTTTATTTTTGGTTCAGTTACCTTTATATATGATTTAAGGACACACCCACCCAATTCAATTTAGGATAGAAAATTTCATCTATTTGCCACCCCAGAAGTAAACACTTTCCATACCTACCTACATACACTACATTTAGGTATATTACCTTATGTGTTTGTTATGCACTTGACCGGTCAAGCACCTAACAAATGTTGAATGAAGCACATTTAGTAACAAAAAACCGGTCAAGTGCGAGTCAGGCTCGCGCATGCAGGTTCCGTACCATTATATGGGAGCCCCGTTAAAATATAAATTTAATTTTAATTTAATTCTTTATTTTTAAAGTGATGAAATGTGAGGCGTCTAAATGTTGCCGTTATTAATATCAAACCAAAACGAGCAAAAAAATCACGTCTGTTGTATGGGAGCCCCCTTACATATTCATTTTATTCTATTTTTTAGTATTTGTTATTATAGTGGAAACAAAAATACGTCATATGTGAAAATTTCAATTATCTGACTATCACGGTTTTTGTGATACAGCCTGGTGACAGTTAGATGAACGGACGGACAGCGGAGTCTTAGTAAAAGGGTCCCGTTTTTTACCCTTTAGGTACCTACGGAACCCTAAAAATCTGCAACCTGTCTTAACAACGAGTCAATTTAATCCTAAACCACTCGTTTAATCAACATCATTTGGCTAGATACATTCTCATTATATCGAGTAAGTACCTACTCTTAACCAAAACAGTCACTTTTTATGTTAAAAAAAAAAACAAAGAAATGACCCATAACAAATCAAATGAGTCATCGTAGTGTACCCGTACAGTTAGTTGAAACTTTACTTCCAGTTATGAGGTCAACATTCGAGGTCTGATTCGCAAGCTGGGCTAATGGAACCATCTTCCTTGTGTCAATAATAGATCGATTGCTATCGCGACCGGTTATTACTGTACCATGGGGGTTACTGTTATTACCATTACAGTCTACGATATTGTTGAGCGATTCCGTTTATCGGGGTGATTAAAAGCGGTACACTGTTTTGGCCCAGTCTGGGCCCCTGTCGGTTTCTTTTGTGATGTGTTTGTACTTTATAAATAAATAAATAAATAAATTGGCTACTTGACAGTTGTAAAAATAAAATATGAAGTATGTCGGATATGGTAGTTAATTATTTTAAGCTAATTATCCAAGTTTCTTTTATTTTTTAAATATTTTATTTTTACAAAATAAGAATGCGATTTTTTATCTGTGTGTTAAAAGACCCGAAACACGGGCGGCCATGTTTGAGTTTCGTGTGACGTCACATTTCACGAAATAAACAAAAACTTTTACTGTTTTCTTTGCTTATTGAAATGTGACGTCGCTGGGCAAAATGTCACGTTTTCGCGCCAAATTTGAAATTAATGAAGAAAAGTTTTTTTTTTCTATTCAGTATATAAACCTTTTACGAGAAAATAAAATATTTTAAGAGGTATGAAATAAACGTTTGTATTTTTTAAAATACTTATCCAGAAATTGTTAAGTAGCCTATTCGCCGAATTTCGGCGACTTGAAAACGATTTAGATAAATTGAAGTTCGGCATTTGGTACCGGGTAATTTCCGAAGTTCATTGCAATCCTGAATCGGCTTCGTCTTACCCGGTAGGGCCTCTGGTGTACTTCGCACAGTGACTTGTAATATTGGAAGTATTAAGTTTTTATTATGACTTGCAAAATTTTACAGCACTTATTTTGTCTATTTGTTAAATCTCTTGGACGGTTGTCGTCAGCTGTTATTTAAGTTTTGATGTTCAATTTTATGGAACTAAACACGCATCTTCCCCAACGTACACAGTTTTAAATGTTTTCCATAACATACCATAAGCACGAATACATTCTCAATTGGGCTAGTGAGACGTACATCCACCGATGAACGGAACACCCTTTCACCTAGCTTTCTGTTAGACCAACGTGATATGTGGTGAGCCATAATGCAGTCTATAATGGAGCCAAAAAAAAAGAGTGAGAGAGTAGAGTAAAAATTGCATTTACGATAAAAAAATAACTCATTAGTGCAAGTCTACTACCGAGGATCCAACCAAAACTTCCCTTTGAGAAGTAAACCGGCACTGACTACAGTGCCGATCCATATCGTTCAGAAACACTGAACCATCTGAAATTATTTCATAATCATAAATATTTTGATTCCTGTAACTACAATGACACTTTTGTTCTTTTACAGTATACTCCGATATCGCAAACGGACGTGCGAGACCTTCAGAATAGGTACGAGGAGCTACTAGAGCTAATACGACCAAATGCTGTGGGGCTGGTCGATGCATATGACTTTAAGGATGAGGTTTGTATTTTGGATAATCTCCCTACAGGTTTAGAAACAAAATCTGGCCTGTGGTCTTCTCAACTTTCAGGTGTTGAAGTCCTTAGATATAACGAATAGTATGGTGACAGATATCCAGCCTATCGCGCGTATAATATTTGATTCCTTCAAAATACATAGGACACAATCCGCTTTAGGATATACGCTGGAAGATAAGTAGCTGAACGCATATTTCGATTTTCTTTACTCCTACTCTAGGATCAAATAGTGATGGGTTGTAAATTGTTCGAATAGTTTCCAAATTGGTTATTTTTTCAGATCCTGAACTCTACCCTGGGCGCGCACGACGGGCGCGTGTACGAGCGTCTGATGGAGGAAGCCCTCAAGAGTCCGCTCAACAAGGAGCCCGTCAACGACAGCTTCCACAAGTACCTCAAGCCTTTCATGAGGGGAAAGCTGTAATTACAGACTTGAAAACCAAAGCTACTTTAAAACTACTTTGTTAAATACTTAATATATTGTTGTATATTTTTACGTATTTTCATGATTGATTTTTTAGTTACCCATATTCTTAGTCCTAAGTACTCATTTGTAAATAATAAAGAAGCAATAAATAAAATACAAAAGCTGAACTTCATTAATCTTTATTAAGTAGGTATATCACCTCAGTCATTGACTCACACACGGTTGCTACAATAAATAAATAAATTAGATCATAAATGCTATCGAATTACTATGCAAATACATCAAGACAAGTTTTCGGAGTCGCCGGAAGTCGTCTTGATGTGGATGCTTGCCGGTGATCAGAACCGGTTGGATTTTTACGCGCTGGCGGCGTTGGCGTGAGCGGCGCCGAAGCCGTGGGTGTTGGCGGCGGAGTTGGCCACCCTGTAGCCAGCGGACAGACCCTGGCTCTTCGCAGACGACGAGGCGGATCCGAGGCCGGAGGTCTGAGCGTCAGCGGAGGTCCTGCCACCATACAGGGATCCTTGGCTGACAGCGTTGGATTTGGCTACACCGAAACCAGAGTTGGTGTTTGCCAGGGCAGAGCCGTATCCCATACCAGTGTTAGCGGCAGACTTGGCAGAGCCGTAACCGGCACCGTTGACGTCAGCGTTAGCGTTGGCAGATCCATAACCAGCGCCATGAGTGTTGGCAGCGGACTTGGCGGAACCGAATCCAGAGTTGGTGTTGGCCAGAGACTGGGCGGAGCCGTAGCCCTGGGTGTTGGCGGCAGAGTTGGCAGAACCGTAGCCAGCACCCTGGGTTCTAGCAGCGGAGATGGCAGATCCGGCGTCGGCGTTGACGTTAGCGTTGGCGTTGGCAGATCCGAGGTCAGCGCCGTAAGTATTAGCGGCAGACAGGGCGGAGCCATAGCCAGCGTCGTATGTCTGAGCGGTAGACTTAGCAGCACCGAAGCCGGACTGAGTGTTGGCCTGAGCAAGGGCACCAGCAGGGGAGTCATACAGGGTTCCAAAACGCCAGCCGGTGAATTTTTGACCGGAGGTCTTGGCAGAGGATGCGGCGCTGCCATACTGGCCGTTCACGTTAGCGTTGGAGGAAGCAGATCCGTAACCGGCTCCGTAGCCTTGGGTCTTAGCGGCGACGATGGCTGCGTCTTCGGCGTTGGTGTTAGCGAGGGAGGAGGCAGAACCGTAATCACCGGTAGTCTGGGTCTGGGCTGTGGTCTGGGCAGCACCAAGTGCTCCTTGAGCCTGGGACGAGGCAGAGCCGAAACCACCCATTCCCTGTGTCCTGGCGGCGGTGACGGCGGAGCCGTAGCCATTGTTGGCGTTGGACGCGGCGGAGCCGAAGCCAGAGCCGGAAGTCTTGGCGTTGGAGGCAGTGAGGCCGTAGCTGCCGACACCTCTCTGAGTCTGGGCGGAGGACTGAGCCGCGCCGGCACCGTTGGTGATGGCGGATGAGATGGAGGAGTCAGAGCCGCCGTTCATGATGGCAGAGGACTGCGCGGAGACGGGGCCCTGAGCGGGGATCTCGTAGCTGATCTCGGCAGGGACTTCAAAGTTCTGTTGGTAGGCGATGACCGTCTCAGGGGCGGGCACGGGGTAGTAGGGCCCATTCTGGGCCTGAGCGGTAGCTTTAGCGGAGCCGTAGGTGGGGAGAGCGGGGACTTCATAGGTCTGGGCGATGGGTTGTACAGGGTAGGCGAGGAGGACGTCATTGTTGTAGGCCTGCGCCACTCCCTGTGCCACGCCGCCGTTACTGGAGGCAGAGCCCGATGCCTGGCTGAGCCCACCCATGTTGCTGCTGTATGCTTGCCCGATAGAGAAGCCGCGTCCATCACGGTATAATACTCCTGTGTGAAAAGAGATAAGTATAGGTTAATTTGCGGTTTATATTTTGAATTTATAATAATGTTAAAATAAGTAATGTGTGATGTAAAGAGTTTATAGTTCTCAGTTTTAAATAAAATTAAGCGCAGCACTTAAAACACCACTTAAGAGACCAAAATTATGTGGTTTTTGAATTGTCAAGTAATTTTAATTAAGTAAAAATTTCAAGTGATAATTTGGTAAACAAAAAAGGTTGTTCAATACATTGTTCAAAACGAATATTTGTTGTGAAATCTAAAGTGTCAACTATATGAAAAAAAATATCAGTAAGTATTTATTATTCGACTCACCGTTTATAAGGACGGGGTTGCACTGGGCGAGGGCGAGTACCGCCGCAGCGACAACGAATTTGGCTGCCATTTTGCAGGTGAGTGAATGTATGAGAGCGACGCGGATCAATGGATGCAGTGAGAGCATTTCTCCGCGCTTATATAGTTGAATCGCTAGCCACTAGTTTCCACCACTCCCGCGCACTAATCCGCACGACTGACCCAAAATCCTTGAACTTCACCTAGAAAAAATCGCTAATCTGATAGATCACCATAAATCTTGTAATCAAAGATTAATGTGTACACTACTTAAATATATCCGACTGCTCGAAATAAAAGTAGAGTTATGGTTTTCACGAGTATCCATGCCAGTATCGTACTATTCTTAAGTATTTATATACTTACGTTGATAATAATGTAGAACATTTTTTTTAAGTAAGTAAGTACCTAACTATGCTGTTCTGGGAGCAAATAAAAAACATAGAACACGTTCAGCTGCTTGTCTTCCCGGGCATGTCGTAAAAACCGACAGAGGGATTGCGTCCTCTAACATGATGGACTAATGTTATGGGCGATAGGCTGATCCCTTATCACCATAAGGTTCATCATATCCATCTTAGGACTTCGTATCAACAGTGGCTGCAAGTTGTCTTTGATTACTTGTGGCTCTGCCCACCCCATTTGGGATTACGGGCGTGAGTTTATGTATGTGTATGTAAGTACCTAACTATTAAGTTTTATATTTTTTATGTTCTGTGTGGATGTAATTAAAATAGTTTTTGATTATGGTTCCTTGTTGTTGGGATGTTTTCTTTCCTTGCCCAGGGTTCTCAGTGGCGGTGCATTGCAGGAATACCTTCTACCCGACTGTGGCGAATCAAAAAGGAGGGTTATGTGTTTGTATATAATTATGTATGAATGTATATTAGAGATATATATGTATGTATGTGTATATACACGCATGTTCCAACCTTATACACCACCTATCAGAATGCAACTTAGGTGTCACAAGAAGCGTCTTCATTGTCCGGTATCTGATGTCACGTCAAATTCAATATGGCGCTCTCTAGAGGACATAAACAGAGGACTAAAAAAGAATAATCCAATGTTACAGTGGTGGGTATCAAATGAAAGGGCTTAATTTGCACTATTCAAATATATACATATTACGAGTTTTTGATTGCGCGTTCCAGGACCCCGATACCGACCCCGCCGGCGTGGTCGACGATTTCCCTCATTCAGCGCTTATCGCTATCGACCCACTAGGATCGATTAATTCTTTCAAATATTTTTCCTCTCAGACGACGCCCTGAGCCGAGGTTCGCGCCCAACTGGGCACCCTCAGGCCTGTTGTCTTAAACGTTGTACCGGGTGAGAGCCTTCAGCGCTCCCCATTTGTCCGGCCAAGTAGTTAATGCCATCTGCAGCAAATCTACAATAAGACACGTCAAAAAAAAAAAAAGATTGCGCGTTCTCTTGTATTTACTTGATAATTAAGTTGAATTGATAACGTAACTGCTCAGACATGTTTCAGATAGGTTTTATCTTCAAATCTTGCACAAAATACGTAACGCCGTTATTTTATTTTAATAAATAAATCACCAATATAATATAAATTTAAATATGTTAAGTTTAAAAACTAAAACCGTCAGCTAAAATCCAACTACGGAAAAATCACGCTCTAAATAGTATGAAACAAAATATTTACTCGTATCTGATTATCTTCCAAATGATTTACTTTTAACAAATCAAATTTATTTGCATACTATGATAGAGTAAAGTAATTAATAGCAGTCAAAAAATACACATTATATATACAATAAGAATCTATTTAAGTAGTTAAATATCTATTTAGTCTTCCAAATAGTAATTTTCAGAGAAATATTTTCTTGTGTCATACTTTTTAAAGCGTGATTTTTCCGTTTTAGTTTTTAAACTTATATTTTTTGGACGAATAGCGTAGACCGTATATACTGATGTATGATATTGTAATAAATAATTTCAAACAAAATAAGCAACTTGTATATTTTTTGCTTAAAATAAGTACTTTTTTAGAATTATTCACTATAAATAAATAAAAAAATAAATAAAAAAAATAAAAAGTTAATAAAATTAATTATATTAATTAATTATTATTAATAAATTGAGAATTGAATTACCAATTCAGGTGATATTCAGAGTTCCGTAAAATAAAGACCGTTAGGCGACTGCCACAGCCATTTATTTCAATAAGCTTTTGATGTTAAGACTCTTAAGACTTGAATTTGCGAATACATTATATTGTCCCACATAGTTTTTTGTACTTTTGGCTGAGAAAAGTATTAGGTCCAGAGCATTAAATAAAACTGTAGACTAGATTAACTGGTCTAATGAAATAATTCGCAACTTAAACAAAATAATGTTATCTCTAGCGCCGTTGACTGTGAACTATTTCATTTTCATAACAATAAATAATAATATAGATAAATTAATCGGATCGATCATTGTTGTTGAGAATTAGGCTCATGATCTGGAAGTCCGGGTTCGATTCCCGATGGGGACATTGTCGAAATCACTTTGTGAGACTGTCCTTTGTTTGGTACAGACTTTTCAGACTTGAATCACCCGATTGTCTGAAAAAGTAAGATGATTCCGTGCTTCGGAGGGCACGTTAAGCCGTTGGTCCCGGCTATTAGCCGTAAAAACACCTCCACCAACCCGCAGTGGAGCAGCGTGGTGGAATATGCTCCATACCCGTTGATTGAGGGGAGGCATGTGGCCAGCAGTGGGACGCCTGATACTGATGATTTATGATGATCATCGTGGCGGGCCTTGGAGGAGGCCTATGTACAGCATTCCTTCCGGCTGATGATGATGATGAAATAAATAAAATAATTCTCTCCTTTGTCATAAAAAATACTAACCCAAGAAATAGTAAAAATACAGGGTGTCAGTGGCATCGTAACGAATACTGAGTGATGATGATTCAGATCATGACTCTGAGAATTGGAATTGCAGGTGGAATATCTTGTTAGAAAGTTCATGAAAATTTGTTTTTTTTTTTAAATTACTTATTTTCAGTTCCATACTTTTGCGACAAAAAAATCCACTTGATATCAACTCAGAATTATGGTGTGAATCATCCCTTAAAGTTCTCAACATCTAATTACATTAAAAATGTAAAAAATAAAAAGTAATTAAAAAAAATAACCAAGAACTTTTGTTACCTGGAAATCCTGCGAATGCTCCACCATAGTAACATTACATATGGCAGTAGGTGGAACAACCGTCAGTTCAACCGTCTTTCTATTTGCACTGACATCAGAATTTAAAATCTAAGATTGTATTCAACAAAATGTCATTGGTTTCTTTTACAAGCCGGTTTATTTTTTTTTAATAATTTTCTTTTTAACTTTTTTAAATGTAATAATCCAATAAGTAACACTAAAAATATTATCACGTCAGTAACCAGGTACCTACGTTATCAAAAACACTCCAATATAACAGACCTTATAATACGTTTAATCTTTGTCCGACACACCCTTGACCGTTTTCCAATTTTATTTAGTTTAAGAATAGAATAGAAATCATGTATTATAAAAGGATGCCACAAACAAAGACAAGACAATAGCATCACTTATACATTTTCACAAAACAAATAGGTACAGTCATGAGTAATATCATGTAGCCACTTTAGAACCCTGTCGCACTATCATATTTGACGTTTAATGAGACTTACGGTTTAATTTGTCAGAAAAGTTAATGGGACATGGTATCAAAGCGTATACTTAGAGTGATCATAAAGTGGTGGTGGACGTCACAAGTCGCGGCCTGAACCACGACGCTGGTATTATGTGGACCCTTTTGGGTGAGGCACGAACTACGCTCCTACGTTTACGCTCAAACCATTACTAATGATACTTCAATGACCTCTAATGGCTTCATGAAACCTAAGGATAAGGGTTTCCTACATACAAAATACATCAACGGACTCCCTTGTTATAGTAACATAACAATATTTTTTTGACCATTACTTTTAAAATTTCTAATCCGATTTTGATGAAACTTGTACTATTCCCTAAGTTGGACGATAATTACGAAAAAAGAGTTGTTATTATTTATTGCTATACGATTTACAATTTCGTGGACAAACATACGATGTTAGTGACATCGTAACGTAAACTTTGAAGGATGATTCAGACCATCATTCTCAGTTTATTACAAGTGGAATTTTCCATCGCAAAAGTATGGAAATGTAAATAATAACACAAAAAAAACATGAATTTTCTGTCAGGAAATTCCACTTGATATCAAGTCAGAATCATAGTCTAAATCATCCCGCTTAGTATTCGTTAGAACGTCTAACACCCTGTATGTACATACATACAAAGATACATTAGTACATACATATAGACTAATGATATAGTACCTGTGAATTTTGGCACACATGTTTGGAAGTCCAAATATAATATTGTGCAATTTCGATAATATTACATACAACATACAAGTCAAATTCTTCTTCTTCTATCGTGTGGGTTGTGAGGTGAATTACCAACCTCATCAATCCTGGTGTCAGGATTACTATAAGTCAAATTGATTACCTCCTCTTTGAAGTCGGTTAAAAATAAATAGGTACCTATGAAAAACTAGTAATACCAGGTATATCAGACCTGTGATTAACTAAATATTATTTGTTTAGTTGGAGGTACTATAGTTATAAGTAGGTATTATCGAAAAGATTAAACAAATCAATATTAATTAGGTATTGGTATTGGTGCTAATTTCTGTGGACACTATCTAATTTTATATTATGATATACCTGTCATTTTCTTATCCGCTGAAAAAGAAAGGAACAGGTAATCGACAGGCATAAAATTTATGGAACATGCGTGTATTTTAGCATAAATCTAAAACAAACGTCTAAAAAATTTACATTGGCCAAAAACAGAATTAAGTAGACAGCATAAGTCAATCATCAAAGCGATTTGCACCTGCTTCTGTTGCGGCTTAAGTCTGTGTATACCCATTTCTCATTTTGTATATCATTGTATTTAAATAAAAAAGAAAATACCAATAAATCAAAATACAAAAGTTTAGGACTTTAACAATCGTTTATTACATCACTCAATCATAATCAATAATCATAAGCAATACGACAATAAATAAATAAATTAGATTTTAAATGCTATCAAATCACTATGCAAATACATCAAGACAAGTTTTCGGATTCGTCGGAAGTCGTCTTGATGTGGATGCTTGCCGGTGATGAGAACCGGTTAGATTTTTACGCGCTGGCGGCGTTGGCGTGAGCGGCGCCGAAGCCGTGGGTGTTGGCGGCGGAGTTTGCCACCCTGTAGCCAGCGGACAGACCCTGGCTCTTCGCAGACGACGATGCGGATCCGAGGCCGGAGGTCTGAGCGTCAGCGGAGGTCCTGCCACCATACAGGGATCCTTGGCTGACAGCGTTGGATTTGGCTACACCGAAACCAGAGTTGGTGTTTGCCAGGGCAGAGCCGTATCCCATACCAGTGTTAGCGGCAGACTTGGCAGAGCCGTAACCGGCACCGTTGACGTCAGCGTTGGCGTTGGCAGATCCATAACCAGCGCCGTGAGTGTTGGCAGCGGACTTGGCGGAACCGAATCCAGAGTTGGTGTTGGCCAGAGACTGGGCGGAGCCGTAGCCCTGGGTGTTGGCGGCAGAGTTGGCAGAACCGTAGCCAGCACCCTGGGTTCTAGCAGCGGAGATGGCAGATCCGGCGCCGCCGTTGACGTTAGCGTTGGCGTTGGCAGATCCGAGGTCAGCGCCGTAAGTGTTAGCGGTAGACAGGGCGGAGCCATAACCAGCGTCGTATGTCTGAGCGGTAGACTTAGCCGCACCGAAGCCGGACTGAGTGTTGGCCTGAGCAAGGGCACCGGCAGGGGAGTCATATAGGGTTCCGAAACGCCAGCTGATAGTCTTCTGGTTGGAGGTCTTGGCCGAGGACGCGGCGTTGCCGTACTGCCCATTCACGTTGGCATTGGAGGAAGCAGATCCGTAACCGGCTCCGTAGCCTTGGGTCTTGGCGGCGACGATGGCTGCGTCTTCGGCGTTGGTGTTAGCGAGGGAGGAGGCAGAACCGTAATCACCGGTAGTCTGGGTCTGGGCTGTGGTCTGGGCAGCACCAAGTGCTCCTTGAGCCTGGGACGAGGCAGAGCCGAAACCACCCATTCCCTGTGTCCTGGCGGCGGTGATGGCGGAGCCGTAGCCAGTGTTGGCGTTGGACGCAGCGGAGCCGAAGCCGGAGCCGGAAGTCTTGGCGTTGGAGGCGGTGAGGCCGTAGCTGCCGACACCTCTCTGAGTCTGGGCGGAGGACTGAGCCGCGCCGGCACCGTTGGTGATGGCGGATGAGATGGAGGAGTCAGAGCCGCCATTCATGATGGCAGAGGACTGCGCGGAGACGGGGCCCTGAGCGGGGATCTCGTAGCTGATCTCGGCAGGGACTTCAAAGTTCTGTTGGTAGGCGATGACCGTCTCAGGGGCGGGCACGGGGTAGTAGGGCCCGTTCTGGGCCTGAGCGGTGGCCTTAGCGGAGCCGTAGGTGGGGAGAGCGGGGACTTCATAGGTCTGGGCGATGGGTTGTACGGGGTAGGCGAGGAGGACGTCATTGTTGTAGGCCTGCGCCACTCCCTGAGCCACACCGCCGTTACTGGAGGCAGAGCCTGATGCCTGGCTGAGCCCACCCATGTTGCTGCTGTATGCTTGCCCGATAGAGAAGCCGCGTCCATCACGGAATAGTACTCCTGTATGATGAAAGATAGGTTATAAGTATGTATTTCATTCGGAATTTGTATTATGAAATTTATAGAAATCAATATTATAACTTCAAACTATGTACTATGGTTTAATAAAATAAAATTAAAGTTTTAAATTAAAATGTTAATTAAAATAAGACCAAAACAGAATTTGACGAGGTAAAATATTTTTTTGAAATTGTATAAACAAAAAACGAATTTTAACACATTTTAACAATGTGACCACAAGGAATTGGAAATGTGAAAAATGTATAATTATTGATAATTTTAAAAATATAATTATTTATATTTTATGTTAAGGTAGGTAGGTAAGGTAGGTAGGTAGGTACCTATTCGACTCACCGTTTATAAGGACGGGGTTGCACTGGGCGAGGGCGAGTACCGCCGCAGCGACAACGAATTTGGCTGCCATTTTGCAGGTGAGTGAATGTATGAGAGCGACGCGGATCAATGGATGCAGTGAGAGCATTTCTCCGAGCTTATATAGTTGAATCGCTAGCCACTGGTTGCCACCACTCCCGCGCACCAATCCGCACGACTGACCCAAAACCCGTGAACTTCACCTAGAAAAATCGCGAATCTGATAGACGGTCGTAAATCTTTAGTAAGTAATAAATACCAATGACGCATGACCCTTATTTTTGCGAGTATCAACTTTGAAAAAGGAAGGCGCTTTTAAATTACTCGCAAGTTTATGCAGGTACTTACCTAACTTGTTTACGTTCTCGATCGTTGAACCGTTTGTTCGATAGATGTGGCGATAACATTGATAGACCGCAAATTACTTTGTATGTTAAGTAGTATTCAGTCAGTATATCTCATGCTCTATCATCATTATACCGTTTTTTCACAGGGTCCGCTTACCTAACCTGAAGATTTGACATGTCCGGTTTTTTACAGAACTAAGCGACTGCCTGTCTATCGTTACAACCCGCGAAGGGAAAACCAGCCCAATACAGTTTAGGTCACATACCTCCGAAAATGCAGTTTTTGGAAATGTGGGTTCGGTGTTTTCCTTCACCGCTGAGCACGTGATAATAATTTATGATCATGAAAATCATTGGTTTAGGCCTTAGGCAAGAGTTCTGAATACAGGCCTACTACGGTTATATATATATCATGCTCTATAATATATATAAGATATAACAATATTGTTATGCATTTAGGTATATAGTGCTATTATATATGAATTTTGCATAGCGTTCATATAGTTTTATAATGGAGCCTGTGTACGAAACGAACGGTCACAGTACTCAGTTATTTCCTCAACAAAAACCTTACCTATTTGTTATTTAAGATAAACTCAATTGATTATTAAGTACATACACTACATATATATATATATAAGGTAAATGGTTATTTAGAAGATTATTGGATTAATTGTCTGGGACCCGAATTATTAAATTGTATAAGAATATTTTATATTTTTTAAAGAGGGCCAGTGCCGATATTTATCTTGCAGCTTCTCCCCGGTTATACAGGATGTGAGAAGCTGCAGAAGTTGTTTTAGGCGGATGAGGCGTTCGTTATGTAAAAAATGACTATTCAAACGGTAACTGTGTTACTAAATAGACTACTAAATAGATATATTTTTGAATTTTAATTGATTGAAAACAACTTTTTATTACATTATAATGAAAGGCTAATAGACAATATACCTAATTCAGTAGCTATTTTAATAGTTTGCTGTCGAAATCTTATATGGTAATGAAACTGATACTAATCTAATAAAAGTTTTAGATTTAATGTTGATTTACGTTAATTTTAAAATACGTTTGCCGGAATTCAAAAACAGAATTTATGTTCTAGAATTATGTATATCGGAATTCAAAAACAGAATGTATTTTCTAGAATTATCTTTACAAGTTTCGTTTAGCCAAAAGTTCAACAGAGTTCAAGGCGGGTGATGTCACTCAAATTATAAAATAATACCGTAATAATAATGCTGCATGGAAGTGCTAAATGACGGATGAACGGCATCTTGTGTGGTCTTTCTTTGATGCATATAGAAAAACTATTAAGATTGTGTTTGGTACAAAGATAAATCAATCTTTTCTGTTCTTGAGGGCTAAAAAGGTACATCGAAGCGACTCAACTACAAAAAGCAATATTGCTATTTGACATTTGTTGATATTGCGTATTTTATATGCAAAAATGTCAAATAGCAATATTGCTTTCTTAGATTGCTTTCAAAACTTTCAACTCGCGAAGGGAAACCCAGCCAAATATAGGTTAAGTCACAAATCATCGAGACAAGTCTCGGCCCAGGGCCCTAGACGTTCAAAAATAGTATTTATGTCTACATCTTTTTGTATATAAACAAATTAGAATTCTCATATACATATACTTACCAATGAAGAGCTACAAATGTTGCCATGTCATACATAGATCCGCCAAACGGTAGTGTCGGGTATAACCGCGGGCGAAATATTATGTAAAACAAACGACTATCTGACCATATGTGTATCAAAATGTTAATACGATATAGTAAATAAGACAAGGGCATTAGACTGTTTGTGTTTCTGTCTTACTTGCGGCGAAGAGCGATTTTTTAAGTGTTGACTATTTAGATAAGGTCGATTTTTGTTTTGTAAATTGGAAAAAATCTGATGACGTCATAGAAGGATCATATACTGGGAAGGCTTTTTAATATTAACGAAACGAAAATTGACCTCTATTCTGTGACAGTGATTATAATTCTATATAAAACTGAATATTCTGGAAAATTCTACTGCACACTCTGCTTGAGAAGCCTTCGATAGTTCGTCGCTAACAGTCGTATCTAAAATTTTGGCTAAGTATTTTGTTTTGCAAATTTTGTCAATAACACACAAATTATTTTAGCAGATTTGTCAGTTTGCAAAGTAAGTTAGTTGTCGGCTTGGTGTCGTTTCATTCTTCTACTCAGACCCAATATGGATATAGTTATGACATTATGTTTACGAATTCAGAAATCAGAATCATTTATTCAACGTAATTATCATGGATAAACTTTTTGAAGGTAAATAGCAGTAATAGTTTGTTTGTTTGGTTGTAACAGTTTTGAATCTACGTCATACACTGGGAAGAAAAAATACAACATACATACATACATTTATGTTATTGTTATTTATAAAAGGGCAAGTATTTTTTTTTCTTATTTCAAGGAAGATTATATTTAGTATTCGGACCAAACCTCAAATTAGAAGTTAATGTCAGGTGACAAAGTTTTCTATAGCAGTTAAATTGATATAGTTGGATGTATCCGTGATAAACGGTATCGCTGGTACCGTTTTAAATTGGGTTTATTTTATTACTTCTTTTTATAGAGTTAATGAACTTCATAGTTTATTTATAGTTATACATAATATTTAGTTAGTAGTTACTATGGAAAAAAAGGACATAATTATAAAGTTGCTGCTGTGCCCTGTGGGATGTACATATATGTGAAGTATCTTCCCGGAAAACGACTCTGTAGATAGCTAAGAAGAAACGGAGGCTATTGTTAATTATTGTTAAATTAAAAACCTCCTTTAATTATTGTTAACATTCTCAACCACTTTTAGTCTCTCGGTATTTGAATTAATATTCATTCATAAAGAAAAAACTAAACGAAGAAGTTTTATTATTATTATTATTTAATTAAGATGGGTTTGCTCTTGACTTCATTATTTTGTTATTTATGTTTATTTTTTTAATATTTTGGTTTATATATTCGAGATGTGATCTCGATTATTTGAATGAATATTCAATAGTTCTTAATGGGGTGTCAATTACTTAGACTGATGAAATGAGGAAGCTTTTAAAGCTCGCTAATAGGCGCGTACTTCTATCGTGTGGGTTGTGAGGTGAATTACTAACCTCATCAACCCTGGTGTCAGGGTTAGTATTGAGCCGCCATAGGCCTCTGACATGGCTCATGTAACGATTACTATTCATTTACATAGTAAGTGTTAACCTACCTACTGAAATACCCCGCCTTCTTAAAATACTTAAATAAAATGCTATTATTACTTTGACTGAAACATCTTTTTGTTGTGATAAAAAATTAAAAATAAAAGATACAATAAATTATGCATTCAATTTGTATCGAATTGCATGTGTTTTAGAAAGCTGATAAGCTTTCAGTATTAGAAGAAAGTTGCCGTATGAAAACTTTCTAAATAAAAGTTGTTACATTATAGTGGTTGTGATTTTGTTATTTTATGTGTCATAGGATATTAATTATTATATTTCTATACCAGCCTTTGCCCGCGGCTTCGCTCGCGTTAAATTCGGGGTAACGCGGTTCCCCTTTCGTACGTTGAAATTTGCTAAGAGTCCCATATAAAATGTCACCCCCTCTTTGAAGTGGTTGATGGCAATTTTCCAAAATACTTAAATGAATCCCGTTTTTGTTTTTTTAGTCATTAATACTCCGCATCTAAAATAATTTATTTCAAAATAGTTAATCTATATACGGAACATTTACAATAAGAACTCCAGCCGTATATACCTCTACTTTGGCGCACCCTCAATACTCAATAGGCTAGTTTCCCTCCTATTCCCAATAGTCTTACCGAGTAGTCTTACCTTGAACTACTGGGAATTTTCTTTCCAATAGACTTACTGAATAGTATCATCATCATCAGCCCATTAATGGGCCTTCTCTATGGATGGGTAGGGAGATCGGGCCTTAAACCATCACGCGGGCCCAGTGCGGATTGATGGTTATTAACGACTGCTGATGCAGCCGGGACCAACGGCTTAACGTGCCTTCCGAAGCACGGAGGAGCTCGAGATGAATTTTTTTTTGTGGTCACCCATCCAATAACCGGCCTTTGCGAAAGTTGCTTTACTTCAACAATCGCAGACCGAGCGCGTTAACCGCTGCGCCACCGAGCTCCTCAATAGAATAGTAAGACTGAATAGTAAGACTCCGCTTTTCCCATAATGGGAACGAAATTTCCAGTAGTTCAACTGGTAAGACCACTCGGTAAGACTACTGAGAATAGGGGTAGTTTCCAACTAGTCAAATCAGTTACTTTTTATTAAACGTCAAAACACGAAATTACTATGGAATTTGTATGAAAACGCACTCTGTGACGTCATAGAAAAACGTGATAAAATGCCTAACTTATTATTACGATTGTTTTTAATTAAAATTCATAAATATGATAATTAGAAAAAATGATTTTCGTTAGTTTTAGATCTGTCTTTGTTTTGTAATCAGAATTTCATAATTTATCTTGCACCTAGTACAGCCATGAGCAATATTATGTACCCACTTTAGAACCCTGTCGCACTATCATATTTAACATTTAATGAGGCTTACGGTTTTATTTGTCAAAAAAGTTAATGTGACATGGTTTCAAAGTGTAGGTATACATATTAGTACTCATGACCGTACACGACCCAATGGGCAATATCATCATCAAGACAACAAAAACAGCCCACGGTGTTGAATCCTTTCATTGCGACGAAAAGTCAAAGAACCAAAGATTATTCTGATTTTATCATAGACCATCGATACGATAGAACTAAATCTCAAATCTTCACAGTATGAGGTCCAAATGTATATGGTCAGAAAACGGTAAAGTATCCCATTTATTCTACGGTTTATAGAGACAAAAAAAATAACTATCTATCAGATGAAATCATGGTCGTTATAGGCGTCATTATACCTACAGTATTGTAAATAAAATGAGCACAAACTAAAGAAATTAATCTTAAAATTCTGAGAAATGAAACGAAACAATCTCTTCATATTATAAGCTACTTGACAACCTAGTCAAATGAGATACTTTTTACGAAACGTCAAAACGAAAGTTTTCTTTACAGTAGATAGTAAGTTTTAGCGTTGTAAAATTGGCTAGATGACTGGTCCAAGAATCAAGACTTATCCTACCTGCTTTTCCATCGTAAATTTCTTTATCACCTCCGAGATTTTCTAGAATTTTTATTACTTAAAAGTTGGTCTTCTAGCCTCTTATATATCTTTATATTATTGATACCTTTTGCATAGGATGTGTTGCCCTAACTAATAGCTCAACCAGTTCAATCTCTGCCTGGCCGAACGGTGATCCCCAAGACACAGGCCTTTAAGCTTAGTTTGGAGATCAGAGTTCAACAAATAATTTGTACACCTTCTATATAGGCACTTAACTTAATTGCACATCTGTACAAATCTCTTTGATAATAAATAAATAAATTATTATTATTACTTACAGTTTGTATGGAAATACTGTCCTGTGACGTCATCAATAAAAGCGGTCAAACGTCGTACTCATTGTTACTTAATTCATAAATAAAATTCGAAAATAAATCGAAATGTAAAATGAGATTGATTTTTGATCATGTTCGACTGGCTTCTATTTCTAGGTTAGCATTTTATAATTTATCTTTGACCCAGTAAAATACCCTATTGTATAGCTCCAGTACTAAGACTATGTTTATTTATGTTTTAGCCTTTCCCTGTCAACAACAATATTTGTTTTGATAAGCAACTTTTTCTTTCTAACAGTCGCAAAAAAAGGTACAAAAACTACCGGTCAGCCAGCTTAGAGACAATGGCGACACTGTCACCAATATGTCTCTTCGGATAAGACGCCGTCTGCCCGTGACAAAATCAGTACAGAGTAATGAGAGAAATAGATACCTAGAGAATAAGAGAAACAGGTACCTATTATGTTTCTAGGTACTTATATTGCATTGGTCGTAAAAATCAGCTGATTATTATTCCAAGCATATCCATTGTGTCAGTGGTATTTCCTTGTCGGTGAATAAGAAAATTACAGGTTAAATAAATAAAACAAATTACAGTGCTACTTCGAAACAAATTACACTACTACGTAAAAATAAGACCTCCAGATTATGTGGGTAACGTTACAACCAATCTTAACACACCAGGGCTTAGACCAAGAGGACGACCAAAAACAAGATGGGCGGATGTGGTCAAAAAGGACCTGTGTATGTGCAATGTCTCCGAGAACGACACGTCCGATAGAGCGAAGTGGAAGAGAAGTACGAAGAAGGCAGACCCCACCATCAGATGGGAATAGTAAATGCCAAGGAGAGAGAGAGAGAGAGAGAGAGAGAGAGAGAGAGAGAGAGAGAGAGAGACAGTGCTACTTGTAACTATGAGAAATAATAAGCATTTTTCATTTTCATGTGATGACCTGTAATGACTAATGACGATATTGGTGCCAATTCCTGTATTCACCATCTATCATCTATATGTGTAGCTATAGGAATGGTGTTTAAGTTATTAAAATGAAATTAAATGATGTCTACAGGAATTATCACCAATATCGTCATTACATCACATTCTAAAATGAAAAATGCTTATAATTTTCATAATTACAAGTAGCACTGTAATTTGTTTTATTTATTTGTTTATTTATTATGGTGCAAAACACACATAAGAAAAGTTCCGGTATGCCAAAACGACTGACGAACGACATGTGGTTTTGCCTCTCCTAGATCATAATGTATGATTGTGTGTGTGTGTGTATCTTTACTCGTAATTACTCTGTAAATATGGTAATTTTCTACGCAGGATATCTCCGATCGTGTACAGTCGACGTCGATTAATTACCACTCGATTCTATGCCATAGATACTTAACATTGAACCAAGAAGTCACCTACTAAGGTCCACTTTGATTTATTGATCGCACTACTTTGTGTGAAACCTGATTTATTTACATAATTGATTTTTCTGGCTCCTTTAATAGTCACGAAAGTTGTCTGTTTCTAGCCGAAGTTTTTGTATTCAATATTAACATAACATAATGGTGCTAATTCCTGTAAACACCATCTAATTTTATTTTAAGTTATATCTGTCACTTTCTTATCCGCCGAAAAGGAAAGGGACGGGTAATCGACAAGCATAAAATTTATGGAACACACGTCAATTTTAAGCACAAATCTAAAACAACCGTCTAAAAATTCGCCCGGGTTATTCATTTATTTACTCATTCTTCCTAAAATTAAGAGCTGTCAATCATCCGTCCCTTTCCTTTTCGGCGGATAAGAAAATGACAGGTATAACTTAAAGTAAAATTAAGAGATGTCTGCAGGAATCGGGGCCAATGTCAGCTGAGGCAAGTGGACTGTAGGGTTGCTTGTGGGTTTGGTTTGGTTTGTATGAAGTTCAGTTTCAGCCAAGTCACCGCGACTTTTAAGACGTGCCCGGGTTGATAAGCAGCTGAATGCATTTATTTTTCTAATTTTATATCTAGTACATGAGTAAGTATTTAATTTATGATTCGTATTTTTGTCCATCAATGAGAGCACCTGTTAAGCTCTGCTGTGAAGCCACGTAATCTAGTATGCTCCGTATCCCCTCCAGTTGATTGTTAAGAGGCCTGTGCCCAGCAGTGGGACGTATATAGGCTGTTTATAATGATGACTATGAGTTATTTTTTCAGAAAGGAACCCATTTAAATCGAATAGTCTCCTTCTTATCTGTCTATTTACTTACTTACTATTTATTATTATTAGACAACTCAGAGAAAGTCTAAATAGTTAACTGTTTAACTATACTAATATATCATTTGTTTCATCCTAAACGCTATAAATAAACATGAAACTTCAAAAAAAGCCAAATTTTATTTCCTTCTAATTAGGGATTTCAAGTCGTAAAACCAGGGCATTATGCAGTCATAAAATTCATTTGGAGTTATAAACCACGATGACAGGTTTTGTGAAAAACATGGTATCCGTTTTGTAACAAAAAATGCTTTATCGCATAGTAAAGGATATAAAATGGGCACGTAAAACTAATGGTAAGGATGTTGATTTGATTAAAAATACGATGTTGAAAGGAAAAAAGCGATCAAGTACCTAATTGCCTAAGAAACGCAAATAACGTACTTTATTCTGATCTGTCTAGGTTTAAAGTTATTAAGTCGATTTTACATTATTACGCATCGAGTAGGTTATATAATATAATATAGTAACTATATATGTTATTATTTAAGTATTTTTTGGAAGTTATATTGTATTTAATTTGCAACCGCCATCTTTTAAGTTTGAGAGCCCTCAGCGCTCCCCATTTGTCCGGCCAAGTAGTTAATAAGGTCGTCAATTGCCATGTAAGTATGTACTTAGATAAGTAAGTGTAACTGTTAACTTATTTGATTGCCATAAACTACTAACTATTGTATTGTATTGTTAGCATTGAAGAAAGAATACAATTCCTATAACTCTAACATTAAAATATAAACAAGTACTCATAGTAAAAAAAAAACTGAAATCACTTTTGAAGTAACATCAAGACAACTGCAAAATTGCAAATGAAACCAGCAGTTTTTATTATCTATGGAATGAAGCGTCATTACTATTTTTTATCGCGGTAACAAAGACAACAGTGGAAAATAAGAGATTAAGTAGATAGATAGGTACGTATTTTAGTCAGTCTATCTAAATAATTCACTAATTATTAATAATATAGGTAGGTTCTTAACCACTGAAATATTAACATTCAAAATATACAGTTACTCTGTAACCAAGCATCGCGGATCCAAAACAGTCGACTTGATAAATTGGCAAAAGTTTTTGCTGTTATTAATGGCTAATATAATTAATTAAATGTGTTAGAAAGGCTAGTTAGTCATCGAAAATAATATTTGTTATTGCATTTATTTATTAACAAATTAATCTTTCTAATTTCTATGGATAAAATAAATTACTATTTTGTGGAAACGGTAAAAATACTTCGGGTCAACTAAAAAGTCATATATATGTCACCGTAAAATTGTAAATAACGTTAGATTATAATCTATTGTGAACTGTCGAAAAATTGTGAAACGTAATATACTGCTTACAATTTAACGTATTATTATTCGTCAGATTATAATCTATCGAAGTAAAACTGTTAAATCACAATCTTACAATTGTCAAACTGTCAACTGTCCGACGGCTGTCCCTGATTGGTCGGCCTTACAGTAGACCGTTCTGTGTCCATAGAGTTAGGAATAAAACACAGGTGTCAGTCAAATAAAATAAATGCTCTTCAAGATTGTGAAATCAAGTACGTATTTATTAATTATTTAGTAAGTAATCAATAATTCTGACATCACATGGTAAAAAAAAATGTATCAAAATTAAAAAATCTGAAACGTATCATTCAATATACTTTTCGTGTGTAAGATAAACATGTTGGCGGCATAGGGGTGGCCCAAGGGCCACCCCCGCCGCACCCTAACCTACTGTTATGCCTTGTAAAAATTATGACAAAACACTATTATTCTAAAAAAGAATTATGGATATCTATTTATTAATCCCAAAAATAAGTTATACCTAACAAACCAGTATTCCTAGATGTTATTATGGGAAAGTAAAACTATTATGCTAAAAAACGTTATGCAAAAAGGATTATGATAATTAAAATTATGACAAAAACATTTATGCATTTTAAGAGAATCCCAAATTAACATTATGCTCACTCTAATAGTTTTGTAACTCTATGGTATAGCACGCGAGGTGCGTTTCGTATCACAATTTGACGGTTTCACTTCGATAAATTACAATCTACCGAAAAATAATACGTTAAATTGTAAGCAATATGATACGATTCATAATTATTCGACAGTTCACAATCTCGCGATTGATAGATTATAATCTAACGTTATTTACAATTTTACGGTGACATATATACAATACATGTCATAATGCTTTGAATTGATACTAGAAATATTCACATCTCAATTGCTTTACAAGATATCTTCGACAATAAAACAAAAAAGTGAGTGAGTAAAAATATTCAAAAATAATTCTAAGTATATTAATTAATTAAAAAATAAATAAATAATAAATTTAAAAAATAATAATAATTAATTTTTTTTTATTTTTTTTTATATTTGAATTAACCGACGGATATTAACAAGTTAGTTATTTCAAAATGTAAGTGTTAAAAGTTATAAAAAATGTCATATTCGCTTCTAAAAAATATACTTAAACTACAAAAGAAATTTGACAGCGGTGGGATTCGAACCCACGCCCTTTCGGACTGGTGCCTAAAACCAGCGCCTTAGACCACTCGGCCACGCTGCCTCTATAGCCGTGTGGTGAAATTACACAACTACTTTATATTGGCGGCTGTGCGTGGTACGCCGCGTGATTATCATTACACGTCATGCGGGTCGATAGTTTTGAGAATCTCGACCGTAACGCAATGAAAATAAAGTCTAATGTTCCTTTTTGTATTTCCGTTGTGATAAGACGTTTCGGTATTACAAAGGTACGTATTTAGACTTCATCGAATGTTCTGGATTGTAAATAACATTCAAATAACGTTGTACTTTGCTCCATGTTTATTGTGCTACGTAATATCATCATGCTATAACCCTTATGTGGTAGGCAGTAGGAGCGGTCGTCATTATTTTTAGGGTTCCATAGTAAAATGACAAAAACGGGATTGGAAATAAGTGTTATTTTGGACAAATTCATTTCCTTCTCTATGACTTTTTTGTTTTTTTTTTGTGCTATCATATAACGACTACATACTTAGGTAAATAGTAGCTGGAATCGACTGTTAACGTGCCCTTCGAAGCACAGATCATCTTAGTTTCTGAAAATCGGGTGATCAGTCATCAATGTCCGAACTAAACTAGGGCCTAGGGATTAAAAAATCGAACCTCTGGAGAGCCCAACGCTCTACCACTGGACTATGGAAGCAGTTACACGTTCGTTCTTCATCATAATCAATCTGTAGAACTAACAAGCGCAACGTGATAAAATTTTGTCACGGCCATTTTATCGATTCTGACGATATAATTAAGTCATTTTGTTGATTGGTGCTAATATCTGAATCCAAATAAGTCATTTCGTTCTGTCAAAATACGAACAAAATCACGTGGCACACATGTTAAAATCAGATATACAATACATAGTATTAGACATATTCAGATCTCCTCAATCGTGTTGATGATGGCATAGGTTATAATGACTTTTTGACATATTTCTACAAAGAGAATCAGGTCCAAATTATGATGGTAGGGAGTACTATTTCATACGAGTTTATTGACATTAGTTACAAATTGAAGTATGCAAGCGTTCCCTAGATAATAGGTATTTTCAAGACGTCAAGCCAGCGGGATCAAAGAACTGCCTTTATAACTTTGGAACCGTTGAAGTACTAATTTCGGTATTTTGCAGGGGGTGAGTACTATTTCGGTACTATTTTTTGGCGTTTAAATCAAAGCGAAAGACCTTGTCGTTAACTCTCGCCAAATTTCGCTCACCGTCAAGCTAGCAAGTGCAATAAAACATGGCTATAAATCCAGAACCGTGATGGTACTAATTTTTTTACAACAGGTACTATTTTTTTCAATAAGAGTACTATTTTTTGGTATGGTAAAATTATTTTTTCGTGCCCATTTTTTTTTTGAGGCCGCTAGCTTGACGCACACCCTTGATTTTGTTTTAACGGGAAAAAAACAAACATCGATTTCGACAACATTTATTGAATCGATCGATAATTTTATCATGTTGCGCATGTTAGCCCTGCTGGTACCGTTCTCTGTTTTTTTTTGTTCTGGGTTTTTTTTTCGTAGTAGTTCCGAACTAGAAGTATCAGCTAAGTATACCTACTATAATGGTTCCTTATGGCTCAATAAGGCTTATAATTTACCTTTATATACAGGGTGTTAGTGACATCGTAATGAATACTCACCCTGTATACTGTATACACCGACTGTGTAAAATACAACTTTATGATTTTATTATTATTGCTTATGGAAGACAAGAATAAAAAATCCTGCGTGGATCATATATCCAGCTTAAGCTCCCCTAACCAAGTCTCTGCCGCATATGATTTTTATTTATAAGTTATATTTAGGGTCTTCAGGGTTGGTAATGAAATAAAACAACCAATGTACATGTTTGTATGACCTGTATATTTACCTAAGTGTAAAGGAGCATTATTTACACGGTGGACATCCATACTTTATGCCTACCGAACGTTACCTAACTTGCCTCTTAAATTACATTAGTTAGAGTCAAACAAATAAACATAATTTTGATACTCAGGAGAGGTATAAACATCACTTGGAATATTTTTCTACATTTTATTTGTGATACGGCATACACTTTATTCATTAAATACAGAAGTTTATTACACCACCTATCTTTAGAAGTAAATACATAATTTTTCGCCATAAAACCATTTATCATTTTTTATAAGTGAAATAAATTTACTGTAAAATAAAATTAATATTATTTGTAGTTCATAATTTACAATTGTATTACAATTTTAATTAAAAGTGTAAATTGTATCACAATTTAAATATTTTATATTACTGGAAAATCAAGTGTCTATTAAATGACTGAAAAATAAGTGTTTCTTTCGTTGATAGATGGCGGTACCAAACTTATCTTAACTTTTCTTAACTTTTTATAAGTTAATCTTAAGTGTATCCAAAACGTATTGTAACAAAATGCATGTCCTTGAAATATAGCTATTGATTATTTTACTCTACAGTTATAAACAATAGTTATGTGTGTTGAAAAAGCAAAACTGACCAGTTTAATCATAATTTTTCAATATATAAAATTAATATTTGTCATGTTTTTGAAACAGAGGTTAATTAAATGTAAGGGACTTTTTATTTTTTTACCGAATGAAATATTTATTAGCGTTTTATTTAGGCCAATAGATATTTTCGAGCGTATATTAAAAAAAAACCCTTACAGATTTTAAAAAAACTATGGTTTAAATTGTCCAAGTCGAAATAAAAATGTAAATATAATTTCATAATTTACACTTGAAAATTCTAATCACATTTAGTTCATAAAAATCTGCATGAGAAAAATCTCCCCCTATGCCACCTAATGTCACGAATTTTATTAGAAAATAATGATTTTAAAAAGAAACATTGTTCGTAAATTTAAAATAAAATAAATATTAATTAGCATATCCATTTATCGGGTTACATAATATTAGTAGGTACATTACTTTATGTTACTGTATAAATTACACAGTTTAAAGCCTATAAGAATTTACAGTTATAATGTACAATCCTTATACTATGAGCAGTCGCTCGCTACTGCAGTAGGTTAGTACAAATCCCACGGGAATGTTCCGATTTACTCTGTGGAATTTTCTAGAAATAAACTTAGGGGTTTTCTTAGATTCAATAAAAATAGACATTACGACATAAAATCCGTTAATCAGTAGTTGAATTGATTGGGTTATGTTGGTTGAGATTAACTTGTAAATTACACTTATAGTTCTCTAAGTTATAAACCTAGATACTATTATATCATTTTTGCGTTTATCTAAGACTTAATTTATTTTGACACCAATAGATGGCGCTGTTATTAAAAATATTTTACCGCTGATATTAGGTTTAATTTTATTATCATAGATAGTAATTTATTAAGAGTTTTTCTATAGAAAACTCCACAGAACGACATTAATTTGTCGACACCTACAATATTTATAGTGAAATGTCCAATATGTGCCTCATTTTGACTTCGAACGTATTGTATACATTTTATATTAGTTACATATATACGTAGTAACACACCTAAAAGGTTGAAAACATCTTGAGATATGCAAATCTAAATTAATTTTACATTTAAGGTAGTTTTAAACAATGGCGATTTGCAGCAATATAGAGAACAATATAATAATAATTTACTAAGTTAGTTACACATTTATATGTATTTCTGAAATTGTTCATAAGTTGAATAAAAACTTATAGGTAGGTACCGCAATTCGCCATTGTCTGGTTTTCCTTTTAAATTTTAACACTTATTTTTTTATAAATTACAATAATTTATTACAATTAATTCAAATAAATTAATTGACTTAATGCGATTGATAAGAAATTACAACATTTTGGATGTCGAAGCCAAGCACGAGCGAGTTTTAACTTTGAAGATGGCACAAAAAAGGTAAAAGTAAACTACAAAGAAAATGAACAAAAACACATTCGTTGCACAACCTAGTTTTAAAATAACTACAAATGTAATCTAAAAGAAATGACGAGAAATAAGTCAATTATATTAAAAGTAAAACGACACAACTAAACAAAGAATATTTTTTAACTCCTCTTTTAATTCATAGCCCAAAAAGACAACAAAAATTGTCTCGTACGTATGTCACTAATTTAAAAATATTATAAAAAAAACCCAATTGATTACAGAGAAAAATATAAAGTAGCAAAGACTATAACTATAAAATATTAAAAGCTATTTAAATTATATTCCCCAATTTAAATAAGCTAAAGGAACGTAATATCTTCCGATTAGATGGTCGAATAGCTTATTACAAGTATAAAAAGTTGCAATAAAATTACAGCTCAAAAATAACTGTAAAAAATTTCGATGCCAAATTCTCTGGAAGTAAACTTGTAAAGATCTAAATATACAACTATTCCATATAAATTCTACTTCGAAACCTTAGAGAGTGATCTAAATACACACATTATATATTATATTACAGCTGACAAACAATAGATATGGACGTGTCCATAGACTATTTTGAGATTTAAACGTTTAGTCTATGCGAAGAGAACGGTCTACGCTAGGAAATATACAGTTGAAGAAAGCGGATGGCACATTTATTTTATACAGAGAACATTACACAATGGGTCCGCAACACAGTCAATTACAAAATGTCATTGTAATTTAGAATCCAATTCTCTCGAATTGTAATTCCCATCAGTCATCCACTCGCTGTTTGTTGCCTTGCTTGTATTGTTGTCATTATAAATAGAATGCGTCCACGGACTGTGTTACAGAACCCATTTTCATTCAGCATCAATAGAACACGTTACTTCATCAACACTCAACCACATTGGTCTCGAAACATGAAGAAGTCAGGTCACTGACGTACACTGAACAGCGTCAAACATTAAGCAGGCAACAAACATCTATCGATCATCACTGCCTCACCATATATAATTTATAAAAATTTGGTCTTACAAGTGATAATTTCAGTGAAAATCTCATTGATTTTTTTCAATAACTTATTTATCTCATTAAACAGATAAATAATATTTTTGGTACTTGGTTTGTACATTCTATAGTACAATCCGTACACGTCAATTTAAATTATAAATAAGTTTGCCGGTTCGGTTGTAGTTGTGAGACGACCACAGAACAATTTTAGCCACGTTGGTAAAATGATTATAATTGTAAGTCCTTGCACGCGAGCTGCGTGAAATGGAATGTATCTGTCAAAAATTTAAAAAGGTAACGGCATACTGTGAACCGCGATTGGCGGTCAGTCGGTGCGTGGGCACCGACTAGTAAACACGTGGCATGTTTTGTTCTGTGTCGTCTCACGCATAGAACTCGCGATTATTGTGGCCCTTCCCGTAGGAGGCGGCTGCGGGGCTTCTCTTGGGCTCGTCCAGCGCATACGAGCCCTCGTCCTTCTTGCGCATGCGGTACACTATGAACATCACCACCA
This sequence comes from Pectinophora gossypiella, assembly GCF_024362695.1. Lineage (NCBI taxonomy): Eukaryota > Metazoa > Arthropoda > Insecta > Lepidoptera > Gelechiidae > Pectinophora > Pectinophora gossypiella. The sequence continues at coordinate 3,180,226 of NC_065405.1, forward strand.
AGATCGCGCATAGCAGCCCTACTACTGCACCGCCAATCACAGCTGAAACATACAATTTGTCACGTTAAATTATATGAATGCAACAATTCAAACAGTTCTAAAAATATAGGCACATATTACAGTGCAACTCTCAATAATGTAGAAGATATATTTTAAGGTATCCTTTAAATATAATTTTATTTTTTTGTTTATAATCAATGTTATCCGTGATAGCTGTGATTAAGGTACTGAAGATTTGCTCTATTATCAATTGATTATATAATAATTTAATACTTTATTATAAATTAAAAAAATATATATTTCAGAAATCTAAACCGGCGAGCAAACGTGAGGACTTTGATGATTATGAAAGAAGCGAAAGTGTCGTGTCAGGTTCTTAAGTTAGTAAAATTCCGTGGTCTCTGTCTACCCCAACAGGAAACAGGCGTGATGTTATAATGTTATGTAGACTCTGTTTCGTTTAAAATAGCAGATGTGCCACTTCTGGGTTTAAAAAGCTCTAAACACTGCGCGCCATATTTAAATTTAGCTCGAAAACATAGTTCGAATTCCTTACAAGGTATTGACTACGTGATGAGAGTTTCTATGTATTGTCTTTATTTTAAAATATTCGACTGAAAAAAGCACAATACATACCGGCGAGTATGCCAGGCTGCGCGAAGAAGCTGGTGGCGCGGTCCTCTGGCTTAGCGTTCATGATGAAAACGACGTTGTCTGCCGGCCGCGACTCCGCGCCTTCGTGCTCCTTGTCAGGATCCTGCTGTAATTAATTAAATTAAAATTTACTATTTATTTTAAAATGACAATTATTTATTTTAGAGATAAATACAATTTATTTTATTTAAATTTTTCATTTTATTTTTTAAGGAATTAAAATTAAATTTATTTTACAATTTTATAAAATAACTGAATTGACTCGCCATAGAAGAACGCCTAAATGTGTGTAATTTTACATTGTGCTTTTTTACAGAGAGGTAACATAGAATAAGGGCAGGTAACATAGCGTATGCTATGGAATTATATTTGCGGTTATACTGTAAATGTAGGCGTGTATAGGAATTTTGTATAAATAATTCTGATGAATTATAGCTAATTAGAATTTTATTGTCCAGTTCAATTTCAGTTACGAACTTAAAAATAACGATCTAAATTCTAAACTTTTTGTAAAACACTGTTGATTGTTGATGTTTAAAGTGGCATAAACATTATTGACTGACACTAGCAAAATAAAAATCTGCATATCGTCTAAGAAACAAAATGTACATGTGATTTTTGTTAACTAAACCTCGCATAGACAAGCTCAATTCAATCCAGGTAATTGGTGGTGTAAATTTTTACCCGGATAAAAAAATAATAAAAAGTAATAAAAGAAATAAAAAAGAATTATATTGAATTTAATTTAAAATAATCTATGTTTAAAATCACATTCGAATGTTGTTTTTTTTTTTAAAAGGCGCTTACGTTTTTTTCACTATAAGGCGACGATATGTAATAGAGGATTCACGTGCGATATGCGCCTGCGCCGACTATGGCGAACACTATGACGGACGTCATACTAATCGTCTAGTAGGTCTAGCACCAATTAGGTCAGGGCCACGACCAACGGGTGCCAGCCAGCTCTTGAGCAATGTTTCTTTTTATTGAATGAATATACAAATATGTTGGGAATCTTTATGATAAAATCATAAAAACTAAAGTGAGATAGGGCCCATAAGTCAATCAGTATTTTGGAAAGACACCATAGTTATCGGTTGCTGACAGCTAGTCAAATCAGTTACTTTTTACTAAACGTCAAAGCAATAAAATGATATATAAAAATATTCGATGTGTGCGAAAAAGTTATAAAAAGTCGGACTGTTATTAAAATTCATAAATAAGTAAATTAGACAAAAGAAAATGTTTCTCGTTAGTTTCAGATCTGTCTCAATAATCAGAATTTCATAATTTATCTTGGACCTAAGAAATTAATCAATTTGTTGACGGCGCGGGCGCAGATCCTTTTTTGACGTGACTTATTGTAGATTTGCCGGAAATGGCATTAAGTACTTGGCCGGACTAATGGGAAGCGCTGAGGTCTCTCACCCGGTACTAAATTTCAAGCAACAGGCCTGAGGGTGGCCAGTTGGGCGCGATCCTCGGCTCAGGGCGTCGAGAAAATATACCTATATATAATATAAGTTACCTTTTTGTATAATTTTGTACTTAAAATTTGTCAACTAAATATGAAACAAATAAATCTGAATCTATAATACTTACTGATATAATAGTTGTTAAAAAGTACCTAGTAGAAAGTAGCGATATAGCAGAATACTTACAATGCCCGAGTTGGTGTCTTCCCCGGAGATGCTGATATCGTCGGGGCGGGAGGGTGTCTCCGCCCCCGCGCTGCGGCCCTCCTCCTCGGCCTCGATCGACTCCTTGCCGGTGATGATGCGAGCTGGAACGTTCAACATGTTACGTTAGCACATGCATAAGATATACGGCTTACCACCTATTACGTTGGTCTAACAGACAGCTCTTGCGATGGATGTACCTCCGACTACCCAATAGTGTGTTTATGGTATGTTAAGATATACATAAATTCGCGGTAATGGTAAGCAGAGGTCACCGAATTTCACTACACCAGGCCCCCAGACACCAGAGTTGATGGGGTTGGTAATCCACTTCACAATCCACACGATAGAAGAAGACCGAATTCCACTTACGACGATCCTGACACATTTTCGCTTCTACTCTTATCAAAATCCTCATTCACACTTGCCCGTTCAGAGTATTCTTGATTTGGCCATTCTTTAACACATTAGAAGAGATAGAAAATATCATTTGGTATCGCCTCGGATGGTTTCGAATATTTTTTTTAAGACAGCCGGTGAGTATTATTGTATACAGGGTGTTAGTGACATCGTAACGAAAACTTTGAGGAATCATTCAGACCATGATTCTGAGTTGGTATCATGTGGAATTTTCCGTCGTTTTAGTATTCGTTACGATGTCACTAACACCCTGTATACTATACACCTCTGCCTTTTCGGGGATACAGGCGTCATGGTCTCCGCGGTTTGTGGTGCTACTTCGATGGATAAAGAACTAGAGCTCTCACCTCGGTAAGATTAGTTTTTAAATCACGCACCAGCTAGGCAGTAATCGACTTCAACAAAGTAGGTTTTTAATTCCACTTTTTTCTTATTGTATGGTATTCACTACTTGGCTGGACAAATGGGGAGCGCTGAGAGCTCTCACCCGGTTTTGGTTCCACCGGGAAGATTATGTTTAGAACACAATTTATCCTTTTCAATCGGAGACAGCTCTCTACTAGACTAGTACGCGGCTTCTGGATTTGTTGTCTGGCTAGTTTCGTACATCTTACCACGTGCAGATCGAACACGGGGGATCATCTATTTATAATTGTCTAAAATCACCAGCGTCTGTACGCGGAAAGATTTACCTACTCGAAGCTGATATGACCTAAAAATAATCAATGTTATTGTTGACGTTAGGGAACCTTGTGTCGTAGGTTCGGAGACAGCACAACCGAAGGAAACACAAATTTATACGCTCAGAATACAAATTAACATGGTAATGATTTACTGTTTTGATCTTGTAAACTTTGAGAGGCGAGCTACTTTAGCCTAATAAAGTGTATAAGTAACATAGTGATTAAGTGTGGCTTGTATAAAATACCTACAGTATGTAATATTAATTTAAATAAAGAATTTCCAAAAACAAAAAATAAAACTGTTTTATTTCTATACTTTTTTGTATTTTTACCTTTTAATTTTATGTTTGTAATTTTTCGTCCTTTTCATGTTATTTATAGTCATTCATTGTTTATTTTGTATAATATTTTATTATATATTTATTGTTTTCTCGTCATACAGCGCATTAGGTGACACTGTAATGCTGTATGTACCTTTACAAATAAATAAATAATCATTATATAAACGGGAACCTCACCCATTACTACACATAAATGACCTAACCCGAAATTTTTGTATAGCGTTGTTCTGAAATGTTAGTTGTCATGTCACTTAAGACTCTTTCTAAGTATTCTATTTTATATAAAATATTTTTTTCTTGTTACTTTTCTACTTCCAAATCCGAAATTGTAGGTATGAGTTCTTCGCTCTCTGATATGTATATGGTATATAAATACAGGGTGTTAGTGACATCGTAACGAAAACTTTGAGGGATGATTCAGGCCATGATTCTGAGTTGATATCAAGTGGAATTTTCCACTTGATATTAACTCAGAATCATGGTCTGAATCATCCCTCTGAGTATTCGTTACGATGTCACTGACACCCTGTATATGCTGTTGCTGTCCCAAAAAAATTAAAATAAATAAATCCCTGTGCCCGTGCTCCAATGAATAATCTTCTTTCACCCTAAGGTTGCCTGGCAGAAATTGCTGTTTAGCAATAAGGCCGTCTATTGTGCTTATGTTTTATCCGTATGTTTATGTCCTTTGTATAATGTTGTTGTGCAATAAAGTATTATTGATTGATTGATTGATTGATCTACCTCAATCATTCGGAACTCATTTTTGAATCTCGTTGTTGTTTTTGTTGTTAATTAATTAAATGTAATTAATATTTAAGCGTTTATTGCAATTTTCAAAGAAGATTTAGCTTAATAAAACTTGTAATTATTAATTTACTTAGTCAATAGGTAAGAACATTTTTCTGTGTGGTTACGTTGATGACAATTTTGTCAACAATTTTAAGAATCATTTGATTGTTATTCATGTCAATATTGCTTATTCATTTGGGAGGCCATTAGTCATTATGAAGTTTAGTTAAGGACATTCCCATATATCTGTGTTTATTACTTACGATAATGCAAAGTTCTTAACTGTTAGGTGTTAGTTTATGACATATGCATCTTAATATAGTTAACAATAAAATCCCTGTTAGACGAAGACTGTTAGGAGAAGGCTGCTTGGACAGGAAAAGGATAGCATGAGATTGAAACATCAAAAATGGCTAAAATCTAAGCTAATGAATGAGATGATACGAGAAGAAAGAAATAAAATTTCATCAGGGTTATAATGACCCACATGCGAACATCTAATGATGGATATGAGGATAGTAAAGACGATGGTCATGATATGGTAAACAGTCCAAAGAATGGCACTTTCGAATGCATGATACAATGAGGTCATGCAGAATATAAAAAAAGTTAAAGACAAAACATTTATACTAAGGCAAAGACTTACCAATATCCTCAGGGGAAATTTAAGTCTAGTTAACAATGTAATATAATGTATAGTAAATAGCAAAACAACTTTAGTTAATAACACTTTTGTAAGACACGAAAAGTTTAGAGTAATGTCAACGAAGAGCTGTAATACAATTTGCACTTTCTTGCGTATTCTCAGTTCAATGTACGAGAATTGGCGAAAGACTTACTGGCACTTTAAAAATAGAAGATTTTAAATTATGAAAATGTTATTCAGAATATTGCAAATTTTGCCTCGAATCCCGACACGCGCGCCTCCGAGCAGGAGGAAACTGACCACTGGATGAACACAGATAACTGAAGTTAATAATAAAATGTTAATTCTAACACGAGGTCACTCCACAGCGATTATGACGCGCCATTGTTTTCATTATTTGTCTGATTCTCGCTGAATACATTAACGATAGAGTTATGAAATTATTTTTTTCCAACGTGAATCCTATTGTCTCTTTTAATTTGTACTACTTGGAAATGCATTAATTGTTGATAAGAATAACTAGTTCGACGTTTTTACAATGTTTACAGTTTACATGTACAAGCATTTATATTAATAATATCAACACTATTCAGAATGCAGAAATATTATGATAATGTTTAGATGTAAATAATATCAGTAGCGGTGGTTGTCAGTTGATGTAGACTTTATCAAAATGGTTGAATTATTTATTATAAATTATATGAAATTTAAAAAAAACGGAAGTCGAATCATACGTGATAGCGTTCCAGGAAACATCGGGAGTTCCTTTGTTTTTGGATGAGGTACTTTTTTCACGATCACGAGTTTGAGTCAACGGGCACGGCCCTTCAATAAACCGGTATCTAGAGAGGGTTTCCTAGCAATTGGGTGTACAATAGTCTGTTAATGTTAGCAGTCAATGGTATCAACTGACAACTCCGCTCAAACTCAATAAAACTGCAAATAAACTGGCATGCTCCAGCGCTACTCACGACTGACTACATCGAAGGGCAGGAAGGGGGCTTCGGTGGAGTAGTCCGGGACGAAGAGTTCGGGTTCCGGAGTGGTGGGTGCGGCGGTGGGGCGCACGGTGACGGGTTTGTAGTCTTCGTCATCCTCGGGGCCTTCGTCACCTGAGCCTCGTGCGTCCTCGTCGTCGGGGCCGGGGCCGGCGCCCCAGCCGGAGCCCGAGCTCTCGTCGCCCTCTAGGCCCGAGCCCTCATCGTCGAGGAACGCGTCGTGGTCGGACGCGAGCGGGCCGTCGTTCTGTGGCGGGGCTGCTGTGTCTACTGTAGGGACTGCGCCGGCGCCGCCGTCCTGGAATTGAGAGAATAATGCTGTTGTTTATTTATAATAAATATACATTCATTGAATGTCAACATAATGTTTGGAGTTTTTAGTCGCATCATTCCTCCAACCGTAGCCGAAATTAAAACGCTATACTGATAAGTACGTTGGGTCATTGGTCCCACCAACCGCAGTGGAGCAGCATAGTGGAGAATACCCTATACCCCCCTCCGGCTATTTGAGGAAAGTCCTGTCTCTGTATGTTTTTTAAGGGCTATAATAGTATATTTACCTCTACATAAGCTGTAGATTAATTACAAATATCTCATCCATAGGAAACTATTGCGCACATATTCCTATAAAAGCGATTTGTCTATTTTGCTTAAAGAAACACAAACCTAGAAACCTAGTTTCTCTAGTAACCTTTAGAAACCTGGCCAAAGGGGGTGTGACGTCACTAAAACAGTTCGTATTCAGAGTCAAATTCTTTGTCACGGTCCGTTTTCAAACATTTATATGCTGTTTCTCAATGAATCTCTTTCGAAATACTAATTTCAGTTAAAGAGCGACGCAATATCGACAAAAACGCATCTCTTGCATAAAAACACGCCGTTACATCTATACATAATATAACAAGTAATAGGACATTCGACCTAATTCCAGAAAGTTCACCCACTGACATGAAATTTTCGTCACTGACCGTTATATTCGTCACTGAACAACTGGATTGTCTCTAAGAACATTCGAGCCACTGCAATGTCGAGACAAATGAGTTAATCACGAAACGGTGCACACGGAAAAACATAAATCAACGAATTGAGTTTTTTCAACGTCACCATGAATGAGCCACTATGAATGGGGAAGTGAATATGCGCGTGTGGAAAGGTCACTCACCTTGATGGTCCTTTTAACGTATTGTTTGAGTTTGGGGTCTGGGAGCCGAGTGAAGCGGTTTAATGCAGTTCTTCTTTCGTGGCAGTGCTTTCTCGGGTTTGGCGTAAGTTGTACAGTGCAGCACGAACGATCGATAGGCTTTGTGCGGGGTTGTGCCGGCGGGGGGAGGGGGACGGGAATGGTTCCCGAAAACCGCCAACAGATGCCGGGATGAGGGGAGGCTTTTGGGGAGCGGTTTTAGCCTGTTTGGAGGCTACAAGTTTCGCAGCGGTCTGTGCAGATGTCGTTTGCGATCTCATTTGTAAATATTTACAAATTAAAAGTTAGTAAGTTTTTGATGAGAGTGGAAGAGCGAAAGTTATCTGTCAGGATCGTAGTAAGTGGAATTGTATGGTCTCTGCCTACCCCAAAGGGAAATAGGCGTGATCTTATGTACGTATGTATTTATGTACATAAGTTTCAATCTCATTATCATTTCGAAACCTCGAAACTCGTATATATTTCACGAATTTTTAATTGTCGTATTAAATAAATGCACACACGAATATTACTCTGGTTGCCGGTTGTGGCATTGATAACTTGTGGCTCTACCAGCCCCAATATGAATACGGGCCATAAAAATATTATAAACATTACCTCGTTCGCGACATTCGCTCGTATTAGACATTTATTTTGCACCTAATGGATTCTAGAATCCACCAAGCGTAAACTATCTCGTTATTACCGAGGTGCCCTCTCGAAACAGAACTGGATATTTCCCGTTATACCAACCCTGTTAGGTCAGCTGTACCCAGACACAATAAATAATAATACTCATTACCCCACACCACGAACTCCCAGGATTTGCAATATTCGCCCCTACTGCACCCTACTTGAACGCGGTCCAAATTTTGATATTGTTTCATATATAATTTAATGGATTTTGAACAAGTATTACCAGTCTTGATAAACCTAATTTAGAAACAGGTAAGTTTAATTAAAGTTTTATTAAAATTACAATATACATGTCGGAAAGTAAGTAGAACGGAACGTAAGCTTAATAGAAAGAAAGAGAGAATACTATGGAAAAATAATGAATGGGGGTTTTGTTGTTTATGGTATGGGCTTTTTGGCGGGAAACGGGAACGGGACAGTTGCTTTCTTCATTGAATAATCTAAATAATTAATACGAAGTGGTGTTTTGTGGTTAATGATCGCATTAAGTTAGTCGGAAGACATTCGCGAGTGTTATTATATCGGAGTATTCAATAACAAAGTGTATCTGCCTATTTTCGCTTCGTGCCAAGAAGCCGCTTCATAACTCGAAAGTTTATGCGGACTTTTGAGTTAATTCGTTTGGGGTTCGGAGTAGGAGTCTACTCCGAGGGTGGGGGCTTAGGTTTCATCATCATCACCTTTCATCATTTAATTAATCATCAAGAAAAAGAATACGTAAGACATGGCTGTATGGGCATAGTTCCCTTTGCCTTACCCTTCGGGGAAAACCAAAACAAAAAAAAAATGTCTATGCGTGGATTATTCGATTGGGGACGAACGGTGTCAACGTGTATTTGTGAAAAAATAAAGAGAAAATAAATGCTAAAAGAAGTGAAGAACAATTAAATATCCCTTTTCATTCTATATCCTACATACATATATGTTAGAGACTTGGTATCAAAAGTGGCTGGAAGTTGTCTCTTCAGTTGTGGCTCTGCACAGCCCATTAGGGATAACAGGCTTGAGTTTATGTATGTATACGGTAAAATTGTAGTCAAAATTTGAAGGTGTATATATGTATTTCGTAGCATGTAAGATCTGGATTCGAACCCGGTGGGGACATATCACAAAAAATACTTTGTGATCCCTAGTTTGGTTAGGACATTACAGGTTGATCATCTGATTGTCCGAAAGTAAGATGATCCGTGCTTCGGAAGGCACGTTAGGCAGTTGGTCCCGGTTACTACTTACTGATGTAAGTATGTAGTTGTTACATGAGCCATGTCAGGGGCCTTTGTCGGCTCAATAATAAACCTGACACCAGGTTTGATGAGGTTGGTATTCCACTTCACAACCCACACGATAAGAAGAAGAAGCATGTAAGACCACACGGCGATACGGCTCACTACCACGTTGGTCTAACAGAAAGCTCGGTGAGGCGTGGGTGCTTAGTTCATCTTGCGAAGTATGTACCTCTAACCCCATTCGGATATAGTCGTGAGCTTAAATTGTGTTATGTATATTCACTCAAAAACACACACACACACACACACACACACACACACACACACACACACACACACACACACACACATATGCACACACACGCACACATATGCACACACACGCACACACACACGCACACACACACATGCACACACACACATGCACACACACACATGCACACACACACACGCGCGCGCACGCGCGAACAGACACACACACACACACACGTGCGCACACATATACACGCACACACTCTGTTTGTTTAAATATAACCTTACTTTTTTATGATTTTTGTAATTGTTACAGTTAGATTATAATATTACTGTTTCCACAAATATGTACGACGGGACCCTGCCTTCCAAGTCACAAGTTTTCCACTTAGTTTGGAAGTCAGTGGACCATGCTTTGTACCATGTTCCAGTTAAAAATAAGCTCAATGTACTAAACATTGTTACTGTAACTGTTGACAATAAACTATATTATTATTATGTATGGCGTTAATATGGTAGTGCTGTTGCTAATGTCTAGGATAATCCGGAACAATTTGGTAGAACAATTGGGGTTCAGGAGGGACTCCGGGAACTTGTGCATGTCGTAAACGGCGCTTTGGGAACGGAAAGTTACGCGCTGGAGTACTGAATACGTGTTAATATACTAGTATGCTTTTCAGAAATCAGAATCATTTATTCAACGTAATTATCATGGATAAACTTGTTGAAGGTCAATGTAACATTTTTGAATTTGCGTCATTTCGCAAGGTGTTATGGCTGAGGAGAAGAAATGACAAGAAACTGCAACAGCAACACATCTTTTAAAAACCAATGAGGGACAAGACAAGTTACATTACAAGTTATTTAAGAACTAGAGGAACACATCTAATACATATTAGTAGTTCTCGCCGTCTCTCATTGTTACCTGGGCTAACCCTAAACCGATAGTGTGATGATTTACATTTCAGATGTTGATTAGCCTCCTAATGTATAAAAATGCAAAGTCTCTGTATCCGACTAGTGGATATTATGTTAATAATAACAAACCTTTTTATTGCACAGAAGGAACATAAAGTAAATACGAGTACAACAGAATCAATATACTTATGAAAATAAACACAAAAGGCGGCAAAAGGCTGCAAAAGGCGGTTACTGTAACGCGATAACTACCGGAAAAGTTTTATAAATAATAAATAAGAATTAATAATTAAAATTTGGATAAAACATAGTTATTGATTCGGTAATATCTGTTATAGACGATATAAACATCTTTATTGCGAAGTGATGCACCTTTTTTATGGCTGCAGCCTTATATCAAATATAGCAATCTCTTCCAAGCAACCTTTAGGTATAGGAATTGTTGTTTTTCCATTTGTGCCTGTAACTAGTTGTAATGGCCGTGTTTTTACAATAAGTTAGAACAAAATTATTTTTTTGCACTTTTTTTGAACCGCTTATGTACTAAAACCTTATTATTAGCGCATTTTTTTTGTTCTTTTTTCGTTAGTATTTGAAGCCGTAATAGGCCGTAAAGCAGTAGGGTATTTGACTGAGACAAAGATAAATTATAAAATAATAATTTAGAAATTTAACTAATTTAGAAATAGAAGCCAGTCTATAATGATCAAAATGAATCTAATTTTACTTTTCGACTTATTTTTAATTTTATTTATGAATTAAGTAACAATTAGTACGACGTTTGACCGCTTTTGTTTATGACGTCACAGGATAGTATTTCTATAAAAACTCCAAAGAAAACTTTCGTTTTGACGTTTCGTAAAAAGTATCTAGGTTGTTAAGTAGCCTGTGAAAAAATCACTTTGTGATCCCTAGTTTGGTTAGGACATTACAGGCTGATCACCTGATTGTCCGAAAGTAAGATTATCCGTGCTTCGGAAGGCACGTTAAGCTGTTGGTCTCGGTTACTACTTTCTGATGTAAGTAAGAAGTCGCTAAATGAGCCATGTCAGGGGCCTTTGGCGTCACCAAAATTTTGATACCAGGGTTGATCAGGTTGGTAATCCACCTCACACCCCACACGATAGAAGATTAGCCTGTTGTATGTATGATTATAATTGTGTGAACTGCAGAAATAAATGACACACGTGAGGTCAAAGCCACTCGCCGTAGCGGGAATCGCCGTCCGGAGAGTCTCTGTCAATAGCTGTCAATGCCATAATTCCCATGAACGTGTTAATATTGTTTATAGTAATAATAATGGGGCTTAGAATTAGTTTACCTACGTTCGTTTCGCTATTCTAATATCAATAGTAGGTAGTAATATAAAGCAGCAACTCTGACACTTGGGAATATTTGAATATACCACGTATATTCTCGTGAACAATCGGGTCACGCGAAGTATTCAGAGTGCATGTTCGTAAATATTGTAAACTGCACTCTGGGATGCAGTCACTTACTGAAAGTTATATGAAGTTGCAATTTTTACTATCGCCCTGAAATACAAAAGTACACAAAAAGTTACTTGGTAAGTACAAGTTAAGGAAAAAAGAACTAGTACCAAATTACAAAAGTAACATAGTAAATACTTACTATGTTTTTTATGTACATACTGGCCCCGATTCCTGCAGACACCTCCTAATTTTACTTTAAGTTATACCTATCATTTTCTTACCCGCCGAAAAGGGAAGGGACGGATTATTGACAGCTCTTAATTTTAGGAAGAAAGAGTAAATGAATGAATAACCCGGGCGAATCAAAAAAGTATCTCGCTGGTTTGCAAACCGTTTGACGTGTGCTGTCAACATAATTCTGTCGGGTTATTGGCCAATGTAAAATTTTTAGACGGTTGTTTTAGATTTGTGCTTAAAATTGACGTGTGTTCCATAAATTTTATGCTTGTCGATTACCCGTCCCTTTCCTTTTCGGCGGATAAGAAAATGACATATATAACTTAAAATAAAATTAAATGGTGTTTACAGGAATTAGCACCACTGGTGGCAGTATCTGTATTATCGCGTGTAATTTTAGGATTGGGACACAATCGGGCGGGTGGCAAAGTAGTCTACAAACTATTTGTTGTTAAATCCGGCGAGCGACCAGTGTAATGAGAAATATTATTTATTGTTCAAAGCACGCAGGGTTGATGATTACGGATTTCAGGTACATTTTGGATATTTTTATTTAAGTATTATTTAAAATTGTAAAAGTCTTTGGAGTAATAATTTAGGTACTTATCCATGAAAGGAGAATATATCGGACCATTCAAGTCGTATTCCATCGATTCCAACGACGAATAAATGAGCTATGTTATGAGGTAAGTTTTCTTCACTCTCAATGTTGAAAGGTAATTACTAAAAACTATTAATGTTGTAGGTACAATCAAAGAGCAAAAGTTCAGTCACTGAGCCCAGCGAATTATTTGTAAACAGTGGTGAAATTATGAACCATTAGTTGACATAATTATAAAATTTATGTTTTTGTAGGTGTTTGCCAGTTAATTTATTACTTTGCAAAAACTGATTGGACTTTTACACCTTATCTTATATTGATAATATTGAAATCACTCGGGTGATTGAATACTGGAAACCTTTTCAATATTATTTTAATAAATTTCAATTACATCAATTAATCGTATAATTGTATCTAGACAGGAAAACACTAGAAACAAGTATTTATAAACTTGATAGACTAGACATTTTTTCTTTTGCATGTAGATACGATAAGGTGCAAAAATCCAAAAACAAACAAAAGAAAAAAATGTGTAATTTTAAGTACCTTTCTATGCGTTTTATTGTGGATTTTTCAGGGATAATTCCTCCCTGGACTATGACAAACTGTTGGAATTTAGTCATAAAATATCCCAAAATTTTAGAGATAGCGCATACTATGGCAACCCTGGGCCGTTTTACGCGGGTTTATTACAGTGTTGCCGTGCGTACGCGGCTTTAATGTACCTTTTACGTGTTTTATTGGGGTCAGCCCTTAAATACTTCTGTAAACTGCCCGTTATTAAAATAAGGCCTTATTCCTAATGTTTCCTGGCTAAAATGTTACTTTAACGAAACTGCAGCGCACGCAAGACATAAAATACATTTGGAAGTTTAATGGTTGTTGCTTATTGTCCGCTTTTGGCTAAGAGCTTTTCTGCAATGTGGTTTTTGCGTTTTCATGTCCCATATAATAGGTATGTACTATGTGGTCGCTATAAACGTGTCTGTTGATTACACTTGATATCAACTCAGAATCATGGTCTGGAATCTGAATCATTCCTCAAAGTTTTCGTTACGTTGTAACTAACACCATGTGCCTATATCGTCACTTTATAGTGAAAACTCACGTCTTAGGGTGGTATTATTAAACTAATCTCAGCTGAGACTGCCCTCAAGATCATGCTCAAGTCTTTGTTTTTTATATAAGAACTGTCACATTGACACGATCTTGAGGGCAGTCTCGAAGCTGAGATTAGTTTATTAATCTTTCGAACGCCGGAACGCGGATCTCGACCAGACACAATGTAAAATCTATTGTGTCTGGTATCTCGGCATAAGAGAGGTTAATACCACCCTAAATCGATCAATCTCGCAATAAACAAGCTACTTTCAATCCAGGTCAAATTAATGTGGTCTTAATTTTCCACTATGTGGTCAAATCAATTGAAAGAAATAGAGGTGTTAGTTAAGAAAGTTACATCAGAATGTGTGTTTGTGGAAGATGACGGGCTACAGGGGGAACACAAAGTAAAATAGAAAATAGTCAACGAACTATGATACTATGATTATGGTACGTTACCGATACTCCTTGCAGGGTAGGCAGGACACTAGTACTAGTCTTCAGGCACCGGAGAACTTAGGGAGGTCACACAAGGTGGGGAGTAGGCAGAACTCGTATTGTGGTTATTTATAAAACTAATAATTGCGATGCACCCACTAAACAAATACCGTTGCCAACAATGTGAAACAATGTGCTTATTATAAGATTAATGACTACCTAAAGGTTAAAAATTAAACAACTTGTAATGTGGTATACATTGATTGACTCATTGATTTAAAAGGTGTGTTACTGTTGCACTTTCTTGTCATTTCTTTTTCTCAACCATCAACACCACCTTGCTAAATAACGTAAATTCAAAAATGTTACATTGACCTTCAACAAGTTTATCCATGATAATTACGTTGAATAAATAATTTCGATTTCTAATTTCTGAATGTATCAAAGAACATACAAGGTGGGAAGCAAGCAGAGCTCGTATTGTGGTTATTTATAAAACTAATAATTGCGATGCACCCACTAAACGAATACCGTTGCTAACAATGTGATTTTTCAAAAACGCGTTTACTTGCTTTCACTATAAGGCAGCGATAATATACTTGTATTTTATTTATGTGTAAAAACATTTCATGCGATCCCAAATAACGTTAGAATCTCTGTATTAATATTCATAGAGTTAAAGGGTAATCAATAATGTCAGTTCTCCGAAATTTGATTTATATTTGCTTTGAAAATAAGTTTGCTTTGAAAGTTATAATTGACTTTTCCACGTGCAGACTTAAGCTATTAATTTCGAAACGGGAAAGTGTAACGTTATAATCTATTTGTATCATTTAACCTGTGCCTCGAAGCCAAAAATATAAGAATAAAATAAAGAAAATACTTCTGGTATTATACAGGGTGTTAGTGACATCGTAACGAATACTCAGAGGGATGATTCAGATCACGATTCTGAGTTAATATCAAGTGGAATTTTTCGTCGCAAAATTCGTGATTTTTTTACTTTTTTAAAATTATATTCAATTCTATACTTTTTCAATGGAAAATTCCATTTGATATTAAGTCAGAATTATCAGCTGAATCATCCCCCTCAGTACTCGTTACGATGTCACTTACACCCCGTACAAGTACATACAGTAGATATTGGTGGTTAGTACAAGTAGGTATTGGTATCGGTTTGGTTTTTTAAAAATATTTTCCGTTTCATACTTTTGCGACGGAAAATTTCACTTGATATCAACTCAGAATCGTAGTTTGAATCATCCGTCAAAGTTTTCGTTACGATGTCACTAGCACCCTGTATATACAGTAATAGTAATCCGTGATAACTCTGTCCGGAAAACGCGTTACTTGCATCGTAGTGTTACGGGTTCGAAACCCGGTTCAGGCTCGAATCCGTATTAATGTATACCTAGACCCTATTTGCTATTTGACTAAATAAAGAATATTTTCTTTCTTTTTTGTAGTTTTTATAGCGTGTTTTTTCACTTCTGAGTTGCCTAGCAGTTCTATAGGTATATAATAATATCATATAATGTAATATATGTATTATGCGATTTTGTCTGAAATTATTGGCACACAGATCCTTGTAAGTGAACATAAATAGACTCTATTGTAGGTACCTATATTCCTAAATAATAATGTAATAAATCTTTGACATCAACAACAGTAGTACCCAACTTTTTACGAATACGAAACCTGCATAAAATAAAACCATTTCGCAGCGTATGCTCTGTTTTATCTCTCTCTAACTCATGTGATTTTACGTACCCTATCCCTTTTCCTGTTAGATATTCGATCGCAAAATGGCTTCAATACGAAGTATGAATGCTAATGAACTGTGTTCCAATACAATGTTTCCGATAAACTTTGCTTATAGGGTTTAGTATAATAAAGTACTTAATATTGGGAAAGTGTATATAAAAGTTATCGGTATGTATTTTATATGTAAATGTAATGTATTGGTATTATTCGCGAGAAGTGCTTATTGTCTTTGTGCTTGTGTTGCGTCATAATTATCGAGATTAAAGTAGACATGTGTCGCTATACGCATTCGTACAACGCTATTACATTGAACGGCGTATCGCGCGGTTAATTCAAACATAACGGCCATGTATAAGAGCGTTCACGTCGAAGCGTTGTCTTTATCGCGCTTGTTTGATAGTCACGCCGCGCTATTTCTTATGGGCTTTATACAAATATTAAAAAAGATCAAACACTACTACACTAACTTTGATTCAACAAAATACAACAAAATTTCAAATTTGAATTTAGAACATTAAAAACTTTATAAAATACCCGCTGTAAAATGATCTTTACGGAACAAACTAGCAAGCTGTTTCGATTTTTTTATCTTTATTGCGTACAACATAAGATATATATAAACATATCTGCACCACAAACATATTGTATTTGTCGTTCTTATCTACAAGTATATATGTATGTCTCAGGTAAACAAAATAACTGTGTTGTGGGTGTACAGTCCGTGTTGTTTTATTAAGAAACATCCCTCCAAAGATGCTTTCACCTTTTCACCTTTTACCGCGCCTTCTATTGTGGAAATTAAAACTGATGACCCCTGAGCACCCTTTAAAAGCTGTTAACAACAAAGGACGGCGCTGTCAAAAGCGGGGATTCCCACTGACTGATAAGTGCCCCTTCACAATGGCTGACACAGCACGGGGTGTTTTGTATACAGATCGTTAACAATCAAGGGTTGAAATTCGTCTGCTGTTGTCGTATTGGTATTTTATTTTCTGAACTGAAATAGGATATATGAAATATCACGGATATCATGGGTACCTTTTCTCGTGTGGGTTGTGAAGTCAGTCACCGACTTACTTAACCCTGGTGTCAGGGTTATCATTGAGCAGCCAAGGGCTGCCATGGCATATTTAGTACCCACACCCCACCGAGCTTTCTGTTATACCAAAGTATTCATTAAAAAAGAAATAAAAGGAAGGAAGGATTTAAGAGTGAAGGCGCTTTTCCTGCAGGCATAACTTGGAAGTGTTTTTCTTATTCTCCTTATATGTATTATTATATTGTATAGGCTATTTGTATGTATGTATTTGTATGTGTGTGTATGTATGTAAGTATGTATGTATATTATTTATTATTACTATTTTCTTACTTTTTCTTGTTCAATATAAAAATTAGCACATAACGTTCGTGTCATTATATTTTTATTGCACCAGCCCGTGCTCCAATGCATTAACTTCTTTCACCCTAAGGTTGCCTGGCAGAAATTGCTATTTAGCAATAAGGCCGCCTATTGTACTTATGTTTTTATTCGTATGTTTATGTCCTTTGTATATGTCGTTGTGCAATAAAGTATTATTGATTGATTGAGAAAATTTAAATCGAAAAATTTTCTGGCTCGGACAGGACTTGAATCCGCAGCTCTTGTCAGACCGGAACGAGCGTGTTAATCATCACACCACCGGGTCCTCCTCTTGTCCGTGTATCGTCATCAAGCCAACGCAGGTTGTTGAGAGTGCATACATATGAAATGATTATTGAGAAAGCAAAAACATTATGTCCAAATTTTTATATTGAACAAAACTGACAGACATTTAAAAAAAAACAATGGAACATGCTGAAATTGACAAGTATATATAAAAAAAAAACTTAAGACGACCTAGGAGGCCGTCGTGAACACCGGCTTTGGCTTGATGACGAAACTATGGACCAAAAAGTGATTTTTGCAATATGCGATATGATAATCCCCATCGGAATTCAAACTTGGGACTTCCACGTTAAGACACCAACGCTCTCTTCACTCTTATTTATTTAAGCAGTTTTAAAAACTTCGACACAATGAATACTTATGGTATAACAGAAAGCTAGGTGGGTTGTGGGCCACCATGTGACATGCAACAAATAAATAAATAAATAAAATACATACTTAGTTCATCTTTTCATGGATTTACCTCTGACTACACCATTTGGGGTATAGTCGCGAGCTTATGTTACAGACTATTTATACAATATAGACACTGAACTTTTTTTTGACGTGACTTATTGTAGATTCGCCGCAGATGGCATTAACTACTTGGCCGGACAAATGGGGAGCGCTGAAGGCTCTCACCCGGTACAACGTTTAAGACAACAGGCCTGAGGGTGCTCAGTTGGGCGCGAACCTCGGCTCATGGCGTCGTCTGACAGGAAAAATATTTGAAAAAATTAATCGACTCTAGTGGGTTGATAGT
The DNA here is from genome assembly GCF_024362695.1 of Pectinophora gossypiella. NCBI lineage: Eukaryota > Metazoa > Arthropoda > Insecta > Lepidoptera > Gelechiidae > Pectinophora > Pectinophora gossypiella. The sequence goes on from NC_065405.1 coordinate 3,198,732, forward strand.
GATAAGCGCTGATTGAGGTAAAAGTAATCAAGTAACCATAAGTTTATTACCCAGGCACTGTGCTTTAAAAGATTTGATGCATTTCTTGTATCTTACATCGTATGATCTAAACTCGAGTTTCGAACATGACATAACTTCCGCTGACTTCCAACTCCCAAGACACTGGACCCAAATACAGCTTCACTAATTAATACAAGTGCTCACTCTGGTTTGGTCTAAGTTCTAATTGCCCCTGGTCTGGACGACTGAGCTTTCCACCAGCTTAATTGGTTCAGCAATTTATAAGCTCGGTGCGAATCACGGAAACCACTAAGAAAAAGGAAAAAAAGAAATTGAAGATGTTTTTCTTTTCCGATGTAGAAATGTTGTGGTTGTTATGTTCGTGTCCGGTAGAAGAGGGGTTTGTGCCCTGATGGGATGTGTAAATACTACATACATACCTACATACTCACGCCTATTTCCCACCGGGGTAAGCAGATACTATGGAATTATTTTTGCTTCGATCCTGACACTTCTCTTGCTTCCCCACATTTATCAATCGTTTCATATATATGCACGTCGGTTCAAAGTAGATCGTACTGAACCTTTTGTAAGGACATCTCCAATTTGATCAATGTACGTCCTTCTAGTTCATCCTTTGCCAGCCCTACCATCAACCTTCGCTTAATATACTGCTTTCGTAATCCTATTTACCCTTCATCTGCTTTACGTTTCCAAACCAACTTAACATTCTCTTCTCAATCTTAAAATAAATACTACTTTTTTTATTAATAATAACACAAATTACGCCCAAAATTCTTATTTCTGTGGACAGACGATCTAGAAAGGCCACATTGAAGCAACGACGTTGAATTTACGCATATAAAAGTCAGTGCGCAATGTCGACAATAAATATCAAATAGCAATACTTCTTATTTGTTAAAATTTTTAGTTATTATGGAATTAGTCACTATTACAGAACAGGCAACAGCCTCCGTGGTCTAGTGGTTAGAGCGTTAGGCTCACGATCTGGAGGTCCGGGTTCGATTCCCGATGGGGACATTGTCGAAATCACTTTGTGAGACTGTCCTTTGTTTGGTAAGGACTTTTCAGGCTTGAATCACCTGATTGTCCGAAAAAGTAAGATGATTCCGTGCTTCGGAGGGCACGTTAAGCCGTTGGTCCCGGCTGTTAGCCGTAAAAACACCTCCACCAAGCAGTGGGACGTATATAGGCAGTTTATATACAGAACAGGCGGGCGATTTCTGTTTTGTACAAAAACCCACGCGAGTGAAGTCACGTAAGTAATTTGTCAATGCAATGGCATGATTCAAAATACTTATACGAAAGCGAAAGTGGCGTCACGGGACCATAGTATGCGGAATTCCGACGTCTCGGTTTACCCCAACGGGAAATAGACGTGATTTTAAGTAGGTACCTATGTATACACTTTGGATTCTACAAAACGGTGTATTGATATAACCGGTACATACATACATACATAAACTCACGCCTATTTCCCACCGCCTATTTCTACTCTGAACCGGCGTGCGTGTATGAAGCGATTGATGAATGTGGAGGAAGCAAGAGAAGTGTGTCAGGATCGAAGCAAATGGAATTCTATAGTCTCTGCTTACCCCGGTGGTATAACCGGTACAAATGCCTAATTGGTATTAGTTTAGAAAACTTATGGTATTTGCCCTAAGCCTACAAAATATAGCCCGTAATTGCTTTTGCCCCTTTATTCCACCAAATCGGACCCAAAATAAACGTTAACTTTAATTAAACTATTTTACCGTAAGTGGATTTTCAACTGTAAAGCCATAATTGTATTAAAAAGTAATTTTGACTGTTGGTGAAATAACATTATGGGGATTAATTCGGGAATGAATTATGCAATAAATGTGCTCAGCGAAATTTTACCATTTGCTTTGTTGTGGGATATTTGAATAGATACTTGTTTGATTTTAGTACATAATGTATTGTAGATGTTTTTTTGTTTAATAGCACTTATTACTCATGTTTTCCTATATCACAGAATGTATATACAGGATGTTAGTGACATCGTAACGAAAACTTTGGGGGATGATTCAGACCATGATTCTGTATAGAATTGGGTCGTGTACTAGGTTCAAAATAAATTATGAACTTCTGATTACTAAATAAAGACAGACCTAAAACTAACGAAAAATATTTTCTTTTTACTATTTAACTTATTTATGAATTTTAATCGAGAAAAACGTAATAATAAGTCCGACTATTTATCACGTTTTTCTATGACGTCACAGTGTGCTTTTTCATACAAATTCCACAGTAATTTCGTGTTTTGACGTTTAGTAAAAAGTAACTGATTTGACTAGTTGGAAACTAGCCTATTGAAAATAATTAAAAATACACAAAAATACATGAATTGTGCGACGGAAAATTCCACTTGAAATTAACATAGAATCATGAGCTGAATCATCTCCCTCAGTATTCGTTACGATGTCAAAACTATCCTGTATGTATTAATACAGCTAGTATTTACATACTAGCTATATTTACAGGAAAGCTACGTAAGTACCAACAAAGCCTCGATTTCTTTAAATTAATTCAATCCGGGTAAACATTTAAACCACAAGTTTGTACCTCGATTAAAACTAGCTTGTCTATTGCGACGATTTTTTGACAAAAATCACACAATTTTTTTTCAAAAAAACGTTTTTGTGGTTTTTACTGCAATCTGTATAATACCTAGTAAGTAAGAAAGAAAACCCCCTATTCCCAGTAGTCTTACCAGTTGAACTACTGGGAATTTTCTTCCCAAAACATTTATTTTAGACGCAAGTAGGTATACCTATACCAGTGGGAATGAAAATAATAACTGTCACAGACAAGCGCCATCTAGTGCGTATTTTAGGAACCAAATATTTTGCTTCATGCGTTCGTTTTTATGTCAATGTCAAAGAAATTTGGCAATTTAAAGTATTAACAAGAAAACCTAACAGATGTCGCTATTAACCAACGCCAATAAATTAAAGAATACGAAGATGCAGTGACGATGAAACACGGCCCTTTATTTTCCGCTCCCGATTAATATTACAACAACCAATTTCCACCATTTCTCAATATCTATTTCTTCAATAATTAAAATTATTATCTCTAAAAGGGGACATCAGGGAGGGTTAAAAGGGCCACATCAAAACAATTCATCTTTAAAAGCAATATTGTAATTTGACATTTGTTCATATAAAATAAAACAAGTAAATAAAATAAAGTGTGTAGTGTGTGTGTGTGTAGTGTAAGTGTAAATAAAATTATGTAAATGCAAATAAATTTAATGTCAAAAATTAACATTGCTTTTTAGATTAATTGCTTCGATGTGGCCTTTTTAACCTCCAGCTAAGCAAACGTTGTGACATTCGAATAGCTGCAAGTTACCTAAATAAAATAAATGTTTCGGTAATGGCTTTACTTCGTTCCTTACTTACGTCACCTGGACGTGCCACGTGATTCCAGAAACCAAACGTGCAAAAGTAAATACTTGACCCAAGTTTTTCAATTTATCCGGGCCCTAGCAAATTAATTTACCCCAAATATCTGTAGCGCAACTTAGTAATAGCGTCAGATACTTGGTATTCCGGGGATGTACAAGTTCGGAAACGAATTAACGTCCATCCCTAATCTTGAAGTCGATTCGTTCCCACACGCAACCCGAAGCTAAAGTAGGGACGTTGTTTTCATCACAGGCAAAACAAATCTACTATGCGACCGGTGTTTGTAGAAACCCCAAAAGTTAAGCCGAGAAGCTGGAGACGGGAAACTTATTTTAATTTGTACACAATTTTCTGTACATATTTACTTTGAAATTTCGTTAAAGACACTATAAGACCCTCATTACAAGACTGTAACGCGAAAATGGAAATGGTTTCATTTTCATGCTGCCTTTTGCGTTCTTCTTGCTTCTCAATCGGTGAGCGCTGGTTCGAAACCTGCCACCAGATGAGTTATTAATTTATCTTAAGTGCAGTTTTCACTAACACAGTTGGCTCGACCATTATATCCGGCGATACGGCTCACAACCTATCACGTTGGTGTAATAGAAAGCTCGGTGACGTGAGGGTACTTAGTTCGTCTTGCGATGGATTTACCTCTGACTACCCCAATTGGGATATAGAGGTAGTCGCGACCTCATGTCATATATTTGCCGTGAATAAAGTAGCTTTAAATTATGGAATGACAATGTAACGACTAATTTTTTTTTCTTTTATTTAGGGGCTTTTAACAAAGTTTGTTATGCCAGCTCTATCGATCAAGACTATCTAGTCATGACCTCATCCACAACAGCCTAAGATGTTAAGCTGTTGTGTAAAATTCTCCACTCGTAGGCTCTGATACAACGGTTATATCTATGAGTTCGATTTAAAATGTCAGTTATTACATTAGGACCTGTTATATGTTTAAAGTGTCACCTCTAAGTTTAATCTCATAAGTACGTCTAAATTGTACTCAAAAAGTCGCACCAACCTCTTTGTACCGGCCTTTAAATATGCGATGAATTTTCAAGTAGGCGCAAAAAGCAACTGTTTAAAATGTACAAAGTTTAATGGAAATCCTGGGAGCTCAGGGAATATTAAGGGGATAATGCGTGTGACGAGCGTCTTGGAAGTAGACATGTGTTGATGTACATTACAGGAGAATACCAAAATTGTTTAGCTTAAACATTAAGATCCGTACTTTGATGGAAAATTATTAGCGAAAAAAGTTTATTTACTTAAGAAGTTAGGTATATCGGCCCTAAATTTTTTGGACGAACAACATGCATAGTTTTATCGTCGGTATATAACGGACGAGACAACTGTGTTAGGGAAATTGCACGGAAGTTTAAATTAACAACTCAAAAGTCACCTGCAAAGATTAATAACGTATTTCTTAAATTCGTCAAAATAACGAATGAGATGTTACTGAAACCTATCGGTGACAAATAAAATCAGTGATGCACATTAATAGCATTACCATTTAATTAAAAAAAATATGGCTACGAGAATAACCAGAAGACTTCGTAAAAGTTTAATGCAAAATTTAGATTCAAAAGCATCCGACTCCTTGCGAAGCCAAACGTACGAAAAGGAGACATCAAATGAAACCAGCGGCAGTTCATTCGATTGGGTCCGTTGAGTTGAATGCATTGGCCAGATTGCCGAGACCTGTCTGTACTTAGATTTGCATAAGTGCATTGTGAGGTTTGGGGTCAGGTTAAGGTGGTGGACACCTATCGGGTCAAACCGCTCGTAACGTGCATGTTACTGTCACCAACAGTTTATGGACTTTAAGTGTTTTAGGATAGGCGACGTTTGAGCAAATTCCTTTTGTTGAAGCAATTGCTCCGAACTCAAGGGAGTATTTGGAGATTGTTTCTTTATAGGAAGTCTCGGTATCCAAAAAGTATGAACTTTACAAAAAAATGTACTATTAGTAATCGATACTGTTTAAACGAGCGCACGCTTTGATGACTCCTTTAACATAATAAAGTACAGCAATTCGCTTCGTCAATATAGTGATTAATTAAAACGAAACTTGATGAGGGAAACAAATGTCATATAGGCCATCATAGCGTGGCGCTAGTTTAGTTGTTTTCCAAAACCCGTTTTCTTTTCAGATATTTCTTGTAAGAAATATCTTGTAGGTATAAGAAAGGTATTCTTGAAACGCAAATCCTACCAGTAAAAACCATTTGCAAATACGTTGTTCTCGAAATTATCCCGAACGTACACAATATGAGAATTATATTGATAGCATGAAAATCAAACTAATTTATCTTTTTATTAGTAGAGTATAATATCTTAATTGCTCGTTGACAAACATGGAGGTTATCTTTGCACTTTCCCATCATCACTAATTTAAGAGCTACGCTCTTATCCGCGTACATGGAAGGGGCAAGTCACAGGGACTGTAACCTAGAATCTGACAGAGGGCAGCAGTAACTGTCAGTACTATTCAGAGGCGGAGGACACGCGCGTCAGACAGAAGGGCGAAAGGCAATAGGGAAACCACTGCTCTATTTTTCTCCAGAAAAGTAGCATGGAGAACGCACTTTTACGAATTATTCAAAATAAGAATTTACCAAATCTATTCTAGTACCTTTTTTACTTTATTCATTGAACCGTTGGTGTGTGTAGCAAATGTGGTTGTTATTCCAATGTGTTCCATTTATTATTATGTTGTATATCCAGTCGCTATTGCCTATGCATTGCCCTCCATTCTCTATGTATATTACAGTTGGTTAGCCAATGTCCCCGACGACCTACATGTGTACACAGAAACGGAATGGGTTATTGGGGCCGGCCATCTCAATTGTATTATTTCGTAGTGGTTGATCTGATATAGTTCCCTCTGGAGTTAGTTTATACTATATTGTTTATTCTGTGACATTAGTATAGGGTGTTAGTGACATTGTAACGAAAACTTTGAGGGTGATTCAGACCATGATTTTGAGTTAATATCAAGTATAATTTTCCGTCGCAAAAATATGGAACAGAAAATAATTAAAAAAAGCAAAAAAATATTCATGAATTTTCCGACGGAAAATTCCACTTAATATTAACTCAGAATCGTGGTTTGAATTATCCCCCTCAGTATTCGTTACGGTGTGACTAACACACATACTGTAACTAACACAGTGGCCCCGATTCCTGCAAACACCTCCTAATTTTAATTTAAGTTATACCTGTCATTTTCTTATCCGCCACCAACATAGCTGTGAATCATTTCACAGCTCTTAATTTTAGGAATAATGAGTAAATGAATGAATAAAATCAAAAAGGTATCTCGCTAGTATGCAAACCATTTGACGTGTGCTGTCAACATAACTCTGTCGGGTTATTGGCCAATGTAAAATTTTTAGACGGTTGTGTCCATAAATTTTAAGCTTGTCGATTACCCGTCAACAAGCCATGCATAAAACACGATACCCTTGTGCTTGATATCCCATTATCTTAATCTTCTTATTACCGGACGTGGCGCGAAATACCTAAATCAAGGCTTAACATAAGTCAAAGGAAAGATAAAGTTTCCAAAACCCGGATTCTGTGAACATAAACAGCACAACGATAGAGTTAGGATCCGTTAACGATGTTACATTATCCTGGTTTCCCTAGGGTGCCGTGATCGGCCAATGAGAGGAACTTAGCTGCCGACAGCCACATTAAACTTTAGTTGGCCATTTGGCCCGGATAAACACCGGTAATAGAGCCCTGAACCGGTACGACACGGATCTAATGAAAAAACCGGGTGATTTTAAAATGATACAATTTTGGAACGGCGATGAATGCTTAAGGTGTTTTTAAATGTGTACATTACGTATATTTGATTAGAAATAAGTACAATTCGTTGACGTGATTAGATTTCGAAGTCATCAATAAAATCAGTTTTTGATATTGAATACACAGAAAAGTATTTCGTTTATATAGTTCTGGTGGTAGCTCGGAATACCAAGTGAAGGTGGTAAGTAGCTAATATTGCTACCAAATTAACTTGTCCATCAGAATCAGCGGTCACTCGTATTTTGTCGGCGTATTTTAAGTTGAAATGGTGCTGCCTAGTACCTATAACATTTGCTTCCAACGTAGTTTAGAAACAAAATAAAATTTAAAGGTGGCCGACGCTTTCCACAGACACAAATTAAGTACTCATCCCAAAAACACGACTCAAGATATCACATCAAAATGTCCTAACGGCCTCCGTGGTCCAGTGAAATGAGCGTTGGACTCACTTCAAATCCCGTTGGGGACATATCACAAAAATCACTTTGTGATCCCTAGTTTGGTTAGGACATTAGAGGCTGATCACCTGATTGTCCGAAAGTAAGATGATCCGTGCTTCGGAAGGCTCGTTAAGCTGTTGATCCCGGTTACCACTTATGAGCCATATCAGGGGCCTTTGGCGGCTCAATAGTAACCCTGACACTAGGGTCGATGGGGTTGGTAATCCACCTCACAACCCACACGATAGAAGAGCAAAATGTCCTGCACTTATAAATAAATACCTTCGCCCGCTGTACGCAGTCCAAAATATACAACGTTAAGCGCTCGAAATGGCTCCTGATAACGCTAAAAACGTTTTTTGGGCCTTCCAGAGACGTTATGGGCCTAATTGCCGTGAGAGTGCAATTACCGAGTAACGAGCAGGCTCGCTGGAGCCTGGTTACACATCCGTGGAGGATCCGCTCGCTGCGTTTTTATTCAGATTAATGTATGACAAGGGGTACAGTCTGGGTAAGTGAAGGTATATTGTCATATGACTATGTATGTGTCGTTTTATTTAGACGATTGTATGACAAGGGGTAAAAGGGGTGTGTTGTGTATATTGTTATATTGTAATTATGAAATGTGTGCGGTTAGGGTTGACATCTTTGCGGGTTGTTGTTTGTGTTTAGAATCTCTATGAAGTAAACATATGAGATGGAATCTATTTCAAATTACCGAGTATAAAAAAAATTCATTATAAGATTTAAAAACTAAAATAGTGTTTATTTTATTATACAAAGGTAGTCAGCTTCCACATATAGAAAATGTAATGTAATGCTACCAAAAGTCAAACAAAGTCATGATACTTACTAAAAAAATATACCTATATAAGTATGTGCCATGTGCATTTACACATCAAAATTCATTTCAATAATTAGTCACCACTTTTGAACCAGACGAATGGGCACCAATATATTTTATTTCACTTTTATTAATAATAGTTATTAATTTTATGTTATTTATTAGGACATTTTATTTTATTTTATATCATTTAATTTTAATTTATCTAATCTAATGTACTTATAATTATGGATATTAATCTGAAATAAATAATTTGAATTGAATTGAATTTTCATTTACATTCACTAGAAACGTGAAGCGATTAAAATGTCACTGGGCTGGTAGCCTAGGTCGCGACAATAGTTGCGGAAAACTTGCATTAACTGCCGAGCGATCCGTCGGCAAATGTTGTCGCAGTTTGTGCCGGCTTCTCAGCAGCTTCTACCGACAATCTGCCGAGGTAATTGTTCGTGTTGAAAACGGCATTTTTTTCTTTCAAAGTAATTTTCTGAGTACCGTCTGCGGTACGGAGTGTAGGGTGTGCTCGACGCCAGATGATAGGTTAATTTAAAAAGACTACAAAATGTACCCAACAAACTTTGGAAAGTAAACGTTCTGACTAATTAACAAGAATTGGATTTTTCATGTAAATTATCAGGTCTATAACTTCAATATTTTATTTTCTTTTATAAACTTTTGACCAAATTCTCACTTTAACTTCCAATAACTTTTTTTATCTTTGATTTGACTGTTTTTATTTTTTCCCCTAGCGGTACACATCCTTAGGAATAGTTATGAAGTAAAATAAAAGAATTATTAAGAAAGAGATAGCGACAAAATGATGATTTCTGAAGTAAGGTAGAAAATCTAGAAAAAGGGTCATATCTCCTAAACCGTAAATATTCGTTGGAGCCCCTCAATCATTTTTTTTTTACCTGAACTTCTAGGCCACCCTTTATAATATTTTCAAGTATATCATGTCTAACTTATTCAACTGGGTTACAGTTTAATGATATGTATTTGAATCACATCACTAATTTAAAAGCCACGATCCTGTCAGTGTAGCATTCTCCGTGCTACTCTTTAAGGAAAAATAGGACAGAGGTTTCCTTCTGCCCTGTAGTACTCTGTCTGACACGAGTGGAATGGCGCACAGAGTAGTCTATTTCAAAGCCGTATTTGAATGATTAAAATAAATTATGTTAGATTTTGCTCTAAAGAGAAAACTAAACAAAAACGGACACTGGCTTACTCTAAAATGGACAGTGAATTCGAGAAGAATATCTTGAAACATGCCATATTTTTGTCGGTGGGTATCCCTCACAAGGCGTTTCACAGAGAAACGTTACGAAAAGGTTCCCTGTCAAGACGTCTGGCAAGCAAGGAAATAGTATTCAACTGTCGGACAACGGTATCGCAATAACAGTAAAGGCGGCGAAGCGTGCCCTGTTCTGCCCGGATGGCGCCCAACGTGGGGCCACTTTATTTACGAGTACTTCGCACTTTGTTTAGCTTCCATTTAACTTTACATGTGCGAATTGAATATGTTATTTATTTTACGAGTTCCAAAGAAAAGAAAATTATTTTAAAAGAAGACTTTTAGATTTGAGCCTACATATGTATTTAACTATAAAAGACAATAATGAATTACTTCAAAATCTTATGTAGGATTATGTCTCCATCTCTTAAACTTACAAACCAATTTTAAAGAATGACTAAATGATAAAGTTTTGTGCCCCATGCTACCCAGCACACACAGTTTGTGATACCTAAAGTGGCGACGAGAAAATATATTATACTAAGTTATATTTACAAATTAACAAACTTATTTAGGACTCTTTTCTTCTTCTTCTTTTCTTTGTTTCTTTATTTATGGTTTATTTAGGACTTTACAGGCTTGAATCACCCGATTGTCTGAAAAAATAAGAAGTTGATTCCGTGCTTCGGAGGGCACGTTAAGCCGTTGGTCCCGGCTATTAGCCGTAAAAATAACTCCACCTACCCGCAGTGGAGCAGCGTGGTGGAGTATGCTCCATACCCCCTCCGGTTGATTGAGGGGAGGCCTCTGTCCAGCAGTGGGACGTATATAGGCTATTTATGTTATATTATTTATAACGATATCAAGAAGCTATGTTTTTTACCAGAGAATGAATTCTTAGATCGACCAGACCGGCACGGTTCATTTAATCGTCACGCCGACGACGCATGACATGGTTTTCATTTCACTCGCACCCATCAATAATCTGAATCTATAATATCTGGGTCACCACTAAGAATTTATAATTCGAACGACGAATTTTATATTCTGTTTGAACTGGTATTTTAAAAATGTAAAATACCACTGTTGATAGAATTTTCGAAAATATAATGTTCCATAAGGCAGAGTAATTTTGAATTAGTTGTAACGTCCAAAACTCAGTAGAGGCAATCACAATACGAATACGAGACTCCTCGTTATTCATAGAATGTTGTAATACAACTCTGACGCAGAATTATAGAAATCCTCTTTTTTGCTGGAATTAGATGTCGTAAGCCGGTGCGGGGTTTGGGGCAGCATTTGTGCCAAATAGCCCGGGAAACGGCCGGTCGGCCTCTCCTCGCAAGGCACAAATTAGGTCAAGACTTCGTTGTCGGCTTTTACAGAATTACGCTTACTTAATTCGATTTTTTTAAGTCACGTTCTGTTTTAGATTATTGAGTTTTTACGGGGGTCTGACAACACGTTTGGAATAGCAGAAAATGTCTTCCAGACAGTCGAAATTAGGAAAACGTCTAATGAAATTAAAGCTCGCATTTTAAAGGTCAAGGGCATCGCAATTATACGATTTCTTTTTTTTTATTAAAATTAAAAATTCACAGACTTTTATTATCACGAATATAAAAAAAAACTGAATGCAAATATTATGTATTTCCATGGTATAAGAAGACCAGGTATGCTTAAAACTGACAGCTAACATTTCAAGGTTAGCCCAGCTGATGTCATCCCACCATGCGTTGCCATTTTGTAAAAAATAAATTATTCCCGACCAATGTTTTTATATTTACTTTGCAAGGAAATTTTGAACTATTAGTAAAAGATTTACTTACAGTTTTAATGATTTTTTATATATGTGACAAGTAATAGTAATTAAATACATTAGTCAGTAATTCGCTTAATTTTCAATAATAAAATTTACGTCCTTGGAATGTGGGAGATACCAATTTAATAGTAACACATAATGTCATCAATGGGCTAGTAATGGCGGCTTGTCATAGGTTTGAGCATACCTGTCTTATTATACCATGTATATTTCAAATGTCGGAGTTAGTTATGAATTAAGAAGAGAAATTGATCAAATCGGAAAATAAAATGAAGTTACATCACTTCCGTCATGAAGTTGCAACGCTCCGACGAAAGGTGGCGTACGAGCAGAGCGGAGTGAAGTCGAGAGTCACTAAAGAGTCGTCGTGTCGAGCGGACGTGCACTGCCGTTCTAATCGGGCAGTCTACCGCTAACCATCGTCATGAACGGACGTGTCGAATAATTACGATCGGAACGTGGAGTGCTATAGTCGCTCACCTATAACTTGTAGGGACTTCAAGAAAGTGTGATCGGAAAAGAGCACCTAGCAAGTACGTTCACATGTCCCGAGGATTCGGTCCGAATGTTGGAACCATGGGTGGTGGAGGGCCCCTTCGCGCTTCCTTAGGCGCGCTAGATTTCGAGAAACTGTGTAACCGTTACGAATACCGTAACGTTTCCGTGAGTGTGAACCTAATGCTGTGACTTTATCTAATCGTGATACAAAAACTATGAGGAAGTAAATAAAATGATTGTGATACTAATGACGGCCATTATTGTCTTCTAACGCCCACCCTTCTGACACCACACACCACTTTTACGACATACTTATAATTCCTCGTAAAAGTTTTCAATATACGTAACTAATTACTAAGAGGTCTTGTAAAAGATGACTCTATTTTAAAATCTCAAGAGGATGTCGTTGCAAGCGACTGGGAAATAATAGTATTTTACCTACAGAGAAAATTAAAACAGAAACGATTGTGTTCGCTCGTTTGAGCGATGCTATTGCTATAAGCGTAATTATGTTTCCCTTCCTCTATTTTGAAGTAGACATTTTGATATTATTTAAAGGAAAAGGGCATAAACATAAGCAGATGATTCAAGCGGTGTTCATGTAACAAGTAAACAAGCCTTTGAGAGGTTTTGCTCATACAAATACAAATACAAATACACTTTATTGCACCAAAATAAAAAGAAATAATTACAAAAAGTCTCTTAACTAAGTACATGGCAAATGGCGGCCTTATCGCTTAAAGCGATTTCTTCCAAGCTCATTCACAAGTAAAACATATAGTAGAGTGTAAAGTGTACAGTGTAGTGTGTGAGTGTGTGTTTACAGTGTACGTGAAAACAGTGATGCATTTAACTGAATAAATGCTTGCATCACTGTTTTATAAAATTATTTATTTTCCCCAGTTTTTATAATTAGGTACTAAAAATGCAAATAAAGTTAACTACTTACTTAAAGAGATGAACATGACCCGCCTAACAATAACTCAATAAATATAAGTAAAAATCACAAGTTTAATGTCAAAGAGAAAATTATATTAATTAATTCATAAGATCAGCACAATCTGAGAGACCAAAAAAGAAGTTGAGACATGGTTGCTGAGTCAGAACTATGACAAAACGGAGGAATTGATGCCAAATTCATAATTACGGGATCACATAGAAATACACACTCACACACTCACACACAAACACACACACACACACACACACACACACACACACACACCCACATAGACACTCCTTCTAACTTATAAATACTATATATTATATACATATTATATTTTTTCACATACCAGTTTCTTTTGTACGTTTAAATGTTTCATCTGTTGCTTCTGGATAAGTCCGAACAAAACCAAACAATGTTAATTTTTTCGGGCCCCTGCGATACAGGCTTATGCTTAGTGCAGGGTCCGCTGTGTTATCTGTCTATATGTAGATTTTCTGAAACTACCTCATAAAACTAGTTTTTTGTAACAGATTACTTTTGTAAATCTCTTTTTTTGAAATAAATATTTTTCTATTTTCTATTTTCTATCTTTGGCGTGTTGACGATAAGATGAGGAGCCAGTGGTGTAATGGTTAACACCCTCCTCCCGGGTCAACAAGAGTTGTTTTTTGATTCAATTTTCTCTTTGAGAACGAGTAAGTACTTACTATAAACAAAGTAAACGTATAATATCTTTATACATCAACCTTAGTCTATGCGTTTCTATTTCTTGAGCATACATACTTCTTTACTCAACAATATCAAGATGTTATAAAATATCCTTTCAGTATAAAGTTTACGTAAGAAAATCGTTCAAGAAAGGTTTCATCTTATTGATAGGTACTACTTGGAAGAGGTCCAGATGAAATTGATATATTGGGAGAGAATACACGCCTCGCAGAGAATCTCCGTGTTGCTCAAAGAGCAATGGAAAGAGCTATGCTCGGCATTTCAAATCAAATCAAATCAAATATACTTTATTGCACAGAACTAAAATAAATAAATAAAAATAAAATAAAAAAATTTAAAAAAATAAAATCCCTTAAAATCGAATCGAATTGTTTCTAAATTTCCTTACGGGACCGGAAGAGAAATACTTGGGTTCGATCTAAAACCAAGGTTAGGGATGTGGTAAAAGTAATTGCCGAACGCAAGTGGAGATGGGCGGGACACATTGTTCGAATGAGCAAGGAAAGATGGACCCGGAGATTGTTAGAGTGGCGCTCACGAGCATTCACAAGACCTAGAGGAAGACCACCAATGAGATGGAAGGACGACATTGTGCGGCACGCAGGATATGGCTGGATGTCGATAGCCCAGGATCGTCGGAAATGGAAAAACATGGAAGAGGCCTACGTCCAAAATTGGATATAAATTTAGGCTGATATAGATAGACACGCCTCGACGCTTAGAGAATAAGAATAATACCGGGATTGCCAGCTATCGAGGGCGTGGTTAAACATGTCTTTAGACAACAATGAAGTTGCTCGATAAATAATAAATCTTTCTGAGCTTTGACAAGGCAATTCTCACACGACAACTTTGACTTTTATGTAATACGCTGATGCCTATTACACGAACTAAAGTCCCGCTGTCGAGAACCAATATTGGTTGGTACTTGCCTGTTACTTGCGCGATGCGGATGCTTAACACCCTGGCCCAGGACAACCCGGACGTTGACCTGTACAGCTGTTCGGTGGCCAAATTCACAGATGTGGCATTTCGCTATTGTTCTAGTTAAATAATAATAATTGTTATGTCTTATATGTGTTTGTTTCAGTCGAATTGGTTTTTACTGTAATGGCTGAATGTAAAAAAGTAAAAATAAAATAAATAAATAACTTCGCATCGCTGGGCAGTGCACCGCTACTAGAATCCACGTCATGTCAAAATCGCCTTAGATTTTAATATCTACACAATGATATATGATATATAGAATGTATATATAAGAAAGCGTAGTGTTTAAGTATTTTATTTGTCTTAATAAAAGTGTGAAATAGGTTAAAATAATATCTTATATGAACTCAAATCTATGATATTATCTATTACACCTCCCATATTTATGTTTTTTATTGATTTCAAAATGTATGCTTTGCTGCATTATTTCGACAAAACAACAATTCTTTTGCACAAAAATTGCAAGAAGTTTTAATTATGGACAAAGGGCATTCTTATAACTATACCAATTTAATCTAAGCCACATTAGGTTAAGTTTTAAAAGGCCATGTTTAAAGATTTCTAAAAGCAGCAATATGCCGTTAAGAAACACAGATACGAGAAATGGCTTCTTGTGCGAATAATTTGTCCCGTCTCAATTACCCAAGAGAAAAACATTTACCTGGAAGCTAAGTAATCTTCAAGAATTTGTAAAACGAAACAAACCTTTTTTAAAGGGGCAACTTTTATTTTTATGGCGTAATTGCAGAAAAATCTCCCGGTAAATTGTTTCTTACAAGCGCAATTAATTTTAATTATGAGGATTAATTAATAACGTGTTGGCTGGCTGACGTTGGGAACGTAAATACTTGTCTGTCGGTTCGTTTGGGAAGGCTCAGGGGCGGATTTAAATGGGCCCTTGTGGCAACTCGTGCCTGCTTAGGACTAGATTAGGTATTTATAGATTTTACTCTAACAATACCTTCGTCTTTGCTGAAATTACGAGTAGTTAATTTAGAAAGGTAAGGTAAAAAAGTTGCATTTGCAACTTTCTTGAGATTTACTCTAAATCAATTTACAAAATAAAATTTACTTGAAATTTATTTCCTTTTAATAAACTTAAAACTTAAATAAATTTAACAAATGTTAAGTTTATTAAAAAGAAAGGGATTTAAGTTTTTTGGTATCATTGTGATTCTTTTATTGAGATGTTATATTCTAGTTTACAAATACTCGTATTTACTGGGGAGCGACATAAGTTGGTCTTTTAGTTTGTAAAATAATGCGTAAAATATTAATAGCAGCTGTTTCGCTTCATTTAAGAAAGCAATATTGCAATTTGACATTTGCGCATATAAAAGTAAGTGCGCAATGCAAACAAATGTCAAATAGCAATATTGCTTTCTTAAATGAAGCGAAACAGTTGCAATTAATATTTTCCGCATTATTTTACAAACTAAAAGACCAACTTATGTAACGACCAGTGGCCCCGCCAGGGTCTCAAGTAAGATAAGGGCAAAACGTGGCCCCTATTCACGGTATTTACTTCAAGCCGACCCGTTTAATTTTTTTCTCTGTATAATTTTTCCGACGCGGTAGAGGGAGGGTCAATGATTTATGACGCAATCTTTTAGTCGTAAATCAAAACGGTTACGCCTCGCTTCTATTCTATAGCTCAAAACTGTAGCTTCAAAACAATCACTTGGTTTTTCGACGCTCCAGGTTTTCTGATTGTCGAAAATTCGAAATTCACGTTATTTTTGCGAATTCTCTGATATTAGAACTGGGGAAGAATGAATTGTTGTGAAATATGTTCTGTCAGTCAGGTGTTATTAATGGGAAAATATTTGTATTTATGGGAATTCGGAGGGAGCTACTTTTACACAAGTTTTTTGAGGTCGGAATCAGCTTTTATAAAAGGAACCTTTTTGATTGTTTTATAAAGTCACACGTAGTAAGTACGTCGGGGGCCTTAGGCGGATCAATAGTAAACCTGACAACAGGTTAATGAAGTCGGTCATTGAACTCACAACCCACACCCCGAGAAATACGTTTCGGACGTATCCTAACCAGTATTAGGCTGGTTGGAACTCACGTGTTGGTTTGGGACACGTAGAGCGGATGAAGGATGATAGGATAACGAAAGCAGTATATAAAGCGAAGGTTGGTGGTAGGGGCAGAGGTCGTACAAACGCACATTGACGAAATCGGAGATGTCCTTAGAAAAGGTTCAGTACGATCTACTCTGAACCGGCGTGCGTGTATGAAACGATTGATGAATGTGGAAGAAGCAAGAGAAGTGTCATGATATTCATTCAAGTTAATCATAAAACGGAAGAATATTTTATTTGTTATGCGTAAAAGTCCGTTTCCCCTGGGAAGTTCCAGCTTAAGTAAAACGAATTTGCCTGAGTAAAAAAGCCTTCAATTTTATCACGTAATTGTAAGATTGGGAAGGCGGGAAAAATTCCGAATTTAAGGACTGCCGGCTTTTTCGGAGTACCGTCGAAAAATGAATAAACCCTGTGAGTTCGGTCAGTTAGCTGACTTTGTATATTATTTTTGTCTATGGCTGGAGTAAACTCTCTTGGAGTTCATTTTTATTTCGGCGGTTTGTTTATATTAGCAATTATAAGAGACAGATGATGTGGCCTGACCTCTCCTTCAGTCGTATCGGTTTTCCGTACCACTGAAGCAAGGAGGGGTAAGACGAGTGTGTGCGCCTGCGTTTTGCGCGAACGTCTGCGCACCTTAATATATCCTGCGTACCTGACCGCTTCCTATAAGAGACAAATATATCATCTCCCTAGCATTATCCGCTTACCTAATCTGAAGACAGGTCCGGTTTTTTACAGGAGCGACTGCCTGTCTGACCTTCCAAACTGCGAAGGGAATACCAGCCCAATACAGGTTAAGTCACATACCTCCGAAATCTGCATTTCTCGGGAATGTGGGTTTCCTCACGATATTTTCCTTTACCGCTGAGCACGTGATAATAATTTATGGTCTTAACATGAATTCGAAAACAAATTCGACAATCACAGGTTCAGGCCTTAGTTGGATTCGAACCAGCGACCTCAAAGTGAGAGGCAAGCGTTCTACCAACTGGGCTACACGGTTTACTATAAGAGCTAAATATAACATACATACATACATAAACTCACGCCCGTAATCCCTAATGGGGTGGGCAGAGCCACAAGTAATCAAAGACAACTCCCCCCCCATAAGATCCCTTATCACCATAAGGTTCATCATATCCATCTTTGGAGTTCGTATCAACAGTGGCTGCAAGAACTAAATATAAATATAATTAAATACCTCTATAATGTGTGTAAATGTCTAGGTATCTAGAATGTGCCTCACACATTGAGCACGATTGATTAAGAACGAAATTACCAGTAATAATAATGTCCCTAATCACGTTTCGTCGACTAAAACACTCACTGAAATAAAATTAATTTTACAACCAAAAAAGTTTACATACATAAACTCACGCCTATTACCCACCGAGGTAAGCAGAGACTATAGAATTCCATTTGTTTCGATCCTGACACACTTTTCTTGCATCCTCCACATTCATCAATCGCTTCATACACGCACACACAGTGGCTGCAAGTTGTCTTTGATTACTTGTGGCTCTGCTTAGGGATTACGGGCGTGAGTTTATGTATGTATGTATGTTCATACACGCACGCCGGTTTAGAGTAGATAGTAAAAAAGAACTTTTGCTAATTTTAAAAACCACGCGAACCTTTTAATCTACAGCTTTACAAAATTTAACGGAACCGTTTTTTCTTCAAGCCAGGTTGCTAAGCCCGTTACGCACACGCCACATTTTCGCTAAAACGTAGAAATAACGTTATTTGCACGACAAAATTGATTATGGGGGTGCGACGAAATATTCAAGGAAATCTGATAAAAGGTGAAAGCAGAATTATCAACAGGAAACTTGTTGGTTGTTCGTCATCTACGTGAAGGCAGATTTGAAGAACATTACAATTTGCTGTTTCACCGTGGTAGCCCAGTAGAAAGAGCGCTTGACTCTCACCGTGAGGTCGCAGTTTCGAATCCCAGCCCGGGCCTAAACCATTGATTATCGAATTAGTTTGCGAATTCAAGTTTGGATCATAAATTATCACATGCGGTGCGATGATTATCGGTGAACGAAAAGGTCGTGAGCTCGTTCGAGGGAAATCGTCGACCACGCCGGCGGGGTCGGTATCGGGGTCCTGAAGTGTTTGGGGTCGCGAGCTGATTGGCTGCCTAGAGTAGAGTAATCTAGAGGCTAAAGGCTAGAGTAATCGGGTCGTCGGGATTGTATATTTGGTACGTTCTTCGGACGCCGATACTTTTCAGTACCGTCCCTAAGCGGGATGTATTCGGAAGCCGCAACTACCAGGGGATTTGGGTGGTGCGGAGCAAAATCGAAAAAACGTTTTGCAGTTAATTTGAGCCATTGGGCAATGGTTGGCCCACATTCCCGAGAAATGCATTTTCGGAGGTCTGTGACCTAAACTGTATTGGGCTGTTTTTAACTTTGCAGGTTGGAAGATCAGACACGCAGTCGCTTCTGTAAAAATCGGACCTGTCAAATCCTCAGGTAAGGTAAGCGGACATAACGTGGTGGTAACATGGAAACGGGATAACGTTAGGGGGATGATAATTTGATTTGTCTTTGATCTTTAGGCATTCACCTAAAGAACCTCTTCACGTCGTTGAAACACTTCATGTTCTCTTTCTTGGAAGTTATTAAGTTATTATTTATTTTTAAAATAATATTTCAATCATTATAATATCATATTACAAATTCGCAAATGCCCAATAAAATATATTTTTGGTCTAAAATTTTAAAAACATGTCAATTTAAAATATAAACATAACATACATAAACATCCTACACATATGTACACTGCTGGGCACAGGCCTCCCTTTAATCAACCTGAGGGGGTATGGAGCATACTCCACCATGCTGCTCCACTGCGGGTCGGTGGAGGTGATTTACGGCTAATAATAGCCGGGACCAACGGCTTAACATGCCCTCCGAAGCGGAATCATCTTATTTTTTCAGGCAATCAGGTGATTCAAGCCTGTAAAGTCCTTACCAAACAAAGGACAGTCCCACAAAGTATTTGAAATATACATAATTAAAATTATTGCGAAAGCAAACCCGTTAATTTGAAACTTGCATTCGTAATGGTGGAACATTTTCTATAGTAATTTTGTTAAGTAATTTGTTACCAAATCCCTACTGAACACCAAAAATATTATTTTTACCAAATCCAAAAAGATGCTTTGTAAGATCCATCTCCCTTAAAATCCTTTGCAATTTTACCTGCAACAAAAGGAAATATACATTAATAGAGAATTATAAAAAAAAATATATTGGTCCGAGATAATCTGTGTTTTACAGTAGGCAAGTTATCTGGATATAAATACTCTCGCGATAGTAATAATAAAAAAATATTGAGGAAGGAAAGAGATAAGAATAACCAACAAAAACATTTTCATGTAAAATGTGCCAAGTTGAGATCATATCGATCGCAATGTCAAACAGTTATCAGATTTCGTGTAGAGTTACACTTCTAACTCTACAGGAGCTAACTATACAAACACTTAGTGTAGAAATTCTACACCTTAGGTAAAATACCTATGGGGCTTGTCCGTTTCTGCACAAGCCCCATATTGAAAAAATCCACTTGATATTAACTCAGAATAATGAGCTGAATCCCCCCATACAAGTACTTACAGGGAGCCTTACAAGTACATATGGGTGTTAGTGACACCGTAACAAATACTGAGGGGATAATTCAGATCATGATTCTGAGTTGATAAAAAGTGGAATTTTCATGAACATTTTAGTGCTTTTTTAAAATACTTTTAATTCCATAGTGTTGCGACGGAAAATACCACTTGATAACTACTCAGAATCATCTGAATCAACCCTTAAAGTTTTCGTTACGATGTCACTAACACCCTGTATACGGTCACGAGCATTAATATGTATACACTTTGGTACCATGTCACATTAACTTTTTTGACAAATTGAACTGTAAGTCACACTAAATGTCAAATATGTTAGTGCGACAGAGTCCTAAAGTGGGTACATTATATTGCTCATGACTGTACACCCACTTCCACCAGCTATGTTTAAGTTCCATGTAATAAAGGGCAAGGTTATTGCCATTAACCAGGTACCAATCCCATTCAACCTGAAATCATGAAAACATGGAAACCGCATGATATCAATTCTCTATGATTTAAACATGAATTCAAACTTATAAAGTCAATGAGAGCCGTGGTAGCCCAGTTGGTAGAACGCATGCCTCTCACTTTGAGGTCGCAGGTTCGAATCCAGCACAGGCCTAAACCAATGATTGTCAAATTTGATTTCGAATTCATGATTGGATCATAAATGATTATAACGTGGTCAGGAAACCCACATTCCAGAGAAATGCAATTTTGGAGGTATGTGACCTAACCTGTATTGGGCTGGTAATCCCTTCGCAGGTTGAAAGGTCAGAGAGGCAGTCGCTTCTGTAAAAAACTGGATCTGTTAAATTATCAGGTTAGGTAAGCGGACCCTGTGAAAAACGGGATAACGCTAGGAGGATGATGAAAGTCAAATTCAATGATTGGGAGGCCAAGCTGGGTGCCGTAATCGTAACATTACGGTGTAAGTCACGTAGACATATGATATGACACATTTACAACGAGATATTAAATATGGTAGAAGCTTTAAGTTACTCTGACGTTAGGGCTGGCGAGGTCGGACGTCGCGGATCTCACAACCCACACGAGATAAACATACCATATATTGTTGTTACAACCGACACCCCTGCTAGGATAACTTGTATAGCCGTCAAGTATCACGATTGTGAGTCTGTGAGGAACAAATTACGGTTAATGAGAATAATCCTTGGTCCATCGTGGCTAACGAAGCGGAAAAGGGACGCATAATGGCCAAACGAGATGAATCTTGTCACACGAATGACGGCTTTCCCCAGATATAGGTAATTGAATGGGAAAATTCATCCACGTTTTATTAAATCAGGTTTATTAAGGTTCAGGGCATTGATTTGATTAACAGGTATTCTGAAAGTGGTACTGCTGCTCAACCTATGCTAGACACAATACATAGGGTGGGCAGAGTCAAAAGGCAACTTGCAATGGTTTAGCCTATAATGAACTTCATAGTGACATTACCGATATGGCCAAACGTTGATTAAAATATCATTAAACGTTGACGTTTTATTGAAATATGGCCATTGCATGAAATAATCGAGCACATCGTGAAATGATCAATTCTAAGATCTGGCCACGACAGTGACAAGGGATTAGACTATCGCTCATAACATAAAACCATTATGTTATGATCATAGAAAAACCACAATCCTTCTGTTGGATTTTATGTCGTGCCCGTGAATACAAGGATCTGAACATGTCCTATGTTTAATCGCTCCCACAACATTATACAAGCTAAACAAAACATTTCCTTAAAATTACTGGTTTTCATTTGACCCTTTAAAGTCGTAAGACCGAATGCCCTTTTGAAATCCAAAGCCCATTGTTTAACTATTGTGTCTGGAAATCTCTCGGCCTTAGGAGGGTAAGGAAGAGTTTAAACAATTACATAGTCAGTGTTAAATCATGATATCTCTATTAGAGCGAGTGTGTACACAGCACAACGAAATCCACATTCCCGAGAAATGCATTTTTCGGAGGTATGTGTCCTAAACATTTTCATTACTCCATAGATGGCGGTTACTCCACCGACAAGAGCGCAGCTCTTAAATAGAGAGAGAGAGAGAGAGTGTCCTAAACTGTATTAGGCTTGTTTTTTCTTCGCAGTTTGGAAGGTTAGACAGGCAGTCACTTCTGTAAAAAACCGGACCTGTCAAATCTTCAGGTTAGAGGTAAGCGGACCCTATGAAAAACGGGATAACGCTAGGGAGATGATGACCATCGAAAACTGAGATAGGGGGTTACTCATGCGGGGATCATTTAATGATAATTACATCATCCACATTAATAGTATTTCTAATAATATAAATTACCACGCTGTTATTATAATCCTTCTAAATATAATGTTCGCGCACTTATCACTTAATTAGATCTTTCGAGTGGTGACGGGAATTACGTTGTAAGTGCGGTCCGTTATAGTTGGAAAAGCCAGTACAACAATATCATAAACAAGATGAATGGCATCGCAAAGCATTAAGAGAATTTCGAGATAATAGAATTCTGAAAGCTAAGTGCTTTATGTAACATCTAAAAGCAGGATCTCTTCAAGTATATAACAGCTAATAAGTCAGGGTTTAGTTTAACATTTTAGAAACAAAATTCCGTTATTTTAAACGTAGAAGACAAAGAATTAAGAAGTGAGTAAAAGTGTGAATTCACTCACTATATCTGCTTTACCTCAAAAGAAACGACACGTATCTAATTTCGAATGACTTTACTCATTTGTATTCAACTCCACAGAGCCATCGATGTATTTTCTTCCTTCTATTTGGATTTTACAAAGGTTCTGAATTCCCAAGACCATCCCCTGTCTTCGGGTCGGGGTCTAGGTATTATAACTCTAGACCAGACAAAGGCAAAAAGCTAGGGGTAGTCCCACGTCGGGCGCCAACAGGTCACAACTACTTTGAATTGACTCCATGCTCCTTTGTCGGAGTTGGAAACTTTACAAACAATAAAAGAGACGCCGAAAACTTCCAAAGGCAATACTCTACTGAATTTATTCTGGAACTTTTATAGAGATGATTTTTGTAACGGCCAGACCATTCCAGGTTATGTGCAGTTCTGTTGGTTAAGACCAAGTTTGGGAAGAAATATGTGAGGCCACTTAAAAGTTGTCCCCACTTTTTGTGATTGCCTATTCCGAAGAGTGTAATGGAGTAGTTATTTAGTCTGATGATGCGTATTAAAGGAAATGATATTGTTTGAGCTCCTCTATGAATTTCCCTTTATAAACAGATAAAATACAGGTGTTAGTGACATCGTAACGAAAACTTTGAGCGTTGATACAAACCATGATTCTGAGTTGATATCAAATGCAATTTTATGTCGCACTGAAAATAATTAAGAAAAAACACTAACATTTTCATTTTCCGACAGGAAATTCCTCTTGATATCAACTCAGAATCATGGTGATCATCCCTTTTTATCCGTTATATAGTCACTAATATGAGTACTTGTATGGCGTGTAAGTGACACCCTTAACGACTATGGGGGGATTATTCAGCTCATTACTCTGAGCTAAAATCAACTGGAATTTTCCATCGCAAAAGTATAGAATTGAAAATAATTTTAAACAACACACTACAAAAAAGCATGAATTTTGCGACGAAAAATTGTACATGATATTAACTGAGAATTATGAGCGGATCATCCCCCTCAGTATTCGTCCCCCTCAGTACTCCCAGTATTCAGTATTAGTGTTCAAGTACAGGCTGTTGCCTGTATACTATGTCGCTGCAAACGTCACGACTTATGGTATATATGTCGCAGTCGGATTGTATAATCCGCTGTACTACATTACGGCTAGCTGTTTTCAAAAACAGAGCCGTTTTGTAATGCGGCGGTTCAACGGTTAGCTGTATTGAATGCGGCTACGTAAAAAACCGCCGAAACGTATTCGTCGCCATACGTCATTCAACACGGCTAGCCGTAATGTAATAAAGCGAGGTATTAGCCGCCTCTTTGTCAGTTTTTAGTTCCGATTCTTAACACTCATGGCGGCGCCTGTCATAACAACTACAATGGCGTTGGATGCAGAAAGTGTTACAAGTGAATGAAATAAAGAAAACGTGTTAAATATGTCGGTAAAAAGTTAATTTAAGAACAATTTTCAAGTAATAGTACAATGCGGCTAAACGTGGGTCGCTTTATTGGAGAACGTATCGCAATGACAATACGGCTAATCGTTGAACCGCCGCATTACAAAACGGCCCTGTTTCTGAAAACAGCTAGCCGTAATGTAATACAGCGGATTATACAATCCGACTGCGACATATACAACAGTCATTTTCCTGAGTATTTCTTGCTTGCGGAATCCGTGACTTTGATCTGATAATCGCTATTGAAGAAAATATGGATGGAACGTCAATAGGCTAGATAAATTGGATCTTTTTAATCAAAGGCTTTATTGGAGCCCATGAGAGTGTTCGAGGAATTTTATTAGGAGGTCGTACACTGCATGTGGGATGCGCACATCAGCAATAAGAGGATTCCTCCCGTTTCTCTCGAGAACCATGTTAGTAGGTCAATAGCTCGCGTGCTCAGGTTGGGGGTGAGCAGATTGAATGACAGCATGAATTAATTGAATGTGCCTGCGGGCACGACGTGGTGGTTCTATTCGTGTTCGTCCCACCAAAATAACAACGTTAGAAGCCAAGCAATATTTAATATATCCGACAGCCGTTCGGAAGCATGACATGACACAACAAACAGGGTACATTATTGCGCACACAGGAACAACAAAAATTAAAAAAAAAGGTAAATGGAAAGATTACCTACAAAAGGCGGCAAGCGTATTGGGAACTAATTTTGATAGTCTTCTTCCATCATCCCTGGAGCCTGTTTAATAAAACTTACAATTGTAAATTACCATGACAATTTGATGTACATTGCGGAGTGTGTGATCACGAATATTTTGCAGTTTCATATTAGCTACGCAATGAACATCAAATTGTCGGTGTAATTTACAATTGTAAGTTTTATTAAACAGGCCCCAGGTGTCAGGGTTACTATTGAGCCGCCAAAGGCCCCTGACATGGCTCATGTAACGACTACTTACATCAGTAAGCCTACCCTCATCCGCAGCCCAAGGTTTCGTACCGGGTGAGAGCCCTCAGCGCTCCCCATTTGTCCGGCCAAGTGGTTAATGCCATCTGCGGCAAATCTACAATAAGTCACGTAAAAAAAAGCTACCAGGAATCAACAGTAAAACATGTGCTGGTAGAAAGAGACATTGATTGTTGTAGTATTTTTATATAATATGTAAGTCTACTTAAATTTATTGTTTATATTTTTATTGTGTTATTTTTTTTTGTCTTTATATTAGTAAGTATAATTGTTCTTGTAATTTCATAAGATTTGTACGCTTATGTAGGTATGTCTATCTGTAGTATTATACACTGCATGTATCCTTATCGTAGTAGGTCAGCTGGAAGAAATCTCTTTTTTAGAGATAAGCTTACCTGTACTGTCTGATTTCTTTGTGTGTTTCTTTCTGTGTTCTATTGTGTACAAATAAATAAATAAAGAGACGTTATTGTGTCATAGTTGCCATTACACTATCGACAGTGGTATCGTGCACGTTATGAAGCCCAATAACATGCTGTGCATTAACCGATCTCTTATCTTCTGGGACATAAAATGTAAAGTGCGTATCTCTATTTATTATTTAAGTCTCTGACATCGAAGCGGAGATAAGGGTGTGTTATTTTACGACAGGTATAAGGGCTGAAAGGCGTAATGTAACGTCACTGTAACCCATTAGCCACCTGCGTTTATTTGATGGCGATTGAGAGTACAAGCTGATTTATTGAAACCTGTAATACGTATAATACCTTTCGAATCCCGGTGGGGACATATCACAAAAATCACTTTGTGATCCCTAGTTTGGTTAGGACATTACAGGCTGATCACCTGATTGTCCGAAAGTAAAATGATCCGTGCTTCGGAAGGCACGTTAAGCCGTTGATCCCGGTTATTACTTACTGATGTAAATATGTAGTCGTTACATGAGCCATGTCAGGGGCCTTTGGCGGCTCAGTAATAACCCTGACACCAGGGTTGATGAGGTTGGTATTCCACCTCACAACCCACACGATAAGAAGAAGAAGATACCTGTAATGTTTTTTATAGGCAACGTATTCAGTAATAATATTGCGTAAAAGGTATATAAAGAAAGAAAGAAAGAAAGAAACATTTATTATTTATATTGTCTACGATGGTCACTGTGGTCCTGGTACACCTGCTTGATTCTCAAACGGGGAACCCGGTTCGAAACCCGGTATCTATTTATTTATACATTTATTGTGAAAAACATTATTAATATGACGTCGTTAAACCACCAGAGGGTTTATCCCGACATCACACCCACAACACGTATTAACGTTGTATTGTATCGTAACATAACGAAAGGGCCCGCCCGATATAGACCGCCTGGTTTTATAAGACGCTTCCAAGATGGTAGAACAAAAGCAAACAATCTACACCGAACTCACGCACCAAGTCGAACGCATACGTAGAAGTGGCTACTAGACTTACACCAATGAGTTATCTAGACACGCGGTCGCGTGTCAAGCCAAGTTCAAGAAACAGAACTGGCGAGCCGCACCGTGTGTAATATTACACGAACCATTTGGAGCCACTTTTGAGACAGACCTTAGGCTACAATACATTATCTTATGTTA
Organism: Pectinophora gossypiella; assembly: GCF_024362695.1. Lineage (NCBI taxonomy): Eukaryota > Metazoa > Arthropoda > Insecta > Lepidoptera > Gelechiidae > Pectinophora > Pectinophora gossypiella. Next base: position 3,225,919 of record NC_065405.1, read on the forward strand.
TAAGAAGATATTTTATGTTATACTGTTACTTATAAATAAATTCAGGACTGACCATTGAACTTGGCCCCCATTTAGATCTCACTTCTTTTGTCGTTAAAGTCAACAGCCCAGGCATTGAACTTGGCTGTCATTTCACATTTTTGTTTTTGATTGGATTAATTTATCTTAAGTGCAGTTTCGACAAACACAGTTGGATCGACCATTATAGATGGCAATACTCACTCATCTGAGGCTAACCACCTATCACGCTGGTCTAACAGAAAGCTCGGCGACGCGTGAGTACTTAGTTCTTTCTACCTGGGTTATAGTTGTGAGCTGACGTTATGTGTACGATCAGGATCATATAGATGCGATTTGAAGCGATGTGAATTTGTGACGCCTAAACTAATGAATGACAGACCTAAAAAAACTAAACTAATGAATAGAGCTATCTATCTATTACTTATTATAATTATGTTTATAAATTATATACATATAATGTGTCTTAATTATTAATGTTTTGATAATGTGTTTATTTTGGTATCGGTACTTTTAGTTAAGTTTATATTTGTTTTAATTTTTTTCTCCTCCTCTTTTGTTCTCATAATAATTATATCTAGGTCCTATTAGTTACTCTGTTGTAGTCTTTAGAATGTAATTCCTCTTTAAGTATCTATGTATGCGTGCCTACATTGCTTCAATCATACAAAATGTAAACCGTGGATAGTTGTAATTGGCTTGCAACATGTTTTTTACCATTTGTAATTCTTATATTGATAAGCTGTTACTATCCCTTTAAATAAATAAATAAATAAATGAACTGACAGAGGGCAGCAGTAACTGTCAGTACTATTCAGAGGCGGAGGACAGGAGTCCGTACGGTTTGGAAATATACTACTCTGGACGCCATCCCACTCGCGACTCCACAGAGTACTGCGGGGCGGAAGGCAAGAGAGAAACCACTGCCCTATTTTTCCCTAAAGAAGTAGCGTGGAGAACGCTACACCGACAAGAGCGTGGCTCTTAAATTAGTGATGTGATGAAACTAATTAATGCTTTAAGGTGGTATTAAACTTCGGATAGGTACCATTTCGTCGGCGTTTCACATTTGTTTCGCTTTTGGCTGTAAGTATCTAATTATCTTACGATGCATTCAGTTTCCTACACCAAAGTTAGTGCCTTAGTCTAAGTTTACCACTATAACCGAATCTAGGGAGGAGAGTGAACTAAGTTGGGTCCCGATAGAATTTGTACATGCATAGAATCTGTTATCTGCTTCTACGGTGCCTCAACTATTAATAGAGCTAGTTACTGTATTATTTGGAATGTTGTTGCGTACTATAAATATATAAAGATTTAAGAACAAATATTATATTTATTATATTATTTATTAATTTTTATTTTTCGGTATTGTACCATCTACTCTGAAGAAGCAAGAGAAGTGTGTCAGGATTGAAGCAAGTTGAATTCTGAGTTTATATACATACGTAATATACGTATATAAATGTATTTGTTACATAGTTAAACATAGCTTAAACAGTCTATATGTGACCCAAACTAATCGAACTATTTTGTCCAGGGTAAGCAAAGAACTGGGATCCCACCAAAGCTACCTCTGTCTATAGTTAGCTGTAAGTACATGTACAGGCAAAAAAATAAAATAGGTTAATGCATATTGTTTACCATTCCGCCAATTGCAACTATTGTTCTGCATTGCTGAGTTTGGAGTAATTTAGATTATACTTAGCATAATAACCGCATATAACTCGCCCGACAAGACCTTTCATAGTATGTACTCATGCACATCCAACTTCAGACTTTGAATTTCCGAGCTCTCCAATAAGGGTTTAAAAAACTCTTCACTTGAAATTGTTTAAAGTAAAATGGCGGTCTACTGACTCTTATCGTCTAAGGGCAGAGGTTTAATTTATGAGCGGGCGCGGTAATACCCTGAAATTAAGGGATTACTGACCGGGGTGCCTTCCTCGGGGCTTGAGGATTTTTACGTGAGGCCTGAATTGCTTTGCATGTACTTCATTTACAACGAAAAGGGGCTTTCGAATTGGTGGAATAAAACGGGGTCTATTAGGACCGATGAGGTGTTTGTTTTCACAGAGTTCGAAGCATCATTTGTATGGTCAGAGGCAGTATCATTGTTTTTATTTTTTAAATGACATATTGTGTACTTACACAAAAACTTTAATACTTTTTAAGTCTGATGTTTTTGTATTGTTATTGCGTGTGGCAAATTGTATATCAAAGAATTTATTTATTATTTTCTTTGTTTATTGTTTGATCGGTCTTTTTTTTATTTTAACTACATTAATTAGATATTGCGCAAAAGGTTACAGATAAACTTTCGATTTGTTTTATATACAAATTAGAATATGCTTGCTTACCCGTGTTTTTCGTTGCGACTTTGTCACCTTTTTTTTAGAGAAAGTGGGCCATCGAAGGATGAAAATGGGTCATTTTCACAGGGATTTTTTTTGGAAAAAGCGGAACCAGAAAAGGAAGAGTGGACGATAACTGGTAACGGAGCAGCTTTAAATTTTCACCTAACTGCGACTATGACAATGGGACGGCCCTATTGCTTTTCTTTAATCATAAAAAAACGAAAAATTTCACTGCGATTTTTTTCTCGTATCAACATTATACACACTTACAAAAAAGTAAGCTTACAAATATTTCTCAAATGGGCTAGTTCGAGGTATGATAAGTTGCAAAAGTCCAATCAGTTTCTTGCAAAGTAATAAATTAACTGGTTGTACTTAAGACCTCCTGGTTTCATGTCGTTTCTGTAATAGACCAAAAACACTTACCTAAACATAAATTTTGTAATTATGACAACTTATGGTTTATAATTTCACCACTGTTTACAAATACTCACTGCCTGAACTCTTGCTCTTTGATTGTACATCCATCGCAAGATGAACTAAGTATCCTTACTTCACCGACCTTACTGTTAGACTAACGTGTCGCCGGCTATAATAGTGGAGCCAACTATGTTAATGAAAACAAAAAAATACGAAATATACTTATATTTTTTAGGTTTTTATCTTTTTAACACAAGTTGCTACATTAATCATATTTTATATTATATACTAAAGTATCTTTGCAGCTTAAACTCAGGGTTACAAGTACAAACACAGCTGCTTAGAAAGCACAAAAAAGCTAAGGATTACGCAAATTTCCCTTGTGGTGGGCAGAAGAGGAATAATAATGGGGCTGGGTTTTAAAGGAACTGAGACGTCTGTGTCTTCTGATAAATTACTGTGTTTCCGCTAATGGTCCGCTTTTAAGGCTTATTATCATAAGGGCGAAGTAGAAGTAGGTAGCAGTTTACGCGAATTAAAATGGAACGGCGCAAAATCTTTGTAATCCATATTGAATGGGCTGGCTACTGAAATATTTGAGTGTTTTGTTCGTTCGTAGAAATAATATTTGTAGGTACTTTTAATAAAATCAGACATAATAGTAAAAATAACCCGTAACAGACACCAACCCGTCGCACATAATAGACAGTCATATCATAAGTTAACCTCAGGTAACTAGCGTTACCGTAAGTTAACTAGAGTTAACGTCAGTTAATTAGAGTTACCGTAAGTTAAGTAGAGTTATCGTAACTTAAGTAGAGTTACCGTTAATTTACAAGAGTTAACATAAGTTAACTAGTAGGGTTTGTATAATGTTTGTTCCCTGATTTTCACGCGGTAAGAGACAGGTATTATGTGTTTCAATTAGATGAGTTTGTCCGGTCTGTTAGTAGGCATAAACCTATTGTGGAGTTTTTAGCATAGATGTAAGAATTACTGGTAGAACAAAACATACGATTGCATTTAAATATTGTACTTTATGCTAGGTAGGTATTATACGAGTATAGGTATTAAAAATATTAAAATATTAAACATTCGATCATGTTAGAAACGAAAGAGGAAGTCCTCGGCAATACAAAACTTTTTACTTTTAAAATATTAAACTTAGACAAAGAAATAATTTTTATTTCACTATAAATACATTAGGGTACAAATATATAAATAGAGTTCTTTTTAAAAAAATATATTTATTTATTTATTCTTTCTTTGACATAATTTTTTGACGAAAGCCGTGTTAGAGTCTTTTTGAATACATATTATTTTTTTTTAGATAAATTCTAATGATGTTTTATCATTTATTTATTTATGAGGAACTTTCCAGGCTACTTCCCCAAATTCAATATAGATGGCATTGTACAGTTTTAATATGAAAATTACCTATTTTCTCATTACTCGGGTACATAATCATTCAAAATGTAATGTGAATAGCAGAAGTATTTATAAAAATGATCGCTTGATATTTTTATGAGATTTTAATTTTTTTCAGAATAATAATGGGGGAAAGGAGGAGCTCGGTGGCACAGCGGTAAACGCGCTCGGTCTGCGATTGTTGAAGTTAAGCGACTTTCGCAAAGGCCGGTCATAGGATGGGTGACCACAGAAAAAAAAAAGTTTTCATCTCGAGCTCCTCCGTGCTTCGGAAGGCACGTTAAGTCGTTGGTCCCGGCTGCATTAGCAGTCGTTAATAATCATCAATCCGCACTGGGCCCGCGTGATGGTTTAAGGCCCGATCTCCCTATCCATTCATAGGGAAGGCCCGTGCCCCAGCAGTAGGGACGTTAATGGGCTGGTGATGAATGGGGGAAAGATGTAATTGTGCCTGGGTGTAAATAAGAAGGGTCATCATTTATACACAAAAACAAAGATAAAAGATGCATTATGTCTGTTATCCATGAAATGAGATGGTTTTCGAAGGAAAAACTGTACATCGCTATCTACATCGCTGTCATGGCCCCGGGAGTGTACAACAAACTGCCTGACCATATCATACAAGCAAAGAATTGTACTATATTTAAACATAAACTTAAAAAATGGCTTATTGAGCAGGCATTCTATAGTTTTGACGACCTGTAATTGATAATATATTTTAATGTAATTGAATTCCGTAGTAATATTTAATTTAATTGAATTTTGTAATATCTGTGACGTGTAATTATTATTATCAATAAATGACTATGACTATGACTATATTGTTTTTGAAGAACGTGGACTAGAGTTCCTCATCACACTGCATATATACGACAAGCCCGGGATGCCAAGCAGCTTAACACGTTCTGGTTTTAATTCGCTCCTCGCTAGCTCCCATACTAACGTGGGAGTAATTAAACGATCAAAACCATAAAAATAATCCTAAAGGAGACAACAAAGAATGTGTTCTATAATATTACGTTGTAGGTACATAATTAAGCGTTAATTGAATTTCTCAAGAGTTTAATTACTGGCTCGGTTGGTTCATTAAGTCTTTTATAAGCAATGGCCGGAATAAAAAAATAAAAGACGGCCAGTGGTGTATGACCAGCCAGTCTCTTTGTGAGAGCTGGAATACAGTATAGTATGAATACCTCTATAAACATACGAGTGTTAATTATCAACATTCATTGCATGCAAACTCTAAGTAATTTCATAGCAATGAAGAGAAAAACTTGGAATTAACATAAGCTTACGACTAGTATAGTTAATAACTGGGATATACTGTCATACATCATTTCACTCTTAACCTACATACATACATAAATTATTTTACGACAATAATACAATTCGGGTAGTCAGAGGTACATACATTCATCCATTCGTGACGAAACCCAAATTCCCGAGAAACTCATTTTTGGATGTATGCAACCTAACCTGTATTGGACTGGTTTTTCCTTCGCGTTGGAAGGTCAGACAGGCTGTCACTTCTGTAAATAAACCGGACCTGTCAAATCTTCAGGTTAGGTAAGCGGACCCTTTGAGAAATGGGATCCTTCTAAGGAGATGATGAGAGGTACGTCCGTTACAATATGAACTAATTACCAACACCTCACTGAGCTTTCTGTTAGATACGTGATTGGTGGTGAGCCGTATCGCCGTCTTTAGTTTCGTGAGCCAACTGTGTTAGTGAGTATGCTAACGTGCCTTCTGAAGTACAAAATCATCTTACTTGGAATGGAAACCAGACCTCTAGATCATGCCCAAGGCTCTAATCACTAGACCATGGAGGCTGTTACTGGTACAGTGGGTACTGTTGATTTATTAAATCAAATGTTTGCAAAGAAGATCCTTCACCACAACTTTCCTGCGACAACTTTCCTGACGTTACCTTAATTAAGGCTCTGAAAGGTACTCCAACATACCTTAATGATTTATTGTAGAACATAATTACGTATAATTCCCCTCCATTATAGAGCTACGTCTCCTTTAGCTAATTAAGCCTTATATTCAGAGAGAAATTGAATTTGCACACACTTGTACTGAAGTTAGGGTTTCCAACCCGAGGATTAATAAAATATATTAATATTTTTTCACATTTGGTACGTAGGAATGAGGATTTTAAGAGTTCCTTGGCGCATAATTTAAAATTAAAGTATAATTTAAAATACGACTTCATACATAGGTACCTAATGTAGGTATATAAATTTTTTTCAACCTGGAAATACGAGGTTTATGTTTGTATGTCTCCACAAAAGTAGGATTTTTTTTGACTTGACTAATGTAGATTTACCGAGGAATGCATTTAGAACTTGGCCGGAATAAACTATGGTATCTCATCTATACAGAGAAGAAGAGATAAAGAATAATACTACATATAGAGGAGCTCGGTGGCGCAGCGGTAAACGCGCTCGGTCTGCGATTTTTGAAGTTAAGCAACATTCGCAAAGGCCGGTCATAGGATGGGTGACCACAAAAAAAAAGTTTTCATCTCGAGCTCCTCCATGCTTCGGAAGGCACGTTAAGCCGTTGGTCCCGGTTGCATTAGCAGTCGTTAATAACCACCAATCCGAACTGGGCCCGTGTGGTGGTTTAAGGCCCGATCTCCCTATGGTGATGATGATGACTACATATAGAACGGTAACTCTCCGCCCCGCACCAATTCGTATCGGGCTAGATTTCCGTCACCCGCTCTGGGTCTTACTTTAGTCCAAGTGATTGTAAGCTGCTAAGAAGGAAAGAAGCGCGTGCGGACTATCTGTCTCGCTCGCAGTTTACCCTACTTAATGAGTGTAAAAAAGAGAGAGTGAATAAAATGTCTCATCTATTATTTTCGACTGTACTATATCTTTGCTAAAGACACACACTGTACAGAGTTTACACCTAGATGATATACTAAAAAGAAAAAAATATATATTTTGCCAATGGTAACCCTGCATCGTCGCAGTGGAACACACCCGAGGGAAAATAGCGACAGTTAATGTAAAATTAGTTTACACGCTTTGTCGATTGTTGAAATTTTAATTGGATTATAAGCAGGTTGGCGCAAAATTGTTTAACTTATAGAATAGTTTGAAATTGGCCTTATTTCGGTGTTAAATTTCGAGTTCATAAAAAATCTAAAATGTCGCCTTTGGTTTTGTGTTTATATTAGGTTTGGGTAATTTCGTATCGCGTAAAAGGTTTTACTTTAGGTATCATATTAAGTATTTATATATGTGTTGTAATAAAAAAGAAATACTCATAACCACACTAGAATTGTTTATGTCACAAACCAGATAAAGTTAGTATTAAAAAAAAACTGTTTCATAACACGAAGAAGTCTCCTTTGATATTGGACGATTGTGTATTGCGCACTGAATTGGTTTTTTACTAGTTTTATGAGGTATTTGTATCCACCAATAAAAAAATAATCTCCACACTGTAATTAACACATTCTTATTCAACAATACATTAGAAGCTTGTCTGTATAATAAGTGAGAAATACACTATTACGTATAACAACTTTTTAAATTATATATTGAATAAACCCAGCCATTTGCCATGTACTTAGTTAAGAGTTTTTTTGTAATTATTTCTTGTTTATTATGGTGCAATAAAATGTAAAAGAAAAGAAGAGATGTAAGAGAAGGTGCAGGTCGTGTCGTATCGGGAGGTGAAGGTTTTGGCGGGAAGAAGAGAGGAATGGCGGTTACTCCACCGACAAGAGCGCAGCTCTTAAATAGAGAGAGAGAGAGAGAATGTATTTGTATTGTATTGTAATAAACAATGCACGTCAAACTAAAATACCACCCTCTCTCGTACCTGGTTAATAATATAATATTGATTCGTACCGAGAACACGCACAATTTTTCATTATTATGAGAAAATTACAAACACTTGAGATTGTATTGATGAAGTATAAACTAAAACAAAACACCTTCATAAATTCCTTTTTCAAATCACGAATATAGATTCAGACAATATGCGCCAAATTTCGTATTCCTGGAAGGGATGAAACGAGCTCTCGATCCGGTCTTTTGAAAGGATAAGAGCCACTCCGGACAATAGGCTGAATTTGAATAAAATAATAGTTTGGAAATTGTCCGCCACATGGCATGAAAGGGAGGGGATGAAAGGCAAGGGACAATGGGGCTTTAAAGCAAGTTTTGTCTTAAGGTCACTTTATTTGATAGCCGGCGTTATGGTGCGATGAGCGATTGGGTTATGTCGACTTAGAATAAAAACGGTAACGTTTTTTGCTTGTCTTCTTTAGTATTTTTGTTTATTGTTGGTGTAGATTTCCCTTCCGGTCAGACTGGCAGCCGGTACTGTAAAATAACTGGACCTGCCAAATCAACAGGTAAGGTAAATGGACCTTGTGAAAACCGGCATCAAGACTCGCTCGACGTAGAGGGAAATATTAAACGAACCCACCATAGACAAACGCGACGTCAAGCTAATAACTGTTACTGTAAAATGACTCACTGTCAAGAAACTCGCTGTTGCGGGAATTGATGGAATGATCGAAAAACCTATCATCATGAGGTTTTATGTTTTAAATTAATGATCTACTTTGAAAATGAATGAAAAGGCTAGGTTTTAGAATGTCAATAAAATGTTTTTTGACAGTAATAGGTACTACTTTTACCTCATGACAAATATGGAGCACAATCCAACGTCATAAACTTTCACCTGTACGTTAAAGTTCCTAATGCTTCTAAGTCACGTAAATCAGCAACAAATGACACACACCTGCGAATTTAAACAAACAGCGCCAAAGAGACGGCATTTGATAATTAATTGTTTCATTTTATTGTTTAATTAAAACACCCATAATAAAGGTACACTTGGTATAAATTTGGCTGAGTGATCAGAGATGACAGAAAATTTGATGAAGATATAATTAAAATGTCAAGATTTAATAGTCTCGAAATCTACTGAATCTCGACATTTTTAATTGTATTTACCTCACATTTTCTGAAATCACGAGATTTTTAAAACTGTATCCAAGTTTTATGAAAACGTTTTTTGGTTATCGAACATTTTAACGTAGGTATGGGCACGAATAAATAAATTTTCCGCTAGGAATTTGCATTTAGAATGTTATTTAGAATTTTGAAGCATGAACTAGGTGTACCAATTTAAGTGTATTCTCAGTTTATTGACAAGTTCATAGTGAAAGCTATCAGTCCTCTGAATTCTTAGGGTGTAGAGAACACTCCCCAGATTACGTGTGTCAGACCGTGCAGTATCACGTGACAAAGCTATGGCCGATGCGACATTTGATCAGACCAATTTGGTAACTGATTGTTCTCAAAGAGACTCATGTGACGAGTGTGGGTACGGCTTTACCATTGTCGGGTTAGAGGCATAGATGTGTGAGGCTCGGCAAGATCGCCTCAAACCAGTTCTAGAGGGTTAGCCGTGTTGCTAATGATTTCTAAAAGCAAACAATGCAAGTAAGAAGAAGTGTATGAGAATGACTCAAGGTGACATATCAATAAAGAAAGAAAGAAAGAAGAAAGAAATAAACATTTATTATTTAGGACACCACAGACACGGATTACATATATATACATTACAATGACATCACACCAATGTCATTGTAATGTATATACAGGGTGGCCCAGAAGATCAGGTTCAAAATGAAAAATAAAATAGAGGGGCTCATTAGCTACCAGAAACACCCCCATGTATGTTCAGCAATTATTTACGGTTTAGGAGATATGACCCATTTTGTACCTTTTTCTAGATTTTCTACCTTACTTCAGAAATAATCATTTTGTCGCTATCCCTTTCTTAATAATTATTTTATTTTACTTCACAACTATGCTTAAGGCTGTGTACCGCTCAATTAAAGATAAATCAAAGTCAAATCAAGTATAAAAAAAGAAGTTATCGGAAGTCAAAGTGAGAATTCGACCAAAATTGTTACAGTTGTTAAAACTTCGCCGAAGAATAATAAACACATGAGATTGTCATGGACCCTGAAAGTATTTCTAAAAACTGCTCCATTTAATAGGCTTTTAGAAACATCCAAAAAAAGTACCCTTAATAACGGCAAAAAACTAAGTAATTTGACCTCAAATATTGCAAGACAGACACATTTGAAGGAAAATTTGACATTCTCATACAATGTAGCTGCTTCTTTCTAACGTTGTTAAAGGTGCTCTAATATTATAATATTATAAAAAAGTAAATTTGTTGGGTTGCCTACATAGCGAACCACGCGAATAGACGCTTGACTACGTAATCATGTACATCGCCTGCGCATGTTCTAATAATATTTATATTGACGGTTTTCAATAATTTGTTATTTTTATTTGTTATTTTAAATTTACATAAAATCATTTAAAAAAAACACAAACATTTTCATTAATTTACCGGCAGGAAATTCCACGTGATATCAACTCAGTACCGTGATCTGAATCAACCTCCAAATTATCGTTATGGTGTCACTGACACCCTGTATTCGTCAGCAGTGATGTGCTGTTCCCGGGAATATTCCCAGAGTGTGAATGTTCTCGTTCTAAGAAAGCAATATTTCAATTTGACATTTGCGCATATAAAAGTTAGTGCGCAATGCAAACAAATGTCAAATAGCAATATTGCTTTTTCAGATGAATTGCTTCGATGTGGCCATTTTAACCCCTCTGGTCTTATCTGCCTAAAGGTTAGGCAATAAAGCTTTACGTAAGTTTTGCGCTTTTTTAATGCCGGGATCATTCCCGAATTGGGAGTATTCCCTGGAACGGCACATCGCTGTATACGTGTACACTGGACTTGTATTATTCAACATACAACTTGCCACTTTCAGTAAACTTGAGTCCATTATAACTACAAGTTATTATGGAGTTTCAAGTTATTAGCTCGAGCTCTATCGGCAACTTTGACTAGATCCTTCGTCAAGCACGAGAGCTAGACAGAATACGTACATGTTAAAATGTTGTACATACGCCATATACCTACTGAAATTCGACAGGTTGATGTAGGTAGGCGAAAGATTTGTTTCGCCTACCTACATCGTCGAAAGATCGTCAGACTCTGAATACTAGCCACCAAAACCACATTCGTGCTTGTAAAAAGATTTATTTTTTATTTTTTATCTTTTATGGGTTTGCTCTTAGCCCTAGGGCTAAGCACACATCTAGACGTGCCCGAAGATATTGAGCTCGCCCAGAAGGTGCCTGTTTTTTATTGTAACCACGAAATATTCCTATTTTTACTGTCTATTCAAGTGAACTTTTTGATACTTATTGTGAAATTCTGTAAGTTAAAAATCACTTAAAATTTATTAACTTATTCCCGCCACTAGATTAATGCATTGTAATGTGTGTAAAATAATGTTTAGTGAAAGCAAAAATATCTTCAGAAGTTTTCTAAAAAGTTATTTTATTAAAGCTATTAACAAACATTTTTGTAAAACACATTTTTCTCAAGCCGCAATCATAAAGTTTCAACCTACTTTAATAATTTTGAACTTTAAGAGTAACGTTACATAGTTTAGTTAGTACGCCAGTCACCTATATTTAATTTAGTTCGGAAGTAAGTTTTAACTTGAAACTATCCACTTAGCAACCTGTTACAAAGTTGCTGGTACTTTCGCGCAGACATTTAGAAAACAACCTTTGTAATTTGTATGAACTTTGTCTTAAATGTTAAAAGAACGGTGTATCAAGTCCTTTATTAGAAAAATACTTGAAAACGTAGATGTCGCCCATTAAAACTTTTTTTGACGGGACTTGTGGGTCCGGGTCCAAGGAGGCAACTCTTTGACTGGACTCGTCAAAAGACTATTTTCATTAACTCATCAATGAAACAATCCATACCCATAAATGATGACTCACGTGGTGCCAGGTTATGAACCGTTCACCCAAAGATTCGTTTTTGCAAGAAAATTTAAGAAACATCGCGAGGAAACCCACATTTTCAAGAAATGCGTTTTGGAGGTGTGAGACCTAACCTGTATTTCCCCTCGCGGGAAGGACAGGCAGTCGCTTCTATAAAGAAACGGACCTGTCAAATGTTCAGGTTAGGTAATAAGACCCCGTGGAAAAACGGGAATACGCTAGGGAGATGAAAAAACATTTACGGCCACAAATGGTTTGCATAAACAAGCAAGTTATAATTCATATAAGTTATTAAATAACCATTTGCCCACTGACTTCCACTCCTAATTGTACTATTTGTATGTGGTCTAAAGGCTCAACGTTGATACCCACCGACCCGAGGTTTGCATAAGTCAGAGAATAAATTAAATTTCGACAAATTACTGGTGATTCTGATAGCTTAACTTCCCATGCTTCGAAAGTTTAGAGTACGTATGTAAATTATGTTTTTTAAAAGTAAGATTTGAATTATTCCGAGGTTAACAGTAAGTTAAGAAAGAAATTGTAACTAGAAAACTACGAATGCTCCGACATATCAAAAGAAAATACATCTAGGGTGTTAGTGACATCGTAACGAAAACTTTGAGGGATGATTCAAAGCTGATATCAAGAGGAATATTCTTACGAAACTGTACGTAAAAAAAAACACAAATATTTTCATGAATTTTCCGACGTGAAATTCCACTTTATATCAACTAAGAATCATGGTCTGAATCATCCCCCTTAGTATTGTCACTAACACCCTGTATGATGCTAAATAAGGAGTAAAAATCATAAAGGTAGGCTACATAAGCCATCTTCGGGCGCATCAGCATCGTGCCGACTAGGAGTCGAAGTGGTCGCCATGGCCGAAATCGGTCGAAGAGATCATGGTCATGGTCAAAAATCATAATTAATTTATACGGTAAGAGATCAAAACATCTCTAAAAACACAGCAATCGGTTTTACGGATCTCATTTCTTTTTTGATGTTGGCATATTTAGTTGTATGAGTTTGAACGTATACTCATACAAACAAATATGTCAAAATGGAATGGATCGCTATGTGAACCAGCACTACGTAACTAAGGCTTTTGGAAACATCCATTTCCCAAAAAAAAAACTACATTGTCTAAATAAATTGGGATACGGCTGCAGTGAATTTTGAAAGATCCTTCGAAAAACTAGTCTACCGTAATTTACCCTGGTATGAAAGTGACATAGCACGATGTGCCTACACTTACCGTTTTCCCATCTTTAAACAATAAAACCCGAACGAAAGCGCTGACGCATTCAATAAATAGGAATTTTATTCACGAAATGTCACAGGTTTCCCTTTTCCACCGTTCACCCCAGAAATGTCTCGAGCAAAGACCCTTCTGGGGACAGATGACCTCGTGTAAATATTTGAGTGTAACTGTCCAGAAATGAAGGTAACGGAAGGTAAACTGATTGGGCGGCGCAAATCTGGTTGGGGCTACATGATCGCACTCGTTTAGGTTGTTTTTGCCCGATTTCGGCGAGGCAAAAAGGAGGGTTATGTGTTTAAAAAGGAAGTGTTTTTATGGATGAAGCAAACAGAAAATAAGAGCAAGAGACCTTTTTTCTTTTTTTTTGACGTGTTTGACTTATTGTAGATTTGCCGCAGGTGGCATTAACTATTTGGCCGGACAAATGGGAAGCGCTAAATACGCTCACCCGGTGATCAAGAGACTGTGGTCTTCGTGCCTGTATTAATACAGGGTTTCTCTTTGTGCACGAATACGTAACGTGGTTGTCTTCTGACATCTTATGGCTTTGCGTACAAATCTTCAGTTACAATAAACTTCTATCTCACTAGGATACCCTTGTTGCGCCACCACCAAAATGTACGCAGTTGTAGCTAAAGAGAGTATTTCACCCGCAGAGCTAACAAGCGCAACGTGATAAAATTATCGATCTATTCAATAAATCTTGACAAAATCTATAAGTCTGTTTATTTCCCTAACATGCTTAGCACGTGATTTTGTTCGTATTTTGACAGAACGACATGAATAAAATGGGTTCACATATAAGCACCAATCGACAAAACGACGTAATTATATCGTCAGAATCGTTAAAATGACCGTGACAAAATTTTGTCACGTTGCGCATGTTAGCCCTACTGGTTGCGCAACCAATTTGTTGCTGGCAACCGAATCCTAAATAATTTCTCGCTGGTAGCGCAATAATAGTGTCCTAGTGAGATAGGTTCCTTCGAACTTTACCCCCACCCACACAATAGAAGAGATGATTAGTAACATCTCTTCTATTGTGTGGGTTGTGAGGTAGATTACCAACCTCGGCAACTCTGGTGTCAGGGTTATTGAACCGCCAAAGGCCCCTGACATGGCTCATGTTACGATTACTCACATTACATGAAACACAACTTTTAACCATACATGGAATACAAAACTCTTTTAACTCTATCTTATTTACCGGGTGAACGATGCAATTATACTTCAAAGGTTTATTTTACGTGATAACACTCGTTGCTTTTAAATTAAAACGTGGTTGAAATATGGCTGTCATTTGTCAGGTACGTGTGGGTACCAGGTAATTCTAACGCTATTACACTCTGCGACATTCTGTGACTTACGCTCTGTACGTGATATTTGTGTGTTACTAAGTAGGTAGGTGAGACGTGGCCGTTTACTATGGGTCTCGTGAGGAGGCTCGGTGTCGCTCAGCGGGCAATGGAGAGAGCTATGCTCGGTATTTCCCTGCTCGATCGAATCAGAAATGAGGAGATCCGCAGGAGAACTAAAGTCACCGACATAGCTCGAAGAATTGCAAAGCTGAAGTGGCAGTGGGCAGGACACATAGCGAGGAGAACCGATGGCCGATGGGGCGGAAAGGTTCTGGAGTGGCGACCACGTGTCGGACAACGCTCAGTGGGTAGGCCCGCTACAAGGTGGACCGACGATCTGGTGAAGGTCGCGGGAAGCCGCTGGATGCGGGCAGCGCAGGACCGATCGTCGTGGAGATCCTTGGGGGAGGCCTATGCCCAGCAGTGGGCGTCATACGGCTGATGATGATGAAGTAGGTAAGAGGTTTAATGGAACGGGTATACATCCTGAGTAGTTCCTTGCATGGTTAGGCTTAGTAATATTTATGATCTGCCTGTCTTATTGTAGGTTGATTACCTAGCCGGGCAAATAGGAAGCGCTGAGAGTGCCGCGGGCCTCGGCTCAAGGTCTCTCGCGTCGTCTGAAAGGGATTTGAATTGGTATTTGAATCGATTAATCGACCCTAGTGGGACGCCATCGATAAGTGCTGAATGAGGAAATTGATACCACGCCGGCTCTGTATCGGGGTAATAAAATGTTTGTTGTCGCGATGAAGTGAAAGAAAGAAAGAAGAAAGAAAAAATATTTATTCGGCATACTTAACACTAATTAACAAAAAAATTATAATAATTATACTTAATGCCGAAACGGCTTCAGCTCAGCAAATGTCACGGCCTAGCTGTAGCAGGACTATGACGCTGATTTTCAGCTGCAGCCGGTTGGGGAATCAAAAAACAGTAAAACAAAAAGAACTGGGGTCTAAAGTCTAAGCACATAATTACGTACAAGTGAATCTTCAAGTTATGTTTTTGTGAATTCATCGATTATTAAACCTAGCAATTTACAAGCAAATACCGTTTTGCCCTTCAAAGGACCAAGGTTTAAAGTCAAAATAATAATTATTTGCAGATATCGCTACACCTGGCGAAGACTCTTGAAACTAATTTGGAAACATCTGATTACACATAAGTCGTCAAAAGCGGAAAATTATATTTGTTTATAAGTTGAAATTAATTTTACGTTCAAATTTCGTAGGTAATTAGTTTCAAGGCCTTTATATACTAATTTATTATAATAAATTAATTAAAGTACTTGAAAAATAATTATTTTAGATATTGTTCTCATCAAGGTTTCAAACTTCAGAGCCTACTCGGGAGTTTATCATTTTACGTTATAATTACAAGTAGCTATGTTAATAGCGTTCTTAAGTGTCATTTAGCTTACTTTAATCTACCTGAATAATACAGATATTGGTGCTGAATCCAGTACAGTCACGAGTAATAATATGTATTTACTTTGCAACCATGTCACATTAACTTTTTTGCAAATAAAACCGTAAGTCTCATTAAATGTCAAATATGATACTGCGACAAGGTTCTAAAGTGGGTACATGATATTGCTCATGACTGTACACACCATCTAATTTTATTTTAAGTTATACCTGTCATTTTCTTATCCGCCGAAAAGGAAAGAGACGGGTTATCGACAGGCACAAAATATATGGAATACATGTAAATTTTAGGCAGAAGTTTAAAAAACTTTATGTTGGCCAATAACCCGACAGAACTAAGTTGACAGCACACGTCAAACGAGATGCCTTTTTATTCGCCCGGGTTATATATTCATTTTAAAATTAACAGTTGTGCCTTTCCTTTTCGGCGGATAAGAAAGTGACATGTATAACTTAAAATAAAATTAGATGGTGTGTAAAGTCATGAGCAATATCATGTACCCACTTTAGAACCTTGTCGCACTATCATATTTGACATTTAATGAGACTTACGGTTTCATTTGCAAAAAAGTTAATGTGACATGGTTTCAAAGTGAATACATATTATTACTCGTGACTGTACTGGATTCATGCTCAACATAATACTTATAAATAAAACTATACTTACAATGAAAGTAAACTTGAGAAAAATATTTACGATGCGGGTGTAAGTGGTAGAATTGGAAGAGGAAAGCCTAGGCGAACATACCGCGATCAGATTCAGGATGTTTTGAAAGAAAGGACAGGTCAAGAGTGCCCTAAACCGAGAGTGGAAGAAGAGGGTGTTATGTCAGGATCGTAGTAAGTGGAATTCCGTGGTCTCTGCCTATCCCAACGGGAAATAGGCGTGATTTTATTTATTTAAGAGCCACGCTCTTATCGGTGTCGCATTCTCAATTCTTGTCTATCAAGAGCCAATTCTTTGACTTTTGTTGGATCGCCTTCCTTTTAATTTGTTCCATGTACCTAAGCTCTTGTTGGTCTTCCCCTTCCTGTCTTTCCTTTTATCTTCCCTTCTATGATGATTTTTTTGTATGTACGTAATACTCATAATGATGATAATATAGCTTGAACACAGAATACGTGTTCTTAGGCTTATATTCCGCTCAAGCTTAATAGAAGGCATCAGACTCTAGGTGATTGTATTGTTTGTTACCAATAAAGAAGAAGAAAGAAAGAAAAAATATTTATTCGGCATACTTAACACTAATTAACAAAACATACTTAAGTAATTAAATTACTTAATAATTATTATACTTAATGCCGAAACGGCTTCAGCTCAGCAAATGTCACGGCCTAGATGTAGCTAGACTATGACGCTGATTTTCAGCTGCAGCCGGTTGGGGAATCAGTAGAAAAGACAGTTGTTTTATTAAAAAAAAATCCTAGTATCTAAATATGTTAGACTTTCCATAAGAAATCTCCTTTTACACTCTTCAAGTCGGACGGAAAGGGGTCTCTTTTCTCACACGACGCGAAACCTTTGTCGACTTTTGCCACATAATCCTGCTGTAGGTACGTTTGTATCTTCTATTTTTGGAGATCATTATACATATTTTTCTGACGTGGTAGCGCAGTTGGAAGAACCCTGGCCTCTCACTGTAAGGTTCGATTCCCAGCACCGGTTTAAACCGATGATTTCCGATTTTTGTTTAGTGTGGATCATAAAATGATTATCACGGGTCAGCGGTGGAGCAAAACATCGTTAGGAAACCCACATTCCCGAGAAATGCGTTTCGGAGGTACGTGACCTAACCTGTATTGGGCTGGTTTTCCCTTGGCGGGGAAGGTCAGACAAACAGTCGCTTCTGTGAAAATCCGGACCTGTCAAATCTTCAGGTTAGGTAAGCGGACCCTGTGATAAACGGGATACCGCTACGGAGAATATGTTTCTGCAATGAAACATTTTTATCTAAAGAAACGCTCATATATTCAAAGTTGGATTCAATCATCGGTAACTATTTACTATGGGTATTAAACCTTTCCTGAATCAGGATCAATGATTTCTCGGTATTAAGCAGCTTATCGACATCGAACCTCGTTCGGAAATATACGTACAATACAATTGAAACGGGAGCGGAATCATTATTTCCTAATAGTTATTAAATTGGCCTCTATAGATAATACCCTCTATTCTATGTAAGAAAGAGGGAAATAATTATTTTTTATTTTATGTTCAGAAAGACTACGGCCATATACATTTTCTAAAAATAATTACCAGACAATAACTAACGGCTAATTACAAGACTCCACCTAATAGTGGCTAAGTTATTTTCCCTTTTACAATCATAGAAATTTATAAAATAATTAATAAATAAATAAATTATTTATTTATTCAACAATTACCAAGAAAACCAAATATATATTTATTCAGATACAATAATAATAAAAAAACAGAATGTAAATCCACCACAGGCTTCGTCAGTACCAACATTCATATTCAAAAAAAATTTAAAAAAATAAGGGAAAGCAATTCCAATTCATACATAATAAAATCCGCACAAGCTTCGTCATAGAAATTAAAAATTAAGTAAGGTAGGTACAAACATATGACGTTCCTAAACTAGGATTAATAAGTCACTTGTGACTTAGAGAAAGATTTCGCAATTTTTTGTCGCATCATGGATGCTTTAGAACAAAACAGATCTAGATCGTACTCAGGTGGTAAACTGTTAAAACTGTCAATATATCGTATCAAGTAGGTATTTTGCCTATAGTTAGTTCTCGCAAAATGTGCCCATAAAATAGGACGTGTATTAATTGTTACTAAGACCGTACACATATAAATTCAATTCTACTCAATAATAATATTCAGGTGAGGTAGATATTGTGACCCTGTGAACGGGAGAACGGAAAAAATAGAGAAATGATGGAAGCTTTTTATTTTACGATCTTTTCCAGTAGTTTTAACAACGCATAACAAAATATCACGCCTGTATCCCCGAAGGAGTAGGCAGCGGTGGACTATATACACCCACTCCTCGAACGGTATTTATTGAAACTGTGATGCTAAATTTGGGAAATGAAACTTAATTTTACTTTACTTTGACTCTTTTAAAAATAGTGCTGTCCTTTACTTCCGTTAAGTGTAAGAAAGAGACAGAGCTAGAGTGAGCTATGAAAATTATATTGTGTCTACATTGTTTTAAGTTTACGCGGTTATTATCATAATTAAAGCACACACACACAACAGCACTCACAACAGACAGACACACACAGTCATGGGACTTGCAACAGTGTCGAAATATCTGGAGTCTCATATACCCATTTAAACGCGGTAAGAACCCGTTATTATGTGCTTTAATTATATTGTGTCTGTCAGAGAATCAGCACCTAACCTGACCTAACCTACAAATATACGTCCAAATTATTACATTAAAGCACGGAAGGTGCGCTATAGTATACATTGTGATACGAAATCGATACAGAGCTTAACTTTGAGTAAATTGTGAGCGCTATAAACCCTTGATGCGAGAGAGCATTTGCGATCGCGATCAAAGCGTGGGTGGCTTCGGCAACTTTCATAAACATTTTCCTCAGTTTCTTTGTAAATTTCTCAAGTTTTCCATCGTGCATTCCTGATACGCCGGTTATTCTATCACTTTACTTTTATGCTGGGAAAATGTTGAGTTACTTACAAGTTTGGAAGGTTTGTATGTGCTGTATGTTGTTTGGTTTAAAGTTGTGCGGTTGCATATTTCCTTAGCGTTTTCGACTTTATTTGACGTGCCCAATTGTACAATACAAAAAAAAAAAAACTCTTTATTGCACTTAAATCACATAAAAAAAAAAAATAGTAATTATAATTAAATTTTGTAGTACAACAGGCGGCCTTATTGCTAAGGTAGCAATCTCTTCCAGGCAACCTTTAGGTATAGGATATGAATTTAATGAAAAGTGTAGCGGGATAGACAGTGCAAAATAAGAAGAAAAAAAAAAATATGTTGAAAAATATAAGTACTTATATAACTAGATAGACTATATTAAAACAATACATAGAAAGCAATAAATAATGATTATAATAATTATATAAATACGTAAATACATACATACATTACTATGGAAGAAAGGAAACCATGACAGTACTACCTACCTTATAAAGAAGAAGATGTAAGAAGAGTGGAGTAGAAAAGAAAAGCGTTATAAAGAGGAGAGAGAGCTGAGAAAGTGCTGCTTGACTTGCCCTTTGAAAGCATCCAACGACGGTGCCCTTCGAATGGATTCAGGCAAAGAATTCCATAACCGAACAGCTTGCACCGTAAACGACTTTCCATAGAAATTAGTGGAATGGGAGGGAATATTAAGGGAGAGGTTGAAAGAGGAACGAAGGTTACGGTTGAGGGTACAGGAGTGAAAGACAAATCGGTCTTTGAGGTAGGGGGGAGTATTGGGATTAAATAGGATTGAGTAAAGGAGGGACAGGATATGACAGTCCCTACGACGGTGAATAGGTAGCCATTTGAGCTGGGAGCGATAAACAGAAACATGGTCAAATTTACGCAGACCATAAATAAACCGTATGCAAAGATTCTGCAGACGATTGAGCTTGTTTAGAAGTTCGACCGACAAGTCAGGATACGAAACGTCTGCATAATCTAGGATAGGCAGTATCAACGACTGTGCCAGAGTAATTTTGGTTTTGGTCGGCAAAAGATTTTTGAGGCGCTTAAGATTGTAATTTTGGCTCAGATGGCAATATCTACTTGGCCGGACAAATGGGTCTCTAGTTAATTAGTTTTTAAGTTTTTTTTTAGTAAATTCTTCATTAGGCCGCCAATTCTGCTGTTTTCTTTTTAATTCAAATAGGTTTGATCTGGACGCCATCCTCCCTCTTAAAGAGGTTAACAGAGATGAAAGTACCTCTACCCCAATTGGGGACTAAGTCGCGGGCTGATGTTATTATAAGATATATTTACGAATGTCAATCACTTCATACAAAACACCTACACACACACCACGTTGACGTTAACGTACGATTGAAGACTAAACTATGTTAGGGTTGGGCGAGGGGGGAGTGAGGTAAACTTATCTCAGCCGTTGGTGGGGAGCGGAGAGTTGCCGTTCTACATACATACATACATAAACTCACGCCTATTTCCCACCGGGGTAAGCAGAGACTATAGAATTCCATTTGCTTCGATCCTGACACACTTCCCTTGCTTCCTCCACATTCATCAATCGCTTCATACACGCACGCCGGTTCAGAGTAGATCGTATTGAACCTTTTATTTATTTATTTATTTATTTACTACCACACACAATACAGCATTACATTTTCTAAGGACATCTCCAATTTGATCATCGTAAGTCTTTCTCGGTCTTCCTCTGTCAGCCCTACCATCAACTTTCGCTTTATATACCGCTTTTGCAATTCTATTATCCTTCATCCGCTCAACGTGTCCAAACCAACCTAACATTCCCTTCTCAATCCTAGTCTAGTTGCCGTTCTATGTAGTATTATTTCCTTATTCTATGATTAGACTACGAAAACCCCAGCTCAGTCCGATTCCCGCATTTTCCTCGAAACATTGTCTCCCTACATTACCGCTTACACGTCCGTATTATCTCCAGTAGATGACCGCGATAGGCCGACGAGGGCGTAATCTCACAATCTCTTTTATTTATGGTCCAAGGAAAATGATATTTCAGCCGCGACTTACTTACTGTCGCATTAAAGATAATTAAATAGGTACTGCTAAGTTGTTCTTAGATTGCCACAACAACTTCGCAGTACCTATAAGGGGTGGGGGGGGGGAATATTTTTATTTTAATTTTGCAATAAAAAATGTGTCCCACATATGGGACATGCCCGAACGAGTTTCAAATGAATTGCGTCATATGTGGTTCATACGCAGTGAACGTGTTAATATTCCATCTTGTTGGAGTCGATGCGGTCTAAGATAGCACTAAGATGACACAGACGACGCCCTCAGCTGAGGTTCCCACCCAACTGGGCACCCTCAGACCGGGTGAGAGTAATGGAAAAAAAGTAGTTAATGCCATCTGCGGCAAATCTACAATAAGTCACGTCAAAGATTTAAGATTGTCACTTACCTACTTTTGCAGTATCAAAATAATTTTAAGTATTTTTTAAATAAAATCCATGTGTTAATTTTATTACCGTGTTTGTCTTGTCTATTTGTTGCTGCAAATTACTGTCGACTGTAAGTATATCTTCAACTCGTCAGTAGCTTTATACATACCTGAAACAAAAAAGTAGTTTAAGCACACATCTCAGAAATCTTCATTGTCTAAACAAATTGGGAATCAAAACCAGACACTGGTCAATGGTTAAGGCGTCTAGCCTTTCTACTTTGTTCCCGCAATATCGGCTGCAGTTGACTTCCCCTAATAAAAAATATTATCATTAATTAGTTACATCACAACATCATTTTGAGTGTTTCGTATTTGATGCTGTCATCATCAGATGTTAGTTAGTTAGCTATGAGTTAGTTACTTATAAGTATACTTATAATTAATTCATGATAATGTATAATTATACTAGTCATCACACTGATCTTCTATCGTGTGGGTTGTTGATTACCAACCTCATCAACCCTGGTGTAAGGGTTACTATTGAGCCACCAAAGGCCAAAGGCCGAATACGTACTTACAGCAGTAAGTATAAACCGGGACCAAAGGCTTAACGTGCCTCCTGAAGCACGGATCGTCTTACTTTCGGACAATCAGGTGATCAGCCTGTAATGTCCTAACCAAACTAGGGATCGCAAAGTGATTTTTGTAATATGTCCCCACAGGGTTTCAAACCCGGGACCTCCGGATCGTGAGCCCAACGCTCAACCACTGGACCACGGAGGCCGCCACACTAATAGTCACAATAATAATATGACAGCGATAGATTTCAATACTGTTTTAGTTCAATAAAACCATCGGGAACTGGAGCGCCTTTTATAACTGTAATGTTTTTGATAATATTGAAGATAACGCTTTCCAATTAAACATCAAATATAATTCAATAACAAGCCATCAGCTATTTCCTGAGTAATCACTACGATGATAAGACGTGAAGCGTGGAAATGTTTTAATTAAATCCGAGGCCTTGTAGCGCCGGGATGGATCCAAAATTATCACATCAAAGAGCACTCGTTGGCTTTTCGGGTTTGATTTACATCTCAAAAAGGCTCGAGTTTTCAGCCATTTCAATATTTAGGCGCAACTAAAAAGAGGGTGTTGGAATAGGTTTCGCTTAACGGAAAGTTTCTTTATAAAATACAGTTTTACATTCAGCCTTTATAGATAAAAAAACACCACCGAAGCGGGACAAAATGTGGCAGTATAAAGTGGTTTTGTTTTTACGTTAGTTTTTTTATAACTACTTATACTCAGTTTTTGGTATTGTATGGGCCTTTGATGCCTGAAATAAATGGTTGTTATTAATCTTAACATTATTAAAAAATACACTCGGTTGAAAAGATTAATAAAGCTAATTTAGCCACCGAATTGATGTATAAAACTACAAACATATTAATTCCTGTAAACACCATCTAATTTTATTTTAAGTTATACTTGTAATTTTCTTATCCGCCGAAAAGGAAAGGGTCAAGTCAATTTTACAAATCTAAAATAACCGTATAAAAATTTTTCATTGGCTAATAACCCGATAGAATTAAGATGACAGCACACGTGAAACGGTTTTTGATTCGCCCGGGTTATTCATTCATTTACTCATTCTTCCTAAAATTAAGAGCTGTCAAACATCTGTTCCTTTCCTTTTCGGGAGGTGTCTGCAGGAATCGGGGCCATTATCTCCATTACTTGATGTAAACATGAAAAAAAGTATTATACACAAGTACCCATTCATTAAGTATTTACATAGGTACTATTTAAAACATCAGGCACAATTGGTATTGGTCTTACAAAATACAATACAATTACAATTTATTAAACCTAGGATTGATAAAAAATCGGATTTTTTTCGGTAAGTATTCCAATTAAGCCGAAAAAAGGCGTAATGGCGTACCCCAATTTTCTTTGACGATAATCCTCAAGAAAGGAGTCCTTTGTATTTGTATCTCGTTATTTTTGTCTTGTTTCCTCTGAGGGTATCAGGTGGTCAGGCCCATGTGCACGGACGAAGTAAGGGTCCGTAAGACAGTTCTGAGACCCTCTAAAAAGTGATTTTTTTTGCCAAGTATTTGTACTAGTCTCAGAGAAAGTATATACGGCAGTTGCGTTTGGTCTAGCTGAACCATAGAATAAGTAATATGCTATATTTTTTCTGGCACTTTTTGGGGGATGTGAGGTATGCACGGGAGCTATCGGTACGGCAATGCAAAACGTAAGAGGCGAGATACAGGACTGTAACCTGGAACCTGACAGAGGACAGCAGGAACTGTTAGTACTATTACGAGTAAGTACTATAGGAAAGGAGTACTGCGGGCGGAAGGCAAGAGAGAAACCACTCCTTATTTTTCCCTAAAAAGTCAGACAGGCAGTCGCTTCTGCAAAAATACGGGACCAGTCTAAACTTCAGGTTAGGTAAGCGGACCCTGTGAAAAACGGGATAATTCTAGGGAGATGAATGTAAGATTTATAACCGCAAAGCTAATTAGGTCGGTGACACAATTACTCTTCGCCTTAAACTTTTGGCAATCCACACCCTATATTTAACGATTATGTAATTCATAAATTTAACTTGGACAACGAACTTCTGAGAACAAACTTAGTAGAAGCAGATTGAACGGCTATTACGATAACTTTTCAATAACGGTTATTTACACATTATCAACCTTATTGTAACAAGTTTCCAACAAAGGCGTGCACCTATTCAAATTAGGAACTCGATGTAAAAATACTTTCTTTTAACAAAAAAGGGCACGTAACAATAACGAAATAAAAGAAGAAATAACCTTTATAAAGTGATGAATACGAATTCAATTTCGTTAACAAAGAAAAATAGCCGCGGAAAAATGTCTATGGCACGAAAACTTTGAATATTGCGTTGAATAAATATTTTCTGGGGCGAAGGGCTCGGTTTCGTGTACGTTTTATAAACACGCACGTTTACCGTATTGACAGCATCTTCTGAATATTCATTTTTATTTACCTCGTTTCCTTACACTTAGTTTGCCTGTAAGGTGCTTAAAAATGACGAAATCTCCTTTCACCTTTATAATATCGGAAAACAGATCTATACGAGAGTATTGTGTCTGGTTTCCCGAAGGGATCAGCTTCTGCCTACCTCAAAGGGAAATAGGCGTGATCTTGCGTATGTAAGTAATTTGTGGGAACACTCCTAAATCCGTGTAAACAGGAAGGCCTCAATTGACAAAAATACGGTATTAGGAGCAAATACCGGATTCAGGTCGAGGGTAGTATTCCCATCCAATCCTGGGATAGCCGGCACAATGGGCCGAAAGAAAACAATCTTGGGTTGAACAAGCCACTCCATTGTTCCACAGATGCAAAGGAAAAACACGGCGATTGTTTTTTATCCCGGGACGAAAAATAAGAAAATAATTGTATTCCGGAACAAAAAATAAGAAAATAATTTTTCGTTAAACAAAGCAGTTTCGTGGGCAAGAGATCTATAGTTTGTCTGATACTTACTTCTTAGTTATGGCTGATAAATAATAGGGTAGTTTTCAAGTAGACAAAACAGTTATTTTTTTCTAAACGTCAAAATAGGAAATCACTATGGAATTTGTAAGAATATGCAACCTGTGAAGTCATAGGTAAACGTGACAAAATGTAGAACTTATTATAAAATTTTTCTTTATTGATTTTTTTATGAATTTTATAAGTTAAATGGGAACTAAAACGTTTTTTGTCCTAGGAATTACGCAAATTCATAAAAAAAATCATGCCTCAAATTTTTTGTTACGGCGTCACTATACCCTGTATGCTACGTAATTGTACTTAGGCAATTTATTTAAGTCAGTCTAATCAAAATGCATTCTGTATTACATCTGTGCTTAAGCTAATATTCCTTACATAAAATGAATGCAAACAATTCTCCAGTAACGTAAAATTGTTATAGAATCGTAAAAATAAACATGTTTCAACGAGCGTAGCTACGCAACATTGTCGTAGCAGATAGCTACGAAATACGCTACGATCCTGTTAGCATTGTAGATAATAATAAATTAGTAATATTCACTTGTACTCGCAAACTTGCTCGCTACTTGCTAGCAAATATAAAGTTATTATTTGTCATTTACCTTTTAACCCTTGCGGTACTTCTTTGGGCCAACAGTAATAAGAAATATACATCGTTTATTACCCCGAGCACGTCATAAAATTGGTCAAAATCCCCACTTTAAACTAAGACTAATTGCTTGTTACTTTGTCACCATAACATTCATCATCATCAAATTTCACTTCCACCCTGCGAGCGTTTAACTCTGGCCGCCCCACTCTGGCCGGCCAATGAAGGTACGCCAAAAGCGAGAGTCCTGCGGCCACCGCTGGGGTCCACTCCGGCCGGCCAGTGTTGCCTACACAGCCTGACCGACTCTAGGGGGATCTCAGCTCCGTGTTGTCGTCACTCACCAACAGCTCGCCACAAGCTGGCCTGCGGAGACTGACTGCACTGTTGATTTCACCAGATTCTCTGATGAATTCACCAGGGAGCGATGGGGTCGTTACTTCCCTATGTCTTTATTATTTGTATGTCGTTTCCATATCTCGGGCTTATGGAGTCCCAGAATTTTGCAAGGAGTTTGTGGAGCCGAAGCCAACACGTAGAGGCCCTTAAGACAATTTAATCTAAATGTGTCATTAAAGCTCGTACAGGAAAAACGCTTTAGCAATTCCCTGATCCGTCCTAAGTCACACTTAAACAACACTTAAACAAACACGGCAAGCGAAGGTGTTTGCTTGGTGCCCGCATTTAATCGGTCCCGAGTAAACCTGCGATCAAAGCCTGTTACGTTGATACGTTCCACGTACAAGTAAACAGGGTGGAATGTTAGTTTATAGTTTGTGAATCAATTAATGACATATATAGGATCTTTCTGTTTTGATAAGCCATTAATTAAAAACTTCTGTATTTCTTTGTTTCGATAACATAAGTATGTATACTAGTTAGCTTAACGTAACATAAATATCCAGGAGAGAGGCATCATAGGCTGTAATACAAGTATTCATGTACTTAGTCAGCTATGGTACCTATCTATTTATATCTGTGTCTAATACTAAGCTATGTTTAAGGAAAGAATTGTACCCACTTTTATGGGAATAAAATTATTATTATTATAAATAAACTCAGGTTCGGTAGGTTTTTATTCTGAAAATGCAACTTGCAGAAACTTGACTGATCCCTTGTCACCATTAGGTTTACTATTGTAACAGAAGTACACATATTACGAGTCGCTGTTTTATATCTTACCCCGGATACTCCATACAAAAATCTAATTCTAATCGTGAACCGCGTAATGAATTGCAGCTTAAGGCCATAAGACTAAACTGAGACCTAGAGGAGGCGAGATCGGCGCGCGATACGAATTGGTGCGGGACCCAGTTTTTCCTTTCTACCTCCTAATTTTATTTTAAGTTACACCTGTCATTTTCTTATCCGCCGAAAAGAAAGGGACGGATGATTGACAATTGTTAATTTTAAAATGAATGAATAACCCGGGCCAATAAAATAGGCATCTCGCTGATATGCGACCCGTTTGACGTGTGCTGTCAACTACTTAATTCTGGCTGGATTATTAGCAATCATAAAATTTTGGGAGGGTTTTTAAATTTTTGCCTAAAATTGACCTGTGTCCTATAAATTTTATGCCTGTCGATTACCCGTCCCTTTTCGGCGGATAAGTAAATGACAGGTATAACTTAAAATAAAATTAGATAGTGTGTACTGGAATCAGCACGATTATTCTGTATTCTATGGTCATGTTGTAATGCAAACAACTCATTACATACCTAACATATCAGTTAGCTATTGTAATGTCCTTGCTACACAAGCATCTTGTCGTCTAGCCTGACGGGCACTTTAGGACAAAGGCATCTTCACTTGCAAAAAAACCTTTGGACAAAGGGCAGCGTTGATGTCCCTTGTTATTAAATTCCTACGTGGCCCATCTCGGTTCCCGGTCGCATTAGCAACCTTCCTCACTATGCAATTCTTGCGATATCGATATGATGATTTCAGTATAGCAAAGATATATACTTTTTGCAAACTGTCAAAACGTGTCTCTTAAAGTTTTTTTTTTATAATGGCCAAGTATGTTGACGACGTCAGAGAATAGTCAAACGTGGAAGTTCTTGTCACATGTGATTGTCACACTGGCCCTGATTTTTGCAGACACCTCCAAATTATATTTTAAGTAATACCTGTAATTTTTTCATCCGTCGAAACACAGATGACAGATTATTGACAGATGTTAATTTTAAATTGAATGAATAAACCAGGCATAGAAAAGACATCTTGCTGGTATAAATTCTATTGGCGTGTAGTGTCAACTTAATTCTGTCGACCAGGTATAGGATTTTGAGAGAGTTGTTTCGGATTTATGACTAAAATTTACGTGTGTTCTGTGAGCTTTCTGTTAGACCAACGTGATTGGTGGTGAGACGTGTTGCCGTCTATAATGGTCGAGCCAACTGTATTAGTGAAAACTGCACTTAAGATAAATTATTCACTCATTGGTGCAAGTTCGGTACTTTTCTTTTTTCTTTTCTTTTTTTGACATGACTTATTGTAGATTTGCCACAGATGCCATTAACTTAATTACTTGCCCGGACAAATGTGGAGCGCTGAAGGCTCTCATCCGGTACAACGTTTAAGACAACAGGCCTGAGGGTGCCCATATGGGCGCGAACCTCGGCTCAGGGCGTCGTCTGAGCAAGTTCGGTACCGTCAACCCTAAAATCGCACATACTTGCGAAGTCCAATCGCGTCGTGAGGAAGGAAGGTCCCACAGTGTACAAAGACTCGTGACAAACAACTTGACACGTTAATATAAAAGTTTCCCAAACGCTCGTCACAACTCTTTCGGTGGAAGTTTTAGGCGAAGCCGGAATTAGAACAGCGTGGATAAACTTCTTCAATGTAACAACATAAATAACCTATAAGTAGATTTTTATAGAGAGCATTTTTGACAATCACTTATTCATGACCAGTTTCTTGCCCCAGCTTTGCACGGGTAGTTGTATTATGTGAGTTTGAATAGCTTTAAAAATAAAACATTGTCTATACAAACTTACACCCCCGATTTCACCACTTTATAAGGGTTGAAAATTAATTAATTACCCTTCAGGCGAGACAGGCAGTCGCTTGTTTAAAAATTGTAGTTTCGTATATTGACGTGAACCGGAAATCAAACCAAGGAACTGTGACCACACAAAAGTATCAAGATTAACTTGCCCTTTTTGAGCAGAAGCAAGCCAATAAATCGGCTGCACAATCCATACTGCTAAAAGTCCAAGATCTGTGTCCTCAATTTATAACAGAAGCGATCTGTGTAAACGTCACAAGTATGAAAGACGTGTTCCAACTAGTTCGAACCGCTTCGTACCGGAATGACGGATTTGGCAGCGGTATCGCTCTGCAACTGAAATACGCTGTGTAGGGTGACACTTTCTTTTCTAGAGTCATAGTTTGGACGACTATTTCATTTACTTTAAATCTCAATGAACACAGAATTCTTGTAACTGGATTTTTCCAAATGCAAACATTTTCGTCACTGTCGTTGGTAAATGAACCCGTTCATAAATAAATCCGGCGCATTGACCGGGAGGTTCGAAACTCAAATTCTAAAATAAAATATCTTTATTCAATTAGTAACATACTTAGTTACACTTTGAGTCGTCAGTTTTTTAATAAAAATATAGTTCTCAACCTGATCAGCCGACGAAAAGTAGCTGCAAAAACAACCTCAGCACAGGGTCCTAGACGTTCTTAAAAAATGTAATAGGTACAATTTCATTAATTTAGCTGCCTTATACTGATTCGCAGATGGACACTATCCTCATCAGATACTTACTTTCTTTTTTACGTCATGCCTGGCAAGATAAGCTGGATGCGTTATATTTTTTTTTATTCGTCTCCTTTAATTTGTAATTTTTATACACAAAAAGGAACCTTGAAATATGTTGTGTGGGTCGTGATTATCGCTCACTGAAGTAATTAAGTAATCGTCACAATAGTTATGTATATAAGGAGCCTTCAGCAGCACCAGCGCAGGTGCGGTCGACCATGGACCTTTCGATCCAAGTGTAAGGAGAATAAGCGTCACCCTAACAGTCGGAATTGAAACCTGTCGGACGCAATAGAGACAAGTGGCAGTCACTTTGCTGAATATTGGACCGTGACGTCTATCGAGCGAGATTCTTGTTGTAAAAAGGCTGATGCATTGAGCGTGCCATTCTACAAGCTCAATTGATCTATTTCAGTTTATTGAATTAAGATATAAGAAGACGAAAGAAGCGCGGTTTTCACAATAACTCTTATGGATTTGCCTCGGGATGTATATATTCGGGATACGTTACCAGCAACAAATTGGTTGCGCAACCAATGAGTACCCTCACGTTTCCTTTAGCCTACCTTACTACACTACTCTACTCTTTATATAACTAAATGCATTTTATTGGTGCCAATGTGGAGAAGGCGCCACCTAGGTATCCTAATGAGATAGAGGCCTTACTAATATCTGAGAGAAGTCAAAACTGTACAGAATTTATAGTCGAATAGTATATAGTTACAATATACACAAAAGCAGAAGAAGGTATAGAGTATAGGTATATAATGAACATACTAAAGCATAAAGCATTCTCTTCTCTCAAGCGTTATTATTTTTTCACAGGATCCGCTTACCTAACTAGAAGTTTTGACAGATCCAGTTGTTACAGAAGCGACGGCTTGTCTGGCTTCCAACCCGAAGGAAAAACCAGCCCAATACAGGTTAGGTTACATACCTCCACAATGCATTTCTCAATGTGAGTTTCCTCACGATGTTTTCCTTTACCGCTGAGCACATGATAATCATAAAGCATCCCAAGGTACGTTAACAAAAAATAATCTTATCGCTCATTTTTTAAAAGCGAACAATATCCCCTGACGAATACAGTAAGCGTCGAAAAAAGCCCATTTATTTCCCAAAGATTGGAGAATGTAAAAACCTCAGGAAAGAAGCGAATGCTCCTCGGCCGTGATAAATCAAACGCGTAAAATATTAAAACTCTGCCGCAGACATCGCCGGAATAACTCAACACTTCGAATATAGAAATACAACTGCTCTTTCAACTCGGCTCATTTATGAATTTTGTCGAGAAATTGAAATACTTACTGCGCGAAATAAGCTTGCGTGCGAGTATCAAAGAGATTTTGGTAAAGTATTTATGTGTAATAATTATTTAGGTTCCGAGCCGTGGTAGCTCGGTTGGAAGAACGCTTAACTCTCTCTCTGAGGTCGCAGTTTCGAATCCAGCACGGGCCTAAATAAATGATTTCGGAAATTGTTTTCGTATTCATGTTTGGTTCATAAATTATTATCACGTACTCAGCGATGAAGGAGAACATCGTGAGGAAACCCACGCTCCCGAGAAATGTGTTTGGAGGTATGTGACGCAACCTGCAATGAGCTGGTTTTCGCTTCGGGTTGGAAGATCAGACAGGCAGTGGCTTCTGTAAAAAAGTAAGTGGACTCTTAGAAAACGGGGTATTCTACCGCCTCTTAGGGTAGGATAGGGTCGATTGTTTATTTAAAATATAATCTTCTCGGACGACGCTCTGCGCCGAGCTCTGCACCTTCAGATTTGTTGTCTTAAATTTTACACCAGATGAGAGCCCTCAGCATAATTCATTTGTTTGGCCAAGTAGTTAATGCCATCTGCAGCAAATCTACAAAAGTAAACATAAAAAAAAACAAGGTATAGATAGTCCGAAACGATCCGAAACTATCTTTGCTAAATAGAGTCACGCGCTGTGAATGTTTCAGCATGAACGCTGTGTTTGATTTCCCCGCGCGACGTGCTACTCACCGCTCTCAAAATAAACTTAGCTTGACATATATTTACGATCACAAACACAGCTTAAGACTGACAGATAAATTATGTATCTTTATACGAAACATGTAACGTTATCAGTCAGCGTGCTTGTTTAATGTTGTTAGCGAAACATTATTTATCTGTGTCTAGACGGCGCTATGTCAGACATTTCCATTGGCGAATCGTTAGTATTCCATTACAGCGAGAAGAAAAGTAAGGAGATGAAATTTACATACATAAGATCGCGCTTATTTCCCATTGGGGCAGGCAGAGATCGCATAGAGCATCACGGCATATATGCTGCGGTAGCCTAGCCGGTGGGATCGAAATATGCACATAACGATCATATTATATGAGACAACGAAAGTAACATAAAACTTTCCTTATAATTCATTGCTTCTTTAGTATCACGCAACCACAACTAGCGCTTGTGTTACTACGCAATGAACGGCTGGTATAGCGATGTAGCAGTCCAGCCCGCAATGTCTTGGTGCGGCCGCTTCTCATGCTGATGTAAGGTTACCAGGCGACATGCGGACTCCTGTAATTTAGTGCTGGGGGCATAACACCCTGTTTTCTATGATTAATTAGCAGTATATTATATAACATTAAGCAAACTATGTAACAGTCTCCGTGGTCTAGTGGTTAGACCATTAGGCTCACGATCTGGAGGGCCGGGTTCGATTTCTGATGGGGACATTGTCAGAAATCACTTTGAGAGACTGTTCTTTGTTTCGCTAGGACATTGGAGGCTGAATGACCTAGTTGTCCGAAAACGTAAGATGATTCCGTGCTTCGGAACGCACGTTAAGCCGTTGGTCCCGGGCTACCAGCCCAAATGCCTCCACCAACCCGCAGTGGAGCAGAGCGTCGTAAGCTCGATACGCCCTCCAATTGATTGAGGGGAGGCCTGTGCGTAGCAGTGGGACGTATATAGGCTGTTTATGATATGTTATGTTAGTAATCTACGACGCATGAAAGCGATTATTTGTACAGTATTTATCACTATATAAGTATCACATTACATCTATTCGACTAACAAAAAATACAATAAAGTATTATTCGTTCACGTAGAGAAGATGAAAGATAATAGGATTACGAAATATGGCATATAACGAAATAAGTACATAAAGTGAAGGTTGGTGGGAGGGCTGGCAGAGGAAGACCTAGAAGGACGTGCATTGATCAAATTGGAGATGTCCTTCGGTTTAGTACGATCTACTCTGAACCGGCGTGCGTGTATAAAACGATTGATAAATGAAAAAGAAGCAAGAGAAGTGTGTCAGGATCGAAGCAAATGGAATTCTATAGTCTATTAAATAGGCGTGAGTTTAAGTATGTATGTATTATTCGTTCAAAATATGCGCGATGAATAAGTGTTTACAATATATGTCAAATATATTTCCCTTCTGTGAAAGTCATATAGGATAAAATAAACAAGAAAGCGTAAGGCTTTAAGAAAAGGAAAAGCCAAGAGTGTCTCAAACATGTATATGATGAGGTTCCGTAGCCATGAAGAAAATGCAAATAATCCTCAAACCTACGTATCAAATTCATGACGTCGTGTTGTCGTTGTGTCATACAGACAGACAAACATACTAAAACTATTCTCCTAGCTGCCTACGGAGTTCTAGAAATAAGGGCTATATACACACTACTTTGCAAGGTTTACCTCTATTTGTATGGGAGTAATAAAGTAAGAAAATGCTTATGGTTATTGCAAATTGTGGTTGAAGGCATAAACAAAAAGAAAACAGTAAAAGGTCTATTACAAAGTACAGAATACACTAAATTCGGAGAAGAGTTCTGGTACGTACTGTTAAATTTATGTCAATTCAGTTATCCATAAACATCTGAGTCTATGGCTATCCTTTCCACTGCCTTTTATATTGGCTCTAGAAAGTTGTAGCTGACATAAAAATCTTTAGGTGAGAATACTCCGTAGCGGCGCTACGTCATTCGCTACGCATAAATGCTACGCGTCTTCAAATAATGTAGAAACTCAAGTTATAAAAATACGAACTGAATAAATAGATTAATGCCAAAAAAATATGGTATATATTTTTGATCACTGACATATTAGAAGTAGGGAGACTGTTTCAATTTTTCAAATATGTGAATGCGATATGATTGATTTTTCTTCTTCTCTTATTATTATTATTTATTTATTATTCTTATTCCGACCTCATCAACCCTGATGTCACGTATATAGGATTTTTAGAATGACACAATAAAAAACCTTTTGTTTTATTAACTTTAGTCACATTTTATATCTGGTGTAGATGATAATTATGACCGCGATTCTGACAAATTCGACCAAAATGATTTTTGTTTCTGTCATTATGTTTGTGTAAGTTTTACCAAACCTGGTGTCAGGGTTACTACTGAACCACCAAGACTCCTGACATGGCTCATATTAATCTGAATAATTTAAAGCAAATTTGCTTTTACCACTTTTTTAAGTTAATACAACGAACGAAACAACGACGAAATGGCAACTCTCCGCTCCCCACTAGCGGTTGAGCTAGGTTTACCTCACCCCCCTCGGTCTTACTTTAGTCTTCAATCGTATGCCGTCAGACGTCACACACACATATACGCGTGTACGATAACGTCAATGTGTAGTATCTGTGTAAAACGATGTTTTTTGTATGAAGTGTCTGGGGTGTGGTTTAACCACGAACCCCTGTTACAAACCTGACCTCAGATTACCTGTCACAGTGTACGTATAATTCATTGCGACAGCACACTGAAATATAAGTCCCGTGGAATAAAGCCTGGCGATATATTACAGGATCAAGAGAGGCTGGTAGAAATATTCAGACAAGGGCAAACTCGTTAAAAGGAGGCTCGTAAGGGAATCTTGGGGCGTGACGGGATGATCAATGTAGTTCAATTTCAAAAATATATTTATTCAGTAGGTAAGATAGGTAACATTGAAGAGCTCGGTAGCGCAGCGGTTAACGCGCTCGGTCTGCGATTGTTGAAGTAAAGCAACTTTCGCAGAGGCCAGTCATAGGATGGGTGACCACAAAAAAAAAGTTTTCATCTCGAGCTCCTCCGTGCTTCGGAAGGCACGTTAAGCCGTTGGTCCCGGCTGCATTAGCAGTCGTTAATAACCATCAATCCGCACTGGGCCCGCGTGATGGTTTAAGGCCCGATCTCCCTATCTATCCATAGGGAAGGCCCGTGCCCCAACAGTGGGGACGTTAATGGGCTGATGATGATGATGATGAGGTTACATAGTTACACTTTGAACGTCTCAACCGCCTAAAACTATTGCAGCTTCTCACAACCTGTATAGTCGGGGAAAATAATCTGCACGAAACACTTCTGCACAAATCTGTGTGTGTGACATAATATGACGCCATTCCATTCAAATCTAAACTATGTTCGAGAGGGGCGGGGGGTGAAGTAAACCTAACTCAGACGTTGGTGGAGAGCGGGGAGTTGTCGTTTTATACGTATATTCTTTATTCTATGCCTCTGTCTAACCGAATAGTCGGGAACCTTTGAAATGTTATATTATTTAGGCCACCGCATTAAAAAGGTTCATACGTTTACCATCATTATGGAGAGAGACAGTTCTAATACAGGACAGTAATAAATGTTACACAAAAGATGGCCGATTTTCTTTTTAGAATTCGAAATTCAAAAATAAAAGTAGTTCTCAAAGCTCGTTAGATGGCGACTAACTACGTTACTAGGCCATTGCCAAGATGCCACGAACTAATAACAGATTTATTTCTTTTTCCTTGTTATTTGTTCATTTTCAGAACATAATTATTGTTACTTGTACGTTTTGTTTTATGTTTTCAAAATT
Source organism: Pectinophora gossypiella (assembly GCF_024362695.1). Lineage (NCBI taxonomy): Eukaryota > Metazoa > Arthropoda > Insecta > Lepidoptera > Gelechiidae > Pectinophora > Pectinophora gossypiella. Next base: position 3,261,884 of record NC_065405.1, read on the forward strand.
CATCGAAGAAAAACAAAAATAATTAACGTATAACCACCTGCAGTAACCTATCAAGTTCAACGCCATCTATCCAGCAGCGAGGAAAAAGAAAGAAAAAGAAAATACCTCATTAATTCGAGCTTATACCATAAAGTAATCAATCTTTTTCAACCAAAAAACAACTTTTCATTTGAACATAAAGGACAAAAAGAAAACATTTAATATTTGGCGGATCCCTTTGTGGGACTTCAAAGCGATACGGCTCTGCGGTGGACAAACAGAACCACAGCCTGCTATAATACTACCTACTGTTTGCAGTTTAGATAGCCTCTAGGCTTTATTTGTGTGCGTTACCCCAACAAGAAAGTATCTCCTAGAGTTATATGAGTAGAACGTATAGTTGGTGCCTTATCTGCTGTAAATGTGCCCCCACATAAAAAATGTGTGCCCCCTGTCGTTTCGAAAAAAAATCGAAAAAACGATTCTTGCTGGGGTAACGTTTTTCTAGCAGGAAAATTCTAAACGAATGATCGGAGAGAGAAAAACTGTGCATGGCCAGATAGCTTATATGTGTGCCAAAATGTGCCCCCAAAAATAAAATCTGTGCCCCTTCAGATTTTCGAGATATTGCATTTCCTGCTGGAGTAACGTTTTGATGAATAGTATATCTCTAAAACCATTGCATGTGCCCCTGTAGAATAAACATACGCGAGTAGCTCTTAATGTGTGCCCCTTTGTGCCCCAATTAGATTTTAGAAAATATTTATAGTTTTCAAGTTATCGCGGTTTTATGAAAACCCGAAAAAACATCGCAGCGCCTAAATGAGACAAGGCATAACTTCGCTGAAAACTGTATTCGGTCTTTCTTGACGCTAATAATAACCATACAAAGTTTCAAAAATGTTCATGCATGCGTTTTTGAATAATCTTGCTAAAAGTAAAAACGATGGTGTCATAACTTTGACGGCAAAATACAAGGAACTGGCACAATCCCAGATGTGTAGGTGTAATCCAAAATCTTGTGCCTTTAGTCAAAAATATATGGTGAAAATATTGAGCTTCAAATGTTACGCATTAAGTAAATATAAACAAAAAACCAAAATATGTAAACAACGGCTGGTTATCCGACCAAATCTGAATGACTACTAAAAAGCGACGGATTCATACTTAACGAGGACCTTCTTTATTGGACGTATTATACCTAAGCTGTTGTCCTTACAGTCGCGTTCAAAAGTTTTGAGGGCTAATTAAAAAATATATTAAATGCACCTTGTGACTATATAAATGAAACAGCTTGTTGATGTGGAAATTATTATTTTTATTCCCTTAATTTTAATTCTTAAAGTAATTATTGCATCAAATCACAGATCAAATTTCCTACCTATAAATATTATAAATTATTTGCACGTTGTGTAGTCATTATTATTTAAATCACAGATCAGTTTTTCATAGCCTAACATAATTATAATTAGTAAACATCACAAAAAATCACAGATCAATATTAAGTATAAGAATAATATTGTGTAAAAAAATATTAAAAATATTAAAAAAATGGCTCTTATAAATGTACTTAATCATGTGTAAGGTCATAGAAACAGCTATTAAAATATAATCCAATAACAACTTTATTTTATTAGTTATTACTTTTCTACTTCAGTGTACTCAGGCACAACACGTGTGAACCGGTTAGTGAGTAAAGTAAAGAAGGTCATCGATATGTATGAATCCGTCGCTTTTTAGTAGTCATTCAGATTTGGTCGGATAACCAGCCGTTGTTTACATATTTTGGTTTTTTGTTTATATTTACTTAATGCGTAACATTTGAAGCTCAATATTTTCACCATATATTTTTGACTAAAGGCACAAGATTTTGGATTACACCTACACATCTGGGATTGTGCCAGTTCCTTGTATTTTGCCGTCAAAGTTATGACACCATCGTTTTTACTTTTAGCAAGATTATTCAAAAACGCATGCATGAACATTTTTGAAACTTTGTATGGTTATTATTAGCGTCAAGAAAGACCGAATACAGTTTTCAGCGAAGTTATGCCTTGTCTCATTTAGGCGCTGCGATGTTTTTTCGGGTTTTCATAAAACCGCGATAACTTGAAAACTATAAATATTTTCTAAAATCTAATTGGGGCACAAAGGGGCACACATTAAGAGCTACTCGCGTATGTTTATTCTACAGGGGCACATGCAATGGTTTTAGAGATATACTATTCATCAAAACGTTACTCCAGCAGGAAATGCAATATCTCGAAAATCTGAAGGGGCACAGATTTTATTTTTGGGGGCACATTTTGGCACACATATAAGCTATCTGGCCATGCACAGTTTTTCTCTCTCCGATCATTCGTTTAGAATTTTCCTGCTAGAAAAACGTTACCCCAGCAAGAATCGTTTTTTCGATTTTTTTTCGAAACGACAGGGGGCACACATTTTTTATGTGGGGGCACATTTACAGCAGATAAGGCACCAACTATACGTTCTACTCATATAACTCTAGGAGATACTTTCTTGCTGGGGTAACGCACACGCTTTATTTTAGTACAAAATCTCACAACGAAACCTATTTCAGTATAGTAGGCTTTATTTTACTAAAATTATTCAAAACGACACCTAATAAGTCTACTGATGATGATTTATGAATAGTAATTTACTATCCTGTTTGCCCATTAGAAGTGTTTAGTAACTCGAAATGGAACTGTGTGATATACATACGACATAGAACAAGTAATTAAAAAAGAAACTGTAAATAAATTGCAGTGCTCTAAACAGGCGAAGCATGCATGAAGACTTTGATAAGAGTGAAACAAGCGATTTTTTTTTTATCTTAAAAGAAGCAAATTTTTTATCTTTTAATAAGTAATAAATATTTTCTTTCTCTATTTCTATATACATGCAGTTTGTTTGAGAGCCGTGGTAGCCCAGTTGGTAGAACGCTTGCCTCTCACTTTGAGGTCGCAGGTTCGAATCCAACACAGGCCTAAGCCAATGATTGTCGAATTTGTTTTCGAATTCATGTTTGGGTCATAAATGATTATCACGTGCACAGCAGTGAAGGAAAACATGGTGAGGAAACCCACATTCCCGAGAAACGCATTTTCGGAGGTATGTTACCTAACCTGTATTACGTTTTCCCTTCGCGGGTTGGAAGGTCAGAAAGGCAGTCGCTTCTGTAAAAAACCGGACCTGTCCAATCTCCAAATTAGGTAAGCGGACTCTGTGAAAAACGGAATAATGCTAGAGAGATGATGACATAGTGTTTTTTTACTCTACCCTCGCAAACAAATTACACTTACATAACCCCACATGCATAAGGACAACTACATATATACCCTGGGCAAATTACCATCCCACCAAAACATGATCCGGACAAATGAAATCAGCCCGGGAGCAAAAAAGGGAACAATAATGTTTTGTTTAAAACCCTATTTGGTTTGCAAATAGAGTTTAAGCCGCTTAAAGCACCTGCGTCCAGTGATACGGGTAATGGTAATGTAGCCATCATGTAGCGGTGCGCAGATCATATCACCCCAATTAAAAGAGATATATATTTATTGATCTAATGAATGTACAGAGTTTTAGTGACATCGTAACGATAACTTTCAGGGATGATTCAGACCATGATTTTGAGTTGTTATCAAGTTGAATTTTCCGCAGCAAAAATTTTCATGAATTTTCCGACAGGAAATACTGAGTTAATATCAAGTGAAAGTTTCCATCGCAAAAGCAATTGAATTGAAAATAATTCCACTTGATATTAACTCAGAGACGTGGTGTGAATCATCCCTCAAAGATTTCGTTACGATGTCACTAACATTCTGTATATTATCATTTATTGAACATAGACTTACAATTTTACAATAAAAAAATACATACAAAAGTGTGATTAATTGCTATAGATATGCGGCGGTCCTTGCACTAAACTCAACTTGTATCGCAGGGGCCAGATTACTATTTCATATGTTATAATTTACATAATGGACACACGGATATAATACAGAGCTTCCGGCCAAATAGTTAATGCCATCTGCGGCAAATCCACAATAAGACACGTCCAAAAAAAATATATACAGAGGACTATGAATAATTATAACTATAACAAAAGACACATTAATGAAATACTAAAAATATTGAAAATGAACCTTGGTGAATCATCCCTTTCAGTATTCGGTACGATGGTCTTACGTAACACATAAACATCCTATATACGTCCCACTGCTAGGCACAGGCCTCTCCTCAATCAACCGGAGGGGGTATAGAGCATACTCCACCACGCTGCTCCACTGCGGGTTGGTGGTGGTGTTTTTACGGCTAACAGCCGAGACCAACGGCGACGATGGTCTTACACCCGTATCTCTGACTACCCCATTGGGATATAGTAGCCGTGTGCTTATGTTAACATATCCTGAATTGTGTTAGCTTTAGCACTATAACACCTGTGTTTGTGAGATACACCGCTAATGGCAGTGTCGCCATGATTTACGCTAGCGCGCGGTTTGTGCGTATTCAAATCACATTAAGCTCTCCCGCGTAGTAGTAACAGGGTTTGTTACTAGATAAACCGTTCTAATTAACATTGTTCTGTGTTGGTATTTTTCCTGGAAATTACAAGCTGAAATAATATAGCATTACGCCTGTATCCCCGAAGGCGTGGTAGCCCAGTTGGTAGAACGCCTCTCACTTTTGAGGTCGCAGGTTCGAATCCAGCACAGGCCTGAACCAATAATTGTCTCTGTTTCCGAATTCATGTTTGGATCATAAATGATTATCACGTGCTCAGAGGTGAAGGAAAACATCGTGAGGATGTCGACGCCTGAATCCCCGAAGAGGTGTGTGACATTAAACAATTTTCCGTCGCAAAAGCATGAAACTGAAAATAAAAAAACATCACCACAATTTTCATGAATTTTCCGACAGGTAATTCTACTTGACATCAACTCGGAATCAACTTAGTATTCGTTACGGTGTCACTTACACCCATATGTCGCAAAAGTATAGATTTGAAAATAATTTAAAAAAAAAAACACAAAATAAAAACATGAATTTTATACGGACGGAATATTCCATTTGATATTAACTCAGAATCATGGTCTGAATCATCCCCGTCAGTGTTCGTTACGATGTCACTAACACCCTGTTTGTACACCTACTCCTCGCCAGATAAGTTCCAGTATAAATTATCTACGATTCAAACTAAAATTCATAACTTTTTTTAATTAATAAGGCGGTCAAACGCATACCCATACTGAAAACAAAAGTTGTTTTTGGGACATGCAGTTTTGAGATTCCAAATTGATCAAAAATATTAAACAATATCGACCAAAGTATTCATAGAGCTTAAAAACAAACTAAAAATAGCAGTTCCATGTTCAAATGAAACTGATGCTCTTGTTTTCGTCTAAAAATCGGGTACAAAATGAAATATCACTTTGTAGTTTCCAGATACGTTTTAAGCCGTTTAAAGCACTTCGGAAACACACAGTTTGCCTTATTTGTGCGTATTCATACGAGTACGCGCATAAGTACTCGCAAATGTACGTGATCCCAACTTGCAAATGAAGGCGCACCAATTACTGTCGGTGAAATTCAAATTGATTCAGTATTTGTTGATAGCTACTTACCTCTTTAGCGTATAAGATGAAAGAGCAATTAATTACGATAATTTAAACTCGGCATCTGTTTGAAGAAAATTTACATACCTGAAACAAAAATTAATAAATAAGTAATGTTTAACTTAATTATTGTAGTTAAGTTATTATTTTAAGTGAAACACCTTATTTGTTAGAGTCTAGACCATTTTTAAAACTGTGAGCACAAAACTATCCTAATTGTTTAAATTGAAAAGCTTCTATTTAAAAAGACATCAATTATTTCTTTCGATATCGATTTAATGGTAACATTTACGTCATCAAGGGCTAGTAATGGCGGCTTGTCATAGGATAGAGTATACCTGGTCTTCTTATACCATATGGTTATGATGAACCTTTTAAAAATGTCATTACTTCTTCCTACATTTAATAGAATTAGATAAGTACATATTTTTTTTTTTTGATTTCGTACTTTTGGACGGTCGCCAACTATCGGCCACTTTAGTAACCGTTGGGCTGCAATGACCATTAAAACCTTAATCAACTCTTCAATAGATATAAACGATCAAAACTTAATGAACTTCCAGTAGAGACATAAACAGAAGCATTTCAACTTGGATCGTAAAATACCAGTTGTTTCATTTCTGTTTAAGTTGAGAAAAATACTTTCCTTTTGAAATTGGCTGCATTTTATAGCGAGCCAGTGTTTGCAGTAAGTTGTTCATTTAAAAGCTATGTTATGAGACAGGGAGTTTTATACTTTATCAATTTAGAGATAGAGCCCGCTTTCGATATTTGTTTGTAGTTTTCGTATTACCTTGCGTTTAATTTAAATTTTCATAACATCTAATATAACGTGTTTTACCAATGACATTCAGTACCAGTTGGAACTGGTACTTATTAGGTCACCGAAAATGTAAATACTATGTATGTGTTATGTGTATATTGTAAGTTTATAAGCAAATACATTGTTTGTTGGCGTGTTTAAGCGGAACGAAATTGTATTATAATCTAAATAAAGATTTTATATATTATTATGTACGTAGATTTTTATGAGTATTCTTTTTTCAACACTCAAAAAAAATACAAATTAAAACATTCCTAATTTTATTTTCAGTTACTTATACCCATAATTTTCTTATCCACCGAAAAGGAAAGGGGCGGGAGATTGACAACTGTTAATATTAAAATGAATAACTCGGGCGAAAAAATAGATCACTGATATGCGACCGTTTGACGTGTGCTATCAACGTAATTCTATCGGGTTGTTAGCCAACATAATATTTTGGAGGGTTTATTTTAAATTTCTGTCTAAAGGTGACGTGTGCTCCTCTTTTTCGGCGGATAAGAAAATTATAGGTATAACTTAAAATTAAATTACTACATTCCAAGGGAAGTTAGAGGTGCATCGGATGAGTCGTTCGTTATGTAAAAAATAACGATTCAAAGTGTAACTATGTTACCTACTGAATAAAGATATTTTAGAATTTAAATTTGCATCCAATATTCTAAAATTGAGTATATGAGCATATGCAGAGGCCAAACTGGGAGTAGTTCGATACATCCGCGCTTTTATTGCATTTTGATTCTCACAGATATTGCTTACAAGTTCAAAGCTGATATTGCCTTTTGTTATGATGTGAATAAAACCTTATTGGAAAGCTGCAGTGTTCGCAAATATCTGGTTATTATCGACTTGCATTATTTGAAATATTGAGAAAATGAGAATTTTCTGAGGCGTAGGTACCCAAGCATTGTGTGCATTCTCTATAATATTCTTATTCTGAGAATATAACAGACTCACGACTGTAGTTAAAGGTACATCTGTCGCAAGATGAACTAAGTACCCACATCTCACCGAACTTTCTGTTTGACCAACGTGATAGGTTGAGAGCTGCATCGCCGTCTATAATGGTCGATGTACTGTGTTAGTGAAAGTGCACTTAAGATAAATTAATAACTCATTGGTGCAAGTTCGGTACCGGGGTTTGAAACGGCGTTCCCCGTTTGTGACAATATGTCTGAGGAGATTAGATCTTCATCATCAGCACACTGTAGTCCACTGCTGGATATTGTCTTTTAAGGAAATTGACTTAAGATTGACTTATTTTAAGGAAACTGCTGGATATTGTCTACAAAGACCATATTCTCAGCCTTACGTATCCAGGCGCTTCCTTCTGCAAGTCATCACGCCATCTTGCCACAAACAATTGTCAATTTCAATTTTTCGTGGTGGTTCAAGTATTGACTTGAAACCATATCAGGAATCATCCAATTTTAGTTATCATCATCTCCTAAGCATTATCCCGGTTATCACAGGGTCCGCTTACTTTACCTGAAGATTTGACTTTCTAACCAGCCCAATACATTGCACTTTTCGGAAATGTGGGTTTCCTCCCGATATTTTCCTTCACCGCTGAGCACGTAATAATCATTTATGATCCAAACATGAAATTATCATTATTTAAGGCCATTTTTCGGTTGTAGTATAATCATTATTTAAAAATAAGTAGGTAAGGAGCCTCTGTTTAGTCGCATGTTCGAGTCCACGTCGCGAATGTTATTCGGAGGTTTCGCAGTCGCTTCTGTAAAAAAACCGGAACTGTCAAATCTTCAGTTTATATTAGCGGACCCCTTATAAACGGATGACTATTAAAAATAAAGTCAGATGGTTATGGTGTCCATACGTGACAAACCTATCACACGACATCACATTTAAATACTCATCATTACAAGATGATTGGACACCTAATAAGACACGTCGAATTTATTAAAAACATGATAGAAGGAAAGCTACAAGGAAAGAGAAGAAGGGGAAGACCAAGAAGAGACGGTGAACGTCGTGATGGCCTTTGACAGACAAGAATGGAGAATGCTACACCGGCAAGAGTGGCTCTTCAATAAGTGATGATTTAAGTACTATCGGAAAAAATATGTATATTTTTGAACGGTATAAAAGATGAGTGCTTTTATGAATTTCAGGCGACAGCTGTTTTCAGCTGCTGTTAATTTGCAGTTAGCCCAGGCGTTACAGTGGAAATTGTGAAATTAAGGACCGGGTGCAGCAAGTTATAAGGTTATGGCGTCTGATAATAATATTTGGAGATTACCCTAGTCACCTCACTCACGTTACCTCACGTCGGTGTGTGAAGCGGTCGCACCAACATATTGCTGGCCGCTACATCGATTTATCCGTCGTTCATTGCGTAGTAACATAAGCGTTAGTTGTGGTTGTGCCATACTAAAGAAGCAATGAATGATGTGAAAAGTTTTATAATACAATATACTCCCGAAGCTTTCTTTATAACATTTATTATTATTTACATTAATAACATTCTTTTACAATAAACTTTTTCTATTCTATTCCATTCTAACAAGAACTTGCCATCTGTTTGACTTTTATCTTAATTTTAATATTTTTATTCAATGTTCCTTAAGAACTCTGAACTAAGTTACCATGTAGAACGAAAATAACGACATAAGCGGTTTATGTTATTTATTAAGAAGCCCATTCAAGCCCACGCATGTTACGCTTTTTAACCGACTTCAAAAAATATGAGGTTTTATGTTCCACTGTGTATAATTTTCACTACTTCTAGTCCAGCAGACAAGTACCTACTAAGAAGTTTTCATTTACTATCAAACTAAGTAATCGTTACATGAGCCATGTCAGGACCCTTTGGCGGCTCTATAGTAACCCTGACATCAGGGTTGATGGGGTTGTCCACCTCACAACCGACAAGATAGAAGACGATCGAAGTAATAGAAACTGCATCCAGTTTCATCAATGATTTTCTTCAGCCCCGCTTTAGCTTATCCGTATCACACGGCGTTTCGTCGTTTCGCTATCAGTCGCAGCTGCGCTCAGCGACAGATGCGTTTCGTTCTCAGCACTAGCATGGTATTACACGATCCGGCGATTCTGCCAACGTCAAATAAAGTTTACGTCCGTATTCGTATTTCAAAGGATTACTAAAGTGTTGCCATTTTACGCTCCAAAATATGCAATTTGGTTTAGTTCATACATACATACATACATAAACTCACGCCCGTAATCCCTAATGGGGTGGGCAGAGCCACAAGTAATCAAAGACAACTTGCAGCCACTGTTGATACGAAATCCTAAGCTGGATATGATGAACCTTATGGTGATAAGGGATCAGCCTATCGCCCATAACATTAGTCCATCATGTTAGAGGACACAATCCCTCTGTCGGTTTTTACGACATGCCCGGGAAGAGAAGCAGCTGAACGTGTTCTATGTTTTTTATATGCTCCCAGAACAGCATAGAAGCAAAGTAAGTAAGTAAGTGTAGTTTAGTTCATAAATATAAAAAAGAAACATTATCAAGACACAATTATATTTTAGCTTTTTTTTATAAGAATTCTGTTATCGTTTTTTAACTAATCTTAGTTTATTTTCAGTTTAGACTTTTTATATGTCTATATATCAAAATAATAAATAATCGTTCGTTAAAATCTTAACACTAATTATATAATACTAAACCACATCCAGTCACAGTAATCGCGATAGCGCACGTAACGATTAATTATCTAGGGAGCGCCTGTGCGCAGTTTACGAGCAAATTATACTTCACGCGTGACAAACAAATTGCTCTTACGTTTCCGTCAGGCGAAAAGTGATAGCAAACGGTTTTTCACTAGAGCGTTTAGCTATGTGACTGTTAATTACTTCGTTTACGCAACCTTAATCTTGATGTTAAGACGTGTTTTCGCTTTAGTAGCTTACGTAATTCCTTAAATAAAATGCATGGGAATGTGTCCGATATTTTTTTTATTTTTGGCGTGAAAGATAATCTTCGGAAATGTGATAAAAAATCTACCAATTTACTTTTATCCTATGCACTATGTTCTATAATAATGATGCATAGTATAGTAGTTGTCACTATACCGACAGGTTACTACAATATCATCCATGTAATTAGTTCATCGTAATTATGACAATATTGACTCAATTGGAGATATCCTTAGAAAAGGTTTAGTACGATGTACTCAACCGGCGTGCGTATATGAAACGATTGATGAATGTGGAGGAAGCAAGAGAAGTATAAGCAGGACCGAAGGAAATGGAATCCCATAGTCTTTGCTTACCCCGATGGGAAGTAGGCGTCAGTTTATGTATTTAAACAACACAATTTCGGAATGATGATAAAAGTATTTCGTTTATTTCTTCTCTCAGTTTAGCAAAGGAAATTTTTGAATCAGGGCGCAAGATACCATTTTGTGAATGTGTTCTAACACAAAAACGTCTTACTTTGACGTAACTTATTGTAGATTTGCCGCAAGACTTGCGGACTGAATTTCGACAGTACATTACTTCGACAGGTAGCGAACTCCGAAAACATATAGATCGACAAGTCATTGCTTCGACAGACAATACCTACACAAGACACACCTTCGAATGACCACTACTTAGACAGCGCCCGAATGGCATTAACAACTTGGCCAGAAAAATCGAAAGCGCTGCTGGGTGAGGGTGCTCAGTTGGAAAGACGTGTTAAAAAAGGCCACGAGATAATATCAAACATGGTAGACATAGTAATGTGTCCACACAGCCATTACGTGTAACACAATTTGAACAATGAGTGCACTCCGGCCCGCCGCAACGCTGCGGTCGCTGCTGAAGTGATGACAGGCGCGGAGCCAGGCTTGTGGACCTGGATGCAATGAGGCTCAATGCACACAGGGTAGTTATCATGAGCGGTTCGAAGCGGGAACCGAGAAGATAAACTCACTCTTTTTTATTATAAATAGCCTATATACGTCCCACTGCTGGACACAGGCCTCCCCTCAATCAACCGGAGGGGGTATGGAGCATACTCCACCACGCTAATCCAATGCGGGTTGGTGGAGGTGTTTTTACAGCTAATAGCCGGGACCAACGGCTTAACGTGCCCTCCTAAGCACGGAATCATCTTACTTTTTCGGACAATCAGGTGATTCAAGCCTGAAAAGTCCTTACCAAACAAAGGACAGTCTCACAAAGTGATTTCGACAATGTCCCCATCGGGAATCGAACCCGGACCTCCAGATCGTGAGCCTAACGCTCTAACCACTATACCACGGAGGCTGTTCTACGGAGGTGTGTGTTGTTTAATATAGATAGTATTATTCCTTATTCTATGTTTTTAACACCAGATTCCCTGCCTTCACAGCTGAGCGTGCAACATTTTCGCTCTTTAATTGAAACTGCGGCGGTTACAATTTATAATTAAACAAGATTGCTCTAACTGCTAAAAGATTGAAATTAAATTGGGTTACCTAACTTTGTCGCATAAATACTTTATACGTTTCGAAAGGGAAATATTTTATATTTCTCTTCCGAATAAAATGATGGGAGTTGCCGACCTTAATTAGGCATATTTTCGTAATTTGTTTCTTTTACGAAAAATATATATTTTTATTATACAAAATATATCTTATTATTATTAGAGAGACTTATTTCATATACCACTTAAAGAACGGTCACTCACCGCTCCGCACCAATACGAGTCGGGTACCGAGCTAGGTTTACCTCACCCTCTCTGGGTCTTACTTTAGTCGTCAATCGTATAGGCGTCAGACGTCACAAACACAGATGCGCATGTACGATAATGTCAATGTGTAGTGTCTCTGTAAAACTATTTTTTTTTATATGAAGTGTCCGGAGAGTGGTTAAAACATTTGACTCTATTTATGTATCTTTACGTCTGACTTTAATTGACTCGCTCGCACTGACGCGGCAAGGCCGCACACGGTATGAATGAGAATTTTGAGTGGAATGTCTTTCTTTTTTTTTCTTGGTTTAAACTACAATCAGTCCTTTAGACTATAAGCAGTTTCGTTGAGTGGATAAGTGACGTGTCAGGAGCTACAACCAGTGTCACAGCCTCCCACTTTCTACAACATGGCTTCTCTTCAAATGTCTTATTTAACCTTATTTGATGAGGAAAAAATGAGTTTATTATTTTATTAGGTTTTTTTTACTCCAAGTTCAGTAGAGAAACAGAGCCGTAGTGGTCTAGTTGGAAGAAAGGTTGACTCTTTGTGAGATCGCAGGTTGAAAACCAGTACGAGCCTAAACTTTTTCAAAATCATGTTAATGTTTTAAATACTGTGTGTGTTGTTACAAATTTGATCGAATGAGATGTATTTGTTTCTGTATCTTTAATTTGTGTTCAATAAAATAAGTTATTAAGGTCTTAAATTATCATGTGAAGGAAAACATTATGAGGAAACACACATGCGAAGGTATGTGATCTAATGTGTAATTCGGGTGGGGGTACACCGGGGATCGAGGGTTCGAAGGTTTGGATTGGAAGGTCAAAGAGACAGTCGCTTCTGTAAAAAACTGGACCTGTCAAATCTTCAGGTAAGGTAAGCGGACCTTGTGAAAAACGCAATAACGCAGGGAAGATGATATGTCTAGTAGAGAAGTATATTTGTTATTAGGAAGATGGAAATTCGATTTTATTCAGGATGGAATGGAGCGAACAGTGCATTGAATTAGGGGCATTACTTCCTCGTAATCAGAGGGGACCCGTACGATGCAGTTCAATATATTTGTATGTATTTGCTTCTGGACAGGAGCGTATAAAAAGAAGGAGGGAAGAACGCGTTTAGCTACTTATCCTTCCGAACAAAAGAGGCAGAATTGACAAAACTGGTAGATCACACTGTTCTTCAGATCAGAAAACCTATTTTGAAGTTCTTTAGATGACACTGTTTACAAAGCGGATTTTAGTAGTAGAATACCATTATTACTTCATCATCATCACTAATTTAAGAGCCACGCTCTTTTCTGTGTAGCATTCTCCATGCTACTTTTTTAAAGAAACATAGAGAAAACAGGAGAGCAGTAACTGTCACTACTATTCAGAAGCGGAGGACAGGAGTCCTAGTACGGCTTTGAAGTAGACTACTCTGGGCGTCATCCCACTCGCGTCAAACAGAGTACTACGGGGCGGAAGTCAAGAGGGAAACTAGAATTATCATTTACCGCGTGAATAAAATTTGTGTAGTACCTAAATCAAGAACATACGCAACTAGGCCCCGAACGTCGGTTACGACGTAGAATAGTTGTTAAAAACACAATTATAACGACGCTACATACAATAAAATAATGTAATCTTTTAATCTATTAAACAGTTATGATCGCAAGGTTTTTGATTAAGCCACATTTTACCTTTAAACGACGATTATGTCACGGTCAAAAAGAATACAAAGTCTACGATCACAACTCAACACACAATTTGATTGGCTCTGAGCATCACAAAATCACGAGCAAAAAGCTTTCGAATTACGCGGTCGGATTTTGGAATGTTTACACCGAAATCTAGCAGAGGCGGCGTGGTCCAAGTAAACCGATTAGCCCAGCCGTGGCTATTGATCCAGATGGTCAATAGTCCGGAAAATCGGATCGCCGTACGTTCACCTACACACGGACAGTCCGGTATGCCGATTCCGATATTTTATTTTTATTTATTATTTTATTATTTTAAGCATAAAATGTTATTGTTACCTACTTTGGAAGAACGGTGCCTTCTAACACAGGCCCTATAAGCTTAAAAGAAGGCATCAGCCTCTAGCTGATTGTATTTTGTTTGTTGCCAATAAACATTTTTATTATTATTTAGGTAGTCTACCTAAATAGCCATACCCAGAGTAGTCTATTTTATAGCCGTACTAGGACTCCTGTCCTCCGCCTCTGAATAGTACTGACAGTTACTGCTGCCCTCTGTCAGGTTCCAGGTTACAGTCCCTGTGACTTGCCCCTTCCATCCTGCATTGCCGTACCGATGGCTCCCATCCCCGCCCGAGCAACCGTTGAGGTCTTCACCCGTTGACACAAAGTGGACAGAGTACTGCGGGGCGGAAGGCAAGAGGGAAACCACTGCCCTATTTTTCCCTACAAAAGTATCATGGAGAATGCTACACTGACAAGAGCGTGGCTCTTTAATTAATGATGAGATTACTCTTGGTATAGAAGAAAGAATGGACAGGCCCCCACTCGCATTTTGGTATGAGAACCTCTGCTGCTGATTCAACCCCCCTCTCTTTTACTACTAGGTACTCCAGCAAACAGATACCTACGGCAGCTCTACTGCTTCTCAAATTCTATAGCCAGTTTACTGGTAATGTATATTTTATATGAGATAAGGCTTGATAAAGAGCCGAACATACTAAGGTTTTTAGCTTTCCTGTGATATGGAGAGATCTCCTTGCATAGTAGTCTATATTTGATTTTTTACCCTGCAGGTTATAATGCATAAGACCTTTTAATAAACTAACGCGGAGCTCCGGGCGTCGTAAAGTCTGCGGACGAGTGGAACAAAGTTGAAGTATGAACTATTTGCTCATAATTGTAGGGCGCGTGTTTCGCGTTCACTTGGCGCTTCTAAACTCTTCTATTCCGTGAGACTACCGAATCCATCTAGCGCGATGCGTCAGGGTCACGGGCACAGGTCTGCGCATTGAGGTCGAGAAAATCGACGCTATTAGACACGCTCGAGATCGTGGTTACCATGGTTACGACCACCAATAGATAGTATCCAACTAGTCAATTCAGTTACTGTTTACTAAACGTCAAAATTCGAAAATACTAAGTATGGAATTTGTATGCAAAATTAGTGGTAGTGGTTGCCTGGAAGAAATTGCTCTAGATCAATAAGGCGGCCCTAATTGTATATTGTATTCATGTGTTATGTTTGATTGTTGTAGATCTGTGCAATAAAGTACTATTTTACATGATTTAAAAAAGCAACATGTGACGTCATAGAAAAACGTGACAAAATCTCGCACTTAATATTACATTTTTCTTTATTAAAATAGATAAATAAGTTAAATAGAAAAAATAAAATAAAACGTACGTTATTACTGGCAATAAATTTATTTTATTCTTATTATTTTTTATCAGCTTAAGATCGGTGTTTATTTAGTATTGAGAATTTCATAATTTATTTTTGACCTAGGAAACTACCCAATTTGCTATTATACTACAATACATGATTCCGACAGCCGCTCCAGTGACTGACGGGCAGGATGAATGGGGTAGTGCTGCTAATTTGAAAACCTTAATATAAAACCCGTATCTCTCAAATAATCATTTCTTTACCATGCAACCCGTTTGACGGCAGCTGTCAACTTCATACGTACGGGTTATACACGAAGCTTCCAAAACGTAAAAGTTTGAAGACGTTGTTAACGAATTCTGTCTAAAATTGTCGTGTGTTGAAATTTACTTTTAGGCGGTCGATTTCCGCCTCTTTCCTTCTTGATGGCTTTAGAAAGTGACAGGTGTAACTTTGAATAATATGGGAGGTGTCTGCTAGAATCGGCAGTATTTACCTGCATACGGTCGGGATACAATTACTCTATGTCAGGTGGTCGGGCGGTAAGGTACGAAGTTTCTATTCACGGCATAACAATAGTGTTGAGAGTGGGTGTGGGTGCTTCTAATGATGTTGAAGACCTCTACGTAATACTCGTCTAGTACTCAAAGATGTTTTGGAGCCGGTTCCAGCAGACACATAGAAAATATGCAATTATAGTTTTTGAAATGTTTTCTTAATATAATGATAAATGGGTTGGAAACATTTCACATTTTTTAATAAATCTTTAAGGCGGCGGGGGTATTTGATAATATTTCACTTAATTCACTGGCGAGGATGTTTCTTTCCAATGGAAAATGAAGACGTGGCCTAAAGGTCTTTGTAACCAGGCCATAAAAGTTCCAAAAAAAAACTCAAAGACGTTATTTTTGTTATTAGGCTGGACTGGTACCGAATAAATATCCGTTTATCATTTCCGTTTCTTCAGTTCTTCAGTGAACTTACTAAAATTGTATTACATACTTTACAAACTACTTTAAGAGATTTTTAATATTTTTGTGTTTGTTTAACAGAAAGCCCGGTGAGCTGTGGTACTTAGTTCATCATGCGATGGATATACCTCTGACTACTCCAATTGAGACATAGTTAAAAGCTTATGTTATGTTAAGGATATATTTTTTAAGAATGTCTGGGGCAAACCCATCAAAAGTAAAAAAGGCTACTTTTCCTTGGCTGTATTTCTTTCTATATTATTTGCACGTAGGAATAATATCATAACTTAGTTATACGTATTAATAATGGAGCCCCAATAGAAGACAGTTATAAGGAATCCCCTGCCGTGATATTAGATAACTTCTTAGATCTAGTAGGTACCGGTACCGAACTACTAAATACTTATTGAGTTCCTGAAACTATTTCGGCAACTAGAACATAATTCGCAATACCTTCCGACTCCTTGGAATAAAGTTGTTTATCCGATAAAACCGTGAGTACACTTTAAACCGAAATCGAAATATTGGGTCACTGTAAAACAAACATCACTAGCCTAAGGCCCTTTGACTGTTGCTTTGCCGAAAAATCGCCTGATATACGAAAAAATGTAATCAGAAAAAAAGAGATAACTTGTAATATACGCAAACTGTGTTCTTAGCTGTCAAGAATTATATTTGATACTACATTGGAGTTATTCATCATCTCCCAAGCATTATCCCGTTTTTTACAGAGCCCGCTTACCTAACTGTCTGTTTTTTTACAGAAGCGACTGCCTGTCTGACCGACCTTCCAAACTGCGAAGGGAAAACCAGTCCAATACAGGTTAGGTCACATACCTCTCAAAATGCATTTCTCAGGAATATGGGTTTCCTCCCGATGTTTTCCTTCACCGCTGAGCACGTGATCATTTATGATTCAAACATGAATTCGAAAAAACATTCGACAATCATTGGTTTGGGCCTGTGCTGGATTCGAACCTGCGCCCTCAAAGTGAGAGGCAAGCGTTCTACCAACTGGGCCATAGATTTATACATGAAATCTGTGCAGCACGGAATTACTCAAATGACTTTATAGTTATTAATAGGCATAATACTACGTCACACAGACTTGAACGTAATATTATGATTTTCATGTAATTTATCATCCACAAAAACTTCGAAATGAATCTGTCGAGCTTCGCGTGGCGTTTACTAAAAGCATCATATTTTAGTGACATAAAACATTTTTGCGACACTAACTTATTCGATGGTTGTGCACAATACCGACTATGACACAGTAACAAAGCGTTTTAAATAAAGTACTTTTGTAAAGCAAAATAGTAATACAGGAATACAGTACAATGAAATGTTTTCTGGAAATAAAATCTGAGATACCTCTGAGGGCCTGTTCACACCAGTTCATACCGCGATCTTGCCGATCACCGTCTAGCTGATACTTCTAGCTGTCTTACTTAGAAGACGATTAAATCGAACACGCTAAATGTAGGGTAGTTTGCTACTAAAAAATAATCGCGGCAAAATTGCAGCGTAATCGCCGCGAGCACACAGCGATATCGTGGCGATGGATAAATCGTGGCGATGTAGCCGCGTGCACGCGACGATCTCGCCTCGCCGTGAAATCGCTGGACATTTGTCATAGCAGCTACTGTGAAGCCCTAAGCATAGAAAACAAAATACGGCACTTATCACGAACAAATGTATTCTGTAACGAACACTCAACCCAGTGGTTACATTAATCTTTATTTTATTTTAATCGATACATTGACAATCCCGTCAATGTTCAATCGAGACGTCAAACAACTATCGTCAATTCGATTTGTGAAAACCGGAGCTGTCAGTTGGTCGGTCATTCGAATTTGGTCAACGGTCGGAGTGCGAACGTTTGTGTGAGATACGCAATAAAATCAAGTGTTTTCGAATTATCATTGTTTTGTGTTCAAAATCCCTTCTGAGCATCACAATTCATATTGCCAGCGACAAACTTCTAACACGGCTGTGTGAAGTGTATATCGTAATAACTATTTCAAAACAATGGTGCTGATTCCTGTACAGTCATGAGCAATATCATGTACCCACTTTAGAACTCTGTCGCACTATCATATTTGACATTTAATAAGAGTTATGATTTAATTTGTCAAAAAAGTTAATGTGACATGGTTTCAAAGTGTATAATACATATTAGTACTCGTGACCGTACACACCATCTATTATAATTTTATGTTAGTTATAGCTGTCATGATGAACAACGAATTGGGGTGATTTTTTAAGTGGAGATAGTTGAAGGGATGCACGGTTGGAGAGAGACATAGCCTGCTTTTTGTCTCTTTCTAACCCCCCACTTCCCGAAAATGGGGGGGGGTTTGAAGTTTTTATGCAGCATTCCGCAATTTTCCAGGTAGAAAGCTAAAACTTGGTATGCGGAGTACATAACATAACATTTGAAATCTGCCCCTAACTCTTCAAAGAGGGGGTGTAATTTTATATTGGACTTCTTTTTTTAAATGGTCCAGTACATTAGGAAAGGGGAACCGTGTTACCCTGTATTTAACGCGAGCGAAGCCGCGGGCAAAAGCTACTACTACTATCCAACACTCTTGTTACTTCGTTGTGAAGTGGAAAGCGCGCAACATACTTACTACCCACTTTACGATGTACTAAAGGGAAATTCTAATTTCGACACTATGCAAATTTTGAAAGTAACATTTCATATTTCGCATTTGAGATTTCGTAGGTATATCCACGCCACATCCCTTTTGAGACAGTTGAATTTACCACCGTTCCATGCATGGCTAGAAAAGACATACATACATACATAAACTCACGCCAATTTCCCACTGGGGTAAGCAGAGACTATTCCATTTGCTTCGATCCTGACATACTTCTTTTGCTTCCTCCACATTCATCAATCGTTTCATACACGCACGCCGGTTCAGAGTAGCTCGTACTGAACCTTTTCTAAGGATATCTCCAACTTGGTCAACGTCCTTCTAGGTCTTCCTCTGCCAGCCCTGCCGCCGCCGCTTTCGTAATCCAATTATCCTTCATCCGCTCTATGTGTCCAAATCAACTTAACATTCCCTTCCCAAACTTCTTTAGGAGAAGAATTATTAAAATATTGTATGTGGCAACTCGTGCAATTCCAAGTATTTAATACCAAACCGTCGCGTCTGCGGCAAATCTACAATATATCATGTCGAAAAAAAGTGTTCCTATGAAATTTCCAAGACGTACTTTTATGAAATTGGCTGCGGCAAAAAGAACAAAAAAGTTCATCTCATTTCTTTGTACAGCACTCTGTCAATAGAATCTAGAAGCTTCTTGTGAAATTGATATCGCCCACAAGCGAGGAATTACCAACATACGGGTCTTGATTTGTTATGTAGAAAGTTGTAAAAGCGAACTATGGGAATAAGGACATGGGACATGTTATCTACACGATGGACTGTTACAGGTCATAGATAGATAATACAACAGGCATGTATCCACGGCGCGTAGACAGAGGTATATAGTATACACCCACTCCTTGGCATCTCGATGTTTAAATCACATACAAGTAAGGGGCCGTCCATTAATCATGCGAGGCTCGAGAGGGGGGAGGGGTCCATGAAAAAATCACGAAATATCATAAAGGGGGGGGGGTATAGTAATATATCACGAGTATTTATTTTTTCGGCAAACGCGCGATACTGAACCGAAAAGCGGCGTTTCGTGCAATTATTTTGATAGGTACTAAAAATACACGTGATATAGGATGGGGGGGGGAGTCTTGAACCTCACCAAGGGGTAGGGGGGGGGTTAAAATGCCAAAAAAACATCACATGATTAATGGACGGCCCCTAATAGGGGGTGAGCCTATTGCCATTACGAGATTGTTAGGGTTCGTAATGTTTATTTTATTATTTAATTATTGTTAGATTATATAACATAATAACAGACGGAATCAAGTCGTGAATCTGTGTCACGACTTTATTATTTTTAATTTCGAACTGGCATATTATTTCATTTGTTTTTATTTTGATTTCTTCTTTATCGAACGGGAACGTTTTCCTGCCTTTTTAAAAAGGCGGTGACGGGAATTTTGTTCGGTTGCGGGAATCTGCTACATTATGAAGAGTTGGAGAGTTATCTAACATTGTTTATGAAAATATAACATTATTCAAAAGAATTGTTGAATTGTTTGATTACGACGAGCATCTCCCTACTAGAGAGCATTAGTTAACCCCACATCCCACATCTAGTAACCGGGCACAAATCCTAGAAACTGTCCATCAATTATTTATGAACCACACACAAATTCAAACTTACGTCGAATTCTGTGGTTTGCTCGAGCCGGGATTTGAACCCATTACACTAAGATGTAAGTCACGCGTATTCCGAACAGGGCTATTACGGATTCACGGATGTTATGTTATTTAATACTGATAACACAGATTCTTCTTTGGGTACAAAGGCGAGAGGCGTCTTAGTATTAAATTACACATAGTATATAAAGCTTAACTAGTACATTCAGCATTTACCTTCGAACAGTTTTAAGACAGTAATTAAACAGAAACTTTGTAAATAAAGGTTATTAAGTAGATACTACTAAGATTATTTACTGATGTAAGTACGTAGTCGTTACATGAGCCATGTCAGGGCCCTTTGGCGGCTCAATAATAACCCGGACACCAGGGTTGATGGGGTTGGTATACCACCTCACAACCCACACGATAAGAAGAAGAAGATATAAACGTATGGGATTAACTGTCTGGGAACTGATATTAGGCAGCCAAATTACTAAATTGTATAATAATATTTTATGTTTTCTTTTAAAGAATGTCTAGGGCCGGAGGTTTTTCTTGCAGCTTCAGTTCTAAGATTTTTGAGTTTGATTTCTAAGTATGGGCAATCCCCAAATTTTGTTTTATATATTTTTGTGTGAAAATGTTAATGCGGTTGACAGAATACATCTACTTACCAAGTTTCAACAGTGTAGCTCTTATAGTTTTGTAAAAAAGTGGCTGTGACATACGGACGGACAGACAGACATGATGAATCCATAAGGGTTCCATTTTTGCCATTTGGCTACGGAACAACTAAAAATGACGATTCAAAGTGTAACTATGTTACGTACTGAATAAAGATATTCGAATTTTTGAATTATCTAGGCACGAAACTAATATATGTCTTGAATGGAGGAGCTACATACTAACAGCAAGTTTCACGCGAGCACGTTAACTAACGGTAATGCAGCTAACTTTAGACGCTCACTTTATAGGTTCACGCTTCAGATTTCAGGCGTCGTCTACCGAGATAATCGAGCAATTTATGTTTAGGCTGACTTAAAGCTGTTATAGTTTAGATTGGACCCTGTTGTGACTTTATGCAGCGTTTTAAGTTATTTTGTTTATTCTGCTAACATGCAATCAGAATCACAATCAGAATCATTTTATTCAACGTAATTATCATGGATAAACTTGTTGAAGGTCAATGTAACATTTTTGAATTTACGTCATTTCGCAAGGTGTTATGGCTGAGGAGAAGAAATGACAAGAAACTGCAACAGCAACACATCTTTTAAATTAATGCGGGTACATTACAAGTTATTTAATAACTAGAAGAATCGGTCCCTCGACCATAAGCAGTTATGTTTTTTTGCCAATGGGATGTTTCCAGTGTCAGGTAGCCTTCATTTTGTTTGTCATTGCTGAAGTTTGTCCCAGATATGTTGCTTTTTAGGCGTCTCAGTAGCAGTGGTACACTTAAGGCCTTTGCAAGTCTGTTTTCATGGTGGAAAATCTTTTCTCTATAGCGCTCTTTTTTTTTGACGTGACTTATTGACAGATGGCATTAACTACTTGGCCGGACTAATGGGGAGCGCTGAAGGCTCTCACCCGGGACAACGTTTAAGACAACAGGCCTGAGGGTGCCCAGTTGGGCGCGAACCTCGGCTCAGGAAAAATATTTGAAAGAATTAATCGACTCTAGTGGGTCGATAGCGATAAGCGCTGATTGAGGGATCTATAGGGCTCGATAACATACTCTACTTCCTCTTTAACAGTGGGCATTTGTAAATAGACATGAATTTCCTTCATTCTTGTAAACCATGGTGCATTTGATATGGGCACCGTTTTAAGTAACGCCACATTTGGGTATTTTCTGTCTTCAGGTGGCTCGACCATTATAGACGACGAGTTTCTGTTAAGTATCACGTTGGTTTAACACAAAGCTCGGTGAGGTGTGGGTAATAAGTTCATCTTAGTTTACTTAGTTTAGGATGTAGTCGTGAATTTATATTATGTTGTTTATGTTATAATTTGTGGGAAATCAAAAGAAAACCACTAACATCATTACTACGCTACCATTTACCTATGTAGTCGTTACATTGGGGCCAATGGCTAAATAGGCAGTTGAATGAGTTCGGTTATTTACCTGAAACCCACACGATATAAGAAGAATACGACGAAATAGAAAGAAGTAAATAAAGAAGCTGTCTTAAAAGATTTGTACGCTTTTGAGTACGACATTATACGATACTCGTCGTAAACTAGTATGTCGGAATTCTGTTCTAAATTTGAATAAAATATGCGGATTGAAACTTGATGTTTTATAATTTTAAAACAACAGACGTTCGTTGTCTCTCTTTAATAATTAATACGACAAAACAGCCGCATAATTAGGAGTTTATTTTTATACGGCCACAATAAAAAAGTATTTATTTTACTTTGCATGTTTTGCCTCGCTTTGAGAAAAGTTCCGTTTTTATGGGGAGGCTTTGGAAACAAAAGAATTACGGTATATATCATAATAAAACCGGGGAACAATTTCCCCGGGCGACATAAAATAAAATTTGTTGCAACCATAGAATATATAAATAGGAATGAAGGTTTTTAGAGCTAAAGCTTAAAAATAAGTAATTACTATTTTTTTTTCATGAATATGTATGACTATGTAATTACAAGAATAAAGGCTTTTTAAAGCCGCATGTAATCCTTTACATCATATTATATCTTTCAGAATATTTTTCTCTTGCTTTTCAATCAATCAATCAATAATACTTTATTGCATAACGACATATACAATGGACATAAACATACGAACGTACACACATACTTACGTCCTTTCTCTCTTTTAACTTTTATTTGCCTCTGCACAACTCACTGATATCATATTAACTAGTATAGGGTTATCAGCGGAAACCTGTAATTTGTTTTCAAGTGTTATATTTATCAAGATAGGAAATATCTTATTATTGCGTAATAGAAAAGCCAAGTAAAAATAAAAAAACAGATGATGATATTGTCATAAGAAATGAGAAAATTGATAATTTTTAAAATAATTTTTTTTTTCGAAATCATTCGAAGCTCGAGCAAGTCGAACCTTAACTCGTCTGTCAAATTTGACAATTCAAGTTTCAATTCAAGTTTTAACATTTATTCGCTCTAGTCGCGCAGGTACCTAGCGTGCTAGGCCTGCAGTTTTAAAACTCAAGTTCTAACAGAACTGTTACATAAATCGATCAACTTTTTAATCGGTTCTAATCGGCGAACACTAGATTTAGTCCCCTCATAGGAATTCTTTTGAATGAATTTAAATCTCAGTTTACACAGCTGATTCGTTTTACATACGAACTGAAACTTTATAGTTCGGAAAGTTGTTCGTAGTTCGGACTTACGGACTCAGTTCGTTAGCGAACCCGGACCGAGTCCGGAATTTCACTACTTCATGCGCTCAATCTCAGAATAACGGATTGAAATGAATGTTTGATTTGAAAAAAATAAAGAGGAAGTAATATTGTTTGTCGGAAATTTTCAAAAAATAATGTTACATTAGGAGCGACTGATAAGAATAAGACCTGAATATCTTTCTTTTCACCAACCCGCAGCGGAGCAGCGTGGTGGAGTATGCTCCATACCTCCGCCGGTTGATTGAGGGAAGGTCTGTGTTCAGCAGTGGAACGTCTATAAGCTGTTTATGTGTGTATGTATCTTCCTTTTTGCTTATTTTATAATTATGAGATTATCTCAGAGATTAAGACACGGCTTGCTTCTCAAACGGGGAGTGTCGCGGTTCGTACCCCGGTACTGGACTTGCACCAATGAGTTATTAGTTGTTAATTTATCTTATGGTCATAAAAAAATGCATAATACTATGTATAGAACAGCAACTCTCCGCTCTCCACCAGCGTCTGAGCTAGGTTTACCTCACCCCCCAACATAGTTTGGACTTGAATCGTATAGTGTCAGACGTCACACACACAGATGCGCCTGTACGATAATGTCAATGTGTAGTGTGTGTGTACAACGAGGTTGTTGGTATGAAGTGTCCGGGGTGTGCTTAAGTACAGTTTTCACTAACACAGTTGGCTCGACCATTATAAACGGCGATACGGCTGAGAACCTATCACGTTGGTTTAAACAGAAAGGGTGACGTGTGCGTACTTAGTTCATTTTTCGATGGATATACCTCTCACTAACCCAATTAGGATATAGTTGTGAGCTTATGTTATTAATTGTCTCAGACGTATAGGACAAAAAAAAATCATTTTTTTACTACATACGTACATAGATAAACTCACGCCCGTATTCCCCGAAGGGGTGGGCAGAACTACAAATAATCAAGAAACTATTTGCAGCCACTTGATACATAGTCCTAAGGTGGATAATGATAAACCGTATGATGATAGGGGATCACCCATCGCTCTTACAGATGATCCATCATGTTCAGGACGCTGTCCCTTTGTCTTTTACGACATGCACGGAAAGATAGGCAGCTGAACGCATTCTATGTTTTTTTCTTTACTCCCAGTCCAGCAGAGGAGTTACTTATTATTTTTTTACTCTGCATACATATATGATACCACGGAATTCGACTTACTACGATCCTGACACACCACTTCTGGATTTTCCACATTCATCAAAGTCTTCATGTAAGCTCGCCGGTTTGACTACTCTTGTCTCTTCTTACCCTGCTTTTAGTCAATAAATAAAGAAATACGTCTTCACGATTATACGTCCATCAATAAGCGAACAAAATGGGTTCGACGTACAGCCAGGCATTTTGAAACTATAACGGTTCCCAATTTACAAAAGAACCTCAAGATTCAATTATATCACACTGATTCTTTAACAGCCTCCGTGGTCTAGTGGTTAGAGCGTTAGGCTCAAAATCTGGAGGTCCGGGTTCGATTCCCGATGGGGACATTGTCGAAATCACTTTGTGAGACTGTCCTTTGTTTGGTAAGGACTTTTCAGGCTTGAATCACCTGATTGTCCGAAAAAGTAAGATGATTCCGTGCTTCGGAAGGCACGTTAAGCCGTTGGTCCCGGCTATTAGCCGTAAAAACACCTCCACCAACCCGCAGTGGAGCAGCGTGGTGGAGTATGCTCCATACCCCCTCCGGTTGATTGAGGGGAGGCCTGTGCCCAGCAGTGGGACGTATATAGGCAGTTTATGTTATGTTTATATGTATGATTCTTCTTAACAAGTATCCGTCCGTCGTTAGAGCTATAGCTCTTATCCACTTTATTCCTCCACTTAATAATAATAATAAGTCATTTATTTCAAGCATAAAAAACTCATATACAAAAATAAAATTATACAATAAAAAATATAAAATAAAATAGGTAATACAATACAAACACTTTCAAGGACAGAACGTCAAATTACGTTCCGATTCCAAGGTGTCATACTATTTGTTATGAACCTCGATGACCCATGGTTTCTGCACGTGAAAGGGTTCAGTTCAACTTAAGTTCACTCCAATCCTCGACACATGGACAGGGCAAAAAACTATAAGGGTTCCCAATCTGCTACGAAACGATTCAATGAGGGGCTTTCCAATCGACGTTCTCCAAACACACGATAGATGGCGTTGTTCACTTTTAACGTGATAATTATCCATTTTCTCATTGCTGAAGTACATAATTATTCAAAAATGTAATGTAATGGCAGAAGCACATATAAATCAAATTGTTACTGCTCTTATTTATAACATTATGTATAGAATGATGTTGCTACCTATATTGCTTCTCTTTATTTTGATCAGAATAATAATGGGTGGAAGTTGAAATTGTACCTTGGTGTAATAAAAAAGGTCATTAATGCCCAAAAACAAAGATAAAAGATGCATATGTCTGTTATCCATGAAATTAGAAGTTTAAATGAAGAAAACACTTAACAACGCCATCTATCGTGTTTTTGGGGAACGCCGATTGGAAAGTCCTTCATTAGATCACACTGATTCTTCTTAACATGTATAGCTCTTATCCACTTTCTTCATCTATTCGAATTACACAGGACTAATTCTACACATGGACAGAGAAAAAAATAAATGTCTTGTCTAAGTAGAATCTAATTGACTCGGGGATTTGATTTAGAGTCGCTCGAGTCGTTTAATCTTGTCCCCTGGCCTTACTTTAATACGTTCAGGCTAGTCTTAATTAAAAATACCTTTCACAGTAGGAGTGAGGCTAACTTCATTCACAGCTCAACTAATTGAAAGATGCAGAGAACGAGGTCTCCTAGTGGTTCTAACTAGTTAGCTTTTTATACAGGGTGTTAGTGACATCGCAACGAAAACTTTGAGGGATGATTCCGACCATGATTCTGAGTTGATATAAAATGGAATTTCCCGTCGCAAAAGTATGGAACTGAATTAACAAAACACTAAAATTTTCATTAATTTTTTGATAGGAAATTTCACTTGGTATCAACTCTGAATCATCCCCCTCAGTATTTGTTACGGTGGCACTAACACCCATACTTACTTGTATGGCTACATGTATGTACTTGTACGGGGTGTAAGTGACTTCGTAACGAATACTAAGGGACGATTCAGGTCATTATTCTGAGTTAATATCAAGTGGAATTTACTATCGCAAAAAGTATAGAATTGAAAATAATTTAAAAAACTAAATTAAAATCCTACTTGATATTAACCCAGAATCATGGTCTGAAAATTCCCCATCAATATTCGTTAAGATGTCACTAACACCGTGTATAAAGCCATGAACATCATTTAATACAAACCAATTTTCTCTAACCTCAGATCAGAAGAGAATATATTTGGCAGTACAAAAGGCACTACGAAGCTAGTGCTTAACATATTTGGTTTCTCCTACAGCTAACAAAGAGAGGATTAATTAAATCTGCTTGTTCTAACTGCAGCACTTAAAGCGGGTGCTTGTGGGGCGGATTTTGGCGATTCTCACACGAAGCGAGTTTTGTAGCGGCGAGGCGGTCCTGTGTTGCGTCAGCGGATTATATAGAAGTCAATGAGACCATGCCTGCTTCACTGCCAACCACGTCGACCGACACGACCCTGGGGTGTGAGAACTGTCTTAAGCCTAGGTTACACAGTGCGAGCTAACATGCGAGCTGACCAAGTCAGTTATTGAGGTGCAGCTACTACGCACGTGTGACCGCATCATACGAGTTACTGTAATGTGCGAGTGGGACAGTTGCTCGCGTTCGAGTTACTTCAACATTTTTTGTTTTTACTCGCTACTTGCCTTCCCCCACCACACCACTCGCACGCCGCTCGGTCGTCAACTCGCACGATTTTGCGAAATGACAGAAGCTCGTACGCTCGGGCCCACGCCGGGTACAGTGTTTCTTGTTTGGGCGACATGATACAAACGAATTATACCAGTACACTGGTATAGTAGCTGTCTTTTGCGATGCCAGCAGTTTGCATACCGTGACCGTGCGAGGCGAGTCGAGCTACTGTCATACGAGTACACAGGCAAAGTAGCTGTCTATTGTCACATCAGCTGCTCGCACTGTGTAACCTAGGCTTTAGTGTTGAGGTCCGGAAAGTAGTGATTGCGGAGTACTTGAGCAGTCAGTGCACTAACATAACATACGTATAAAGCAATATTAGGTAAAAGAGTAAGTGCGAATAAAAACAAAACGTGTTCAAGGCATGTTGTAAAAATCGGCAGAAGAATTGTGTCCTCAAATCATGATGGATCTTTTATGATTGACCATTTTATGGGCATCAGCTAATTACTTGTCAGTCACCATACGTCATCGCATATTTATCTTAGGGCAACGCATATTTATGTTTTTGGACTACGTGTCAAAAGTGACTGCATGTTGTATTCTATGTTAAAGGTTGTTGACAACAACCTCCATGGTCCAGCGGTTGAGCGTTGGGCTCACGATCCGGAGGTCCCGGGTTCGATTCCCGGTGGGGATATATCACAAAAAATACATTGTTTTGTGTCCCTTTGTGTCCCTAGTTTGGTTAGGACATTACTGGCTGATCACCACATTGTCCGAAAGTAAGATGATCCGTGCTTCGGAAGGCACGTTAAGCCGTTGATCCCGGTTACTACTTACTGATGTAAGTAGTCGTCGCGTGAGCCATGTCAGGGACCTTTGGCGGCTCAATACTAACCTTGACACCAGGGTTGATGGGTTGGGTATTCACCTCACAACCCACACGATAGAAGAAGAATATCATCAAATGAACGTAAAAGAAAGCGTAATGCGCCAATTGGCATTTCAAGATTACCATCGGCTCTAAGAGCTTTAGTCCTGCAGTAAATTAAAAACAATTTCTAAATTAAAACTGAAATTTATCCCTTGCCGTAAAGACTCAATATGTGGCTCAGATTTACGAGAGATAATAAAACAATTTTACGACTTCATAGCGCGTCTGTCAGCGTTCATCCCAAGAGTTTGCTGCCAACTACCTTATAAACTGTTTTACAAAATCAGTGGGGGGGGGGAGGTTAAAAAGGCCACTTTGAAGCAATTCGAACCCCGGTACAGGACTTGCACCAATGAGTTATAAATGCTGTTTTTACTAATACAGTTCGCTCGACCATTATAGACAGCGATACGGCTCACCAACGTTGGCCTAACAGAAAGCTCGGTGTGGGTACTTAATATATCTTGCGATGGATGTACGTCTAGCTACTACAATTGGGATATAGTGACCTTAAGAAGCAATTCACCTCTCTTAGGTTGCCATTTTGTCTTTTGTTGCTATTGTGCACTTACTTTCATATGCGTGTATGTTAAGTTGCAATATTGCTTTTTAGACGAATTGTTCCAATATGGCCTTTTTAACCCCGTAACTGCTGAGGAATAAAAAAGAAATAGAATTTAGGAAACCATAACTATGGAGCTTTTAAATGAAGTAACAAGACTCCTAAAAGATTTTTCAAGTTTAGAAGAAAAGTCAACAGTGGGAAACAGTTTTAAAAATAAAAAAGGGAACTTTTTAAATGGAAGGTTGTCGGAAACGGAAGCCGAGCAGTGGGGTGGGGGAGGGTCTTGTCGGTCGCAGCTGTTAAAACGTTAGCGTTAGTTTTTTTTTACTTTAATGTAAAGTCTTACAGTAAATAAGTCAAGATGACTTTTAGTAGCAGGATAATAGTGCTAATTCCAGACCATCTAAGTTTATTTTGAGTTGTTGCTGTCATTTTCTTATCCGCCGAGAAGGAAAGGGACGGGTAATCGACAGGCACACAATTTATAGAACACACGTCAATTTTAGGCATTTAAATAACACTCAAAATTTTAAATTGGCCAAACCGACAGAATTAAATTAACAGCACACGTCAAACAGGTTGCCCATCAGCGCGATGACTGTTTAATTCGCCCGGGTTATTCATTCATACACTCATTCATTTTAAAATTAACAGCTGTCAATCATCCGTCCTTTTCCTTTTTGATGGATAAGAAAATGACAAGTAAAACTTACAATAAAATTATTTATAAAATAAATTTTTTAAAAATGAAATGTTTCCGCCCGGGATCGAACCGGGGGCCTTCTGCGTGTTAGGCAGATGTGATAACCGCTACACCACGGAAACGTTGAGTTTACTGCTCAAAATTACAACCACTTATTTATAATTGTTTAATAATAACGTGATAATTTTATCATCGCATTCCGAACTCATAAATCACAATTATTGGAGCGCGAATTATCAACAGCTCATAAATCAGTACAGCTGAATAAAAGTGAGATAAATTTTCAATATTATCGGTGTTTATTACCATAGATTTAATAAACAGAGTCAATAATACTCGGCTTAGCCCGTAACCGATTTTGGGAATAAAACCGGTGCTAGTTGATATAACAATACGGTATAGAGACAACTGTAGTCCAACAGGCGCGCTCAATCATACCTGTCAGCCGCATCTCGCGACACGGAATGGCGGCACTTAACAAAATGGCGGCCGATGATTTGTCGCGATACTGTCGCAGATTTACTGGGCGCGCGCTGTGATGGCGGCATTAACGTCCGTATGGTCACAAGCGATGTTACTGCGTATAAATCACGCGTTGTTGCCAAATTTGCTTTGGACAGCTTCAATGGTCAATGGTCGAACCAGAAAGCGAAGGATCAAGGGTACTCGGGAAAGCGGAACAACTTATGTATCGTACTGCTTTCCTCCTCGTAAAAAGGGTCTGTTTTAGGCTCATGGGCTACTGTCAGGGGTACGCATGTTGTTTTCCCCTGCTAAATACGACTATACGAAAATATACGGAAAAAGAGACATGGGAAATCTTGCGACGAGCAAAGCGAAGCGCAAGGTATAGATTTACGTTATGAAGCCCGGAGCGCAAAGTTTTAATGGTCATATTCTATTCCCTATTATTATAGCGCGCTTACGATATTGGGACGCATAAGTATTATACATTCAAACAGAGAATAATCTGCTACAGCCTTTGGGAAAAACAATCTTATTAATTAAAGAGCGACGCTCATGTCAGCGCAGGATTTCTTCATGCAGAGTGAGAGTGAGATGGACTCTGTCTGAAGTGTGTGGGATGGCGCCCAGTAGTCTATTTCAAGGCCGCACTAGGACTCCTGTTCTCCGCCTTTGAATAGTACTGACAGATACTGCTGACCTCTGTCAGTGTGTACCTAAATAAATAAATACAAAATAGATATCTTCACACACAGTCAAGCCTGTTTTTCTATCACCGGCAGAGTCACACCTGAGTTCGTTCAAAATAGATATGATTGCATAATAAAGTAGGAAGACCGAATATCCTTTTAAAATCCCATAGTCGAACTATTGTGTCTGGAAATCTCGACCTTAATCAAATACATTTTAAAACGGAACAATGCTAAATATAATATTGAAACAGCACAATCTCTTGAAGATGAACACTGCAGTAGCGGAATTAAATTCTGATTCGCGCCGTCGCCGCACCTTGGGAATCGGTTGTTATTCCAAAGGCTGTAATGCAGTTTTCATTGTTTACACTACCGCTCGAGTGTTAACTGAAAAGTGCTTTCGACTTGTGTTTCTAAGTGGTATTTAGTTTGTTATTTGTGGCATTATGATTATTCTTTACTTCTAGTGTTATTTCAGAGACGAGCGAACAGTAAAACAGTAAAATAATTGTAATTGGTTTTCTGTTGCTATTTTTAAGACTAATTTTGTGTTCGTAAGCACGTAATGTCATGTAATAAAAAAATAAATAAAAATTACAATGAAGTGCCATGTTGGAGTATGCTCCTTTCTAAAATAATGATCCATTAAATACAATTACATAAGACTTCATACATTCTCACTGGTTTAGAATACTCTTGCTAAAAGCATTACTCTACAGAAAATGTCCGAAACTACTTGCAAACTTTTTACCACATGTGCCCTAGGGGTTTCAGACCTTGGTAAAAAATCATAATCCATCTCTTATGAGGACGACGGAGGCAAAAAATATTCTATGGACAAAGACATCATAAAACATCGGCCAAAACATCAAAGGTCATTGTGGTCCTGTGATTCATCGGCTTGCTTCTCAAACGGACTGCGCTGTTCGAACCCCGGTACCGATCTTGCACTCATCATCAATTAAATTTAAGAGCCACGCTTTTGTCGGTGCAGCATTTTACATGCTACTTTTTTAGGGAAAAATAGGGCAGTGGTTACCCTCTTGCCTTCCGCCCCGCAGTACACTGTCTGACGCAAGTGGGATGGCGCCCAGAGTAGTGTATTACAAAGCCATACTAGGACTCCTGTCCTCCGCCTCTGAATAGTACTGACAGTTACTGCTGCTGCTGCTGTGTTCTGGTCTTGCACTAATGAGTTATTAATTTATCTTAAATGCAGTTCACTAACACAGTTGCCTTGACCATTATAAACGTCAAAACGGCTCACCAATCACGTTGGTCTAACAAAAAGCTTAGTGAGGTGTGGGTACTTAGTTCATCTTGTGATGGATGTACTTCTGACTAACCCAATAGGGATATAGTCGGAAGCTTATGTTAATTCTAAGTCTTCCTCTTCATTGCAATGAAATTACTTAGACTTTGCATGCGATGTATGTTGATAATTCTCGTATGTTTATAGAGGTATTCATACTATACTGTATTCCAGCTCTCACAAAGAGACTGGCTGGTCATACACCACTGGCCGTCTTTTATTTTATTTATTCCGGCCATTGCTTATAAAGGACTTAATGAACCAACCGAGCTAGTAATTAAATTCTTGAGAAATTCAATCAACGCTTAAGTATGTACCTACAATTTATTATTATAGAAAATATTATTTGTTGACTCCTTTAGGATTATTGTATTGATCATTTAATTACTCCCACTTTATTATGGGAGCTAGCGACGAGCGAATTAGAAGGAGAACGCGTCCTAAGTAGTGATGTGCAGTTCTCTGAAATTGATTCATCATTTTAACATAACTAAAATGATACAAATCCTAAAAAGACGTATTGACCAAATTAGAGATGTCCTTAGAAAAGGTTTTACCCTGACCGTTGCGAGTTTAGGCGTGTTTGTATGAAACGATTGATGAATCAATCAATCAATCATTTATTTACAGATAACATGGTGGTAAAGTTCACAATAATACATTTAGGTACAGCATGTTTCGCCAGAATAGGCATGTAAAAATATACACTGTCACATGATGATAATAAAATAAAAATGTCCTTATATAATAGTAAATAATCATTGGATAAATTCATTAACATTATAATATACTTTGTCATTTAGCCACTGGTATAACTTTGTCTTAAAATGGAGGAAGCAAGAGAAGTGTGTCAGGATCGAAGCAAATGGGATTCCACAGTCTCTGCTTACATAACCCCCCCTCCGGTTGATTGAGGGGAAGCCAGTGCCCAGCAGTGGGACGTATATAGGCAGTTTAGTCTCTGCTTACCCGGTGGGAAATAAGCGTGGGTTTATTTATCTATGTAAAATTATCAAAATCAACAAGGCTTTAATTACGTAATTGTCCAGGTACTCTACGCACGCTAATTAGGTGTCAATGGGCTTAAGCCGTTGGTAATGATCAATAATTAATAGCCACAGTAAATCAGGGATTACAGTACATCCGTCGCCGGAACACTGATTTACATTAGGCGGTTCCTGCGGCATTTCCCTTGTCTAGCATCGGTAATATCCGCTGCGTATTGATTGACAAGGATGTCCATGGATGTGTGAAGTCTGTGGTTTTAATAGACTTTTAAAAAAGGAAGGTTCTCTCTGTTTTGACAACACAATATAACATAGGTTTACGATTATATTCCATACAGTACAGGTAATCAGATGTACATCGTACACAGCTAACATGAACTAAGTACCCACACCTCACCAAGCTTTCTGTTAGACCAACGTAATAGGTGATACCGTATTACCGTCTATAATGGTCGAATCAACTCTGAGTGTAAACTGAACATAAGGTACATGACAATAAAAAAAATACTTTAGTACCAATTGTTAAAAATAAGTTACAAAGCCAGTTTTGCAGAATAAAAGTTTATATTTAGTGACATTGCCTTAAAACACCGTCGCTCCGATAAATGAATTTCAAATCGATTCAAAGCTATTTGGAATATCAAATACCTTTAAATTGAATTCCATAAACACGTTCGAAATACGTGACCACAAGGAAATAGAATTTTATCCTTTCAGCTATAAACGGGTTTATTAAATTTTCAATTAAATGGCTTCCGAACACGTAGGTAGTCCGGTTGTGGGTATACTTCGAAAATATTCATTGGAATTAATCCTTTTTATCCGCGATGAAAAGGATAAAAAAAAATATGATACGGAATTTGGGGAAAACCCGTAGCTGCGTTCAAACGATCGGCCCGCAGTCAGATTAGGAATCTGTTAAATACGATTTAAAATTTTACACCGATTTCGCTTTAAATAATCCGCCGAAAGCCTCGCGTCTGTATCGTTATTTCGACGGCAAAATACTCTACGTGTATTTTATATTTTTTGTAGATAAGTATTTTCGTAAAAAAGTAAAATACAATTTTACTGTCATTGAATAGAAAGTAAATTGTTTTTTTTTATATAAAAGAACGCGACAAACAAGAACATGTAAAATAAAATAGTAAACAAATATGCATTTTAATATTCTAGGGCAAGTTTGAAATGTAGCTAATATTATTTAAGAATGTACTTACCTAAATAATTCAAGTAGCCCTAATATCTAATATTCTTTCTTTATTTGGATAGATACAACAACAAGTGTACAAGTTGGTAAGTTATATATGAGTTTCACATCACAGACCCTTACGGGCACAACAAAATAGAAGTTTCAAAGAGAGGAGGAAGCTTTTCAAATAGTAACATCAGTATCATTAAGGTATTCACTAGAGCTGTAGTAACAATTATTAATTAGATTTTCTTTTATTTTTTTAATAAAGTATTTGTAATTTTTTTCTTCTTTTAATATGTTAGGCCGTTTATTATAATAATTGTTTTTCATTACAAGCAGTTACGCAGATTTGTACCTATATAATCAGAATCGCACGGCTATAAAGTTAGAATAGATATCCTTTTATCTGGAGGTCGAGATAAGCGTCGCCCAAACCAGCTCGGAGCGCTATCTTTGTCCGGGCAGAGGCATCGCATATTCATGACGTCACACATTTTAAACAAAGTATAGTCTTTACTATACTATGTATTTGGGACTTTATATTCATTTACTTTGTTGTTTATCGTAGACTTTGACTTGCAGAAGAGTGGATTAAGCTTTTCTTAAGCTGTTTTATGAAGGAGTTATGGACGTGACTTTGATATGAATGTATGTAAGGTGCGACAAAGTGTAACGACCTACTTTTTGGTACCCATGTAGTGGCATGTGGCGGATTTTAATGCTGCACTGATTTTTGTTTTGTAGGAAGCATCCAAGCTTAGAGAAACTCACAAAGAGAAAACTAAATTGAAAGTCTCAAATCAGATAATATCTTCATTACGATGACTGGGCCTGGCGATGCAATTATTATTTACCATTAAGGTTTATTAATAAAACAAAGTTCTTTAAAACTTTTAACCGTTTAATAGAATATACGCCTCTGAGTATTATTGAAAACACCTCTTTTATTTCAAATTCGCAATAAGTACCTACAGTTCCAACTTACAGTATTACGTCACATGGTACAAACAAAAGCCAGCTATTCTGAGCTTAATCCGTTAGCTGCGATACTCTTTTGTTTTTTTGTGACGTCAGCGAATATTGCGTACGAGGCAATGTACATGTTTTCACTCTCTCTTTCTCCTAATTATGGCTAGTTGTAAAAGTGAGGCAAAAGCATAAAAAATGCGTTAGAGATTAAGCTGTGTGGCAGTTTCACACATAAGAATAATATCTTACAGGGTAACTTAAACACTGCTGGCCAAACGTGTCATCCCGTTGTCAAGGGTGCAATTGTCGTCGAAGGCGAGCCTATTTTTAATTTGAAAAATATACACCACACTCCGCTGCCGGAATGCCGTATTTTCCATTGAAACTTTACAGTTCTATTTGGGTAGTTTCCTAGGTCAAAGATAAATTATGAAATTCTAATAAAGAAATACTACATAAAGACAGATCTAAAGGCGACAAAAATCGTTTATATTTTTTATTTAACGTATAGAATTAAAAAAATGAAAAATCTAATATAAAGTGCGTTTTGACACATTTTTCTATGACGTCACAGTTTGCATTTTCGTACAAATTCCATAGCAATTTCGTGTTTTGACGTTTATTAAAAAGTAACTGATTTGACTAGTTAGATAGTAGTTTCTAACTTTTACTTTTTTAGTCGAGAAAATGGAACAAAACTGGATACATACACAAACTCACACCTATTCCTTATCGAGGTAAGTAGAGACTATGGTATTCCATTTGCTTCGATCCTGACACACTTCTCTTGTTTCCTTCATATTCATAAATCTTTTCATACACGCACGGTTGAGAGTACATCGTACTAAACCTTTTTAAGGACATCTGCAATTTGGTCGTATGCCCCAAAAAAGGATATTGTTAATAAAATAAGAAGTTGACTATGCCAATAAGCTTTTTTCTCCAGATAAAGCGTTGGTACTCGCGGCCAACAGATCGGCTTATCCATTCTATTTACTCTTCCTTCCTCTGAGCTTAAAGATCAACTCAAAAACTTGCCACTATTGAATATGCTAATAAGATCTTTCGAGTTTCTTCATCAGATCTCGACTTCACCTCCACACTTTAAAACGCAATCTTAGTAAAGTTAAACTTAATAATTATTCAACTTTGTCGGAATCTACATTTTCAGTTTCACTGCGGCTTACCTGTAACAAAGTAAATTGTTATTAAATATTTGTTTATGGAAATTGGTGAAGACAATACTTATAGGCATTATTATAGGGTCATAAAATAATCATCGTCATCTAAAATAGAATAGAAATAGTTTATTATAAAAGGGCGCCACACACAAAAAAAAAGTAACATCATATAAAATTTGGAAATTTACAAAAAAAAACCAAGACGGATCTCATCTCTAGTATTATCCCGTTTTTCACAGGGAACGCTTACCTAACCTGAAGATTTGACAGGTCCGGTTTTTTAAAGAAGCGACTGCCTGTCTGACCTTCCAACCCGCGAGGGAAAAACCAGCCCAATACAGGTTAGATCACATACTTCCGAAAATGAATTTCATTGGAATGTGAGCTGTTATTGTTTGTAGATGGAAATTTATGTAGATAATATATACGTACATATATGATTAATAGATTTACTACACTATAGGCATTATTATAGGGTTGTAAAATATTAACGAAAAACTCTCTTTGAAAATAAAATCCATGAATAGTAATGAGGTAAAGAATGGGGCCCTCTTTTGTATCAATTGTTTGTCTGTAATTGTTTGTTAGTGTTTCTTTCGAGTGCAATTAGTTACTGTATTGTATCGTAAAGAAAGAAAGTATTTTATTCTATTAAATACGTCATCATCATCAATTTAAGAGCCACGCTCTTGTCGGTGTAGCATTCTCCATGCTACTTTTTTAGGGAAAAATAGGGCAGTGGTTTTCCTCTTGCCTTCCGCCCCGCAGTACTCTGTCTGACGCAAGATACGTAGACACGTAGTAGACCAAAATCGCCGTTTCCGATTCAAAATGACGATACAGCCTTAAGTAAGATGCGTGTGATGAATTATGTCTCTACCTACCTCTATAAGGATACGGGAGTGGATTTATCTATGTACGTATGTATAAAAGCGACATCAACTCCCGTACAAAATTGATGAAACGAAATATCTTGATACGAAACCTTTGAAGTATTCTGCTACATTATTTGACTTGTACCAAAGGACATACGAGAGCATACAGGGTGTAGACACGTACAAATAGATTCCAGTCTAAGATGATCAAAATCGAACAACATTTTCTTTTACTTTTGACCAAATTGTAAATTTCCTTAGAAAAGGTTCAGTACGATCTACTCTGAACCGGCGTGTGTGTGTGAAACGATTGATAAATGTGGAGGAAGCAAGAGAAGAGTGTCAAGATCGAAGCAAATGCAATTCCATGGTCTCTGCTTACCCCGGTGGGAAATAGGCGTGAGTTTATGTACGTAGAATTAAAAATAAGTAGATTTAATTGGCACACAATGTGGCACAACAGTGAAAAAGTCACGAACTCAGCAACATGTCTGTTTCCCTAAAACTCTGAGGTATGATTCAGGCCAATTTTCTGAGTTTATTTGAGTTTTTTATGTGGAATTTTCATCGCAAAAGTATGGAACGGAAAATAATAAAAAATAACACAAGTTTTCATGAATTTTCTGACAGGTAAATCCATTTAATATCAACTTTTGGGTAACAATGTATTTCATCATATCCATCTCAGGACTCCTAGCGAAAGTATCTGAAAGCTGTCTTCTGACTACCCTATTAGGGATTACGAACGTGATGTTATGAATGCATAATTACAATTTCTTAGAGATTAGTTAGGTATTTCGTGCACTTCTGAACATCTTCCAAAGGAGTAAGTAGGTATTGCGAATTCTGTTCTAGTTGCCAAAATAGTTTCAGGAACTCAATAGGTATTTTGTAGTTCCTATATCCAAGAAGTTGTTTAATATCACGGCAGGGGATTCCGTATAACTGTCTTCTGTTGTGGATTTACTATTATTTATAACAGAAAGTTTCATAATATCGTTATCTAGTGTTTATACAGGTTAGTGACATCGTAACGAAAACTGAGGGATAATTCAGACTGTGATTCTGAGTTGATATCAACTAGAATTTCACCACCACCTTATGATCATTTCGACTAACATCCTTCTTGCTTTTTTGTAATTGTTTTAGTGGAAATTTGATATGATATTGTTGTCTTTCTTTTTGTGTGTGGCGTCCTTTCATAATAAACTATTTCTATTCTATTCTAATTTTCCGTCGCAAAATTATGGAATTGAGAATAATAAAAAAACCATTAAAATTTTCATGAATTTTCCGACGGGAAATTACACTTTAAAAATTAACTGAGAATTATAGTCTGAATCATCCCCCTCAGTATTCGTTGTAACTAACACCCGTTCGTACTTGTACGGGGTATAAGAGTCATCGTAATGTATATTAAGGGTGATGATTCTGCTCTTATTATTTATATGTTGATATCAAGTGAAATTTTCCATCGCCAAATAGAATTAAAAATAATTAAAAAATAATCAGAAAATAAAACATGAATTATACTACGGATTTTTCCACTTGATATTCACTCAGCATCATGGTCTGAAAAATCCCCATCAGTATTCGTTACGATGTCACTAACACCCTGTATACAAAGTTCATGTAAATATTATATATTATACAGCTATCTCGTGAAGCGCAGTGCAGACCTCAGCCACGTATTTAGGCTTTCATCGTCCTAAACGTTCCCGACGACATTTTAGGTACAACTTGGCGAATTCATTTGCAGTCGCGAGGCTTTAAATCTTACTGTGGAGGTGGTGGCGTCGTCACTTACCACAGAGCAGTGGAGCTAGTGTATACCGTTTATAAACGGAAGCGACCACGTTCGTATTGTTAGCGGGTGTGTACCACTACGAGTATGTGTACATAATATCGAAAGACAATAAGGTTTCTGTTGAAGTGAAGTGAGTGAAGTGAAGTGAGTGAAGTGAAGTGAGTGAAGTGAAGTGAAGTGAGTGAAGTGAAGTGAGTGAAGTGAAGTGAAGTGAGTGAAGTGAAGTTAAGTGAAGTAAGTGAGTTAATAGTGATAAAGTCCACACCGTAAAGCATTCTGTCCGAACGTACCCTAACAAATAACACTCGCGGCGTTACATTAATGGTTTATACATGTAAATAGCAGATCGGAACTTGAAACATCTGAACATTCTCAACCCTTTGTACATTTAAATAAGTAACTTGGTGGGAAGTGCAAAAGTACAAAGTTGTAATCCGCACATGGCCGCTCCCACGGAACGTCTCACACTTGACAACACATCTGAATTTAAAAGCCAATAGCAGTATACTGGGTGCTTCAGAGAATACTTCATATCAAGAAATAAATCGGTCTTTTATTCAAAGATATGAAAATATCGTTTTTGTTAAGGTTGAAAATCTTACCAGACTTAGTTACTAAAAGTTACCTACAATAAGACTCTATTTTTCGGTATTCGATGTTTTAATTGGTACTTCTGTATTATTCATGGAGAAGGATTTATTCAACGTACTTCTAGGCATAATGTTGAATTCCACAAAATAATTTTAATTTTCACGAACCTTTAACTTACAATATAATTGAGAATAAATATAATTCTTGCATAAAATTCATATAATTCTCGCGCGTCTGAGCCGGTTTAATGAGAAATTCGAATTCCAATAATAATTCAGAGAATAGGTATTTAAATAAATAAAATAAAATAGTGATTCTAAATAAATATTATTATATATTAAATATTAAAATGTTTATTACATTTTCAATTCAGCCTGTCTCCATGTCGTAGCGAACGCGTAGCTGTAGGCTATCATGCTACGGCGTAACAAACTCGTAGCAGTTCCGTAGCGCTTGAGTGCAACTAATGTAGCAAATCAAGTGAAGGAAACTTGCTCCGCGTTTTCTAATAGTTACAAGTTACTTGCCTTACAGTTTTGTGTAGTTAGTTTGTTATATTGCGAAACGTATGCAATTTGCTAGCTCCTTTGTTATTTATACTAAAGTAATATATTATTACCAGCTAGTTGCAGGGTGAAGGGTGGTATTAATAAACTAATCTCGGCTGAGACTGCCCTCAAGACCATGCTCAAGTCCCTGTTTTTATATAAGAACTGTTACATTGACATGATCTTGAGAGCAGTCTCGAGGCTGAGATTAGTTTATTAATACCACCCTAACATGCGCAACGTGATAAATTTTGTCACGGTAATTTTATAAATTCTGACGATATATGTCGTGTCGTTGAGAGGAGCTCGGTGGCGCAGCGGTTCACGCGCTCGGTCTCCGATTGTTGAAGTAAAGCAACTTTCGCATAGGCCGGTCACTGGATGGGTGACCACAAAAAAAAAAGAAGTTTTCATCTCGAGCTCCTCCGTGCTTCGGAAGGCACGTTAAGCCGTTGGTCCCGCATTAGCAGTCGTTAATAACCATCAATCTGCACTGGGCCCGCGTGATGGTTTAAGGCCCGATCTCCCTACCCATCCATAGGGAAGGCCCGTGCCCCAGCAGTGGGGACGTTAATGGTGCTAGCATTGATATACGATGAATACGTTAGGATGGATGTACCTCTGACTACCCCATTTGGGATATAGTCGAGAGCTTATGGTATGTTATGAGTTGATATATGGTAATAATTATCATGTTATGTGTTGTGTCCTCTAACATGATGGACTAATGTTATGGGCGATAGGCTGATCCCTTATCACCATAAGGTTCATCATATCCAGCTTAGGACTTCGTATCAACAGTGGCTGCAAGTTGTCTTTGATTGCTTGTGGCTCTGCCCACCACATTAGGGATTACGGGCGTGAGTTTATGTATGTATGTATGTATGTCTGTTATGTGTAAAGTGCGTGAATGTTTAAAAGTGACCAATACTCGTACTTGTGAGTATATGAGATTAATAGTATCGGTCGGTATCAGGTAGATATTATATTCACGAGAAAACTGCTATGATAAGGATTTAAAGAAAATAACTTTTGTTTATTAGTTCTGTTCAGTTTTTTTTACTTTGTTTTTGTATTTAGGTACGTGCATTTTAGTAGCAATTTAAGAATATATACTACAGGGTTTAGCGAAATATAGTTTAGTACCTATCTGTTGACTCTGTCTAAAACGAAAAAAACTTCAAACAAAATATTTTATTAAACCACAAGCTAAAACTTTAATACTTTTCCATGCAAACTAGTGTAGTTTAAACAATGAGTTTATGATTATTAATTTAACCGGAGGAGTTGCGGCGTTATCTGGAAGTGCCCATTAAAACTTGCTGGTGACCGCCATTCTAATTGCTTACTACAACTCCTTCATACCATAGATTAAGGAATAGTACTACGTATAGAACAGCAAGTCTCCGCTCCCCACCAACGGCTGACCTAGGCTTACTTCACCCCCTCTCGGTCTTACTTTAGTTTTCAATCTTAGAGCTGTCACATGTCACACACACAGGCGGAAGAGGTTCGAAAAAAATGTCGATTCAAAGAAGCTATACGATTAAAATAACATTCGAGACTTACTGTACTAAGTATTACTTAAGAGAACCTGTTACCAGTTAGATACCTCAATTTAGATATACCTATTACTATTTATAACCATCACACACACACACACACTCGTGTCAGACAGAGTACTGCGGGGCGGAAGGCATGAGGGAAACCACTGCCCTATTTGTCCCTAAAAAGTAACAAGGAGAAAGTTACACCGACAAGAGCGTGGCTCTTAAATTAGTGATGATGATGAATATTTATAACAAAGAAAATAAAATAAATAAATCGTTAAGCAGTCCTCGGATACTTCTCTTCTTCTATCGTGTGGGTTGTGAAGTGGATTACCAACCCCATCAACCCTGGTGTCAGGGATTACTATTGAGCCGCCAAAGGCCTCTGACATGGCTGGTGTAACGATCCACACAAGAGAAGAACTCTAAATACATCTATCTATCTACTCAGCCTGTGTCCACCCACTGCTGGGTATATATAGGCCTCCTCTTTCACGCCATCCTTTCCGGTCCTGTACAAGTCGCATCCATTGCTTTCCGGCATACCTCACAATGTCATCCGACCACCGGGCTGGGGGTCTGCCTCGATATCGCATACCATCCCTTGGCCACCATTCAGTAACAGCCTTAGACCATCTGTTGTCTTCCCGTCTTGCCAAGTATCCTGCCCATCTCCATTTAAGCCTAGCGATTCGTATACCTACATCTTCGACTTTAGTGCGAATTTCGACGTTTATAAATAAATATCTCTAAAAAATTTAAAACTTAGAAAAGCTTTTCACACTCCCAATTATTCATCAAAACGGCCAACATAAGTTTAAGTTTCGAAACTTTTACAAAAGGAGCTCAAAAATGTAAATTAAACATCAAAGTTAAGATTAAAAAATAAACTATGCTACAACCCTTTCCATTTCGCAAAGTTAACTTTACAGTTGAAGTTGAAGAACTTCATAGTGCGTCTTAGGGGACGGACCGCAAATGTAACTTGGTAGCTTTACCCTTCTCCATTTGGTTTAATTGCCTCTGTCACCCGCATTAACTGAGTTGTTTTCTTGTCTGTCTGTGTTTATTTAATGTTAAATTAACGCATTAAACAACCCATTAAAATATGGGATGAATTTAATAATTACTTTTGGAATTACGCCTTTATGTCATGACATAACGTTAGGATAAAGTGAGCTGAATGAAAAAATACGAGGGCGTGAGTCCTAAGGGTAGCTTGGGTAGGTATACTTAGTTAGTAACCAATAACTTGAAAACATTATCCTACGCATATTTTTTCATTTATATAACTTGTTGACAAATGAAATAGATAAATATTAGTCTCTGCTTACCCCGGTGGGAAGTAGGCGTGAGTTTATGTATGAATATACTATACATTCCTGTCCCTTATTTTTTTTTTTTTTCATTTTTTCCTTTTTTTTTCTTTCTCTGTATTTTTTGTCCATTGTGCTCAATAAAGTATTTTATATATCTATCTATCCTTTATTAATTAATTAAGTGAATTCAATTATTAAGTGAATATACATTCATACATAAAAGTCCCACCGGGGTTAGCAGAGATTAATATTACTTACCATTTAAATGGATAACCATTTCAGTTGTCAACAAGTTATACAACCTGTACGTTAAGAATGAAATATATGCGCAAATAAAATAATT
Source organism: Pectinophora gossypiella (assembly GCF_024362695.1). Classification (NCBI taxonomy): domain Eukaryota; kingdom Metazoa; phylum Arthropoda; class Insecta; order Lepidoptera; family Gelechiidae; genus Pectinophora; species Pectinophora gossypiella. The sequence continues at coordinate 3,305,825 of NC_065405.1, forward strand.
AAATGACAGTATCTCAACATTTTAATAACGTAGGAGTATATATAAACCAAGAATCGAACAAGCACCCTGCAGTTGGCAACATTAACATCCGTTCCACATATGGTGACCTGACCTCTCCAATTGGCTTCAGTCCATGAAAACGTACCGTATACTACGTATCATCAGCATCGTTTGAATCCGTATGTCATATTACTTAACACGTATTTGAAATAAGTGTCTTCAGAAATCAGTCAACACACAAAATAGTTATTTTCACATCTTGCGGCGCAAAAAAGTGTATTTTATCTACTTAAGCGATAAAATAGCTTTTTAATGTCATACTCGAATTTGAAAACGGCTAAGACCGGCTTTTCTTCCCCTGGTAAGTTTAAGCAAACACTACTTAATGGGGTAGCCAGACATACATCCATCGCAAGATGAAACAAGTACCCACACCTCACTGAGCTTTCTGTTAGGCCAACGTTGGCGAGTGTTAAGTCAACGTTGGTTTTAATTTAGTTAGGTTCTATATGTGGAAGCTTGTAATTGGCCTCATTCTAGCTTGTGTTTGTACGTATTTATTTAAGGCTCCGTGCAGTTAGCTTTCCTCAATAAATAAATAAATAAATAAAAATAAAGTCCAGTACCGGGGTTCTAACCCGCGCTCCCCGGTTGAGAAGCAAACCGGTGGACCACAGACTATGATAACTATTGTAATGTCTTCTCACGGTTTCTACATTAGGAAACATCACTTATTGTTCTGCTTACTCCATTACGCGTTATGTGCGTAAGTTTATGAGTCTACTTCCGAAGGGCTACACGACAAACTCATAACATATTCCAGAGACGAAAGGGTATTCAAACTTGGCGTGTAAGAAGTGTGTGCGACTTAAAATCAAATAATTTGCACGTGCCAACAACTTTTAATGGGAAAACTTTCTTCTCAGTAGGTATACACTTAACATTGGTATTTGAGGGTAAGTGCCTTTATGACTTTTCGCATTATGTGACTTGCTGTTTTGACATTGATGACGACTTATATATCGTCACCTTAGAGAGAAAACCAAGTACGCCCATTTTAAAAAAATGACTTTCCAAAACCTCGATTGAAACTCGCTTGCCTTTTGCGAAGTTTTGTTCTCAAAGATCACACAACACCATCTCCCTAGCATTATCCCGTTATACACAGGGTCCGCTTCCCTAACCTGAAGTTTTGACAGGTCCGGTTTTTTACAGAAGCGACTGCCTGTCTGACCTTCCAATCCGCGAAGGGAAAGCCAACCGAATATCGGTTAGGTTACATACCCTCCGAAATACATTTCTCGGGAATGTGGGATTCCTCACAATGTTTTCCTTCACCGCTGAGGATGTGATAATTATTTATGATCCAATCATGAATTCCAAAACAAATTCCTGAATCATTGGTTTACGTAAGGCCTATGCTGGGATTCGAACGTGCGACCTCACATTAAGAGTCAAGCGAAAAGAAAACACATCCGAATGCGATTTTTCAAAAAGGTGCGTAAGTGATTTTCAGTATATGTATAAGAAGGTTACTGTAGGTTACTTTGGTGTTGCTGGCCGTTGCATAATTCATGGTTGTATTTTTGAATTTTTATTTTTAATTACCACGACGCCTGTACCCGTCATGAGGCACCCAATGCATGAGGATCCGTGCCCACCGCTCAGGGTGCATGCAACAAACATTTCCGGCCCAATCCTATTTGAGTCTGGCTACTTTTCACAGGCACAGGTACATCGTGGTAGACCTCGAAAGAGATGGCGTGACGACTTGGACGCTTGCCGGAGGGACTGGCCGGAGTACGCACAGAACCGCGAAAAATGGTAAGAGGAAAGAAATGCCTTTGCCCAGAAGTGGGATCTTGTAGGCTAGATTAGATTAGATTTTTAATTATTTTGGCAGATCCTTTGTCATTTGTTTTCCGGCGGTAAGATGCCGCAGCTGTCGAGCAACACACATCGCAACTCCGGATCGTAAGTCCATTGCTCAACCACTGGACCACAGAGGGCGTGGTGAAGGTCTGTTACATGATACAAAGTTCTTAGCGATGTGGCGTTATAGTCTGACCAATTCGTCGCTGATGTTGCGAACTGATGTGCAATTGTTGCCGAAACTGATTTGCATCTTTTGTCAAAAAATACAGATATGTCAGTTAGCAAAGTCAGCCACGAAATGGACTAGTTAATCTGCAGCGCTCTAATGAAGGCTTCTCCAGAGATTGCGTTAACAAGGATAGTTTCAATACAGACAGAAGAACCTGCCCGCTAAAGTTTGGAAATTTCTAAACTCTTTAGGGGTTGGTAAACAACGTAATGGTACAGTTTCTAGTAATATTGATCTCGACCTACTCAACAGGCATTTCTCTTCTTCGTCCTTTCTTGACAATAGTATTAAAACTAGTACACTTAATCACCTTTTATCTAAACCTGCCCCTAATTATTCTCCTTTCTTTCTATGTCAATTTGCCGATTGTGATGTTAAGAGAGCGATTCTTTCCATCACATCGAATGCCATCGGTGAAGACAGCATTAGTCGTAATATGGTCATTCCTCTCATTGATATCCTTACCCCAATTATTACCAAAATCCTGAACACTTCTGTGAGCACTGGGGTATTTCCCACCGAGTGGAAAGATGCCCATATTATCCCGCTTCCAAAGAAATCCAATCCCGATTCCTTTTCTGATTATCGTCCCATATCAATCCTTCCTTTCCTCTCCAAAGTCCTTGAAAAGCTTGTTCACAGACAAATTTCGTTTTTCCTTAATAGCAACAAGCTTTTTAATCCCTATCAGTCCGGTTTCCGTCCTGGTCATAGTACGACTACTGCCCTTGTCAATATAACTGATGATATTCGCTTGGGGATGGAAAACCAGCAGCTCACGGTGTTGACATTGCTAGATTTTAGTAATGCTTTCAGCACCGTGGATTTTGACATTATTCTGGGCGTTCTACGATCTCTTAACGTATCTCCAACGGCAATTGATTGGTTTCGCAGTTACTTGTCGGGTCGACGGCAGCGTATCCGTATTGAAGACTCCTTCTCTACGTGGTGCGATGTCTCGGCCGGCGTACCGCAGGGTGGCGTCTTGTCTCCTCTTCTCTTTGCAATTTTCATTAATTCGATAACCCTCCCACTATCTAATTCTTATCACCTGTATGCAGACGACCTTCAGATTTATACTCATGCCCCTCTGGTTGACCTTCCTAATGCCATTGAGCGTACCAATAAAGATCTCGGGCTGATTCTGGACTGGAGTCAGTCTTTTGGCCTTAAGGTTAACCCTAAGAAGACTCAAGCCATTATTGTTGGTAGTTCATGGTTTATTTCGAGGGTCGACTGTGAGTCTCTGCCGCCGATAATGTTTGATGGTGTCCGAGTTCCTTTTAGTGAAACTGTTAAGAACCTTGGTGTTTTGTTTGACAGATGTCTATCTTGGAAACCTCAGGTGGCCGAGGTAAGTAGGAGGATGTTTGCCGCTTACGGTTCGCTCAGGCGTCTCCGTAATTTTCTACCGATTAGTACCAAGGTTTCTCTGGCTCAGTCCCTACTTCTGCCAATCCTGGATTATGCAGACGTTTGTTATGCTGATGTTTCAGTTGAATTGCTGAATAAGCTCGAACGTCTGCAAAATCTCGCCATAAGATTTATCTTTGGATTGCGCAAATACGATCATATTTCCAATTACCGTGTCAAGCTTAAGTGGCTACCTGTCCGTCGCCGTAGGGATCTCCACATCTTGTGTCTCCTGTACTCCATCCTTAATCTTCCTACTACTCCATCTTACCTTAAAGATCGTTTCTCTTTTAAATCCTCTGTCCTTGATCGAACTTTGCGATCGTCCCACACCTTATCCCTTAATATCCCTGTCCATTCCACTGACTTTTATTCTTGCTCTTTCACTTTGCGGGCTGTCCGGTTGTGGAACTCTCTACCTGAGACTGTCAGGAGGGCTCCTTCTCTGGACTCTTTCAGGGCAAGAGTGAAGGCGCTCTTCCTGCAGGCATAACTTGGAAGTGTTTTTTTCTTATTCTCCTTATAAAATATGTATTATTATATTGTATAGGCTATTTGTATGTATGTATATGTGTGTATGTATGTATGTGTATATATATATATATATATATATATATATATATATATTATATACCAGCCCGTGCTCCAATGCATTAACTTCTTTCACCCTAAGGTTGCCTGGCAGAAATTGCTATTTAGCAATAAGGCCGCCTATTGTACTTATGTTTTTATTCGTATGTTTATGTCCTTTGTATATGTCGTTGTGCAATAAAGTATTATTGATTGATTGATTGATTGAACCTGTCAAGTACTGTACAGAATGCTATAGACAACCCAACACTTCAAAGGAAGGTCTATTATGCACTCCATTGAACAACAAACAAATCCCAAATAATATGATTTGAATAGGTACAGTCATGAGCAATATCATGTACTCACTTTAGAACCCTGTCGCACTATCATATTTGACATTTAGTGAGACTTACGGTTTAATTTGTTAAAAAAGTTACATGTGACATGGTATCAAAGTGTATACATATTAGTACTCGTGACCGTACTCTTAGATAAACTGAAAGGAAAGAATGTAGATGGAGAAAAGTTGGGGCCTAAAACGGCCAATGAAAAGCAATATTGCAATTTGACAAAGTAAATGCGCAATGTCGACAAAAACAAATAGCAATGTTGATTTTTAGATGAATTGCTTCTTATCCATTTTAACCCCCAGTTCATTGTTTACATACATGACATTAGTAGCAAGAAGGTAACAGTAATAGTTTTATCATTTGCAATTAGACTCGTAGAGTGATAAACATTGACGTTATTACATCTTATTTATTTTCTTCATGTAATTTTGATTTAAAAATAATATCATACAAAGTCCCAGACACCCTCGGGTCACGACCTGGGTTGACACTTCGCATAATGTATAAGATATTAAAAGGTAACGCGAAAGAGAATGTCACTACAGACGTCTAGACATGTTTTAGAATAATATTCATGTTAGCTACAAGCTCTGAACTTATACGCTTCAGTTAATTCTGTCTGAATGGAAATGCAAAGCTATAATTTGAATAATATAATTTGAAATTACAAACTTGTAGATAATACTGAAGGTATCGATAGTTCTGAACTTTGCCAACTACAGAACCAGGTAAAACAGCGTAAGCAACAGTCAAACAAAGCCCCGATAGATACTCGCCAACTATCGCAATAATAAACACGACAATCGAACAATTAAGCCGTAATAAGGCGCGAGAAGTCGAGAACACTTAACCTGACTTGCTGTTAATTGCAAGAACTTCGGCCATTTGCAATCGCAAGCCCGAAAGGAATTCCCCAAGTTTCAGCGAGCGAGAATTTCGCGACTTACCGGTCTAAACCTTAAGCCCAATACAGACAGAGGTGATGCGGACAGTGTACCGGGACAGTAAGCAATAATATGTGATTTCTGGACCTCAAAATCGACGGCACCGAAGAGCGACGCACAGGCGCGGCTGGGCAGTTAGGCTGCGAGGTTGAATTCAAACTCAAAAATATTAGTTCGTAACAACGTTACACTTTGAATCGTCAATATTTATAAATATAATATTTTTTACCGAACATCTCGTCATCCTAAAAAGTAGCTGCAAGAAAAATCCCAGCACACCTTAGACGTTCTTAAAAATATCGAGCACGTAACACGATACTGGCACTGCACTTTACACTGCTTAAACACTGTTTTTCACTTCCACTTTTTCTTTACTTTCAATTTTCACTGCCTAATCTCGGTGCAAAAAATTCAACAACCTTACGTGCTTGCTCAATTCGTCTTGCGTTGGGTGTACCTCTGACCAGACCTATTGGGAATATAGTAGTTACCTTGGGTTATATTGTTCATAACAACCTGAGTCATTTGGGCGGGCGACTGTCATCTCGCTGCTTTTGCTAAGTTCAGTTCTTGACTTATGTGGAGTTCGTGTGATTAAGTTTGTAAACTCGAATATTTTAAATACACCCACCCGTCCTCCCGCGATCTCTTCTTTATGGATTGAGCTTAAGCTTTAATATGACGAGCTATTGGAACAGAGTTTCTGAAGAATTTTATTAATTCGGCCAAAGTTTGCCGTGCCGAAATACCGTTGACGGCATCGTATTCAGGGGAATGATTTTGTGTAAATTTCTAACGACGCGGCGCCATGACTCGGTAGATGTTTGCTTAGATTACTCTCGTAATTGCAAATTTATAGTCGTCGTTTAACAAACAGTGTATTGTCTCTAACTAAACATATTATGTCTTGGACAAATAGACGTGGTAGCTGGGTTTTTTTTATATTAACGACTCGTCGGAATACCCTATTAAAATCCAAACCCCAATGATTGATTGTTGTCTTGAAATCTCGGCCTTAGGAGGTTAAAGCCGGTTTTCCCTTCGCGGGTTGGAAGGTCAGATTGACACTCGCTTCTGTAAAAAATCGGACCTGTCAAATCTTGAGGTTAGGTAATAATAATAATTTATTTATTATAAAAGAAATTTGTACAGATGTGCAATTAAGTTAAGTGCCTATATAGAAGGTGTACAAATTATTTGTTGAACTCTGATCTCCAAACTAAGCTTATAGGCCTGTGTCTTGGGGAAAAGTAAGTAAAGTAGGTAAGCGGACTCTGTGAAAAACAGGATAAGGTAAGCGCTACCTCAACCGATGTCTTTGTGGTTGCGCAACCAACTGCATAGATTTTGTTGATGGCGGACTGTGGTGGCGACCTGATGGTGTCCTAGTGAGATGTGTCCATCACGCTTTAAATATCGAATAGGCTGGGCAGACAGAAATATTTCACTCGCACATGCCACATGTTAATTCCAGAATATTCCTCAATACGAATTCCACAAATTTTTCCTACTTGCCCCCAATCATTTGGAAACATGTTCCCAAAACGCAGTGGTTCAAACTCGTACAATTAAAGCGCGTACGAGCAATCAACCGACCGAACTTTTTTCACAGAACAACTGTCAAAAGGCCATAACGAGTGTAAAGCGGCATATTGAGCCAACTCCGTATTTCACTTAGCAACTCAAACGAAATTAAAAAGTTGATGACGGCGAATTTGTTGTCGAAACAGGCTTAATGCTGAGCTGAGTCGGTTGGGATTCGTTTCAGGCCATTGAATCGAGTTCATTAGCGAGCTAGTGAAATCTAGCTATTGATTTTATTTAGTTATGAACTGGATTGTATATATAATAAATAAAATGACTGTGAGTAGACATGAAGACTTCAAAAAGTCCTGCTGAAACCTTACTTTTGTAGATACCGAACCGAAAATTACACTACTTAGTTTTCTTCTTGGCATTGAGGATGGTTGTGTAAACCCATATTAGTAACCACTTGGCCTAAAGGCCAGATCTCACTAGGAAACCCATGGTGGTGCGCAACCACCAACAAAATGTATGCAGTTGACACCTGATGAGGTAAAGTTTATACAACTTCATACAAAAACCCTCATTTTTCACAGACACTACACACTGATGTTATCGTACGGTCACGAGTACTAATATAAACACACTTTGAAACCATATCACATTAACTTTTTTGACAAATTAAACTGTAAGTCTCATTAAATGTCAAATATGGTAGTGCGACAGGGTTCTAAAGTGGGTACATGATATTGCTCATGACTGTACACGCGCATCTATAGGTATGTGTGACGTTTGAAGCCCATACGATTGAAGACTGAAGTAAGGCCGAGGGGGTGAGGTAAACCTAGCTCAGCCGTTAGTGGGGAGCGGAGAGTTACCGTTCTATGCGTAGTATTATGACAGGGCCCCAACTGTGTCCTAATAAATGCGTTGAAACAAACACAGATTCGTTCTGTAGATGTAACATTTGGAATCAGTGCACAGGGAGTCGTCACAAGGAAAACTTTCTAACAGAGCGACAGGCCACCAATCTGCAAAGTTGTGACAGCCAGTGCAACTCGGGCACGAATCGGAAAAAGTTCTGCGACAAAATTTGGGGGAATAATGACGTAGATACCACATTTATCCTCGTGTGGCCATTGTGTAACTTTACCTGGATTCAGGTTTGGTTTACAGAAAAATATAACTTGATTCGTCACGTTTTTGTGAGATACTTACCCTTAAAACAAACCTAAATGTGTTAGAAATAAATTGTATGTCAAATATTGACAGGGAGGGTTGGAAAGAAAAGGGGGAGGCCTTTGCCCAGCAGTGGGACATCAATTAGGCTACAGAAAAGAAATGACTATTTTGACAACTTTAAATTCATGTTTGGATCTCAGATAAATGCCCGGTCAATCGCAATGGGTTCGCCTCCTATTACATGGGACTTAACAAATGTCTGACATTATGTCCTATTTAAAAGAAATAAATAAATTATTTATTTCCACAACAAGTTAAAAGTCATATTATTATAACCCTTGAATTCAATAGTCAAATGGAAAAAACTAAAGCAAGACGCTTGATGTCGTTAAATAACCATCTATCCACGCCAAGACTTCGGACAAACATTTAATAACAAAATGCGTTGGACTAATCTTGGTAATTGGGTATTTGACCCAGTCAAATATAAATTATAAAATGCTAACCTAGAAATAGAAGCCAGTCTAAGATGATCAAAACTCAATCTCATTTTACTTTTCGACTTATTTTCGAATTTTATTTATGAATTAAGTAACAATGAGTATGACGTTTGACAGATTTTATTGATGACGTCATAGGACAGTATTTCCATACAAACTCCAAAGAAAACTTTCGTTTTGATTTTTCGTAAAAAGTATCTCATTTGACTAGGTTGTCAAGTAGCCTATTGAGTAGGCGACAATCATGACGTAATAGTGACGATACAACAAAATAGACGTTGACTTTTTGCATGGAATTCATACTGTCAACTAGCTGAGGTAAGGGGGGTGGGGTAAACGCACTGATTGGCTCACTCAAGATTGCAAACACGTCGCGAAAGTTGCGGAAACGGTCGCGATTGGTAGGACTAACGGCCGGATGTTATATCTGACCTATTCGTCAGATGTGTTAATAGAACCCTTTCGTCTAGTATTAGTAGTCTATAGAGGTTATACCGATCCCGAGCCCTGAGTAATCAGATCTGTGTACATGTAGCTATACATATGTTGTATAACAACACAATACACGGAATGTAGGATCGTGATTGTAATTTACATTCGCAAAGCAAAAGCTAAATTGGATTGTTGGAACGTATTCGGCCCATCCACGTTTCATTTCAATCGCCTGTTCACACAGACCCCAGAAAAGACCGACAACGGCCGAGATTTTTTTTTCTGTAAAAACAAATTGCTTTTAGGTCAATTGGTATGGAAACGTTAACAATCTGTCGAAAACAGACGATTCCTGATATTCTGATTCACAAATATTATTGAGCATGATTACTTAGTCTGAAGAATCCGTATTTGTTTGGAGTAAGTGTTTGCAAAATTTTTCTTATAAGCGAAATAAAAAAAAAATAGTTATGTACTTGATATTATAATCATATTACTGATTCGACGATAGGACTAAAACAAAAAACAACGAAAATATACTTTTTCATTTTTTTTTCCTTTTTTTTTATAACCTGCTCTATAGCTTATTTGATAAACTTTTCTGTTTATAAACAGACATAATTATTTCGTATTTCGGAATTTATCTATGGAATGTTCTAAGAATGTTCGCTTCTTAAGTATTAGAGATTTAATTCTAGTTTTATTGTTCTAAGTCTACGTTCGTTAAGTGTAAATGATGATAGTTTAATAATGATTACACTAAACTGGTTATAAAAAAACCTATATAGTGAAGTTGGCTAACCACCTGTCACGTTGATCTAATAGAAACACATACAAAACTCGGTGAGATGTGGGTACTTATTTCATCTTACTGGATGAATGGTACCTCTCTCTAACTACTCCATTAGGTTATAGTCCTGAGTACACGTTATGTTACTAACTTCTTTATTGTTGATTTACACCGAGCGAACTAAAGAGCAGCGCTATTTCGAACTTAGAATCTTTCACTTTCAATGACAATTCACAGCTTTTATCACCCGTAAGTAATTCCTCAAATCGCTTACGAATTCGATTTTTCCTTTTCTAAACAGTGTTCCCTTTCAATTTCACAGTAAGTCACTTCAAAGAACCATTTATGTGACTTTCCTTTTGTCTGTATATACTTTAGTTCACTAAATCAAATCAAACGGTACAAAGAGATGAAGCCTCGAGAGCGTGAAACGTAACTGATTGAGACTCTGGTTGAGTTCTTGTTAAAATTTCTTTAGACTTATCTATCACATGTTACGTACAAAATCGCTATTCTAATCATATACAGGGTGTTAGTGACATCGTAACGAAAACTTTGAGGGATGATTCAGGCCATGATTCTGAGTTGATATCAAGTGGAATTTTCTGTCGTAAAAGTATGGAACGGAAAATAATTTAAATAAGCTCTAAAATTTTTATGACTTCTCCGACAGGAAATTCCACTTGATATCGACTCAGAATCATGGTCTGAATCATCCCCTTCAGTATTCGTTACAGTGTTACTAACACCCATACCTACTTCTATGGCTACTGTACTGTGTATGTACTTGTATGGGGTGTAAGTGACATCGTAACGAATACTGAGAGGGATGATTCAGCTGATTATTCTGAGTTAATATCAAGTGGAATTTTCCATCGCAAAAGTATAGAATTGAAAATAATTTTAAAAAACTAAAAAAATAACATGAATTTTGCGACGGAAAATTCCACTAAACTCAGAATCATGGTCTGAATCATCCCTCTGAGTATTCGTTACGATGTCACTAACACCCTGTATATTGTAATTGATATTGGCATCGACGTGAGCCTGCCACAAGACATCAATAAGATAATGGCCCCGATTCCTGCAGACACCTCCTGATTTTATTTTAAATTGTACCCGTCATTTTCTTATCCACCGAAAAGGAAAGGGATGGGAGATTGACAACTGTTAATTTTAAAAGAATAACCCGGGCAAATTATATAGGCATCTCACTGATATGCAACCCGTTTCACGTGTCAACTTAATTCTGTCAGGTTATTGGACAATATAAAATTTTGGGAGGTTTTTTCAAGTCTCTGCCTAAAATTGACGTGTCCATAAATTTTATGCCTGATTACCTGTCCCTTTCCTTTTCGGCGGATAAGAAAATGTCAGGTAAGTATAACTTAAAATAAAATTAAATGGTATGTACTGGAATCAGCAACAATATTCGCCTTAAAGTCGTAAGACTGAATGTTTTTTTTTAACTATTGTGTCTGGACATCTCGGCCTTAGGAGGTTAACACGTTTAGAGACAGAGAGTCAAGAGACGACCATATATTATGAATTGTGTTTGATATGTCAAAAAGTCTGTCTACGACTCGACTATAACATCTTAAACATTTACATGAAAAAATGTGTGAATTTATGGAGAAAAAAAAATTGTTAATTTGAAGTGATTTTTATTTACCTCTCATCTCGAACATGTTAAGATGAACTGTACTTTGTGCTTTCTTGTCATGTTAATAAAGATTATTGCATAACATAACATAAACAGCGTATATGCGTCCCACTGCTGGGAACAGGCCTCCCCTCAATCAACCGGAAGCGGTGTGGAGCATACTCCACCACGCTACTCCACTGCGCGTCTATGGAGGTGTTGTTAACGGCTATACACGGCTTAACGTGCCCTCCGAAGCACGGAATCATCTTATTTTTTCAGAAAATCGGGTGATTCAAGCCTGTAAAGTCCTTACTAAACAAAGAACAGTCTCACACAGTGATTTCGACAATGTCCATCGGGAATCGCACCCGGACCTCCAGATCGTGAGCCTAACGCTAGACCACTAGACCACGGAAGCTGTCGTAAAGAATATTGATAGATAGATAGATAAAATACTTTACCCCCCACCCACCCTTTTCTTTATTGCATCTTTCATCACCAGCCCATTCACGTCCCCACTGCTGTGGCACGGGCCTTCCCTATGGATGGATAGGGAGATCGGGCCTTAAACCACCACGCGGGCCCAGTGCGGATTGGTGGTTATTAACGACTGCTAATGCAGCCGGGACCAACGGCTTAACGTGCCTTCCGAAGCACGGAGGAGCTCGAGATGAAAGCTTTTTTTTTAAAGTTGCTTAACTTCAACAATCGCAGACCGAGCGCGTTAACCGCTGCGCCACCGAGCTCCTCATTATTGCATCTTTACTATATGTTGTTTGCAGGTAAGTAAGTCGAAGTGATAGACCGTCTGTGCCTGAACGCTACGCTGTAGGTACGGTTCTCCATTTTGTGCACATTTTGTTTAAACACTGCTATTTGTTTTACGTCTAGCTCGGAACCAAACACTCGTGTTTGTGTTCGCCTTTGTGTCTAAACCTACAACACAGCTTCCTAGTGAGAGAGTGCACTGGCATTTCGTGTCTCTATGCCTTGTTCTTTTCATAAATTCTCGTTGAAAAAAATAATAAACATTGAATCGATATAAAAATCCGTGATAAATCCGTTTGGAAAACGCGAATTGATGAAATGCTGATTTACAAACAGTTTTTTCCATGACTGTACTATACAAAAAAATCGCGCGACTTCAAGCCACTCGCCGTAAAGAGACTCGCCGTAGCGGGTATCGCTACAATTCGAAAACGCGCGGTTTTTAAAACTTGGTTCGGGCTCTAAACCGCTGAATTCGATTTTATAAGTTTGAATTCCTGTTTTATTTATCATTTGTACGGATTTGTGCCTGGTCAACAGCAATAGGCTCGCCCCTTATTACAAACGATTTAAACATAGCTGGCGAGGAATGGGCGTATATACTATACACCTCTATCTACCCCTAGGGGGATACAGGCGTGATGCTATAAAACATTACTTTCAGATATTTGTCCTGAAATTCTTATTGTCATAGGTATGATATGACAAGCATATCAGAGCATGCATCAGGGAGTGGAATTCTCTGCCGTCTTCTGTATTTCCGAATGCATATAACCCGGGTGCTTTCAAGGTCAGAGTGAACAGGGGGGTTAAAATGGCCACATCGAAGCAATTCATCTAAGAAAGCAATATTGATATTTGACATTTGTTTGCATTGCGCACTTATGTATGCACAAATGTCAAATTGCAATATTGCTGTCTTAGATGAATTGCTTCCATGTGGCCATTTTAACCCCCCCAGGTACCTTCTGGGTAAGCGAGCTCCATCTTAAGCCTCGTCAATACCTTCGGGCATGTCCGGGGCCAAGATTTTATTTTTGACGTGACTTATTGTATATTTGCCGCAGATGGCATTAACTACTTGGCCGGACAAAATTGGGGCCAAGAGCAAACCCATCAAAGGTAAAAAAGAGCTTGTCCTTTCATCATGACGTAGAAGTCAACTTGTTGTATGGATTGGTAGTCACTGGATGAAACTTATTTCATCATAAAATCTAAGGGGTGCAAGCTCAGTGCAAGTTATCCATCGGCTCTAAATAACCACTTAAGGTATTTTAATGTATATATGGTTTGTTTTCGTGTGTGTGAAACTTACACTTCTAAAATAAATCTCCAAAAACATCCAAATAAAACAGAGCAACCGTAAAAGCGTCCGTATGACGAAGTGTTATCTACATATTGGAACCGGATCAAAGAAACTTTTGTCATATGTCTGCTAAATGGGATAAGTTTTGTCTTTAGTATCGATAACAGTTTATTGCTTTGGCTATGACCGTTGACACTACAAACTTATTTATATCCCAAGAGACGTGCGGAAGTTTATCCTCTATCTCTTTCTTAGATTTAGAATAAGAAAGAGACAAGTAGGTTCGTATTGCTTTACTATGACGTTGCAGATGCGAAGCGTGGATATAAACGTGGATTATAGTTAGAAAATGAGGCTGTAGACTTGGTTCAGCTTGATTTGATGAATTTTGGAAGTAATGTTATACAGGGTGCTAGTGACATCGTAACTAATACTGAGGGGGATGATTTAGCTCATGATTCTAAAATCAAGTGTTTTCCGTCGAAAAAATATGGAACCGAAAAGAATTTTAAAAAATACCGAAATTTTCTGAAACTGCAATTGATGTCAACTCAGAATCATGGTCTGAATCATCCCCAAGGTTTTTGTTACGGTGTCTTTAACACCCGTACGTACTTGTATATGGTACAAGTGATATCGTAACGAATACTGAGTGGGGATGAATCGGCTTATGATTCTGAGTTATATCAAGTGGAATTTGTCATCGCAAAAGTAAAGAATTGAAAATAATTAAAATAAAAAAATCAAAAAGCATTAATTTTGCGACAGAGTCACTGTCTGAATCACCCCCTCAGTATTCGGTACGATGTCACTAAAACCCTGTACTGGACACTTTCAGAGAAATCGAAAATTAAAATTTAAAAATATCTTTATTTAATACGTAACTTAGTTACATTTTGCATCGTAAATTTTTACATAACGAACGAAATTAATTATAGACGGGAGTGTCCAAACGCACGCATAGTTCATGAACGATTGGTTCGTTATTCATGTGACGGTTTTGTTTTACGAGTAGTGTGCATTTATTAAGAGACGTTTTTTCTTGTGTGTTTTACTGAGTAGATGTGTGCGAGAGAAAATGTATAGTGTAAAGGTAGCCTATTAGCAACTGCCATCTATAATTTCTCTGACTTGAGACCACTCAACGGTTTTTGAATCAAGCATTACAAATGATTGATTTCTTTGTATAATCTGCATCTTTGTACTCCATCTTATCAAAATATATCAGAATAAATTAAACGGGGTTTGAAAGTGTGAGTTCAAGCCGGCTGTTTGTAAGAACTCTAATCGAGTTTGAAAGTTTTGGAATGAAACGCGTTAAAAGTTTTACCTCAAAGTAATTACGTTGTGGAATTATTTGCATGACAAAAGCATACGGCCATCAAAGGGTGGAGTTGAATTTCAACTAGCGCGCGGCTGAATTTGGGGATTTTAGCGCTGCGGTGCTAGATTCTGCAGTGTTGCCAGTTGTATCGATTTTAGCGGGATGTCCCGATTTTCAAGAGTATGACTTTTTAAGGCGCTGTCGTATGGCTACACTGCGATTGACGCTGGCAAGAGCGTTAGCATTAGTTGCCACACGCCGTTATCAACGCGCCTTCTGTATGGAATTGACAGATGTTAACTAAGCTACGAAGATAGTGCAGTTCTAATAGAAAGCTCGAGAATCTAATAGCAATGGGCCAATGGTCAGTCCCGCGTAACCTACGGGACACTAAAAATGTTGATTTTAGAGAAATCAGAATCATTTATTCAACGTAATTATCATGGCTAAACATGTTTAAAGTCATTTTTGAATTTACTTCATTTCGCAAGGCTGAAGAGAAGAAATGACAAGAAACTGCCTAATAAGATAATTGTACCTTTACACATAAATCCACGTATTTTTTTCACATTTGGCTTATTTTACTGGATTCGACTCATTGAATTTGGATCATAAATAATTTATATCCCATGGTTTCCTAGATTTCAATTAAATACAATAATGTATTTCAAACAATACCTTCGGGGATAGAAGCGTGATGATATTAAATTACGTGTTAATTACATAAAATTTTATCGATATCTGGCATTTTATCCATCTGAGTCACGACCTAGAACCATTTAATGATTTTTTTTTAAATATATAATAATGTATCTATCTATCTATCTATATCAGCCTAAATTTATATCCAATTTTGGACGTAGGCCTCTTCCATGTTTTTCCATTTCCGACGATCCTGGGCTATCAACATCCAGCCATATCCTGCGTGCCGCACAATGTCGTCCTTCCATCTCATTGGTGGTCTTCCTCTCGGTCTTGTGAATGCTCGTGGGCGCCACTCTAACAATCTCCGGGTCCATCTTTCCTTGCTCATTCGAGCAATGCGTAATAATGTATACACCTAATTAATGTTTTTACCATCGTCTGTACCATTGAAATGTAACTTATGTTACCAATAAAGATTTGTATTTGTATAGAACTTCTTTTACCCCTTTGTCCCGCTTTTTGACACATTACTCCTGGCATCACTAGTTGCGGGGGACGTTCTGTATGCTAAAGGTTTCTGGTTCCCACTGCCATTAGTGGTCATTAAGGTAGACCACACTGATGGGGTTCGAGAAGTGAATTGTGGTTTTCGCAATTAATCAATTTCGTCTTATTGGTTCTTCCACGGTTAGGCGTTTCGGGTCCTGAATCGGAGGGAAGCACGATTGGGGCGCTCTTTTGGTTTTTTTTGACGTACAGTTTTGCTTTAGTTGGTATTCAGTACTTGGCTGAAAGCCTCATGGTTACTTTCTCCTCCCAGATAAAATTATTCCTTAACACATTCGGACTATACTATATATTTCATTATCTATACTATATTATAAATATGATTGGCCACCTGATACCACACGATTCATTTATAACAAACATTATAGAACGAAAAATTTAAGGGAAGAGAGGAAGGGGTAGACCTAGGATAACATTTATGAAACAAATAAAAGAGAAGGTGCAGGTCGTGTCGTATCGGGAGGTGAAGGTTTTGGCGGGAAGAAGAGAGGAATGGCGATTACTCCACCGACAAGAGCGCAGCTCTTAAATAGAGAGAGATACTATATTATATATTTGACCCTAAGGTTGCCTGGACAAGGTTGTCTGGACAAAATATTGTACCGTAACGCGTAAGAAAATAGAGTGATAGATTTGTTGTATTATATCGATAAGGTAAGAAGCCCAAATATACTTCTCGTCAAAGAAATAGATTCACTTTTGAATTTTTGTTCAATAAAACACGAGTTCGGTTATTTTAAAATTGAATTTGGAACATTAAGAATTGAAAAATATGTTTATTCCTAACATTTTCTGATAATCCTTGCAAAACATAAACTTGCCAACTGTTCCGGTTTTTTTGATGAGAAGTGTATTTATGTGGTCCCGAAACCGTTGTTGCTGATTTCAGTACAAAACATCTAATTTTATTTTAAGTTATACCTGTCATTTTCTTATCCGCCGAAAAGGAAAGGGACGGGTAATCGACAGGTATAAGAAAATTATGGGTATACTTAAAATAAAATTAGGAGGTGTCTGCAGGAATCAGGGCCATTGATCACCTTACTACGGCACTGATAGAGTCAAATCAAGACAACGTGCGGGCTCTTGTACTAATGGGTAATTGTCCCACTATTAGCGACTGGCGAGTCTGCGAGCTACTATGAGCGGTTACGCAAGTCAACGTATTAATATCACTACACACTTGACCACTTCCTCACTTAATTGTAATTAAAGTGAATAGTACCCGATGCTTGACGTGTCCGCCGAAGCACGACCATCTTACTTTCGGACAACAATTACTATATACCTAATTAGGTATTGGTGTTTTTAGTTGGTCATTGACCTCACAATTCACACGAGAAAAGAAAATTGTAATCGAAATCTGTTTCATCAACGTGACGGTAGGTAGTAGCGATAGTAAAAGAAACACGTGATTCACATGACATTTACATTTAACAGTCTCCGTGTTCTGGTGGTTAGAGCGTTGTGCTTACGATCTGGAGGTCCAGGTTCGATTCCTGATGGGGACATTTTCGAAATCACTTTGTGAGACTGTCCTTTGTTTGGCAAGGACATTGCAGGCTTGAATCACCTGATTGTCCGAAAAAGTAAGAGGATTCCGTGCTTCGGAGGGCACGTTAAGCGGTTGGTCCTGGCTATTAACCGTCACCTCCACCAAACCGCAGTGGAGCAGCGTGGTGAAGTATGCTCCATACCCCCTCCGGTTGATTAAGGGGAGACCTGTGCCCAGCAGTGGGACGTATATAGGCTGTTTAAGTAAGTTACATTTTTAAAATTTGAATTAAGAATGCAGCACTTATTACAATCAATTATATTTCCACACCGCCTTATCGCTGGTACTGGGACGGTGCCCAATGGCACTTAACGACAAGTTGCGAGCACCCACTCAAGCGCACTTGGACTTAAAATATAAATTCGCTTAATGACTGTTTCCTCTTTCGCGTTTTGCATCATTTTCCTATTTTTACTACTGCTCTGTTTGCTAACGGATTTTGTGATTTTTTGTGATTTGAAGCTGCTTTCCCCATTGCTTTCTTACTCCATTCAGTTAATTGAATTGGTGACTTGGTATCTTCAGTTAAGTATGGCAGGATCGAAGCAACTAGAATTCTATAGTTTCTGCTTACCCCGGTAGGAAACAGGCATGAGATTATGTATGTATATGTATGGTAATTGAGGGGAAATAATTAAAACACATAATAACGGTTTCTTACCGCGTTTAAATCAAGGATATGAGACTCCCGATATTTCGACACTGTTGCAAGTGTCATGATCACGGGATGACTGATGAGATTGGAGTGGAGTAGGTAGATCCATAATTTTCTACCGGCAGACATATCTGTCTTCCCTGTCCTTTGCCGCTTGTTTATGTATTTAATATCGGACCCATTATGATAGCCTGTTATTATGTGTTTTAATTATGATAATAACCGCGTAAACCTAAAACAATGAGGGAAAATATGATGTTGAATAAGAGACTACAGTTGTTAGTGGAGTAAAAAAGTGTAAAACATAAAATAATGTGACCACGGATGACTAAGAGTTTGGACCAAAGATAATTGATAACACGTGGTTGTCAGGACTTGTGCCCCGCTGGTTTCCTATTACATGGGACTTAAAACATGACTGGCTAAGAGTCTTCTTCTATCGTGTGGGTTGTGAGGTGATTACCAACCTCATCAACCGTAGTGTCAGGGTTATCATTGAGCCGCCAAAGGCCCCTGACGTGAGTCATGTAACGACTACGTACTTAGGTACATCAGTAAGTAATAACCGGGGCCAACGGCTTAACGTGCCTTCCGAAGCACGGATCGTCTTACTTTCATACAATCAGGTGATTATTTGTGATATGTCCCCACCGAGATTCGAACCCGGGACTTCCGGATCGTGAACATAATTTACCTAACATAAACAGTCTATATAGGCACGTTCCACGGCTGGGCACAGGCCTCTCCTCAATCAACCGAAGGGGGTATGGATCATTCTCCACTACGCTGCTCTACTGCTGGTGGATGGTGGAGGATTGTTACGGCTAGTAGCCGGTACCAACAGCTTAACGTGCCCTCCAAACCACGTAGTAATCTTACTTCTTTCGGAGAATCAAGTAATCACCTGATGCCTGCAAAGTCCTTAAAAAGTCAGAACATAATTTGACACTACTTACTACCGACCTATTCAGCATCAGCATTGCATTGCGCATTTAATAGGCTTTCACTATCAGTGGTAGTACAGGTACCAGAATTAAATTTGGACTCGCGTATTCGGACGCAATGACTCGTGGAACGTTTGACGTCAAATCGAGCGGGGCCAACCAGACATAGGGGACTATGCGGCGAGCTCCGATTGTTTGTGATGCCTACCTAGGCATCATGCAATGGTCCGAACTTGGGATCACAAAGTGACTTTTTGTGAAATGTCCCCACCGGGATTCGAACCGGGACTTTCTGATCGTGAGCCCAACGCAGCGTTTATGGATATGATTATTATTATTACGTATGGCAGGATCATATATCCAGCTTAAGTTCCCCTAACCAAGTCTCTGCCGCATCCGTCACACAATGCAGCTCGGCTATGCCACCCGGGAATCGGAGTAGAGGGCACTCGTTCACTATGTGAGATATGGTTTGACCCGGATGACGACATTCACAGTATGGCGATTCCTTTAAGCCACATTTATGTAGGTGAAGGTTTGACTTTCCATGGTTGGTCCTACAACGGTTCAGGCGGGTCCAGATTTGATATATTTTTTATAGATATGATGTAAAGAGACTAACCATAAAGTTTGATCCCTCAATGAGACTCATATATTAAAAAAACATTACGTTTTCGTTTCTATTTTGTGAACTGCATGAGGGCGAGACAGTCAGACATATAGACAGGCATACGACATACATTTGGGTTTAGTAGACTACCGAATCAAAAATATAAAAGATCATCTGAATCAAAATCATGTTTATGTAAAATCCGTGGTTGAGCGTTATCGCCGACGACCTCCGTGGTCCAGTGATTGAGCGTTGGTCTCACGAGCCAGAGGTCCTGGGTTCGATTCCCGGTGGGGACATATCACAAAAATTACTTTGTGATCGCTAGTATGGTTAGGACATTATATATTATAGTGATGTAAGTAGTCGTTACATGAGTCATGTCAGGAGCCTTTGGAGGCTCAATAGTAACACTGACACCAGGGTTTATGAGGTTGGTACTCCACCTCACAACCCACACGATAGAAGAAAAAGTAAAATAAAAATCTTATCAAGAGTAAGATCAAAGCTTAAGAATTTTCCACAAAATAGGTCATCTTACACACGCCCATGTCACGGTGTGTTTAATGGTACTGTTACACTGCAGTTATAAAATGTTTAAAAACATTGTTGAACATTTTCTAACGCAATAACATGTAGTAATATAATAATAATATGTTAAACTATGTTGCAATTCGCTAAATGTTTTCAACGCCGGCCGACCGCAACACCGACTAAAACTTTGTAATATTAAAATAACATTTAAAACTAGTGTTATTTTTGTAAAAGTAACACTAGATTTCAATGTTATTTTTGTAAAAATAACACTACGTTTAAATAATGTTATATATAAAACTATTTGGTAACGATCGCCACTAATAAAATGATAACAAATAATGTTTTGAAACAACAAAATGTTATCAAATAATAACAGCAGTGTATCGGTACCATAAAACAATTTCCCCTTATCAAAACCACACGCACACAATCCCAAACCAATCCACAAAAAGTATATAAAACAAACTTTTAATTAAATAGAATACGAACACACAGAATCTGAGGAAACACATCTCTTTGTTGATAATTTGATACTGTGCGGTCAGCAAACTCTAACGACCAACATAACACGACCTCTACTTTTCAATGGAACTGCGAAATGTAGAAGAAAATTAAATATTCCGAGTAATGGATAGAGGTCTTACATAATGGTTAGGTCTTAAAAGATTTTGCTTTGTCTGATTTAATAAGAATGGTAAATTATCCTTAGCGTTCTTTAATGGTTTACGCTGAGTTCAGATCGTTATTAGCTTTGAATGTAGATACTTATTTGTAAAGAGAAAGTGGTTTCTGATTCTCATTTTTAATCGGTTTTCAATTTGCAGTTTATCGTTTATGTGGGTTGTTTACGTGCATTTGAATGTTTTAAATAGATCTGCTTATCATTGGCCCCGATTCCTGCAGACACCTCCTAATTTTACTTTACGTTATACCTGTCATTTTCTTATCCGCCGAAAAGGAAAGGGACGGACGATTGACAGCTCTTAATTTTAGGAAGAATTAGTAAATGAATATAGACTATAGACGTCTTATGTTACTATTATATGGATTTTATTGAATATACCTACATGGAACAATAAAGCAACATAACTCCCAGTTCAACTAGGGTTCAAAGAACACCCGTTCTCACGCTTTGTACAACTGATCCCTTCAAAGTTGTTCTGCAATCCCCCTGCACTAATACCTTTGACAATTGTGGTCCTCGGAATACCTATTTGTTCAACTAGCTATAATAGCATTATAACTTTGAGTATCTAATTTCTGTGACACTACTGCGATTGTGATGTGGGTGCTTAGTAGTTCAGTTGCAAGGAATCACTTTCACGTAAGTAACTAACACAAGACATAATAGCCAGAATTGTAATAGCCAAACAAGCATTTAACAGAAATAAA
Source organism: Pectinophora gossypiella (assembly GCF_024362695.1). Lineage (NCBI taxonomy): Eukaryota > Metazoa > Arthropoda > Insecta > Lepidoptera > Gelechiidae > Pectinophora > Pectinophora gossypiella. The sequence continues at coordinate 3,327,585 of NC_065405.1, forward strand.
TATTTTCTTTTTACCTTTGATGGGTTTGCTCTTGGCCTTAGACTTGCCCGAAGGCATTGACGAGGCCTAAGAAGGAGCGATCACGCCCAGAAGGTGCCTGTTCACTCTGGCCTTAAAAGCACCCGGGTTATATGCATTCGGAAATACAGAAGACAGCAAAGAATTCTACTTCCTAGCAGTGCGCATAATGAAGGACGATGCGAAGCGCTTACATTTTCAAAAGCAAAAATATCTCATTAAAAATCAGGAAATGGCTTATCAAGTCATACATGGAGCATTGCACTCTATGGAAGTGAAACGTGGACTATGACACAGAGAAACAGAGTGAGATTGGAAGCGTTTGAGATGTGGTGTTGAGGAAAGATGGAGGGTATAAGCTGGACTGAAATGGTGTCAAATGAAAAAGTGCTAGAAAGATTTGAATAAAAAAGTACCATAATAGAGCTAGAGAGGAAATATGATAGGCCACCTATGATACGACACGATTCGTTCACAAAGAACATCATAGAAGGAAAAAATTAAGGAAAGAGGGGAAGGGTAGACCTAGGAGAACATTTATGAAGCAAATAAAAGAAAAGGTTTAGGTCGTGTCGTGTCAGAAAGCGAAGGATTTGGCGGAGAGAAGAGAGGAATGGCGATTACTCCACCGACAAGCGCAGCTCTTAAATAATGAGAGAGAAGTAACCAAAGACCCATTACGCATGAGCAGATAGTACTTTATAACATAACATAGCATCATGCTTGTATCTTCGACGGGTAGGCAGAGGTATATAGGTAGTTTCCTCGCCAGCTATGTTTAAGTGCCATGTTTTGCCATTAACCGGGCACAAATCCTGGAAACCAGTAGATATCTATATATCAATTATCTATGTTCCAAACATGAATTGAAACTCATATTTTCTAATGCGGTGGTTTAGTGACCGAGCCGGGATTCGATCCAGTGACACTACGATGTAAGTCACATGTTTTCCGAACAGAGCTATCACGGATTTTTTTCTATTTCCAATTTTTTTTTTTTAATACAGAGTAGAAGAGGTGCAAGATTTGAAATCCGAATTACAAGAAGTTCCTACGGTGCTACAAGGCGATAAGTCCTTAGTGCATTAAAGACATCTGCCTTATTAAGGGGAAGATCTTCGAGATCCATTATAGAAATTACTCCAGCTGGGGCGATCGCGATAGTCCTACCTCCTTATTTCTTTTACTATCGTTGAGTAGAACTGGTTGACACTAGATTTATATTAAGGAAAAATCCTGTAGTGAAGATTCTTTGTGTATTGACTACTATACCTTTTTATTTTAAAGATATTCGAAATCAGAAGACGCATACCTGGAAAAGAAAAAACAAAATTAGATTTTTTATTATTAGATATTTAAATGAGTATCGACTATCTCTAAACGAAGATAATCTGAAATACTACTTTACTGAGTAGGGCTAACATGGGCAACGTGATAAAAAATTGTCACGGTAACTTTATCAATTCTGACTATATCATTATTGTTTTGTCGATTAGTGCTAATATGTGAACCCAAATAAATGATATCGTTCTGTTAAAATACGAATAAAATCAGGTCGCGCGTGTAAAGGAAAAAAAAACAAAAGTATCGATTTCGACAAAATTTATTGAATCGGTCGATAATTTTATCACGATGCGCATGATAACCCTACTCTGGTCAGTAAAGTAGAATTTCAAACAGACTATCTTCGCTTAGAGATAGTAGATTTTCATTTTCATATAAGTACGTCAAAATGTTGTAACTTTCAACAACACGCGTGTTCTAAATTTGTGTCGTTAAAGGAAAACGGGGAAAAATTTGCAAAATGTTATAATATTACGAAATAAACTCAAGTAAAAATTCTTTATTCAGTGCTTGACATAGTGACACCCCTAAAGCCAAATGTTTTGCGGTTACGACACTTTTGTGAGTTTTGATGGCGTACTGTTAGAAAATATTGCTGTTTGCAGGAAATTCAAAATAATAAGAAAAAAATAACGCTGGCACCGACACACAACCAAGAAGTTGACGAGACTTATTTCGATGGGAGATATAAATGGCTCTTCAGTGTTTGTTTAGAAAAATAAGATGTTTTAAACGCGGGCCGCAAAGAAAAAACTGTAACTTTTAGTACTTAAAGGAATTAATGAAGAAGTAAAGGAATCGAAAGTGGCGTGTTACGATCGTAGTAAGTGGAGTTCCGTTGTATCTGCCTGCCCCAAAAATAACAGAAAAAAGAGTGTTCAATCTACTGGAGGTCCAAAAAGCCACATCGTTGCAATTTATCAAAAAAATAAATATCTATTGCTATTCGATATTTTGCTCAATGCCAACCAATGTCAAATAGCAATATTGTTTTTATAGATGAATGGATGACTGAATGAATGACTGATGGATGAATGGATGAGGTTACTATTTACTGATGTAATTACCTAAGTATATGAGGCCTTTGCGGTTGATGAGGTTGGTAATTCACGTCACAACGCACACCATATAAAAGAAGAAGAAGAGTGGATTTTAAACGCCCTTGCATTATATTTATATCAATAATGAATATCGACCAATTTTCAATCCCTGCCAATCAAAAGCTATTCGATCCATTACCAATCAAACTAAAGGTCAGAGGGAACAGTTCGTTGACCTTAAGTTATCTAGACCTATCAGGCTTTCAGGTCACGTGGTATAGTTGTAAAGCAGACCCCTGTCAATGGCGGGGCAATTAGAGCTCGGACGTGAGGGCCCAAATTGGGTCCACAAGGCGCTCCCCGAGGACCCCAATCAATTTATACCCGTAGTTTGGATAAACAGCTTATTTACTTCGATCTTAGTTTAGTTTTGTATAATTAATTATCAAAAAATACATTTATATTTGTAGACACGGATTTTATGGGTTTGGTAAAATTGTTTAGGTTTGGTAGACAAGGGTGTCTGTTTATCAAGAGTTGTTTGGCCGCGTGAGAAACAACTTTAGATTGGTGCTCTAATTCTTTTTTAAAAATCTTTAGTTTTCTCGGAATTCACATTAATCAATGTTCATTTGAATGAGGGATTTTCCAGATTACATTACCTAAAAAATTCATGGCGCTGTTTAGATTTAACGTGATACGTAATTACCTATTTTCTTACTGCGCGAGATACATAATTACTCAAAAATATAATGTACTAATGGCAGAGGCATATATAAAATAGTTGTTGCGTGATATTTAGATCAGAATAATAATGGGTAGAAGATGTCAAATCAAAAATTACTTTGTGGTCCCTAGTTTGGTTAGAACATTACAGGCTCATCACCTGATTGTCCGAAAGTAAGATGATTCGTGTTTCGGAAGGCACGTTAAGCCGTTGGTCCCGGTTACTACTTATTGATGTAAGTAAGTAGTCGTTACATGAGCCATGTTAGGGGCCTTTGGCAGCTCAATAATAACCCCAACACCAGGGTTGATGAGGTTGGTACTCCAACTCACACGATAGAAGAAGAAGTTCACCGCGTGTTCCTAGGTCTACAGTACTTTAAGTTATTACTGCTCAACCAACTGACAGTCTCTAAAGTTGTTATGAAGTTTTTATGAGTCCATAACTTCATAAACCGGTTACACCGAGCAAGTTGGTAAGTCCATCGATTTGTATTTGTTTTTGACGTCTTTATAGCCCAACTTGCGGGCGCGGTTGTATAACTTAACTATCCTACATTATCTTACATTCTTACCATAGAGTGAACATTGGAACGGAGTCTGATATTAGGCAGCTAAATTACTCAATTGTATACCAATATGTTATGTTTATTTTTATTTTTTTAAAGAACGTCTTGGGCCCTGTGTCGAGGTTTTTCTTGCAGCTTCTTTTCCCCGGCTATACAGGTTGTGAGAAGCTGCAGTAGTTTTAGGCGGATGAGACGTTCGTTATGTAAAAATTGACGATTCAAAGTGTAACTATGTTACCTACTGAATAAAGATATTTTTGAATTTGAATTGAATTTGAATCTGAAATTCGCTTTACTGGAATTCTTTTCTTCACTGGCACATCTTAAGTATCGCCATCTTCCATTGTCATTCACCTCATTCACTCGATGTCAATGATAAGTTATTCAAAGCATTTTTTCTTCTTTCACGTTGTTGACAAGTCATTTAAAACTGATCTATATTTTGTCAGCCCAATACTGGGGGGTTAAATTGCTTCGATCTGGCTTTTTCTACTGTTTAGCAATGTTATTCAGAGAAGCGTATTCTGATTTCTTGTGCGATTTTATGTCTTATCTGAATCAATGAGCGACTTTCGAGGCTACGTTCGAATCGAATCTGGACCTCCAGATCGTGAGTTCAACGCTCTATCCACTAGACCAGTGAGTCTTTTTTGATTTCTTAATTTGTATCATAAGAAAGTGACAATACGTAGAGCTCTCTAAAGTTAGGCTTAGTTATAGCACAGTAAATAATATAGTGGTCATAGGTTTCCGTCCCGTTACGGTTGATACGGCACCCTAAATACAATGACTATTACCTACAAGCAGTTTTATTTCTATTAGTCTAATATGTTGTTTAATCATTTTTTCTTCTTCTTTTACGTTGTTGACAAGTCATTTAAAACTGATCTACATTTTGTTGACCCAATACTGGCGGATTAAATAGTTTCGATCTGGCTTTTTCTACCCCCTGTTTAGCAATGCTATTCAGAGAAGCGTATTTTGATTTTTTTGTGCGATTTTATGTCTTATCAGAATCAATGGGCGACTTTCTAGGCTACGTTTCCCAAAAACAATATGGCGCTGTATAGTGGTATAATATAATTATGTTGTTTAATCATTTGTCTTTAAGTTCATGGGTATCATCTATTGTGTGATTCTGACTGATGTGGTCAGGGTTATTATTGAGCCGCAAAGGCCCCTGAACCCTGATATGGCTCATTTATTTATTTATTTATAAAGTACAGCCACATCACATACATTAAAACATTTTTACATTTCATCATCCGCCGTACGACGCCCACTGCTGGGCATAGGCCTCCCCCAAGGATCTCCACGACGATCGGTCCTGCGCTGCCCGCATCCAGCGGCTTTTTACATATAGAAGGTTACAATCACACAATTACAATTTATTTAAATCAGGTCATGATTTATGAGTTATAGACAATAATAAAATTACGTAATATTTACGATACTTTAACTCAAAATCCGATTCCGTTCTGTGGGCTTAAAGCTTATGATTGTAAAAATAATGGTATAAGAAAACCACGTTTGCTTAATCCTATGACAAGCCGCCATTGCTAGCCCTTTCATGACGTAAGTGTTACCACTGTGTTACCATTAAATTGGTATCTCCAACATTCCAAAGACGTAAATTTTATTAGAGAATTACTGATTTAATTACTATCACTTGTCACAATGTAGAAATCATTAAAACTGTAAGTAAATATTTTATTAAAAGTTCAATATTTCCTTGCAAAGTAAATTTATATAAAAATATTGGTCGTGGGTAATTTATTTTTTAAGTAATGGCAACGCAGGGCGGGATGATGTCAGCTGGGCTGACCTTGAAATGTTAGCTGTGACTTTCGAGCATACCTGGTTTCTTATACCATGCTGTTACGGACTGAAATGCAAGATGACTATCCAATTATTAATATAATAAAGAGAAGATTACAAAATAATATAATTAATAAAACATTACTCATCATCCCGTTGCTGCGCGCCATAAGATAACAAAGCTAGGTAACGGGGGTTGCCAGATTTGGGACCAACAGACCCCTTGGGACTTCTGGTTTTTTTACACCATGGTAAAAATCACAAAGATTTAAACGCCTTTTAAACATGGAAGTCCTCTGTCAATTCCACATATAATTGAATCCACTACACAGAAAAGTAACGTCGAACGAGGACTAAAACTTGATATATTAAGGGATAAAGCGGTTTGTTTAGGTACTGTTTGAGTTATCAGGATACAAGGATGGATTTCGATGTATTTGAAGCGATTACAGATTTAATATGAACGGGATAGACATGGGACGACGAAACGGTAGAGCTGTTGTTTATTATCCATATATCTTCATTAGGCACGGTGCTTCGGAAGGCACGATAAGCCGTTGGTCCCGGTTACTACTCAGTGATGTAAGTATGTAGTCACATGAGCCATGTCAGGGGCCTTTGGCGGCTCAGTAATAACCCTGACACCAGGGTTGATGAGGTTGGTATTATAATTCCCCTCACAACCCACACTTAGAATCCACTTTTAGAATCGCTGTGTACGAACAAGTTTTTCTACACTATATGAATAATAAATTACTAAGTAGGTAATAAAATTAGTTGTGGTCTACAGCGTCAGAAAACAAAATGCCTTAATCTAAAGACGTTTTCACGACTCGCCGGAAAAATAAGCTGCATTTAAAAGACAATTCTGGTCTGGTATTAACCCTCATCGAACATCTACAAATACCTCTAAACGACCCTATAAATCAGATATTACTAGACTTGTATAATACAAGTAGAATCGAACGAAAACAAATCGACTACGCATTCAATTATGTCGACATAAATCGTTGAGATTGCATCGGACACTGTAACCGCGGCGAGTCATGGTACGTAATCGATTCGGCTCGAATTCTGATCGGTTACAATCGATTTGGAGCTGTTGGTATGTGGGTTGTCCCTGTAGAATTAGTATTTGTACAATATGCAGCAGACAACTAATTGTCACTTGCATAGCGTTCTAATAGGGGTTTTAGTTTGTAGGGCAGTAGGATCGATATAGTACGTAATCGATTCCGCTCGAATTCTGACAAGTAGCAATCGATTTGGAGCTGTTGGTATGTGGGTTGTCCCTGTAGAACTAGTATTTGTAGAATATGCAGCAGACAACTAATTGTCACTTGCATAGCGTTCTAATAGAGGTTTTAGTTCATAGGGTCGATATGTTATACTCGCATATGGAGATATGATAGAAGGAGTTCAATCGTGTAGGTTGTAAGGTCAACCCAACCTCATCAACCCCGGTGTTAAGGTTACTATTGAGCCGAAAGAGGCCCCTGACAAGACTCATGTAACGACTACATGAAATAAATAGTATCCAAGACCGACTGCATAACATGCCCTCCGACACACGGATCATCTTACTTCCGGACAATCAGGAAATCAGTCAGTCAGGTGATCAGCCTGCAAATTCCTAACGAAACTAGAGATCACAAAATGCTTTTTGCGGGATGTCCCCACCGGGATTTGAGACCTCCGTATCGCGAGACCATCGCATTGCTCAACCACTGCGCCACGGAAGCCGTCATGCTCGCGTGTCATTTATATTACAACAGATAGACGCGATTTATGTCCATTATCTAGTAATGTAAATAAGAACTTTGTATGTAAAGCAGAAACATAATTAGAACAAAAAATGTATTTAGCTATTATAAAGTACGATTATTTTTTACGATTATGTACGATTACGAAGTAGGCTTTGGCCTAAAGTCGCAAATTCCTAATTCGTGGGCCATTAAATTCAATGTTTAGAGCACATTAAGTACAGTTGCGAAGTACGCGTAAAGAGTACGACTGCTGTATTTTAGGATGGGGCCACAAAACTAACGGGTAGGGGAAAATTTGTCCTGCAATAATACTAATGTGAACATTGGTCCATGTTCATCCTTTGTGCGCAAAGTTTTAAAACCGAAAACGCATCATCACCTCCCTAGCGTTATCCCGTTTTTCACAGGGTCCGCTTACCTAACCTGACAGGTCCGGTTTTTTACAGCGACTGCCAGTCTGACCTTCCAACACGCGAAGGGAAAACCAGCCCAATACAGGTTAGGTCACATACGTGGGTGAATGTGGCTTTCCTCACGATGTTTTCCTTCACCGCTGAGCACGTGATAATCATTTATGATTCAAATATGAATTCGAAAACAAATTCGACAATCATTGGTTTAGGCCTGTGCTATACAAACAGGGGGGAATATGGAGCATACTCCACCACGCTGCTCCACTGCGGGTTGGTGGAAAATATTGCTTATTTAGATGAGTTGCTTCAATGTGGCCTTTTAACTCCCCTGTTCTTTACAAACTGCGTTTAATTCCTGGTTCCACGCAGATCTCATAGCCCCACTAAAGCCGCCGTACAAGGATACAACTTGGAACATTATCTCCACCAGCGACCGTGTCGTTTCTTACTCAAATCTACCCCCTTATATACATCAGTTGAAACCGAAGACCCAATATAATATAGCTTCTAAGCAGTCGCTTCTTTAAAAGACCAGATCTATCAAATATCATTGAAGCCGTTATTAACCCTTTCACGGACAGAGAACATGGGTCATTGATTGTTCATAATAGGTAATATGACACCTTGGAATCGGAACGTCATTAGACGTTCGGTCCTTGAAAGTGTTAAGTAATACATCAAAATATTAAGAATAATAATAAAATACGTAGGTATATTTATTGCCAGTAACAGGAGAACACGATAGAATAACCTCAATTTGTCCTGTGGCGACAAAATCCATTGAACCTCAATTACGAATTTCCTCATTTTCGTGTTCCTTAGTTTGGTTAGGACATTACAGGCTGATCACCTGGTTGACCGAAAGTAAGATGATCCGTGCTTCGGAAAGCACGTTAAGCCGTTGGTCCCGGTTACTACTTACTGATGTAAGAATGTAGTCATTACATGAGTCATGTCAGGGGCCTTTGGCGGCTCAATAATAACCCTGTCACCAGGGTTGATGAGGTTGGTATTCCACCTCACAACCCACACGATAAGAAGAAGAATATTTTTATGTATTACGTTATGAGTTTATGAAGACAGACGCGGCAGCATGCTACGGCTACTGGACGAGTGTAGTACCCATCAATCACGCATTTTAAAATGTTTTATTCGCGAACTTCCTCGAAGTAATGTCAATTCAGACCTCACGGGAAATCACATTTCACATCTGACCCTGGCCGTATTCGATTAACGAATACCTTTATACCTTTCTGTAAATGAGAATATTAATGTTTTACTACTCAACAACAACATAGCATAACGCCTGCATCCCATAAGGGGTAGGCAAAAGTGTGCAGTTTGTGCACCCAATCCTCGCCAGCTATGTTAAAATTCCATGTAATAGGTGGCAAGCCTATTACAAGTTTATTGTCAATTTATTGTATAATGAAGTAGGTTAAAAGCAAGCTTTTGTTTTTTTTTAATATTTTACTTAAAAAAAAATATAAAAAATAATTACTACTTTATTATCAATTTATTGCATAATGAAGTCGGTTAAAAACAAGCCTTGTTTTTTATTCTTTTATTTAGGAGCTTTTAACAAAGTTTGCTATGCCAGCCCCATCGATCAAGACTGTCTAAAACTGATAAAAAACATAATTATTTAGTTTATAACCCCCCCCCCCCCCCCCCTTCAACCGTAAGAGATATGGAGCATACTTCACCACGCTGCTCCCCTGCGGGTTGGTGGAAATGATTTTACGGCAAACCGGGACCAACAGCTTAACGTGCCCTCTGAAGCGCGGAATCTTACTTTTTCACAATTAGGTGATTCAAGCTAGCAAAGTCCTTACCAAGCAATGGACAGCCCCACAAAGTAATTTCAACAATGTCCCCATCGGGAAACGAACCTGGACCTCCAGATCGTGAGCCTAACCCTCTAACCACTAGACCACTGTTGCTTCGGGGTTTCATTATAAGGCGACGAAATACAAATCAAGGAAACTTAATCCTAAGTGCCACCAAAAACGCCTTTCAGTCACTCAAGTTTGATGTCTTTCAAAAGTTATCAAAGAATACCACCTGAACGCTCTAATCAGATTACGTTAAAAGCTTATTCACTTTTGTCCATTCCAGTTTGTAGGTAAATCTTCGTGAATCAAAAGATCGTTTAAATACTCGCAAGTCGAGATCGGGAGATTTCAGCAATCCCATTGTAGACAAGGATCGAATAAAGATTACTATTTTTTCCTTTCTTTTATCTTTTTTTTTACTTTTATCTTTATTTTAATGGCAGATTTCGTCGTAAATTTTAATTTGATCTGCAGTCTTCAATTGGATTAACCCCGTAATTTTTGATGGGGAAATACATAATTGAAGCACGATGGATTTTGTAGCCAGGGGGCAAATCGAGGTTATTCTATCGCGTTCTTTTCTTTGAAAGGAAATAAAAACAAATATCTTTTTTTTGTCTGTAGATTGTTGTTATGGATAAGAATAGACACCACACGGGCTAAGTAGGTACATTCAAATTTTTTTTTATCGATGGTTCCGCGCTTCGGAAAGCACGTCGTTTGTCCCGGGCTAATGGCCTAAATACCTCCAGCAACCCGCACTTGAGCAGCGCGATGAAGTATGGTCCATCTCCTCCGGGTGATTAAGGGGAGGCTATATATATTTTTATGTGCTATGTTATTTCTACAATGAGCTATTTTTTTATTAATAGCATGAAATAAATTATTAGAGATTGTCCAATGATGAGTGATAGTTCTGTTCGGAGAAAGCGTGACTTACATCGTCGTATTACCAGTTCGAATCCCGACTCGGGATCTACACCATACAAGTCGACTGTAATTAATATCACGTGGTTTCTAAGATGGTGTAACATGGTCCCTGGTTAATGGCAATCTTCTTCTTCTATCGTGTGGGTTGTGAAGTAGATTACCGACCCCATCAACCCTGGTGTCCGAGTTATTATTGAGCCGCGAAAGGCCCCTGACATGGCTCATGTAACAACTACTTACTTACATCAGTAAGTAGTAACCGAGGCTAACGGCTTAACGTGCCTTCCGAAGCACGGATCATCTTGCTTTCGAACAATTAGGTGATCAGCCTGTAATGTCCTAACCAAACTAGGGGTCACAAAGTAATTTTTGTGGTATGTCCCCACTTGGATTCGAACCCGGGACCTCCGGATCGTGAGCCCAACGCTCAAACACTGGACCAGAGAGGTCAATGGAGGCGGTTAAGGGCAATAAGCTCGCCCTATGGGACGTAAACACACTTGGCGATGAGTGGCTGTACTATACACCTCTACCTACCCCTTCGGGGATACAGGCGTGATGTTATGTCCAATGACTATTGTATTTAATTCACATAATAGCGCTTTTATAATACTTACTATTACAATAACGCAACGGAAAACATATCAAAGAAACTTGGGAATTATTCTTCTAGCCCCAACTTCGCTACGCCCGCGTAATAACAACTAATATAAATATTCCTTCATCAATAGACCTCTAGGCGAACTTTCCTAAGTTCCCAACAAACTTTATATAAGAAATATAAGAAACCCTGAATAAAACCCGAAGTTTTTCTACTTTGGACATGTCTCACGGCTTAATCGAAGTTAAATTGGAGAGGAGCGGAGCTTGGCACGGCTACAAATTGATTGTGATCAAGGCAGTGCCGTAAAAAATTGAATAGTCACTGCTACAGCCTTTTTTTTTCATGTGACTTACTGTAGATTTGCCGCATGTGGCATTAACTACATCATCATCAGCCGTACGACGCCCACTGCTGGGCAAAGGCCTCCCCCAAGGATCTTCACGACGATCGGTCCTGCGCTGCCCGCATCCAGCGGCTTCCCGCGACCTTCACCAGATCGTCGGCCCACCTTGTAGCGGGCCTACCCACTGAGCGTCGTCCGACACGTGGTCGCCATTCTAGAACCTTTCCGCCCCAGCGGCCATCGGTTCTCCTCGCTATGTGTCCTGCCCATTGCCACTTCAGCTTTAACTACTTGGCCGGATAAATAGGGAGCGCTGAGGGTTCTCACCTAGGCATAGAATAAGGAATAATACTACGTATAGAACGGCAAATCTTCCCCCAAGCGTCTAAGCTACGTTTACCTCGACCCCCTCGAACATTGTTTAGACTTGAATCGTGAATCGCGCCCACCTAAGTATAATAACAGTTAAATTAGACATTGGTATTGTAATTGGCAGCCCTCAGACATCGCACACACAGTTGCACGTATTGATAATGTCAATGTGTAGTGTCTGTGTAAAACGAGGTTGTTTGTATGAAGTGTCCGGGGTGTGATTCGGGTAAAAAATAGCTAGCTAACATAATATACTCGTGAGCAATAACGTGACGCGGTGAAAAGTGGTATCGATACCGCAACCCCACATTTAACTTACGCCAATAAAGATAATCTACCTTTAACGAGGAAGACGGCAAAAAAATGACCCATTTATTACCCACGTGGGGCGCATGAAACCCACATGTAGCCATAAAGCCGCCATTAACTAGTAAACTTTACTTACATTGAATACAATGCAGTCCGTGAAGCTGAAAGCAGACTAAAATTCTTCCGCAACTTACGCGCTGTCGGCATTTTATGCTTTAAGTACATGAAATTATAATACTTCCTTCTTATCCCCCTAGCATTATCTCGTTTTTCACAGGGCCCGTTTACCACAGCTGAAGATTTGACAGGTCCGATTTTTTATTACAGAAGCGACTGCCTGTCTGACCTTCCAAACCGCGAAGGGAAAACCAGCCCAATACAGGTTAGGTCACATACCTCCGAAAATGCATTTCTCGGAAATGTGGGTCTTCTCACGAAGTTTTCCTTCACCGCCGAGCGCGTGATAATCATTTATGATCCAAACATGAATTCGACATCATTGGTTTAGGCCTGTGTGGATCGAACCTGCGACCTCAAAGTGAGAGTCAAGCGTTCTACAAACTGGGCTACCACGGCTCTCACCCAACCCCCCCCCCACTATACATAATTTTCCAAATACTGAGGAGAAGATCCCTAACTTAGCAATACTGCTATAAGGTAGTCAACACACGCGCCTGTTAATTGGTGCAGGGAGAGTTCGTAGTTACAGCTATGATTTGAGGAGTCGTTGCATTACGCGTGTCGAATGCCTAATGTCAAGTGCATTGTGTGACGTCACGTAGACTGAGATTTTAAGCCTGCTTCGTGGTGGAAATGTGTTGTAGTGCTAGCATTCACTAGCGGAATGAACATTGTGGCTCAATATTATCTAAAGGTACTTTTGCTGCTCATCAACAGTATTACCAAATTTTCTGAAAAAATTTAGACAGAAAATTTTGTTCGGACCACGAACAAAATATAAAAATGTCTATGGTTTTGTTACTATTAAAAAGGTATTGTCATAGACAATAAGTAGACTTCCTTCTTGGCATCAAAAATGGATGCATAATCAATATCTTCTTGTGTTAAAAAATTATCTAAAACAATACTAAAAATTTATGGTGATTTATAAAATAATAATAATAAAAGTGTAAAATGTGTAAATAACTTAAAGAAAACAATAAACTTTAAAATATTCCTTTATGTGGTCGTTTAATTACCAGCACACCACTCAACCATCACATCTAGAACGCCACAAATTTGGTAATACTGTACTAATATATTGTCAGGCTATAACCCCGCCCCCCCCCCCCCGCCCCTCATACCCCGGACACTACCAAAATCTCATGCTTGTCGTGAGCCGCCTAACGTATAAGTGCGAGTGAAAATCTCATTCTTGTCGTGAGCCGCCTAACGTATAAGTGCGAGTGAAACAAACAGTCCGCGCGGTCTCTCTTTCTCCTTACCGACTTACGGCCATGTAACTCTTAAACCCGGAGGGGGTGAGGTCAGCGCCTATAGATTGGCGCGGGGCGGAGAGTTACCGTTCTATACATAGTACATAAACTGCCTATACCTATACGTCCCACTGATGGGCACAGGCCTCCCCTCAATCAACCGGAGGGGGTATGGAGCATACTCCACCACGCTACTCCATTGCGGGTTGGTGGAGGTGTTTTTACGGCTAATAGCCGGGACCAACGGCTTAACGTGCCCTCCGAAGCACGGAATCATCTTACTTTTTCGGACAATCAGGTGATTCAAGCCTGAAAAGTCCTTACCAAACAAAAGACAGTCTCACAAAGTGATTTCGACAATGTCCCCATCGGGAATCGAACCCGGACCTCCAGATCGTGAGCCTAACGCTCTTACCACTGAGCAATTATTCTTTATTCTATGGCCGGGCTATCGATGGGCATCACTAAAATCAGCAATAACTGTAGTTACATTACATTGTTAAGTAACTATAATAGGGACTTACTCGTATTAGTCATGTTAAAAAAAATCGAAATCCGTGTATAATTGACGGAAATATCGGTGAATATACAAAAAAAAATATTATACTTACAGACGAATTGAGAACTCATTTTTTGAAGTCGGTTAAAAATGAATCTGATTTCTCCTTAATCTAGTACGACAACTGACTAACAAAACTCTAACAATCGTCGCCAAGTTCTCAAACGCGATAGGATTACAGGCCACATTCCAACACGCATTACATCCACACTAAAGGCACCTCAGGCTCTACTAACAAACTGTGACGTACACAAAACCCCAGCAAATCCCCATTTCCTAAATCCCACCACAATTAATTGCAACTACCTCCCCTTCAACCAACCAACACTCGATTCTAAATTGTGGAGAGCAGTGAACGAATTAAGTTCCCACCAATCAAGTGTCGTTCGGAATGGGGCCCGAATGGGGCGCGTTGTTGACGAGGCCCTAATTTGAGGCCCTAAAATATCATTGACAAATCAGAAAAAAACAATTGCATGAGCCAAGTCGGACCTTAGGCTACAATATATTATCCGACTATGTGTTATAAGGTCCGACTTCTTATAAGAAGAAATTATATTTTATGTTATAAATAAATTACGCACGACAAAAGAAGTGTGATCTATTTAGATCACACTTCTTTTGTCGTTGAAGTCAACAAACAAGGCATAGGTATATCATAACATTGAACTTGGCTCTCATTTCACATTTATGTTTTTGTTGGGATGATTATCGCGTACTCAGCGATAAAAGAAAACAGTAAGGAAACCCATATACTTACCCGAAAAATGCGTATCGGAGGTATGTGAGCTAACCTATACTTATTGGTCTTGTTTTCCGTCGCACCGCATGATTAGGCTTATTTTCCATTAGGCCTTTCTAGGCAGTCACTTTTGTAAAAAACCGGACCTGTCAAATCTTCAGGTTAGGTAAGCGGACCCTGTGAAGACGGGATAACGCTACAGAGATGATGATAAAGATATTTAAAGATAGCAAACAGCTTGAATTCACTGTGAAAAATATTTTTAGAGTACTCAAAGTTCTGTTTGTAACGTTCCAAAACGGTAGGATTATACAGCCAAGTAATTCGGCGAACATTTTCAAGCACCTAGGCATTTCTTTGAACCGCTATGTATACAATAAAATATAGAATCCCAGGCCTCAATAACGAGTCCGCCCCTTGGATCTCTTGTCGAAGGTACAGATCGACGTTTTCGAATGCAGTCGAATAGGTAATTGAGTTGTAGCGAATGGTATACCACGAGGGTTCGAGCTCTATTGGAAATTTCATCCGATTGAAACGTCTTTTCTAAAAGGGGTATCAGAAAATGGTTATTTTTTTTTTAAACCAGAGGCAGCTTCCGAAGCTCTCAATTTAATTTGACTTATAAAACAACTTACTTACTCACAAATATTTCAGTATATTCGATTGGTCAGAACAAAAGAAAAAACTGTTTATTTTTATCTCTTAAATCGGGTTTTATTTTATTTTAATATCCGCTTTAACAAAGCATTTTAAATTCCAAAGCGGAACAACCGATATTTTATGACCCGAATAATAATAATAAAGAATTCGTGAAAAAATGTGATGGCAAATATTCAAATATACAGGCAGAACAGATAACCTTGATAGTCAATATCGTTAGAGCAACGACGAAAAACGTTTAGAAGTGAATATGAATTTCGAACACAAAAAATAAACGATTCCCGCCAGTTTTTGATTCCGTTCGACAGAAAATTGCACGTGCGTACAACGCCGAGTGATCGAAATTATCGCTCCGCGAGTGTTCGCTGTAACAAGGTTACTAAAGCTCGTTAACACAATTAAAGCCAGTTCGAAATAGTCCATATCGACGTTGCACAATGAATATTCATTGTCGATGATTTTTAGTCGGAAAATGAAAATAATTTTGCCGGTAGCTGTAAAAGTCCGGTAGATTACTGGTGCGTGCTATTTTTTACATGAGAAAACCGAGCAGATTTTTTTGTGTTTACATATGTATAGATGTTCAGTCATGAACAAAATCATGTACCCATCTTAGAACCCTGTGGCACTATCATATTTGACATTTAATGAGACTTACGTGTAGCTAATATTAAGGTTTAAACGTACATTTTTCAAGAACCCGTCTAAAGGTCACAGTCTACCAATAGGTAGATTGCTGAGTCCTCACTCAGCCGAAAAAACCTCCTAAAAAGACCTCCCTTTTTTCACTTTTTTCTTGCTTCATTCAATAATGTTTTGTTGTATAAAGGGAACTCCATCAATAAGTATGATCTCGTTGCTTTGAATGTAACCATTGAAGTATATTTTGCGAAACTTTGATAGGCACAAAAACCGTGTGACGTGTATTGAAAGTTAGTTAAAAGTTAAAATACGAGACGGTAAGTTTTATTATTACTTTTAACATGATTTTATTACCCTTAGACGCCTTTCATGTTTGATTGACAATAAAAGTAGCAGTATATTCCCTTTGAAAAATAAGTACCTACAGTGAAACCATGTAGGCGCCTCTGGAAAATCATCTTCAGATGTGATTTTCGTCAACAAAAATTCGCAACAGACGAGTTAGTTTCAATCAAAGTAAAACAGCAATTTAAATTTTCACTCGTAATTAAATTAATTGTAAAAAATCGAGGTTTTGTTGAAGAAAGCACATCAGAATGTGATTTTTCTAAGCGTCACTAACACCGCGCGTAGGCTGTTTTTTAAGTATGTGTTTTTGTACAAAGTAAAATGAGTCGATGAACAGGGGGGTTAAAACGCCACATCGAAGCAATTCCTCTATAAAGGAATATTGCTATTTGACATTTGTTTGCATTGCGCACTTACTTTTATACACGCAAATGTCAAATTGCAATATTGCTTTTTAGATGAATTGCTTCTATGTGCCCTTTTTAACCCCCATGGTTTCGACACTTAGCAATCTTAGGCGATATTTGCCCAAATATCACGAGATATCTAGTTCACCCGAGTGCGTCTGATAGATGATGTCTTCAGTTAGCAATGACACGACGCGTCAGTGTAAGCACTTACCGTGATATATGGCTGCGGTCTGCACTACGTAAATTATCTTGCAATCCATTACATGTAGGTACTGCTGACAATGTTACTATATCTCTCTATTCAGCCTGTATTCATCCACTACTGGGTATAAACCCTCTCTTTTCTAACCTTTCCGCTTTTGTGCGAGTCTTATCCACTGTTTTCCAGCATACCTCACAATCTCATCCGGTCATCAGCCTGGTGAAATAAAAAAAAAACTCCCAAAATTTTATATTGGCCAATAACCCGACAGAATTAAGTTGACAACACACGTCTAACGGGTTGCATTACAGCAAGACGCCCGGGTTATTTATTTTAAAATTAACAGTTGTCAATCATTTGTTCCATTCCTTTTCGGTGGATAAGAAAATGACGGGTATAACTTAAAACAAAATTGGAGGTAAGTAATTTATTTTTTTACATATAATAATTATGATATAAATATAATTTTCATTTTTCTAATTTTTATATACTTAGGAGAGATATTGCAGCCAACCGTCAGTCCATCAGTTTAAACGCATTCTATGTTTTATTTATTTTGTCTTGCAAGCAAGTAACGTATATTATGTCCATACATAAGTTCGCGCCTATTTCCTGTTGGGGTAGGCAGAAACCACAGAATTCTGCTAACTACAATCCTGACACATCACTTTCGCTGCTTCCACTATCATTCAAGACTATGTCGTATGTATTATGTGCGATGAACATTTTACCATTTCTTTTCATTAGGGCACTGAATTTGAATTTACATTGTCCATACACAAGCTAACAAAAAGCCTTTTTCAAAACGACATAAACGTAACAAGCTTAGCATTTTAATCAACGCAAAAGCTGCAACGAACAAAAACTAGTGCTCCGTGCCAAAATATAAAATCGAATATGCAACAACATATTTGCCTTCATCAACTTTGTATTCTAACAATGCACTTTACAAGCAATCTATTTAAGCCCATAACCGTGTTACTTTCCTGATAACAGACTAAGGTATACCTATTGGCCATATGTATACAACCAAGGTAGTAAGTAGGTAGTAGTAAGGTAGAGGAGCTCGGTGGCGCAGCGGTAAACGCGCTCGGTCTGCGATTGTTGAAGTAAAGCAACTTTCGCAGAGGCCGGTCATAGGATGGGTGACCACAAAAAAAAAAGTTTTCATCTCGAGCTCCTCCGAGCTTCGGAAGGCACGTTAAGCCGTTGGTCCCGGCTGCATTAGCAGTCGTTAATTACCACCAATCCGCACTGGGCCCGCGTGGTGGTTTAAGGCCCGATCTCCCTATCCATACATAGGGAAGGCCCGTGCCCCAGCAGTGGGGACGTTAATGGGCTGATGATGATACAACCAAGTAGATACCTATTCGATGTTACTCAAAAACAAACCGTGTAAATCTGTTACTATTATTATTGCGTATGGCAGACAAAAATAAAATAACCTGCGTGGATCATATATCCAGCTTAAGCTCCCCTAACCAAGTCTCTGCCGCATCCGTCACACAATGCAGCTCGGCTATGCCACCTGGGAACCGGTGCAGAGGGCACTCGTTCACTATGTGAGACATGGTTTGGTCGGGGTGACCACATTCACAGTATAGCGACTCATTTAGGCCCCATTTATGTAGGTGATGGTTTGACTTTCCATGGTTGGTCCTACACCGGTTCAGTCAGTCGGTGTAAATCTGTGATAGCCCTGTTCGGAAAACGCGTGACTTACAACGTAGTGTCCCGGGTTTGAATCTCAGTGTGGGCTCTAAACCACTGAATTGGACTGCATAAGTTTGAATACATCTGTGGACTATATAATTGATGTCACGTGGTTTCCAAGATTTGTGCTCGGTTAATAGACCCCTATTACATGGAACTTAAACATAGCTGGCTACGAGTGGGTGCATGTGCTTATAACCCTCTGCCTACCACTTCAGGGATATTAGCGTGATGCTATGTTAGTTTATGTAGATTTTTAGCATAGAACTCTGCCAACTAGGTAAGGGCCGAGGGAGGCAGGATACTGCGTTCTGATTGGCTATTCATAATTCTAAAACGCGCGCGATTGGTCGGACGTTCTCCAGCGACATCTTGTATCAGATTTACTGGCCAGATGTATTAGCAGAAGCCGTTCGTCTATTATTAGGAGTCTAGAGGTTGTATCGTTGATTCCTAGACCCTATTAGATATTACGAGCCAGTCTTAACGTCTCGTACTCAGCCTAAACGAGTCATTTATAAGATAATAACCGAACATTATCGATAGTCGAGTCTTCCCCTTTATATTAGTGGAGATCCTTAACGTTTTCGCTCGGTAAAGTCTCATTATTATGCTAGTCGTCGGTTTTAAAATTCTGGTGTAAATGGCTTAATGTTTTCGGATAAGCTGTTACACTTTACAGCCTCTATGTTACGCGAAGTACGATAGCAATTATTAGACAGCTCTACCAAACTATATCCATCTCTCTCTACGTACATACTTACTTAAAATAAGCCCATGATTTCTAATGTGTGAGTGACCGCGAATGGAAATAAGGACTTCAAATACAAAAAGGTACAACAAGCCTTATTGCTCATGGAGTAGTGGGATTTTATATGGGAGCCATCGGTACGGCAATGCAAGACGGAAGGGGGGCGTCTCAGGGACTGTAACCTGGAACCTGACAGAGGGCAGCAGTAACTGTCAGTACTAATCAGAGGCGGAGGACAGGAGTCCTAGTACGGCTTTGAAATAGACTACTCTGGGCGCCATCCCACAGCAGGACGGGAGGCAAGAGGGAAACCACGGCCATATTTTTCCCTAAAAAGTAACATGGAGTATGCTACACAGACAAAACCGTGGCTCTTAAATTAGTGATGTGAACCTTGGGCATAGAATATGGAATAATACTACGTACAGAACAAGAACTCTCCGCTCCCCACCAGCGGCTGAGCTAGGTTTACCTCAACGCCCCTCGGTCTTACTTTAGTATTCAATCGTATGGGCGTCAGACGTTACACACAGATGCGCGTGTACGATAATGTCAATGTGTCTGTGTTAAACGAGATCTTTAGTATGAATCTATGATCTTTAGTAACAGTTTCGATCTGCATCGTGTTTGAATGTATGAACTACTGTTTATCACTATGTTTCCATAAGAACTAGCGTGGTTTCTGTTTCACACTCACAACTTTGCTAATCAACCTATTATATACATGTACGTTTATCGTTATACCATAATATATATGATTGTATCATAATATCTATTCACAACTATATAAATTCTGTTATTTATATGTACATTCCGTATATAACTTCTGTATCATTCCGTATATATGTTTTAATTTATTAGTCACGAATATTGCATAGTTTATCAAGTCACGAAATTACATAAATACTTAATTAACAAAAATAATGCTATTTACTGCACTCGTCAAAAAGCCCGCCCCTGACATTCCGTATATATTGGTATTATATGTATAATTCTATTAACATTAAATAATACGTTCTCTTGTATAAGCATCAAAACATGTTGTAACTGTAACGCTGCTGCTCTCATTCATGTTTGTTTTTAAGTGCATAACTTTTTTGGCAAATAACTGTAATCTACTGATTGTACCTAAAATAAATTATGCTGTTGTTATCCAAAAAAAAAAAGTGTCCGGGGCGTAACGTTGGGTGCAGGAATATTCTGTACAAATAATAAATAGTACAAGCTTTGTGGTTTTTTTAATCAATGTTGTTTGTTTCTTTTTATAACTTATATTTTTAAAAAACATCGGACCTTAAGATCATTAATATTGTTATCGCGAAACATTTTATTTTCACCACTCATAAAAGCTTCTTTATAGCGTAATAAAAGGGGACATAGCCGATAAGCTCTTTTGAGGCCCTTTCCTCATAATACTGACCTCAAGACTCGTACATTAATAAAAATATAACTTTTTTATGGCAAGATCTTCATAAAACTTAACAAACAATCCCCAAGGGCAGAATAATTCGCGTTTGCATTAAACTTAATAACTACTTACGTAAATTTAATATGAATGTGTATGGATATTATCATAATTTAATATTTGTTAAAATTTATTCACCTATAGGTATTTTTTATTAGATTAGTGAAATAAATGGAACAATAAAAATCAGTGCCAGTAACATGAGCAAAGTGTCTTCCCCTTAAATTAAACAAAGATGAGTCGGTGGACAAACGAAATAATATTTTATTTATTTTAGATTAGGTTTTAGACTAGATTTTAATATTATGAAGAATATATTTAAGTATTAAATGCTTTATTTAAATTAAAGAAGCCTATAATCAAGGAAGATAACGATAAAGGACACACACAAGATAGCATTAGGAATAAAGAAACGCGGTTATTATCATAATTAAAGCACATAATAACGGGTAACAACAACAGCAACAGTGTCGAAATATCGGGAGTCATATCCCCATTTAAACGCGGTAAGAACCCGTTATTATGTGATTTAATTAAAGAAACGCGCGCAGTATCAGTCTCTTTCGCACTCACGGCGCACACGGTAGGATCGAGATTTTTGTAAGACTAATCTAAGCTCGAGAGGGGGTGAGGTAAACCCAGCTCAGCCGCTGGTGGGAAGCGGAGAGTTGCCGTTCTATACGTAGTCTTATTCCTTATTCTATGCCTCTCCTTATTCTATGACTCTATGGTATGGAGTATCCGGTCCTTGGTTGTGGGCCAGGGAGTTTGTACGATACCGCGCCGCGCCTTTTTTTTTGCGGATATGTATGAACTCATGAATACTAGAAGTTGGAGATGTGAAGACTCAGCTGGAGATGTGAAAAAGATGTGACCTAAGAAATGATTCAGTACAATCTACTCTGAACCGGCGTGCGTGTATTAAACGATTGATGAATGTGGAGGAAGCAAGAGAAGTGTGTCAGGATCGAAGCAAATGAAATTTCATAGTCTCTGCTTACCCCGGTGCGAAATAGGCGTGAGTTTATGTTTAGTATGTATGAATAAATACTCCATTATAAAAAAAAAATATCTAGCTTCCAAAATATCCTGGGGCCTTAACCAAGTAACAAAAAAATATAGTAATAAACAAAAAAATTATGTGATTGACATGTCACCTTATGCCAATCACTGTCTCTATCGCTTTTCGAAATCGTATATGGACTTATAATAAACCAAACTGTATTCTCATCATGTATCGGCTACATACTTACATCATTAAGTAGTAACCGGGACCAACAGCTTAACGTGCCTTCCGAAGCACGGATCATCTTACTTTCGGACAATCAGGTAATCAGCCTGTAATGTCCTAACCAAACTATGGACCACAAAGTAATTAAAAAAGTAAGTAGTCGATACACGAGTCATGTCAGGGGCCTTTGGCGGCTCAATAGTAACCCTGACACCAGGGTTGATGAGGTTGGTACTCCGTCTCACAACCCATACGATAGAAGAACTGTGACATGCTACGACATACGACAGAGACTGTATTCTGAAACCAGGTAGTGTAACGCCTAAAATTGTTGGTGCACTCAGTTAATTACAAGAACATAGAATTGTTATAGGAGTTGCTGTAGCGTAATATAAACATAATATATGCAAATGTAACATCTTGATATATCGCTCGAGGCTCCGTGTTGACAAACAACCATTTTGACTCGAGCCAGAATGTTGATAGTTATGACAAAGTTTATGCAAATTTGCAAAGTTTATATCAAGGGGCTTGGAGTAAATCCGATTATGATGGCGACATGTGGAGACACCTTTGGAATTGGGACGCGTAAGGGGTGAGGCACATGCACTGGTCTCGTGGTGAAGGGAAACGTCATGAGAAGACCGATAACATAAACAGCCCATACCTATAGGTTCAACTGCTTAACACCAAACCTCCCCTCAAACAACAAAGGTATCCCGTTCTTCGGAAGGCACGTTAAGCCGTTGGTCCCGGTTACTACTTACTGTGGTGTAAGTACGTGGCCTTTGGCGGCTCAATAGTAACCCTGACACTAGGGTTGATGAGGTTGGTACTCCACCTCACAACCCACACGAGAGAAGAAGACAAAGGTATGGATACTCCAACCATCATCATCATCTCCCTAGCATTATCCCGTTTCTCACACGGTCCGCTTACCTAACCTGAAGATTTGACAAGACCAGTTTTTTACGCGGGTTGGAAGACCTGTCTGAGCTTCCAACCCGCGAAGGGAAAACCAGCCCAATATAGGTTAGGTCACATACCTCCGAAATGCATTTATCGGAAATGTGGGTTTCCTCACTATGTTTTCCTTCATCGCTGAGCACGTGATAATCATTTATGACCCAAACATTAATTTCGAATATAAATTCGGAAATCATTGGTTTAGGCCTATGCGAACCTGCGACCTCAAAGTGATTCAAGCGTTCTACCAACTGGGTTACCACGGCTTACATAAACCCACATTTCCGGGAAAAATAATTTCAAGGGGCAAAGTATGACTTATTGGAATTGGCTTTTCCCTTTGGATTGAAAAATCATTGAGACAGTAAAGTTTAGCCAGTGGGCAACTTTTGGGAAACCATTTAAATATACAAAGCTTAATACAAAACCACCCCACTCTATTAAAGCCATCGTCTACACGTGCCAGTGTGCCTGGGCCTTAACTCTAACTCTATTTGAAGGCCTCAGTAAGAAATTCTAATGAGAGAGAAAGTAAGGTAGATTTTAGACAAGACTTCATGTTCCTATTTTTTCGCTATTAGGCTTTATGAAGGAGTCGAAGAATCAACATTGATAAAAAACATTAGGTAATCCTATATTTAGATCAAGATAGGCTCCGTGCTTCGGAAGGCACGTTAAGCCGTTGGTCCCGGTTGCATTAGCAGTCGTTTATAACCACCAATCCGCACTGGGCCCGCGTGGTGGTTTAAGACCCGATCTCTCTATCCATCCATAGGGAAGGCCCGTGCCCCTGCAGTAGGGACGTTAATGGGCTGGTGATGAGGCGAAATAAACAACTGAGTCTAAATCTGGCCAAACAGACGAAAAAACTGTCTAGCATATGTTTAAGGACTATTACTACTTGTCCAATGATTGTTGAATATGTTTTCGAATTCATGTCTGTATCATAAATGATTATCACGTGGTTAGCGGTGAAGGAATACATCGTGAGGAAACCCACATACGCGAGACCAATACGTTTCGTAGGTATGTAACCTAACCTGTATTGGGCTGGTTTTCCTTCGCGAGTTGGAGGGTTAGACAGGCAGTCGCTGCTGTAAAAAATCGGTCCTGTCAAATCGTCAGGTAAGGCACCTGTAAAAACCAACGACCAACGGCTTAACGTGCTTTCCGAAGCACGGATCATCTTACTTTTGGACAATCAGGTGATCAGACCCCACCGGGATTCGAACCCGGGAACTCCGGATCGTGAGCACAACGCTCAACCACTGGACCACGGAGGCCGTTTAGAACTATTATTCACTGATAATAAATATTTACAATTCTAAATTCCAACATTTATTACCTCGACTTGATTACATAAAGATTTAACGTAAGCTCTTAATCACTTCCCAAAATTTGTATATAGTAGTGTCCATCATCAAAAAGTAGTATAGACTGTAAAAATATACGCCGCTCCATACAAGAACTGATATTGTGAGACCGGGAGAACTGTTGGCGATCGTCAAAGTCAACGAAGAGCTTATGAAGATGATCATGATGAAGACATGAATGGCGGCATACCACGTGTAGAAGTAAAGCATGGAAGTATGTCTTCTGGAGAAGCTGTACACCATTATGGAAATGGCAATGACAAGTTGGATATACAAGAGAGAGAACACGAAGTGAACTATTGAGGAGGTAATTCTCTCGAGCTTCGAGTCCATTTCGTTCGTTGCGAGGATTAGAAGAAGTGCAGTAAATATCATCATAGGTGTGACGGCTGACGCTGATATCGCGAAGAACGCTTGCCTTATCTGTATGCAGAAGGATCGTACCTTCACTTGGTCTTCGCTATTGATAAGAACTGCTGCAGAACCGAATACGTTTTCATTTATGTTCGACGGAATGTTGTAGCAATACGTGTGCTGATGCACTTTCGGTTTTTCTCGCTCACTTCTCTGACTTCTCTCACTTTTCACTTCGGTTTCCATCTTGATTTGAGTTTGGAACATATATTTTCACATAAATATTGTAAATAAATAATTATTCATTTTAAACTGTAGTTTGAAGTTTTTTTTTTCTTTTTTTATTACTTTTGTGGCTGGCAAAGACTTCAGTGTTTATAAGTTTGACGTTTATGAAAACCATAAACAAACCTTGGTAACTTCTTTTTTGTGAAATTAAAATTTACGTTCCGTTCTAGCATAACTTTTATAATAATGAGGGTCTTTGCAGACGACATTCCCCAATAAAATGAAGATGAAATAGCTTCGAATTTCATGGATAACAGACATTTTTATCTTTTACCTTTGTTTTTGGGTATAAATGACATGCTGCACTATCCCGCTAAATTACATAAAAATATCTCCTATCCTTGGGGGAGGCCTATGCCCAGCAGTGGGCGTCGTACGGCTGATGATGATGATACTTAAATGTTGCCTGGATGAGATTGCTACTTAGCAATAAGGCCGTCTATTGTACAAATTCTATGTCTCTTTTGTTTTGTATTTGTAATAAAGTATTTGTTGTGTTATGTTAAATGATGAACCTTGTTATTACACCCAGGCACAATATCATTCACCCATTATTACTCTGATTTAAATAAACAGAAGCAATATAGGTTGCAACATAATTCTGTACCATATCTGATCCAAATATGAAACAAAAAATATTTTTATACATGCCTCTACTATTGGATTATATTATTGAATAATTATGTGGAGGAAGCAAGAGAAGTGTGTCAGGAAGCAAATGGAATTCTATAGTCT
This sequence comes from Pectinophora gossypiella, assembly GCF_024362695.1. Taxonomy (NCBI): domain Eukaryota; kingdom Metazoa; phylum Arthropoda; class Insecta; order Lepidoptera; family Gelechiidae; genus Pectinophora; species Pectinophora gossypiella. Next base: position 3,353,550 of record NC_065405.1, read on the forward strand.
CCGCTTACCCCGGTGGGAAATAGATAGATAGATAGATAGATAAAATACTTTATTGAGCACAATGGACACAAAATACAGAGATAAGGACAGCATATACCGAAAAGCACAACAGGCGGCCTTATTGCTCATGCAGCAATAGGCGTGAGTTTAAGTATGTATGTATGTACCCGAGCAATGAGATAATAGGTAAATATCACGTTAAACCTGAACAGCGCCATCTATGTTTTTTTTTTGTGGGAACGTACCCTGAAAAGTCGCTCATTCATCAATGACAACTTTATTTTCTTCCATTTGATTGATGATGATAAATATTGAAAAACACTCTCACAAATTAAAAACATCGACGTGAATTATCTACCTATCAAACAACACAAGTTATCGTGAATGTACTACCATATTATGACTATGAGACAAGTGGTCTTAAAGTCTCAAACTTTTCTAAATTTAAGTACTTTAGAAGGAATTTGATAGACGTGAAAACGTATGTGCCCATTCGTACGAATACTTTTTGTATACACTGTTTATAAATGATAAAGTAACAAAGTATTAACGCTCCGGAAATTTTGAATTAAGAAGCGAAACACGACCGTTACCTTCTTGAACGTGCACACATTTTTCAAAAGTATCTACCAACCCAACAACAAAAGAAATCTTAGTTACATGTTCATGTTGGTACTCGTTACCTTTACCCCACTGGGAAGCGATCCCGGACCATCCATAACTGTGAGCCTGCATTAGTGCAGCTGACAGAACATTTATTACCGCGCATCAGACAACCGCCACTTCATCAATTCTAACTGAGCTGCATGCTAAACTTACACCGCCACACCTACTAAGGAAAGTCCAACGTAATCTATACACTTATAAGTATTAGTTACAGAGGTAAAGTTTCTTTACTTGTTGGAAGATCTTTAAAACTTTTGAGCCGATTTAAAAAAATATTTCAGTACTAGAAAGCATCTTGACTCTAAAACAAATTGAACTAAGCTTTGTGAATTAATCATAAATTAAAACTCACCATAGCAACACTCCTAAAGTTTATGAAGTTAAAGCAGTTGCCTTAATTTCTGGGATTCCTTCCCCCTTCATTGGAGACGAAACGCCAATTTATAAAAACTTGGTCGTATAATAAAACTCGATAAGTTTAAAAAGAGTGTTTGTTCGCAAAAAATTGGGGGATTAGGAGAACTTTTTAACCTGCCCTCGTCAAATTATGTAGACCGGACAATTTTTCTTTTTGCCTGCCATGAAATCTGTTATCCTTTGCATTTTTGACCCTCGAGTTTCAAGTCGTTATGCTTGATATGCTGCATGAATGATTAATGCTATTGATGGAGGGAAGGCAATGAACGTTGACGTTTTCACACGATTTGTGCTTACTATAAGTCGACAAAATGTATGCTTTAATATCTCCTATACTCAAAGGTTGCCTGGAAGATATTCTTCTATCGTGTTGGTTGTGAGGTGGAGTACCAAGCTCATCAACCCTGGTATCAGGGTTACTATTGAGTCGCCAAAGACCCCAGACATGACTCATATAACGACTACATGCTTACATCAGTAAGTAGTAACTAGTATCTTACCTGATGGTAAGTAAAGATGTGGTCGAGGGTGGATCACACTTATCTAGCAAATGCCTATTTAATCTAACCTTGTAGATTAAATTATTTATAGGCGATAGGTGCTCCTATTATCATAGATCTTCATACCTCAGGATGCCAATACCAACAGTGGTTGCAACTTGTTTTCTGAAGGTGGAAACCTTCTCTTCCAGTCGAAGACAGCTATGGAACTGTAGGTCGGCGCAGTTGATACCGTAACGAATACCAACCGAGGGAGATGTCTCAGCTCGGGATTCTGAATTCATATCGCAAAAGTCATCATCATCATCATCATCAGCCCATTAACGTCCCCACTGCTGGGGCACGGGCCTTCCCTATGGATGGATAGGGAGATCGGGCCTTAAACCATCACGCGGGCCCAGTGCGGATTGATGGTTATTAACAACTGCTAATGCAGCCGGGACCAACGGCTTAACGTGCCTTCCGAAGCACGGAGGAACTCGAGATGAAACTTTTTTTTTCACCCATCCTATGACCGGCCTTTGCGAAAGTTGCTTTACTTCAACAATCGCAGACCGAGCGCGTTAACCGCTGCGCCGCCGAGCTCCTCAAAAAAGTCATCAAATCATCAATAAAACCCACTCGATAAGAAGAAGATCAGATGAGATTGCGATCAAACGCGACACTGTATTAATTTAAAAAAAAAGGAGCAGCACTATACAACAGCATGGAACTTTGCTCTGAAACATGACGTAAGGTCGTAGCATGGCTCTATCGATATGCTGTCAAGTGTCAACAAGTTACAAATGGCGGCACGCCCACCACGCGGTGTTGCGCTCAAAACGTCACCGACAATGAACGCCCGCATTACTCACCCGTTGTTCTAAGATTTTAACTTTTAATACCTACGTACTTTACTTTAATAAATGTACTTACACTGGCGTTGCTGGCTTATTTATTTACAAAATGGAAATATTCATCGAGCCAACGTTATTTTAGGGTTCCGAACCTCAAAAGGAAAAACGGTATCTTACCTCACTTTATGTTAAGTCTGTCTGTCAAGACCATTTTTCTCGACATTTTTATCACCTCTGAAGTATTCAGACCATAATTCTGAGTTAATATCAAGTGGGTTATTCCGTCGCAAAATTCATGATTGAATAAATAAATAACTTTTCATAATTATTTTCAATTCTATACTTTTCCGATGAAAAAATTCTACTTGACATTATCTAATAATAATGAGCTGAATCATCCCTCTCAGTATTCGTTACGATGTCACTTACACTTTGTACGAGTATGTACCTGTACATGTAGCCATATAAGTTTGTACTTAATTTTTGAAATAAATAAAAAGAAAAAAAGTAGGTATGGGTATTAGTGACACCGTAAGAAATACTGAGGGGCAGGACTCAGACTATGACTCTGAGTTGATATCAAGTGGAATTTCCTATCGGAAAATTCAAGAAAATTTTTGTGTTTTTTTTTATTATTTTCAGTTCCATACTTTTGCGACGGAAAATGCCACTTCACATGTGCCACCACATAGAATCAGGGTCTGAATCATCCCTCAAAGTTTTCATTACGATGTCACTAACGCCCTGTATATATTTAACAATATTCCAGTGCCATGATACAGTTTTATCATTAGAAATAATGGATTTCACTGGCCAATTAGCCAATTAATTGAATATAATATAAAACCAAATTATCCATTCTGAATATCCATTAGGATTACAAGCTCTACTACTGGGTATTAAATTCAAATACCAATTAGTAAAATTCCACAAACAGCAATACCTGAGTCAATTTCGTCGAAAACTGACGGTGAATTAAAAATCTCTAAAGAAATTAAACATTACTAAAAGATTCTTCAATTAAAACCAACAAATGAAATTTCACGCCGAAACAAATGACAATCAAGATCAAAGGCCACGCCGAGGAGCTCTTGATTTGGAGACAAAAGAAATCCATTACTGGCCGCTTTATCACGTCCTTAAAACGAGATCGATCCAGCCCTAACTGGTTCTAGATCTAAATTGAAAGCGCACCCTGGACACTGCGAACAAAAAATTCGTTCTTACACAGACGAAGTGTGTGTCGCCTTACCCCGAGCATGCAAGCGAGACAGACTGCGCGCTGAATTGACCCGCAAAGGGGGGATGATGTAATCATGGAATCGGTGCGGGGTGAGGAATGTCCCCTATACGTACATACATAAACTCACATCTATTTCTCATCGGGGTAAGCACAGACTATGGAATTCCATTTGCTTCGATCCTGACACACTTCTCTTGCTTCCTCCACATTCATCAATACTAAACACCAAATACTATAATTACTGATGTAAGTTAGTAGTCGTTACATGAGCCATGTCAGGGGCCTTTGGCGGCTCAGTAATAACCCTGACACCAGGGTTGATGAGGTTGGGAATTCACCTAACACACGATAGAAGAAAGTCAATCGTTTCATACGCGCACCCCGGTTCAGAGTAGATCGTACTGAAACTTTGATATCTCCAATTTAGTCAATGTACGTCCTTCTAGGTCTTCCTCTGCCAGCCCTACTATATGTAGTATAAGTTTACGTATTATTACGTAGTACTATAGTTTATTCTATGTTGAAAGTTCGATCGGTTTTTGCGAAATCAGGCCGTGTCGAGATCGTCCGTGACTCTATCTAGCTACAATGTCAGGAGGATGTGAACTATTTCAAACTGGAGGCAAAAGGACAAGTTGACTTGAAAAATTGTCTTTGAGTTTTCGCTGAAAAGACTTAAGTGTCTTGTTTCCGAGAAAACAAGTCGGTTGAAGTCTAACCGGGGAAGTCTGTGTAGTGTGTACCTCAAGCGCATTGTTAGTAATTATTATTTTTATTCTTTAAGCAGAGGAGAACTTTGCTGCACGTTATTTTTTCATTTTTTTAAATTTCCATCGCCAGCCCATTAACGTCCCCACTGCTGGGGCACGGGCCTTCCCTATTGGATAGATAGGGAGAACGGGCCTTAAACCATCACGCGGGCCCAGTGTGGATTGATGGTTATTAACGACTGCTAATGCAGCCGGGACCAACGGCTTAACATGCCTTCCGAAGCACGGTTTTTTTTAAATTTATTTGAACCATAATTATACATTTTTGCACATAACATTCTCTCGCCAAACCGACACCAGTTTGTTGGCGAATACGCTCTAGAAATGTTTCATTATACTATGTACATGTAAATACCATTCTACCTCTTGGTCACAATATAATAATATGTATCACACTTTACGAAGACATTATTTTAATTCAAGCAGTGCTTTTACTTATTTTGATTTAATTGCTTGTTTATTTCCTTATTCAACAGAATGGCCCCGATTCCTGCAGACACCTCCTAATTTTATTTTAAGTTATACCCGTCATTTTCTTATCCGCCGAAAAGAAAAGAGACGGACTAGCCCGGGCGAATCAAATAGGTATCTCGCTGGTATGCAAACCGTTTGAGGTATGCTGTCAATTTAATTGTCGGGTTATTGGCAAATGTAAAATTTTTAGAAGGTTGTTTTTTGTGCCTAGAATTGACATGTGTTTAATAAATTTTATGCCTGTCGATTACCTCTTTCCTTTTCGGCGTTAAGAAAATGACAGGTATAACTTAAAATAAAATTAGATAATATGGTTTGTACAGGAATCAGCACCATTATGTTTTTGATAGTTTTGCTTTTAGTCTCAAACGAATGTTTTTAGTTTTACCCTGTTTATTTGTTTGTTTTTGTTTATGTTTGTTTACCTCATTACATAGCAAAGGAAAAATAATACGAGTACTATGAATATTATTGTCTCCGAGTTACGTTCTGAATAAGTTGTAAGTACCTATCTATGTATTGTTGATACTAAATAAGTATTATTTTAATATGTATACCACGGGTAGTTATTTCGCATCAGATTCGATTTTAATACTACGTAGACGTTCTGTCTCGAAACGTTGCTTGACTCCATAGTGTTCTATGGGCTGGATTGCTATGTGTCAACGCAACATCGACCATATTTAGTAGGCAATAGATGCCTACTTGCTATGTATCGAGTCATATATCGCGTATCTCTACATCGTGTAAAAACGAGGCTTGAACACTTATCCCATCCCAGTCCTAAACTCCTAACTCCCGATTATCACTTCGGCAAACTCTATAATTTTCATCTCACAAAGCAGCTCTTTGCATTTTGGCCGTAATTATGGAAAATGGACGTTTTAGAAGACTAAAGAAGGTAAAACAGCGCTAAAACCGCTGCCGTTCCAGACAAAAGGTTCAGTAAAGTTATCTTCTCAATTAAACCCTTCAAAGTAATGGAAACCATAACGACGGAACCCTAAGATTCACTGTTTACGGTAACGTTAGATGGTAAAATTACGTAGATAAAATCGACTGTTATGGTTTAAGTTGTAATTCGTGGTTTAAGTATCTTCTAAAATGGTTTCAGATTAAAGTTTACAATGAAACAGCAACAGTAGGTGTAGAAGTACAATAAAATAAATAATATTATGTCTATCAAAATAATTACTAGCTACTTTGTACTTACAAATCCATTAAATACTGGTGCTGGTTTCAGTACACGCTATCTAATTTTATTTTAAGTTATACCTGTCATTTTCTTATTCGCCGAAAAGGAAAGGGACGTGTAATCGACAGGCATAAAATTTATGGAACACACCGTCAATTTTAGGCAGAAATTTAAAAAGTCCTTCCAATATTTTATATTGGTCAATAACCAGACAGAATTAGTTGACAGCACGTCAAACAGATTGCATATGAGCGAGATGCCTATTTCATACGCACGAGTTATTTTTCATTCTAAAATTAAATTGTCAACCGTCCGTCTCTTTCCTTTTCGGCGAATAAGAAAATTACAGGTATAACTTAAAATAAAATTAGGAGATGTCTGCAGGAGCCGGGGCCACTGTCTTAAAATAATCCAAATACGTACCTGTAACAAAAATAAAAAGGTTAAGTAACAAAAACAGTCTTCTTCTATCGTGTGGGCTGTGAGGTGGTTGACCAACCTCATCAACCATCAGGCCCCTGACATGGCTCATGTATTGGCTAGTACCAATCCAGAATGTCCTAACTAAACCAGGACTCACAAAGTGATTTTTGTGATATGTGCTTTATGCTAGAGCAATCGGGGCTTTAGGATAGTATTTTACGATAGTACCTTAGTGAAATGGATACTTGCCAAAGACATGTAACTTATACCTAATATGTCATAAGACGAACAACACAACTCTCCCAGCAGGAATTATGCCAATGTTTCTAAGCAACTAGTTTCTTCCACCAACCACCAATTTTCCTCTTTCCCCTGGTTTTTATGAGCCGTATAATACATATAACAGTGTTTCTACCTCATTAATCCGACTCTCGTATTTTGGTGGTCAATAATAGACTAGCTTCCAACTAGTCAAATCAGTTATTTTTTACTAAACGTCAAAACACGAATTGACTATAGAATTTGTATGCAAAAGCACACTGTGTCGTCCTGAAAACGTGATAAAATGTCGGACTTATTATTACGTTTTTCTTGATTACAATTTTACAAATAAGTTAAATAGAAAAAAGAAAATGTTTAGATTTGTCTTTATTTAGTAATAAGAATTTCATAATTTACCTTGAACCTGGCACACGACCCTTATCGGTAGCTTGAACTGGTTTTGAAATTACATTTGATCACAATAAATTCGGAGTCACAGTTCTTAACTATGATACAAACATGAATGCAATTTCATAAACTCGAATTAGGATTCGAACCAGGGACACTGAGATGTAAGTAACGCGTTTTCCGAACAGGGCCATCACAAATTCGGACAAAATCTAATCTCTAAGTACTGGGGGGTTAAAAAGGCCACATCAAAGCAATTCATCTAAAAAATCAATTTTGCTATTTGACATTTGCTTGCATTGCGCACTTACTTTTATAAGCGCAAATGTCGAATTGCAATATTGCTTTTTAGATGAATTGCTTTGAAGTGGCCTTTTTAATACCCCTGAACGATTGCTATCATCGACCAAAGTGCTGTCATACGTGCATACAGTTCTCAAGAGAATCACGTCCCGTGGAGATGGTGGAGTGGACAGAAAGAGTGCTTGGCGTTTTGCGACATGAATGAATAAAAGGAGTTATAAGTTTGTTTATGTTTTAACATTTATTTTTACTGACTTCAAAAAAGGAGGTAATTTTTTTGTTTGTATACCTAGACTATAGTATATTCGACATAATGCGCATTGGGGTCACTCTGTAATGTTGTTTATATTATATATGTTAAATAAATAATAAATCCCTGACAAACAGCACAAACACCACTTAAATAATTCAGCACAAAACAAAAATAAATATAATGATTGACTAATAACCCGACTAAATCGTGCATGTTCAAATTATCCAGTGACTAATTTACGGTTTAGTGAATTTACACCTATGTACATTCGAATTTGCGAATTGTTACCGATTCATTACTAATACCATTCCCAGGACGATTAAATATACAAAATCACCATTTGATTATTATGCAACATTAAATAGCAATTTGTGTTTTGTATTATTATAATAAAGGGTGTTAGTGACATCGTAACGAATACTGAGGAGATGATTTGGATCATGTAAGTATGGCCGTAAGTCTTCCTCAAAATAAATAAATAAATAAATAAATAAATGTTTCTGAGTTAATATCAAGTGGAATTTACCGCCGCAAAATTCAATTTTTTTTTCGATTTTCAGTTACATACCTTTGCGCCGGAAAATTACACTTGTTATCAACTCTAAATTATGGTCTGAATTATGCCTCAAAATTTTCGTTTCGTTGTCACTAACACCCTGTATATAACATATTCGTAATATTTTGGTTAATTGGGATAGCAATGGATTGACATAGTTCAGTGCCCTTATTTGTGTAACTTGTGTGCATTCTCCTCCTACGTCATTGTTCCCCGGTACATAATATAATTTGCGGATTTTCAAGGCAAGAGCGAATAGGCACTACTTGAGTTTGTGTGCTCTACTCTCCCTGTCTACCTTTGACCACATCGCTGTTTAAAAGACCAGGCTGGATCGTGGTTAAACGCACTCAAATCTTTTAATAAAAAAACTGGTTTTGACTTATAGAAATCCTATACTATCATTGGTCGGAATTGACGGCTCCTGTAAATTCATTGAAATTTTAGCCAATCATAGGATAGGATTCATATTCTATTCTTTCTAGTATTGCATTAGAACATATTTCTTATTATAAAATCTTGACTGTATTTCAAAATCCGACGCTCACCGGTATAAATGAAAATAGAAATAAAAAGAATTAACTGATAGAAATCCTAGAACATTTCTAAAGCCAACCCATTACGGGAAGCTTAGGAAGCGTGGAGAAATCAAACTCGTATCAGGTTGCTGATATTCGATGTCAAAGTGGAACAGGAAGGGTTCGCTGGGAATAAATCACTTGCACACATTTAATGGACCTACGTCACCCTGAATTAATGACCTGACCGGTGACCTTTTCAAATTTTCATTCGTCGGCTCCGTCGCGGTGACCTTTGCTTTTTAAAATTGTTTAAAAAAGGAATCGTGGTATTTGAAAGTTTCTTGCGCCGCTTCTGCTCTTCAGCCATAACGAGTTTACTTTAATGCGGTGGTAGTAATTACGATTGAAAAATACCTATAATTAAAATAAAGTATTGATTTTGAAAAGTATTTTGAAATAATTCTAGATAGATAAAATACTTTATTGAGCACAATGTACACAAGATACAGAGATAAGGGCAACTGATACAGAATGGCACAAAAGGCGGCCTTATTGATCATGCAGCAATTTCTTCCAGGCAACCTTAAGTAGGTAAATTTAAAAAGAAAATGACATTCTTTTTGCTTGCCCTCGTCTCGCCGCCGTCGTACGAAAATTATTATTTTTTATTTAGCTGCGGGAATTACTCATTTTCGACCTAACCACTGACCTTTTAAAATTTATATTCATTGGCTCATTATGATAAAAGGTGACCATTGGGTATTCATTATAAAGGCACTTTTGAAGCACAGATAAATGTAATGAAAAGCTAAAGTTTACTAGACAGAAAGGGCTGAAGGCTTAACAACAGAAACTATAGGATAAAGTAGGAATTTCTTTCGTTATTATATTAAAACAACCTACATACAAGTACGCCCCATAATGGTTGAACTAATGGATTTCATGTCAAAGCTAGCCATTATAGAATAGAAAATAGAAATTGTTTATTATACCATACAAGTCAAGAGACATATAAAAATATTGTATAAAAACAAACCAACGCAATAATATTCAGTCCATAGACTTCATAACGAACATAGTACTGATGCTTAGGCGAAGTAATAAAATTAAGTCCCTGTAATAATTTTACCGTTAAAGAAAATATGGCGCTTAGGCCACTAACGTCTAACGAGTATAATATGTTTAAAGAATAAAAAATATGTTAGTTATTCAAATACTTATGGTGCAAACACACGAATTATTTTTCAGAAAATGTTGCCTTATTAAGTAAAGTAAAGTTTATTATTACAAAATATAGATTTATTTTAAAAGGAACTAATATGGTAACATTTTCTGTTCCTGTCAGATGAATTTTACTTTTTTATTTTAATTTGGTCAACGATAACAGTCATAATAAAATATTTGTATGTTAACATTAAATAATATCATCATCACCAGCCCATTAACGTCCCCACTGCTGGGGCACGGGCCTTCCCTATGGATGGATAGGGAGATCGGGCCTTAAACCACCACGCGGGCCCAGTGCGGATTGGTGGTTATTAACGACTGCTAATGCAGCCGGGACCGACGGCTTAACGTGCCTTCTGAAGCACGGAGGAGCTCGAGATGAAAACTTTTTTTTTGTGGTCACCCATCCTATGACCGGCCTTTGCGAAAGTTTCTTAACTTCAACAATCGCAGGCCGAGCGCGTTTACCGCTGCGCCGCCGCCTCGGTAAATGCAAACATTAAATAACAAACGATGATAACCTATATATTTATTTATCCATTCTTATCATCGTCAACAAACTGTCAAAAAACTAAGAAAAATAAAATAAGGAAAATTCAATAGACAGGAACAATTGTAAAACATAATTATACACTACCTTCACGAAAGTACTAAATAGCTTCGAAAATTATGAGTCAACAATATTTTATGATCCTCAGAGATAAAAAGTTAATAGTAACAGCTAGATAGTAGTGTGGATATTAACTCGCATCAGTTACTAAAGCGCTCGTAAAACTGAGCACTTGGCAAATCCATATCGTAAACCCGTACCGTATGAGGTCACAAAATTTTCGCTAACACACCGGATTATTACAACTGTATCACTTTACAATTTTACTAGTAACTACAATGTCAGTTGCTGGTAATTAGTTGCAAGGGAGCATAGAATAAGAAATAATACTACGTATTTAACGGCAACTCTCCGCTAAAGGTCAGACAGGCAGTCGCTTCTGTAAAAAACCGGACCTGTCAAATCTTTAGGTTAGGTAAGCGGACCCCGTGGAAAAGGGATAACGGGAGATGAAATATTTCCTTGGAGCCCTGGTGACTTTGCCACGGAACCCAGTTCGGGAAACGCTGTTTTATTTCATTCATATTTAACGTTCCAATTTTAATGGTTTGGACAAAACAACAATTGATTAGCCAATTTGCAGGCAATTTTCGTACTCATACGCAGTCCTAAATTAGGTTGTTTTGATGAACCGTATAGCTGACAGGTGGCCAGTTAATTATAATGGCCTAAATGTTAGAGATCACACAATGTAAATAATACCCTATCAAATACATCAAAGCGAGCCTGTATATAAATTATTATCGAGAACTAATAATCAGGGCTGTCCAAATTGTGGATCAAATAAAGGATGTCTTAGAAGGGCCAGGTCAAGTAGTACTGACAAGAATGTTTGAAGCGTCTTCATCGAAGACTTTGATGAGAGAGGACATACAGGGTGTTAGTGACATTGTAACGAATAATTTGAGGGATGATTCAGGCCACGATTCTGAGTTGATATCAAGTGGAATTATCCGTCGCAAAAGTATGGAACGTAAAAATAATTTAAAAAATCAATAAAATTTTCATGAATTTTCCGACAGGAAAATCCACTTGATATCAACTCAGAATCATGGTCTGAATCATCCCCCTCAGTATTTGTTACCATGTCACTAACACCCTATCTACTTGTATGTACTTCTACAGGGTGTAAGTGACATCGTAACAAATACTGAGGCGGATGATTCAGCTTATTCTTCTGAGTTCTAAGTTATTATCAAGTGGAATTTTCCATTGCAAAAGTATAGAATTGAAAATAATTTAATTTTTTTAAAAATGTCATGAATTTTACAACAGGAAAATTCCACTTGATCTTGACTCAGAATCATGGTCTGAATCATCCCCCTCAGTATTCGTTACGATGTCACCAACATCCTGTATACTATCATTTCCTTGGAATTCTGTCACTTTATACTAGTTATAACTTCTGATTTAAATGTTTCAGATTATTTCCACAAAGCTGAACATCCACAACAAGACAGGTGTCCTTCAATAAGCCTAAAATCTTCTCGAGTTGTGTAGTATTAATTTCCCCGAATTTTGAATTAATTTCTGGTACACGGGGTCTATCACAAACATAACAAATATTATTTCCATTAAACGTAGATCCTTCTCCATGAAACCTTACCGCTTCAAATCAAATCCATAAACCACGTACATTCACAGTAGTCGCGAAAAGTTCCAATAAAGTCGATTTTTTACTCCCACTGTCGGCAACTTGATGGAACAAAAAAGGAAAAAGTTCTTTGTGAAGAACGGATGCATTCGGGCGTTCGCTAAAAAGTTTACGAAGATTTAAAACGAATAGAACATTTTGAGTATGGAAACCTAATAGAACACGATTTTCTTTTTTCTAAATTCTTTTTCTATATTAAGTTTCTGATTGAAGTTCGAAATTCAAATGCTGGGGCGTGGATGTGGATCATTATGAAGTTTTAATCATTTCATCTATACAAGTCAAGTACTATTGACAAAAAATATTTGATACCTGTTTGAAAGCATCTTCTATCTCTTAAGAATAATTTTACAGTCAATACACTCGAGACTGTAAACCTTATATTCATTAAAATAGAGAGAGCATAAAGGTCAGGGGGTCTAAAAGGCTACACTGAAGGAATTTATTTAAAAACATTGAATTTGGAAATTTGACATTTGAGTATATAAAAGTAAGTGCGCAATGGCGACAAATGTCCTTTCTGATGTGGCCTTTTCGACGCTCTAAATGTCTTATGTAACAGCTATGACAAACTAAACAAGCTTAATTACAAAAAATATGAGTTATAGTAAGTTCATAATTTATTCAGCCAACTGTGAATTTAACTGATTTAACTCATATAACAACTCTAATCCCATATTGAAATTCTAAATGAAATTAATTTTAACAGTTAATGACACACAACCGACGCATTTTCGCAGAACATACATATTTCATTTAGTGAACTAAATAAAATGTGCGAAAAATTGGGATCCCGCCCGACCACAATAGATCGATAAGGATGCAGTAGTCAACCGAGCTGTGTCACCACGAACCCTTTAGTAATAATCACGTAATCATCATCTCTAGCGTTTTCCCGTTTTCACGGGGTCTACTTACTTAACCTAAAAATTTGACAGATCCGGTTTTTTACAGAAGCGACTGCCTGTCTAACCTTCCAACCCGCGAAGGTAAACCAGCCCAATACAGGTTAGGTTACATACCTACGAAACGTATTGGTCTCGCGTATGTGGGTTTCTTCACAATGTTTTCCTTCACCGCTAAACACGTGATGATCATTTATGATCCAAACATGAATTCGAAATACGATTTCGAAAATCATAGGCGCCCGTGCTAGATTCGAACCTGCGACCTTACAGTGAGAGTCAAGCGTTCTTCCAATTAGTAATCACTTAGTAATAATAAATAAGAAGAAATAAAATATAAGTTTAAAAACTAAAACTCGACTTTTTTTCGAAAAATATTGCTCTTAAAAGTATAAAATCACAAGTTCTCTGAAATTCTTCCCAATAGTAATGTTTACGAGACAGCAGTGGTTGTATGCCGTGGTAAGCAAACTTTTAGGACTGATTGGCTTTCGACCACGACTATCTCGTTAACACCACTATTCGGTTCGGTGCGAAATGAAAATTCAACGTCGCCTCGTTTTTATTCTTACTCAATCCTACACCTTCTATGGAATTCAACACGTATAGCCCGCCTTTGACCTAACTGGATTGCAAAAATATCTTCGATTCTCCGGTGTAAAGTTACTGTAGTAAATCTTGCGAGCGGGTGAAGTGAATAGGACGTCACGTACTCCGGCAATCGAATAAAGTCGACAGGCACGTTCTGTGCTCCGACAATAGGTCTAACATACATTCAGAGGTCTGACTTTGCCGGAGTTTCTGGATCGTTCTAGAATAGCGGCGTCATGCTGCCGAGCAGTATACCTACAGGTACATGGAAGTTTCTCGAAAGTCCTAGAATAGCGCAGTGTTCGAATAAAGTTGATGGACACTATTCTCATAGGTGTAACATACATTCAGAGGTCTGACTTTGCTGGAGTTTCTGGATCGTTCTAGAATAGCGGCGGCGTCATGCTGCCGAGCAGTATACCTACAGGTACATGGAAGTTTCTCGAAAGTCCTAGAATAGCGCAGTGTTCGAATAAAGTTGATGGACACTATTCTCATAGGTGTAACATACATTCAGAGGTCTGACTTTGCTGGAGTTTCTGGATCGTTCTAGAATAGCGGCGGCGTCATGCTGCCGAGCAGTATACCTACAGGTACATGGAAGTTTCTCGAAAGTCCTAGAATAGCGCAGTGTTCGAATAAAGTTGATGGACACTATTCTCATAGGTGTAACATACATTCAGAGGTCTAACTTTGCTGGAGTTTCTGGATCGTTCTAGAATAGCGGCGTCATGCTGCCGAATAGTCTACCTATAGGTTCATGGAAGTTTCTCGAAAGTCCTAGAATAGCGCAGTGTTCCAATAAAGTTGATGGACACCATTCTCATAGGTGTAACATACATTCAGAGGTCTGACTTTGCCGGAGTTTCTGGATCGTTCTAGAATAGCAGTGTCATGCTGCCGAATAGTCTACCTATAGGTTCATGGAAGTTTCTCGAAAGTCCTAGAATAGCGCAGTGTTCCAATAAAGTTGATGGACACCATTCTCATAGGTCTAACATACATTCAGAGGTCTGACTTTGTTTGAATTTCTGGATCGTTCTAGAATAGCAGCGTCATGCTGCCGAATAGTCTAGCTATAGGTTCATCGAAGTTTCTCGAAAGTCCTAGAATAGCGCAGTGTTCGAATAAAGTTGATGGACACCGTTCTCGTAGGTCTAACATACATTCAGAGGTCTGACTTTCTTGAGTTTCTGGATTGTTCTAGAATAGCATAGTCATGCTATCGAACAGTATACATATAGGTTCATGGAAGTTTCTCGAGAGTCCTAGAATAGCGCAGTGTTCGAATAAAGTTGATAGACATCGTTCTCATAGGTCTAACATTAACTTTGACTTTGCTGTTTCTGGGACGTTCTAGAATAGCATAGTCATTCTGCCAAACTGAAGGTTCATGCAAGTCCAAGAATGATTGTGTCATTCAGACTCAGTGTCAGTAGTACATTATCTATTCCGTTAATAGGTCTAATGTATATTTAAAGTTTGAGTTCAGGAGTCTCTAGAATATTCTAGAAAAGCATCTGTGTACTGCGTCAAACAGCAGACGGATATTTTCTCAATAAATCTGTAATAACAGTGAAACGGAAAAGTTTGATAGTAGTGTAATGACTACAAAATCAGTCAAAAAATGTAGATGACTGATAAAGTATAATCCGTTTTTGATATGAAATAAATAAATCATCTTTCACTGAACCCCTTTTATATTAAAGCTTCAAGTTAGACTATTAAATAACATTATGTTGATTTAAAGACCAACTGCCTGAAGGTAGTTTTCCCAGGGATTCATAAAATATTCGTTTTTATTTTTCTTGTCAATAGAGAAAATGGAAAACGCACCAAACCACCACTAGGTTTGACTCTTTGCCGTCACCGTTTCCCAAAAACCTGAGAACAAATGGTATGGTCATAATTTTAGTACAAAAAGTTCTATTATCTATAATATTAATATCACAAAGCGAAACGATGATATTTGGTATTATTTATACCAAAATTTGGTCCAATATAGAATCAATAGTCTGTTGGTTTTGTCGAAATTATTCATAAATATTGCAAGAAATGCTATTTTCATTATTTCATTATAGATATCTTAGATAATTACTTATACTGATTTTATTCTAAATGACCTAAGTGAATGCGGTAACCATGTTATGTACCTCTTTCAGAGCTTTTGAGCCTATTCCTTTGATGTATAAACTGCAAACAAAACCTATTTATAATACGATTACATAAAAGAGAAATCGACCTACAATGTATGGGAATAAAGATCAAAGAACATTCTCAAATTGGAAGACTTAAATTTTGCTAGTAGGAATTTCTCGAACGTCCCAGAATTCAAGCAGAAATTAGAACGTTTGGAAAAGTACGACCGTCTTTTGTTTTATTCAGTTGGATACAACCTGTTAGGCACGTGTCGGTGTCAGTTTTCAAAACAAGACAAATTATCCATTTTCTACAACAATCCATAATATTTTCATTTCATGAGGTTGTTTACTAAAGTTGCTCGTAGGACACGACCATTTTCGAATTAGAATTTAACAAAAGATGTAGAGAGTTGGTATTTGAATGAACAAAATAGGTTGTTGGTGGTATAATAAATCTATATTTGAGAATACAAATATCGCGGCGAATATTTATTTACCAAATAAATATATTTCGTACATACGATTATCAGAATATGAAATCGTTTAGGGAAGTTCATTTTACGCTGAAATATATCAAAATTTCTTTCTATATGTTAGTGACAATAATCTCGAAAACTTCGGAATAGATTTCAAGTATTTTTACTGATATGATCTGGATTTTTTGAAGTTTTGTAGAAGTCTTTGAAGATTGGTAGAAGTCATACCCAAGTCAAACGGGTCGAGAAGCTAATTATATTTAGGAATTGAAATGTATAAACAATTAAACATGCCAAATGCGTGAGTCAGTCACAAACTTAACCAAATGAGCGCTGATGCAAAGACACAGAAGTCGAGACTTCTCAGAATACATTTCACCGATTTACAAAGTCACTTCCGAGTTCCGAACGTGCTGAGCGCTCCTAGGAATTGCTACTTACTGAAAAATGCATAAGTTTTGCATTCATTTACCTGAAACAGGGAACGAAATTCAATTACTTAGTTAAGGAGAATATTGAAGAAGAATACGAAAGTACCTATGTTTGATTAATTGATGATAAGTAAGTACCTGGAAATGGTAAAATTACTTGTGTATACTGGGAATTTAATTGTTTAGGTGGTACACCTGTAAGATGACTAAAACATTTTATATATAGAGGGACTAATTATGAGTGTTCCTTTATTTTGTATGCATTGAATTTTCCCTATGCTCGTGCACTGCTGGACATAGGCCTCTCCAATGGCCACTGATCTCAATCATCCATTTAGGCCAAGGGCGTTCTACATCCTATATATTATAGACAGCTGCATAAACACGTTGAACTGACTACTTCATGTTGCCGTAAAGAAGCAATCTTCAATTAATTTTCAAGTTAACATTTAATTTATTTTGATTACTTGTAGCTAAGCCCCTCCTCTTTGGAGATCAAAGGCATTAGTTTATGTATGCGAAAATTGCAAAAGTAAATTAGAAATCAGAATAATTTATTCAACGTAATTGTCATGGATAAACTTGTTGAAGGTCAATGTAACATTTTGAATTTACGTTATTTCGCAAGGTGTTATTGCTGAGGAGAAAAAATGACAAGAATCTGCAACAGCAACAGATCTTTTAAATCAATGAGGGTATACATTACAAGTTATTTAATAACTAGAGGAACACATTTTTACCAGACAAGGAAAAAAGTAAAAGCATCTTCTAAACACTTTAGCTTGTAACTAGGAGTCTGTAACGCTGAGGCACTCGTATTCCATGTCACGTATTCGATCCTTTTATCGGTTTCTGCAACAATAAACACCTATTGATGCACCTGGGATTTTGTTTTGTTCACTTCACTTGCCTTAGCTTCGGGGAAACTCGCTACGGTTAGTGAATATTAGAGTCTGGAGAAAAGGCGAGAAAATAAAACAAAATTGCTATTGAAAATAGACTTAAGACTGGGGAATCGGAAGATTGTTTTGAAAATGCTTTGAAAACCGAGGAAAATAAATTATGTTACAAAATAGACGGTAGCATTTTCCGTTCAACGTCTTATTACTAGAATACCTCTACAAAACAATGAAAAAAACTTGACTTATGAGCCTTAGACTGAACCAACAAAGCGACTTATCGTAATAAAGTAATCATTCAAAGTTCCCCTTGTCATGAAATCATATTTTTATCGGATCACACTATCAATAGTAATCATTCACATCAATAAACTATTAAAACCAATCAAATTTTTAATCCTCAAACAATTTCTCCAGTTCAATTAGCTTCGAATAGAAACAAAGCAAAAGTTCTCAGCAACAGAATAGAAACATTCAAAGGCTCCCTTTGAGGCAATATCGTTTGTTCCATTTGAGTGGACAAACTAACATTCCAGTGACTACAAAGTGCAAGCTGACCGAGACGGTCCCGGCAGGACAAAATGGACGGCAAACCGCATCCGCTATGCGATTGTGATTGCATTCGGTCAACTGGGATTATTGTGGAGCGACTGCTTAGACGAATGCGATGTGCGTAACGGGGGACACAGAGCACGGTAGCAATTACAATACACTCACGAACGACATTACGTACTTATATACTTTAGAACCATGTCACATTAATGTATTGTCCTTGAATATGATAATGCGAGAAGGTTGTAAACCACGTACTTACACAATAGATGCTTATAAAAGCTATTTTCTGAATCATAATGTAATTTCTTTTTAATATTTTCTAAGGAATTAATACCGTTGATTAGTCAATCAATTACTCGATTTTAACGAGTTCGCAACCTTAAAAATATATTGAAATTTAAAACTTATTAACGGGGTTGAGTTTCCCGAAAGAATTAAGTAACTAAGTTGAGATTTTACTCCGTCTCGGGTGTCGATAAGCGTGAGTTAAATATTTAATTAACGGTTATTGAAACTTTTTAAACCGATTCAATTGTTTTTTTTTTATCAATACTATTAGGTATTATAATTGGCTACTTGACAGTTTTCGGATAAGTATTTAAAAAATTACAAACGCTTATTTTATACCTCTTAAAATATTTTATGTTCTCGAAAAAGCTTTATATAATAGAAAACAACATATTTTTCTTTTTTCATTGCAAATTTCGCGCGAAAACCGTTGGCCACGTGACAATTTGCACGGTGAGGTCATATTTCAATAAACAAAGAATCTGTCAAATTGCGCGTCACTTCAAGTGACTTGAAACCTGACAGATAATTTTTGTTTATTTTGTGAAATGTGACGTCACACGAAGCTCCACCCATGTTTCGGGTCTTGGAAAAATCTCATTTTCATCTTGTAAAAACAAAATATTTAAAAATTATCTTAATAAAAAAACTATTGGATAATTATCGTTAAATGATAAACTACTGTCAAGTAGCCAATTGTTAAATGCGTTCGTTCACATTATCGCTCATATGGTAAGGAACAGAACAGAGGGGATAGCCAAATAACAAATAGTGATAAAAATGTATGGGATTGACCAAATACGAGATAAGTTGACATGTCAATCTCATACATTTTATCACTATCACTGTCGATTGTCATAATTATTACAACTTGGCTAAAGCCCCAGTGCAACCTAAAGAGTAGCTACAGCTTTTCTGGTCACTGTAGGTCTAGTGGGGACATAAATCATAATAAATAATAATAGCCTGATATGTTTTTCATTCAACCACTCATCGTGCCGAAAATGTTTTAAAAATTTTGGATATCAACGCATTTCATGACATCTGCCACGTGTCAAAATTCCAAATTCAAGTTCGAAATTTTAAAGTTTGTTTTGTTTAAAATGTGATATGTGAGTGCAACGGAAGAGCGGAACAAGCACGAGCTACAGGAAGGATGCATTCACGGCGCCACACGCGCCTTTACTCAACTTCCGGTTCCACTGTTTGCTGTCAGTCTGTTGCGCGTTCCCTTTTTAAATAAATTCCAATTTTGTAGCTGTAATTATAAGTTAAACAGCTATGAGCTCTTTTGTTCAGTTATTAAGTTGTAATATTGGCTGTCACGAACTTAATTTAGGTACTGAAATAAAGGCAAAAAATATTGTAATAAAGTTTTTCAATATTTTAAAACCAGAATTTAAACTACAGATTAAAACTTTTCATTTCGTCATACACCATTTTATGTTTACTCTATTTATTACACAGAGGAAGTATACATTCAATCATTTAACCAATCGTTACTGCAAAACCTACTAAAGCTGCAATAAAAAAATAAAAAGGGAAGCCGTCGCTTTTCGTTCGATTTTATTTCAAATCCAGGAGGCTTTAAGTTGAACATCTTGTATTTTTTTTTTAAATTGAAGGTGGCAAAGGAATAAGTGAATAGCGCCGATAAAAAGCTCCGCTTCGCGTCACGTATCGTGCCATCGATAGAATAACTAACATCTTTAGTAGATTTTCACAGGGTTCCTCGTAAATGTCGTTAAATTATAGCCTAGCTTGTCTTGTCTGTCAATTTTGTTTAGTGCTCGATATATCTTAGCAGGGTTACGTTAGGTTGCAGTGTTACATAATAAGACTCTTGTATTACTTGTTACGTAGATACTGTCCGTAGGAATATACTTTTATGCTGGACTAGAAGGAAATAAAACACAACGCAATCAGCTGCTTATGACGTATGTCGTAAAAACCAACAGAGGGTTTGTATCCATTCTAGCAAGATGAACCATTATAATTGGTGACGCCCTGATTCTTAGGAGTTCGTTTCTACAGTGACTGCCTTGAGTTTCTGTAAGTACATACTTATATATGTATGTATTTGTATTTTTTTTCTAACAAGGCAAGTCACCATCCATTAATCGTGATTAAACCTCACGTCACAGGGCTTCCAAGTCGTAGTGTTTATGTATCATTAATTTTCACAACATGACGAGCATTTTTCTACACCATAATTTTCTTTAACGATTAAAGCTATTACCCGTTTACATGTCTATGAAAACTTGGGGCGAGGTAAACATGGGCTGGAAGTAGAAACACGCACGATACTTAATCGAATATAAAATTTGCTGAACTGGTAAGGTTTTCTATACCTAGCCTCCTGCAGCCGATTTCCAGACACAATAGCCAAACAATGGGATTTGGACTTTCAAAGAACTTAGCATAGAATAAGGAATAATACTACTTATAGAACGGCAACTCTTCGCTCCCCACCAGCGTCTGAGCTGGGTTTACTTCACCTCCCCTCGGATATAGTTTAGACTTGAATCGTGAAGGTTGAGTGCGAACCGTTTTTATTATTTTTTATCAGTTTAGTTTATATGTTCGAATTTTGAAATACGACGCCGTCGTTCTTTCGTCTGATTCCAATATTTAATCTGGCTCGCTTGCGCGGCGCCGGCGCCTATAAATATTTATTTCACATGATGATTGATCATCAAAACATGCTAATAATTTGCAACAAACTTAAATCTATATACAATAGTCGCAGTGAATTTTATCTACGTATCAAACAAAAGATGGTCTCATAAAATGAAACGAGACAAAGGTAAAGAGTCCCGCCAAACTTCAATAACTTGAGACTTCAGTATAGGTTCTCGTTAATACCACTTCTCTGTTCTCAGTCGAAAATTACCCAAGTGCCGGAGTAATGCAGCCAACCTGTTGACTTCCAGGTCACGTTTGGGACCCGTTCAGAGGGTTGCAACTAGTCCTTCGGGATTCGATTCCTTAACGAACTCTTCCGATGGCGGCTAATATTTCACCGGACGTATTTCGTGAGTCGCGTGCGGAACGCTAACTAATTTCGTATCGAAGGATGAAATAATTTACTGTGTGATCGGGGGAATTGGAAGCCTTTCGAGATGTCTTAGTTTCAGAGTGCAATATTTGGTCTTGGAATGAATCGCATGAGATGAGACGAACAAGGTTGACTACTATCTTGTATTATATTTATATATATCTTCAAGGAAGGCCAAGGAGGTTATCTCTGTTTAACATTGTACATAGATACTGCAATGTCCGTAATATTACCATACTAGTGTGGGGGCACCGTCACCTTCGCCACCAAACTGGTGTCCGAACTGGTATACCTTCTGGAAGTCGGAATCAATTGCATCACATCATCACCCAGCACACAACCAGCATCAACAGTATCCGAGTTTGGTAACTAAGGTGATACTGCTGTCAAAGTAGGAATCACAAAGTAATTTTTACGATATGTCCCCACCGGGAATCGAACCTGGTCCCGCCGCCAGATCACGAGTAGGTTGATACTTATCGACTGGTTAAGTTTAAAAAAAAAGGTCATCAACAACAAGTATTTATTTATTTCGTCAACCAACAGCAAGTACATACATGGTTACAGTTTGCAGTTAATACATATAAAAAACTAAGCTAGTATAACGGATTGTCGTCATAAATAGATTGACATAGTAAATAAGGACTACCATATATCACAGTAAGTGGGTTGATTGCCGACTGAACTAACAGAACGGTCCGATAGCATAATTGTTCTACAATTGATATGGACTCCAGAGAGTAGTGTATGCCAAATTGTATGCAATAGATAACTATTACCTAACCGGTGGCAATATTCGTTAATAGTACAGATTGTTATGATGCTGTGGAAAGGAATTGAATATATTTTATTACACATGTAAGTACCTAGATGTAATTATGTAAGAAAGTAACCTTCAGAAGTTTGATGAGGTCACGGGAGATTAATAATCTCAGGCTATACAAATCAACGGTACCTATAACCTCTGGAAACAATAGGGTTTAGATTTAAAAAAGAACTTCGGGCCTTACGACTACGAGTATCAGGTACAAGTTTTACAATCACTGAACTAGTCTTCTTCTTCTATCGTGTGGGTTGTGAGGTGGATAACCAGCCTCATCAACCCTGGTGTCAGGTTTATTATTGAGCCGCCATAGGCCCCTGACGTAACTCATATAACGACTACGTACCTACTTACATCAAAGTAAGTAGTAACCGGGACGAACGGCTTAACGTGCCTTCCGAAGCACGTATCATCTTACTTTCAGACAATCAGGTGATCAGCTTGTCCTAACCAAACTAGGGATCGGAAAGTAATTTTTGTGGTGTGTCCCCACCGAGATTCGAACCCGGGACCTGCGGACCGTAAGCACAACGCTCTGGACCACGAAGGCCGTTGCTCCTCCGTTGCACTAAACTAGTGAAACAGTATGGTTGGCCGTTTTGTAAACAACGTTCAATATATCGTTAAAATAACAAAATTAAGCATATAATAATATTCATGTGGACCGTGAGATTTGTATAACCATGGGCAGGGGCCTTATGAAAAACGACAGTTGCTTATCGAAATCGTTTGATACTTGGATAACTCCCCTGGTATACACGGTATTAGACACCGTACCGAATACTGAGGTGAATGCTTCAACTCATTATTCTCAGTTAAATCAAGTGGACATTTCCAACGCAAAAGTATAGAACTATAAATAATAATAAAAAAGTAATTTTATGTACTTGTACAAGGTAAGTGACATCGTAACAAATACTGAGGGGGTTGATTCAGCTCATAATTCTGAGTAAACTGAGTCGACGGAAGAATCCACAAATCCTAAAGTATATAAATTGGCACGCCATTACAAACTTCCACAAATTTTAGTAAAGAACGGATGATGCGCCGTATATCGATGCATCAGTATGCATAAATAATGTGTTTATGTGTGTGTGTGTGTGTGTGTGTGTGTGTGTGTATGTGTGTGTGTGTGTGTATGTGTGTGTGTGTGTGTGTGCGTGCGCGCGTGCGAGCGTGCGTGCGTGCGTGCGTGCGTGCGTGCGTGCGTGCGTGCGTGCGTGCGTGCGTGCGTGCGTGCGTGCGTGCGTGCGTGCGTGCGTGCGTGCGTGCGTGCGTGCGTGCGTGCGTGCGTGCGTGCGTGCGTGCGTGTGTGTGTGTGTGTGTAAAAGACAGCGATCACCCCAACCCTCCGATTAGTTATACTAATGTACATAGCATAGCTGTTCGGTATTTTGGCCGAAACAAAAAACCAAAAATCAATCTCGATAACAATCAATACAAATGTACACATTCAAACCATACCGATCACTCATTCCAAATTCGAATATCGATTGCAGTACTAAAAGGTCCGTTAATACAGCGCATAATCGAAATAATCGAGATCGTTTGCTACAATCGACCATCGATTCTGAATGGATGTCGATTTAATTGAGTCAGTTGAGGGTGCTTCAATTCCACTGATGGTGTTAAAATTAATTGAGGTTAATTCATCGACGGAAGGTATATTTCAGATTGTGAAAAATGTAAAAGTAATTTCCATTTTATACAATTATGTTTAATTCTTCTACATTATAAATGTAAAGCGTATTACATAATAAATAAGGACCTATTTACTCTAGTAATAGTTTTGAATCTGTAGCATAATGATTATATCGCAATTGGGGTAGTCAGAGGTACATCCATCGCAAAATGAACTAAGTAGTTTAGTCTGCCTTGAAGGAGAGTGAATATTCTCCCAATCCAGAGTAGAAGTAGAAGAGAAAATTCATTTAATTTAAACTTTTATAAATAATCTATCGATCTACCTATCTATATCAGCCTAAATTCATATCCAATTTTGGACGTAGGCCTTTTCCATGTTTTTCCACTTATCGATTTTCACTATCGACATCCAGCTATATCCTGCGTGCCGCAGGATGTCGTCGTTATAAATAATACTGATTACAAAAAAAAAACTACGATTTAAGTAGGTACTCTGAACCGGCGTGCATGTTTGAAACAATTGATGAATGTAATACAAACTAAAGCACCATTTCTTAAATCAGGAAAAATATTAGAGAAACCGCAAAAACCTCCTGTGTGTCGCGCTGTCCGGTAGTTCGTGACGCGCGGGGTGATGCTGATGCAGCGAACTAGTTTTTGTGTACTTCGCTTGCAAGTGTATAAATTCCTACCTACATGTTCTTTATTTATTGTACTATTTGTTCGAGCATGATACTATATTGCAAATTGGAAGCGACGATGGTGAATGTCGGTGTACGGACAAACCAAAGTTGGTTTTTGTTGCACCGTCAATTGTAAAAAAATGTATTAAGTACTGTACGTATTTTTAATAAATATATAATAAATAATAAATGTGGAGGAAGCAAGAGAAGTGTATCTAAGCAAATGGAATTCCATAGTCTCTGCGTAAGTTTACTCGTATGTATGTTATTATTATTAATTACAAACAAGCAACTTAGTATGTTAGTCGACTAGTTATTCGTATATAATTATTATCTCAATCATTGTATAATAAAAACATATAATGTTAAATGAAATACTAATTAATAATACATAAACAAGTTGCGTACTAAGTTTGATATTGTATGTTATTATTATAATAATGAGGTCACAATTAATCTTGTATATAATATGTAGTAAACACTACTGTGTGTATATGTCGTGGCCAGATCATAGAATTGACCATTTCATGAAATGATCGACCATTTCATGAAATGGTCGTATTTCATGAAATGGCCAACTTCAACTGACCATATCGTTTAAACGTCAGCGTTTAATGATATTTCCATCCACGTTTGGCCATATCATTAATGTAGGGTGTCCATGATAAGTGGTGTAATAAAAACGCGAAATAAGGTAGGAAATAATGTATTACTCTAGTACAAAGTACAAAAATGTTTAAAAGTCAAATAAAAATTAAAAAGTCATTTTCGATTAACGGAGTGTTGATGTAGTTGACATATACGCCGTAACTGCATTTCGCTTTGAAGTCGTCGTCATATTTTTTGACACTATTTCATGCCATTGGTCATCATTCAGTATACTTTTCGTGTGTAAGATAAACATACTGGCGGCGTAGGGGTGGCCCAAGGGCCACCCCCGCCGCACCCTAACCTACCGTTATGCCTTGTAAAAATTATAAAAAAAAGGATTATGATAATTTAAATTATGACAAAAACATTTATGCGTTTTAATAGAATCCCGTTTCAAGTAGTTAATGCCATCTGCGGCAAATCTACAATAAGTCACGTCAAAAAAAGAAACTTTACGGACAGTAGGATCGTCTATATTTTTCTTTTTTAAAATTAATATCTCTTCATTCGCAGTTTTAATTATATCATATTTTGAAATCCAATAATAGTCCATTGATTTACGTAGCGTGGTCACTCGACCTTCATTATTTGCCATATAACCTAAAAATAAAAATAAAGTTGCTGTCTACTGTTAATACGAGTTTTTCTTTTCACCTTAGTGTCAAAACTTTGCTTCACTGCATTTTTATCTTGTATTTGCTCATTATTATTCGTATTATTCGCGTTCACACAAGAATAATTATTGTCCGCCGCCATTACGCAAAACAAAAACAAAGCGACACCAGCGCCACTACCGGTGGATAATGTTACTATTTTACGATATGATCGCTAACGTTTGGCCATATCATGAAGTAATCATGCATTTAGTTGGTCATATCGTTAAACGTTTTGTGTTCATTGATCTGGCCAAACCACATCATGATGTGGCCAACGAATGTTGTTCTATTTCATGAAATACGACCATTTCATGAAATGGTCGATCATTTCATGAAATGATCAATTCTATGATATGGCCACGATATATATACACTTTGAAACCATGTCACATTAGCTTTTTCGACAAATTAAACCGTAAGTCTCATTAAATGTAAATATGATAGTGCGACAGGGTTCTAAACTGGGTCCATGATATTGCTCATGACAGTACCGACTAAAATATCAGGGATTTTTTATATTTTACTACTAATTTGTACATTACTTGTCAACAATCTAATCTGAACCGGAACGCGTGTATGAAACGATTGATGTATTCTCCTTCTATCGTGTGGGTTCTATTTGGTGTTAGTGACATCGTAACAAATACTAAGGGGGATGATTCAGACCGTGACTCTTAGTATATAGCAAAAGGATTTTCCGTCCGGAAAATTCATGAAAATTTTAGTCTTGTTTTTAATTATTTTCCGTTCCATACTTTTACGACGGAAAATTCCACTTGATATCAACTCAGAATCATGGCCTGAATCATCGTTCAAAGTTTTCGTTACGATGTCAATAACACCCTGTATATCTAAAAGTAACTTTGTCTGTCTGTCTATCCACTCTGTCTAAGTCAGATTTGGGTGAAAACTTCGGACTTTCTAAGACTTTTGCTTCGACACAACTAAAACCCGCACAAAGTCGCGAACGCAAAGCAAGTATGTAATATTATTTGATATTTTCTTATCTCAGTTTTCTACTACCTATTCTTAAGTAATCTTCTCTACGCGGAGGGTTTTTATCGACTCTTACACACATTAATGTATAGGGGTGCCTTACTTGGGATAGTGTCTTAGATAAATAAATCGATAAATATAAGAGGGATTGGCGGATTGCTTGTCCGCTGGATTAAAGAGTAAAGTAAGTAAGTAAGTAATTAAAGAGTAAAGAAAAAAGATAGACATGTTACCCGTGTAGTTGCTTATCATTCACAGAATTTCATAAAAGCCATCTAAGGGATTATGCCCTCTCCAATATGATTCTTAGGGTGGTATTAATAAACTAATCTCAGCTGAGACTGCCCTCTAGATCATGCTCAAGTCCCTGTTTTTATATAAGAACTGTCACATTGATATGTTCTTGAGGGCAGTCTTGAAGCTGAGATTAGTCACTACAGAACACTCAGGTTTGCAGTCTACAGAACAGATAAGGTTGACTTCGAAATATTCTGATGACGTCATCAGAAGAATTCGGCGCGAAATAAGCTTTTCGACTTTCTTTTTGACTTTCAAAGGAAAATCGTCCTCATTATCTGTGTTTCGTGCTCTTTTTGACATGACTTAAGTTCTATGCATATTTACGGATAGCATGGCCTGCAAGGCTAGAAATGCCTACTCTATGTAACTACTTAGCTATACAATTGCGTATTTGGAGCGTTCACCGCAAACCGCAATTCACGGCGTTCGACGATCGCGAACGTGCCCTGAGTGTCAAGTGTACGAATACCTACTATCACACGACTGTACCTGTCAAATTCGCCATATACGGCGGTAAACCCCGCGGTTTACCTCCAAATGTATTGGAATATCTTAGCGCATGGCTGAGGGGACGCCCAAGTTCAAGATGTGATAATAAAATTAAAACAATGAAAACATTTATTCCTTTATATTGGTGTAACTTGTTAATGTTGATGCTCGGTCTTTGCTCATGAGGGTTGAAAGGTCAGTGATGAACCTTATCTATCCTAGTGTCAGGGTTATGACTAAGACACTAAAGGCCCCTGACATGTCTCTGACTTAAGTAAGTAGTACCCGGGGCCGATTACTTAACGTGCACTCAGAAGCACGGATCATCTTACTTTCGGACAATCAAGTGATCAGCTTGCAGTATCCTATCCAAACTGAAGATCACAAATTGATTTTTCTGAAAATCAACACCGGTATTCGAACCCAACTAAGGGTAGACAGAGAGCCACAAATAATCA
Source organism: Pectinophora gossypiella (assembly GCF_024362695.1). Lineage (NCBI taxonomy): Eukaryota > Metazoa > Arthropoda > Insecta > Lepidoptera > Gelechiidae > Pectinophora > Pectinophora gossypiella. The sequence continues at coordinate 3,381,911 of NC_065405.1, forward strand.
AAAGACTATAATTAACAGCTAATTATGATACAAATAGAACTTACTGTATGTGGTTTATATACTAAAATACCTATGATTTTAGTGTTAGAGATAATAAAAAAATAGGACACACGAAATTCTGAATTAGAGCTTGGCTGCGTATTACCCCTCAAAGGTTTTTGCGGCGGAGAAAACTATCAGCAAAAGCTTGCGCTTATATTATTTTTGCACATTTATATTTTTGGTGGAATAGGGATCAAGGATAGACGCGGTAAAGACGGTATGACGCCTGTCAGAAGTGGATGGATGTAATAAGTGGTAGAATGACGAAAAATAACTTATTTGTTTCAGAACGTAAACGAAACAGACTGTTAGGTATATACACATCTTAAGTAACATTGGAACAACGGGTAATATTTAATAAGAAACATACGAAGCCAGAAATAACTTAAGAGTAATATTTTTCTAAGAAGAAATCTTTATATAACATAAATAAGTAGCTTAGATACAACCCACTGCTATGCTCAGGTTTTCCCTGAATCGACTGGAGAAATCTATTAAAATCATTTATTTAAGGGCAATATTTTTACGTCCATGCAGCCATGCTCTGGAATAGGCTGCCGAGGGTAGTTCAGGAGAGTTCCTCTTACCTAATTTTTAAGAAGAGAGTCAAAGAGCACTTAGTCTAAGTATATTGTTATATATATAATAGGTATGTATGTAGGTATAGTATATTTTATATGTGTATATATTTATAGAGGCTTAGGCATAGGTTTGTGTATATATATATTTTTAAACGGTTTTATATGTAGATATAATTATTATAATATATTTAATATATTGCACCTCTTTTTATTCTTCCGCAGTTACTCTAATACTACCTCTGGGTTGGCTGGAAGAGATCTCTCTTAGAGATAAGTCCACCCTTGTAAACGTCCATTTCTTGTTTGTGATGTAACTAGTTGTTAAGTGCAATAAAGTATATTTATTTTTGAATATACCAAAGATGATTTTGATAAGACTGAAAGAAAAATAGAATACAATACAAATACACTTTATTGCACCAAAATAAAAAGAAATAATTACAAAAAGACTCTTAACTAAGTAAATGGCAAATGGCGGCCTTATCGCTTAAAGCTAATTAAAATATTAGGGTTTTAAAATGCCACATGGAATCAATTCATCCAAAATCAATAATGCAATTTGTAATTTGCACATATGTGTGCAATGTAAACAAATGTTAAATAGCAATATTGCTTTTTATAAGTATGAATTGCTTCAATGTGGCCTTTTTAACATCTCCGGCGTGTCCGAATTGTAGCAAGTGGAATATCGTAGCTTTTGCCGAGCTCAAAGGAAAATAGTTATTTTAAGTTAATTTATCTTGAGTGCAGTTTTCCTAACACGGCGACGGCGATACAGCTCGGTGGGGTTAGGGTACTTAGTTGATGTTGCGATGGATGTACCTACCTCTGACTAACCCAATTAGGATTTAATCGTTCTAAATTGGCTTATGTTATGTGTTAGGTAAGATTAGTGAATGCTATAATAATAATACTAAACCTTTTTTTACAATAAAGTACTCGAACGTCCTCGCAATAAATCAAAGGATTTAAATAACACCCCTAAAGATATTTCACGCGCACCTACTTCATAATATCCGTTTTAAAATAAGCCAGGGGCGTACAACAAGCGGCCAGGTAAGTAATAGCTGAATTACCCTGACATACGGCCCTGGGCCGCCATATCTCAAGTGGTGGGACGTACCTTTGGCACCGCGCCTACTCTGCACTTACCCATTTTGGGGGTGACAAATCAATAGCGCCCCAGATTTTTCTAGTCAACAAATAAAATTTATGATATGTAAGTTTTTTTAAGTTAATCCGTGAAAATGGAAATCATTTCCTAACCCCGTGCACGCAGTAGAATACAGCTTAGATGAACAACATTTAGTGTCATCATCATCATCAGCCCATTAACCCCAGCAGTGGGGACCCACTGCTGGGGCATGGGCCTTCCCTATGGATGGATAGGGAGATCGGGCCTTAAACCATCAGGCGGGCTCAGTGCGGATTGATGGTTATTAACGACTGCTATTGCAACCGGGACTAACGGCTTAACGTGCCTTCCGAAGCACGGAGGAGCTCGAGATGAAAATTTTTTTTTGTGGTCACCCATCCTGTGACCGGCCTTTGCGAAAGTTGCTTAACTTCAACAATCGCAGACCGAGCGCGTTTACCACTGCGCCACCGAGCTCCACATTTAGTGTAGAAATAAATATCCCCACATTAGGGTAGAAGACTGGGTCGAATAATGATCAAAAATCAACCTCATTTTTCGTTTTTACTTATATCATCCCTAGCGTTATCACGTTTTCACAGAGTCCACTTCACTAACCTGAAGATTCGACAGATCCGCTTTTTTACAGAAGCGACTGCCTGTCTCCATGACAGACGAGATGTCAAGACCCCCGCTACAGCGAGCCTGCGAGAATCGCCGTTCGGAGAGTCGCTGTCAACGCTACAATTCGTCCGAACCCGACTCGATGGGAAACCAAACCAAATACAGGTTAGGTCACATACTTCCGAAACTAATTTTTTCGGGAATGTAGCTTTCCTCACGACGTTTTCCTTCACTTTTATGATCCAAATATTAATTCGATAACCAATTCGAAAATCATTGGTTTAGTTAGGCCCATGCTGGGATTAGAACCTGCGACCTCACAGTGAAATTCAAGCATTCCTTCAACTGGGCAACCACGGCTCTTTTTGTTTTTACTTATTTACGAATTTCAAATATGAATTATGCAACAATGACTAATTCCAAAGCGACGTGTGAAGATCGAAGTAAGTGATACTCCGTGGTCTTTGTCTCATCATCATATGCCTCATACGTCATCAAAGGATTCATGACTATCATTGTCGCAGGATCATGCACTTTTTTCATGGAAGCAAGCCAATTCTCGACAAATTCTACCACACGCTCTGCAGAAGAAGCCTTCGACAGTTGGAGTGCTGTTGTCTTTGTCTACCCCAATAGAAGAAGATTGAAGAGAATTATAAATGTGTGTGTTTAGTCTCTCTCTCTTTATGAGCTGCGCTCTTGTCGGTGGAGTAATCGCCATTCCTCTCTTCTTCCCGCCAAAACCTCCACCTCCTGATACGACACGACCTGCACCTTATTTTATTTGTTTCATAAATGTTCTCCTAGGTCTACCCCTTCCTCTTTTCCCTTAAATTAATTATTTTAGTTTGTTTTGTACGACTAGTAAAATCTCATAGGTATTTAATCACACTATATGAAAACTGCGCCATTTAAAGCATTAATCTGCGGTGTTCCGAGCGAGAGCGTTGTGGTCGGACGATTAATGGTCCTAAACCACAATAAAGGCAACCTTCCGCCTCACAGATACTAAACAATGTTGTATTTATTTTATAAATAAACAAATAACTGTTTTTTTTTTGTTTATCGCAGTGTTACGGTTTCGAATCCACCGAATCCATGCTCAAAACCACCGAATTCGGTATGTACTAGGATCAAGATGAATTATGAAATTCTGATTACTAAAGACAAATCTAAAACTAACGAAAACATTTTCTTTTTTCTAATTAACTTATTTATGAATTTTAATCAGGAAAAACGCAATAATAAGTCCGACGTTTTAACACGTATTTCTATAACGTCAAAGAGTCCTATATCATACAAATTCGATAGGAATTTCGTATTTTGACGTTTAGTAAAAAGTAACTGATTTGAGTAGTTGGAAACTAGCCTATTCAACATTATAGTTTCAATTCATGTTTGGATGATAATATGATTTATATCACGTAGTTTCCAAGTATCCAGGTTTGGATATGAAATGTATAGGTATCGCTTAGTTAACAATTATACATAGAAAACCTTCGATATATGTATATTATGATCGAAGTAGGAATCTTCTCTTAAAAATTCCTCAATGTGATGCGGTATGTACGCCTAGGCCTCTACTTCCAACTATACCACGTACATCCTTGGTACATGTTTCGGAAAATAAAAGAGATTTGTAGTATATCCATGTCGCATCAGAGATTTCAACTTCGTGCCAATAGCCAGGTAATACCTAACAAAAAATTCTACGAGCACACCTGAACCATACAATATAGACAATATTTCCCTGTATAAATCTAGTGATATTGTATATTTTGGCGTACAATATCGTCGTAATACCTGAATGTAAGGTGGTGATTTCGTGACACCCTCTTTACCTGGTGCGTCCCAATATTTTACTTTAGGGACGGAAGGCGTGTGTGTCGATGAGCCATTTTTATCGAGATTCCGCTCAGCCGAGCACCGAACGCAACCATACGCATAAGTGCTTATGTACCACACTTTATTCTAGCGTATAAAAACGTGAAACGAAACAAATGAATTAGTTTTATTCACTTATTTTGAAGAACTCGTGCTAACGTCGAAAAAAGCTAAAGGAGCTCGGTGGCGCAGCGGTAAATGCGCTCGGTCTGCGATTGTTGAAGTTAAGCAACTTTCGCAAAGGCCGGTCATAGGATGGGTGACCACAAAAAAAAATCATCTCAAGCTCCTCCGTGCTTCGGAAGGCACGTTGCCGTTGGTCCCGGCTGCATTAGCAGTCGTTAATAACCACCAATCCGCACTGGGCCCGCGTGGTGGTTTAAGGCCCGATCTCCCTATACACCCATAGGGAAGGCCCGTGCCCCAGCAGTGGGGACGTTAATGGGCTGATGACGACGATGAATTTTATTCTACTTGAAAATTGGAAAATTCCACTTGATATCAACTCGGAATCATAGTCCGAATCATCCCTCAAAGTTTTCGTTACGATGTCACTAACATCCTGTATATGCCTATTTCAATTTTCCTGTTCTGTTAAGTCGGCGTTGACCCACGACCCACTGATCAGAGTAGACCGTACTTTCAGCACCCCTTCCCTTATTAACAATAATGAATTACGTACGGTAAAGGATAACCTAATAGGATTTTCAACCAAATTACCCACACACAAACACACACACACACACATGCTGATAAAATTCCACCTCACCCGTGGAATCCTTTTCGTTAATTAAATATCGCCTTACCTGAAACAGAAAGAGAACGCTTAATTAATTCCACACGCAATTAATTATTGGAAACCGAAATTTTAATTATAATTACAAGTAACATTTTATGCTGCCTAAAATTTTAGAGCATTTTAGATGAAACGAAATTAACCTTTGCGTTTTTAATTTTGATAATTGTATTTTTATAAAAAAAGGCAAAAAAGCGTAAAGCGTAAGCGGTATACAAAGCGAAGGTTGATGGTAGGGCTGGCAGAAGAAGACCTAGAAGGACGTATATTAACCAAATTGGAGATGTCTTTAGAAAAGGTTTAGTACGATCTACTCTGAACCGGTGTGCGTGTATTAAACGATTGATGCATGTGGAAGAAGCAAGTGAAGTTAAATGTTTCAAAAGTAGGCTTAAATGCTGGCTACTCGAACACACTTTCTATAGCTTAGAAGATATTTTAACTTTAAAATTTACCGCTTAATAGTTAAGTACCATTATTGTATCATTATTATATCTACTATATGACATGTAATAACGTAACTATTACGAAATGAATGAATATGAATATTTTAAATATATGAAAATTGAATATTAAAAATATAAATAAAAATTCAAGGGAAAAGGAGTCAATTTTCCTTCTTTAACATAACATAACATAACAAATACTTTATTGCACAAACAGGAAAAAACAAAATACAAAACAAAAGAGAAATAGAATTAGTACAATAGGCGGCCTTATTGCTAAGTAGCAATCTCTTCCAGGCAACCTTTAAGTATAGGAGATATCTTTCTTTTAAAGTAGAGGCCAATTTCCGTCGATAGTCTTGTATTGTTATTTTGTAACTGGCCCTTGCGTTGATGTGCAATAACATATTTTATATTGTATTGATTTTTAGATTGTAGAAGCCGTGACCTCGACAAACAGAAAGCTTGGTGATGTGTGGGTATATAATTCATTGTGACTACCCATTTGAGATATAGTCGTCATACCTTGACCGTTTATTTCAGCCTATATCACAAAACCCGACAAAGAAAGCGCAAATTAAGTAGAAAACATTGATAACGGAAAGGAAGCACAATATCCAATACATTTACAAAAGAAAGGGCGCGCCCCCGTCAAACGCACGCGCCCATTACACTGTGCGATGGGCACCGGTACAAGTTAAGAGCGGCCCAAACATAATCATTGGCTAATATTTTCCGTATTCCATCCTGGTCTAGGCGTCATCATCACTAATTTAAAAGTCACTTGTCGGTGTAGCATTCCTCTCCATGCTACTTTTTAAGGAAAAATAGGGCATTGGTTTAACTCTTGCCTTTCCGGCAGTACTCTGTCTGACGCGAGTGGGATGGCGCCCCGAGAAGTCTATTTCAAAGCCGTACTAGGACTCCTGCCCTGCGGCCTGTCAGCCGGTGTAGGCATAAAGAACGAATATGTAACATAGCCGTCTTTATCATCAACTCCCTAGCATCATTCCGTAATTCACAGGATCCGTTTACCTAATCTGAAGATTTACAAATGTGAATGTAGGGGAAGCAGGGGTGTGATAGATAGATAGATAGATAGTACAAAAAAATCGCCAAAACAGCGTAGGGCTGGCAGAGGAAGACCTAGAAGGACGTGTATTAACCAAATTGGAGATGTCCTTAGAAAAGGTTTAGTACGATCTACTCTGAACCGGCGTGCGTGTATGAAACGATTGATGAATGTGGAGGAAGTAAGAGAAGTGTGTCAGGATCAAGCAAACGGAATTCCATATTCTCTGCTTACCCCGGTGGGAAATAGGCATGAGTTTATGTATCAAATTTATGTAAATTGAGTATTGTTGCTGCCATTATTCGATAGTAAATGTTGTGATTGGTACTGAGTGGGTCAGTCGCCAGCGCCAGCTACCTTTGTCGTAGCAGGAACTACGTTACAAAGAATTGTAGCGGCGTAACGTTACGTCGTATGCTAAGAATGACGTAGCACCCAACCAAGGCCAAGGCCGATAACTCTTAACACCAACCTTGGTTGGTTGGCACACGAAAGAACATGGACAGCTTTGGTATAACCTCAGTGAAATTATAGAGTATAACCGATTAATTCATATAACAGCATCACGCCTGTATCCTCAAAGGAGTAGGCAGAGGTGTATCGTATATACATCCACTCGTTTCATCCACGTTTAAGGATAGAATAAGGAATAATACTACGTATAGAACGGCAACTCTTCGCTCCCCACCAGCGTCTGAGCTAGGTTTACAAGCCAAAATATACTTTAGTCAAACGTCACACAGATGCGCGTGTACGATAATGTCAATGTGTCGTATCTGTTTAAAACGAGATCTTCTTATTCTATCGTGTGGATTGTGAGGTGAATTACCAACCCCATCAACCCTGGTCTCAGGGTTATTACTAGGTCGCCATAGGCCCCTGACATGACTCATGTAACGACTACGTACTTACATCAGTAAGTAATAACCGGGACCTACGGCTTAACGTGCCTTCCGAAGCACGGATTCATTACTTTTTGGACAATCAGGTCATCAGCCTGTAATATCCTAACCAAACTAGGGATCACAAAGTAATTTTTGTGATTTGTCCCCACCGGGATTCGAACCCGGGACCTCCGGATCGTGAGCACAACGCTCAACCACTGAACCACGGAGGCCGTTTAAAACGAGATTGTTTGTATGAAGTGTCCGGTGTGTGGTTTAAGTCCCGTGTAACAGGGGGCGCGCCTATTGCTTACCCGGGCACAATTCCTGGAAACCACGTGATATCAATTATCTATGTTCCTAACATATCAGTGTTGCCCTCTGGGTAAATTTTCACTGAACCCTGGCCTTTTTTGTTGAGCTGCGGCACCCATATACCTTTATGTTTTCCAACTACATATTAATAGCGATAAGCGCTGATTGAGGGAAATCGTCAACCACGCCGGCGGGGTCGGTATCGGGGTCCTGAAGTGTATGGTGTCGCGAGCTGATTGGCTGCCTCTGTGGCTAGAGTAATCGGGTCGTCGGGATCGTATAATTATTACGTTAGGTCTTCTCCGAAGAATAAAAAATAATATTGTTCATAAAGCCGCATCCGCTTATAACTTCTCCTATAAGCAGTGTAATGCTTTACTAATGACTGTGTGTCGAGATTTTTCACTCATAAATATGCATTCGTGATGAGTAAGTTTAATTTAAATTTTAAGCTTTCAGACAGGGCTGGCATACTAAATTGCGAACGGCAATGTTATATGTATTTTACTTTTTTTTTGTGTGCGCGTCCATGATGAAATAGGCAACTTACTGACACGTATTGTGATAATACTCGCTCACGATCCGGAGATCTCAAGTTCGATTCCCATAATGTCACAAAAATCACTTTGTGAGCTCTGGTTTGGACATTGCAGGCTGATTACCCGATTGTCCAAAAGTAAGATTATCCGTGCTTTTCGCGGTTACTACTTACTAATGTCAAAGCGCAGTCGTTATATGAGCTATATCAGGGGCCTATGGTGATCCAAATCACAACCCACACGATAAGAAGAAGAGAGAAGTTCACAGACAGTTTATCCCATGCATTCATCATCATCATCAGCCCATTAACGTCCCCACTGCTGGGGCACGGGCCTTCACTATGAATGGATAGGGAGATCGGGCCTTAAACCACCACGCGGGCCCAGTGCGGATTGGTGATTATTAACGACTGCTAATGCAGCCGGGACCAACGGCTTAACGTGCCTTCCGAAGCAGGGAGGAACTCGAAATGAAAACTTTTTTTTGTGGTCACCCATCCTATGACCGGCCTCTGCAAAAGTTGCTTAACTTCAACAATCGCAGACCGAGCTCCTTTATCCTTTTTTACAAAGCCTTATAACAACTTCGCCTTATATACCGCTATCTAAATCTTATTATCCTTCATCCACATCACGTATCAAAACCAATTTAACATTCCCTTCTCAATCTAAGTCACTACATCATCCTATACACCACATCTCCCTTATCACACTGTTTCTTATACTCTATGATGTACTGCCTCTATTAAATCCTTTAGTATGGATTTACCTTGCAGAGCAATTGTCACGCGACAGCATCGCTGCAGCCACGCGACTCCTTTAAAGGCGCCCTAGGTGTTAGTCACACCGTAACAAATACTGAGGGATGATTCGGCTTATGATTCTAAGTTGATATCAAGTGGAATTTTACATAAACATAAACTCACGCCTATTTCCCACCGGGGTAAGCAGAGACTATAGAATTCCATTTTTTTCGATCCTGACACACTTCTCTTGCTTCCTCCACATTCATCAATCGCTTCATACACGCACGCCGGTTCAGAGTAGATCGTATCAAGTGGAATTTTCTGCCGGAAAATTCATGTTTTTTTGTGTTTTTTATTCCTTCCATACTTTTTGAAGGCAAGAGGGAAACCACTGCCCTATTTTTCCCTAAGAAGTAGCATGGTGAGAAATGCTACACCGACAAGAGCGTGGCTCTTACATTAGTGATGACCTTAGCAACGGAAAATTTCTCTTGATTTCAATTCAGAATCATGGTCTGAATCATCGTCGTTAAAAACCCTGTATATGCTTTGTTTACATTTCAAATTTGGTGTCCTATGTACAGTAATAAATTATTAAATACATACAATATCATAATACTCGTGTCAGTAGTAATCGTTGCTAATACATGTTCGTAACATTTCATGAGGTCATCCGATAAAAAATTAACAGGAAAAAAAAAACATTGAACAAGGCCAGAAATAATTAGATGAAATATTTAAACATAAAACGATGGTAATTACCTACAGGATTCGAAGGCGCATATGTAACATATGTTCAGTAGTTAGTGTTAATTAAGTTCTGGGTTCGATTCCCGTTGGGGCTTGACAAACATACACATGCTTGTTAGACAATCCCCAGTTTAGTCAGGACATAGCAGGTTGAATATTGCGTGCTTTGGAAGGCACTTTAAGCCGTTTTGGTCCGAGCCATAAATAAGTGCATAATCGTTAAAAAAAGTAATAACAATGGATAAAAATCCGTGAACGCCTTGTTTCGAGATCGCGTGACGTTCATGGTAGTGTCACGGAGTGAATCCCGACTTGACCTGTTATCATATAATAAGGAATAATACGTATAGAACGGCAGTTCTCCGCTCCCCACCAGCTCCTGAGCTAGGTTCACCTCACCCCCCCCCCCCTCGAACATAGTTTAGACTTGAATCGCGAAGGCTGCGCGCGGACTGTTGTTTTTTATTTATCAGTTTAGTTTCTACGTTCGCTGTAACCTAGACGAGTACACAACATCGAAGGATGTTCATGGACGTAACCTGCGGTACTGTAATAGGCTGAGAGGTGTTCAATACAGACTTGCCAAGTCTGACCGGCTGACCCACGTCATGGGTCCTGAGGTGTACAACAAACTACCGACACATATCAGTGACGCACCGTCATTGCCCTGTTTTAAATCTCGACTCAAACACAGCCAGCGTTTGAATCGAGATTTAAAACGCGCCTTGAGTATACGTTCTATAGTTATAACCAATTTATTTCATTTATCTCATAATTTTATTTTAATATTTAAGAATGACTTCTTTATTACTGTATTGTATTCATTTTATAATTATTATTATATATTTTTTAATGTGTTATGAATGATACCTAATGAATTATTCTACTAGTAGAATGTAACCTAGATTATATACGACATATGACATGTAATAAGAACTATTACGAATAAATGAATATGAATATGTTCGAATTTTGAAATTGAACGCCAACGTCATAGAATAAGGAATTATGCTGCTGCGATTGTTGAAGTTAAGCAACTTTCGCAAAGGCCGGTCATAGGATGGGTGACCACAAAAAAAAAAGTTTTCATCTCGAGCTCCTCCGTGCTTCGGAAGGCACGTTAAGCCGTTGGTCCCGGTTGCATTAGCAGTCGTTAATAACCACCAATCCGCACTGGGCCCGCGTGGTGGTTTAAGGTCCGATCTCCCTATCCATCCATAGGGAAGGCCCGTACCCCTGCAGTGGGGACGTTAATGGGCTGGTGATGATATGTTAGTATGTTATTAATAAGTCTAGCACCAAAGTTGGTGAAGTCTCTCATGCACCTCACAATGCACTCTCAAGAAAAAGATTACATGAAAAAAAGTACATACATACATACATAAACTCACGCCCGTAATCCCAAATGGGGTGGGCAGAGCCACAAGTAATCAAAGACAACTTGCAGCCACTGTTGATACGAAGTCCTAAGATGGATATGATGAACCTTATGGTGATAAGGGATCAGCCTATCGCCCATAACATTAGTCCATCATGTTAGAGAAAAAAAAAAAAAAAGTGAAAAAAAAAAAACGACGGATTGTTTTGTTTCCAAGCGAAATTACAGGATAAGAAGGTAGGTAAAAAACTGTTAGGGAAAAAAATGTTAATAAATATTTCGTTTACATAATAAATTATATTGATTAGCTAAACGTGACCAAAATGCTTAAAGGTAAAAAGAAAAATATAATAGGAAACCTGTGTCACGTGGAATATGAAAAAATAATAAGCTTTCGACTAGCTTTCCCAATCGAGGTAGACGTAGGCTCCGATCGGTTGCACAACCAACAAGACACCGATTAAGGCAGCGTTTATACAACTATGCAGTTGTGGATTCGATTGTTAATGGTATGAATTTAGGATGGTTATTGATGGTTATTGAAGGGAAGAGAGGAAGGGATAGACCTAGGAGAACATTTATGAAACAAATAAAAGAGAAGGTGCAGGTCGTGTCGTATCAGGAGGTGTAGGATTTGGCGGGAAGAACTCTTCTTCAGGAATAGCGATTATTCCCCCGACAAGAGCGCAGCTCTTAAATAAAGAGAGAGATAATGAATGGGATGGAAGGAAATTTAAAAAAACATCAGGTGGTTGTCTATTATTGTATTGTCGTCGAAATGTAAGGGGCATTGGGTTTTTTTAAATAAAAGTAGTCAAGATAATTAAATAATCCATTTGTTAGTTTATTTCGCACAATTTTGATATTTATTATACAATTTCAAGGTTCAATACGATCTACTCTGAACCGGCGTGCGTGTATGAAGCGATTGATGAATGTGGAGGAAGCAAGAGAAGTGTGTCAGGATCGAAGCAAATGGAATTCTATAGTCTCTGCTTACCCCGGTGGGAAATAGGCGTGAGTTTATGTATGTATGTATGTATGTATTATACAATTTTCATATATAATTATGATCCACGCCGTATATTTTATCCATACGCAATAATATTCCCATTATCTGCAATAGTCCGAACCGGGGATTGTCTTTGGGTGCACTCCCTTAGTGCATACAAGGAAAATCGCCGATTGGTGTCACACCACATTTAGATTAAATTGTCTTAAGGGGCCTCTACGCGTTGGCTTCGGCCCCACACATGCTTTCCAAAAGTCCGGGATTACATGGGCCCGAGATATAGATGATATGCATGAGAGAGATGAGATAGGCATGCATAATGGTAATAATGTGTGTATTGTGGTTGCGACACCATGGTGTTCTAGACTACTTACGACCCATACATACTTACATAAGATCTGGGGGGTTAAAATGGCCACATCGAAGCAATTCATCTAAGAAAGCAATATTGCTATTTGACATGTGTGTCTTACTTTTATTTAAGCAAATGTCAAATTGCAATATTGCTTTCTTAGATGAATTGCTTCGATGTGGCCATTTTAACCCCCAGGCCTATTTCCTGTTGAAGTAGGCAGACACCATGGAAATCTGCATACTACAATCCTGACGCACCACTTTCCCTTCTTCCACTCTCATCAAAGACTTCACGCATGCTCACCGGACTTCTATAACTATATTTTTTCCGTCCTTTACGCGTCTTGTCGAAGCCGTAACAAACATCGCCCGAAGGTCGTCCGGAAGCCTGTTACTGTTAGCATACAGTTATATGTGTTCATTTATATCATTCGAACAATCGTGATCGGTAAACAGGTTGAATCGCTTAAAAAAACTAATATCCTGTGGTGGTCTTAAAACATTAAAGTTGGAGTAGCGATGCAGCTTAACTTATGAGGTACAGAGTCACAATATGGTACAAGTCAGTTTTACAAAATCTCTATCCTGCTAATTGTTATTAAAAGTTAAAAAATTCATTAATACTATAAAAACTATAAGTAATTAGCCATTCGCGTAATTTTGAAATCATTATTTTAGTAGGTCCGTATTAATTTGGGTTGGTTCTCATTCATCAAATTCGTCATCATCATCATCATACGTCTGTTTTAGACGACTCATGACTATCATTGCGGCAGGGTCATTGCACTTTTTTCATGGCTGTGCAAGCCAATTCTGGAGCGGCAAATTCTACCGCATACTCTGCAGGAGAAGCCTTCACAAATACCTACTCAAATAAGGTAAACTGAAAAAAATATTTATTCAAAAGTAATATAGACATAGACACCACCACCGCGACGGTAGAGAAACGAGCTGGTCGCCTTCCGGATCTGGCAGAGCGATGCCCAAGACAAGGAGGGTTAGAAAGAAGGGGATTAAGCTACAGAAAAAAGAAATAACTCTGACCATACATAAATTCCAGTCGGTAGCATAACACCATACATGATAGTACCACAAATATATGTATGAAAGAATGTTTTACATTTAAAGCAGCAGAGAGCGACATTACCGTTATTTACAATATTGTTTCATCCCAGTGAGCTCGTACCACAGATAACTTACCACAGATACCGCAAACAAAAACATTTCATCCTTATGTTGTGGATATACCACCAATCCGCACTAAGCGTTTTGCTTCATCCTTTTTGATGCGAACAGCAAAAGACTGGAACTATCTGCCGTCGTCTGTTTTTCCGACTTGTTGTAATCTGAGAGTCTTCAAGGCTAGAGTGATTAGGCATTTGCTAGGTAAGCCTAGCCTTTGAGGAGCTCGGTGTGCGATTGTTGAAGTTAAGCAACTTTCGCAAAGGCCGGTCATAGGATGGGTGACCACAAAAAAAAGTTTTCATCTCGAGCTCCTCCGTGCTTCGGAAGGCACGTTAAGCCGTTGGTCCCGGCTGCATTAGCAGTCGTTAATAACCATCAATTCGCACTGGGCCCACGTGATTGTTTAAGGCCCGATCTCCCTATCCATCCATAGGGAAGGCCCGTGCCCCAGCAGTGGGGACGTTAATGGGCTGATGATGATGAGGTTAAGCCTAGACCACATCGTCACTTGCCATCAGGTGAAATAATGGTCAAACGCGAGCCTATGCAATATGCATTTACATCGATAAGGCACAGCTGAACCAATAGCGATACGATAAGTGACCTTGAAATTTTAATAACCAATCAGCTTTGTTTGAAATCCAACTCTGAATCTACATAGCTTCGAAAGTGTAACGTAATCATGTTAACATAATCGTATGACTGTTAATTAGAAATCTTCCTGCGGATCTAGAAGCGAGAAGCATTTATTTAAAATAGAATTGGATTCATCACTAATTTAAGAGCCACGCTCTTGTCGGTGTAGCATTTTCCATGCTAAGTACTTTTTAGGGAAAAATGTTCAGTGGTTTCCCTCTTGCCTTCCACCCCGCAGTACTCTGACGCGAGTGTGATGGCGCCCAGAGTGGAATTGGCTTGAAAACTTACAATTTCTTTCTTTCGCTACAGATCATGTTGTTATGTTCCCGATTTCCGCGCTTTCCTACATTTTTTGTGACTTCATATCGCAATAAAATTGATACGGTATCTATTGATAAATGATCTGTGGCTCATACATTCGATTTTCATTGTTAATTCTGTGCCGCACAAATGTACAGGGAAAAGCCAGGGCAAATTGCAAGAGTAACGTTTATGTTATTTCCATGAAATAATTGGATATAAATAAAGTGTGATCAGCCATTGTAATCTATTGATCGCCATTCATAACACTTTATCTCTCTGTCTATACAGAGTGTCAGTGACGTCGTAACGAATACTAAAGTGGATGTTTAAGACCATGATTCTGAGTTAATATTACGTGGAATTTCCTGTTAGAAAAATCATTACAATTTTAGTGTTTTTTGAAAATTTTTTTCAATTCCATACTTTTGCGACAGAAAATTTCAATTGATATCAACTCAAAATCATGGTCTGAATCATCCCTCAAAGTTTTCGTTACGTAGTCACTACCACCTTGTATACATCTACGTACGTCTACATACGAAGCGACTGCATGTCTGACCTTCCAACCCGAAAGGTAAACCAACCCAATACAGGTTAGGTCACATACCTCTGGATATTTCTAGGAAATGTGGTCACTCACGATGTTTTTTTTTCACCGCCTCTCACCCCACATCGTGGCTGACTTTGCTAACATCTGTATTTTTTGCTAAAGTGATTTGTGTCTTATTGACAATTGTAAAAGGTGTAAATCAGTTTCGGCAAAAATTGCAGATACGTCAGTTCGCGACATTAGCGACATATTTCCAGACATCATAACAACATGGGACTGATTTCCAGACAGACGCGTCACTCGTCTGTACTCGCGCCACGTACAAAGGACCCTTATAACGTCTCAGACCTCACCTTTATTGTTTTGAGACGAGATTCTGAGACGCTTTTAAACAGTTTCTCCTTGAACAGTCTCAATAGTTATATAAGAGATTCTAACTTTGATTTAATTTGCTCGTGTTTTCTCAGATTTATTTCATTTCAATAGGCTTTTTTGTACATTAATATAATAAAATTTTTTGAAGCTAAGAGTATTAGAACTCTAGAAATAGAGCTGCCTTCACAGTAATTTACCGTCTTTCTGTAGCAATAACATCTTTAGAAGCTAATACTCTATAAATAGTGCTGTCTTCAAACTAATTGGCAGGTTGAACAAATGACTACAGCTTCAGATCATGTTATGGTTGAGCAAAATTTAACGCGTAAAAATATTATGAAAATAATCAACATTACTATCGCTGGGTCCCGGGTTCGAATCCCGGTGGGGACATATCACATTAGGACATTACAGACTGATCACCTGATTGTCCAAAAGTAAGATGATCCGTGCTTCGGAAGGCACGTTAAGCCGTTGGTCCCGGTTACTACTTACTGATGTAAGTATGTAGTCGTTACATGGGTCATGTCAGGGGTCTTTGGCGGCTCAATACTCACCCTGACACCAGGATTGATGAGGTTGGTAATTCATCTCACAACCCACACGTTAGAAGAAGAAGAAGACTATGGGTGGGTCATATCATATCTCACTAAGACACCATGGTGGCGCCACCACGATTGCGCCGCCAACAAAATGTGTATAGTGGACACCTGATACAAGGGCGTTTACACAACTGCATACAAAAGAAAGCGGCCGTATTCTGTCACTCTTGAGCATACCTGGTTTTCTTATACCAAGCTGTTACGGAGCGAAATGCAAGATGACTATCCAATTTTTAATTATACATAAACTGCCTATATACGTCCCACTGCTGGGCACAGGCCTCCCCTCAATCAACCGGAGGGGGTATGGAGCATACTCCACCACGCTGCTCCACTGCGGGTTGGTGGAGGTGTTTTTACAGCTAATAGCCGGGACCAACGGCTTAACGTGCCCTCCGAAGCACGGAATCATCTTACTTTTTCGAACAATCAGGTGATTCAAGCCTGAAAAGTCCTTACCAAACAAAGGACAGTCTCACAAAGTGATTTCGACAATGTCCCCATCGGGAATCGAACCCGGACCTCCAGATCGTGAGCCTAACGCTCTAACCACTAGACCACGGAGGCTGTTAATATAATAAATCCACATTTTGAATATAAAGGAAATATTACAAAATAATATAAATTTAAAAACCTTACTCATCACCCCGTTGCTTCGCGCCATAAGATAACAAAGCTGGGTAACGGGGTTGCCAGATTTGGGATCAACAGACTCCATAGGATACGACAGCGCGGCTTGATCGCCTGGCAGATACAAGCGCAACCACAATCCCGTTGTCGCCACTCAACAAATTAACTAAGGGTGTTCAGCGTTCGGTGTGAACACAGCGTTGTTTGACAAAGCACCAAGTTTCCCAAACAATCGCGTTCTATCCAAGGACTGTGTTCGCAACTCGTTAGTGAAGTTATCCGCCGCGGGTTCCCGTTCAACCCTGGTAAGACGTATGGCGTTTAGCTTTGGTTGCAAACTATTTAGCCCTTGGAACGTAATTAGGCTGTTGTTTATGGTTTGTGTTTAGGGATGGTTAAGCATACCTTTACTTCATTTTAGTACCAATATAATATCATATAATATGAGCTCGTAGTCAGAGATACATCCACCGTAAGATGAACTAATAACTACCCACACATCACACAGCATTATTTTATGTTTATGGAACAGAAACAGGGTCCACATAATATCAGCGTCGTGGTTCACGCAGCGACTTGTGCTGAGTGAGGCCCTTTTATCTGAGGACGTCCACCACCACCTTATGATCTGTCTTGCTTTTTTGTAATTTTTTTAGTGGAAATTTGATATGATCTTGTTGTCTTTTTTTTGTGTGTGGCGCCCTTTTATAATAAAATATTTCTATTATATTTCTATTCTATTCTCTTCTTTCTGTTAGGCCAACGTAGTAGTGAGGCGTATCACCATCTATAATGGTCGAGCCAACTGTGTGAAACTGTACTTAAGATAACTTAACAACTCATTGGTGCAAATCCGGTACCACAGTGACTTACTTGGTGCCCTTGAAACGTTTGACAACGAAGAATTTCACACTTATTGTCACGTTGAACAAATTACATTGATGAAAATTAAATATCACGGTAGGTAAGTGTAAAAATACGTAAAATGTCTGTTCTGTTATTAACAGTTATTTTTATTGATTAGATATGTGAAAAAAATACCTACATAAAAAAACACTAGTACGACAATTTGTCGCATTTTCTACGACGACATAGGTTGCATTTTCATACAAATTACATAGTAATTTAATTTCGTGTATTCACTTTTTTTACCTTTGATGGATTTGCTCTTGGCCCCAGACTTGCCCGAGGGCATTGACGATGCCTAAAATGGAGCAAGCTCGCCCAGAAGGTGCCTGTACACTCTGGCCTTGAAAGCACCCGGGTTATATGCATTCGGAAATACAGAAGACGGCAGAAAATTCCAATCCCTAGCAGTGCGCATAATGAAGGACGATGCGAAGCGTTTTTTACTTTAGTAAAAAAAAGGAAAAGTAATTCATTTGACTAGTTGGAAACAACCCTATGTTAAAGCTACTAACAAAAATAACTTAAAATTGTGTAATAGTATCATATCAGTGACAGGTAAGTAATTTTATTTTATAATATCAAGGCAAGAAATTCTGATGCTTGAAATTCTACCTTGGATATTTTAGGTCTTTTCAAATATCTCTTACATTTATGGATAAAAAAAAATCTTAATAAATATCTTGTGTCCTCCAAATGTTTTTTTTTTATTTCTATACGAAACACGAAATGTTGTCAACTGCATTATAATCATACATGCTGTTTATACCCACGATAACATTAAGATATTTAATAACATATTTATAGTGTTAACATGACTCGTGTATATCTCGCAATATAAAGGTCACAAGAATAACAATATTTTACTACGAATTTTGATATCGCGTCAGACATATTTAATCAGAAACAGGTCATAAGATATCGGTATTGTAAGTAACTAAAATGGGGGAAAAACGTTGATTGAAAAATGTGTCTTCAATATACGACTTGTCAAGGCACGCGAGAGGGGCTGATGAGTGCCACCGAGGATGCTGTTCGAGTGGCGGAATACTGGGCTGAAGAAATCTGAACGCCATCGAAACGACAAGAAGAATATGACTTGTTTGTCGGAACAAATCTAATTATTAACTAGAATAACCAACAGAGGAATTGACATTTATCAGTACATAGTAACGGCCTCCGTGGTGTATTGGTAAGAGCATTGGTCTCTCAATCTGGAGGCCCCGGGTACGAATCCCGGTAGGCATATATGACAAAAATCACTTTGTGATCCCTAGTTTGGTTAGGCCATTACAGGCTGATCACCTGTTTGTCCGAATGTAAGATGATCCGTGCTTCGGAAGGCACGTTAAGCCATGTTTCCCGGTTACTGCTTACTCGTGTATCTGATTGAGTAATCGTTTCATGAGCCGTGACACCTTTGGCGCCCAATAATAATCCTGACACCAGTGTTGATGAAGTTGGTAATTCACCTCTGAACCCACAGGATAGAAGAAGAACAGCATCTGTGGTGTAGTGGTAAAAGCATTGGTCTCTCAGAGGTCCCAGGTTCGATCCCGGTGGGAACAAATCATAAAAATCACTTTATAATTCCTAGTTCCGTTAGGCCATTGCGGGCTGATAGCCCGATTGTCCGAAAGGAAAATGATCTGCGGGGTCAAAAGTCCAGGTTTACCAGTCAGAACCGGCTCATTTCACATTTAAAAATATGACAACTTACAGACAATGTTGTCACAAAGTCTTAAAATAAATATGATATGATGGTGATGGGTGATAAGCCCTTCGGCCATAGTCCGTCGTGTTAAAGTATACTCTTTTTTATATCAAATGGTCTTGATACCATTCCTCTTTAAGAGGTTAAGAAAGTGTCGACGCTGTAACGAACTTACCCAGAAGATGCCTATTCAGTCTTGCCTTAAAGGAGCTCCAGTTACAAGTTAAAGGAGTATTTTTGTAATTATTTCTTTTTTTTTATTTTGGTGCAATAAAGTGTATTTGTATTGTATTGTTAAAGGGAACACTGGTAGCGGAAGTGCATTCCACAACACAAGAAATATATTTTCCAACAATATTTCGAACAGTAAAACAACAATAAAATAAGACGGAGCTCTCATATATCTATGGGTACTTCTGGGTAAATCGCGAGAACAACACGCCAAGTAATTTCACCGCAAGATTTAGCGTACTGTCAGTAGAAATTACTGCACGGATGCAGTTACAGCGAACAGATGTATTCAACTGACTTTAATCCGAGTGAAGAACCGTATACAACGCGAGGTAAACGCGAAATTGAAATTTTTAATACAAAATCTACAAACGGAAAATAAATATTTTAATCACTTTAAAAGGTTCGCGCATTTTACAAACGCAACGTGGGGATCGGCCCATTTCTTACAATATACTATTTTAATTCATTTTCTATAAGTAATTTAATTAGAGGGTATTTTTCTATTTTATTTATAGGCCGCTTATTTCTATTTCTCTTTTGTTTTGTATTTCCTGTTTGTGCAATAGAGTATTTATTTTATGTCATGTTAATAGTAGACTATTTTTTTCATTGCTCGCACCCACTATCGATCAGCAAGAAAACTTACATCTGTCTCAAGTACTAGCACAGTCAGAACATTAAACATGATACAGGGTTTTAGTGACATTGTAACGAAATCTTTGAGGGATGATTCAGGCCATGATTCTGAGATGATATCAAGTGGAATTTTCCATCGTAAAAGTATGGAACAGAAAATAATTTACAAAAAACACTGAAATTTTCATGAATATTCCGAGAGGAAAATCCACTTGATATCAACTCAGAATCATGGTCTGTATCATCCCCCTCGGTATTCGTTACTATGTCACTAAAACCTTGTATATTATGTCTCATTATTATGTATTTTTTTACACTAAAATACTTATGTTTTATTTTTCTTTGTTAAGACTTGAACAGTCCTAAAAATTTTCAGTACTACCTAAGAGGGCAGTACTGAAAGTTTTTAGGACCGGCAATATTACCTATTGACTTTTTATATAAAAAGTCTACATAAAAGCGATGCCTCTAAAAAGCAATATTGCAATGTGACATTTGCGCATATAAAAGTTAGTGTGCAAACTACAAATGTCAAATAGCAATATTGCTGTTTTAACTCCCCATTACAGTAAAAGAATGATGGTTTACACCAGAAAGCCTAACCACACCTGCTAATGTTTACTAGACACGTGTGTGTGTGTGTGTGTGTTTGTGTGTGTGTGGACGTAAAATACGACAGTACAATGTCGCAATAACGCGTCGCGCCTCTACAGCACCCTAGGGTGCGATCAGCGGTGAACTCTGCAGATTCACCACTCCACACCCTACAAATAAGGAAGAATCGCCTTTTATTCAGTTTAAAGTTTAAAAACACTTTTTATAGACAGTTGTTCATGGTCAGTTTTATTCTGGATTCTGGATATATAAAATAAAAACGTACCTGTAACAGTGAAATGAAATTAAATGAAATATACTTAATGTGGATCACAGGTACAGTACAGGCGTTCATGTCAATTATAAGTTGTTTCATTCAGCTATATCCTGTCATATAGGCATACAATATTACAATGATGATGTGACGAGCATATACAAGTAAACAAAAGTGTACCTATAAAAAAAATAAAGCCTAGTAACGAAGGTAAGTATATAACCTCTATATGTATAGTGTTTTAAAGAAAGAAAAAAACGCTCGACCTAATATCGCCTGATACATCACTATGCTCATAATCGTCACATGACTAGCTTACGTACTTTGAGAGATCTAATCCTTACCGCGCATTGAGACGATTGTAAAATGTTATCTTATTGAAATATAATCAATAAATTTACTGAACTGGGAGGTTAAAAAGGGCATATCGAAGCAATTCTTCTAAAAAAGCAATATTGCAATTTGACATTTGCGCATATAAAAGTAAGTGCGCAATGCAAACAAATGTCAAATAGCATTATTTAATGCTTTTTCAGATGAATTGTTTCGATGTGGCCTTTTTATTCCCCCTGGGCGTCCTGTTTAATAATAGGTACCTAAAATAATAATACAGTATTTCTATAGCAGTGGAGAATTCCTCTCGAAATATGTAGGTATGTAAATATTTACACAATCCCTTTTATTGAAGTTTGTTCACAATGTTTGGCTTTAGTAAACACCTAGTGTTACGTAGATTAAATATACCTGTTTATGTACATAAATTTATGTCCATAATGCTTAATGCGGTGGGCAGACCCACAAGTAGAAGACCCACAGACCCACCACTTTTGATACGAAGTTCTCCGCTAGATATTTTAAAATTGAAAATATATTTATTCAATAGATAACAATGTTACACTTTTGGTGTTGGTAGAACGCATGCCTCATTTTGAGGTCGCAGGTTCGAATCCAGTACAGGCCTAAACTAATGATTGTCGAATTTGTTTTCGAAGTCATGTGCTCAGCTGTGAAGAATAACATCATGAGGAAACCCACATTCCCGAGTAATGCATTTTCGGAGGAATGTCGCCTAACCTGTATTGGGCTGGTTTTCCCTTCGCAGTTTGGAAGGTCAGACAGGCAGTCGCTTCTGTAAAAAACCGGACCTGGCAAATCTTCAGGTTAGGTACGCGGGCCCTGTGGAAAACAAGATAATGCTAGGGAAGTAAGATAACAATGATACACTTTTAAGTGACAATTTTTATATAAGTATAACTATGTCTCGTCAAAGGTTTCGTCCGCCTAAAACTACTGGAGCTCCTCAAACTGTACAGCCCAGGAAAGCTGCTAGAAAAACCTTAGCACATAGACGTAAACGTTCTTAAAACCAGATGCGAAAATATAGATACGATGAATCGTATTGTGAGAGTTGATTAGCACAAAGGTATAAGGGTCGTTCTTCTTTTTTATCGACAATAAAAAGACATTTTCTCAATTTATCGGATTTAACAACTTTAAAATTATAACGGCATTAAATATTTTAAAACATCATATAAAGATGTGTCTGTAGAGGACCATTTAGAGGTTCTCTTTATCTTGGTAACATACTTTTCTTTGTAGACACATTCCAAAAAATATTGTGACAGAGTGGTCCTTTTCATCGGAGACAGCATTTTAATTTACCACTTTGTCACAGAATTTTGTGAAAAACAATCAAGCTTCTTTAAGGACTAATTGAGGAACCGATTAGTATTTTGCTTGTATTTTGAGTATAATAAGATAACTATATTTTTGGACAATGGAAACATGAAACAAAATTCTAAAACATAACTTATCAGAAGCAGAACGAAGGACAGATCATTGTCGATAAAAAAGAAGAACGACCCATAAACTATGTTATAGTATTATATAAATAGAGTTGCACCAATCAGTTATTCATATATCTTAAGTGCAGTTTTCACTAACACAATAAATAATACTGTGTTACGGCTCGAAGAAGAAGAAGACCTACCGCGTTGATCTAACAAAAAGCTCGATGAGGTGTAGGTACTTCATCTTGTGATGCATGTACAGAAAATGTCAAATGTCATTCTGACAACCTCAATTCGGATATAATCGTGAGCTTACGTAGTACATAACATAAACTGCCTATATACGTCCCACTGCTGGGCACAGGCCTCCCCTCAATCAACCGGAGAGGGTATGGAGCACACTCCACCACGCTGCTCCACTGCGGGTTGGTGGAGGTGTTTTTACGGCTAATAGCCGGGACCAACGGCTTAACGTGCCCTCCGAAGCATGGAATCATCTTACTTTTCGGACAATCTAGTGATTCAAGCCTGAACAGTCCTTACCAAACAAAGGACAGTCTCACAAAGTGATTTCGACAATGTCCCCATCGGGAATCGAACCCGGACCTCCAGATCGTGAGCCTAACGCTCTAACAACTAGACCACGGAGGTGTTACGTAGTATTATATATCTTTTATCGATATATATCTTTATCAATAACTTTCATCGGAACTTTGAAATGTTTCTCTATGCACTATACTCCTGTAGGTATCAGGTTATCGAAAGTTTCAATCTGGCGTACAAGCTATCCGCTGAAAATAAACAAGAGTCCAACAAAGTTGAGCGTTCATTTGAGACAAGTTCAATTAAACCAGTCTAGACGTGGAATTGCTTCAAGTCCTGTGCAAACAGTTTTCTTATCAACACAACAAACAGCTCTAAGGTTATATTTAAGGTTTCTAAAGTAGACTTTTTACGAGATAAATAGTATGTACTTGTTATTGCGTATGGCAGACAAAAATAAAATATCCTGCGTGGATCATATATCCAGCTGAAGCTCCCCTAACCAAGTCTGCCGCATCCGGTCGGTAGTATGTACTAAACATTTAAAACGAATTGTATTTATTAAACTAGAACATTACTCTTGATGTAAAAATGTCCACTACAGCCAAAATAATAAGAGCACAGACACAATATTTTATTACTTTATCACATTCTGTAATATAAAACAATTTACAATCAAGATTCTTGCTGTCTTGTTTTGTCTGGGATCTGATATGTCTTTGTCTGTACGAAAAGCCAATAAGAAGTTCCAAAACTAGAATAATACTCATATTGCTATTTTTACACCACTTTGACAGTCACGTTTCACAAAATGTGACGCATTGTGTAGACAAATTAAATTCCATAACAAATGAATTCCTTTGCTGTTCAAAAAGCCAGGTAAATGACTAAAGTCTCAACTCCTCCGTAATTATCCTTTGGAAAGTTGGTCAATTAATCACAACTGCAAGTTTCAAAGACCAATTTACTATCGAATAGCCATCTGGACGTTCGCAATGGATTTTCCGGCGCGGCCGTCTATCAATCAGGGACGTCCGTCCGCCGCGACAGTTGACGACCTTTTGAGCGAGATTCGATGTGACCCTCCCCTCCACAACGTGTCTAGACAATAATTTATGCGACCATTAGACGGAGCGTTTTAGTGAGGGTAGTCTGTTGGTTATATGAATTTGATGGGTTTTATTTGTTGTAGAGTGACATAAGTTACTGTGGGTAAATAAATATAACAGACTAGGAGTTATTTGAGCTGGAGGTACCTATGTGTTTATAAACAACTCTTTGTTGGCTTTTAGTTACCTATATCACGTACGAATGTCATTCTCATTATCTTAATACTAGGAAATAAATAATAAAAATGTATTTTCGGTACAAAACTGATTTCGGAGTCAGCATAATATTCACAAACATGTTTAGAAATGTTAATTTATACTTGACTTCTTAAGTTCTTACTCATAAAGGTGATTCCTAGAATAAATAACAAGGAAACTTGGTGATAGACAGCAAAGTATTTCTGGTTAATAAATATAATCTTAAAAGGTCATGTCACATTAACAAGATATGAAATATGATTTCTCCGTAATTTTAAATACCTAAGAAAATAAACATGTACTTATCTTCAACGTAATTTCAATGACTCATATATTTCTAATAAGACTATACATAATTAATCGGTAAACGGAAATTAAAATTAAGGTAGTCAGAGATACAACCATCGCATATAAGCATCAGTTTCACGATGACAATCAGAATTAGGATAATCTCTACTTTACGCTTTGAATTCCTAAGTATGCCAATACGTCACGCAAGGTTGATAAATAAAATGAGGGTTTCTGTTTCTGGCACATTTTAACGCATATTAACCTGGAAATCCTACTCCGATTCGTCTCGGCCGGCGGGGAGGTAATCAACGTATTGACGCGAAATTAGAAATGCTATCTAATTGCCCGTCCCGGCTACTAGCCGTAAAACACCTCTACTATCCCACAGTGGGGCAGCGCGGTGGAGTATGCTCCATACCTACCCCCTCCGGTTGATTGAGAGGAGGCTTGTGCTCAGCAGTGGGACGTATAATATAGGCATTCTATGCTATGTATGTTTGTATATTTATAAGCTGGTCTTTGCAGGCCAACACTTCTTCTATCGTGTCGGTTGTGAGGTGGAGTACCAACCTCATCAAGGGTTACTATTGAGCCGCCAAAGGCCCCTGACATGGCTAATGTAACTACTTACTTACATCAGTAATTAGTAACCGGGACCAACGGCTTAACGTGCCTTTTCCGAAGCACGGATCATCTTATTTTCGGACAATCTGGTGATCAGCTTGTAATGTCCTAACCAAACTAGGGATCACATAAGTGATTTTTGTGATATATCCCCACCGGGATTCGAACCCGGGGCCTGCGGATTGCGAGCCCAACACGCAACCACTGGACCACGGAGGTCGTAGGCCAACACTGCATCACTGCGACCAGTAAGATCTGTGATCGCCACCTCGTGTTTCAAAAGGCACGTTAAGCAGTTGGACCCCGTTACTTACTGATGTAAATACGTAGTCATTACGTGAGCCATGTCAGGGGCATATCGTTGCTCAATAATAACCCAGGGTTGCTAAGGTTGGTTATCTACCTCACAACCCATATGAGAGAAGAAGCAGATCGGCACCTTCAAGTTTTGCGTTACAGAAGTTCTTTTTTCAAATATTCCTGTTCTACAAGCCAGTCTCTTACTTGAATTTAATCAGGAATCATAATTTTCCCAATAACAAATAAATGTTTTATTGAAATATCGTGGTCTCGTGAAGATCCGCTGTAAACCACAAACAATATACACAACTAAATCAATCAATCTGCGGAACAATAAACATTTTCATGGTTTCCACACCCGTTCGTACATTCGCTAACGAAATTGCTATGCTATTAACATTATTGTTTTTGATAATGTTGGTTTTGTTGCTTTTGCAATGTGAAAGAGTCATTTTACGCTGGAGCCGAGGCGCAAAATAAACAGAACAAGGTCAACTGCTTGTTTTCCCTGGCATGTCGTAAAAACCGGCAAAGATTCCATGTCCATAATGATGGGTTCATCATGTCCATCTTAAGGTTCTAGTTGTTTCCTGCTAACGGCTTCCCTGGTCCAATGGTTTAGCGTTGGGCTTACAATCCGGATTCCCCGGGTTCGAATCCCGGCGGGGATATATCACAAAAATCACTTTTGTGATCCCTAGTTTGGTTACGACATTACAGGCTGATCACCTGACTGTCCGAAAGTAAGATGACCCGTGCTTCGGAAGGCACGTTAAGCCGTTGGTTCCGGTTACTACTTACTGATGTAAGTATGTAGTCGTTACATGAGACATGTTAGGGGCCTTCGCCGGCTCAGTAATAACCCAGCTGCTGGCTCAGTAACATCAGGGTTGATGAGGTTAGTATTCCACCTGACAACCCACACGATAAGAAGAAGTGGTCCTGCACTCCATTAGAGATTACAAACCGAAGTTAATAATGTGTACCTGAAGAGAAAACCAAATCGAAAAAGGCGACTCGGACGGGACTTGAACCCTCTCTTATCAGGGAACGAGCGATTCCCTAAGCACAAGTAAGTGCTATAAAAACAAAAATATATATATATAATATTTGTCACGGCTATCACAGGGTCCGATTAACTAACCTGAAGATTTCACAAGTTCGGTTTTTTACAAAAGTTGCCTGACTTAATCCGCGAAGGGAAAACCAGCTCAATACAAAAGGTTAGGTCGCATTTCTTGGGAATATCGGTTACCACATATTTTCCTGCACCGCTGAACACGTTATAAACATTTAAAATCCAAACATGAATTCGAATACAAACCATTGGTTCATCATTGGTACCTAAATCATTGGTTTAATCCCGTCCTAGGATTCGAATCACGTTTGTCACGGAGACTCTCCACGATATATTATCAAGTAAAATGCAAGCAAGAAACTCGGCGTAGAGGGCCTACTTGAGTGAGCGATTGTACCCGCTACAACAACTTCAAATATTGGAACGGCTAAGTACATTGGCGGTATTGGCTCGGACGCGAAGTTACCCACAAAATGTTCGCCTTTCGTCAATCGGGATTATTTTTTATTACTTAATTTTTATTTCGGTGTATTGTACCTACTTGTTCATTTGTTTGAAAAGCTCACATTTATTATTCTTTTTGATATTTCTGTTACTTAAGGAAGTAATTAGCTAAGTAAAATGTTTATTTTTCATAAGGACACCAAATTGTTGATGGAATAAAAACCCCACAAAACCAATTCCCCAGTTGGTCTGTGGGAGGTATTATAAGCGAATAAAAAGTCGTTTGTCAATAGGCAGCATGTTGTACAGATACGGTACTGTGTGTGTGTATTGTTAATTATTCCTAATTTTTAATGTAACTAGATGTTTACATTGACAATGACATTTATTTAAATCTGTACAACAATTAATTTCATTATAGGTCCTTTGTGAATTGACACTTTTATATTTTACATTTTATAAATTTTGCATGATTTATGTAATTTAAATGCACGGTAAAAATTTTTTTGTCTGTCACACTGCATTTATGGTTCCTTTTATATTTTTCTTTCTTGTTTATTTTGTTACCTATAATGTAGTATCACTGTATACTAAACCAACTGCACGTGGATTTTAAACATAAATACAAGTCCGCGCAAGTCTGGTATGTTATTTTTTAAAAGTTTTTTTTTACATATTGTTATTGTTACTATTCGTGGCGTCTTTTAATAATAAATATTTCTTACAGAATGCATCCGGATACGTGGTTGAAAGCAGCCACGGAATGGACACCTCCGGGATGCAGAGGTAAAAACAGACCAAGGAAACGGAAGGAGACGGAGAGACAGACCTGGGCGCTTTTGATAAAGAGTGGAGAGGGATTGCACAGGACAAAAAGAGATGCAGGGGAAAGACTTTTACCCAGCGGAGGGAAACAAAAAGCTAAAAAAAATATGTCCTACATAATCGAACTACAAATAGACTTTATTAGGCCTGAAATCCTATTTCTACGGTCGAACTCAATTATGTAACGAAACATGTTACTCAAGTACACGTCCTGAGAAAAACAAAGGGAACAACGTAATATTTTCATATAAACAGGGTTAAATAACAAAGACAACGGCTGGTGCAATAAGGAAAACGTCCTAAGAAATAGCGCACTTAATCCCACTTCCATACACAGGCAGCACGGCTTATTCTCAACACGCAATTCGAGTGTATAAAATGTTTGGAAAAAGAATAAGTATAAAAAAAACACAAAAATTAATAATTCCTGAAAAATAACAATACGTCACAAATACAAACATAAAACTAGTCATTAAATAACCCGAATTAATAATATTTAAGTTTAAAAAATAGTTTTAATGTTGAGCACGGAGATGACAATACAATACAATACAAATACACTTTATTGCACCAAAAAAAAAGAAATAATTACAAAAAGACTCTTAACTAAGCACATGGCAAATGGCATGGACATAACATTAAACGTAAATTATATATTACATTTTGACTTTAAAAAAAAGTGCTTTGATAGGTAAATTTCTATTTGGGTCTTTTTTCCTGAATACGATTATTATTGTACCACGCGCTGCGCGTTGGTACCGTTCACGCATTAATCGATCCACGGTAACGCACCCAAGCAGTCAATTAAAAAAAGCTTTCGGAAAGACAATTGTAATGAAACTACTTAAATCCACAATTGCAAATAGCTGTTTCCGAACGTCATACTTGTCGAACGAACTATTAACTATTTATCTTTCTAATCTCTTTCTAGTCTCTCTTTCTTTTAGCTATAAAAAAGTTACTGTTCTTCATAAAAATCTACCTAAATGGGAATAACCCGTCAAGACTATTACTACAAAAAATATATTGTTTTTTCTCCGTCATAACTTGGCTCTTTGATAAATTAGTCCAAGCTAACCATAAATTGGGTAAGGAATCATTTTTATGGAGGACACTGAAACTAAAAGGAAATAATTGCGAAATTGCCCTTATACGATTATATGTGAAGTACAATAATATACAATAGTTACATGCGGATTATGGCCTCACCAACTTGATGGGCTCTAAATGAGAAAGGGAGACGGAAAACCTAATAACTTGTCATGGGACTTAAACAGATAGCGAGGTGTGGGCACTTCTCTTGCTTCCTCCACGTTCTTCAACTGTTTCATACACGCACGCTGGTTCAGAGTAGATCGTACTAAACTTTTTCTAAGAACATCTCCAATTTGGTCAATATACGTCCTTCTTAGCCAAGTAGTTAAAGCCATATCATTTTGCGGCAAATCTACGATAGATAAGTAACGCCAGAACAGAGAATAAGTCCTAAGATGGATGGTTGATACAAGACCTTACAACTCTTATTTTAAAACTCGAATCATTCAATCTGATACAGGACAGAACTAAACAACAGAACACAGCACCATCGCCGGCGTCTATAATATGGTCGTGTCGTAAATCAATCAATGTGCCTCCGAAGGAATAACGCTTTTACGACCCTCTCCCAACCAGATAGTATAGCTGGGTGTAATGGTGTAGGAGTCAGAGCGTTGAGCTCTGGATCTCGAGATCCTAGGTACATTTTTTATGGACAAAAGGCAAGCATAATGACCACTTTCTTACCTGATGGTAAGTTACGATGTGGCCGAAGATGGTACATACGAGTACGTACCTAGAAAGTGTCAAATCATGCTTGCCTTGAAAAAGCTTAGATTGGTTCGATTTCTGGTAAGGATAAAAGGCTGGATCTGGAAAGGCTAAATTAACTGATTGACCAAAAAGTAAGATGAGTTCTTGTTTCGACAGGTGCGTTAAACTTTCGGTCTCACGGCCACACACTATCACGGTCACTATTTCTTTAAGTTCTCTTAATTGGCGACATATGGAAGATTTTGATCACAGTGGATGCAACGAAATTGGTGCGTCAGTAATAAGAGGAATCCGCTTCTGCTATCTATCTGCTTCTCCCATGGAAATTACGCGATATTATGTATGCATGTACGACTACGTAACTGATATGACTGCATCTTAAAGAATCAATAAGCTGTCGATACGAAATACCAGTAAGTGATGAAAAGGCAAATCCTATATGTAGCGTCACACCTCGGACACTTCATACAAAACACCTCGTTTTACACAGACACTACACATTGACGTTATCGTATACGCGCACTGTGTGTGTAACGTCTGACGCCATACGATTAAAGACTAAAGTAAGACCGAGGGGGGTGAGGTAAACCTAGCTCAGCCGCTGGTGGGGAGCGGAGAGTTGCCGTTCTATACGCAGTGTTAGGTATTCCTTGTTCTATGGTACCTAGTGTGACAGTCACGATGGGATCAAGATAAATATAATTCGGGGCTGATCAGTCCCTATGGAGCGGCAAGTTTCTGATTGGTTACTACTACATACCTTCATACATCACGCCCGTAATCCCTGCTCGGGGTGGGCAGAACCACACTTAATCAGTCAGAACTTGCGGCCACTGTGTATACCAACTTCCTACTTGATTATTATTTATATCCTTAAACCCTTAAGGGATTTAGTGTCCACAAAATGTATCTCTAGATTTTTAAGTTGAAAAAAAATGATTCGTTGCCACTCGAAAACATGTATTTTTTTTAAATAGTAGTTTAGGGTAAGAGTTTTTCCTCTAAATTCCTATGTACTACTACTTATCGTGTGGGGTTTGAGGTGGAATACCAACCTCATCAACCCTGGTGTCAGGGTTATTGAGGCGCCGAAAGCCCCTGACGTGCCTCGTGTAACGATTCATCAGTAAATAGTAACCGGGACCAACGGCTTAACATGCCTTCTGAAGCACGGATCATCTTACTTTCGGATAATCAGGTGATCAGCCTGTAACGTCTTTAACAAACTAGGGATCACAGTGATTTTTGTGATATGTCCCCACCGGGATTCGAACTCGGGGCCTTCGGGTCGTGAGTCCAACGCTCAACCGCTGGACCACAGAGGCCGTTATTATTCCTATGTAGACAGCACACGTTACCGTTACTATCATAACATTATTAAATGATTATTGCTTTTTAGGTGAATTGCTTCGATGTGGCCTTTTTAACCAACCAGCTCAACAAAGAATAACCCTTATTCACCAAGCCTTCCTTATGTACGGTCACGAGCATTAATATGTATAGGTACACTTTGGTACCATGTCACATTAACTTTTTTGACAAATTGAACTGTAAGTCTCACTAAATGTCAAATATGTTAGTGCGACAGAGTCCTAAATTGGGTACATTATATTGCTCATGACTGTATTGCCCAAAGCCCCTCCTTCTCAATGGGCCTCGTGGTGGAAAGGAATCCCTTTCCATAGATGAATCCCTTTTTACAACTTACTGTCATCCATGATTACTTTCATAAGTAATCTTTTTTCTTACCTGGAACAAACAAAAGAAATCACTATTAGGTATAATGTGGTTAAGAAAACATAGAGCAACACGGACCTCGAAAAGGACTATTCGAGATTTATATATGCAGTTTTTGTGTTATCTCTGGTTTAGATCATAAGTGGTGATCAAAAATGAATTCGAGAACAAGTTCGAAAATCATTGGTCTAGGCCTATGCTGGCATTTGAACTTGCGACCTCAAAATGAGAGTCAAGCGTTCTACTCCATTTTACCCTAATTTACACAAATCCGCTACATTGTAACAACTCACTTCGTGTAACCGTAAACTATTTACATCAATCCATTTGGCGTACGGTGGTGGTTTGTGACGTCACAACAGTGTGCAGTTCGGACGTTTTACGAGCGTCCTATAACTCGGCGACGTGTGGTCACAGTACGTAGTAACGTTCCGTTTCAGGAAATAATTTATCCAAGGAAAGAGGTAAGCTGAGGAAATGCTAGCAATCAAATTGTATTTGATTGAAATCTCACTGAAAGTAGTCATCAATCCTACAAGTTGTGAATAATAACAAACTTTTTACTACTTATCATCATCTCTCTAGCATTATCCTGTTTTTCACAGGGTTCGCTTACCTAAGCTTACCTAAACTTTTTATACTACATACCTAATACATACATTATTTTCAATGGAAACAAACCAATTTATAACTTCGAATTTCCATAAACCGAGAACTTTTAAATATTTATCTTTCTCTCATATGAAATCTGATATTCCTTTAGTTCCAACGACGAAGGATTCAATTTTTCGCGCACTTATTATAAAATCACGCCATGTAAATGCATGCATACGTTTAGATTATCCAAATAGAAAATTTACATAGTGAACCTTTGAATATTATGAACAAGAACAAAGACAGAGAGTTTCGTTGAAAGTACGTTGAACTTTGTTTGCAGAGGTTGTCAAATCGGTAACAAAGCCTTATGTACTGAGATTGGAAGCTTTGTTTTTTGTATCTATTCGTAGAAAATGTTTTTATTTTTACTAAATAAATAGACAGTGATAAGAAGCCGTGGAAGCCCAGTTGGTAGAACACTTGTCTCTCACTTTGAGACAATGATTGCTGAATTTGTTTTCGAATTCATGTTTGGATCATAAATGATTATCACGTGCTCAGCGGTGAAGGAAAACATCGTAAGGAAACCCACATTCCCGAGAAATGCATTTTCGGAAGTATGAGACCTAACCTGTATTGAGCTGGTTTTCCCTTCATGTGATTTTGGTCAGATAAGGACCTAATCGCTTATCGCCCCGCGCGTGTGATTCTAGCAATGCGACTATTCATATCAACAGTTTGAGAGCAGAAGATAAAACTTATGGTTGTTTTATCCTGATTATCATCCCTGTGCATCGTCAACATAGGACTTTACATCTCTATACAGCGTTTCTGTGGCAACGTCTTGTATCGCTGCAAAGTCCAATGCCTATCCATCCATCCATCTGCGACAATTGAAAAACAACCGATCCGGATTTTTATATGTTGTTGTGGGTGAGAAGAAGCGTGCACCAAGGAGCATAGTGTTAACCAGTTATAATATAGTAGCTGAGGAATAAAAAAGGCAAAAGAATCTCTGGCAAACCCCATAATACAAGGTATCTTCTCTACAATTTCACGGCACACCTACAGAATCTATATGAGAAAGATAAACAGCGAGCATACAAACTTATACGACAAAGTTTATCTAGAATCTAACTTATGGATAGACTTGCGAGTTTGTCCCCGAAGTTATTCGAATTTAGACTTTGTCTCAAAGGTTTTCTGATCGAGAACGGGATTGAGATTTAGGTCAAATCGATTTCAAAAAGTCAATCTGTCCTTTGGATCTGTGTTTGGATGTGTTTACTGCACGTCAGTACTAAGTTTTTCCTATTTACTATTTTATAATTATACTTAAGTACTGCCTCCGATTTCGTTCGCGTGAAACCCTCCTATTACAACTGAAAAGTTTCATACAAACTTTGCCACGCCTTTTTACCCCCTCATGGGTTGAATTTCGCAAAATCCCATCTTATTTGCACCTGCGTCCCAAACGGAACTCCTATGCAAAATTTGAGACTGCTATCACGAGTCACTTCTGAGATTTCGTGATGAGTGAGTAATCTTTCGCCTTAATAATGTAGGTTAGGTAGGTGAGGAGCTCGGTGGCGCAGCGGTAAACGCGCTCGGCCTGCGATTGTTGAAGTTAAGCAACTTTCGCAAAGGCCGGTCATAGGATGGGTGACCACAAAAAAAAGTTTTCATCTCGAGCTCCTCCGTGCTTCGGAAGGCACGCTAAGCCATTGTTCCCGGCTGCATTAGCAGTCGTTAATAACGACCAATCTGCACTGGGCCCGCGTGATGGTTTAAGGCCCGATCTCCCTATCCATCCATAGGGAAGGCCCGTGCCCCATCAGTGGAGACGTTAATGGGCTGATGATGATGAATATGTAGGTTGTAGAGTTATATTATCTATCTATCATACATGTATATTATCATAGGCCTACGGAAAACGTGTTAAACAGTTCAGTTCTAATGTAAGTACATAATATAAAATATTAGATTCAAAACCCCAATTTTCATAAGCCATGCAAAACACGTGGCCGGCCATTACTTGCGCATGTTGCCTAATAAAGTGATATCTATTCACGGTGGCAATGAAATTCATAAACTGTTTTAATAAAAACGACGTAAACTCTGGACAGTAAAGGGATTGTGGACATAAAATAAACGTCTTTACTTGTCCTTTTAGAAATATTTTGGGTTTTACTGCTCTTTTAGAGTGAGTCCACACGATACGTTGTGGGCACGTTACGACGCCTGAGCTGTGGAGCTGCGACGGTCTATTTACAAATCACAACCGCATATCACAGTATGCTTTGCAACGTCGTGGAAGTCAGCACACAATAATCATGGCGTTGTCATAACGACGCAAAATACTAATGCCCGTGTAGGCTTTCTCTTATAACGAAAAGTTTCTCTTTAAAAAGTATTTTCTGGTATCTACCTACACACAGCACGATTCATTCGAGACACATTCGAGTGCGTTCTTTTTAGGTCTTTTTCTTCGAACATAAAATTCTCTTTTTAAACACGTCACCGCACCATTCTACACATACATACAACATAAACAGCCTATATACGTCCCACTGCCGGGCACAAGCCTCCCCTCAATCAAATGGAGGGGATATGGAGCATACTCCACCATGCTGCTCCACTGCGGGTCGCGGCTGCGGTGGGGGTGTTTCACCATTCTACATTTGACCTAAAACATTGTACCATTCCCTAGCTAAGTACTTTACTTGTAGCTATACTAAGAGCTAACGAATATTCTAGATCATTCCAGAACGTAGACATCTAGAATGCCCATGTATTCTAGACGCTACAAGACACAGCTCTCTATTTTAATCCCGGCTAGGACGTGTTAAAAGCACACTCGGCGCCATTAATCATGCATCGCCCGCACCTGGGCCATATACGCCTTATTTATCTCCTACGTTATACCACCGCCTTCTATTTTTATTCTACATTGTTTCCACGGTGCTTAGGCTTTAGTGACTGGCTAAGTGGCTGTGTGTTTAATAGTTCAATATTTAGCGCCAGTGAAACAAGTGTTGATGTCGGAATATTTTACCACAAAAGTATAGTTTCAAGACACAATGGCAGCGATTCCTGCAGACACTTCCTAATTTTATTTTAAGTTTTATCCGTCATTTTCTTATCCGCCGAAATGGAAAGAGACAGATGATTAACTAATTAATTATCAATTTTAAAATGAATGAATAACCCCGGCGAATAAAATAGGCATCTCGCTGATATGCAACCCGTTTTACTTATTTTAATATTGAAACTTGAGAGATTAAAAGCACAAATTGAATGAGTACCACTAAGATGCAGAACCCGGACCTTCAAATTGGAAGCCTAACCCTCTAACCACTAGACCACGAAGACAGAAAGCTACTGTATAATATATATAACACCACACAACATAACATAAACAACCTAGAGGTATATACATTCCACTGCTGGGCACAGGCCTCCCCTTAATCCTCCTCAATCTACTGCAGGGGGTATGGAGAATACTCCACCAAGCTGTTTTTACAGCTAAAAGCCGGAACCAACTGCTTAACGTGCCCTCCGAAGCACGGAATCATCTTAGTTTTAAAAAAATCGGTGAATTCCAGCCTGGAATGTCCTTATCAAACAAAGGAGAGTCGCACTAAATGATTTCGATAATATTCCTATAGGCCATCGAACTGACTTCCAGATCGTGAGCATAACGCTCTAACCACTAGACCACGGAGGCTGAAGACTGTAATATAACAGTATAATAATTAAAACACATAATAACGGGTTCTTACCGCGTTTAAATGGGAATATGAGACTCCCGATATTTCGACACTGCAATCATCCCGTCATCCCGTGATCATGGCACTTGCAACAGTGTCGAAATATCGGGAGTCTCATATCCTCATTTAAACGCGGTAAGAACCCGTTATTATGTGTTTTAATTATGATAATAACCGCGTAAACTTAAAACAATGTATAACAGTATAATATTATTATAAATCTACGTGGCTTTGTATATCGATCGTGCTCTTTATGTCACAGAAATAGAGTTTATGACTACGTAAACGAAAATGGGGCTCGTTAGCCTACTAAGTGAAGTATACATTCTAAAGTGAATTGACCGAAAAGTTATCCTAAAGTAATTAGTTGTTTGAATTACAGAAATAGAATACATTCAAGCGTATTGCGTCATGAATGGGGCATATCATAGATAAGCGTAGATAATTGATAATACTTGGTTTCCAGAATTCGTGCCCGGATGATGGTAATAGGCCCCCTATTACTTGAGACTTCAACTGGCGAGGAATTGGTGTATTCTTATACATCTCTGCCGACCCCTTTGAAGATAGATGTCAGATGCATTGCCAAGTTAGTTACATACATATTCTCTCGTTCGATGGACGACAGCGAAACACACATAACAGTACCTACGTACATGCAAACTTTTTCATGTCTGCATAAAAATATGATTTACGCCGAAACACCCCATAGAGTTTCCTAATAAACCAAACCCTTTCCCTTTCAATTTCCGAAAGCTGTAAAAGTTATTCGTTATAAAGACAGCTACTCACTAAGATATTTCGTTACATTAAGTGTAGTATACAAACAATAGGACAGCTTCACAAACAACTCATAAAATCTTTTACACATAAGTACATGTTTTATTTTAGAAAACCGTAGTCTCCCAGATTAAAATCTAACTGGCTTCTCAACTTTTAAGCGTGTTTAAATTGCAGCAGGAAATGTCTGCTTTTCAGAGGAAACATTAAAAACATTTTCAGCTTGAGTGTTAACTATACAAAAATAAATAAGCTTAAACGTTTAAAATCGTAGTAAACCGCGCACAAAATAATACGTCTTTTAATTTGCCTGTGTGACTTTGTGTCGTCTAGACTGTTCAACGCGTGCGTGTTTGTGTGCGTGCATCGCGTGCAATGCCTGTATACATGTGGGCGACAAATCAGGCCTTACATCTGCAGTAGTCACACTACCGGTATACATATATACATTGTGGCATTGTGCGGTTTACAACCGTGTTTACTGCAAGTCTCGACGCACGCACGACAGTAAAAGATATGGGCTAGTGTGTTTATTGCACATAGCATAAAGTGTACCCACAATACTGTATTACAACACCCTAAAGTAGAATTTAATAAGCATGACTAGCAAACAAACATTTTTATCATTTTCCTTTGTATTCGGAAGCAGAGATGTTAGGGAAAAGTTTAGGTTGGTTTAAGAGTTTCGTTCGTGCCAGCTGAGCTGACAAAATCATCATCTCCCTAGCATTATCCCGTTTTTCACAGGATCCGCTTACCTAACCTGAAGATTTGACAGGTCCGGCTTTTTACAGAAGCCTGCCTGACCTTCCAAACCGCGAGGGAAAACCAGCCTAATACGAGTTAGGACACATACCGAAGCCCAACTCGTTTTAACTAACTTAAAATAAAATTAGGAGGTGTCTACAGGGTCATTATGTATTTTAATTATAACGTAACATGTCGAACATTCCCTACTGTATTTTACAAGCTACTTTTCACGGTCATGTGGTAACAACATGTTACTTAGGACCGAGTTGGGAAATCCTCAACTAAGTTCCAAACTCGGAACGAAGCCGCAACCTCAAGGTAGGCTTGTCTGCAAGTTTGGATTAGTTGAAACCTACCTTGAAAGAAAACCGAAACACTTTCTCGAAATAACTTAGCTTAGAACAAGAACATTGTACGGAAAATGAATTTGACAGAATAAATTTAAAACCAATCTGCAGTGATTGAGGGGAAGCCTGTGCCCAGCAGTGGGACATTTATTTTATTTATTTAAGGAAAACATACAGCTAATTACACATATATCGATATAACATACTTTAGGTAGTACAGAAACCAATTAAGTTTTCACTAAGAATTAATGCAAGCACATGGGTGGGTATACAAAAAAAGTAAAAAAATACATATATAATTATTAAAAAGAAAATGAATTAAGACCTAAGACTATAATAATATTCGTGAGTACAGAATATGAGTTGAGTACCTACTCTTCAATAGTCAGTCTAAATTACTAAAAACAAAAAAAATACGTACTTATTTTAATTTACTTTTACATATTTTTTTTTGAATGCAGTTTTTTTACATACACACACACTCGTACATAGGCTGTTTATCTATTATGTATATGTTATGTTCAAATTTTTGCTGTTTTTAGTTCTTATCCTCTGTTTTGTTGTATTATTTCTCTTTTGAGTTGTTATGTAACATGTGTAGCATACTACGTACTATAATGCACTTAATTAATTGGTCTATGCCAATGTACATAGTTCAGAGGAGGGGAGCCTGGTGAACTGTAATACGGGTTTCGAGCCCAGTACAGACTCCAGCTCTCTAAAAGGTATTCTTTCAAAACATTAAATGTACCCATTAGTTATTAAGTGATCCTTTGTAGAGAGAGAAATAAATAAATAAATAAAAATATTATTATTGTTATTTATTTGGTACCATAAAACTGATTGTACATAGAGGCGGTACCGCGTTGCGGGCCGAGAAGCGGGATACATAGCATCACGCCTGTATTCCAGAAGGGGTAGGCAGCGGTGTATAGTGCTCCGACTCCTTGCCAGTTATGACCCACGAGAAGCGGGAACTTACATAAAACTGCGTGGCACATTAGGTAACTAACATTAGGTAACAATAAGGCCGCCTATTGTACTAATTCTATTTCTCTTTTGTTTTGTATTTTGTTTTTTCCTGTTTGTGCAATAAAGTATTTGTTATGTTATGTTATGTAACTGCGTTGAAAGAAAATACATACCGTCTTTCACAGACGATTTGTTTTTAAAATGCATTCACCTGAGACTATACCCAAAGGGAGCAAACTTTGATAATCTGACTGGGAAACGGAAAAAGCGACGAGTAGACATTTCCACTGGTTTCCTCTATGAATTCCGAGCGCCCTCTCGCGGGAGTTCGTATCAGATCGTATGTGGTTTGCATTCCATTTCAACAGCCCCTGACCAGACACGCGGAATAAGGCAGGCATCTACATAAAGCATGGATGTAAAGCTAAAAAACACCATTGCTTTTGAAGCATGTACAGATGACAACAGGACAGACAGACATAGTCTAGCTGGAATCTATATTTGTTGACGTGTAATATTTATTATGAATAAAGAATTGAATTGAATTGAATTAAAGGTGTCAGCAAATATTTTTTCGCATCGTACGTGCTGTTAGAATTTCTAGTTTTATACATACACATACATAAACTCACGCCAATTACCGACCGGGGTAAGCAGAGACTATGGAATTCCACTTGCTTCGATCCTGACGCACTTCCAGTTCCAGTTCCAATTTTATATAAGAATAAGAAAATGAAATTATAATAACTATCACAGAACATAGAAAGTCGCTATAATAGTATAATTATATTCTATGTACACCGTTTCTGTGTCAATTTATATTGCGTTATTAACTTACGAGTATACCCCTAAATTGCACCGTACCCGACTCCAATATTTAGCAAGTTCTTTCACCCTAAGGATGCCTGGACGAAATTGCTATTTAGCAATAAGACCGCAGGTTGTGCTTCTCTTGTCACTTTTGTAATTGGTTTTAATGTTGTGTTTATAAAGTGTTTTTGTATTGTATTGTCAATTTTCAATTATAATTAGGATGCTTTCAAGATACTACGCGTAAATTTGTTGCGATGACGACATCAGAATATTGAATGTATTTCTCAGTCGGTTGTTATTTATAGCGATTAATAAAGCCTCTAATAAACTCTCGTCTGTCCTCCAAGCTTAAGTGGGTTTCAATTCAATATTATAAAAAACAAGATGCCTTTGACATTTTATACGAGATTTTTTAAGCGAGTGTACTGTTTCAAAGTAGCTTATATTATAATGTTTTTATTATGAAACGACAAAATAATATCCCTGGTAAGTAAATAAAAAAGTAAAGCAGTATAAGTCAAGTTATACGTATTCATTAGGGAACAAAAATGTTCCGCGACATGTGTCGCCGCATATATCTAGAGACGTCTACGTCACGTCAGGCCATATCGTAAGGTCGGGAGATAAGGCATCAGACGACACATCAGTCTTTATACAATCCCAGCGGTTATATATCGAATTCAGCTTTTTTTAGTGAATACTCATAATTTCTCGCTGTAGCATAAATCAGAATCATTTATTCAACGTAATTATCACGAATAAACTTGTTGAAGGTCAATGTAACATTTTTGAATTTACGTCATTTCGCAAGGTGTTATGGCTGAGGAGAAGAAATGACAAGCAACTGCAACAGCAACACATCTTTTAAATCAATGAGGTTATACATTACAAATGATTTAATAACTAGATGAACACATTCAAAACCAGACATTTTATCATTTAGGTAATCATTAATCTTACAATAAGCTTGTTTCACATGAGCTTTAAATTTATTTTCTGACAAATTTAAAATATTATCTGGGATTTTTGTTGTATAAATGTATAACAACCCCAAAAAAGATATATAATTTTAGATAATTTATAAAATCTAGAATTTTGAATAGCAATTTTATTTTTATTCCTTGTATTGTAAGTATGTCTTTCACAGTTTCTCGGAAGGAGAGATACAGTTTTACGTACATACATAACGTTTTCATGAATATATTGACTGACGACCGTCAGTATATTTATTTCCTTAAACAGCTCCTTAACTCCGTCTGCAACACCTTACAGCAGCTATTCTTTTCTCCAGATACAATAAAACAACACCCAACTAAATTAATTAGCACAGTTTCATCCAGACATTTCATTACAACCAGCATGTGAATATCAGAGAATCACAAATTAAATTTTGCGCTTGCTAGCGTCTGTTCAAAAACTCAAACACGTTGCCGACTGAAATCTTGGTAAGTTCTGGATTCAATTAAGTTTCCAGTGCACTTGTAACTTGTCTGAAAACACACTCGAGTCGTACCTGGGTGTCTGAGGTTCTATGTGTGTATTGTATTTGCAGAGGGTACAAGAAAGGGTTAAAACACACGACGGGCGATGCGACGCAGCGAGATGTAATGCCAACGTAAAAACCAAAAAGCAATATTGCTAGTTGACATTTGTTGACATTGGCCCCGATTCCTGCAGACACCTTGCGAATTTTATTTTAAGTCATATCCGTCATTTTCTTATCCGCCGAAAAGGGAAGACACGGATAATTAACAACTGTTAATTTGAAAATGATTTAGCGAACGAAATAACCTGGGCGAATAAAATAGCCCGTTTGACGTGTGCTGTCATCTTAATTCTGTGGGGTTATTGGCCAATGTAAACTATTGGGAGGTTTTTTAAAATTCCTGCCTAAAAATGACGTGTGTTCCATAAATTATGCTTGTCGATTACCTGTCCCTTTCTCTTTCGGCGGATAAGAAAATGACAGATATAACTTAAAATTATATGGTGTCTACAGGAATCAGTACCATTGCGCACATAGTTTTATACGCGCAGTACCTACTGAGGTGCAGTAGTAAGTACACAAAAGTATACTGAGAAATAGAAACAAAAATGTATAGGTAACACTTTATGTCCCACATACCTTTACAGGACCCGAACAAGATTACATTCCAACCCCAATGTGTCTCATATGTAAACTATATTGTGTAGAGGTAGGTATTTGGCAGGGCATGCAGGAAAGGAATAACTTTTCTTGTTTTCTTTGTTTTCCGCAAATCGATGTTTGTC
This sequence comes from Pectinophora gossypiella, assembly GCF_024362695.1. Classification (NCBI taxonomy): domain Eukaryota; kingdom Metazoa; phylum Arthropoda; class Insecta; order Lepidoptera; family Gelechiidae; genus Pectinophora; species Pectinophora gossypiella. The sequence continues at coordinate 3,424,159 of NC_065405.1, forward strand.
TACAGCCACTGTATGCTTCGACGAGAAAAGTTTGATTCTGCTGCAAGTAAACCAAATATAGGGGAATTTGGTTTACTTTACACGATACCTACCAAGTAATTTAAAATGAATGAATGAAACATTTCCCAGGTTTTTCTTGCATCTACTTTTCCTCGGCTATACAGGTTGTGAGAAGCTGCAGTTTTAGGCGGATCAGACGTTCGTCAAAAATATATTTAAGTAAAAATTGACGATACAAAGTGTTACCTACCTAATAAATAAAGATATTTTTGAGTTTGAGTTGAAAAATAATATTTCTTACGGAATGGTACAATTTGTATCGGACGCCAGCTTCACCCCCTCTGGGTCTTACTTTAGTCATAGAATAAGATACTACGTATAGAACGGCAACTCTCAGCTCCCCACCAGCGTCTGAGCTAGGTTTACCTCACCCCCTCGAACACAGCTTAGACTTGAATCGTATAGTGTCAGACGTCACACACACAGATGTGCGTGTACGATAATGTCAATGTGTAGTGTCTGTGACGAGGTTGTTTGTATGAAGTGTCCGGGGTGTGCTTTAGTCTTCAATGGCTGTAATCCGCTAAGGATAGAGATACATAGAGAGATAGAGATAGACAGAGAACGTACCACGTACGCGTTAAACGGCACGCAATAAGGATGATATTTCTGTATGGAGTGACCGGGCTGTGACGATACTACGAAACAATGGGTAGTTATAAGTACGAAAATTCGAGTTACGTACTATATAGTGCAGGTGCGTATAGACAATTCATGTTATTTCACTATGGAATGCTTTGCCTAACTTTTTGTGGCAATGAATGACTTAGCGTAGACAAAAAAATATACGTCGTTACTTAACGATTAATAGTGGTGTGTTTTCTTGGCTTTTTTCCATCCTAGGTAAGAGTCAGTCAGGTGACTCTCAGTCTTAAGTAAGACCCAGAGGGGTGAAGTAAATCTAGCTTGGCGCCCGATGCGAATTGGTGCAGGGGGAGAGTTACCGTTCTACTTATATGTTATGTAGAATTATACTTTATTCTATGCTTTAGACCAAAAGAAAATTTATTACTAACAGCGAAAGCGAAAGCTGCTTTCGATTTCTGAACCCTGTACATAACAATGTGGGTTACTTCACTTTTTTACACACAAAAGGTTCATACAACGAAGCATAACAATGTGCACTTATCTCAACCGTTCTGTTTACGCGACCCGTTTCCAAAGGTTTTGTCGGATCATCTTCAATATATCAAAGTATTTTGTATACCTTGAATAGGCGTGAACATAACACAATTTATCGTTACCATAGACTATCGTCTAGAGATTGGGTAGAACGTCCTAGTGACAGACGAACGTTTCTGTCAACACATCAGACAAACACGTCAGGAGCTTGGGCTAACCAGCCAAGTTGCAATGTTGAAAAGCGACAGTGAAAACTCACCTAATGCTCTAGACTGTTGTTTTACGTAATCGTTTGCAACTTAGCGTTCGACCAATCGCGACCACTTGTGTGACCTGTCGACGCATTTAGGGTTTTGAGTGAGCCAATCAGAATGCAGCGGCCCGTTTCCCTTGCCTCAACCAGTTGACAGTATGAATTCGGGAAAAACATTGGGCGTCTATACCAAATAGATGATCTGATGGCGTGAACGTAACACATTTTCTCGTCACATAGGAAGCGTTGACGGAGATCTCATTTCCTCCGCGATCAAAGAATGACTTAAGAGAAATATTTTGTTTTTATGTCAACGCTGGGTTTTTGGTTTATTGTTCTGCGCATTTTAGGAGTGTGCTTCAAGGTCTTCCTTTTGTTTTGACATCTTTTGTTCGTGTTATCTATGGAACAAATCTCTATTAGAATGTAAGTAATGCCAAAAATGCATACAGATTCTTAACAATCGTTCGCGCTCTCGGAACATTCGGTTTTGCATTGAATTATAGTCACTATCACAACACCTACGATGGCCAAACGATGGACTTACGATGACCAAATTGGAGATGTCCTTAGAAAAGGTTTAGTACGATCTACTCTGAACCGGCGTGCGTGTATGAAGCGATTGATGAATGTGGAGGAAGCAAGAGAAGTGTGTCAGGATCGAAGCAAATGGAATTCTATAGTCTCTGCTTACCCCGGTGGGAAATAGGCGTGAGTTAATGTATGTATGTATGTTATAGTCACTATCACATAATATAAGATAAGACACTTTGGTACACCGGCTTGCTTCTCAAACTGGGTGCGCCGGTTCGAACCCCGATACCGTACTTGCACCTATGAGTTCTAAGTACTTCTCTTAAATGCAGTTTTCAGTTGGTCCGACCATTATAGACGGCGATACAGCTCACCACCTGTCACGCTGGTCTAACAGAAAGCTCAGTGGGGTGTGGGTCCTTAGTTCATCTTGCGATAGATTGGAATATAGTCGTGAACTTATGAAAAATTCTGATGACGTTATCAGAATTTGATGCCATGTGCGTGGCATGCGTCTTTTTCAGACATTATTCAAAACGTTTATCGCGAAAATCTATTATTCCTACAGGTCGGTAGACTACGGGTAATCAACAGAAAGAAAATTTTCAGTAGGTACCTGCTTATATAGATGAAATTAAGAAAAATATACAGCAAATAAAATGAACAGACATACAGTCAGTGTGATCCCAACTCCCGGCGACATCTGCGGGTTACCGTACGCATAAATCTACGGCCCTCTGTTTACGACACCCGTGCAGGAAGCTATGGGTTTTACGGGAAAGATTCAGGAACAGACTTTATATTATACATATTACACATACACTAGTTCTGATTCCTGCAGACCCCTCTAAATATTCTTTTAAGTTATACCTGTCATTTTCTTGTCCGCCGAAAAGGAAAGGGACGGATGATTAATTGATTACAGGCAGATTTATTTATACATCTGGGGGGTTAAACTGGCCTCATCTAAGAACGCAATATTGCTATTTAACATTTGTTTGCATTGCGCACTTACTTTTATATGCGTAAATGTCATATTCCAATATTTCTTTCTTAGTAGAATTGCTTCGATGTGGCCATTTTAACACCCGACAGACGTAAAATCCGTCGTTTAACAAGCGCCTTACTGACGCCATATTTTATCTAATATGTCAGACTGACTTCGACTTTGATACCCTATTTAGGATAGATACGTCTGACCTTAGGTTATCTCGGCGTGGTCTCATGTGACACCAACTCCATTCAGGGTAATAAATAATTAATGCGCAAATTTTGGAGGTTGAGGACCTCCCAAGAGGCAGATAGGTATCCTATTAATATAATTAAATTGAACTGAACTGTGTTGTGGAGATATAGAGAACCCAATTATAATTATACTTCATTCGTTGTACATCGACCACGCCTGAAGGCCAAGTAATCCTTGAGAAGTGGCAATGAAATAATAAAAATAGATAAACCGTTTTACCTGGCCAACTTGGCACCCACACGAGGCAAAATACAAGTCAATGCTCGAAAAGCTGCCTACCTACTTATATTTAAAGGAGTATGGAGTGTATCTTTTCTTCCCACTTATGTATCCTACAATATTTGTAATGGGAATGGAGGACTAGAGGTGCGTCGGGAGGTGGCATTGGCTAGGTGCTTTCAGAGGTTAGCAAACAAAAAGTGCAAGCAAGTTGCAAGCTCGACGCGGATCCAAAGAGAAATTGTTTAAAGGGTCGGTAGCTAGGAGTAATTTACAGAAGTTCTGCACGGTAACAAGAGAAATCAGGTTATTAAATGTCTGATATATTGAATTTACTCACACGCTCGCAGTCTGAACTCAAAAGGGAAGAAAGGGATGGCCGGCCTTTGTTGTCTAATAAAATTAACTTTGTTTCCGTAATAATTAAATTAATGAAAATCTTCCAACGTGTGGGTTGTGAAGTGTATTACCAACCTCATCAACCCTGGCGTCAGAGTTATTATGGAGCCGCCAAAGGCCCCTGACATGGCTCATCTGAAGACTACTTACTTACATCAGTAATTAGTAACCGGGACGAACGGTTTAACATGCCATCCGAAGTACGGATCACCTTACTTTCGGACAATCAGGTGATCAGCCTGTAATGTCTTAACCAAACTAAGGATCAAAAAGTATTTTTTGTGGTATGTGTCCACCGGGATTTGAATTCGAGAGCTCCGGTTTGTGAGCCCAACGCTGAACCACTGGACCACGGAGGTCGTTAACAATAAAAATGAAATATTGGGCTTCCCACGTCTCTGATTTAACGCGGTAAAAACCCGGTATTATATGTTTTAATTACAATAATTAAATGTTGGTGTGTATATCAATAATAGAAAAAAAGTTGACTGATACATTTGCAAGTTCTATCTTACTTTCCCTTTCTCTCATGCCACCAAGTATTGACCATCAAGTAAGACATCAAATATTGACCTTTATTTCAGCCATTACAAGAAAATGACCGGACCTAAGTGTGGCAATTCCAAGGGACTAAGTACCGCACAAAAATTGTTCTTATTCTGAATAATTCAACCAAATTTCAGACGACATTTTCTTCTAGGGCTCAAGAGATAAACCGACCGGTTTCGATATGACGTGCCCCCTTTCCGACAACGTGAAATTCATCAAACATGCATAGGGCCTGCACAAATAAATCGCATTACACGGCGCGTGAAGGGACCCTTCGTAAAGCTTTGAATAAATGAGCATCCCTTATATTCACGTTTTGAGCGTTCCACAAAAATTTGACGTCAGAGTAAGGCACAACAATTATGTAAAAAAATAATAAAAATAATTGAGTCTCAAATAATCAGAAGACGACTTGACATTTTTTATCTTAGAACTCTGGTTCTAGAATGGATATGATGAAGTGTACGTCTGTGATTAGCACATCGTCCATCATGGTAGAAAGAACAGGGGGGTTAAAATGGCCACATCGAAACAAGTCATCTAAGAAAGCAATATTAACATTTGTTTGCATTGCTCACTTATTTTATATGCGCAAATGTCAAATTGCAATATTGCTTTCTTAGATGACTTGCTTCGATGTGGCCATTTTAACCCCCCAGATATTTTATTTATTTTTTTAGGAAAAGTCTTCGTGAAAAACAACGTCTGTCCCAAGAAAAAGAGTCATGCACGTAAGTTGAAAGCAACCGCAAAAAAGTGTTATCAATTCATAACATAACACCGTCTCCGCGTCACGGCTGTCTGTGCGCAATAATTATACACAATCAAATCGTTAAGCAATAACTATTCGTTCATTGATTATATACAAAAACGTCAACAACCCAGAAATCAGTTTAAATATTTATTTTATTCAATTATCAGTGCGTTTCGCTCCACTGCCTTGCCTGTTCGTGCATCACGACAATTCGACTGTAACTTCAGCTGGTTCATGAAAAAATTGGATTTTCCCATATAGGTATATTACGCATTTCGCGTAGCCAAAAAATAAAAGGACGAACTTATGTTATCGGGTGAATCCATTTTTTGCCCGTGGTACAACTACGGTGCTTGGTAGTACTACGGAAAGAAAACTCGGCAAAAACGGATCTTATCCGAGATCCCTGTATGCATACAAAGAGAGCACGAGCAATACTTATATATATAAAAGATTGTTTGTATTTTAGGCATAGAATAAGGAATAATACTAAGTATAGAATGGCAACTCTCCGCTCCCCACCAGCGGGTGAGCTAGGTTTACCTCACCCCCTTGGTCATACTTTAGTCTTCAATCGTATGGCGTCAGACGTCACACACAGAGATGCGCGTGTACGATAACGACAATGTGTAGTGTCTGTGTAAAACGACGTGTTATATGTGAAGTGTGTTTTAGGCCGAGGACATACATACATAAACTCACCCCTATTTCCCACTGGGGTAAGCAGAGACTATTGAATTCCATTTGCTTTGATACTGACACTTCTCTTGCATCATACACGCACGCCGCCGTTTAAGTGTAGATCGTTTTTTTTATACTATAGTATGTAATTCAGTCAATCAGCTCAAATTTCGTAACAACCACATTTGAGTAAAAAAATAAAATGTAATGAATGTTAAAAAAAAAACTAAATCAGATCACAACTTTTTCCTATGGGTAAGCAGAGGCCACGAAATTCCACTTACGATCTTAAGACAGCACTTCCACTAGGTACTTGCGTTGAAATATTCATACCTACTCGCCGGTTAAGACTAAGACTTTATGATAATAGACCTACTGAAGCCACCCTAAACATCACAAAATTAAATGATAATTGAAACTGAGCTGCTTTCCGACGTAAATTAAATAATAAATCAACGAACACACTTCAGAATAATTAAAACAGTGTAAAATATTGACGACAGGAAGTGTATAGAATTTGTAAACATGCGGTTATATATGTAGTTATGACATCAAAATGGAACATCCCTGTTATAGGTAACTGCAAAATATAGATTTAGATAATCAGATAATAAAATATCAAATAGAAAAGAAGATAACATAATACATAATTACAGATATCTATAATATACCTATAGACGCAAAAGTAAGCCCGTATGTTTGTGAATTTGTTCCGCTTAACGATTAAATGACCACAAAAAGTTTAAGATGAAATGTATGGAATCGAATAAAATGTATGGGATTGACATGTCACCTTATTATTTCTTAATTGCACACAACAGATCAGACAAAAGAGACATACAAAGAAAACAGACAGTACAGGTAAGCTTATCTCTAAGAAAGAAATTTCTTCCAAAAGAACGGCGAGTGGCTTCACGTCGCGTCTGTCATTTGCATGTACAGTCCAAAACACAATTTTAATCTCGCTACATACAGTATTTTTCCGAATGAAATAATTGCATTTTTGGTTCATTTTTATTTCTGAATATTTTTGGAATCCAGTTTATTTTAAAACTGCAGTAATCTCATGGGAGAAAATAAAACTATCTCTACTTGTGTACTAGTTCTGTTTGCGAGCAATAAAGTATAATTTGACGTGATTACAAAAATAATATTAATAACCAAGTGTTAATCAGTATAATTAAGAGTTCAACGGCCGCACACGCAACTGTCAATCAAAAATGATACTAACGTCTGAAGCGCAATGAAACATAACAGTGTCATACGAAATTGTAATTTTAAATGATTAGAAACACGAAACTACATCTGGATTGGATTAATTGGTTGTATAAGTTGACTGCCGAAGACCATTTGACAAGAAAATTGCACTAGGCTTTTACCTACAGCGTATTATATAACTTACATTTACTAAAAATACATGCATAAGAAAAAAAAACACCCGTGTCTCTTTTTAATCGTTTTTTGCCTTATAATGAAAACCAAAATAAAAAAGAAGGAATGGACGAGTCACATGGACTGTAACCTGGAACCTGATAGAGGGCAGCAGTAACTGTCAGTACTATTTAGATGCGGGGAACAGTAGTTCTAGTACGGCTTTGAAATAGACTACTCTGGGCGCCATCCCACTCGTATTAGACAGAGTACTGCGGGGCGGAAGGCAGCAGGGAAACCACTGCCCTATTTTTCCCTAAAAAGTAGCATGGAGAATGCTAGACCGACAAGAGCGTGGCTCTTAAATTAGTGATGATGTGAACGAAAACCACGTAGGTACCTTTTTGAAAAATCACAAATGTGATTTTCTTTAACAAAACTTCAATTTCTTTCAATTAAGTTCATTCCGTTCATTAAAAGATTTTTCAAAAATGGCGCTTACGTGGTTTTCACTATAAGGCTATGCTATGATTTTTATTCGCTCACAGTCCAGCGTAGACGCAACTTATCTAACCATAAATACTAAACTTGGACTAAACAAAAAACTATAGAAAGTAACCAACTGCTTGTCTTCCTGGTCATGTCGTAAGTCTACACGAAGAGATTATATCAACTAGAAGTCGGCAGGCATTTTATCCTTATGTTGTGGATATAACATCAATTCGCACTAAACGTTTTGCCTCTTCCTTTTTGATGCGAACAGCAAAGGCCTGCAACTATCTGCCGTCATCTGTTTATCCAACTTGTTATAAATCTGGGAGTCTTCTAGAATTAATAGGCATTTGCTAGTGCGGTCTACCGCATCGTCACTTACCGTCAGGTGAGATTGTGGTCAAACGCGAGCTTATATTATTTAAAATATACTCCAAAATTTAGGAGTGTTTCTCGATCGTCCGATCAATCGATCCAGTGAGACTCTTTTATTTAGTTCTCCATACTAAACTAAGTTTAAAAGGGAAATATCAGCGACATTGGGCCGATTGACCCGGTCGACCGATCGGATGGACGGGTAACGCCCAATATAGAAAAAAATCAATTTAATTTGGGTTTTTTTTTCAGTTCCCAGTCCACAAAAAAGCTATTAATACCGTATATATTGTTCAGATACAAAAACAAAGAAGGTACTTTCTTTGTTTCTATTATAAGGATTATAAGATTAAACTGCTGTGTTCGGTAAAAGTAAGTACGTATATAAATAATTCATCGAAATCTTCTTAGGTCTTCTTACGTCTGAATTGTAGCGAATTTATTGAGGATAATTTTGAAGATTACTGAAGATGTCAACGCAAACTTACTTTCAAAAAGATTAACATTAACATGTATTTCAATTACTGTCAGCTTTACATTCATATTTATATTTTAAGTAGCTCTGTCATATCTGTTTGTGTGCTAACGTTTGAGACTTAGACCGATGAATAGATTCGGGCGAAACGCGGAGATGAACATAGGGTAGGTTGCCTACATTCCAGGCACTAGTACTTACTGTATGTGATATAACTGAAATCCACGCTAACAATATCGTGGGCGAAAAACTATTGTTTTATATTCATTATTCTTTTATATTACCTTTTTTCACAATTTCACTTACTTAAAATTTACGAGCAATAGTAACATTGCCCCCGATTCCTACAGACCCCTCCTAAATGTCATTTTCTTATCTGCCGAAAAGAAAAGACAAGTTGATTGACAGAACGTGTACTTCGCTGGTATGCAAACCGTTTGACGTATGCTGTCAACTTAATTCTGTCGGGTTGTTGCCCCATGTAAAAGTTTTATAAGGTTGTTATAGATTTGTGCCTAAAATAAACGTGAGTTCCATGAAATTTGTGTCTGTCGATTACCCGTCTCTTTCCTTTTCGTCGGATAAGAAAATGACAGGTATAACTTAAAATAAAATTAGATGGTCTGTGCTGGAATCAACACCATTAGCTATTCATATTTAATGAACCTTTTTAATTCAAAAAGTAAGTAAGATTATTAAGTTATTAAACATTATTCGCTACATTTCTTTCCCGCCGAGTCCTTTTACGAAGGATTAAGCAATTTTAAACATAATTAACACGCCCAATTTCCTTGAAAACACAAACACAACTGTAATTTAAGTCGTATAAACTTGGAAACGCCGTTTATCACCATAAATGCGGTTTGAGGAGCGATATATTCTCATAATAATTGTAATGTAGCAACACTGAGACAGTGGTAATCAAGGCAAGGATGTTACAAGTTCAGACAAGGGGCCGGACCGCACACCAATCTTGCCACTTTCAAGGAAGGTGGATTTGCGATATTACTTTAGTTTAGACGTTCAGCCTGATCTGTTTAAAACTATTTTGGTAAATACAAACACCTTGCACGCACTTGCAATGTTTTAAATATAAAAGTTTTGAAAGTCGTGCCGCTTTATTACAGAACGAAGACTAAAGATAGGAGCAGGGGGTTAAAAAGGTCACATTGAAGCAATTCACTTAGAAAACAACATTGCTATTTAACATTTGTTGACATTGCGCACTTATTTTTAAATGCGCAAGTGTCAAATGTCAAATAGTGGTGGCGCCACCGTCCTGGCCTGGCCGCTAAAATGTTCATTGTTTCCTTTAAACTAAAGTAAAATTTGAATCAAACGAAGTGCAGTCTAGAACGCGACATAGTTCCACTCGATAGAACCACCCACACATTATCACCGAATACGCCCCCGATTTGGCAACTCTGGCAATCCTGGGGCGATTTGCGTTAGACTGTCAACCCGGGATATACGACCAAGTTTTAAAGCACAAAGGCAGGGGTTGTGAACGTTTAATGTGGATTTTACCGGGATAATTAGTTTTGGAAATGTATTAAAGGTTTAGTTGATTTTTATATAAGCTTATACCTACTACTACTAAATACTTACTACTACTTGGAGGTACATAGTAACCCTGATACCAGAGTTGTTGAGGTTGGTCATCCACCTCACAATTCACACGATAGAAGAAGACTACTTGGAGGGGGTATAGAGCAGACTCTACCACGGTGCTTCAGTGTGGGTTGCTTCAGGAGAAGCCTGTGCCCAGCAGTGGGACGTATATTTATGTTAAGTTTATACCTATACTAAAGTTGAATGTATTTCACAATACATTCAAATACAGTAGTAGGTAATTTTGTCTTTCCATATTGTGAACCTCAATGAACATAGAAATTATTTTAGATTTTGACAAATGCATGTTTTTTGCACCGGCGCGGCGTGCGCGTATGAAACGATTGAACGCGGAGGAAGCAAAAGAAGTGTGTCAGGACCGAAGCAAATAGAATTCCATATTCTCTGCTTATCCCGATCGAAAATAGGCGTGAATAAGCCCATAGAAGATTTGCTTACTTACCCGCATATTTTATCAAAATACTGGCAAAAATCAAAACATTTTGATTATCAGAATGTTTGCGTTTTAATCATACAAATATGAGCTCATAAACGTTCCCATCCATCATTTCAATTGGGCGAGATCAAAGAAATGACCTCCCCAATATTATAAAGTCCTCTTTGTTTTTTCTAGAGCCCATAATGAGGCCAATAGGTATTCATATTTTGCAATTCATGTCTCACAACCCAATCAAGAATATGTGATTGTATGGAGTATAGACATACAGTCATGAGCAATATCATGTACCCACTTTAGAACCCTGTCGCACTATCATATTTGACATTTAAAGAGACTTACGGTTTAATTTGTCTAAAAACTTAATGTGACACGGTATCAAAGTGTATACATATTAGTGCTCGTGGCCGTACATGGAGTACAGATAATACAGACGATAGCTTCTATTAATATATTATATTCATAAATTCTTGTCTCTTTTGTCTGGCCAAAACCAATAAATAATTAAAGTGACGTCATAACATATAACTGGATACCTTGTCCAGTGCTTCCATCATATAACCTCGATACTTCATTCGCCCGATATCAGTACAGCTTCCACAAACCGCCAGTGTACTAAACAAAAGGCAATGAATTATTGCCGTGGCCCTAACAGTATGCCAAACGTTCGATATTTTGAATATCGCCGATATTGCATTCCCGACCGCACCGCGCCCGCAAATTACTACGATGCGGTTGACGACCCCTGACATTGCAGGAATTCCATTCCAACCCAGATATTCCTAGACTAGACCAAAATTTAATATCGACAATGTGGATGCGCTTGATGTCCTAATTTGATCAGGTAGATTAGGTGTAAAAACTGAAAAATGTTGACCACCTCTGTCTAACCGTCGGTTGGATATTAAGCAATAGGGTAGTTGCCAACTAGTCAAATCAGTTACTTTTTATTTAAACGTCAAAACACGAAATCGCTTTGGAATTTGCATGAAAAAGCAACCTGTGACGTCATAGAAAAACGTGACAAAATGTCGCACTTATTATTCTTTATTAAAATTCATTAGTCACCTTTGTTTAGATCTGTCTTTATTTAGTAATCAGAATTTAACTTGACCAAGAAAACTATGAATATCGCTAATAATCTCGTGGCAGAAAAGAGGGTTAGACGACACGCAAATGGCACGGGGCTACCTGCCACTAACTACATCTGCAAGACCTTGCCGCTCTAGTATTTGCTTATATGGTCATGAAAAAGTGCCTCCTAGACAATCATAAATCATCTGGAAAGGATGTATGCAGCCTGATATACAGGGTGTTAGTGATACCGTAACGAATACTGAGGGGGATGATTCAGCTATCATGATTCTGAGTTGATATCAAGTGGAATATCCTGCCGGAAAATTCAAATATAAAATTTTAGTGTTTTTTATCATATAAAAATCCTCCGTGATATCAATTCAGAATCATGGTCTGAATCACCCCTGAAAGTTTCCGTAACTATGTCACTAACACCCTGTAAACATTAGTAACATTTCGATTCCTTGTTATTTCGAAAGTTAATCTTGTGTACTTAAAAAGTTCTTATAATTTTAAAAGTGTAGTACTCAGTTTGCAGACTAGTGTAACGTATATAACATAAATATGATATTTCAAAGCGGAGCAAGGTTTTTCTATCCCAACTATCCAAACACCTACAATCAAATTTAATATCCCCAAAGGTCCTTCGATTGACCTTAAAGACAAAGATAGCAGACAAGACAAACATAAAGGTTACTTTGAAAATCTACGATATTTTAAGGATTCAGCACTAAATCTGATACGGTTTAATCCCAACCTTAATACTAAGTAAAAGGAGATTTGTATAAACGAGTAGACTTGGCTAAAATTGTTTTGAAAGTCTATCTAATCTTTTTAGGTTCAGTTGAGCTAGGTGCATTACAAAACTATAATTTAATATTAAAATCAACATACATGAGACTTAAACATAGCCGGCGAAGAATGGGTGTAGGTATACAGGTTCTTTGTGACATCATAACGAAAATTTTGAGGGATGATTGAGATTATGAGTATGAGTATGAGTGGAATTTTCCGTCGCAAAATTACGGAACTGAAAACAGTTAAAAATTCCCTTAAATTTTCATGAATTTTGAAAAAATTGCGCATGTAAAAGTAAGTACCGGCGAACCGGCGTGCGTGTATGAAGCGATTGATGAATGTGGAGGAAGCAAGAGAAGTGTGTCAGGATCGAAGCAAATGGAATTCTATAGTCTCTGCTTACCCCGGTGGGAAATAGGCGTGAGTTTATGTATGTAAAAGTAAGTGCGCAATGCACACAAATGTCAAATAGCAATATTGCTTTTTTAGATGAATTGCCTTCATGTGGCTTTTAACCCCCCCTGCACTAAACGTTGGGACTGTCGATACTGGCTTCAAAACCCGACGGCGCTGGTTTTATTTGAAGTCGTTATCGCTGGGTTGGCTAATAAATCGCAGTCACTCGAACCAGCCCGAAGCAACTTGTCAAAATGCCAATAACCCCACGATCGAGTTTTCGCTGAATTAGCGAATGAATTCGAATTAAAGAAGGCTGGGTTTGTGGCGCAACGGGAAAGAGGACGCGGGAAAATATTACTGTCCTTACATCATGGATTGGACTGTCCTTACATCATGCACTGCTGCGACAGGCATGTAAAAACTGGTATTGGTTAGATATTATGTGATTTTATATCATTTTAATTTTATTCTATTTTAGTTTATTTTCATTGTATTTTATATCATTTAATTGTCATTTCATTTTGTTTTTATTTTTATTGTATTGTGTCAAAAGTATTGTACCTATATGAGCCTTATGTTGCTTGAAATAAATGTATTTTATTTTTATTTATTTATTTATTACTTTTTTACTTAAGTAATCACAATACCAATATGTATACTTATACATATTTTTTTGTCGTGACTCGTTGTACATTGGCCTCAGATGGCATAAACTACTTGGCCGGACGAATGGAAAGCGCTGCGGGCTATGACCCGATACAAAACTTTAAAACAACAGGCCTGAGGTTGTCCAGTTAGGCTCGAACCTCTTGTACACACTAAACATCTCTAGAAGTAATTTATTTCAGAAAAAAACATGTAACTTTCATCTCTCTTCTTGTTACCAAATCGTGTTTTAAGTTCTCCTGTGTGCAATAAACTCATAATTTACCTAGCGTTATACCGTTTTTCACAAGGTCCGCTAAATAACCTGAAGATTTGACAGGTCCTATTTTTTACAGAAGCGACTGCCTGTCTGAACTTCTTTCCTGCGAAAATAACGTGTGCGATAAACTTTTAAATACTTTTTTAAATAAAAGTTGATCAAAAGAAGACATAGAAAATGATACCTATGAAGCGAAACTGGTGAGGCAAATTAGTAGCCAGTTTTTGTGGCCGCTGCCTCCCCTAGTAAAGAGGCGTGATCTTATGTAAATAGCTAAGCTAAGATAAGCAATACGATAGTACGTCCAATTACTAAGCAAATGGTTCCCCTCGACAACCAGAGAGGGAAGAACATACCTACTCCAAGAAATTGCCTTATCTGATTTTTGTTAGGGATGATTCATAAACCATACACCATAAACCTCATATTCATAAACCACATAATGTAAATATATACATATATTTCTAGAAAGAAACACAAATAGAATAATAGGACAACCATGTTAAAAAAAATTGGCATACACGCTTAGAAATGCATATAGACTAACATAAAAAAATTGATATGATGAACCTTAGTGCGCTTACAGACCAGCGACGATGGTATCGACGACGTCGTGGACCGGCATCGCGGCATGTCGACGACGTCGTTGGCCGTCGCAGCGGCATGTCGACAACCCAATAGACCGTCGCCGCGACATGTCGACAACCCCATAGACCGTCGCCGCGACATGTCGACAACCCCATAGACCGTCGCCGCGGCATGTCGACAACCCCATAGACCGTCGCCGCGGCATGTCGACAACCCCATAGACCGTCGCCGCGGCATGTCGACAACCCCATAGACCGTCGCCGCAGCATGTCGACAACCCCATAGACCGTCGTCGCAGCATGTCGACAACCCCATAGACCGTCGCCGCAGCATGTCGACAACCCCATAGATAGTCACCGTAGCATGTCGACAACCCCATAGACAGTCACCGTGGCATGTCGACAACCCCATAGACCGTCGCCGTGGCATGTCGACGACGTCGTCGACACCATCGTCGTTCGTCTGTAAGCGCCCTTATAGTGACAAGGGCGCACCCTATCGCCCATAAAAATTGTCCGAGAAAGGACAAAATCCCTCAGTCAGATTTTACGACATGCCTAGGAAAGACAAGCGGCTGTATACGTGTTATGTTTTTAGACAAGCGGCTGTATACGTGTTATGTTTTTTATTCGCTCTCAGTCCAACATACAAGCTTGAACTGGATTGAGCTTGGTTGTAAGTATAAAAACATTACAACATAATATAACGTAAGTTTATGACAATGAACTTATATACATGATACCAATCGTGGCAGTCAGAGGTAGGTACATCCATCGCAAGATGAACTAAGTACCCACACCTATTGGTTATTTTTCTGTTAGTGATAGATGGAGAGCCGTATCGCCGGCTAAAATGAGCAAGCCAACTTTGTTAGAACTGCACTTAAAATAAATGAATAAATGAAAAAAAAATGAAACAATAAAAAAAACAAATAATAATGAATTTCAGGGGGTTCGAAACGGCGCCATTTCAAAAACAAACTTGATTTAACTTGACTTTAAAAAAAAACAAACAACAAAATAAAGAAAACGAAATCACGTTATAATAATTATTACAATATGAAAACAAAGATCACATTTTCCCTTTTGACGCACCACCGTATCCATTTCGCTCAGCTGCCGATGTTCCTTAACTCGACGGATTAACTTTTGCAGAGCTACAGTTACCATACTGCCTCGAGTCATACTATACTTATTTAAACTTCGAACTTTCCTTTCAAGTCCAAAAAAATTCAAAGCAGATTTTCTTGTGTATATTAACTTCATGCTTCTCTACTGGGCTGTCTAGTTGTACAATGGAATAGTTTATTAGCAGTTATGCAGTTTTTTTTATAATATCCACTGTGTAGTTATGGTTCAGTGTTGGTTGGAGCTCGGTGGCGCAGCGGTAAACGCGCTCGGTCTGCGATTGTTGAAGTTAAGCAACTTTGGCAAAGGCCGGTCATAGGATGGGTGACCACAAAAAAAAAGTTTTCATCTCGAGCTCCTCCGTGCTTCGGAAGGCACGTTAAGCCGTTGGTCCCAGCTGCATTAGCAGTCGTTAATAACCACCAATCCGCACTGGGCCCGCGTGGTGGTTTAAGGCCCGATCTCCCTATCCATCCATAGGGAAGGCCCGTGCCCCAGCAGTGGGGACGTTAATGGGCTGGTGATGATGAGTTATGGTTCAGACATAGAGCAACACGGACAGTTATATGCCGTTTCCGGGAATGTTCCCGTTGTAAAAACTCTTTAATAGTAAGGACACTGCCTGCTTTTCTTTTTTAAATTGTTGTTTCTTGTACTCTCGTCTTTTCGGTCTAAAGGTTACCTAAGTAATAAAGCTCTTTTTACATTATTATTACAAAGCTCTTTTGCGTTTTGCGTAACATTCCCGGGAAACGCACATCACTGAACAGGGCCTTTCGACGAAATCAGAATCATTTATTCAAGGCTTTTTGGCGGGAAACGGGATAGTTGCTTTCTTCATTGAATAATCTAAATAATTAATACGAAGTGGGGTTTTGTGGTTAATGATCGCATTAAGTTAGTCGGAAGACATTCGCGAGTGTTATTATATCGGAGTATTCAATAGACAAAGTGTATTTGCCTATTTTCGCTTCGTGGCAGGAAGCCGCTTCATAACTCGAAAGTTTATGCGGACTTTTGAGTTAATTCGTTTGGGGTTCGGAGTAGGAGTCTACTCCGAGGGTGGGGGCTTAGGTTTCATCATCATCACCTTTCATCATTTCATTAATCATCAAGACAAAAAATACGTAAGACATGGCTGTATGGGCATAGTTCCCTTTGCCTTACCCTTCGGGGAAAACCAAAACAAAAAAAAACATTTATTCAACGTAATTATCATGGATAAAGTAGTTGAAGATCAATGTAACATTTTCGGATTTACGTCACTTCCCAAGGTGTTATGGCTGAGGAGATGAAATGACAAGAAACAGACGTCACAAGGAATAGTTTTATTTGTATTTGAAAGTACTTTTAGGTCTTATTTTATATTGCGTACTTAAAGAATTAGGTATAAAAAAGCAAGCTGTCAAATATTCAGATTACCTATGTAAGTGTACCTATGTCGCGCATCCAAGTATTTATGGCTGATTCCTGTTCTCGTAGCACGGCAACAGGAACCGCGGCATCAGGTTGTATCGAGGGCTTAGAACAATAGCCGTACGTCGTCTGTCCACGTAGATAGCATTCGCTGCGATTATTGGACGAGGCTCTTTAAAATTCGCGACGCGCGCGGCGCGGTTGTCGTTCAGACCATGCTGGTAGTAGTTGCCTGGGACAAACTTCTTCAGAGCAATAAGGCCGCCCATAATTTTTACGTAATGTAGTTGTATAAGTTTTGTTCTGTCCGTGTGCAATAAAGTACCTATGTAGGTATCTATATTTGATTTAATATTACATGCATTAGTTATGTGTGCGTAAGTATCTATCGACAAGCTATTTATTAGTTATGTTACCCTTCATGAACAATATGTTCGCCTGACCTCGGATCCCGTATCATCATAGTCAGATCTCTATAGAGAAGATAATTACCCAATTTGTAGACGAGCCTATTCAATAGTAATAATCGTAATTCATCGCGAACAATTACCTTCGTCTCAATAATGTTGGTTGCTAGGTAACGGCGTACCCAGTGGCTATGATGGTTTGGTATCCCATCATCATCTCCTTAGCGTTATCCCGTTTTTTCACAGGGTCCGCTTACCTAACATGAATATTTGACAGGTCCGGTTTTTTACAGAAGCGACTGCTTGTCTCACCTTCCAACCCAATAAGGGAAAACCAGCCCAATACAGGTTAGGTCACATTCCTCAAAGTGAGATTCATCATCATCATCTCAGAGATACTTCTAAGTATTGAGGATTCAAACTATCGCGAAAACCATTCGCGTTATTATTATTCGCGCATTATTAAAAGCTAAGTCTACTTCGCGAACACAATAACTACAAATATGTTACCTTGATTTTTTTACAGTATTTCTTAATACTTTTAAAACTTACTTTTGAGACTCCAATATAAAGAAACCTCGTACATACCTGAAAAGACAAAAAAAACTTATTAACAATCTGAATATAATAATAATACACATCGGCTAAATGACGATAGATAGATCGAAAGAATTTCGCATGGACAGGAGGAGGACCCGGTGGTGTAATGGTTAACACGCTCGTCCCGGCTTGACAAGAGCTGTGGGTTCAAGTCCCGTCCTAGTCAGATATTTTTTCTTTTTAAATTTTCTCTTTCTACTAATACATAATTACATTACCAATATACCCGACATACATAAATCCACGTATATTTGTATCATTTTTGGAAACTTCTCAATGACTACATTATTTTCATATTTGATAGTAATTTTCAAGGTGAAAAGTTACGATTGCTCGCTTGTTACGGCAAAACAAAAACCAATCCTTCGCCATCAAAGGTTTGAAAACAAATGTACTTTTAAATTCCTTGGTAACGTTTATTGAACGGTTTACTTTATGTATCGTTAGACCCAACCGCTGCGACCGCAACCTGCGCCAGTCGGCAAACAATTAAAACTTTACCCCGAGAGGAGAATAGTAATAAATCTAGAGAATACACAAAAGGACAGCCAACGATACTGTTTACAGGGTTGAAGGGAAAGTGTTATTATTAGTTCACACTGGTCTACGTTTGTACTTCTTCTTTTCGTGTGGGTTGTGAGGTGGAATCCAGCCTCATCAACCCTGGTGTCAGGGTCATTATTAAGCCGCCAAAGACCCCTGACATGGCTCATGTAACGATTACTCACTTACATCATCATCGTCAGCCCATTAACGTCCCCACTGCTGGGGCACGGGCCTTCCCTATGGATGGATAGGGAGATCGGGCCTTAAACCATCACGCGGGCCCAGTGCGGATTGATGGTTATTAACGACTGCTAATGCAGCCGGGACCCGTTGGTCCCGTTGGTTAAGCCGTTGCTTAACGTGCCTTCCGAAGCACGGAGGAGCTCGAGATGAAAACTTTTTTTGTGGTCATTCATCCTATGACCGGCCTTTGCGAAAGTTGCTTAACTTCAACAATCGCAGACCGAGCGCATTAACCACTGCGCCACCGAGCTCCTCAACACACTTACATCAGTAAATAGTAACCGGGACCAACGGCTTAACATGCCTTCCACACGGATCATCTTACTTTCGGACAATCAGGTGATCAGCCTGTAATGTCCTAGGGATAACAAAGTGATTTTTGTGATATGTCTCCATGAAGCCCGTGTCCATGGATTGCAGTGGCACGTGCGTAGCTTCTCTGTGCGCCGTGTCACGCTGTCCATAGTGTGCGTGGGTCTTCGTGTTCTCCAATGGAAAAGTAGACCCACTTTGTGTAACAAAAAAAATACACTCAGCTAAAATGCGCCGCGTGCCCGTGGGCTGCCTGCGCCGCGGTAAGTTCTCGCCTTTAATGAAAACTAAGCACCAAAGTAAAAAGTAATACGTCGCTCCTGATTATCTTGAATCAATGAAAGAGAAATATTATATTTGTACAATTATTATTACCATTATCATATTTGTACAATTTTTTTCTGTTCCCAAAGGTTTCCTAGAAGAAATTGCTGCATGAACAATAAGGCCGCCTGTTTTGCTTTTCTGTATATGTTGTCCTTATCTCCGTATTTTGTGTCCATTGTGCTCAATAAAGTATTTTATCTATCTATCTAAATAAATGTAGTAACTACAAAATATCACTGAGAATATCTGTGTAAATTACTTACAAGACAGCGCTCATGATATACCTAAACACTTATTTGTCTGTAAACCATTAACAGACTGAATATTAAAAGTGGACTGTATTGGGAAATTGCGATATACTAAATTTGGGTAAAAAATTGATACGAAAAATGCAACTTATAAAAATACGACAATCGACGAGAAAATGCCTTTAAAAGAGAAAGACTCACCTAGATGACCTGCTGTGACATACGCAGGCTCGAGAACCAACAGCCAGGGAGGCTCCTGCAGTACCTTCAGCTCGCCGACTTACCTCAGATTACCGAGTTACCTATAACTGTGGCAAAACACTCGAGCGATGGATTGTCTTCCCAATCTAAAGGCACTGTTGCACTAGGAATATTTTTGGCAATTACGACAATGGTTCGAAAGATTCAAAATTATTCGAGGGTCACACGTCTGACCTCTATAACGACACGAAAGCAAGAGAGTGAGGGAGACGTTCCAAAACTAAATTTTCAAAAAGTTATTTTTTTTTAAAGTTATGTTTGTGATGTTGCCAGGCGAAATATAGTACAATTCTGAACATTCCGCCCACCAAAATACATTGTATTTTAACCGAAGTTAAATTATAACACGATATATAAGCAAAAATTAAAACTATAAAACGACACGAACGAAAAAATATTTGTTTACGACATTACAAGTTAACAAAGAGTACTGTTTTACTTCAAATCCTCCATTGGCAGAGGGCAAAGTTTAACGATAGGTCGTTTGAATTCGCCAACTTCTGTACGCACCGTGACAACTCTACAGACACCATCAGTCCCGGGATGAAGTTTCGAGACGCGACCGATTTTCCATTTCATTGGACTGCATTGCTCGTTAACAATGAGTACAAGAGTACCGATCGAAATTTCCCTTCGACTATTATACCACTTGTGACGCTGTTGCAAAGTGTGTAAATATTCAAGGTGCCATTTGCGCCAAAAATCTTGATGGATTTGTTGCAACAATTTCCATCTCTGCAATGAACCTAACTTTACATCACGGAAGTTGTTTTCGGGTAAGATAGTAAGGGGTTCCATAGTTAGAAAATGACCAGGGGTCAATACCGAGAAGTCGTTAGGGTCTGAGCTAACGGGCGAAAGAGGACGAGAGTTTAACATGGATTCAATCTGGGTGAGGACTGTGTAAAATTCCTCGTAAGTTAGGCGTTGCGAGCCAACGACACGCGACAAATGCGTTTTTACAGACTTGACCCCAGCTTCGGCCAAGCCTGAAAAGTGTGGACTACCAGGAGGGTTGAACACGAACTCGATTCGTTCGGCTCCGGAAGCCCTTTTCATAAGGTCAGTAAGTATATTGTAGGCTCCGATGAAATTTCTACCTTGGTCGGAAATGAGTTTCGAGCAGCGACCACGCCGTGCGATGAAACGCCTCAAGGCGGCTAGATAGGCCTCGGAGGTCAACTCCGACACGAGCTCAAAATGAAGAGCCTTGGTGGCTGTACATACGAAGACACAAATATATGCCTTAAACGTGCGCACACCTCGACCCCGACCCAAACACACATCAAAAGGCCCCGCATAATCTACAGCAGCAGACGAGAATGGTTTTATCTGGTTGATACGAAAGGCTGGCAAATTACCCATAAGAGGAGGTGGTGCCACTTTCGGATGGGCGCGAAAACATTTTATACAACGCGACACAACAGAGTGTATTGCTCTTTTCGAAGACAAGATCCAAAATTCTTGGGCCAACAAGTTTTGGAGAGTTTGCAGTCCAGGGTGCATAAAGCGCTGATGATAATCATCAACTATTAATTTCGTGAGCCTATGATCACGAGGCAATAATAGCTGATGTCTAACGTCATAAGTCAGCCTTCCTTTAGATAGGCGACCGCCCACCCTCAAAAGCCCATGTTCATCCAAAAACGGAGATAACTTTCTCATGGGTTTAGGTAAGGGACGAGAAGAACTATCTTTCGACAACAGACGAATTTCTGTAGCAAAGGCACACTCTTGGACATGCTTCACGAGGAAGCGAAATGAATTATTTATTTCCTCAGGCGACAATTGTGATTTTAAATCCTTCGAAGAAGAGTTTTTCAAATTATTTTTGAACCGAAAACAATAAGCTAGGATGTTTAAAATCCGCTTAAAAGATGAATATCGATTGAGAATTTCATCTACGAACGATATGTTAGATGCTGTAAAGAGGCTATAAATCTTCTGTTCATCAGATGCAAGGTGGTCAAACTGTATCTCAGACTGTGGCCAAAACTCTTGAGGTTGAGAAAGCCAATTAGGCCCCGCCCACCATGTTACGTTCTGGATGAGGTCAGCAGGATGTAAACCGCGAGAACCGCAATCCGCTGGATTTTCAGAACCAGCCACGTGGTACCAGTTTTGAGGGGACACTTTCTCCTGAATATCCGAGACTCTATTGGCCACGAAGGTTTTCCACTTCGATGGACAAGAGCGGATCCATGTCAGAGCGACACTTGAATCTGACCAACAGTAGATGTCGTCAAAATTATAAAAACCATCTAAAGCCTTTTTGAACGAAGCGATTAAGTTCGATAATAAAACAGCAGCTAGCAGCTCCAAACGAGGAACGGAACACCTACGAAGGGGGGCCACTTTCGACTTCGCACAGCAAAGTCGCACAACGATAGTGCTGTCATTTTGAACGACACGACAATAAATGACGGCACAGTAACCCTTTTCTGAGGCGTCACAGAAACCGTGAAGCTGCAACGACGTAAAAGATTCGACCATTCGACGAGGAATGGAAAGCGAGCTCAAGGATGATAGCTGCGACTTAAACCTACGCCATTCCTGCGCGATAGTAACAGGAACTTCGCTATCCCAATCGGTTCCAGACAACCACAACAGTTGTATTAGATATTTCGCAAAAAATACGACCGGCGATAATAAACCCAAAGGGTCGAAAATCTTTGCGATATCCGAGAGGATAGATCGCTTAGTACAGCGTGAATCATCCATTGAAGTACGAAAAGTAAATTTGTCCTCTTGTGGGAGCCAAGAGAGACCCAGAATTTTTAGCGATAAATCACTTATATCTTCGAAACTCCGGAGGCGGTCGGAATATAAGTCAGAGTCCGGACAAGAATTCAAGAATTCAGGGCTATTGGAGGCCCATTTCCGCAAATGGAGACAAGACGACGACAAGATGTCCAGCAACTCCTTGCGCATTAGTAGAGCACTCTCAATAGAGTCTGCACCTGACACAATGTCATCTACGTAAGTATCTCTCGCCAAGACAGCAGCACCTTGAGGAGCACGAGATGAGAATTCCTCGGCTACCTTAGCGATGCACCAAAGCGCCTGGTACGGAGCGCAGGATACCCCATAAGTTACGGTAAGGAGGCGAAAATCCTTCACAGGATCCTCTGGAGACGCTCGCCAAAGAATGCGCTGATAGTCGCAGTCTCGCAACTCGACCAAGAATTGGCGATACATCTGCTTGATGTCCCCGGTGAAGACTACAGCATGCCAACGAAACCTAACCAGAAGATCGAAAATGTTCTTCTGTAACTTAGGGCCAGGGAGCAACGAATCGTTCAAGGACACGCCAGCGGCATCCTTAGCACTTGCGTCAAAGACCGTACGCAAGGGTGTGGTAACCGAGTCAGGGCGTAGAACTCCGTGATGAGGGATATAATAGAAGTGGCCTTCAGACGACAGAGGCGGCTCAACTTCTTCCATATGACCACATTTGAGGTAATCGTCCATGAAGTTAATATAAGCAGTACGAAAGAGAGGGTTTATTTTAAACTTCCTCTCTAAATTCAGAAGTCGCTTAAGTGCGACCTCACGAGAATTTAAAAACCTTGGCTTCTCCTGAGGGTCGACAAAGGTCAACGGGACAATCATCCTACCTTCAGGGTTACGACAATAAGAAGCCTCCATATAGGTTTCACACGACAATTCAGCTTTCGAAAAAACGACAGGCTTAGGAGGATCTAAATTCTCCAACTCCCAGAACTTCTTTAAACTGTTGTCCAAAGACAAACTCGACACTAAAAGACAGTCCTTAGTCACAACACAGGAACCTTTACGAAAACGAGAACGACAAGTGTCAACATCAATTGCACATTCACCCATTACTATCCAGCCGAAAACAGTGCGGATAGCAATAGGCTGACCTGACTCGCCCTTGACAAGACCAGGTTGAAGTGCCGAAGCGAGAATATTGGCGTTGACCAACATGTCAATAGGCCCAGGCTGGTGGAAGAATGGATCAGCAAGATCTAATCCCCTAATATGTTTCCAAGAGGAAATATCAATTTGTCCCGACGGCATGTCAGTACAAATTTGCGACAAAACGAGAGCATTAAACGAAAAGTTACATGAGGAGCCACCATTAGATGGTACTATCTCACATTCGACAGTGCCAAGAGTATCGGCCGATACCGTACCAATACCATTCACAGAATGGGCATTGTCCCTTATGTCAAGTCCAAGCTTCTGAGCACAAGTCAAAGTAATAAAATTGCAGGCACTAGCACTGTCCAAAAGTATGCGAATAGGGGTCAATTTATTAAATTTATTTTTAATTAAGACCATAGCAGTCGAAAATAAAATTTGGGAATGACCTCCAGGAACAGTCAACGCTGTGGGAATATTCGACGAAGTCCCTTCGATACATTGTTGAGAAATGTCTTCATCAGCAGACGTGTGGAAATGAAGTAGCGCGTGATGCCTATACTTACATTTGTCACAGTGAACTGAAGACTTACAATGTTTGACTGTATGAGAGGGATGAAGACATACAATACAAAGTCGTTTATCCTTCACACAAGCAAATCTCTCACGAGGTGTCAATTTTAAAAATTTGGGACATTTGTCTATATTATGGCCAACCGTTAAACACAACGTACAGCTGATCACAGGTGGTACAATAAGCGATGACTTTGTTTTAGACACTGGCTTTGTAGTAACAATGTTCAATTTACCAGAATTTTCCAAAGCTTGACTTCGCTTTTCTATAAATTTACACAAGTCAGCATATTCCGGAATATCAACATCAGACTCTAATTGTAACTCGAAAGCCTCTCTAGTAGCTACATCAAGCTTGGACCATAACAAATGGAACAGCATAAAATTCCTATCTGGTAACTGGTATTTGTCTAAAATTTCAATATTTTCTTTAAAAGTACGAAAAACTCTATTTAATTCTGTACTACTTTTAGACTTCACAGATTCACAGTGTAATAATTTTTCATAGAATATTGACGCTAACACTCTTTTACGTTCATAATGATTTTTCAAAACATTGTATGCATTTAAATAATTCTCATCTGAAATTGGATAATTCTTTATTAAATCCAATGCACATCCTCGAACATAGGTCAATAAATAATGTAGCTTTTCCACTGCTGGAATTTCCCTATTATGAATAAGTGAGTCATAAAGCTGTTTAAAAGAAATCCAATTTTCAATCCTTCCATCAAAAGGCGTTATGTTTATTTTAGGCAGCTTTACACTTAAGCACTGATTATCCGAAACTGAAACTGAAGGTTTTATATCAGCTTGCGACTTCTTCAACATACGATACTTTATTGACCTCACTTTTGTTTCAAACTGAGCCGAAAAATTTAACTCGCCTGGTCTATGTTCTTTCGAAACTGACGCCAATACTTCTATCTGCGCTCTGTGAAACTCATCCGTAATTTCTTTCACGTCCTGTAAAGTATATCCTACCAAGTCCGTGTTTTCCATACTTTCGATACGGGCAAATGCATAATCCCGAGCAATGCGGTTCCTGTCTCCAGTAACCGACATACTATCATCGTTACTCATTGTTAATTTAAGTTATTTTAACAAAAACAACACGAAAAACAATCGAAACCAACAAAAACAATGAATAACAATGTGATATGTATGAGGTTATTTTTAGACTCGATTGACAAGTAGTCAACTTGACGTACGGATGACAGTGACAGCAGACTGACAAGGTGCGTTCAGAAGCAAGTTCAAAAATTTAAAATTATAATATTTGAAACAAAACGGTCTTCAATCTTTTGAAGGTTAACACAGAATAAAATATGTGTCGTTTTAAAGTTACCTTCAAGTTTTTTATAATTAATTTTCAACTACAAAAATTTGATTATGGAATCCTTAGATCGCCTTACAAATGAAATATCCGGCTCGAAGGACCAAAAAATGAATATTAAAAGTGGACTGTATTGGGAAATTGCGATATACTAAATTTGGGTAAAAAATTGATACGAAAAATGCAACTTATAAAAATACGACAATCGACGAGAAAATGCCTTTAAAAGAGAAAGACTCACCTAGATGACCTGCTGTGACATACGCAGGCTCGAGAACCAACAGCCAGGGAGGCTCCTGCAGTACCTTCAGCTCGCCGACTTACCTCAGATTACCGAGTTACCTATAACTGTGGCAAAACACTCGAGCGATGGATTGTCTTCCCAATCTAAAGGCACTGTTGCACTAGGAATATTTTTGGCAATTACGACAATGGTTCGAAAGATTCAAAATTATTCGAGGGTCACACGTCTGACCTCTATAACGACACGAAAGCAAGAGAGTGAGGGAGACGTTCCAAAACTAAATTTTCAAAAAGTTATTTTTTTTTTAAAGTTATGTTTGTGATGTTGCCAGGCGAAATATAGTACAATTCTGAACACAGACAATATACACCAAATTCACGACGACATTAACAAATTCGGGAGACATGTATCATCTCGAAAAGCGCACATTTCGGCTAAATTCTCGCGACATCAGATTGATCGTTTCAACCCACATTCCTCTGACATTTTTCTTGCCGCAGACATAGGAAGACAAGTAAGCGACAAAGAGATTGGAGTCTTGAAACAGTCAATTAGTCACGCTCCACTCTAAGGGTGTGTTTATATTAAAACGGAACGGTGAGAAGCGGAGCGGAGACGAATGAACCAATCACAAGCCAGAGAGTGAAAGAGAAGGCGCTTTTGAATCACATGTGACAAGAAAAAGCTTCGTTTGAGGAAACGTCACCCGTCACCAAAGGCAAGTTAAAGGCCGGAAGTACCCGATACTCACCAGAAAATGGTTAGATCAGATTGATTTATTAAATAACTTCAGCACGGTATCTACTCTATATATATCTATCTAGTTTCTATTTCAATTATCTTAATTTTTAAGTACACGCCTATCTGCCTTTCTCCAGATTTGATTATGTCTCTTTCTATTAGATTTCTATTAGAAATAAGCTGAACCATTTGTCTGTTTTGTTTGTACTCAACTTCTATTTCAACTTGTATTTGTCTGTTTATGTGTACAATAAACTGTTAAATAAATAAAAAAACATCAAACATGATAAAACATATATCGGCAAGTATCTCTAAGTATGTGACATTTACATGCATTTAAATAGTAACTGTAATGTAACTATGTGGGTATCTTTTCTTCAATATATTATGATTGTTATGAAAAGTTACTTCACTTATTCTCTCCGAAGAAATATGTCGTGTCGAACGGGACGTCCGTTCATATGTTTCATTGTGTTCTCCTAAAACCCAAACTTTACAACAATGAGGCCTGTGATTCTTCTTTTTTAAAGCCGATTAAAAATAAATAAAATCACATGTGACAAGAAAAAGCTAGACTTCGGACTCAGGTGGGCCGAAGTAAGGACAATTTGTTTAGGTGGGGTTTCTCGGATGGCTCGGACTTCAAGTGCAAGTGCGGCACTGTTCCCCAAACGATGTCCTGCGTGCCCGAACACCTGCACGCAGGAGGATCTGATGAGCGCTGCAGATAGCGCCATACTTGTTGCCAGGTTTTGGCCCGATACTATTCAGTTTGCCATCGACACGATAAGAAGAATAAATACGGCTCACATGTCACCCTATGTGAATCCCGTACATTCTTATAAGTGTCACTATGGCTTTTCGAAATTGTTTGAAACTTGTCTAATCCCCCTGGCCTAGTAATAAATCATCTAACATAGAAACTCCAGTTCTCGGGGCTTTAACTAATTCCGAATCGATTAGTTCTAGGAAACCCCCAACCTTGAGGGAAAAACCGTAATTGTGACCGTTTATACCTGATTGTTATTTTACTGTCGCGTATTGAATGACAAGAAAGAAAGAAGAATATATATTTGAGGTTCTACTCTGGGTTGTAAGGAAGTGAAAGAATTGGCCTTTGAAAGACAAGAATGGAGAATGCTACACCGACAAGAGCGTGGCTCTTAAATTAATGATGATGATGATGATGCTGGGCTCGGAGCGAAGTCTACCCAGGCATGTCGTAAAGCCTGACAGAGGTATTGTGTCCTTTCGAATATCATGGACAAATTTTACGGGCGATAGCCTAATGGCTACAAGCCACTAGGCCGTTGTGGTGTTTTGGGGTTCTTTTGCCATTTTTGGCATGGGTTAGTTCTTGAACTAACGTTCTTGGAGTTGTCCTGTCGAAGTCAGAAAATGTATAACGATTTTAATTTTCTCTTTGCGGTTTTGTATGTGTTTCTATGAAATAGATTTGTTTTTGTTTATTCTTCTTTTTTCATTTGATTTGAAAACCGCTCAACGCCATATGTCAGCCGGCGTCACAATAAACCACCCTGAAAGGGACGAGGCGAGTCCTGACAGGGGACAAGACTGGGGGATAATTAAAAACCGCTTCCTCCTTGATCGATGGACGGCGAAATTGCTAATACGCCGTGAATTACTAAACACTGTTTGAGCAAAAGACAGTGAATTTAAATTATGAAAGCTGTAAATTGGGAACCAAAGTGCCTAATTGGTAACCTTGACCGAGATACACTGCATGCCTGATGGTTTTTACTTATTCATTCGATGGGGTAAGAGTGGTTAAAGAGTTCGACAATTTACATAAAAAAATACAGTATTGCAGTAGAGTATTAAAACCTGGGCTAGCCAAGTTGCAAACTGTTTCTAAAAATGACAGTGACAGTAACATTCCATTAACACAGTTGGCTCGACCATTATAGATAGCGATACGGCTCACGGTAGTATAGAGGTACTCCTATTACGTTGGTCTAACACAAAGCTCGACGAGGCGTGGGTTTGCTTAGCTCATCATGCGATTAATGTAGGTACCTCTAACTACCCCGATTGGGATTATAGTAGTGAGCTTATGTGTAAATTAGTAATGTTCCTAGTCGATCGACTACGCTCCGTCTAACATTATGACAATGAATTAGACTATTAATTATACGTACAAATTAGAAGGTCTTTTAACACTTTCAAGGATAGAACGTCTAATGACGTTCCGATTCCAAGTTGTCATACTCTCATACTACCTATTATGAACCATCAATGACCCATGGTCTCTGTCCGTGAAAGGGTTAACCAAACGAACGCTGTTGTCTTTATTTACAAACTGGCTAGTTTTTTTTTTCTTACTAATTGATACTATTTAAGATATGTAACGTGTTTTCCGTTAGTCTAAGGCACACCTACTTATTAATACTAAATAACCATAGTGATCAAGAACATAGAGAACTTGTTGAGCATGGCCAGTGTACGCGGATGATGTCGACGGGCAGGTATGTTGTAATAACTAAAAATGTAGACCAAATGTTAAATGCTGACCAACTGCAAACTGTAATACCATTTTTATTGCGGATAAATGATTATGAAGGAGCTCGGTGGCGCAGCGGTAAACGCGCTCGGTCTGCGATTGTTGAAGTTAAGCAACATTCGCAAAGGCCGGTCATAGGATGGGTGACCACAAAAAAAAAATTTCATCTCGAGCTCCTCCGTGCTTCGGAAGGCACGTTAAGCCGTTGGTCCCGGCTGCATTAGCAGTCGTTAATAACCACCAATCCGCACTGGGCCCGCGTGGTGGTTTAAGGCCCGATCTCCCTATCCATCCATAGGGAAGGCCCGTGCCCCAGCAGTGGGGACGTTAATGGGCTGGTGATGATGATTATGAATTATGAATGTACCACGAGTCACCAACTACTTCGGTGACAGAACACTCCGGAAACGAGTACCGTATCTGTACAGCATACTGCCTGTCGACATACGTCAGGAGTGCAATAGAAATAAATTCTGTAAATCTTTATAGAAACGTCTTGTGCAAAAGATCTTTTAGCTATAAGTTAACTTAATACATAATATTTTTAAGCGAACTCCACTGCCACAAACAAACCGAGGAATTGGTTTCGTGGGGTTTTTATTCTAACATTTTTTTTTTGTGTCCTTATGAAAAATAAACATTTTACTTACTTATTGTTTAATATCAAACAATATCTATTAATAGCACTAAGTGTAACTGTTTCGACCCGACGTCCATATTCGATTCTATTTACGAGAACGAGGCCAACTTAAAAGGTCCTTACCCTTTACAAAGCTACAACCGGCAACACAGACGGTAACTAGAAAACCTTCGTAGTATGCTACTTAAAACACAAGATCTCTTTTGTACACATTGTAAGAAAAAGTAAAACTCGGCTAAAGTATTGCGATTAGTCCAATGCTAGTCCAATGCATATTCTGTAATCCTGTTTTCAAAAGGGTTTTAAAATAAAAAACCCGGCCTGCAAATTTTCAGGTTAGGTAACCGGAAAAATCATGGCCTGAATCATCCCTCAAAGTTTTCGTTACGATGTCACTAACACCTTGTATATTGTCTTTTGTTTTTGGCTCTGCCCACACCGATATACCTACGGGCGTGAATGAAGTCTATTTGTTATTCGAATTTCCTTCACCGGTCTTTCCTCTGCCATTACTCTCATCCCCATCGCATCAATCACGTTCAAAACTTCAATTGTAAATGGTTGAGTTGTGCAATTTGCGTCCCCCTTTGTTTTTCAACTTTAGCAACCAGTTGTACCTTAGGTCTATTATGACTAACCTTCCGCTTGCGACTTTGGCCGCGTGGACTTCGGTTATTGCGCACACGCACATAACTATTCTATTTTTTTTTGGAATTACATTTTTAACCAGTTGCTATTAATACCTTGGCTTGTATTTTCTTTTGTTTTTTTTTTTTAATAAGCATTCTATCTATTATTTAATTTTAGTTCAGTGATGTGAGAGTGAACATTTGTAATTATTTAGACCTCTTCTCATCATTATGTATTATTTATTTCTTTATTTGTACATAATAAAACAGACACAAGGAACATACAAAGACGTATAGTATGGGTAAGCTTATCTCTAAACAAAGAGATTTCTTCCAGCTGACCTAAGTGTATTGTCTCTAATGAGAATGAAATATCTTTAGATACCAACTGAATGGTAATACTTAAGTCATCAATGGGCTAGCAATGGCGGCTTGTCATAAGATTGAGCATACCTGGTCTTCTTATACCATGGTATTCTGTACCTGAGATATGTGTATATGGGCATTTTACCCGGATATTTATTTATATTTAATAGATTACATCTATTTATTATCCGCACTGCCCGCATGCCCTACTGAAGACGGTCAATCTACCCGATTTTTATTAAATGGGAATTTTCCCAAAATCCGTTATAGTCACGACGATAAACAGTTATTTTACTCACCCCTGAAAAGCCTATGTCATTTTCTGAACCCGTGTCAATTTCATGAGGATCGGTTGAGTAGTTAAGGCGTGGGAAATCGCACCAAAGAAACTCACTCCTCTTCACTGTCCTCTATCAAGGGTTGTCTGGAAGAATCGTATTTGCCCCATTTTATTTGTTCTGTGTTTGTATGCACAATAAAGTGTTTATTCATCCATTCACTCATAAATATGTGATTATATTCGATTAACGCGAATACCCCAAGTCGACTGAAAAATACCCCATAAAATGATTCTCCGTACCCCTGACAACGTGTATGCATTTCATAACAAACAAACTCACTTTCGTATTGAATATTATTACAGCTACACCCAACAAATCGCCCTCAGGTCCAAACGCAACAGGGGACAAAACAAAAAGGCACTTAATACCGAAGCGTTGAATCTAATTCAATTAGGCAGGACCGTACAAATTACGTTTAGCGAGATAACCGACATTGTTGTTCAATCAATAATATTGCGGCGGGCATTTGCATTTGGCAAGGGTTTTGATTAGTAAACATTCCTTAGTATATAAGGATATTCGTGCTAATTCCTGTAAACACAAAGGTTATCAACTTCAACTTTATGGTTTTTTTTGGTTATGGCAATGGGTCGCTTAGGAGTACGACCATTCTGCCAACTTTATGGTTGTATGGCAACCGGTACAAAGGTTATGTTTATTACATTTTTTTTATTTGCCCATTGTCACTGTTATTTGTCAATGAGCCTTTTTTAAGTGACAGCCTATGGAAATATTTCATACAGACGTAGTAATAGGCCTAATGGCGGGAAAAGAACATTTTAATTTTTTATAGCGAAATGACGCAGCCGAAAAATCCTAAACATTTTTATATTCATGAAAAAGGTTATTCCTAACTTAATTTTAACTTTAATTTTTTTTCATCCATTCCTCATTAGATATATCTTCTGCCGCCCGCGACTCCCACGAAACTGGTCATATCGTGGTAATCGATGAAGTAGGGTTTGTTACAGTCCGTTCACTTACTATCAAGAGTAATGTAGATTCTACTAAGTAGAGAAAGAATTTTCAAAATCGATTCAGTAATTCCAGAGATTACTTTCTATAAACAAACTCATGAACTTACAAACTTTACCTCTTTATTTAATAATGTAGATGTACTCGTAAATAAAATATTCATGATGCCCAGTCTGCCATATACGAGTATTTTACCGAGAAAAGAAAAACTAAAAATGACGGTAGCAATCAACAGACCACAAAAGCCATAGTTTAGTCATAAATACCATTATGATTGTGGGTTCTGATCAAAACTCGTCACGAACAAATGCTGAACTTTCCATGATAGGTATTCTTTTTTTTTTCATAATATGAGTTGTTACAACGAATGAGGAAAATTAAATAAATTGCTCCAGCCCGTATTTACTTTCCATTTGTTACGTAAATAGTTCCCGTGGTAAATTTTTATTCAATACTTTGCGTTTGTTGCCGAAATGATAATTGATGTAGATATTTTTAGATTCCGCCGCTATATTTTTATTTATATTCGCAAACGTCACATTGCAACATTGATATTTACATGAATCGCTTCAATGTGGCCTCTTTTAATTAAAATATTGTTCCGGGTGAGAGCTCTCAACTTTGTCCGGTCAAGTAGTTAATGCCGTATGCGACAAAACAATAAAATAAAAAAATCTCGTCAAAAGAAGACAATTTCAACAAGGGTTTAATAGGTACGTGGTTCCGGTCTGTGAAGTTGGTTTACCGAATTAATCTGAACATCATCAAGATTATATGGTTCTAATGTCCCTTAAAAGACTCTTTACCAGGAGTCAAATACTACGAAGACACCCCAGACACTTTACACAAAACATCTCATTCATCAGTTCTTCACACGCGCATCTGTGTACAAGACTAAAGTAAGACCGAGGGGGTGAGGTAAACCTAGCCCAGCCGCTGGTGGGGAGCGGAGAGTTGCCATTCTTTACGTAGTATTATTCCTTATTCTAATGCTACGAGTTTAGAATTAATTCACCTCAGGGTTGACGGTGCTTATTCAAATTAACCTCCGAGGGCCTAGAGATTGCCGATTTCTTGTAACAAATAACATAGTAAGTATGTCACATATTTTCATACGATATACCTATTAATATTTCACAGCTCCTATTTTGTTAACTTTCTCAATAATCTTCTTTAATTTAAGAGTTACTTTCTTATCTGTATTATTTCACTCCATACCACCCAGCAAATCATCAGGGGTGTTATCTAAGTTTCAAACGATTTCGATAAGCTAATAATGACAGTGATAAAAATGTATGGGATTGACCTTTGTATGGACCGTCACCTTATGTCAATCCCATACAATATGTATTTTTATAACTGTAACTGTCCTTTTTCGTGATCATTTGTAACTTGGCTAAGACCCTAAGTTTGATTATGAGCCGTAACGACCTCTGTGGTCCAGTGGTTGATCGTTGGGATCACAATCCGGAGGCCGCGGGTTCGAAACCCGGTGGGGACATATCTCAAAAATCATTCTGTGATCCCTAGTTTGATTAGGACATTACAGGCTGATCATCTGATTGTCCGAAAGTAAGATCCGTGCTGCGGAAGGCACGTGAAGCCGTTGGTCCCGGTTAGTACTTACTGATGTAAGTATGTAGTCGTTACATGAGCCATGTCAGGGGCCTTTGGCGGCTCAGTAATAACCTGATATCAGGGTTGATGAGGTTGGTATTCCACCTCTTAACCCACACAATAAGAAGAAGAAGATTATGAGCCGTCCTCTCGACATGTTGCTGTATCTTTGTTTCAGACAGTGGTCCTGATCATGTTTCTAATGCGATAATAATATGCTGTACATTATCATCTGCTTCCTAAGCTTCCTGAGCTCGTGTTGACGTATCCCGTAAGCATATCTTTCAAACGCATTGACTCTATGTCCAGAAAAGGTCGGTCGGACCCAAGAAACATAATGAAGAGTTCAGATAATGCGTATAATATGGATCATAAAAACAGCATAAGGCTCTTTTTTTGATAATAAAATAAAATATGAAAGTAGCAGTGACATCCATACCATCCCTAGCAGATACTATGTATTTTGATGAATAATTTTACAATGCAGCTAACGAATTTTCGGTGGCGTGCTATCTTCACAATATACGATTATTCTTGAATTTACTTGCTAATGAGAGCACCTACGTGCCGTTCCCTATTCCTTTATACGGACGGATAATTGGTCGTGCGTGTCACTAAAGCCCTGATTTGTTTATCATACCATAATTTGGCGGTGTACAGATGAGAAATCAAATAAGTTAGCTGGCATTGTGGATTTTGTATCGACTTTTATGACTTATCCGAAATGATTGATTAAAATATATTATTTATTTAAATAAGCTCACGACAGTCGTTGCTCTGCATTTTTAGTAATTTTAATAGTCACTCAAATGGCAACATCGTCGAAGGCTGTCACAAACGGCCTCTGTGGTCCAGTGGTTGAGCGTTGGGCTCACGATCCCGAGGTCCCGGGTTTGAATCCCGTTGGGGACGTATCACAAAAATCACTTTGTGATCCCTAGTTTGGTTAGGACATTACAGTCTGATCATCTGTGATTACAGGCGGATCGTACAAGATCCGTGCTTCGAAAGGCTCGTTAAGCCGTTGGTCCCCGTTATTACTGGTGTAAGTACGTAGTCGTTACATGAGTCATGTCAGAGGCCTATGGCGGCTCAATAATGACCCTGACACCACGGTTGATGGGCTTGGTAATCACAACCCACACGATAGAAGAATATAGCATTGATCAGGGAGCGCCTGTTCGAACTCCGGTACCGAACATGCACCAGTGAATTATTAATTTATCTTAAGTACAGTTTTCACTAACACAATTGGCTCGACCTTTATAGATGGCGATACGGTACGCCACCTATCACGAGTACGTTGGTCTAACAGATCTATGAATGTAAGTACAATCAAAGGGCAAAACTGAGCCCAGCGAATTATTTGTAAACAGTGGTGAAGAAAGGAGAAGTTATCATAATTATAAAATAGATATGTGTTTGTAGGTGTTTTTGGTCTATTACAGAAACGACATGTAACCAGGAGGTCTTAAGTGCAACCAGTTAATTTATTACTTTGCAAGAAACTGATTGGACTTGTGCAGCGTATCGTAAATCTGAATATGATTACCCCTATTGAGATGTTTATTTTTATGTAGTATCGATACACGTACATCACATTTCTGCAAGTTCCCGCTTCAAACGAGTGCTTTTGACATATTTCAACGTTCACCATTTGATTCTATTTTAAATTGATATTCGACGTTTGTTTGAACGAACACGGGTAGAGATTGTTGAAAACAATAGCTGTACAAGTATTCATCCAATTTTTGCGCATATCGATATGTCATATCCGGTATTGGAATATGAATTTTAGGTTTCAAAAGCGAACGAGAGAAAAGCTTGCACACTCAAGTATAGGAACATTCTTCATATTCTGCCGTGTGGGTTGTGAGGTGGATTACCAACCCCATCAACCCTGCTGTCAGGGTTACGATAGGGGCATTACAATATTGAATATTTCCTAAACCACTGAATTCGACATAGTATAAGTCAGGCGTTCTCGGAATAGAGCTATTACAGGTTATACCATACATAAGCTCACGACTATGTCCCAATTGGGGTAGTCAGAGGTACATCCTTCGCAAGATGAACGAAGTACCCACGCGTCACCGAGTTTTCTATTAGATCAACGTCTATAATGATCGAGCCAACTGTGTTAGCA
This sequence comes from Pectinophora gossypiella, assembly GCF_024362695.1. Taxonomy (NCBI): domain Eukaryota; kingdom Metazoa; phylum Arthropoda; class Insecta; order Lepidoptera; family Gelechiidae; genus Pectinophora; species Pectinophora gossypiella. Next base: position 3,460,045 of record NC_065405.1, read on the forward strand.
AAAACTGCACTTAAGATCTATACGAGTATTCCAAATTAACTGAAGTTACATTGTCTTTTTGTAGTAGTTTCCTTAGAAAAGGTGAGTTTTAATTCATGTTTGGATCTTAGATAATTGATATCAAGTGGCCTCCGAGGATTTGTGCCAGTAAAATGGAAAAGGCTCGTCCCCTGTTACATGGGACAGAAATCAGAATCATTTATGCAACGTAATTATCATGGATAAACTTGTTGAAGGTCAATGTAACATTTTTGAATTTACGTAATTTCGCAAGGTGTTATGGCTGAGGAGAAGAAATGACAAGAAACTGCAACAGCAACACATCTTTTAAAAACCAATGAGGATATACATTACAAGTTATTTAATAACTAGAGGAACACATTCAATACCAGACATTTTTATCATTTAGGTAGTCATTAATCTTATAATAAGCTTTTTTACATAAAGTAAGCTTCACATGAGCTTTAAATTTATTTTCTGATAAAAACGTATACATAACCCCAAAAAAGATGAATTTAATTTACTTAATCTAGAATTTTGAATAGCAATTTTATGTTTATTTCTTGTATTGGAAGTATGCCTTTCACAGTTTCTCGGAAGGAGAGATACATTTTTACGTACATACATAATGTTTTCGTATATATATATTGACTTGCGACAGTCAGTATATTTATTTCTTTAAACAGCTCCCTCAAAGAGTCCCGACAACGCAGCTTATAAATAGCGCGACTTAATAGGACTTAGATATAGCTGGCTAGGAGTGGGTGTACATGTACATCTCTGCCTATAGGCGTAATGCTAGGTCATGCTATATTAAACTAAAAGTCAACAGTTCCAACGTCTAAAATGCACAGAGAAAATAAAAAACCAGCATAATTACCTAAGAGACGTTTTAAGCAGTTCCTTGAAAAAATTCAGAGGCCTTTGAAACATGCAGCGCTTGCGAGAACCAACGAAAATATGCGTTGCCCACATTCACTTGGCAAAAAGCCCGAACTAGGATGCTGAATATTTTAACCATTCCAACCCCTACTTCAACAGAACTAAGACCCATTTTCCCACAGCTAGAATTTAATTGTAAAGTTACTTTACTGGGTATGCCTATGTGCCTATACTTTTTCTTTTTTTTTTTCTTTTCGCAGTCCTTATCAAGTGAGTATTCAGTGCCGCATTCCTAGAAATGTTTCTCTCAAGAATTTCAGTTCATGTTCCAACTACACATGACTTTTGATGGGAGTGTAAATATTAAGCAAGTTTCGAAACTAACTTTCGAAAATAGAT